>NC_135721.1:119562749-120805760 GCF_964656455.1 Halichoerus grypus
GGCTCATCAACAATAGAAATTTACTGCTCACAGTTCTGGAGGCTGGAAATCCAAGATTGGGGTACCAGCATATCACATTCTGTTGAGGGCCCTCTCCTGGGTGCAGACTACCAACATCTCATTCTATCTTCATGTGGCAGAGAAGAGAGGAAGGAAGCAGGCTCTCTCATGACTCCTATTAGGCCATCAGTCCCATTCATGAGGGCTCCACCTTCGTGACCTCATGTAATTGTAATTACCGCCCAAAGGCCCCACCTCCTAATTCACCACATTGGGGGATAGGGGTTCAATATATAAATTTTGGAGAGATACAAACAGTCAGTCCATGATAGGCAGGAAATAGAAAATAAGATTCTTCAGATGTGGTATATATATATACAATGGAATATTATGCAGCCATCAAAAAGAATGAAATCTTGCCATTTGCAACGACGTGGATGGAACTGGAGGGTATTATGCTGAGCGAAATAAGCCAATCAGAGAAAGACATGTATCATATGACCTCACTGATATGGGGAATTCTTAATCTCAGGAAACAAACTGAGGGTCGCTGGAGTGGTGGGGGGTGGGAGGGATAGGGTGGCTGGGTGATAGACATTGGGGAGGGTATGTGCTATGGTGAGCGCTGTGAAGTGTGCAAGACTGTTGAATCACAGATCTGTACCTCTGAAGCAAATAATACATTATATGTTAAAAAAAAAAAAAAAGAAGAAGAAGAAGAAGAAGATAGCAGGAGGGGAAGAATGAAGGGAGGGAAACCGGAGGGGGAGACGAACCATGAGAGACGATGGACTCTGAAAAACAAACTGAGGGTTCTAGAGGGGAGGGGGGTGGGAGGATGGGTTAGCCTGGTGATGGGTATTAAAGAGGGCACGTTCTGCATGGAGCACTGGTTGTTATATGCAAACAATGAATCATGGAACACGACATCAAAAACTAATGATGTAATGTATGGTGATTAACATAATATAAAAAAAAAGAAAAGAAAAGAAGATTCTTCAAAAGTAGCGTCACGACCAACTTTACAAGGTCAGGCAGTGTTGCAATGATGATTTTTCATGTTCATCTACATCTATGTCCTTTGGATGTGGTTTCCTACAAGACTCTAGGCTTGGTCTTGTGTTAGTTAATCTTTGACCAATAGAAAATTCTGGAAGTGAGAGTATGCCAGATCTGAGCCTCATCCTCAAGAAGTCTTACACTCTTCCACACTCTCTCAAAAACGCTGCTACCTTGTGAAAAAGCCTAGGCTATGCTGCTGACGGATGAGGCCAGAAGAGCCTGGCTGTCCTATCCAAAGTCCCTCTAGACCAACTTCAGCCAGCTGCACTCTCAAACAGGTGTAATAGTCCAGCCAGGATGAGCAGCATTGCCTGCCTGACTCATTGCTGACCACAGATGTACCAGTGAGCACAGATGACACCAGAACCACTGGTGCCCCATAGACTGGTGAATGATAATGCTATTGTTTTAAGCCGCTGAGTTTCTGAGTAGTTTGTTATACTGCAATATCTAACTGATACACTCCCTGAGGTCTAACAGACCGAAGAGATAGAGATCAGGCAGAGAAAGACAGATATTGTCACTTTTATTGCTGTGACTTTGTAACTTATCCCTAAGGCCCAGTTCACATCAGGTTCTTTTTATTTTAATCAATCATCAAAGGGAGGTAAAGACATTGCAGGTAGGGGTCAAATATCCCCTCTTACACTTTTTTTTTTTTTAAGATTTTATTTATTTATTTTTGGGGGGAGCACGAGCAGGGAGGGGGAGGGGAGCCTGATGCGGGACCCTATCTCAGGACCCCGGGATCATGACCTGAGCCAAAAGCAGCCCTTTAACCGACTAAGTCACCCAGGCGCCCCCCTCTTATACTTCTTAAGTCAGGGTCTGAGAAAAAGCTCAGAGGAAGAACTTCCTTTGGGTACCAAGGTCATTCACCATGCCCTCTGATCCTCTCTATGGACTACTCAGATAAGCCATTCTTTGGAGAATCTAAGAAAGTCACCTGATGGCTGTGCATTGACTAGGACTGAAAAAAAAAAATTACAGAAAGAATCACAAAGCAAAGCCAACTTCCAGACTTTTCATCTTATTTCTTCTTTCTCCCCTAAAACTATACCTATGCTGAAGTGTAACAAAATATATATATAAACAAGCTGTCAGGCTTCTGACACAGTGGATGCCTAGAGGCAAATGTTTCTGCTAAACTTTTGATGGAGCCCCGGGGAGAGTAGAAAGGGTCCCAAACTGGGAGGGATTGGCAGCTGGGCTGGGAACGCAACCTGACCCTCCCTTCCCCTTTCACAAAGAAGGTTTTGTTGGGATCTGGGGGCATGGTGAGTGACTCCTCTAGAGCCATGGGGATAAGCTGTGTTCTGAGGGAACATCTGGGCTGCCAGCTCAAGCCAAGCTGAAACCCTATCCTGGCCAGGGTTGCTCCAATGAATCAGGTGTAGGTGTATTTTTCCAGGATGTTCAAAACCACATCTTACCCTGAGAAACAGAGTTTTGTCCATAGAAGCTTTATTCCAAAGGGCAAATGATCCCCCTAGATTCCCATGAAGTGTATGTTTACTAAGGCTTCCTGCCCAAAGAATCAAACTCAAAGACTGAACGTATGGCCTCCACATACCCTTCTTCAAAGTGTGTTAGGAATCCTCACCAGTACAATCTCTATTCTCATCAGCAGACTCACTCCATGCCATTACCACCTTGTGTTTATAATGCAGTCTCAAAAGATTGATCGCTTTGAGCTGAAAGACTGCATTTTTAAGTCATTCTTTTTTCCCCTTCCAAGGAAATTCCAAACCATTGTCAGATTCTTCGCTTCTTATCCCACCTTCCTATTGTGCTATTGCTAATAGTAATATTTCTTTTTTTTTTTTTAAGATTTTATTTATTTGACAGAGAAAGAGAGAGTACAATACAAGCAGCGGGGGAGAAGTAGAGGGAGAGGGAGAAGCAGGCTCCCCACTGACCAGGGAGCCCGATGCGGGGCTCGATCCCAGGACCCTGGGATCATGACCTGAACCGAAGGCAGATGCTTATTAACTAACCGAACCACCCAGGCACCCCTAATAGTAACATTTCTTTTTTCAATACTTTTTTAATACCTACCACAGACTCCAGGGATATAGTGATGTCATATTATAAACATTAATATTTGCATTTAAGTAACTCTAATTCCACATGGATCAGTTTAACTTGGTATTATTAACAAATCAGAATCTTAAATACCGTTTCTGTATCTTATGGCACCCCAGTGAGGTTGAAAGAAATATTTCCTATTATAAGTGAGGTAACTGAGTCATGGATAGTTAGAGATGGATTTGGGATTACACTCCAGGGTCTTAATGTGAATCTATAATGGTAGGTTGTTGGTGGTTAGGAGATGGTCAGGCAAGAATCCCAGGGCCAGGATCAGATCACAGGAGTAGAGCAACAAATAGGCTGAGGAGGAGGAGATCATGCAGGACAGGGGCCTGCACTTGTCAGCAAAGAGTTCCAAGATGGAGTACCAGGCTAAATGCAGATCAGAGACAAGCTAAGTGAGCACAGCCTCCTTGCACTTTATAACAACTGATGTAAACTTATTTAGGGACTGTAATTTATGGGAAATACCCATAAAACTAAGTTTTATAAAATGAGAAAATGGAGGTCAGATTATTGGGCATGCTGATTTCAACTAGTAGCAAAATCAGATGCTCTTAGGGGTATGCATACCTGAGTGTTTCTATTAGTATCACACAGCTCTTGTAACCCATAGCTGCTATTTGCCTCCTCAGTATCTAGTTTTCTCCAATTATTTGTAGTGTTGTGATTCTACTTTGGGGGATTAGCCTCTTTTCCCTTCTCACCTTTGTCATTAGATATGGATGGACCCCATCCTCAACTGAAGATATGGGCCTAGACAGGCTTATATCATTAAGTTGTTTTTTCTTCATCACTGATTGGTTCAGTGATGGACATATAACCAAATCATGGTTAAGGGGATGAAATTCATGGAGATATTTTGTGGGACTTCTGACCTAATGTCATGCACTCTTCCAACAAACTTTTTTTTTTTTTTAAATAAACTGAGTGCCTGTCATCTGCTAATATTGAGATACTGATGGAGAGAAAACATGCTTTCTACCCTCAACATGCTCACAGTGAAGGAAACTGTACTGTGAATATATGATTGGAATAACTAGCCCTGCTTCAGAGATATTGATGAATTGCAATGAAAGCAGAGTGGGGAGAACCATCCTTAGAGTCTATTTTTGAAGAAGTGAGGAGAGAAGATAGTTGGGCAATCACTTCAGTGATTAGCAGAATCCTCTCCAAAAGGATGGTGGGAGCAAGCCTCAAGGTTTTCTGACTTCCCATTGACTTCAGCCACTTCTTCACTGGATCTTCTGATGTACTGGGGAGTTTGGGTCTCTCCTTGAGAAATATCCATCTCTGATTTGACCAAATAATTTATTCCCCAGACCTTGATTGGCTAATATGATGATGTGTGGGGACCTAAGTGAGACATCTTCTCATTATCTGACCAAATAATGTCTGTCCAAGGGATGAATACCAGGGAGGGTATTTTAACCTCAAATGCAGGATTACTAAACAGAGAGAACTATAAGGGATAAAAATAGAAATGGAGTTCAAAAGAAAAAAAAAAACATTAATATGGAAATCTCAAATATCAAAAATCTTCTGGAAAGATTACAGAGAGGACTTTAAACTTCAAGGAATACCAACTACAATGGCAATAAAATACAACCCAAGTCAAAAGTGTCAATATTAATGGTTTTAAAAGCACAGATATTGGATATTAGAAGCTGAACCACAAGAAAGTAAGTAGATATTGGAACCTAACACAGTTTGAGTTAGTCAAATCCTGCATGGATGCTCGTGTATTAGCAAGTATTTATGGAATGTCTACTGACTGCCATGAATGGAGAACAGATTCTTGAACTGGCACCCATAAACTGAGCTAGAAAGTAGACCATTGAAGGTCAGTTTTTTTTTTTAATTTTTTTATTGTTATGTTAATCCCCATACATTACATCATTAATTTTAGATATAGTGTTCCATGATTCATTGTTTGTGCATAACACCCAGTGCTCCATGCAGAACGTGCCCTCCTCAATACCCATCACCAGGCTAACCCATCCTCCCAACCCCCTCCCCTCTAGAACCCTCAGTTTGTTTTTCAGAGTCCATCGTCTCTCATGGTTCTTCTCCCCCTCCGATTTCCCCCCTTGAAGGTCAGTTTTTAACGGAAAACTAAAGCTCAGGCCAAGATATTTATGCTGAACCATATGTTTCCAAGGAACCTTTGCTAACTATTTGACTCATGCACCAATTATGAATATTTGGTAATTTTCTGTAATCATTTATTAATAACAAAATACCTCTTACATAAGCACACCTGAGTACTGGCAAACGTTCATGGCTATAGAGGGGCCTGGTATTCTCTCGATTTTACATAGGACACATTTGATGTGACAGAGTACATATGTACATAATGTAACCTTAAGCTCTTTTTCCAGGAGCTTATTATTAAAACTCAGGTTGTAAAGCCAGCAATAGCTACATTAGTATCCTGGGTAGGTTAGTTGCTAAGTAAGTTATTTGAATTTTCTTTTTTCTTTTTTTTTTTTTTTAAAGATTTTATTTCTTTATTTGACAGAGAGAGACACAGTGAGAGAGGGAACACAAGCAGGGGGAGTGGGAGAGGGAGAAGCAGGCCTCCCGCCGAGCAGGGAGCCTGACGTGGGGCTCGATCCCAGGACCCTGGGATCATGACCTGAGCTGAAGGCAGACGCTTAACGACTGAGCCACCCAGGCACCCCAGTTATTTGAATTTTCTAAGCCTTTATTTCTTTATCTCTAAAATGGAGAAATACCTAAATTTCAGTTATTAAAATGATAAAGTAAAGCAACTTTCTTAATACATATAGTACGTGCTTGGCACAGAGTAGGGGCTCAATGAGAATTAAATGAATGAACAGATGAATAAATGAATGGTAGAAAGAAACAAGACTGAAATGATACATGACTGGATTTATTTCTTTATTCTTTTGGAGAAACCATTTTTCACCATGGAAAAATGTTGGGGACATTACAGCCCTGAATAGAGGTCTCAAAATTCATGGTATATCCTTAATTCTGGGCAATTTATTCTGTCTAATAAAAGTTATACATTAGAATTATCACAAAATGTGATTTATATTGTGTGTCATGGTGCACTTTTTCATACTAATGAATTTTCAGGGTATAGTATCTGTATGCATATAGCTTATTTACATATTTAGATATATTTGCTACATATAATCAGAATTTGAATTACTATGTCAGTTTTTAGCTGAATAGTTTATAGCAAAATCGCATTCTGATAAGTTTGCTCTTTTCTTTTCTTTCTTTCTTTTTTTTATCTATGAGAGGGCCAATTTGCTTACATCCACTTTAAATTATTTCTTAGGCCAAAGGGTAGATCTTTGTTTTAACATAAGTTCTTTTAATAGTTTACATAAAATACACTATTTATTATGGCTTATGAAACTGTTTTACTGATTTGTAACCATACTTCAAATAACTTCTTTATAAAACTTGAATTCAACTATTAAACAGGGAATATATAATATTGGCAGAAAAATTTTAAAGCAGTTGGCCCTGACTACCAGTTGGCACCTTATTGCACAGGAGCCTTTAATATCTACTTTTAATTTAAGTTTTAAGCAAGGAGGCAAGGGAGAGAGAAGATGGGATATTTCAGTGGTTTTCACAATTTTACAGGGTGCTCTTAGGTCATCCTTTAAATCCATAAGCCATAGGTTTTGTGCCTCACAGATCATCCTTGGGGGCCTTTAGTGCCCTAAGTTCCACAGAATCACTTATTCTTAAGATCTTGTGACTTTGTCCATCCCTATCTCAAGGGAAGACAAACTTCAAGTTTTGGGAAGGAGTGGGACTCAAGTCTCAGCTTTTCCTTGTCTGGAAACAGGACCCAAGATAACAAGCAAAGTGACCTGTGAAATGGTCTTTCTCAAAGGAAGTGGAGTCATTTTTCCTCTAATATGGTGGAAAAAAATGTTTTTATTATATTAGCAATTAGCACCACAATTTCTCTCCTAGAGGAAGTTGTCCTTGTAAAAAGGTCTTCAAGAGCCAGCTTGGAGTGGAGGACACAGAGTTGGCAGTTTGATTGCAAACATAGCCCAAACTTTCCCTCCCTGTATCCTCTCCCTTTGCCATGGGACCTTGAAGCTCCTCCCTCAAGAGGTAGAGTCTAACTGTCCACCCTTAAATCTGAACTGGTCTGTGATTCACTCTGGCCAATAGGATGTGGTAGAAGGGAGCTCAACCAGTCCTGAGGCTAGGCTTCAAGACATTTTGCACATTTGTTCTCATTCTCTTGAAATCCTGCTCTGCTGTGTGAATGGGCCCAGACTAGCATTCTGGAGGATGTCAGATGCATGGCCTTAACACCTTCTTTTCCATACCCACCATTCAGTCATGCAGCTGAGGCCATGCTAAATCAAGCAATCCCTCCAGGACCAACCAGCTGACTGTAATGTATGAACAGAGCCAGTCAAGATCAGTGGAGTCTAGCCTAGATCAGTAGAACCACCTGGCTGATAAAGACTAGTGAGCAAGAATGTTTATTTTTCAGTCATTGACTTTTGGTATGATTTATTATTCAGCAATAGCTAACAGATACATCCAAAGCAGGAATATCAGCCAATGTCAGAATCCTAAAGGCTGTGGGAAGCTGTTCTACAGAGACAAGAGGGAAATTGTTATTTCCACCACAGAGAGTGAGCTCCAAGGACAAGTGGTGTGAAGGACAGAAAGGAGGGATGCAAAGGGGAGGAGGTCCAGCAAAATGGAGAGCAATTTGTGACCATATGTGGGAGGGCCTGGGACACTCTGTAGTGACAGCATGCACAGAGTGTTTAAGAACAGGGAGTTCAGATAGAGCAAGATAGCGGAGGAGTAGGAGACCTGGATTTCGTCTGGTCCCAGGAATTCAGCTGGATAGGGATCAAACCATTCTGAACACCTACGAACTCAACAGGAGATCGAAGAAAAGAATAGCAACAACTCTCTGAACAGAAAAGCAACCACTTTCTGGAAGACAAAATGACAAGACGGAAGAAATCACCTCAACAAAAAGAACAAGAGGTAGTACCGACTGCCAGGGACCCACTCAATACGGACATTAGTACGATGTCAGACCTAGAGTTCAGAATCATGATTTTAAAGATACTAGCTGGGCTTGAAAAAAGCATGGAAGTTATTAGAGAAATCTTTCTGGAGAAATAAAAGAACTAAAATCTAACCAAGTCGAAATCAAAAAGGCTATTAATGAGGTGCAATCAAAAATGGGGGTGCTAACTGCTAGGATAAATGAGGCAGAAGAGAGAATCAGTGATATAGAAGACCAAATGATGGAAAATAAAGAAGCTGAGAAAAAGAGAGATAAACAACTACTGGATCACGAGGGCAGAATTCGAGAGATAAGCGATACCATAAGACGAAACAACATTAGAATAATTGGGATCCCAGAAGAAGAAGAAAGGGAGAGAGGCGCAGAAGGTATATTGGAGCAAATTATAGCAGAGAACTTCCCTAGTTTGGAGAAGGAAAGAGGCATCAAAATCCAGGAGGCACAGAGAACCCCTCTCAAAATCAATAAAAATAGGTCAACACCCCGACATCTAATAGTAAAACTTACGAGTCTCAGAGACAAAGAGAAAATCCTGAAAGCAGCTCGGGAGAAGAGATATGTAACCTACAATGGTAGTAACATTAGACTGGCAACAGACCTATCCACAGAGACCTGGCAGGCCAGAAAGGACTGGCAGGATATATTCAGAGCACTAAATGAGAAAAATATGCAGCCAAGAATACTATATCCAGCTAGGCTGTCATTGAAAATAAAAGGAGAGATAAAAAGCTTCCAGGACAAACAACAACTAAAGGAATTTGCAAACACGAAACCAGCCCTACAACAAATCTTGAAAGGGGTCCTCTAAGTAAAGAGAGAGCCTAAAAGCAACATAGACCAGAAAGGAACACAGACAATATACAGTAACAGTCACCTTACAGGCAATACAATGGCACTAAATTCATATCTCTCAATAGTTACCCTGAATGTAAATGGGCTAAATGCCCCAATCAAAAGACACAGGCTATCAGATTGGATTAAAAAACAAGACCCATCGATATGCTGTCTGCAAGAGACTCATTTTAGACCCAAAGACACCCCCAGATTGAAAGTGAGGGGGTGGAAAACCATTTACCATGCTAATGGACACCAAAAGAAAGCTGGGGTGGCAATCCTTATATCAGACAAATTAGATTTTAAACCAAAGACTGTAATAAGACATGAGGAAGGACACTATATTCTACTTAAAGGGTCTATCCAACAAGAAGATCTAACAATTGTAAATATCTATGCCCCTAACATGGGAGCAGCCAATTACATAAGGCAATTAATAACAAAAGCAAAGAAACGCATCGACAACAATACAATAATAGTGGGGGACTTTAACACCCCCCTCACTGAAATGGACAGATCGTCTAAGCAAAAGATCAACAAGGAAATAAAGGCTTTAAATGACACACTGGACCAAATGGACTTCACAGACATATTCAGAACATTCCATCCCAAAGCAACGGAATACACATTCTTCTCTAGTGCCCATGGAACATTCTCCAGAATCGATCACATCCTAGGTCATAAATCAGGTCTCAACCGGTACCAAAAGATTGGGATCATTCCCTGCCTATTTTCAGTGCACAATGCTTTGAAACTAGAACTCAATCACAAGAGGAAAGTCGGAAAGAACTCAAATACATGGAGGCTAAAGAGCATCCTACTAAAGAACGAATGGGTCAACCAGGAAATTAAAAAAGAATTAAAAAAATTCATGGAAACAAATGAAAATGAAAACACAACTGTTCAAAATCTCTGGGATGCAGCAAAGGCAGTCCTAAGAGGAAAGTATATAGCAATACAAGCCTTTCTCAAGAAACAAGAAAGGTCTCAAGTACACAACCTAACCCTACACCTAAAGGAGCTGGAGAAAGAACAGCAAATAAAGCCTAAACCCATCAGGAGAAGAGAAATAATACAGATCAGAGCAGAAATCAATGAAATAGAAACCAAAAGAACAGTAGAACAGATCAACGAAACTAGGAGCTGGTTCTTTGAAAGAATTAATAAGATTGATAAACCCCTGGCCAGACTTATCAAAAAGAAAAATGACCCAAATCAACAAAATCATGAATGAAAGGGAGAGATCACAACCAACACCAAAGAAATACAAACAATTATAAGAACATATTATGAGCAACCATATGCCAGCAAATTAGATAACCTGGAAGAAATGGATGCATTCCTAGAGATGTATCAACTACTAAAACTGAACCAGGAAGAAAGAGAAAACCTGAACAGACCTATAATCACTAAGGAAATTGAAGCAGTCATCAAAAATCTCCCAACAAACAAGAGCCCAGGGCCAGATGGCTTCCCAGGGGAAATCTACCAAACATTTAGAGAAGAATTAATACCTATTCTTCTGAAACTGTTCCAAAAAATAGAAATGGAAGGAAAACTTCCAAACTTGTTTTATGAGGCCACCATTACCTTGATCCCAAAACCAGACAAAGACCCCATCAAAAAGGAGAATTACAGACCAATATCCCTGATGAACATGGATGCAAAAATTCTCACCAAAATACTAGCCAATAGGATCCAACAGTACATTAAAAGGATTATTCACCACGACCAAGTGGGATTTATCCCTGGGCTGCAAGGTTGGTTCAACATCTGCAAATCAATCAACGTGATACAATACATTACCAAAGAAAGAACAAGAATCATATGATCCTCTCAATAGATGCAGAAAAAGCATTTGACAAAGTACAGCATCCTTTCTTGATCAAAACTCTTCAGAGTATAGGGATAGAGGGTACATACCTCAATATCATAAAAGCCATCTATGAGAAACCTACAGCGAATATCATTCTCAATGGGGAAAAACTGAGAGCTTTCCCCCTAAGGTCAGGAACGCAACAGGGATGTCCACTATCACCACTGCTATTCAAAATAGTATTAGAAGTCCTAGCCACAGCATTCAGACAACAAAAAGAAATAAAAGGCATCCGAATCAGCAAAGAAGAAGTCAAACTCTCACTCTTTGCAGATGATATGACACTTTATGTGGAAAACCCAAAAGACTCCACCCCAAAACTGCTAGAACTTATACAGGAATTCAGTAAAGTGGCAGGATATAAAATCAATGCACAGAAATCAGTGGCATTCCTATACACCAACAACAAGACAGAAGAAAGAGAAATTAAGGACTCGATCCCATTTACAATTGCACCCAAAACCATAAGACACCTAGGAATAAAACTAACCAAAGAGGCAAAGGATCTGTACTCAGAAAACTATAAAATACTCATGAAAGAAACTGAGGAAGACACAAAGACATGGAAAAACGTTCCATGCTCACGGACTGGGAAAACAAATATTGTGAAGATGTCAATGTTACCTAGAGCAATCTACACATTCAATGCAATCCCCATCAAGATACCATCCACTTTTTTCAAAGAAATGGAACAAATAATCCTAAAATTTGTATGGAACCAGAAAAGAACCCGAACAGCCAGAGGTATGTTGAAAAATAAAAGCAAAGCTGGCAGCAACACAATTCCGGACTTCCAGCTCTATTACAAAGCTGTCATCATCAAGACAGTATGGTACTGGCACAAAAACAGACACAGAGATCAATGGAACAGAATAGAGAGCCCAGAAATGGACCCTCAACTCTATGGTCAACTAAGCTTTGACAAAGCAGGAAAGAATGTCCAATGGAAAAAAGACAGTCTCTTCAACAAATGGTGTTGGGAAATTGGACAGCCACATGCAGAAGAATGAAACTGGACCATTTCCTTACACCACACACAAAAAGAGACTCCAAATGGTTGAAAGACCTCAATGTGAGACAGGAGTCCATCAAGATCCTAAAGGAGAACACAGGCAGCAACCTCTTCGACCTTAGCCACAGCAACTTCTTCCTAGAAACATCACCAAAGGCAAGGGAAGCAAGGGCAAAAATGAACTATTGGGACTTCATCAAGATAAAAAGCTTTTGCATACCAAAAAAACAGTCAACAAAACCAAAAGACAACCAACAGAATGGGAGAAGATATTTGCAAATGACATATCACATAAAGGGCTAGTATCCAAAAATCTATAAAGAACTTATGAAACTCAACACCCAAAGAACAAATGATCCAATCAAGAAATGGGCAGAAGACATGAACAGACATTTTTCCAAAGAAGACATCCCAAAGGCCAACAGACACATGAAAAAGTGCTCAACATCGCTCAGCATCAGGGAAATCCAAATCAAAACCTCAACGAGATACCACTTCACACCAGTCAGAATGGCTAAAATTAACAAGTCAGGAAATGACAGATGTTGGAAGGGATGTGGAGAAAGGGGAACCCTCCTACACTGTTGGTGAGAATGCAAGCTGGTGCGGTCACTCTGGAAAACAGTATGGAGGTTCCTCAAAAAGTTTAAAATAGAGCTACCATACGATTCAGCAATTGCACTACTGGGTAGTTACCCCAAAGATACAAATGTAGGGATCCAAAGGGGTACGTGCACCCCGATGTTTATAGCAGCAATGTCCACAATAGCTAAACTGTGGAAAGAGCCAAGATGTCCATTGACAGATGAATGGATAAAGAAGATGTGGTATATATATATATATATATATATATATATATATATATATATATACACAATGGAATATTATGCAGCCATCAAAAGGAATGAAATCTTGCCATTTGTAATGATGTGGATGGAACTGGAGGGTGTTATGCTGAGCGAAATAAGTCAATCAGAGAAAGACATGTATCATATGACCTCACTGATATGAGGAATTCTTAATCTCAGGAAACAAACTGAGGGTTGCTGGAGTGGGGGGTGGGTGGGAGGGATGGGGTGGCTGGGTGATAGACATTGGGGAGGGTATGGGCTATGGTGAGCACTGTGAATTGTGCAAGACTGTTGAATCACAGATCTGTACCTCTGAAACAAAGAATGCAATATATGTTAAGAAAAAAAAAAAAAAGAAGAAGAAGATAGCAGGAGGGGAAGAATGAAGGGGGGGAATCAGAGGGGGAGATGAACCCTGAGAGAAGATGGACTCTGAAACACAAACTGAGGGTTCTAGAGGAGAGGGGGGTGGGAGGATGGGTTAGCCTGGTGATGAGTGTTAAAGAGGGCACGTTCTGCATGGAGCACTGGGTGATATGCACAAACAAAGAATCATGGAACACTACATCAAAAACTAATGATGTAATGCATGGTGATTAACATAACCATAAAAATTTAAAAAAAAAAAAGAACAGGGAGTTCATGTGCTGCCAGGAAGTGAGCTTTTAATCCGTCTTGATGCCTCCATTTTCAAAATGATGCATATAACTCATTAATGTAGTGTATGAGCAGGTAAAAGTCCTGTTGTGGTTGTTCGTGAAAACCAGCAGGGGTTGAGCATTCCTATCATGTAAAGTGATGTGACCTAAAGATTGCATGCTTGGAGGTCAGAGCCAGGGATGCTGAGCCAGTCACAGGAACAGACTCTGCATTTCTGTCCCCTTATGTGGAATTTGCAAAAAAAAAAAAAAAAAAAATACTAAAGCGTATTAGGACTTCCGGGGACTATTGAATCTGTAAGGTAGGAAGGAAGGTGGTCAAGGCGTGCTCAGCTTCCTTCTATTGCAACAGAGAACCGCAGCTGACATCTAAATAGCATTCCCTTCATGTGAAGGGTTGAAGGGAACTTATCAACACGGAATGAGCACCTAAGCCTTATCTCCTGTGATTTTCACAACAACCAGAAAGAGGTAACCGGTTATCCTTGCTATATTTAAAAGGAAACAGACTTTCAGGGACATTAGAAAGGTACTGAATTTCACACCACTGGTGAGTGATAAGTGGTCTTGAAGTCCAGGATTGCTTGCCCCCAGCCCAATAATCTTTCAGTTCCTCCAGGCCAGCCAGAAACATTCACACATCAGGTGTGGTAGAGCCACCAACTGTTCTGTTTGTTGTTGCTGGAATTTAAATATAACACCTCCCTTAGCAACTAAAGAGGCCCTTAGCTACCCATGATGTTTAACAACTACTTTCCAAGTAAATAGCTTCTGAGGTTTCATCTTACACCATAGTGGGTTCAGGGAAAGCTTTCATCTGAGTTGATACAATGGGAGGAATGCCCAGGCCAGCCACCATCTCGGGGGCCTCCTGGGAGGCGTTGGTCAAATGTTGACGCTGAGGAAGGACTGGGTACACTAACTAACTACCCAGATGGTTGAGACATTTCTTTCACTAGAGAAGGAAGAGTAGAATGAACCCAAACACCAAACCTCCAGGCGGCAGATACAGACGTTCTGAAACCCTGGTTTCCAACTGTTATTTTCGGATCTCTAGGGGTCAGTGGAGGTTCCCTAAAGGCAACTGAGAGTGGCCAGGACTGAGTAACTTCATAAGGACAATAGCTAATATGTGGGTAGTACGAGGCACTATTCTAAACTTCTGTGTATATTCGCACGTTGAATTCTTACTTTTTTTTCCAATTTGTTTTGGGGTGCTACATATACCATATCCATATAACATTAGCTCTATTTTACAGATGGGGAAACATTGGTTAAGGAACTCAAGGTGATAAAGTAAGTGGTCTGCCGAATTTTTACGCAGGGAGTTAGGTCCATATATCCTTTTTTAGCAGAGAATTTTTTTTTTTTTTAACCGTAGACACTGTATATAGCACTAGCAAGATTCAAGGAGTGTAATCACAAAGCAACTTCATTTTCCCCTACGATTGCCCTTTCAAACCTGTCCCATGAGGCCAGGCTATCCGCCAACACTGGAGGAACCCTCCCAGCAGACCACACAGCTCCCCTATTCCCTCTGAGGTAAGGAAAGAAACGTCAGACACTTTGGCTGTCCGGAACAGTCTCTGTTCAGAGGTGAGTATGCCCAGTGCAGTGTAATAATCCCATTTGTAAACTTCAATCAAAATTAAAGCCCCTCACCTTGACCTTGCAGCAGTCTTGGAAATCCTCTGCAGGGAAAGAGGGACTTCTTAATTCCTTACTCTGCCAGATTCCTTCATCTACTACCACTCGCTGATGCTGACTTCTGAACCTCCTGGTTGGGGCAGAAGAAGGAAGAAAAGTGAGAAGCTTGAAAACGCCTTTGGTGAAGAGCACCCATATATTCGCGGTTTCCTCTGACCATGGCAGGGGGCTTAAAATTAACTCTGTCTCTTGGGTGTTTTTCACCTGCAGGTCCTTATACAGGTGATCCATTGTCCAGCTGGCCCTGGAAGGTAAGGGAGCCCTTTAACCCAGAGTTACTTACCCGTGGGTCCTTCAACTTGGATGGAATAAAAAATATTTATGTATTTATTTTCACTAATCCCTAACTGAAATTTGCCATGTCCACTGATTATACACGTGAAAACGGTAATGAAAATTTAGTACTTGTGACTCTGTCACCAGTGAAATTATAGATAGCTTCGTGTTACATTATTGTGAAGATACTTCAAAATGTTGTTAATAGTTGTCACTTTCAAAATTAGGAAAATATACATATGTATACAACAAAAACATGTATATATATTTTTTATTATATATATTTATTACATATATATATAAGGTAGTTGTTAGGACTGATACTTGCTCTGGCTATTTAATGTGTTACAATTTTTTAAAAATATTTTGATAACTCTTTGTAGATATAATTGGTTTCCTTAGCAATTCTATGAATGCAATTTACGCACTTAAAAACAGTAAGTAATCTGAGAAGGGGTCATCCACAGACACAGCCTGCCAAAAGGGTCTGTAGCACAAAAACATCATGGTTTTTTTGTTTCCCCTCCATCGTGCACTCTCTCTACTGGGGTCCTGGCTCCCTTCTAAGCACACTTCATGGGGAATGTCCCTTGAAGGTGACAAGGGCCAGTTCTCGTTCTCCACACATGTGACTGCCACGTCCTCCACGAGAAACCCGCACATGTCTGAGCACTCAGCAGAAGTTCAGGGGCTTCCAGAAATGGACCCTCAACTATATGGTCAACTAATCTTTGACAAAGCAGGAAAGAATGTCCAATGGAAAAAAGACAGTCTCTTCAACAAATGGTGTTGGGAAAATTGGACAGCAACATGCAGAAGAATGAAACTGGACCATTTCCTTACACCACACACAAAAAGAGACTCCAAATGGTTGAAAGACCTCAATGTGAGACAGGAGTCCATCAAAATCCTAAAGGAGAACACAGGCAGCAACCTCTTCGACCTCAGCCGCAGCAACTTCTTCCTAGAAACATCGCCAAAGGCAAGGGAAGCAAGGGCAAAAATGAACTATTGGGACTTCATCAAGATAAAAAGCTTTTGCAAAGCAAAGGAAACAGTCAACAAAACCAAAAGACAACTGACAGAATGGGAGAAGATATTTGCAAATGACATATCAGATAAAGGGCTAGTATCCAAAATCTATAAAGAACTCATCAAACTCAACACCAAAAGAACAAAGAATCCAATCAAGAAATGGGCAGAAGACATGAACAGACATTTTTCCAAAGAAGACATCCAAACGGCCAACAGACACATGAAAAAGTGTTCAATATCGCTCTGCATCAGGGAAATCCAAATCAAAACCTCAATGAGATACCACCTCACACCAGTCAGAATGGCTAAAATTAACAAGTCAGGAAATGACAGATGTTGGCAGGGATGCGGAGAAAGGGGAACCCTCCTACACTGTTGGTGGGAATGCAAGCTGGTGCAGCCACTCTGGAAAACAGTATGGAGGTTCCTCAAAAAGTTGAAAATAGAGCTACCATAGGATCCAGCAATTGCACTCCTGGGTATTTACCCCAAAGATACAAAAGTAGGGACCCGAAAGGGTACGTGCACCCCGATGTTTATAGCAGCAATGTCCACAATAGCCAAACTGTGGAAGGAGCCAAGATGTCCATCAACAGATGAATGGATAAAGATGTGGTATATATATACAATGGAATATTATGCAGCCATCAAAAGGAATGAGATCTTGCCATTTGCAATGACGTGGATGGAACTGGAGGGTATTATGCTGAGCGAAATAAGTCAAACAGAGAAAGACATGTATCATATGACCTCACTGATATGAGGAATTCTTAATCTCAGGAAACAAACTGAGGGTTGCTGGAGTGGGGGGTGGGGTGGGAGGGATGGGGTGACTGGGTGATGGACACTGGGGAGGGTATGTGTTCTGGTAAGCGCTGTGAATTGTGCAAGACTGTTGAATCTCAGATCTGTACCTCTGAAACAAATAATGCAATATATGTTAAGAAAGAAAAAAGAAGAATGTAGCAGGAGGGGAAGAATGAAGGGGGAGAAATCGGAGGGGGAGAAGAACCATGAGAGACGATGGACTCTGAAAAACAAACTGAGGGTTCTAGAGGGGAGGGGGGTGGGAGGATGGGTTAGCCTGGTGATGGGTATTGAGGAGGGCACGTTCTGCATGGAGCACTGGGTGTTATGCACAAACAATGAATCATGGAACACTATATCTAAAACTAATGATGTAATGTATGGGGATTAACATAACAATAAAAAATTAAAAAAAAAAAAAAAGAAGAAGAAGTTCAGGGGCTTCCTAACCAATCTTCCCCCCCCCGCCCTGATCTGCTGTCCGGGTCTGCGGGTTAGCTGGCATGCACAGGTAGGACATACTGGCTGTGGCTTGTTGAAATGCTCCCACAACAGTGATAAATAGATTCTGCTCTAAGCACCCCCCAACCCTCTGCTCATGCCCTCACCTGCCAGCCCCTTCATGAGGCCCCCAGACCTCCCACTATTCAGGAACCTAAGAGTCAATACTTGGCCAAACAGGACCCTGCAGGAGCCAACTCCAGTTGCATGGCTGATATCAGTTCTCATTTGTCAGTAGGCACACCTCACTGGTTTTTGGAACCCTTTGGAATACCAACCCTGTTCACTGTGTCCAGAGGAAACATTCTAGTCCCCTTACAGGGCCTTTCTGACCTCTCACTAGCCTTAAGGCAAGGGGGCCACATCTCCTCCCCCTGTTGGGAATGGCTGGAGGGAAAACTCCCATACATTTTCCCAAAAGCATTCTCTCGTTAACTTCCCATCTCAATCTTTTGATACTTTTAGGTGGCTTTTGAACCATATATATTGAGGGTCCATATTAAATTTTTATTCATTGAAATGACTGCTGCCAACCCATCCCCCTCCCCCACCCCACCACCCACCCGCACGTGTCCCCCTGCCTCTTCTTGCTGAGGACTTTCCCTAGGATTAGACTATGGAACTATGGATTTTTCAACATTGGCATTTGGAAGAGCCACAAACCTGAAGGCAGAGAAAACTAATCACCCAAGGCCATCAATCTAAAGATAGAGTCCACTAATCCCGGACTGGCCGGCTTGCAAAGCACTGCAGTGTTTCCTCCACATGAGGCTACCCTCCTCCCTGCCTCTCCTGTTTCCAGCTTCCCTGCTACCTGGCTGCTGCCCTGCTGGCATAAGAGGCCCTGCCTGACCCCTGTTACAAACCAGACACGAGGAACCAGGCCACAGGGCCGTGTGCTAATTTCGTCGGTGGCCGGTCTCTCTCTCTCTCTAACACTCAAGTGCCATTTTAGGAAAGGGGGTCTACAGCACAGAATAAACAGAGGGAAGCCCTCTGCTTTAACTGCTGTTAATGTATCTGTGTTGTGTTTTGTGGGCAGGCCATTGTCTCAAAGCCGTAATCCTCATGATTCCATGGCATTAACAGGGTCAGCTTTCAATGACTCAACCAGGATTTTCTCAGACAGTAAACAGCCACTTACGGCCTTTTACACCACCAAGGAAATGAGATTACTTCTTGAGGAGATCAGCAGCTCTGGGAGGCTGTCGAAAGGGTGCTCTGCCTGTTTGTTTGGCTGCAAGGCACCACACGGCCTAAGCTTGTTTAAAATTAGCTTCCCCCATAAATCACCTGCACAATGAAGTGCCTGTCTCTGCCCTCTGACATACTGTGTCTCTGTTTATTTTTAATGATGACATGGATTTTTCTGTCTCCATTTGGTTCTTTATCCTCCATGTTCCCGAATCTTAAATTCTATGACAAAGGTACAAAATCTAAGAAATCGCAAGGAAGGTTTCCCTCTCTACCAGCACACAAAGTTACTGGAGAGACTGAGGTATTCTGGGGTTCTTTCTGATGGAAGCTGCCCCCATTCTACTTTGGCCTGATTATTATGTCCTAAAAATGTTCCTTTGTTCAAGGGCAAGAGGGTACTTCTTTGTGTGCATTTGCAAAAGTCAGCGAATGTATATGTACTTGATTTCTGTGTTCTGTTACATGTAAATTTTACATAAGATAAAGAATTGTAAACAAATGATGAACTCTTCCTGATAATACACATGCTGAAGTATTTGGTAGAAAGTATACGAGTGTCCACAATCTACTTTGAAATGCATCCAAAACGGTGATGAACTGATTGACGGACAGAAGGACAGATGTGTGATAAAGGGAGTAAAGTGTTAACGGCAAAAGAGGTGGTGGGTATAAGGCTGCTCCCTGTGCGATTCTTTCAACTTTGTTGCATGGTTGAAATTGTGCATAATAAAGTGTTGGAAAAGATGCTCCCTTGGGAACGGGGGCCGAATCCTCAGGAGCATGAGAGGGTTACAGCTTCCAGAATCCTGTCTTTACCCAAATTTCATTTTTAAAAGTCTGTATGTTTACACACAGAATTAGACTTCAACAATTGACAGTAACAAGGAAAAAGGGAACACTGACCCAGGGAGAAGTCTAAAATACAGAATATTCTAGGAGGTAGGCACATTTTACTAGTTACACATAGAGGCACCATCTTGATTTTAAAATGGCATCTGACTGGGGAAAGTTCTTGACTCAGTTCTCCCAGTGCATTGCCAGAAACACGAGTGCAGGTGCAGGACAGCCAGGTTCATAACAGGACCGAAACTCACAGAAGAGAAATTCAAGTGTCTGTAATTGCAATGGACCTGGGGTGAGGAACTCCAACAATGGCAGACCCTTAGCTTACTACTGGAAACAGAAAATTTACCCAGAAAAAATCTGAAGAAGAGGAAAATTAGGGAATTCCTCTCTACTTTATGACTCCTAGCTTTTTGAGGCAAACAATATTTTTATTTTCTTATCACAACTTTTGAAGACTTTGACTTCCAAAAAACAGTTGGAAAATTAGGACAGAGGAGAGCTATTAGCATGCATTGCTGGGGTACGCTGCAGAAGCACATTGCTTTGGCAGGAAGTAGACAGGAAGACTCGTGGTAGCAATACATAATGGAGATGGTCGATGGTCAACCATTTATCTCTTAGAGTATCCGCTGGAGTTGAAGAAGCCACCTCCTCTGCAGCAGTGCCCAATTATTTGAATGCTGATGAGATATTGAAAATTGGTCCAGATGTTGTACAATTAACTTGCCCTCTGGGGCAGGGAAGTATACTCCTCCCTGGAAAGAGGGTGGGGGACTGAGCAATAAGCTAATCTACCACAATATCCAAAACTAAATTTTTCTACAAATGGGGATCATATATCCCATTTGTTGACAATTACCAGATCCTGATAAATTTCTCTTCATTTAAGAATGAGTAAACTGAAAAACACTTTTAAAGCATTTAATTGGATATAAGGATATGTCTACAAAATAATCTGTCAGGAAAGGTGTAACAAAATGAGATGGGGAAAACAGAAGGATAAGATGAGGAAAGATTTCAGACTATGACAACACAGTCTGCATTCAAGGCAGCAAGGAGCAGAATCAAAACAGTTTGAACTTAAGATGTGGACAGGAAGTTCAACTCGAGAAGTTTTCTAAGAATGAAGATGGAAAGGACAAAGGGAGAGAGAAGGAAACAGGATACAACTTGTAGACTTAAATGTATTCCTGAGGAAGTACCCGAACTGTTGGAAAGGAAACAACAATAAAAATAAAGTCAAAGAAAGTATCTTAGAGTACGCTGCCAAGCAGTGCATAACATTTCAGGGAAGTTAATGAAAAGGATCCAAATGTGGTTTTATGCATACTAACCACGATGCAAAATGGGTCAAAGATAAAGAAAATAAAGATTAGAGAGTTTAGGTGACTTGATTAAAGCCAAAACCTGGAACGGGCTCTCTGGAATTGACTCCAGAAATCTTTATTGTAAGAATCAAATTTCAGAAATATCAACTATATGTTAGTATTTGGAAATGTTCAAGCGCCACAAGTGATGACTTTGAAACTCAAATACTCAGTTGTCACTCTCTGTGAAGCCCACGTCTTTTTAATATCCTTGCCACATTACCAGGGAACAAGGAAGTAACTTCCTTTGCTGCATTCATTCATCCATTTGTCTTCACAACAAACATTAATGCTGTGCAGCCTCGTTAGACACTTAAATAAAGGTCTCTGACCAACAACAGTAACATTTTGAACAATTTCAACATAAAATGTGAAGTGCAATGTTAAGTTGTTGAGAGAGAGAGAAAGATGGAAAGAAGAAAAGCCCACAATAAGTTCTTGTTTGTGTTTTATATAGTATTTTTTCCTTATAATTTACCCACATATTTATTATTTTCTTTGTTCTTTTTGCTTCTTTCATGTTTTACCTCCCATCTGGGATCATTTTATAATTTCCATTGGCAGCATCTGCTAGTGCTAAACTGTCTTTGTTTTTCCAGGTCTTAAAATGTCTTCATTTTACCTTCATTTCTTGAAAGTTACTTTCTCTGGGTATGGAGTTCTAGGATAGGAGTTATTTTCTTTCAGCACCTTGAATATATCATTTCACTTTTTTCTGGCTTCCATTGTAGCTGTTGAGATGTCAACTCAGTCTAAATGCTCTTTGAAGGGAATCTTTTTTTTTTTTTCTCTGCCTCCTCTTTTTTTCTCTTTGTATTTGGTTTTCTTCAGAATCACTATGGCATGCCTAAAAAAAGCTGTTGTTTTTTTTTTAAAATGCTCCTTGAGATTTTATGAGTTCCTTGAATTTTTGGATTAGTGTCTTTCATCAGTTCGGAACACTTTCAAACCATTACCTCTTCAAATATTATCTCTGCTTCATTTTCTCTCTCCTTTGCTTCTGGTACTCGTATTACACGTATATTAGACTTTCTATATGTATGCTCTATATCAGCACTGTTCAATACAATAGCCTCTAGCCTAAGTGGCTATATACATTTAAATTTAACTAAAATTGAATAAAATTGAAAAGTCAGCTCTTCAGTCTCAATAGTCACATTTCAAGTACTCAAGAGCCACAGGTGTCTAGTGGTTACTGTACTGGACAAATATAGAAGAATTTTATTATTGCAGAAGTTTCTGTTGGACACCACTGCTCTTTATCTATTGTCTGTTATTCTATATTTTCTGTTTGTCTTCTTTCTATGCCTCATTTTACAAAGACTTCTGATCTATCTTCTTGTTTAATGATTCTCTACTCAACTCTAAGCTGCTGTTAAATTTATTCATTCAAGTTTTTTTTTCCTTTTTAATTCTAGAATGCATATTTGGTTCTTTTTTGAATCTATAGTATTAGTCGTTATGGTTTCTAGTTCTCTGCTAACATTTTGAAGCTTGACCTTTATCTCACTGAACATAGTGAGCAGAATTGTTGTATACAGTCTGTCTAGCCTAGTAATTCTATTATTTGGACTCTATCGTGTCTGTTCCTAAGCTGCATTATTTTTATAATTTCTTTCTCTTATGGTATTTCATACTTTGTGTGTCTAATTACCTCTGATTGTGTGGTGGGCATTGTTTTTAAAAACTGACTTTTAGTAATAATTTGAGACTTGATTAAAGTTGTCTTCCTGAAGTGACGATTTTCATTTACTTTTGCCAGAATCCTGGGTATACTATTTTGGGTCGTTTTAATCCAGTTTAATGCTGAGTAAAATAATAAAACTATCATCCTTACTACTAGGCTAAGGCCTTAGAGTTTCAGCCCTTAGAGGTAGGAGGCTTACCAAATCTTGACTCTTGATAGAATTTGCATTCAGACTTTTTATATCCTTCAGCTGACAGTCCAAGCTGTCTGTTAATTCCTTGGATCTGCATATGATAAGGGAAAAAGTAGCCTCTATTGCTAGACTCCATCCCTGGATTCCCAAACTCTAATAGACCTCTACCAAGTAATTAGTCACTATCTTCTTAGCTCTTTGATGCTTTTAAAAGATGGTACTTATACCTCAGTCAGCTATTTTATTTTTCCTGAGGGTAAAAAAAAAAAAAGAAAAAAAAAATGAAATTACCCATCATTATTTTAAAAAGTCTTTGTCCTTGGGGTATAATGATCAATACCAGAACTGTCATCTATGTTTCTCCAATCGATATTAGGGATGTCACCTAAATATAACACCTCGTGTTTTGCCAAATATTCCACTGAGATGATCTCTACTCATTAAAGGTCTATTGGAGATTTTTATATTCATTTATTTAAGCCCCTAGCTTCCACTGAATACCGACTATGACCAGAACTGTGATATGCACTGGACCTAGACATGAAATATACATTTTAATGGGAAGACAGACAAATATATTAACTGGTTGATAAATAAAATAATTCCATGTGGGGTGTTATGAGGAAGAAGTAAAACATTTCTAAAATTAAGGGACAGAATAATGGAGAGTAGGTGTGGAGCCCACTTTAGATGATATTGTCAGGAAAGCCGTCCCTGACACTTAAGGTTAAACCTCATGAACGAGAAAGAAAAGCAATGAGTATAGTAGAAGAGAATCATGTAAAAGGGACTCAAGTTTTGGAAAAGCTAGGAGACGAAACTGTACAGGCCAGCAGGAGCTGTCTCAGTAAGGCTGTTGTATGTGTGCTTTTCCAGCAAATGGAGTCAATGTCCATGACCGCTTTCTGTAGTTCTATCACTGGGTTTTGTGGCTTACTAACCCCATCCGTAAAGAAGGAATCATACAGTGTTATTAAAGAATTTTCTGCGCAAACCTGTCGATCCTTATTTCTTAGGAGAGAAAGCAGGAGGAAATATGTTATAAAATTAGTAATAACTGTAAGGAAACAACTACACAGGAAGTATTTAGTCCTGAATCTCCAACCAATTACTTTGTGAAACTGAAAAAATCTTTCAGTCTCTCTGAGACTCAATCTGCCGATGTAAAATGAAGCATGATCTATGTGATCCATGAGATCCTTTCCACTTTTATACATCATGGAAGCATTTCACCTCTGCTTTCTCTGGAAACATTTCCTATTAGCTAACACATTTTCATGGGGTTTCTCTATTTTGTTATAGTCTATTGGTTGCCTAGGAAGGTTTTATAATTATATATGGTGCCCTTTTATGTTGCAGGGTATTTTGTTTACTAGGGATTTTTATATCTTATTAAGTTACAGAGGAAATGTCCTCAAATTCCAAAATTTTTATCCCCAATCAAATTTGGAAATGTTGTCACATGTCAGTAAAATGAAAATGGGATAAGGCTCTGGTCAAAGACTATAATAAATACCCGAGAAAAGGTCTTAACAGGTATGGTTTGGGAGTGTGCCTCTTAAAAGCACTAGTATAATAACCAAAGTACAGCACATCAAAACTTGTAGGATGGGGGCGTCTGGGTGGCTCAGTTGTTAAGCGTCTGCCTTCGGCTCAGGTCGTGATCCCAGAGTCCTGGGATCAAGCCCCGCGTCGGGCTCCCTGCTCAGTGGGAAGCCTGCTTCTCCCTCTCCCACTCCCCCTGCTTGTGTTCCCTCTCTAGCTGTATCTCTCTCTGTCAAATGAATAAACAAAATCTTAAAAAAAAAAAAAAAAAAACTTGTAGGATGAAGATAAGTTGGTGCTCAGAGGAAAATTCATAACTGTAATGCATATTTTTGAATACAAGAAAAATGACATATTAATAACCTGAGCATTGTACTCAAAAAGTTGAAAAGAAAGCAGACTAAATCCTTCCCCATAATGTACAGAATCTACTAATAATAGAAGAGCAGAAAATTAGGAAATGAGAAATAACAATCAATGGAAAGAAGTACCAAAACCAAAGCTCATTCTTTGGAATTACTAATAAAACAGACAATACCCTGGAAGACTGTGCAAGTTAAAAAAAGAGAGAGAGAGAGAGCACAAATAAGAAACATAAGGAATTAGCACAAATACAAAATATTGGAAAATCTATTTGAAATATGACATAACCACATAAATGCAATAAACTGACAATATGTAAGAAAATTTTGTAATACTTGAACTAGCATTGACTTCAGAAGAAACATAAGCTATAAAATACTAATGATTAATTTGTACTTTTTTTACCCTATCAAAATGGTTTTATAAGTGGCTAACTAAAAGGAACAAAAAGCCTTCTTTTCTAAAACTGTTCCAGAGAATAAAAAGTAAAGTTTTCTAACAAATATTATAACTTTCTTTTATATAAAAAATAGAAAAAAGCACAAAAATCAATATGTAGAAACATAATTGCTAATATTCTAAATCAATAATAAGTTATTTTCACACCCTTCAAACTCACATAAATTAAATTTCTAGCACCACCAAGTGCCATGAAGTTATAGGGGACCTGGAACATTCATACATTGGCATTTGGAGTGTAATGAGTACAACTATTTTGAGGAACTATTTGGCAATATCTAGTAAAGTAGAAGATGCACCTATCCTGTAAATCAGCAACCTACCTACCTACTTGTAGGTATATGACACAGAAAATTCACATAAAGATATGTTCATTGAAACATTCAGGTAATAGAGAACAATTGAAAACAATGTAAATGCCCAGTAATAGTGGAATGGATTGACAAATTATGTGTATTAATGCAATAAAAGACTGCCTAAGTGTTATAATTAAAGTGAAATTTCTATATGACTCAACATTCATAAATTTCAAAAATGCAATATTAAGAGAATAAACCAAGATGAAAGAAAATTATATCATCCACAATTTTAAAGCATGCAAGACAATGCAACACACTGTTAATATATATAGATAGATATACACAGCATATTTATTTTGGAAAAAAAAGATAGGAAAGATATACATTTACTGTAGAAGTGCAAGTGCCTTCTCGGATGGAGAGTAGAAATCAAGATCAAGGAGTCAAATGGGCACCTGAAGTCTGTCTGAAAATATTTATATCTTTAAAAATCATTTGAAGCAACCAAGGTTCAATATAAGCATTTTGATGTCTGGGTGGGGGGTGTCTATTAGATGTAATATTAGACCCCACTTCAGAGTAACTGTGAAGATTGAGTTAATAGTACATATAAAGGGCTTAGTTATTCTTAGAGAATACAATATGCTCTCTATGTACTCACTACGTGTTGGTTTTAGGTGTTATTCACTAGAAACTGTAAATTTCTAGACAGTAAAACTCACTATTTATCACCATGTCCCTTATGCACACCACAGTCTCTAGCATGAAGGAGCTGTTCACTGATTTGGTTGACTGAATACACACATCTTAGACTCCTCTCTTCTTCCCTGATTCTTTAATAGTTCTCACTACCTGCATGGATGTAGGTGAATGGGACATGGGAACCAATTGGCATAAACCACTGGTAGAAATTTTAAGTCTTAGTATTGATTCTTACAACCAGTTCCATATGTGACCTGGTTAATGGTTTCAGGGCAAGTGATTACTTTTAAGTAACCAAACAGCAGAGTTTATATATGTTTTGAGACTCTTGGAAGAAGGTTGATTACATAAATGCCAACTACATTAGTATTGATTTCTCAAAGAATAAAAAAATCAGCTGAATTGAGTATTTATTATTCCTTCTATTCTTTACTATTACAAAAATTTCATAGGGGTGGGGGATTTCAAAGCTATTCCAAAAATCATCATATATAAAGCATTCCTTAGTATATAAGGCTATAAGGAGGAGAAATGGGCCTTGGCTGACTTCACCCACATGCTGAACTCCATAAATATTGTATAGTTAACACACGATCCAGATACTTTAACTTCACAGAGTTCAGGAAAGAACAGATTTTGTTTATGGTGAGTTTTCCTATGTGTTGAATATAAAGTACCAATTAAAGTGTACTCGGAATAGCTGTTTGAGTTTTTGGCAGCATATCAGAAGGAGTTACGGAAAGCCAGGCCTTTCCAATGATAGATATGATTTTGCAGAGTTCATGCTATGGTCTGGACAGGGCACGCCTGGCATGATTTCAAACCATAAATGCACGTGAATCTAGTGTAATGAATCATGTTCCAGGGCCCAGATCCTCATTGCCTTGGGAATGGTTTCTCCATTCCCATGGCAATTCTGGCTTTCAGAATCCTTTACCTGGAACCCAATCTCTACATGCTAAGGAGATCCACTAGGTCTAGAGTGGCTAAGATGTTGGGGCATTTTATTTTACTATTGCCACTGTCCATTTCTTTGTCGATTTGATTTGGAAAAGTGTTCAACCCATTAAAAACCCAACCTTTCTCCCTTCCCTCCCTGGATTAACTTCTCCTGTCATTGGTTTCCAAAGAAGTGAATTCCTCATCTTCCAAGCTTTTGTCAGTTTTTAAATATGAACCCAGGGCATGCCTGTAAGTCTCAGAACTCAATGTAAAAACAAGAAATGGTCAGTAAGTGGAAAAAGAGAAAATAACAAGGCAAGAAAGCTGGTGACATAGACATGAAGTGGGAACTACAGCAATAGAGCAGCTGAATGGGACCAACAGTCCCTTTAGAATCTCAGTTAAAATCCAAAGAGAGAAACCTGACCCACCCTAAAGATATAGTCAGTGACTAGCTCAAGTTATAACAGCTTCCAAAAACCAAAAACATGCGATTGACCTTGTAACTAGGATTGCATATGGCACCCAGCCAAAACCCACCAGCCTCTCCAGGGCAAAGAGTGACAGCTTTGCTGTCCTGCAGCTGAAACAGGTTGGAACCCATATTAAGCTGTGCCAAGTAGGGTCTGCCACTAAGCTGAACACCTGTAATTCACCCATCTGTGTCCCTCAAGTCCTCACCCCAAAGTAAATTGATTCTGAGCTCTAACAGCTGTCTGGGGGACTCTGATGGGCTGTTCACAGCAGGAAAGGCTATGGGAGATAACAAAAGCTGTGGGGTGTGTTTTCAAGGTCAGAACCCGAAGAGGGAGTTCCTTTGATTCTTTCATGTGTGGAGAAGACAAAGGTGGCACTGGGTGGGATGGATAATTTTCAGATCATTGGAGTAACTACTAGACATTATTCATCTATAATCTGATTTGAAAATAAATGTGGTTGATGAAAAAAGAAAAAGTCTGGGCAATTATAGTACTTTTCATTAAGGAATATCAAGTAAAGAGTAGGGGAATTTGGGTACAAACTTGGGAAGTGAAAGTCATATGCAGTGTGTCTCTGAAGGTAAGAAAGGGGTAGGAATGTCATATATACTCACTGAAGACCTACTAGGCTCATAGCAATGATAGAAAATAGATATGCATGCCCTGGTAGCAATAAAGATTGTTTGGAAGAGAGGAAAGGAAAATAGATGTACTGATCACCTACTGTGGGTATGTACAATCTTAGATGCCAAGTCCTTACAATAGCAGACTCTTGCCAACATCAACAGCCATTCGTAGATATTATTACAAATAAGTGAAATGATTGTATTCTGTATAGGTTATATTTTAAAGTAAACAGAATCTTAAATGCTGAATAGCTAAAGCTCCCTTGTGACTGAAGCCATAATCACATTATTTTTAACTTGGCAAGGTTATATGCTTTTTTATTTCTTGATATTTTTTTTTAGGTACTCTGACTACAGGCCCTTATTGATTTACTGATTCTTATTTATTTTTCAGATAAAATTTATCTACTGTTACTAAGGTAAGAAATCTTCATTCATTTATTCTTTCATTGACCAGTCATATATTTATTAATTTAGTTAACAAATGTTTATTGTCCAAATACTGGGAATATAGTGATAAGTAAGACAAACGGTCTTAGCCTGCAGGCTGGTCCTCAACAAGAGGTGACTCTCAATTAAATGTTTGTATTTTGCCCACATGAGAAAACTAGGAGCAACAGACATGATATTGCCAAAGGAAAGCTTTTGGAAATCAGCTTTTAACTGAAGGCACAAAGGAGAGAAGTCTGAGTCTAGCTCATTGCCATTACCGCAAGCACTTATTGAATAAAGACCTGTGCGGGCCATGCAGATTGAGAAGGACACTGAGATTCATACTTAGGGCCCCATTCTAAATGAGATCAGCCTGTTTGGGCAAAAGATTGCTGTCCTGCTTACATGAGCTATCAATCTTTCCATTCTCTGAATACAACTAAGTTAGCATACACATTTGATTGTCCATAATATATTAGATACTTTGCTAGACACTGGGCACAAAGAGTCCTGTTGGCATCTATCTGCTCATCCAGCAATCCATCCTTCCATCCATTCATCCAACTCAGTACATTTAATGGAAGCTGATGATGTACAGATGCTTATGCTGGACTGTGGAAATATAGTAGCTGAGAACAAGAGGTAATAAATCAAAACAGTAGTATTCACAATAGCAATAAGAAAAATGTAACACTTAGGGAAAAATTAACAAAACATATGCAAGCTTTACCTACTGGAAACCACTAAATAAATGGAGAAATACTATATAACATATAACACTTTCCTGGATTTTAAAGCTAATATTTTTTATAATGCTTATTTTCCCCCAAATTGATCTACAGAGTTCAACAAAATCCCATTCAAAATCTCTGCATGCCTTTTGTAAAAATAAAATTTTACAAGTTTATTTTAAAATGTAGAGGCAGGGGCGCCTGGGTGGCTCAGTCGTTAAGTGTCTGCCTTCGGCTCAGGTCATGATCCCAGGGTCCTGGGATTGAGTCCCACATCGGGCTCCCTGCTCAGTGGGAAGCCTGCTTCTCCCTCTCCCACTCCCCCTGCTTGTGTTCCTGCTCTCGCTGTCTCTCTCTGTTAAATAAATAAATAAAATCTTTAAAATAAAATAAAATAAAATAAAATGTAGAGGCAAATTCCAAGAGTGGCCAAAGCAATTTTGTAAAAGAACAAAAAAGTTAGAGGGCTACTTCACATACTACTTGATTTCAAGATTTACTATAAAGTCATGATACAGGGTGGTATTGGTATAAGTACAGATACACAGATCAATAGAGAGTCTAGAAATAGTACCCACCCATATGTGGTCAATTGATTTTTGGCAAAGACATCAAGGTAACGGGGAAGTGATGGTCATTCAAGAAATAGCATTGAAATATAATCCACATGGGAAAAATTTCAAACCTTCTCTCACTATATTCATAAGTATTCATTCAAAAGGGAAATGTAGACCTATGCAGAACCTAAAAGAACAAAAGTTCTAGAAGAAAACAAAGAGAAAATATTTAAGCACTTAAATTTGGCAAACATTTCTTAGATAAAAAAATGATATACACTAACCATAGAAGAAAATAAAATGATAAACTAGACTTCCCCAAAATTAAAGACTTCTTTTCAAAAAGTGCCATTAAAACATCATGAAAAGGCAAATCTTCAGAGACAAAAACAAAAACAAAAACCCTGTGATACATATATCTGACAAAGGTAGAGTTAGGAGTGCAGAATATTTCCCCATTTCTATTTTAAGCCTGAGATGTGACTCCCTAATAATGGGAATCCAGTCTTGTTCTTCATTCTTGCTACTCAAAGTGTGATCCAAGGGACTAGTAATGCCAGCATCACCTGGTAGCTTGTTAAAAATGAAGATTCTCAGGACCTACCCCAGACCTACTGCATCAGAATCCTCATTTTAGCCAGGTCTCAGATGATTTGCATACACATTAAAATTTGGGAACCCTGCTGCTTTTGACCACACAGGTTTCCTGCTTCTGATGTCTATGAAGGTATGGAAGCGTATCCTGGGAACGTCTGGACTGTGCAGGAAGCCAGGCAGTGTCACTGAGAGAGCACAGGATCCAACATAGGTTAAACCTGGACTTGAACTCAGGCTCTATCACTGCTAACCCTTTGGAAAACTTTAGGAAGATCATTAACCATCTCTCAATTTTCCATCTGTAAGCAGAGGATGAGTACGTCCTCTTTACAGACATGTCGTGAGTGTTCAGTGAGAGAGCGTTCATAAACCCCCAGGACAGCACCGGCCATGGTGCTGGTTCTCAATACATTCAGTTCTTTCAAGTGGTCAACAAACAGTGACTCTATTTTGCATTAAGTAAATCACCAAAGTCCGTCCCTCAAAGCAAATTCAGACCTCTGATATCTCTCCACTCAAAGAGCAGGATCATTTGCATCTCTTTCCACACGTGCTTTTTTTTTCTTGTTGTGTTGGACTCAGTGGATGAGGGAGGGCAGGTAGTGTTAGGAAGAGCCCTCGCCTCTTGATGGTGGCCCTCTTCCCGTCCACGTCCCCAATTGCCTAATAACAAGAGCAATAATGGGGTTCATTATGCATGCAGCTCTGCAATCATTGCTGAAAAGAAAATTAGTTTGATGCCCTGAGCGACAGTTGAACTCTAGAAAGCACCTAAATAAAAGACAACATGCATGTAATAAGGAACACAATGAGAAAAGTTATAAAAGAGGCAGGTCACAAAACTTTGTCTTCTCCTGATCCTTCTACTCTCCAGAAAAGGTGCTTCAGTTACTAAGAAGTCTATTTAACCAAGGGTTGGCCTTCTCCATGGCAGTGGGTGGGATGGCAAGAGGTCTGGGAGGCTCAAGCATGTGTAAATACACACTCATACATTTTAAACTTTTTTTTTTTTTGCCATAATTTTAGGCTTACAGAAGAGTAAAGATAATGCGGGGTTCCCATATAACCTTCACCTAACTCTAATAGCAATATCTTATGTAATTGTGATACATTTATCCCAAACAAGAAATTAACATTCACATATACTATTAACTACATTACAGGCTTTCTTTGGATCCCCCCTCTTTTTGTTTTTCTGGTCCTGGATGCAGTCCAGGATACCATGTTGCATTTAGTCCTCATGTCTCCTGAATCATCTCTGATCTATGAAAGTTTCTGTCGTCCCTGGTCTTTCCTGACCTTGATACTTTCAAAGAGTACTGGTTTGGTATTTTGTAGGGTGTTCCTCAATTTGAGTTTGTGTGATGTTTTCTTATGACTAGACTGAGGTTTTCGATATTTGGGGGAGAATATCACAAAGGTGATACACTTACTTCTCATCCCATCATATCGAGAACATGTAATATCAATATTTCTTATTCCTGGTGATGCGAACCTTGATTACTTAGTGAATGTGATGTCTCTGAATTTCTCCACTGTAAAGTTATTTTTCCCTTTTCTGTATTCTTTTCCTTAGATGCAAGTAACTATGTCCAGCCACACTCAAGGGAAGAGGAATCAAGCTCCACTTCTTGGAAGGAAGAGTATCAAAGAATCTGTGGTCCAATGTTAAAACCACCACAGGTATTAGCAAATCTGGGGAGAGATATTCTGAGGCAACGCAAATATCCTGTTCTTCCTGATAGTTATGCATGCTGATTTTAGCATTTGTCAATGGATTGGATGCCTAGAGCAATTATTATTGTGGTGTTCCAATGGTGATTTTTATTTCCCTCATCCTCCTACATTTATTAATTAGAATTCTTTTGTAAGGAAAATTTGTTCCTTTTCCATTTCATTAACTGCTCAATCATTGATTTATATCTATACGAACTCATGGGTTTTCCTTTTTTTCAAAATTTATTTTATTTTGAGGGTTATAATTCAATACTATCATCATGTATTTTGTTGCTCAAATTGTTCCAGCACTGGCTATCAGGAGGTCTTTCAGGTTGGCCCCCACATCTCTTTGATACAATTCTGTCCTTTTGTTCTTTGAGCACTTTCTTACTTTCTGGCACTGCAAGGCACTCCAGGCTTATCTTATAATTTCCTCTTGCCAATCCTAGAATCAGCTGCTTCTCCAAGGGGTTCTGGTGCCTTTTATTGGAGAATAATATTTAGAAACCAAGACCTGGGTGCTAGGTGAACATTTTAATTGTACGGTTATTGAGTAGATACTTGGGTTTGGGTATTCTACTAGATGTTTACATACCCATGGCCTTGTTAAATTCCCACCCCAGTCCTCAGAGCGGGAGATGAACAGGTACTCCTTCTTTCTCCCACTCTGAACCTTTTTCTTGTTACAGGACCCTAGTCTCTGTCCAAGCTGTAGGCTGGTCCTCTGCATAGCATCCTTCATGTTCTATGCAGGAACTTCTCTGTCTCCCCAGATTTGCACATGCTCTGCCTTCTGCCTGTAATGTCCTTTCTACCTCTGCTTCTTCTTTCTGCCCTCCTCCCTTCAACAGGAAAGATACATACATGCATGTGTACATGCACACACATGTTCACACACATATGCATACATACACACATTGCAATATACTGTTTATGTTCCTGGCTCAACTCTTGCCATCAAATAACCTTCCAAAGATGAGGAGCATATATCTGATATTCTTGACTTTTGAGAGGGCCATTTCAGTGGGTAGAAAAAAACACCAAACTACCATAAGAGGGATAAGGGTTTGGAACAGGGGTTACTTCTGAGTGGAGTATGTGCTTAAGGAATTTGCTCAGTAAATTTTTCAAGCTGATTAGGAACCTGATGGGTATCAGAAATACTGAAGTTGTTAATGAATTCATTTATTCTTCTCCAAATTACAAAGGGCTTAAAAGGTACTAGACATTCCACTGGGGCTGGGATTACAAAGATGCGTACAGTAGCTTCCATTCCTCAAGGGGCTTATAGTCAAAGGGAAGCAAGCCTGGAAGGCACTGAGTGACCCAGGTGTCTCCCAGAAGCTTGCAGAGATTTCCAGAAGGACATATGTACTTGAGGGTGGGATGCATGGTAAAACAGGGCCTTTTATAAAGGCAAGATGCATGTTTAGAAGACTACCAGTTCACTAAGAAGGCATGACAGAATGAGCTTTCTAATCAGCAGGAGAAAGAGAAATAAAGTCCTGGTGGTGACAAGCTTTCCATGTAGGCAATATTGTTGCTCTCAAATGACAATGCTGCTCTTCTCCTCTTTTCTAATATTTTCTTGTTGTTGTTGTTTTGACCTTCTCGTGAATTATCAAAGTGATAACAGTATATTTTGCCTGAGTTTTTGCCTTGTTAAATGCTTTGTTATAACACACACACACACACACACACACACACACACGCTCACTCACATACACACTCATATGCATAATCCTCTTGCTTGATTTTTCTGTTTTTTTTCTTGTTCTTTAAAAACCATATACTTTGGGGCGCCTGGGTGGCTCAATCGTTAAGCGTCTGCCTTCGGCTCAGGTCATGATCCCAAGGTCCTGGGATCGAGCCCCACATCAGGCTCTCTGCTCCGCGGGAAGCCTGCTTCTCCCTCCCCCACTCCCCCTGCTTGTGTTCCCTCTCTTGCTGTGTCTCTCTCTGTCAAATAAATAAAATCTTTAAAAAAATAAAAAAAAATAAATAAAAACCATATACTTTTCCAACATTGTCCTGCTTTTGATACTTAACTGTCTTAGACATTTCAATATGAGCATTTAACCTCTCTTACTTTGAATGTCATTTTAGAAGAAATAGTACCTATTGGTGCCCTGCTGATAAAGGTAGGCAGTTCACTTTTAGTTTTCTTTCTGCACACACACACACTTCTAGGTTTTGACAAGTAAAGGTTTGTTTATTTATTTTAAAGGGAAAAGAGAGAGAGAGAGAGAGAGAGGGAGAGGGAAACCAAGAAACAGACTCTTAACTATAGAGAACAAACTGATGGTCACTAGAGGGTAGGTGGGTGGAGGGATGGGTGAAATAGGTGATGGGGATTAAGGAGTGCACCTGTTGTGATGAGCACTGGGTGTTGTATGGAAGTGCTGAATCACTACCTTGTATACCTGAAACTAATATAACACTGTATGTAACTAACTAAATAGAAACTTTTTCTTAAGTAGCATGTTTTATTTTATTTATTTTTTATTTAAATTCAATTAGCCAACATATAGAACATACTTAGTAAATAGAAACTTAAAAAAAAGACAATTAAAGGTTTAGACCCAGATTTGTGTTATTACAAAATTAATTTTACATTATGTATCTTCTTTCCAAAATGCTGAAATGTGTTTATTTTAAACAGATAGAAATCAGGTAGGTCTGGATTTTTTTTTAAACTGTTTCTGGTGCTTTATTGAGAGTCTTTTGTATTCACCATTACATGATGTGAAATTTTGTCTCTTGTGTTAACCAACAGAAGCACATTTTCAAGATTTCTTCATTTTCCCCTCTTCCTACGTGTCTGCTCCCTGCCTAAGAGGCAGCCATACATGACCTAATAATATTCCATATTTCTGAATTTCACAAAGAATATAAGTTCTTCCTTGAGTGTAAAAACTTAGCTGCGTGTTTATGAAACAACACACATGCAAACACACATAAGTACACAGCCTATCCCATAGAAACTGTATAGGCAAGGCTACTTATTCTTCTAGCATTTCGTGCTTTAGATACAAAGTCTTGAAATAAGTGGATTTTTCTTCCTTCCTAGGTATTAACATATTTGTATTTATATTGCTTAAAATCTGCTTGTTTTAATTATTTTTATCCAAATGATTTTAGCATTTAAAAATTCTTATGGTTAAAATAAAGGGCCAGGAATGTCCCTGTGTCTTTCATTCTAGATTTTTACCTGGTTCTCAGTAAACCTCTTCAATTTTCAAAAGCAGTTTCTCTCCCCTTTTATAGAATTTTCTTTTATTATAAATATGATTGTCTCCTTTTTTCATTTTCCTGATCTTTTCCTATCTCTTTCCTAAAGAGAACTTATTATTTCTATTGTGGTTCTCCATTCTTTGTCCAGTCTATAATTTTCCCTCTTGCCATTTTTATCTTATTGTTCCTTTTTTATTTTCTCAAAATACCCTCCACAGTACTGATGTTTTCTCAAAATATCCTCCACAGTACTGATTTTCTCAAAATACACTCCACAGTACTGATTCAACATCCTTACATCATTACATATACTGTTTTCTGTATCCAATGTGGATTTTACTAACTTTTTTTAAAAAAATCTACTAATACTTGCTTAATTTACTAGTTTACCTTTAAAAATGTCCTCATGTATCTAATCTGGTAAGCCTGATGTCTTAATTACTCCTTTCCCCAATGTTTAAGAGTTATAATTTTCTGCATATTTGAGTTACGATAATTTCTTAAAATTTTCTTCTGAACACTGCAGTAGAGAATTTGTAGTAGTTTACTTTCAAGATTTCTGAAACTTTCCTTCCTTCCCATATGCTCAAATCCATTAATCTCTTCCTTTATCCTTAGAAAATCCTTCCACAACCCCAGATAAATTCCCATTTTAAGGAATAATATTGAAGACCTCGACCAAGACAGTAGCAGTGGGGGAAGACTGAAGGCCAACATTGTGGTGGGTGTTCAGGGGGTAGAATCAACAGTACATAGTGCCTGATTAGAAATAGAGTAAATCATGGTGAGAAGTGAGCTAATGTCCAGGTTTCTACCTTGAATATGTAGATAGATGATGGTAATATTCACCAAACAAAAAAGGCTGAACAATTTTGGAAACTAAAAAATATAGTTCCAATGGGAAAACCTGAATTCAAGTTAGAAAGCAACTTTTTAAGGTATGGGATGCACAAGCACATTTACAGGGAGAAACGAAAAAAAAAAAAATCAGAAGTGAGGGTAGGAGAAGAAGCTTAAGAATAAGAATATGCAAATGTTAGTTGAGGTTTGAGTTGGAAGAGGTCATAATGAGATTCAGATCCTGGGGGAATCAGGACAAGGATATGGTCCAGAGGTCAACTGGAGGGAGAAGGAAATTAATGAATATTTCTTAAGAGCCAGGCTCTATGTTGAGAAATGTTATGTACATGCCAATCTTTTTGCAAAAAAAAAAAAAAAAAAAAGCTGTTATTATCTTGTTTTTCAATCAAGTTCAGAGAGGCCAAGTCAGCTACCCAAAGCCACAAAGACTGTGGTGTGGCATCTATTAAAACTCCATCTCTCTGTCTCTAGCACTATTGCTCCTGTCACACTACCTCTCAGTAGGATTTCTGCTTCCTGTGAGACCCACCATTATGCACCAGGTAGATATGAACCCCTCCTGCATTCATATCTGCCATCCATTCTCTCTGCAGGGGGAGTTGGCATCAGAACATTGACAAGAGTCCTGTTATCTTTAGGTTAAAGTGGAGGTGTTATCATTACCCTGTGCAAGGGAATCTGATCATTGCCCCAAGACAGTTTTGTTATCTCTCATTGCATATGTGATCATTACCCCGAGGACAGAGATGCAATCACTGCCCTGCAGGAATACCTATCATTATGGCTTGGCAAGTAGAAAAGCAATAATTAACTTGCACAAATAGATGGGATCATTGCACTTACAGATAGAACCTTCCCGTATTTCTCTGAGAAATGCAATCTTTAGTGTGCAAAAGACAATGTGTTAATTACACTTATGGTAGAGATATGCTGGTTATATTGCCCCTAATGATGATATCAATTGCATTTCAGGTGGAAATTGGTATCGTTGCATTACTGATAAACCTGTTATAATTACATTGCAGGAAGAGATGCAATCATTCTTTTGCATATGGTACATATGGAGATGGGATCATTATAGGACAGGTGGAGATGCAATCATTATGCTCTATATAAACCCATTTTCATGGCATGACACAGCATATGAAGATGAGACCCTTTCTCTGCTGGAAGACCTATTTCCAGTTAGGATGCAAATGATGTGCTTATTGCCCTAAATAAGGGAGTCTCACAAATGTTTTAAGTGTGTTGCACATGAAAATGTAAACATTACATTGAGAATGTGTGGAAGTGATGCTAGCAATTTCCAAGCATAGGCCTTAATCAGCCTTATAGTTTCCACTTTTATACTCTTTTTGCCTTGAGATGCCTCATGAGGAAATCTCAGGTAGACTCCTAAAGTATGATAGGCCATATGGGTAGGGACGCTGAAGGATAAAAAACCAACAGGAAAGAAAGAAATCCAAGCAGGCCTTAGTTGTTCTCGCCATTCCAGTGGAGATGCCAGACCTGTCAGTAAGGCCACCTTAGATCCTCCAGGTCTACTAGAGCCTCCAACGGACTGCAAACACATGAGTGAGTCCAGCCAATCAACACAAGGAGCAGAGACAAGACGCCCAGCTGAGCCCTGTCCAGATTATAGTGTCATGAGCAAATAATCGGTTGTTACGTTAAACCATGAAGTTTTGGGGTGATTTGTTACGGTCATAAATAACTGAAATAACTGTGTATACTTTAATGATACATAATCAATCCACTGTTATGATAGGCTTTTTAACAGAATTAAAGTGATAGCTTCTCCATTTACAATGCAAAGCAATTTAATGGTAAGAGCTATAAGGGCCCTGAAATGATCGAAAGCCTCATGAAGTTGATTTAATATAGAGCTACCCAGAGTGCCTGGTCACATGCCCACCTAATGCATAATGACTGCATCTCCATAAGCAACATAATAATAAAGGTTCTTTTTCTTTTACTCTGTTTGTTTCAGTTGAATGATCACATTTGCATTGTGAAAAAGTTCAAGTTGCTTGTCCTGCAGTTAGTCAAACCAAGGGCTCAAATTTCAGCCCTAGTTCATGGTACCTGAATGACTTTTGTTAGGTCCCTTAAACTCTTTAAACCTCCTGTATAAACTGAGGAAAATAATTCCAACTCACAGTGTTACTGAGAGAATCCCATAGGATAACTTCTGCAAAGTCTGTACCATAGTTGCTGGCCCTTCAACTGTGACTTTCACCCAGGTTTCTGATGCCAGGATGGGTGACCTTACTCTTCAAAGATTGATCTAATGGAATTTTGTCAGACAAAATGCCTAGGACTTGTTCCTGGAGAAAATTCTGGTGACCCCTTGGTATAACTCAGTAGCATATGGTTTGGTTTGGTTTTTTTTTTTCTGTTAAGTCAAGATCCATTCAATTAGTGATTCATTTCTTCATTTATCAACCACTGCATTAATAAAATAATGACTTTTCTGTTTCATGCTATACTGTGGTTACAAAGATGGGTAAGTTATACAGGGATGAAAATATTCAATTGCCACCCAGGAAAAAAGAAAAAAATGAAAAGAAAAACCACTGGAAATAAAAGCTATCTGTCAAGAAAGGAGAGGGCAGTAGTTTGGGATCTCCTCTGGCTTTGAAGAATATCTTATAGAATTGCTAAAATTAAAAGAGATAGTGTCAGGTGTTGGTGAGGCAGTTCTAATTCTCATACACTGCTAATGGACCATACACTGGTTTAACCACTTTGGAAAACTGTTTGGTAGTATTTATTAAAGTTAAACCTACTTCTACCTTATGCCCTACAAATTCCTGATCTTAGTATATACCCAAGAGAAACAAGAGCACATGTCCACCAAAAGATATGTACAAGAATGTTCATAACAGCCATAGTTATAATAGCTAAAAACTGGAAATAACCCAACTGTCCATCAATAGGGGAATGAGTAAGTAAATTATGAAATATTAGGCAATGGACTGATCTGTAGCACTAAGATGAACAAACTACTGGTATATGCACAACATAGATGAATCTCACAGCCATTATCCTGAGTGAAATAAGCTAAATTTAAAAAAACTACATGGTATATTATTTTATTTATATAAAGAATATGTTATTTGTGATGATAGACATCAAAATAACAGTTATCCCTAGCTATGGGAAGGTTACTGACTAGGAAGGAACATAAGGAAAACTGGATGAGAATGCTCTATAGCTTGATCTGGGTTACCAGGTTACATGCATACGTAAACATTCATCCATCTGTACACTTAAGATTTATGCCCTTTACTGCATGTGTGTTATGCATCCATTATAAATAAATTGACAGATGAAATGTAATGTCTTTTAGGTTCAGTCTGGGGAGGATTTGCAAAGCCAACATTAAGGGTCCTGGGGATGTGGGGGAGGTTGGTACCCACCAAGGCAGAGATACTCTGGCACTGGAAGCCTAGACACACCTACCTCTATTTGGTCCTTCTATCCAGCTTAGTGGACAGAGCTCTCTCTGCCCTTTCCTGTCACAGAACCAGCACTAGGCTGGGGAACACCACAATTCTTCAACTAAAAGCTAGGTTTCCTCATGTTCTCACAAAGAGGCTACCTCACCCTGACCTCCCTGTTCCTGCCTGTCTGCTTTGCTTCTTAATCAGGCCTGGAGCACTTTCAGGACTGAACATCACTCAAGCCAAGAGACAAGAAGCGTAGCCTGCTATTAGACTTTTGTCCCTCCCTGGGTAAGGGCTGTAGTTCTACTGCTGTGTGTCCCCACTCAGGTCCTCTGGCATGCCTTGGGGCCAGGCCAAGCCCTAGTGGTTAGCTCCTTCAGGCTGTCCTTACAGAAAACTCAGAGATGTCTGGACGGGACCCTGGAGACAGTGTCCTGGGCCAGAGACTTCTGATCTCCTGGCCAGCAGAGTCACCATGAAGACAGATTTATGAGCCATAGGCAAAAAGGCTGGCATTCTTGTGGCCATCTTTCTACCCCATCCTCTCCACATGACCATATCCTTGGCCAGATCCTCATGTCCTCAGATGGCTGTTGCCTTTTGGCAAATTAGCAGTTAAGAAAAACAAGCACATTTATCATGGCCTTGTGGGTGCCCATCCTGAACCTCTAAGGGCAGAAGCTCCTTGCACCCTCCAAGTCTGAATTTAGGAGCAACAACACAGAGAGATCATCCTCCCCTAACCAGCTGAAATTTCCTCTCCAGGGACTTACTTCTAGGATTAATATGCCAAGAAGCCTACAATTTGGTTTTCAGGGAGGATGGCACGTTTTCAAGGCGGAATATAGCTTGTTTTGAGTCTCAAATTCAGATTAGCTTGTGTTGAATCTATTATCTCCCATTTGCTGGTTTTCTAAATTTGGGCAAGCAACTTCACCTCCCTGAGTCTCATGCTCCTCATTTTCGAGATTAAGTGAGATAATGCATATAAAGTCTTTTTCGGGCAACTACAAAGTTCCAGTAAAAAAAAAGAAACTGAACTTAGGATTCTATTCAACATGTGGTCAGCTGATCATCTTATTTTCTTTCTGCATATTCTAGTTGTACTTTTGACTTAATATCTTCATCCTTCCCCTTTAATCAGGTGCTTGCTGTTTTGTTCTTTTTTTTTTTTTTTTTTGAGACCATGTCTTCAATTGCCCATGCTTAGTTTGAACTTTATTCTTAATTCTTCAATTTTATTAAAACCACCCCATTTTCAAGTCTTACTGTTTGTGTCTGTGAATATAAGAAACACATTCTTGACCCTTTTACAAATTCATGACTAAAGAGATAGACTAAAGGAGACCAATGACTCATTCTAAGAGACACCAATTGCTCTATCCCCTACCTGATAATGAGCCCTCACCCAGAGGGAATCAGCCAAAGTCAAATCTCATAATGACAAACAGAAATGTGCAGTATCGTTATCACTAAGCCAACACCATTAAAGGCAGTGTTTATTGACACTTCAGGTGACTGGATGATGCCTCTCCAGGCCAAGCTAATGAGGGGAACCTCTCCATTACCTCTTATCGAGATTTAGCAGCATCCGCAGCTACCCAATGAAGTTGGAAATTACTGGGCAAGCATTGACATTAGCCAGATGCTGGCCTTCAGTCATAACGCATGCACTCACAAACAGATTTGTAGACTCAGAAAACCAATAGAGGTTTTGGTTTCAGCCTGTTGTTTGCCAAAGCCAGTGCCCTCAAACATTTTGCTGTTCTCCACAGTCTGGTGCAAAAGTGATGGTTTTCATGGATCTCTCTCCTAGCACTTGTCTTAGACCCAAGACAGACCAGAGCACGTATCTGAAAGTCTTTTTTGGTTCCCGTATGTCTTAGACTCCCACAGCAATTGTTATTTACTGATGAAATCTGTCTACCCAATTCCAATCACCCATAGACCACCTCCATAAATTTGCCACTTCTACATACTACCAATACCATTAATTAATTTTTCTAAAAATAAACTCAAATTTTAAAATTTTTATTTGTTCATAAAAGAAATTAATGAAGAATAAGTTTTAAAAACATATTAAATAAACATGTAACTATTAATTGCTATTTGCCTGCCAATATGCTTTCTAAACTTCTATATTGATAGAATGCTTCTATATTAACAGAAGCATGCTTTTTTTTTTCTCTCCTGAAGAGCTATGTGCCCAGACAGAAAACTACATTTCCCAATCTCCTTTGCAGTTAGGTTGGCCATAAATAAGGTCCTTGCTAACAAGATTAAGAAATTACTCAAAGAGGGTTCTGGGGAAACTCTTTAAAAGGGGGTGAGGCAGCTCACATCCACCTTTGCCTGTCTTCTTTTTCCTTCCCTGAACATGGGCACAATGTTAAAGATGAGGTGGCCACCTTGGGTCAATGAGGCACTAAGCACAGAGGTTGAATGCTACATTCAAATGATGGCTCAGCAAAAATCCAGATGGGATGGGGTCTCTGGTTACTGTGCAAGAAAGAATGAACTCCCAAGTTACGGAAGCAAATTTTAAATCAGGTTTGCTCTTACTAGAAGCTAATGCAGTTCTTGTACAATTATTACCCCTGGTCTACTTAAAATCCCTTCATGTGCCCCCAGTGGTATGGGCACCATACTTTAACGAACACCCTAATGTAATGAAGTGTGTGTAAATTATCTTTCCTGAGGACAAAGTTCATTTTTATGTTTGACTATCTCCCATGTGAATGTACATATAATACAAGTGAACGTATTATGTGTGAGCGGCCCTTGTATTCTGTCACTGAAAAAGATTTAAATGGTTATGGGATGAATTCAAGTTTGTTCAAATATAAATACCACATTAAAGGATCAGCCCATTACTAGCCATAATGCTGCTTTTCTGCATGGGAATGTAGTCATTCAGGTGTCCTTGCCCATTGTTCTATATCATAGTTTCAGCAACTGCCTCTCTCTGAGCTTTAAGGAAGGTGATGTCTTTGGTTACTTAACCCCTTTCTTACTTTTAGAATAGGGAGTTTAGAACCAATAAGCCAAAAGAGCAGTGATTTTTATGGTGAAAGTTGAGAGAACACTATCTTTCTCTTCTTTTGCCACCCCGAACAGTGGACATCTAAGCATCTAAGCATCCTTGCTTAATGACAGGTAATGAAAATTCTTTGAAAGATATTATAAATAATAAGAACATAACATACATAACAACAGCTACTATTGACCGAACTTGTTTGATATACTAAGTGTATATTCATTTAATTTTCAAGCAACCCTATGAGATCACTGTTGTTATGATTAATATTATTATCTCTATTTTACACTTAAGGAAATTGAGTCTTAGAGAAATAAAATCCTTTGCCCAAGATCACACAGTGAGCAGCAGGAAGAAGTAAAATTATTCTGTTTGAATCTAAAGCCAGAGCTTTTAACCATGGCCATCATTGATGGATTTGACTGTAAAAACATCCTGACATATTTGTATGTTGGCTAATTTCTATGAATTATTTATACTTAAATTATTATAAAATATTGATGTATATTCATATTTTATATTAATTCAATAAAACCCTTAATAAGCCCTTAATAACATGAACCAATTAACTTACTGACCCTAGGCAAGTTATTTATTTATATTTATTTATATTTAATCAACACATATGGCCTTAACTATGTGCCAGGCACTGTCCTAAGGACACTACAAGTATTACCCATTTGATTCAGATTTCAATTCAAAGTACTAAGTACTCTGCTTACACAAGAGGAAACTGAGGCATAGAGAGTTAAATAGCTTCCCCCAAATCGTGCGCTAGTAACAGACTCAATGCCAATACCTTCACCTGCAAAATGAGAAGATCTCAGTGGACAATCTCCACTGGTGTTCTAAAACTATGAATTTTGAATTTCCGGTCTTATTAATGATTGGTTGATTGATCACAGGACTAATACGCTGCTACAGAGTGCAACTGGCTTTACTTTTTCCCTCTATGTATTTCTAAAAGTTCATCTTGTAATCAGTGAGAGTATAGCTGGCAAATAAGTTAAAAGAATCACTTCCCAAAGACACCCTTGTGACAAAATGGTGTCTTCCTGAATACTGGAGAATATGCTCTTGGGGTGTCTCTGGCAGGCCAGCAAATATCTTTCGGCCCACAGGACACAAGGCACAATAACAGAAGTCAGATGGCCTAACATTGTGCTGACTATAACCTGAGCTAGAACCAGGCCCTTGGTCAGCTTTGGGAATTCAAGTGTCAATGTTTCAAGCACCTATCTTTAGGAAGATTGGCAGCTTCTCTACACGTGGGAAGTTACAAGTCATTTGCTGGCAGAAATGGCATAGGACCCTCCCCATGTATAGAGATATCCCCCAACTGAACTCCACAAATGGTAAGATGCTGTCCTATGGGGCAAAGAATTGTGTTAGTTATTACTGATGTCTGCTTAGATCCTTGTAGCTCTAACTGATGAACTCCCTAGCAGGCCTACGATGTTCCATTGTGTGAATTCACTCTGCCCAGGTTATTTTAGCAACACATTATTGTGACAGGCGGTGCTGGCTCCTTACCTACCTCCCCCTACTTGACTGGTGCCCTTCTCTTTTGTCTACTGGGGTTTTGGCTTCGAATGACTCACACTTAGAGCCTCTTCTGGAGAATTTTCCTTGGCTGATGGGGCTGCCCTGTCCAGATGCCTGGGAAATTATACTCCTTTCCCTGGAGGTGCTCTATTGTCAATAACTGATGTTGGTTGTATGACAGTCTAACTTCCTTTGCTTGTGCATGGGGATGGGAATAGGGGAGGAGCAGTGTATATAATTTATCCTCTAGAATACTCTGTAGGATTAGAGTCAGGTGAGACTTCTGAATCCTCTCTTGTCTATCCTGTTCCCTCACTGCCTTATAGGTTTATCTTTTAAGTAGTCTCTCCATAAATCACTTAACACAAGGTTCACTGAATCTATCAAAATAAGAGGACTAAGCCAAAGTTCGTAGGGTTCTTGTCTTTAACTGCTGAGTTCCACCCCCTCTTGGATTAAATGTGCCATCTAAAATGGCAGAGCCCTTTGACTGCCTCCTGACTAAACACTAATTTTTTTCTTTTCCCTAATATCCCTTTCAAACAAGAGGAACTCCTTTCATTGAACATAACTAGCCAGCACTGCCATTCCTGCAGAAGGAAGGACAGAAGTACAATCCCAGAAGAGGAAATATTCTGCATTCACTGGAGAACCAGTGACCAGTGGAGGTGGTATTTACTTTAACCAGGAACATGCACCAGAAAATAATCCACACTATTTCACAGCAAGAGTCAACGCCAGAACAAGGAAATCAAATAGGCTTTAATTGGAAGCTACTTGCTACATTTGAGAAGAAAGGTCGGATGGGGAGAAAATTGATTTCTGTGGTGGATAACACATTTTCCTAGATACCACTGAACATGACATACATCATTCCTAAACACCTAAGGAATACATGGTACAAAGGGAAGTGACATAAGTGCATTCATTTAAAAACTGACCAAGAGGCTTCCTGCCTCTAACCATCCTGGAATCTAAAGATTTGAAATATTTAACTAAACTTTTTTAACTACATGTTTTGCTGCTGTTTAGACATGAAATTTGTTTCCTATCATTTGTCAGCCTCACTGTACATTTCATTATGAAGGAAGCAAAGTGATTATTAGCAGTTAGTCTGTTCTAAGTGGAAGCAGAAGATGAAATAAAAGGAGACCCGTGGAAGGTATTTGTCTTGTATGTCTAAATGAAAGTAAGTTTCACCCTCAAAAAAGTCAAGGAAAGAATTTAATTTGCTGATGTTTCAAAAATTCTTCATATAATGAAATATGATTTGCTTTTATGTGATCTTAAAGTTTAGCTAATAAAAAAACTCTGTGGGCAAGGCTATCTCCTCCAGAAAGTGGCAAAATAAAAAGCAAATTATATTACAAATAAATTTAATTCTAATCACTTTCAACAAATATTTACCAAGGGCTCATTCAAGGCCAAAAGGATATTAAAACAAACAAATAAAAACAAAACAGGAAAACAGATGCAAAGAGTAGCGAGCATGTTGCCAAGCGGCACAGATCACTCTCTGTTGGAGAATATGAAGATGTCATGGAGGAAGCAACAGAGGATGCAGCCCATTCGGAATAGGTAGGATGGAGACAGGTATAAATAGATGTTAAAAGGAAGATACACCAGTGACAAGAAATAGCAGGACCATATGTTCATAGGAAGGAAAGTGTAGATCATGTTCAAAGAAGAGGAAAAACATTTTATCTGGCACTTAGTAGAGGAGTGTAGAGAAAGAATCCTGAAAGGTATGTTGGAACTATGCAAAAAATTATGGGATATAGTGGTTTGGTGTATGCCAGGGTCTGTGGGTCTGTGTCTGTTGCATTAGGATGAAGGGACCTTAAAGGTGGAACAGCAAGCAGTCATATGGCAATGATGTCCAGTGAACAAAGAAGGAATTAACACATAAGAAGACAGTAGAAGTCAAGAAACTGGTTTAAATAGAAAAAATTAGTGCTGCCAAGCATTACAGAAAGAATGAGGAAGGTGAAAGTCAAAGCAAAGTAATTGGATTTGGCAAATAGGAAGTCATTTGGTCAACCAAAAGCCAGTTCTTATTCTTTATTGTCATAGTTGGGGCTCCTCCAAAAGCCAACCTCAGCACCAGGGCATGAGTTTGGGAGGTGATCCCTCTGGAGGGACCCACAGAATGATCTAGAACTGCCCATGGAAGAAGTAAAGCTGAGGTATTTATCCAGTGACTTCAGCCCCGAGTTGGCTGGGTGTTGTGCCTAGGAGCGATTACATCCTCTTTGCCATGAACTGCCCTGCCTAGGGAGAGTAAACCCCTATGGTCTTTTTCAGGTAGAGAAGCAGAGAAATCGAGCACTTGAATTATGCAAGGAATCACCCACGGGAGCCTAGGATAAACTTAGAAATAGGGAAAGGATTTGGAGTAGGATTATAAATAGCAACCATCTCAAGTGTCTATAAGGGCTAAATACTTGTGGATTCTATCTTCAAAGTCACCTCATAGTCCAAGATGGCTGCCAGAACTCAGCTATCACATCTACTTTGTAGGCATCAGGACACAAAAAGGAGCCACTTTTAGAAGAGCCCACTTCATTTAACCACCCTTCTTGTAAGTATCGCTTAACATCTCATCTGCCAGATCTTGGTCATATGACCATATCTTGGTATGAGGGAGGCTGGTAAATGTAACATTTTAGTTGGACACATTATTGTTTCACATAAAAATATAATTTTGTTGTTAAGGAAGGAAGGGTGAATAGACGGGTGGCAAGCCAGCAGTCCCTGTCATACCACTGAAAAGCATATTCAAGTAAGAGTTTTAATTTCCTTTTTATTTGTCAGTTCTCTGTCCCACCCACTAGATTTCTATTTCCTTGAAAATGGGAACTGGGTTAGGTTTACTGCATTGTTATTCACTGTGACTCACACATTAGACTACTTTATCCCTTTTGGTTTTTCAAGTAAGGAAACCAGTATCATTATTCCAATTAAAGGGAAGAGTGGGGATGCCCAATAGCCAGTCATAACGAAAAGTTAGGGATTCTCAAGCCTTAATTTGGGGCTTCATCAAAGCAGCAGGTGGACCTAGAGATAGAAATTGTGGGTTATTTGACATATTTAATTTTTCAAAATAGTAGACAAATGTACTGCCCAGAACCTTTTAGAATAGAATCTCTTCATTTCCCATCATACACGCCTCCACATACAAACCTACACCACTCTCCTCTGGCCTTAGTCAGGTCTGAAGACATTTGAAAAAATACCTTCCATGATATTGGAAATATCTCTCCAATAGCAATGGACTTGAACTCAGTAGACGGAGGTTTGAGATTCCATTTTCTTGATTACCAACGAGCAAGCACTGACAAGCCATTTACCATTTCCAAGCCTTAGTTCCCTCATTTTTGAAATGAGCATAATCACACAGCAAGGGTTATTTGAAGGGAAGGAATACTTGAAAAGCTCCTGCATAGCTACTTCCATAGTAGACGATCAGAATATAAGGTTTAACCTGAATCTCTTCTCTTGTGTCCAAGACTACAGAGGATTCTGACTTGATCTTTGGCTCTTTGGGCACTGGGGGATCACCACTGCCACCCATCATACTATGAGGACCCTGTGAGGATTCCTGTGGGCCTTTCATTCAGACCCTTGGGCATCTGGCCTTGACTTTCCCCCAGAATGCAAAGGAGGCCTCTAAATGACAGACCCCAGAGGGAGCATTTCTAAACGCTTCTTCCAAGCACAGGGAATCAATTCCCTCTCCTTGCATATTCTGAGAATTAGCAGAGAGCACATACATATTTCAGAGTTACTTCTTAATACAATTATAGTTCATTTAGCCAAACAATTACAGTAATAGAAAGATTGGCAACCACCGCAAATCAGTTTTAAAGGAATTGATGGCCTGAGCTGCTAAAAATTTATTTTGTCCAGCTCTCATGCTAGACATGGTAGGCCCACAACCCCACATGGGGAGTGCAGGGTGGGTGAGATGGGGCACTCCCAGTGAGGTAGGCTGACTAACCACAGTGTCCATGTCAGGTACTGACAAGTAAGTCCTTCTGAAAGCCTTCGCCTCCTGTGGCTATTAACTATACCAGCCAAGAGGTCTGAACACTCTGGTTTTCAGAAACTACCATGAAGAAACACATGTGCACAGAGCACTACAGTAAAATGGTGATTTTATTAAGGGGGATGTGCTGTAGCATGTCAGTAAGCCCCCTGCCATTGTTGATCCCCAAATAAAGTTTCACCAGACTTCATGTAAGTCTTTGAAGCCAACTACTTCCAGCTACATCTCCTTCTTTAAACTAAAATCCATGCCTCATTCATCTCTTAAGTATTTATGTCCAGATATCTAAATTCACATGGCATCTGTCTAGAAGATCTCAATATATTTTTGTGTCTTACCAATATACTTACAAAGAAAATGATTTTTTAAAAAGCAATAAAGACTAAAAACTAAAGACAAAAACCTAAAAATTAAAAGACAGAATAGTATCAGAAAAATACAAGATTGAGCAGTATTTATAAGTAGAAATGTCTGGGGAAAAGAGAAAGAAAGAAAGAGAGGGAGAAAAAGAGAAGGAGGGAGGGAAGGAGGGAGGAAGGAGGGAAGGAAGGAAGGAAGGAAGGAAGGAAGGAAGGAAGGAAGGAAGGAAGGAGAAAAGAAAGAAAGAAAAGGGAAGGGAAGAGAAGAAAAGTGAAAAAAAAAAATCAGTGCCTGCTGGTGAAAACAGTCATAACAGACAAGTTCATGAAATATAAAGAGAAAAAAAGAATAATTTTTCCAGTCATTGAGGCAGAAAAATATATTCATACTTCACCAACTACTTCACTGTTCATCATACTTCACTGTTGCAACATCGGTCTTTCTGTCACCCCCTAAACAGTTATTCCATTATATGGTCAGAGTGGGCTTTCTCCATGTGAATTTGACCATGCAGTCCCCTTACTTGAAGCTCTTCCCTGGTTCTCCCTGTCCATCCAGTGAGTCCCACATAACTGAGCAAGATATGGCCTAGCCCTCTTGAAAAGCTTCTGCAGTTATCCAGGCAAGAGATGATGGTGGACCAAGGCGATGGCAATGAGGAAAAGGAAAGTGGTGCACATATTTTAAATATAGAGTGAACAGGGTTTCCTGGTGGACTGCATGTGAGTCGGTCCTTAAGGGACCATCCACTATGAGAGACAAGGAGGGGCAGAGCAAAGAAGAGCAGAGATAATGGAAGTGAAGGCAATTCTGTATCATTCTAAGAATTCTACTGATGTCACTTCATGGGCTATGGAACTGGAAAAATCCAAAGACTCAGTGAGATAGTGGAAAGAGGAGAGGCCAGGTCTGCCATTCCTGATGCTATGCCAGAGAAGGTGCTCCTATGGTGCAACCTCAGGTATCCAATGGATCTGGAAATAAGGGGTCATCCTGAGAAGACATTTGGAAAGGAGTAGAACGGACATACTCCAGTGTCTTAAAAATGTCTAGTACCTTCTAAACAACAACCAACAAAATTATAATTTCCATGACTCAGAATATACTGATAAAGGTATCCTCATCAGCTGGCCCAGTTCACCATCGATACAAGAAGATGAACCCGGCAGCTGCAACTAATCAAAGCTGAAGACCAGAGCAGCTAAGTCAAGGCCAGGGCCCCTCTTCAACCCCTCTTCAACCAGGGCCCCTCTTCAGCCCCTCTTCAGCCAGCGGCTTTCTGGCCCCTGCTCCTCTCCCTTAGTCCTGGTATCCCTCACCAACATTATGCTTAAATTGCTGAGTCCAGCTGAGTCCTAGGCCATCTAGGTCTCCCCTACGCCAAGAGGATGCAGTCCACCTTCTTTGCAAACCTCCTCCAGTCCAAGCCTGGAGCTTCAAGGCAACTGTCCTGCCAGTTACTTACCAGTTTCCCCTCCTTCAGACACAAGCTCAATAGAGTCAATCCAGAGAACTGAATCCACCTTATACATCACCTTCCATCTTTGGCCCAAGCATCTTACTGTCTCAGGTGGGAATCCCTTGCTCCCGTTCTTAGCTCTTTAGAGCTTCATTCCCTGGGAAATCTGATGTCAATTCAAATGTGAGGGAGACATTTAGATTGCTATAAACCCTAACTTCATTTTTATAAAGATTTTACTTACTTATTTGACAGAGAGAAAGAACAGCTGCAGAGGGAGAGGGAGAAACAGAGGGAGAGGGAGAAGCAGACTCCCTGCTGAGCAAGGAGCCCGATGCGGGACTTGATCCCAGGACCTGAGGATCATGACCTGAGCTGAAGGCAGACGCTTAACTGCTTAACTGGCTGAGCCACCCAAGTGCCCTTCATTTTTAGGAATAAAATTTAATATTCCCAGTAGTCTGATCTGGTATTGTACAAACCTTATTACAACAAAGCTCCTCCAGGTCTGTGGGCCAGGAAACTCTACATACATACATACATAATACATACATATTATACATAATATATGTATGTAGTTTAATAATATGATTACTCCCATTAAATGAGACAACTTAATCATGTTTCAAATAATGCAACATGAAACAAATGTGAAATCATGTTATAACTGAAAGACAATAAGTTTCCAGATATTTTTAGTTTCTCAAAACAATCCTATTTGACTGCTGAGACTTCTTGACATTTGCTTTATGCAAGCCCTGAACTAACTTTATTTATTATCTCAGGAAATTTTATTTTGTTCTCACATCAATCCTGCAGGTTTGATGATAATATGATGTACATTTTACAGATGAGGATGCTGAAGATTGCTCAAAAGTTGTGAGGATTCAGGCTGGAATCAAGCATAGATTTAAGGGCAGATCCAGAGATCGTGAAGAGTTTGCTATGGATTATTATCAGCCAGTAAGCGTATTTAAAATATCTTCTTGGGGGTGACTGGCCGGCTCAGTTGGAAGAATATGTGACTTTTGATCGTGGGGTCATGTATTCGAGCCCCATTTTGGGAGTAAAGATTATGAAAAAAAATAAACTTTTAAAAATCAATCAACCAATCAATCAATAAAACATTCTCTTGGGCCTGGGCATAATATAGCCCAACTATATTTGCACTTTTTTATTTCCAAACTGAATGTATTTAAATTTGGAACTCTACACAAAGGAGCCATTCAGACTTGGTCTAAATCTTTGATAAACTGTCTCTGAATGTGGTCTGAAAAACAAAGAATCTAAAAACCCCCTTCTTTCCAAAGACAGGAAGTGGTTCTAATAGGTCCTTTTATAGAAGTATTTGTCTCCACAATCAGAACTCTGTGATTGCAACATGCAATGGACCCCATACCAATGGTCTTTCTAAGAGAAGAAAATGAGGACTAGGTTGTTCATTTTACTGAAGAAGAAAAAAAAATCTCCAAATACTCCTGCCTCCGTAAGAAAACTACTTTGACAAAGAGATAAATGATGTATCGATAAGGAACCAGATTTCTGCTGCATAAGATTGACTTTGCATTGAAGTGTTGGTCCAGATAATTTTAATGAACTTTTTTCTTGACCTATTTATCCAAAGTTGAGATTTTGGGACTGTGTCTTGGTAGAGAGTCTTGCCTTAAAGATGGATCACATGCTCAGAGACTGTCCTCCCTACTGTTAACACACGATAGCCACTGCTATGCATTACTAAGGTAAGGACTTTTTAAATCCTTCTGCTGAGACCTTGCTGAGTGAAATGCTTGTTATTGAAATCCCTGGTAAGAGAACTCAGTGGCCAAGCACCAAACCACAAACCACTGTATCCCACTCTCTGAATGTGTTGAAAAGAGAATGCTCTTTGAAATATATTGAAAGGAGAAAGAAAACTGATACTTGGCACCACTCTCATCACAGAGCTTACCAGAAAGACATTTTAGCTTAGAGATGGGAGCTGTACCAACATTCATTCATTCAGCAAACATTTTGAAGGCAGTTTTACCAACTGCTAATTCCTTAGGTATCCTGGGTTTACTGGAGCTCGTCTGGGCAAAATTCCTGACTAATACCTATAGTCATTGTTCCATGCCCTCTCATTCATGCCTCAACCCCCGTTCATCTGGCTTTTGCCATCACAATGAAAAATAAGCTTTGTGATTTGTGGTTGCTTACCTTGACAATCTCATTGCTTTTTGATAAACATTACCCTGATTTTGAGCTGACAGATAGTCCCCTTGAAAAAAATGACTACGTTTCCCATCCTTCACTGCAGTTAGGGAAAACCATGTGACTAATTTCTGGCCAATGAGAGGTAAGCAGTGGTTTTGTGGTGGTGGTGGTGGTTGTCCTGGAATGTCTGGGAAGGTTGTCTAGTCGCTGACACCTCTGGGAGTGTTTCATTGTGCCCTTTTATACTTAGCCACCTTTTGGTCTTTAGCAAACACTATTGCTGGAAATCCAGCAACCGTCTTTGACAACAAGTTAACAAGAAGCCTATGAAAACAACGGAGAAAGATAGGATCCTGGGTCCCTGATGGGGAAGTCTAGAATAGGCAACACTATTTTAAAGTGAAAAAAGGCACATTAGGTGTTACCTGGATCTGGGGTGGAGTAAGTTTGAGTGAAAGGGTATGAGGAATCTTTTTGGGTTTTTTTTTTTTAAAGATTTTATTTATTATTTATTTGACAGAGAGAGAGACAGCAAGAGAGGGAACACAAGTAGGGGAGTGGGAGAGGGAGAAGCAGGCTTCCCGCTGAGCAGGCAGCCCGACTCGGGGCTCGATCCCAGGACCCTGGGATCATGATGGGATCATGATCTGAGCCGAAGGCAGACATTTAACGACTGAGCCACTCAGGCGCCCCTCTTTTTGGGTTTATAAAAAAACACTGTATCTTAAGTGTGGTGGTGGTTATGAGGGTATGTACATTAACAAAGTTCATTTAACTGTATACTTATAGGTGGATGCATTTTATTTTATGTAAATTATACCCCAATATAGCTTGTTAATGAGAAACCTCACAGGAAATATTGTACTTAACTTTTTAATATTAGAGCTTTTCATCTTAATTTGGGGCAAGAAAAGAATGGCCACCACCATCAGTATTTACTGTAATATTGGAGATCCTTTCAGTGGTGGAAAAGAAAAAAGTAATTAAAATTTAAGGCTCTTAAGGAAGAAACAAAATAATATTAACCATAGGCTTGATTCAAGTTGTAGTATTAGGTACATTGACTGTTGTATTTTCTGTAATTTGCAGTATGCTTATGATACTAATAAAAATCAAGGATGTTACACAAGATTGTAAGGATAGTTAATATCAGGAAATAGATTGTTATCTAGTGCTTTAAGAGATGGTAGTTAAGAAACCATATGGACATTTTGACATGTGGCAAAACAGTTCCTTGATAAAGTATAGCACCTACTTCTGAAAAAATAAAAAAACAAAAATCAATCAAACAACATATTTTAGTAAAGTAGAAATATATAAAAACCCTTAAGTTGTTCAAAGACATCATTTGAAAGTCAAAAGCAGTCATATAATTTTAAATTTGTCATCCATTGTTATTAAAAGTAAATAAATTGCTATACAACAGTTGTCTTGAGATCCTAAAACAATTAAAAACATAAATATTTGTAGTGAAGGCATGACTCTAATTCTTTCAGGAAATAAGTACATTTTTTAGCTATATCCAAAGAAATCAATCTTAGAGCTCTTAAAACTAAAAATACTGGAAACCATTTGATATTATGTGATTACACAGAAGTCAACTGTTTTCTGATATCCAAGCATTAACCAGTGAGAAATTTCAAATAGGAAGAAAAGTCCCATTTACAAGAAACCAACAGCACACAGGTGTGACATACAAAGAGAGCAAAAAAGCTACAAAACACCTGAAAATAATAGAAATAATAAATGTTCAAGATTAAAGAAAACTACTTTAACTGTTCATTGTCCCAATGTTTGTCACGTATTAGGTGCTCAACAAATATCTAATGAATGAATGAATGTAAAAGAAACATCCGAATATATGTAGAGATTTAATTTGGTCTTTCATTAGTAGACCCAACATTAAGTGACGGGTATTATCTTCAAAGTTTTGTATAAATTCAATGCAATGAGATTCCACTGAATCTGTGAGCCATATGCAACTTAATATATGGCAATGAGACATTCAAAGTCTGTTGATAAAATATTAAGATTTTGATTCACACTTGGAAAAAATGCCTTTTAGTGAGACATCAACTGGCAATAATGTTGCTTTGGATCTCTATTTTTGATATTCATAATGTGTTTATCATACCAATGATGTAATAATACCCATGAAAAAATATGCTTTTATTAGTTTTTTTATTAATGTATTAAATAGAATTCTGACATAAGAAAAGAGATCCTAAAAAATAATTGAGATGCTTAGCTTCATTTTCTTTTTCATTATTTTCATAGGAAAGCCAATAGTGTTTCAACCTTAACTATAACATTGATCATGGGCAGAGGAAAACCTTATTTTAGATTGTTAATTATTTTTCGATTCCAATTTTGCTAGTAGTACTTTTTGTTAGTGTTTGTTACTAAATAATGGATTTTCTCTTTAATCAAGTACCTTTTGACATCTCCTAATAGGATCTTTTTCTTCTATTTTCAGAAACCAAAGTGTCATTGTTTTCTGTTTTCTGTCAGTGTTTAAAGCTGAATTATATCAGCTTTATTAAATTAATTGAAAAGCCCATCTTGCATGGTTGAAATAATTTATATCATTTAGAAATTATCTCTTCCTTTCAAGTTTAAAATTCTTTATTAAAAACACAGTAGTGATTATACTAAAATCAGGTACAAGTGAATTAAGGCAATAGAAACATTAAAGAGAAAATGTTGCCTATTTTATAAAAATAACAAATGTAATTCACAGTGATATGATAGTTATGAAATTTTATGTCCCAAATGATGTAGTATCAAACTATATAAAGCAAAACCCTAAAAGCAATAAAATGAGATGATGGGAAATAAAATTATACTAACAAACTTAAATACAATATTCCATATATAAGAAATACCAAGTAGGTGGGAATAATTTCACACATAAGAATATTTCTAACATCACTACTTATGACAGTGATAAATTTAAAATGTATAATAGAAGAGTCCTAAAATCATTATGACAAATCAATACTACAGGATACTATGTGGTCTTTAGAAATCATATCCTAAATAACACTTAGAAATATGAAAATAGGGGCGCCTGGGTGGCTCAGTTGGTTAAGCGACTGCCTTCGGCTCAGGTCATGATCCTGGAGTCCCGGAATCGAGTCCCGCATCGGGCTACCTGCTCAGCAGGGAGTCTGCTTCTCCCTCTCCTGCTCCCCCCTCTTGTGCTCTTTCTCTCTCTCATTCTCTCTCTCAAATAAATAAATAAAATCTTTAAAAAAAAAAAAAAGAAATATGAAAATATTACTGCAATATTGTTTCTAATTACAGTCTCTGAGAGATTCTAAATCTACAGAAAACTATGAATAAAATGAACAATACAAAACCACCCAGAAATGACAAATATAACCATTTCTCACGTAGGTCTCATTTTTACATGAATGGAGTACCACACACACACATCACTCACACACATCACACACACCACATGCACACACATGTACACACATCACATACACCACACACACACACAGTCTCCGTACCAGCTCCATTTTCTTCTTTCTCTCCATTCAGATAAGTAGTTACTATTAAAATTTGAGTGTAGATCTTTTTAATCCATTTTATATATTCAAATGCAAACTTAACTCTAATGACACATAGTGTTTGAGGTTTTTATTCACATTAATGGTAGCATACTATAATAGTATCAAACTATTAATTTTTTGTTTTTTATAATCACATTTTTGAAACCTAGTCACATGGGAATATAGTTCTAACTGTACCTATAGATTCCCACAGAGACGGAATACTAATATTTTGTGCTTTTGCCTGTACCACACTAAAATCTCAGCATTTTGCTTTTATTCTTTTCTGTTAAAAGTCATCCTTGAACATATCTTTTTGTGCATGTGTTCCAAAATTCTCTAAGATATATACTTAGCAACAAAACTGCTAGTCTCTAAGGGATATCTGTTTTTCGTTTTCTACATACTGCCAAATTGTCTTTCAAAATGGTTGTACCAACTCTCACAACAGAGTATGAAAGGTCCCTTTCCTCACAGCCTGGTTAAATCCAAATGTGTCACACTTTCTGATTTTTTTCCCCGAGTGGAAGGGAGTAAAATGTACTTCGATGTGGCACTAATTTTCTTTTTAGAAATTTGTGGAGCAAATTTCTAATAAATTTGTACACTTTCTAATATATTTTTGGTCCTAAAGCTCACAATTCAACACCCTAATCCCCTTGAATTGTAGGGACAATTGTCCCATTTTCTTACTAATTTAAATCTATTTTAGAAGTTCTTGGTATAGCATGGATCATTGTTTTTCTTTTATGTACTAGGCAAATATTTTCTCCCACATAGTGGGGCTTTTGTTTTCTTTACTTTGTTTACAGTTTTTTTTCAATCCATAAGTTTCTCATTTTGATGTAGTCAGATCCACTCTTTTGTAGCTTATGCTTTCACTTGCATGTTTAAGAGCTCCTTCCCTACCCTTGATATCACAAAGGTTTTCCCATCTAAAAGATTTAATTTTTTTTCCTTTCACATGTAAGTTTAAGTTTCTGTGGAATAATATATTTTGTATTAACTATTTGAGTCATTTTATATACATGGAGAACAATTAACACAACCTAATGTACTGAATATTTCATTATTTTCCCAACTTTGTAATGCCACCTTACTCATTTAAACATTGGGATATAATCATTTTATTTACTATAGTTTTATAATGTCTTGACAGCTGACCAAACCAATTTCCCCTCTGGTTTTCTTTTCTTTTACTATTTTTAAGTCCAGAATGATCTTGATTTTATGAACATTATTTCATATAAATTTTAGAATTAGTATGTCACATTTCTTGTAATTTGAATTGGCATTGTACTGAACCTAGTGATTATTTAGGGCACAATTTAAATTTGTTATGATTCCTTTTCTAAATTATTCCATGATGATCTTATAAAGATCATTTTCAAAGATATATTTCTTCCTACATGTATCATTGATTTATTTTAATTAGAATCAGAATTTTAAAATGTATTTCCTTACTGTTTATTGCTGATATATAGGAATTTTTTATTTTTGAAATATGTATTTCCAGGTATCTTTCTGGACTACCTTAATACTTTAAGAAAATATATATACCCCTGGGTTTTCAATGTAGACAACTATGTTCTGCAAATAAGGAAAATATTTTTAATTTTTTTTCTTTCTGATCCTTTTTATTTTTTGCTTATCTTATTACATGGGCTAGGAATCACATTAACATGTGGAGCAGAACTGGTTACAGTAGTCATTTATATCTTTTTTCTGATTTTATGGAATTGCTCTAAATGTCTATAATTACATATACTAAAATCTAAAGTATTTAAGGTTAATACACTTCACCAGGTTATGAAAACTTCTACTTCATTTTTTTATACTACACAGACTCATAAATGGACACTATTGTCTTTTGCTTCATTATATCTATTCAAATAAACACATTTCTGATTTCTCTTAATCTACTAAAATATTGGGATTTTCTTTAATGTTGACCCATTATTTTGCATCTGAGAAATCTGAGATGTCCAAGTCTGGGATAAGCTCTATTTATGATTTTAAATGATAGTTACAATTTTAAATAAAATGGTGAATTTTGAATTGCTGAGACTTATGTTGGGTGTTTTGCGTGACTATTGATAAGCCTGATTGACCTATAATTTTGCCTTTTTTTTTTTTTTTTTAAGATTTTATTTATTTATTTGACAGAGAGAGAGACAGCGAGAGAGGGAACACAAGCAGGGGGAGTGGGAAAGGGAGAAGCAGGCTTCCTGCCGAGCCGGGAGCCCGATGTGGGACTCGATCCCGGGACTCCAGGATCATGACCTGAGCCGAAGGCAGTCGCTTAACCAACTGAGCCACCCAGGCGCCCCTAATTTTGCCTTCTTGAACAGCCTTTGCCTGGGTCTGATCAGTGCTTTACTATTCTCTCAGAACGAGTTTGAGCATTTCTTGCTTTTCCATTTTCTGAAACAGTTTGTAAAAGAGAGGGATTACATTTTCCTTCAATTGTAGAAAATTTGGGGGTCTAGTAGCTTCTAAATTTTATGATACAAATTTCAAATTTTATTATTAATTTAATGTCTTTATTGTTAGCCTTTCAATAATGATTTTCTTTTTCTCCTGATTCAATTTTAGAAATGTATTTTTCTGTATTTCCAATTTTATGTTTTCTTATTTATTGCCATAAAGCTATTGTTATTATTTTAACCTCCTTTGACTTATTGTTATTTATTACTCTCCATTCCTTTTAGTAGTTAATTTATGATTTCCTCCTCTTTTTCTTGATTTGTGTTGTTTTTCATGTCTTTTCTACAAAACTGTTTGTGGTTTTATTAATCATATCTAATATACATGTATATTTAACATTTTTGCTCATATCTACTTTGTATTTATTATTTCCTTCCTTCAGCTTTATTTTCTATTTACTTTAAAAAAATATTTTCTAGTATTTTTTTTAGTTGAATGCTTAATTCATTAATTTTGAACATTCTTGTTTCTAAAAGAATTTCTTTTTTTTTTATTGCGTTATGTTAGTCACCATACAGTACATCATTAGTTTTTGATGTAGTGTTCCATGATTCATTGTTTGCCTATAACACCCAGTGCTCCATGCAATATGTGCCCTCCTTAATACCCATCACCGGGCTAACCTATCCCCCCACCCACCTCCCCTCTGAAACCTTCAGTTTGTTCCCTAAAAGAATTTCATTAAAGATCTGTATTTCCCTTTAAATATCAGTTTAGGCGATGCCTGGGTGGCTCAGTCAGTTAAGCATCTGCCTTCAGCTCAGGTCATGATTCCAGGGTCCTGGGATCAAGCCCCACATCCAGCTCCCTGCTCAGAGCTGAGTGTCCTTTCCCTCTCCCTCAAATCCCTCTCCCCCACTCATGCTCTCTCTCTCTCTTGCTCGCTCACACTCTCTCTCTCAAATAAAAAAAAAATAAAATCTTAAAAAAAATGTCAGTTTAGCTGCATCCCACAATTTTGGGTATATGATAATTTCACTTTCACTAATTCCAAAATATTTCCCTAATTATGGCATTTCCTTTTTTTTTTTTTTTTTAATTTGGGATGCCAATGCAAAGCCACTGCAAAGTTAATGATATTTTGATCTTTCAATTCTCTTCATCAATTGATCCATGTCTTTGCTTAGCCTACGAGTTCCACAATGGCAGAAATTATCTTCTTTTAATCCCCTACCTCAGGCCTGGCACAGTCCTGGGCAAACACCCTAAGAACAGATAAAATATGGGTCAATTCCTCAGAACCACTGATACATAGATTCATTCATAAATATGCCCTCATTCATTTAATAGATATTTCTTGAATGTCTGGGAAGGAGGTAATGGGAATGGATTGGTTTTTCTCTACTCTGAATATTGTTGGCATCTAGCACTCAAGGACATGAGCTCATCTGTTTAACAAGGGAATTGAGATAGAGGCCACTACACAGATGACATTTTTTCTATAATTACTTTTACTTAACCCTTCGTTTTGTTATTTTGGCTAACTGTTGGACAGAATCAGAGTCCATTTATAAATTAATGATGCAATGTTGTGTTGGGGAGATTAAAAGAGAGGGGCAGCGGATCCTTTCAGACTTTCCTTTTGTTTAGGTATACATATTAGACTATTTGATATCAGTTGGGGTCTACTTTTTGCTCTTCTGCTATTAGGATGACCTAGAATGCTTTTCCAAACCCTGCTATCTGGACACAAACACAGATTAAAAGAGACGAAAGTACAAGTCAAGTGTGGGCCTGGGCATCGATGTTTTGTCACAGATTCCCTCCAAAGATTCCCAAAGATTCCCAAATGAGTCTCAGTGTGCTCAGGGCTATAACAATCAGAACACATGTACTGTTTAACCTATAGTTTAGGGCCTCTTTCTGTTCTTATTGTCTGCTCTTATTGTTAGGTTTTGTTTACCATTTCTCATGTGACTTCTGAGGGATTAAAATGGGGTAGAATTTAGAAGTTGGGTAACTGAACATGCAGGCATTTGGTAAACGGTTGTCATTTTGCTTTAAAGTAAACATGTTTGTTATACACTTACTTTACACATGCTGACTGTCTTTACACATCTAAAGAGCTGGCCAGTCTCAGGCTCTCCTCCATTATCGGAACGAAGAAGCAGCGTACTGGAAGCTGAAAGCCTCCATAGCAGATAGCAGGTAAAATTACCACGGTGGATGTCTCAGGAAGGTTCCAGAGACCTCAGACACCAAGACTAGCTCTTCAGTGTCTCCCTTGGGCACCTGGAATCCTGTAACTGTGGTCAATCAGTGAGGATCAATACAAGAGGAATGCTTTTTCATATTTCTGCTGTTTTCAGGACTGGAGAGAACCAGACTTTAGAACCTCAGGGATTCATGAGTACTCCAGCATGGGGCTAAATGGTGAGGCAAGAGCAGGGCTATATTATCTTTGCTATTTGGCCATCAGATCTTAATAAATGAGCTTCCATGATACCAAAAATAAAATGCAATGGCGTAATAGCTTCTTGCCGTACTAGCTCAGCTATAACTACTTTTAGCAGTTGAAACAGCAGGAGCAGTAGGGTGCTGAATGTCCACATTTTACAAAAAAAAAAAAAAAAAATGTAGACGCAGCTGGCACAGTCTGCAAGTCAGGACCTCGCATATGTCACTGCAGCAGTCAATATACCTGTACTATTAGGGGTCCTCTTCCTTCAGTGATGTTACTTCCTGCCGTATATCCTTTCTAATAAACTGCCATATCTTTAAGTCATCTTTCTTTCTCCTGACAATAGGCATTTCCATAACCTAAACCAACTGTCACAGAGAGGGTGCATTTTATTGAGAAAATTAATAAATTTTTGAAGAATCAAATTAATGTTAACAAATGAGAGCTTCACCTGGAAGGAATCATCTGGAAGGTGTTTCATTTCTCCCAAATGCTAAATACCATCTCTCTTTGGACTCACTTTTTGGAAAAACATATAAATGATATCTTTTGAGAATCAAATGAGGTCAATTACAAATACTAGAATTATACCTAAATAATTTGTTCTAGCTGTGATTAAACCCCTCAGTTGAATATTCTGTTCTTTTTCTAAAATCAAAACAGCATTTTCCTATACAGATGTTGCAATTTGAAGAAATTCTCCCATGTAGCTAATGTAAACACACTCTGTGTCATTGTTGAGTCTAGAAGACTGGATTCCCCAAATTATCCCTCTTGTAGAAATTTATTTGTTAAGTAAACTGCAGTCCACGCCACTTCCTCAGCCTTGCCCAAAGAAACATATTGCCTGAACAATCAGAGAATTACAAACTTGAAAGGAAAATTAAAGTTCATCTAACTGAACCAACTGCCAACAGAAGCCACCCTTTCTTCTAAAAAGCATTCTTGTTTCCAAAGGACTATTTTGCAAGTAGCAGTTTGGAGACATATATAAATCTGGTCTCATTTTAACTATGTTTGCTGGCATTATTTCTGCACCCAGAGTTCTTATTTTCTTTTCTTTTTTCTCTATATTTCAAGCAGGCTTTGATCTTTTATCAATGAACGTATTCCCAAGGGCAAGCAAGAAACATGCTCAAAGAAAAATATTACCAAAGATACATATCATTAGTGCACAAATGGATAATTTTCCCATCTGTAACCATTATAACCCAGGGTTTTCAAACTTCATAAACTGAAGAACTTTAATTTTATCCACTGTCAAATCAAGCCTATCTGGCTGGAAAAATTTGAGGCTAGAATTTTAACCTTCTGCAACCCTCCCAGCTACAATGACTGGTGGTAATAGAAATTGGGTAACTAGGGGCGGGTTGGGGGGACAGAGCCTGATGAATTTAGAGACATTAGTTCTAAGAATGGGAAGTTGACTGATATCTAGCTGGGGACTTTCAACTCTCTTTCTAAAATGCAGCTTCAATTGACCATCCCTGCTTTAGTTCACTCTGCATTGAGGACCACTCAACCCTTCTTCCTATGAGGTAGCTTTTCATAGAAAATGTCTGAGGTCATATCCAAAGGCTAACATATCTATTTAATGTCCAATAAAAGTTTGAAAACTCCTCTCCTAGTTCATTTTGAGAACTTACATCTTAAACTTTGGATTTTAATAACAGGAGATAAACACATCAAATCTGACAATAATATTCATTCCCAGAAGAAATTGCAAAAGATTTATGATCCTTATCTTCACTAGTTATTGAAATTCTTATTTGTTTTGTCCTTTGGGTATGGAGTTATTTGAACAAAGAATAGTTTATTAATTTAAAGGATGCCAATTATCAGTTTTTAGAATATACCTACTCTATAATTTATTAACTTTGATAATTGATACATCTCCCCCAAACCTGCCTTAATAATGATTATTTAAGCCAAAATTCTGGCATTGTTAAAGGGAGGAGTAAAACATATTTTTAATAATTATGATTTCTTTAAAAAGACTATGCTTTTTCAAAAATATTTATTTTTTTAATTTAGTAGATGAAAAACTATACACAAGACGTTCATCTCAATATTGTAAAAAGTTAGTATGGTTTTGTGTGTGGGTATGTGTACATCCTCAGTAACTATGGAAACAAACAAAATAGGTCCTAAAATTGGGGAAATCTTTGTTTTCCCAGCAGAGAAGGGAGGAGGAACTCACCCTAAATAAGGAAGCCACAAATGAAACAGTAAAGATGTTTTGAAGAAGACGAAAACTGAGTCAGAAAGCTCAGAAACCTAAGTAACTAAAGCATTATAAATCATACACAATCATACATATAAATCATGTAATTACAAAAACATATACAATCATGACTTTAATTCTCTAGGCTTTTAAGGAAACCAATTTTCCTCTTTGTTTGGTCCTCTAGGAAGCTCAGAACCAAATTGACAGCCCACCTATTGCAATTGCCAATACTTTATAATATACAGACCCAAGTGTGACTCCTACTCTAACCTTCCAATCCCTAACCCATACCTTCTCTCTGTCCCAACTCATTGAGTTAATTATTGTGTTGTTTTGTCTCCTTTTTAATAACTGACACAACAAATTTATTAAGAAAAAGTGAAGAATATAAGTAAGTAAATAATGCCACAGGCCTTTATGGGCATCTAGCTAAATATAATGCATAGGACTTTCAATTATGAGTAGAAAAATACACTTGCCTTCTCTGCACATATGTATATGCTGATAATATTACTTGTGGTTCCTGTCTAGTTTGAAGAAGGGCTACCCGATCCATGTACTACTTTGATCTCAGGAAGGTAGTTCATCTCCAAGGATATCAATAGGCCCTGGCTCCCCTCTGAGGCCTACAACAAGCTGAGACAGGCAGAGCCTCAGGGTGGTTTCCCCAGAATTGACACTGAGTGAAAGATGTGTATTTGGAAGTAGCTTCTTTGGAAGATGATCCCAGGAAGCACAGGGAGAGAGTGGGAAGAAAGAAAAGTTAAGTCAATACATGGTCATAAATGAGTTGACTCCTACTAGGAGTAACTAGGGCTCAACCTCATAAGGTGATTGTTACAATGTACCTGAGAGAGACCCTGCCACAAGGCCAAGGTAGCTGGGCGATTTTCCCACCAACTCTTACCTCTCATTGATTGAGGACTGTTACAAAGGGTATCGACTCCCCAGACTTGCAGACTGCCCTGGGTGTGGGTTGAGCCCACTCATGCACACTGTCTGTGGACTTGCAGGCATTTGTAGGGGAAGCCTTTGGCAGGAGGAATGAGTACCCAGGGGACATGGGTGAAGCACCACCAAGAACAAAGGACTACAGACAAAGGTATCTTCATGGGAGTCGCTCTCATCAGCCTCCTTTACATAATTTTGTAACTGGCATTACTCAGTTTGCTTTGGAAAACAGGCAGGAGGTGAAGAGTGGTAAAAGTTAGGATAATGGTATCCTGTTTTAACTCTTTTAGACATCAGTGTAAGAACATGTTTCAAAGTCAAATGTAAACGGATCTTGGACCTGCCTTTGTGATATTTTACTGCTACCTCTTTTCAACAGCATGACTTTTGGAGAGCCAGCTACTATCAACAGTCTTGGCAACTATGGGTTCAAAGGAGAGCATCAGGAATGAGCCTTGTGCTTAGCCCTCCTGCAGTTGCTTCTTTCAGGACCTGCTATGGGCCACAGTCCGCCAAATTCCACCTGCTTCCCATGCATTGTAATGCTTGCAGTGATTGCCCAGACTTCTCCTGAGATAAACTCATGGCTAACTTTTCCTAAGGCCTTCTGTCCTGATCCTTTTACATCTCCAACAGTCAGCTTCTGTCAAACTTGTGGGAAATAAAGGATTTTACAGAGGCTGAGAAAAGATCAGAGACACAAACCTAGTTAAAAATTCCAAAATCGATATTTAAAAAAAGGGATAAAGCCCCCCAGGAAGCCCCCAGGTTGTCTAAGAAGTCCTCAGTTCAAAGCTAGTAATTCAGGGATGAATCTGAGGATCTGAGTGTCAATAGGATCTTGGTTTGATAGGAAAAGAACGATCTTTTTAGGGTGCCATGGGACTATTTGACTTTATGACCGTTGTACAAGGTGAAAGTAAACCAGAGCGCTGGGGCCGATGGAAGAGTGGTCAGAGGAAAATCAGGCACCCTGCCTCCCTCCAAAGCCCACTTTTTAATTTTTCTGGAGGATAAAAAGCAAACAAGAGAATATAGGTGTCAGCAATTTATCCAAAGATTCCATTTTAATTCACAGTTGAACAGGTAGAGTCAAAATGACCAACTGAATCAAGTAGTTTTATATCTGCATATCTTAGATTGCCTATTTTGAGGATATTTGCATGTCGTCCTCGGGGTTCTGCAGAACGAGTAAGCTTGGGCTGCAGTTTTTATGAAATCTTCTGGAACCTAGATTGCACGTCTCTCCTAAACAAATGTCCCAGTAACCTCACCTGTAGAGTCTGCCTGTGTTTGTCTTGGGCCCAGCAAGGCAATCACACTAGTACAGGACACTCGTGGTGAACATCCCTCTGTTGAGACAGCTCGGAATCCCAGAACCTCGGTCTATCCACCATGCTAATCCAGCTTGTAGAATGGATCTCAGACTCCATTTTCCAACCAAACTCTCCTGTTCTTCTGTAGATCCAAAACCCTACCCTGAACATTCACTCTTTTGTCTTTGCCTTCTAGCTCTTTTTCTGTGACTCCAAACCCCAAATCGGTGTCTGAATGGGAAACTTGCCCAGATATCAACATCCATATCTGGCTGACTTGGAGTTTTTTTCTGATATCAGAGCATTCCTGGAGACAATTCTCAGCACACTGGGGTGTCCCTGCTCACAGTCCTCCCCAGGCGTTGAGTCTGTGCAAAGCAGGCCCTCACTCTCTAATTTGTCCGTACGTTACTGGCCAGCTGCCCGTGGTGGAGTAATCCCTGCAAACCAGTAGCCCAGAATTCTTGACTGCCTGTGTTTCAGGTCTCAGCAGACTTGATGCATCACCCCACCTTGTTTATGCCAGAGCTCCTTATGATGGGAAGATGGGAGTCAGTGGAAGGACCCAGGCTACGGGTGGCAAAAACTTGGCACTCATGACATTACTCCTTGTCTCTACACAGGGCTCCAAGCAGACCTTTCTAATCAATTGGTGTGCACTTTCACACTGAGGCCAGATAAAGCCACAGGATTTTCTTACTTTATTATTTTATATAGCTAGTGCCAATAGATTACAGTTAAATGAAACCCACATTCCATCCCTGGTGTAAGCCTTGCTGCTAAGCCAAGCACCTAAAAGAGGGGGACACGGTGAGATGAGTTTGGGACTGAGTTTATGGGACGGGACAAAGTCCCTGGGGACAGGAGAGAGGGAGAAAAAATTAGTTGGACCACACTGAGGGCTCATTAGGAAGGGGATCTTTATTGTGGTGTTGGCCCAGTGGCACTCAAATTCTTGGTTTTGGCTACACTCAATTCTTTAGCAATCCTGGTTCAGCAAACTAGGGTCAAAGAAAGCAGTTTGATGAACTGATCCAAATCTGGGAAGTCTCAGGATATCAATATAAGGGGCTGCAAGGGCATATGTGGGTAGGAATCTCAGCCCTTCCTACTGAGTATGGGATAACCAGACTGGTGGTGGTACTTCTCCTCTTGGTCATGATGGTGAGCAGAGCTTATTAAGAGTTCCATTCTTTTCAGAGAAGCCCTTTTAGCAAGCTTCAGAAGTGTCATCCCTTTGTTGTGTAGAGGAGAAATATTCTGGTGTATAACTAAAATTCAGACAAGATTGTTTTAATGCCACACTAATGAAGACCAAGTGGATCTTACTGTAATCTGCAAATCCACCACATTTGCAATTTTTTTTCATACAAAGTCTACCTGATTAACCCAAGATCTTCTGCTGCTAATGCTTTAGAGGGGTCAGTAATGTCCCAACACCAGAAGACTCTGTATTCTTCAGATCCTGAGGCAATATTGATCCTTTAGGGCATTTAGCAACAGTCACAGTCCCAACATCTGCCTGGACTTAGAATAAAATTAATGTCTTTCTTGGAGAAGAAAGACACACTCCACTCTTCATATTCATAATTTTACCTGTGGGGTTGGGAAACACTCATCTTAAATCTGTCCCTTTCTCTACCCTATACTATCACTCCTCCACCCCCAGTAGGAAAAAGACCCTTTAACTGAATGCTCAGAGCCCACAATACTCTTTTGGCCATGTTTTCCAACAGATGTTAATACAGTGCCTTGAAGATCCAAAGGCAGGGAAAATCTTCATCTTTGTACCTTCTATGTGGTGAATAGACCTCAGAGGCTCTATGTTATCATGCCCAGCTCTCTGCTTTGCTTGTGATTGGGAAAGACTGGCACATACATGGATGCTTAGCCATTTAGGATTTAGCAGGGGGAAGCAGGAGGCCCCATTTATGCCTCCTATCCTGAGGAAAGTTTGTAAGTTCATCTTTTTACAAAGAAACACTGCATTGTAAGAGAGGGGAAGTTTGAAGCGTTTGCTTAGCTTTAAATAAACTGTAATCTGGTTCCCATTTTGCTTTTGATCCTTTGCCCCACTGCTGAGCTTCTTGCTGAAACCCTCCTTGTTGACGTACATACTTGTTACCAGAATGGGGAGTTGTGGCTGAGCTGATTGAACCACGTCAGTCACTCTTGGGTTCACCCAGCTCTAATTACAAAAAAAAAAAAAAAAAAAAAAAGAGGCTCTATCAATCTCAACCTTTGCCAACAACAACAACAACAACAAAAACCCTAGCCATCATACACCATAGCAAATTCAGTATAGCAAGTTCAATCTTATGGGCTAAGCCCAATAAAAGTTATGGGCTATTTGGAGAGCTATGTTGAAAAAGAGTCTGATACTAACCCAGAGATCAATGTGAAAGAATATGATTAATGAAAGACATGCTATGAATACAGGAAAGGAAGGTATTATCATCAGGGCTGAATATTTGTCATTTCAAGCCTAGAATACAAGCTTCCATGGGATGCAGCAAAAATATGGCCAGAAGCTAGATGTATCCAGAAATAATATTTATCTCCCTTATTGCTCACAATAGGAGGCGATCACATGTCATTTTTTCCCTGAGACATATGGGTTTACACTTGGCAGTCCTCAGGCGATGGCACCTTCTTTTACTCTCAAGTGTCCCAGTTTGGACACTACATGGTATGGTCACCCTATGAGATTAGTTCTACTGCATTGTAAGTGTAAGCCCTAACATCTTAAGACTGGTAGGTAAGACTCCTCCTAACCTAGATGAACCTTACTTATTATTCTCCTTTGTCTCAAAAAAAATTATCTAAACTTGTCAAAAGTTGATAAAAAATTCAAATACATGGATGCTAAACTTGGTATATACATACAGAATAAAATCAGATTTTTTTCTAGATATTTTCACAGTATAGTTCAATATTTTATTGCACTGCAAGGTTCAAGAATGCAAGGCATTATGATTTTGGCACACGATCCAGCATGAGAACACAAATAGCTGCTTTTACAGATGTGTGACTCAGGACATAACACTAAACTGCTAGCTTATATACGGAAGTGTCAAAATATCTGCAAAAACTTATGAAAACAACACCCAACTCAGAGTGTGCACATGCACACACACAAACATACATTGTTTTAGCCAAACTATTAGGTTTAACATTTATACCTGAAGCAATCAAACTGATGCATATAGAATCTCTTTCTGAAACAAGTTCAGCAAGGTCTCCTCCGAACTCCATTTTGAGGTCCCAGAATAAATGCCTTTTTCATGTTGCAGCTGAAGCCCCAGCCAATTCTGCAAATGGTCTTGGAAAATTGCCTTCAGAATTGACTGTCCCAGGGGAAGGTTTACTGGTAGAGGAAGCAGAGACACAGGAGGAGTTTTCTAGACCCAGAAAGAGACAGAGGCAGAGGTGAAAGGGTAACCTGGTACAGGTGGCTTCAATTTCTCTTTGACCAGTAGTCCTGTTCACTATTAACAGCCACAGTTTCCACTCGTGTGAACAATTTTGCATTAATCTGTTTTAACTGGCAAAATCCACCCAATCTAGGGTCTATAACCCAGGCATTACACTGTGGGGAAGTTATTCCCATTTAGGAACAAAGATTTTCTATTTTGAAATCTGAACTCTATTGAATCTGACTCAACAAATATCTGAGGCCCTATTATGTAACACCTCCCACTCTTTGTATTTTATCGTGCCCGCAAGAAGACTAAAATTCACCAAGTCAAATTTTATAAAATAAGACAAAGTAGGTACCATGATCGGATTTAGTAACTAACAAATGACTCAGATGTGAGATTTTATTCAACTGACATAATCAGGAAAGAATTGAAGAAGAAAACTCCATTTTATATTGACCCAAACAGATGGGTAGTTTTTAGTGGGAAGAGAGAGAGAGACTAGATTCTTGGAGAAATTCATCCAGCATAAGAAAAGACAGAGAAACAGAGACCAAAGAGAAATTACTTCTCTGGATGAAAAAGATGATTTGGGGATATACATAAGGTACCAGAAAATTATAACATTTTGATAAATTTGAGTCCAATCTACTTTTAAAATAAGTTGTCCAAAAGTCATGTAAGATTTTGTTGATCACACTATCGTATAAATAATTCTCTTTGTTATAAAGAGAATTTAAACAATTTGCCATTAAAATAGCAAATAACTCTTTGAAGAAAGAGAAGGCCAACACTGGAAAATGATAAGAGAGGGCGGTGCTAATTCAAGGTTATGGTCTAGAGCCAAAACTATCCTATCAGGCAAAATCACATCTATGTGTGGTTTTACTGAACAAAAAAAGAATGAAAAAGCATGGCCTAGGTATTTAAATAAAAAAAGCATACTGGGGTGGCTTGATCTCGGGTCATGGGTTCTAGCCCCAGCTTGGGCATAGAACTTACTTAAAATAAAATAAAATAAAAAATAAAATAAAATAAAATAAATAAATAAATTTTAAAAATGTGGGGATATTTAGGAAAAAAAGAAATTTATATACATATATATAACAAAGCAAGGTTAAGGAAAGTAAGAAGAAACACCTAAAACTGAACACTAATGAATTAAAATGAAAACAAAGCAAACAAATTATATATATTCTATACCTAAGAGAGAAAGAGAAGAAAACAGTGCAAATATATGAAATAAAATTGACAAGGTGTATGTCAGATATTAGATTAAATAAATTATAAGAATCTCATGCATCCCTAGATGCAAATTTTAATGTCAAAGAAAAGAGTATTTTTCATGAAAAACACTGATTATCAGAATATGCTTTTTTTTAAGATTTTAATTATTTATTTCACAGAGAGAGACACAGCAAGAGAGGGAACACAAGTAGGGGGAGTGGGAGAGGGAGAAGTAGGCTTCCCACAGAGCAGGGAGCCCGATGTGGGGCTCGATCCCAGGACCCTGAGATCATGACCTGAGCCAAAGACAGACACTTAACAACTGAGCCACCCAGGTGCCCCTGATTACCAGAATATGCTTAAGAAAATTTTAAAAGCCTAATCAGACCAATAACCCTGGGAAAATGATGGCAGGAGCGGGGATGGAGTGGGAGGGTTAAAAATTCACCTAGGATCATTGTGTTTTCCATTGAGTTTTAGAAATTTCAGGGAAATAAAATACTCACGATACAGAAGTAGTCATATTCCATGAAATATGCAAAGAATCCCAATTAAATTTAATCATTTGGAGGAAACCAAATAATGATAAAAGATATAGAAGAATCAAATGGGCATATAGAGAACATTACACCCAATAGTTCAAGAATACACTTTCCCTTCACATACACTTGAAACATTTACAAAATCTGACTGGGGGCTAGGTCATGACAGATGAAGGTTCTGTCCTACCTACATTGTTTTCCAGTCGGCCTGCCTAGGGGTCATCTCCTCGTCTCCAATTACCTATTAGCCTGGACTGAAATACCTATTAGTGAATTCTTACAGTTCTAAAATAAGAAAGTGGAAGAGTGGGAAGAGATTTGGAATATTATAAATATCTTATTTCCACCTACTTGAGGGTTTCCCCTTGAACAAAACCAATCATAAGGAATTTTCATGTTATTGAACAGCATTAATTATTAAATACTTTTAATGTTGATTCAAAAGGAAGGAAGGACTGTCACTTTGAGGGACATACCTTCTGCCCAAGTATACACTCTGGTTTGGACATCAGTGCAGGCAGTGAACTTTGGGTAAGCTCCTGGGCTGTCTATTTGTATATTCATTCCTGAGGCTAGGTGGAAGTATATCAAGAGAATAATTCTACTTGAGAAAAAAGCTCTTAAACACTGGACATTTTATTTACTTCGTGACCTTAGGCAAATCACCTGTTTAATATCTGTGTCAGCAGGTTTCTTTTGGTTATGTTACAGAAAACCCAACTCAAAATGGATTAAACTGGAAAGGGAATGTGTTGGCTGATTACACCAAATATTTTACAATCAGTGACTCGCACACGGCCGTAGCTATGAACTCAAGCAATACGGAAGCATTCCGGTCTCTCTCCCCTCCCTCTTTTGTTTCAGCTTTCCCTTCTGTTAGCATATTATTGATGGTAAGATGGTTGTCATCACCTCCCCACTCACACTTATTCTCTTAAATACCCCAAGGGAAAATGAAGTTCTTGTTTATTATCAGTTCCAACAGAGGTTCCAGGAATTCATCTCATTAATACCCAATAAAGAGACTTATGACTAATTCTACAAACAACACGAAGGAATGAGATGGGGGTGGGGCGGGTACTGTTGCCTCAAATACGTTATTGGAGAACATCCCTGAGATCCAAAATACCTGGATATCTAGACCATTATAGTCACAGACTGGGACTCCTGGACTCTCTACCCAGGGCCTCAGCTTTCTCATCTGTAAATTAAAGGAGTTAAATGAGGTAATGTTAAGGTCCAGCCTCCATGAGTCTGTGACTCTGATTTCCACAGAAGTCTTTGTTTCCAGTGGTTTTGTGTTTCTGGTTCATGCACACTCCCAAAGCCAAGACCCTATAAAGTAAGCTGAAGCCCAAAGAATGGAGCCTGTCCCCAATAACCTTGGAGGCCCACAGGAAAAGCCAAAACTTTATTCTATTTATTTGTTTAAACTTTCAGTTGGATAAACTCTTAACCTTTAGCAGTAGGGTATTGATTTTCCTGGCCTGACTGCTGAACTCCAGTAACACAAGACTCCTGGTCCCTGGGGAACCGCCTTGCACAGCAAGCCTAAAATGTGGCTTGGGGCTGCACAAACCCAAGTGGAGCCTTCCATTTTCAGCAAAGACCAGGAAATTTCTGATGGTCTCCTACATTCCTCTGCTCAATACCAACCCTTCTTTCACCCACCCGCCAAAGATCATGCAAATGACACATATAAATTGCTTGGGTCTGGTTGCCAACATTCCAAATGCCTCGGAGGAAATGTGACCACTCTGGGTGCCTAACTTTACTTTGAAAGGTCACGGGCAAATGTGGGCTATAAACGTCCTGGTATTAAAACTGGTCTGCTACCCTTGTCCAGAACACCTAGTACTTAGACGGCTTTACTAAATCTGCATAGGTTTAGCTTTCCTGGCTTTACAATTTAAGCCAGATGCTTGGGATATATGAGGGTATGAGCAGGGTGGCAGGACATTACATGTAGGGTTCATACATACTAGGTTGTCAAGGATGGTCGGTCATGATTTTATGCCCATTTTTCCTGGTGTAGATGTTAATGGAACCATCTTTTATTCTTGAAAGTGCCAAGGTTAGGGAGATAAATTATATGGTCATCTAGATATAAAGGGCTTGCTCAGTGTAGCACAGCTAATCAACTTCATACTGAAAATTCAGATCACCCAATTTCAGGACAGTGTTCCTTTTCCAAGCACTACCCTTGTCCCTCAAACCACATTTTACAGGCTTGAAGGCCCAACCTTCTATCCACAAATGCCTAAGATATAACCTTACGCCTTCCTGTCTCTAGCAGGGAAGGTGAAGGGCTTTCTCAAGGTTATATCATTAGCACCTGAAAATCATTAGTTCTACTGAAATGGAAACATCCAAATTTTAGCACATGCTAATGATTTCCCTACTGTAATGGAACCTGATTTTTATCTTTCACCAGGAACTGTGATTGCTGGTTGGCAAAGGAAGGAAACCTGATGCTTTTGTTGAGGGCAAGGGGAAAAAACCAGACCTTGGTTTTAGCATATAACTTCGGAGGAATTTAATCAGAATCCTGCATGTATATAGGCATGCATGCACATACATGTACCCCCCACCTGTTTTATCTCAGCAGCTGTGTACATAGGAGTTGCCAGAGGTGAATAATCCATTAATCTCCCTTAAGAAAATTAACCAATAAATTCAAACTAATTAGCTGGATTTGGGTTGAATCAAGAGAGCAGTTTGTTGGATCATAGAGGCCAAGTTAGAAAGAGGTATCTTAACGAAGCCAGGGCGGATGGATTGGAGACTTTAAGTTCTACAAAGTTGCTACATAGAGCTCTTTTGAGGGATGCCCCTGACCTCTAGGAGCAGGCTAAATGTCTAATTTTTACTGTCCTTTGTATTCTGGGACTAATTCCAACATTGGGGAGGGGGGGTCCCCCACCAACAAGCAATTCTCCAGACACCAGCTGGGTGTCCTACAATTCAACTCAATTCTGACACAATTTACCTGGAGATAGCATCAGAGTCCGCTTGTTAAGGGTTATCTCCCACAGGACTGCCCCCCTCTCCCTGCACTTCAGACTCCATTCACAGTTCCAGGTTAATCCACCTGTGCTTCTGACCAACCGGCTGTAAATCAGAAGTTCCCAAGACCTCCTCCCCAAGTCTGATATATTTGCTAGAGTGGCTCATGGAACTCAGAGAAACATTTTACTTACCAGATCACTGGTGTATTATAAAAGGATATAACTTAGGAACCGCCAGATGAAGAGATATACAGCTCGGTATGGGGAAGGGGTGCAGAGCTTCCATGCCTTCTCCAGGAGCACTACTTTCCCTGTGTCTCCACGTGTTTACCAGCCCAGAAGGTCTCCAAACCTTGGCCTCTTGGGTTTTTATGGATGCCTCATTACATAGTCATGACTGATTAAAAATCACTGGCCATTGGGGACTGATTCACCAGCCAGCCTCTCTCCCCTCCCTGGAGGTTGGGAGAGGAGGGGCCGGCAGAACGGAAAGTTCCAACCCTCTGATCACCTGGTTGGTTCCCAGCCCCAACCTTTAGCTACCTAAGGGCTTTCCAAAAGACACGTCATTAACATAACAGAGGCACCATTATCACTCCTATCACAGGAAATTCTGTGGGTTTTAGGAGCTCTGTACCAGAAAAGGGTTGAAGACCAAATCTATATATTTCTTACTATAAATCACAGTATCACAACCTCAGAGACGTTTGGTTTGCAGAGTACTATCAAATTCCTTGTCTTTGTTGTACATTCTGCCCTGGTGGCTTTGAGGAAGGGCAGAGTAGAATGACTTCCCAACCAACCCCAGTGAGGAAAGAAGGAGGAAAATCAAGCTCTGTCCTAAGGAAAGGAGATTTGGGTACCTAATACATGTCAGTCATTCATTCCTATTAAACAGATATGAAAACTGAGTCAAAGAAGAAAAAATGACAGCCCAAGATCCCCAGAGTAGTTAGGAGCAGATCCAGAAGGTTGCAGCCCTGTCCTATGACAGCCCACTCTCACCGAGAGCATCCTTCCTACACTCTGTGTTACGTCCAACCTACTGGCTCCCAGGCAGGTCCTAATGTGTAAGGACATAGAATGAAATGGTACTGAATTCATTCAAGAGTCAGCTTATCTATGCATTGACCGCATGGCTTCGGGTAAGTCATTTAAGCTCTCTGAGTCTCAGTTTCTTCATCTGTCAAATAGATAGAAATTATTCCTCCCTTGTAGAGCCATTGTCAAGTTTGGATGAATCAGGATGACAACAAACATTCCCGTACTTAGTATGTGCCAAGCACTGTTCTGTGTACTTTACATATAATAACTCACGGGACCTTCACAATATATCCACGATCAGGTTTTTTTTTCTTTTTTTCTTTCTCTCTCTCTCTTTTTCTTAAAGTCAGTGACTGCTTTTGAGAGTTTTGAAAAGAAGATGAAATTCAGCCTTTCCTTTAGACATTCCAGGCCCCCAGCTCTGGGCTGTAGGAAGTGTGCCTTGAAAGAGGACATGGTGGTCATCAACCCTCTCCCCACTACACCTTCAGGGCTGAGAGACCCCCAGCCCCGTCCTCTAATCCAGCTTGCCGGCACCCCTCCCTACCACCAACAATTTATAAAGGAGAAAATGAAGACATGGGGAATTTAAGTCAAGCAGCTATTTAATGACCTAAAGGGGATTCAAGCCTAGACAGTCTGATTTTGGAGTCTGTATTCTTCTTTTGCCTTTTCTACCTAGCTAACTGACATTCAGAAGAAATCTAATAAATGCTCCTTCATCCACTGATTTTTTTTTTTCATTCAGCATATTGAAACCCAGACCAGAAAATATGCAATCTTGGACACTAAGGATCTATCCCTTTTTTTGAACTCAAGGTGAAGCAACTCTGTACATGGGCCATGTCCCCTTCCCATCACCTGCGTTAGCAGGTATGGCTGTCAGTCTTCCTCTTGGCAACCTGGCATAGAGTTTAGTAAAGCTTCAGTGAACCAAAGAAAATGAAAAAGTCATCAAAATCTCAGAGTCCTTTTGATGTGGTTCCAGGCACTAAAAGACAGAAACATGTGATAAGGCCTATCACAGGCTTACAAACACTAGGGGCTAAAATTATATTTGTTTAGATCAAATAAAACATACATGACTAATTCCATGGGGATCTTGGTTCTGGGATTATCTCCTCTCTGTCTCTATTCATTAAAAAAAGTCTCCTTTTTTTTCTAGATACTCTCAGATTAGGGGATGGGGAAATACCTCCTGGAGTGGGGCAGGGGGATGGTGTATCTGCTGCTACTGGCCCTATCTCCAAATATCACTGTGTAAGTTTTGCAATTGGCCCAGTACTTATGAGTAATCAACCCCAAGCAAAGAGGAAATAGCATGAGCTCTTTTTTAGGGCGGTGAGGTGGGGCTGCAGGGATGGGGAGGGAGGTCTCTTTCCTCTGGTTTCCATCATGCCACATGAAATGGTTCCTAGTCCCTCCTAGTAGACACTTCAACCTACAAGCTCAGCCAAACAAAATCCACTTGAAAATCCTGACTGTAAGCAAGAGCCCATGATAAGCGTTCCCACTGCACAGAGATAGATGTACTGTATGTGTTACCTTATAAGATCCTCACCATGCTCCTGTAATTCAGACTGGGTCATTATCTCCATTTTACAAGGGAAAACACTGAATCACAGGATGACAGTAAATTGTTACGGGTGACACAATGTAAATTGTGTGGCTGTGGTGTGAGTTTAGGTCAAACCCAACCCATGCATCTATCACTAAATGAGGTATCTGTCATTTCTCCCGCTGCCATTTCTATGCACCATATTTAAATGTGAATGTATTTGCTGTAAGACAAACCAGGGGTCATTACTTTATCACATTTTCATTCTCCATGACATACTGGATACAGAAGAACTTCAATATCATAGGATCTTGTTCTGAGGTGGGAAGGGAGACGGGAATGGGAAAAAGAGCAGCAAAGAAACACAGAATCGCCCTTGAATTTCTAACTTGATCTGAGCCAGCCCTACTAAAGCTGGTACCCTCTATTAAGGAATCTGACAGATGGAAGAGTATGCAATCAGTCACTACGGTGAAGATTCCGGATTCCAAGGTTTTGGGTCTGTGTTTACTAGTGAAGGTAACTACTAGGCACATAGATTTTTGCATATTTTACTGTTGTTCTGTATCCAATAAATGCAGAATACACATTTATATGAAGTGCAAATGGAACATCTACCAAAATGGAGCAGATGCTGGGACATAAAAGTGTCAATAAATTCCAAAGTACTGAAGTCACATCAAGTATGTTCTCTGACTACAGAAATTATACTAGAAATCAATTAAACAAAGAAAATAACCAATAAAAATCCCAAAACACTTGGACAGGAGGCATTTTTAAAAATTTAGGTATAACTTACACACAATATAATTTATCCTTTTTGGTGTACAGTTTGCAAGTTTTGACAAATGCATACATGCAAGCATGGAAAGGCACCATATCAAGATGTGGGACAGTTTCATTACTCCCAAAGCACCCCCACTCGCGTCTTTTTATAGACAAACTCTCCCTATAACCCTAGTCCCTCATAACCACTGACTTGATTTCTATCCTGACAATTTTGCACTTCAAATCTGGCTTAAGTCTGGCATGATGCATTTGAGGTCCATCTATATTGTTGAGTGTATCCATAGTATGTTCCTTTTTGTTGATCGATAGTATTCCATTGTATGGATGTGGCAAAGTTTGTTTACCTATTCACTAATGAAAGGACATTTCCAGTATTTATTTCCAGTATTTGGTAGTTATGAATAAAGTCAATCTGAACATTCCTATATAGAATTACTGGATCTTATGGTAGTGTATGCTTAACTTAATAAGAATCTGCCAAATTCCCCAATGTTGCCTGTATTTTGCATTCCCACAAACCTTGCATAAGAATTCCCTTTGTTCTACATCTTCACCTATGCATGCTGTTATTAGCTTTTCCTAAAGCCTTTCTAAAGTATGTAGTTGTATCTGGTTGTGGTTTTAATTTGCATTTTAATTATTAATGGCCTTTTCATGTCTTATTTTCACTGTTAACATCTTCTTTTGTGGAATGTTTATTAGAATATTTTGCCCATTTTTAAATGGAGTGTTTTTGCTTATTCTTGAGTGTTGAGAGTCCTTTATATAGTATGAATATCCTTTATTAAACATGTATTTTCCAATGTTTTTCTTCCAGTGGCTTACCTTATTTCATTAACCAAAATGAGCAAAAACCTTTGATTTTGATGAAGTCCTTTTTATAAATTAAAAAAATATATATTTTGTGATTTGCATGCCCCACTAAGAAATCACTGCCTACCACAAGGTTGCAAAGAATTTCTTTTAGTTTTCTTCATAATCTTAAAAAATTATACTCCAAATTTCTCCTTTCCATTCCTTGCACAATTGTTGTCACACATTTTACTTTTACAATTAGTATGAAGACACAATACATTGCTATCCCTTCTTACTTGAGACAGCCAATTATCCTTTTTTGTGTAAATCCAAATTTCTGATTAGCGTATTTCTTCTCCTTGAAGAACTTCTTAGCATTTCTTTTAGTACAGTTTTGCTGATAATGGATTTTCTCAATTTTTGTTTGTCTGAAAAAGTATTTTTCCTTTATCATTGAATTTTGGGGGGCAGGGAATGAACTTGGTGTGCTAGTCTAGGTTAACAGTGGTTGTATTTGATTTTGTTTTTTCCTTCAGTCCATTATGGATGTCATTTGATTTTCTTTTTGCTTGCATAACTTCTGATGATAATTCTTATATCTGTTCCTCCATATATAACAGATCCTTTGGTTTTGATTTTCTCTTTATCTTTGAATTTCAAATTTTGAATGTTATGGTTTAAGGGTGTGTGTGTGTGTGTGTGTGCATGCGCGCACGCATGAGTACACATACTACATACATAGGGGTTTCCTAATTTATTCTACTTGGTGTTCTCTGAACACCTTGGATTTCTGGATTAGTGTCTTCTTCTGTGATTTCAATTTCATCAATTACATATATTTTAGACAATAAGATATTATCCCACACTTATTGGATAATCTATTCTTTTTTGTTTATTTGTTTGGTTTGGCTTGTTTCTCTTTGTGCTTTCATTTGGATAAACTGTTCAATAGCCATTGATGATGATGTCCATTTTCACTTGCATCCAGTTTCATTTTTATAACTTCTACTGACCTATCTTCCAGTTCACTGCCTCTTTCCTTGACTATGTCAAGTTCACGAATAAATTCATTAAAGCCATTCTTCATCTCTGCTCCCATGTTTTTGATTTCTAGCATGAAAGCTAGAAATCCTTCACTCTGCTGAAATTCCTCACCTGTTCATGTAGGTCGTCCATTTTTTGCATTAGAGCCTTTGCTATATTAATACTATTTATTTTATATTTCCAGTTATTCCAACGTCTGGGTGATATGAGTCTGGTTCTCTTGATTGTCAGTTAGATGAATACTGCAAATCAAGCACCATAAGAATTTCATAGACGCAGGGACTGAGGCTAAAGGATGCTAGAAAAATAGTTCAAAATCTCAGAGATGAGGATGATACAATGAAAGAAAACATTTCTTTTTAAAAAAAAGTTATTTCTTGGGGCACCTGGGTGGCTCAGTCGTTAAGCATCTACCTTCGGCTCGGGTTGTGATCCCAGGGCCCTGGGATCGAGCCCCGCATCAGGCTCCCAGCTCCACGGGAAGCCTGCTTCTCCCTCTCCCACTCCCCCTGCTTGTGTTCCCTCTCTAGCTGTGTCTCTGTCAAATAAATAAAATCTTAAAAAAAAAAAAGTTATTTCTTTTATAGAGGGAGAGAGCAGGGGGAGGGGTAAGGGAAGAGGGAGAGAGAGAATCTCAGGCAGACTCCACCCCCAGTGCGGAGCCTGAGGCAGGGCTCAATCTCACGACCCTGAGACCCTTACTTGAGCTGAAATCAAGAGTCAGACACTCAACCAACTGAACCACCAGGCGCCCCAAAGGCAAATGTATTTCTGATGATGTCCTCTATCCACCATAATATAGACGCAACAAAAAGCTGCTGAGTAGATGATTAAATGACCTGAAACTACTGAGCATGGAAAATCTGCCCAAAGTCTTGTAATAGCGATTATCTCAGATGGTGACGCAAACCTTGGGACAGAGCTGAATGGGAAGCCATGAGGAGCTTACGCCCATGTTCTGACGTTGTTGAACTACTACAAAACCAGGCAAGGAGGCAGACACTTAGTAGGTGGGTGTCACTGTGGCCAGTGTATGTTTATAATCTTGCTGGCATCCCAAGCTTGCTCACCTGGAGCAAACAAAGGACTGAGTAACATTTCACATAAGTCATGAAGACCCCTAGCTCACTAAGAAAATGCCATTTGTTTTTTCACTGAATGATTCTTTGTAGCTTACAAAATAAGCCCTGTGATTTGTCTTTTTCCTTATTAAAACAAACAAAAGCTGCAGCCCTGCACTATCCCACAGCCAGGGAAATGCAGGCCACAGGCCAACACTCTGGCCCTGCAAGTCCAGGCAGTGGAATGAGCTGGGATGGGGCCCTTAGGGTTTTCCCAGCTCCAGAGGCACAGCTGTTCACAGATTCCTCATGGATCAAGGAATCTGGGGAGGGGCTGAGCACAACACAATCAATAGTCTTGCAAATACTTTCTTCCCATTAAAGCCAGTAGACAGTGTAGAACATGGCAAAGCCTTTCACGTAAGGCCCCGGGGCCTAGATCAGGCATTGAATCAGATACACCACCTGCCAGACAGGTAGAGTAGAGAAGAAAGGTTAACCTCGCAGGCGTCTGTGGTCCACATTAACTTCCCTGACCAGAGCATGTCTGCCTCTCCAGAACAGCCTCTGGGGTCATGTTTTTGTGGCCGGAAACCCATCAGTCACTGGCCCCAGACTTGCTTCTTCAGTTTAGAAGACACTCTTCAAAAGGGGCTTCTCATACCAGAGGTCTCAAGCAAGTCTACATAAAAGCCTCCCAATCTTTGACCTAATAAATATTATTCTTGAGGAAATACTTCAAAAGAACAATATGGAAAGATGTTACTTAGAGCACCCTACGTATATAATATTGGGGCCATGGCCTATCTATTTAATGGACTGTCATGCAGCTATTAATATAATTCTGCCCCATATTTAAAGTTCCAGATAAAAAAGAAACTAGGAGTGAAAATATCAAAGTTTTAATATATGAGAATTTCCCAGAGAAATAAAGGTCATAAGCATTCATATTGAAATGATACATTAAGGGTCCAGTGTAAAAGGAAAGGAATGTCCAAACCTAGGTACATTATTATGAAATCTCAAGCATTAAGAATAAAGAGGAGATGCCAAAAAGTACAAGGTATAGAGTAGTTTCCTATAAAGGAGTAAGAATTAAACTGACCTAAAACTTCTCATCACCAATATTGAATACTTAGGACTATTTTATCCTTTAGATATTAAGACATAGGGCCTAGAGCTTATGAGTCTTTTTAAGTTCTATGCAAATATTTTATGGAAGGGAACTTTATTATAGAGATATACATTATATCTATAACTATATATAATATACATAAAGAAATGTATTATATACTGTAATATGTGATATTATATGTAGTATACAATATGTATGACATAACCTATATAAATATTATATCCTTATGTACTCTGTGTATGTGTAGAGAGAGACAGAGACTAAAATATATAAAAATCAAAAATGAGAGATTAAATAAACACATGTAAAATATAATATTATACCATTATATGATGGTACCTTGTATCATGTTTCATACAATGAGAGTGGGACTTCCAACATTCAGAGTACCTAGGATCTAAGAAAATTCTAAAAGTCTTACAAATTCTCTAACTCTAGTCCTAATAACCTGACAATTATAAGGGAAGTATCCCCTCCCCCAGTAGATTTGTATCTCCAGCCAAACTATCAATTAATTGCAAGGATCTCATAAAGAGATTTTTAGATGTGACAGGACTCAAAAATTTTAAGTTAATTTTAAGTTGCTGTTGGGATTTGAGTAGTGAAAATTAATTACACCTTTCACCTCTCCCCAAGTTAGTAACCAATTAAGAAAAAGACACAAGAAGCTGAATGATATGTTTTAAAATTGTCTTTATTGCTGATAGTACTAAACTGGATCTATGTATGGTCAATTGGCTCCCTTAATAAACTCTAGATGGATTTGAAATCTGGAGTTTAGGATCAATCCCCTGAGGGTTTTGGTGGGAAGATGGTCTTATTAGAATCATGGCTCTGTCTCCCTTGGGTGTAGAAAGGACCTCCATATATACTTTCAAAGTCGGGCTTGGACCCTGCGCCAGGTGGGCTTATAGGTCCAGAATGCCAAACCAGTGTGGGCCAACTTGAAAGAGAAATCCTAGGACAGCTAAGCAATAGGTATTGAGGAGTTCTTTCTCTCTGCATCATTCTCCACAAAGTCAAAACTTCTTCACCAGCAACAAGGAAGTGAATGGGAAAGAGAGAAGCCAGGAGTATTTCCTCCATTCATATTCTGTTTCTCCTAGTGCAGTGGTGATCCAAATGTAGTCCTCAAACTAGGAGCATCGGCATCACCTGAGAACTTGGCAAAAATGCATCTCAGGCCCCAGTCCAGACCTACCAAGTCAGAGATTATGGAGGTATGATTCAGCAATCTGTGTTTCCACAAGCCCTCCTGTGTGAGTCTGATGAGCAATCATGTCTGAGAATCACTAGCCTGAAGCATGAAATGGAAATTTGGGGTGTGCGTGTGTGTATGTATTATTCAGCCTTAAAAAAGGAGATCTTGCCAGTTGCAACAATATGGATAAACCTGGAGAACAGTATGCAAAGTGAAATAGGTCAGATACACAAAGATAAATACTGCACAATGTTACTTATATAAGGAATCTCAAAAAGCCGAATTCATAAAGGAAGCTAGTAGAACATTGGTTACCAGGGTGGGGAAGTGGGGGAAATGGGGAAATATTGGTTAAGGGGTATATGGTTGCAATAGTGTAGAATGAATAGGTCTAGAGATTTAAAATGTAGCATGATGACCATAGTAAATAGTCATTGAATACTGGAAATTTGCTCTGAGTAAATTACAGTTGTTCTCATCACATAAAAATAGGTAACTGTGTGAGAAGATATATTCATCAGCTTGACTACAGTAATCATTTAACTATGTATATTTATACCAAATCATATTATACAACCTAAATATATACAATTTTATTTAAAAAAGAAAGAAAAAAATATGGGGAAAGGCAGATTCTTGATGATGTCTTCTGAGCAGCCATATCTTAAAGAGCCTTTGTCCATCCTATCTCTTCTCACTTATTCCAGAGAGGGGAGAACAAATTAACACCATCTAGCAAAATGGTTTTCAAACTTGACTGCTTGCTAGAGTCACCTAGGATGCTTTGCAAATACCGATGTCTCAGTCCTATATCCACAAATTTGGATTTAATTTGTTTGGGGTGTGTTGTGGGCAACAGGATTTTTAAAAGCTCTCCATGCAATTCTATAATGTATAGCCAAGGTGGAAAACCATTGGTTCATTGATTCTGAAAATCTGGCTTCCAGATAAGCAGCAGGGGCATCACCTGCAAACTTACTAAGAATGCAAGTTCACAGGTCCAACCTACATCTACCAAATTAAAAGCTCTGAGGGGGCCCAGCCAGTGGTGTCTCAACAAGCCCTCCAGTTCATACTGATGCATGCTCTGATATAGAGATGGTTGATTGATAGTTACATAGAAAACTTCTGATATAGAGAGAGGATTTGATAGCTCTAGCCACTAACAAGTTTTCTGCCATTGTCAGAAACTCGCTACCATGAAGGGAATGTGGGTAAAACATCATCAGCTCTGGCCATGCACTGGAGCTAGGGAAAGGTGAAGGGGCTGGTGGTGAGTCTCCTGCTGCCCTGCCAAGATAAGGGAGTACAACTTAAACAAGTCTATTTTAATCCAGGGCCAATTTTTAAAGAAATCTCCCTTTCAGAGCAAAGTAAGCATCACTTTGGTAACGGCAATGAGAAAGCAGAGCTTAGAAGATGGCCAGTGGAGACAGTGGACAACCCTGAAGGAGGGGTATCCTCCAGTATATAAGATGTAGAGGGATGCAGTGGTGCCTGCAGTGGACAGTTAGACCAGAGAGAGTTTACAAAACCCTCTTGAAGATCTGGGAAAGACAAAAGGTCGGTGTGAATGTGAACTTGGGTTTTGGCATCATTGTGCCATTACTCACTATATCCTCTTCACCCTCCACCTGATAGAGTATTACCTTCTAGGTAAGAAGTAGCACATTAAAGCCTGTTGAATCACAGATCTGTACCTCTGAAACAAATAATGCAATATATGTTAAGAAAAAAACAACAAGAAGAAGAAGATAGCAGGAGGGGAAGAATGAAGGGGGAGAAATCGGAGGGGGAGATGAACCATGAGAGACGATGGACTCTGAAAAACAAACTGAGGGTTCTAGAGGGGAGGGGGGTGGGAAGATGGGTTAGCCTGGTGATGGGTATTAAAGAGGGCATGTTCTGCATGGAGCACTGGGTGTTATGCACAAACAATGAATCATGGAACACTACATCAAAAACTAATGATGTAATGTATGGTGATTAACATAACAATAAAAAATTTTTAAAAAAAAGAAGTAGCACATTAAAGGGAAAATACTGAAGAATGGGGAACACTCCCAAATTCATTCTACAAAGCCAGTATTACCTTGATACCAAGACCAGATAAGGATACCATAAGAAAAGAAAACTATAGACCAGTATCTCTGCTGATATAGATACAAAAATTCTAACCAAGATATTGGCAGTCAAATTCAAGAACACATGAAAAGGATTATACACCATGATCAAGTGTGATTTATCTCTGGGATGCAAGGATGGCTCGACACGCACAAATCAATATATGTAATTCATCACATCAATAAAATGAAAGATAAAAACTATATGATCATTTCAATAGATGCAGAAAATGCATTTGATAAAATACAACATCCTTTCACGATAAAAACCCCGAATAGATTGGGTATGGAAGGAACATACCTCAAGATAATAAAGGTCATATGTGACAAACCCACAGCTAACCTTATGCTCTATAAAGAAAAGTTGAGACCGTTTCCTCTGAGATTAAGAACAAGACAAGGGTACCCACTTTTACCACTCCTATCTAATATAGTACTGAAAGTCCTAGCTAGGGCCATCTGACAAAACAAAGAAATAAATATATCCAAATTGGGAAGAAGGAAGTAAAATTGTCACTATCTGCTGATGATATGATCTTATATATAGAAAATCTCAGAGTCAGTAAAAAAATAAAATAAAATAAAATAAAATAAAAAACTGTTGGAATTAATCAATGATCTCAGTAAGGTGGCAGTTTACAAAATCAACTTATAGAAATCAGTAGCATTCCTTTACATTAACGATGAAGCATGAGAAAATGAATAAAGAAAACTATCCCAATCACAATAGCATCAAAAACAATAAAATACTCAGGAATAAATTGAACCAAGGAAGAGAAATATTTGTACAATGAAAACTACAAGACTTTGCTTTGTAAAGACATCCAGCATGCATGGATCGGAAGGATAAATACTGTTAAGGTGACCATACTACTCAAAGCCATTTACTGATTCAATGCAATCCCTATCAAAATACCAAAAGCATTCCTCACAGAAGTAACAATCTTAAAATTTGTGAGGGTCCACAAAACACCCCAAAGAGCCAAAACAATCCTGAGAAAAAAAGAACAAAGATAGAAGTATCACATGTCCTGACTTCAAACTATATCACAAAGCAATAGTAATGAAACAGTACGGTGCTGGCACAAAAACAGACACATAGACCAATGGAACAGAATAGAGCACCAAGAATTAAATCCCAGCATATAGGGTCAACTAATATTTGACAAGGGAGCCAAGAATACCCAACGGTGGAAAGATAGTCTCTTCTTGTGGTGCTGGGAAACTGGAGAAACACATGCAGAACAATGAAATTGGACCCCCGTCTCATGCCACTCACAAAAATTAATTCAAAATGGGTCAAAACCTTAAACAGAAGATCTGATACCATAAAACTCCTAGAAGAAAACACAGAGAAGAAGCTCAATGATAGTGGTCTTGGCAATGATTTTTTTGGACATGATGCCAAAAGCACAAACAACAAAAGTAAACATCAACAAACAGGACCACATCAAACTCGAAAGCTGCCACACAGCAAAAGAAACAATTAGCAAAACGAAGTGGCAGAATGGAGAAAGATTTTGCAAACTGTAGGTCGGATAAGGGGTTAATATCCAAAACATATAAAGAACTAACACAGTAACAACAACAACAGCAAATCCGATTTAAAAATGGGCAGAAGGACTAAATGGACATTTCTCCAAAGAAGACATGAAAATGGCCAACAGGCATGTGAAAAGATGCTTAACATCACTCATCATCAGGGAAATGCAAATCAAAATCACAGTGAGCTACACCTCCCACCTGTTAGAATGGCCATCATCGAGAAGACAAGAGATGACAAGTGTTGGTCAGGAGACAGGGAAAAGGGAGCCTGCACACACTGTTGGTAGGGAAGCAAATTAGTCCAGTCACAATGGAAAACAATAGGGAAACTCCTTAAAAAGTTAAAAATAGATCTACCATGCAATCCAGCAATTCCACCTCTGGGTATACATCCAGGAGAAAATCAAAACAGGATTTCAATGAGATACATTCACACCCATTTTTACTGCAGCATTATCCACAATAGCAAAGATATGGAAACAACCCAAATGCCCATCAACAGATGAATGGATTAAAAAATGTGATCTATATACACACAATGGAATATTATTCAGCCATGAGAAAAAAAAATGATATCCTGCCATTTATGACAATATGGATGGCCCTGGAGCACATTGTGCTAATACGCAAGATAAGTCAGACAAAGAAAGATAAGTACTTTATGATATCACTTAAATATGGAATCGAGAAAAGTTAAACTTATAAAAAACCAGTAAAATGGCAGGTACCAGGGGATAGGGGAAGGGGGGATCAGACTGATGATGCTTAGGGGTACAAACTTGTAAGGAGTAGTAAATAAGCCATAGGGATCTAATGCACAGTATAATGAATGTAGACAATAATATTGTACTGTATTGATGTAATGTGATAAATATTGCTTCAATGGCAATCATATTTACAATATATAAATGTATCAAAATAACACGCTGTATACCTTAAATTTATAAAATGTAACATGTCAAATTTATTAAATTAAAAAAAGGAAAGGAGAGGCAGAATGTCATGGTAGAAGGGTAGGGTAGTGTCAGGCTGACCGGGGTTCAAATCCCAGGTCTGTCACTATTACCAATGTAGCCAATTTACAGAAGTCATCAAATTCAACTCTGTCACTGTAAATGGAGGGTAATAAAACCTACCATCTTGATTTGTGTCGGGATTAGAAACAGTGCTTGGCATAAGGACTGGCAGCTATCAGTCCCTTCATAAGTAGTAACTTCTATACTATAATTATTGCTATTATTTAGTCTTTTGTGTTCTGAGCACCCAATTTCACTGTGGGGAGGGGTCAAAACCTCCCTCAAACCTCCATCAGGCAATGCTGTGACACCAGCTGAGTGACATATAATTCAACTTCAATTCTAATACTATCTACCCAGAGATAATGTCGTATTCCACAGGTTGAGGGCTCAATCCTACAGGACTGCCCCCGACTTCAGAGGCCAGTCACCAGTCCCAGGCTGTAACCTGTGCTTATTACCTACCTACTACAAATTGGAGATTCCAATGACCCCCCTCCTTGGCTTTGATCAATTCGCTATGGAGGCTCACAGAACTCAGAGAAAGGGAAGAGACTCGCTAGACTATTGGTTTATTAGAATGTATATAACTTAGGAACAGCCAGATGGAATTGCTGCACAGGGTCAGGTATGCGGGAAGAAGTGTGCAGCTTCCACACCCTCTCTCTCCAGGTGTGCCACTCCCCCAGTCTCCAGGTAATCACCAACTTCGAAGCTTTCCAGACTCTCTGAGTTTCAGTGGAGGTTTCATTGCATAGGCATATGGCATACAATGATTAAATCACTGGCCATTGGCAATAGATCTCAATCTCTAGCCCCTTTCAGTTCCCTAGAGGTTGGGAGTGGGATTGAAAGTTCTAACCCTCTAATCACATGGTTGGTTGTCCAAAAGTCACCTCATTTGCGTAACAAAATACACCTTTATTGCCCTCATCACTTAGGAAATTCCAAGTTTAGCTCAGTGCCAGAAAAAGGCTGAAGACCAAGTATATATTTCCCATTATAAATCACAACACCACATTTAGCCACTTACTTAACAAATAATTATTAGGTGCCTAACTATGTGCCAGGTTCTGGCAAAAGCTCTAAAAATAAAATGGTGAAGGAAAACAGACACAGTTGTTTTCCTTGGACAGTGGTATCCTGTAGGCGCCCCAAATATTAATCAAATAATTATCACACAAATAAATACAAGTATATCTATAATAAGTGTTACATATGGCAGGGTTACGAAACTGTGAGTGTGGATGACAAGCAGTGTGGTCTAATCTAGGAGGAGGCAGTCAGATACCACAGATTTCCTGAGAAGGTGTCATATGAACTGATGTCTGAAGGAAAACTGGAAGTTGGATAGGCAAGGGGAAAGCAAATCAAAATTTTTCCAAACAGTGGCACCAGTTTGTGCAAAGTCCTGTGGCACACAGGGACATCAAGGAACCAAAAATGATCAGTGGCTACTGAGTTCAGAAATCAAAGGAGGATGCAGTCCACGATTAATTTGGAGAGAAAGGTAAGGGACTGAAATACAAAAGTTCAGTTTTTCTCTGTTGTTACTGGTGGTGGCGGCGTGTGTGTGTGTGTGTGTGTGTGTGTGTGTGTGTGTGTGTGTGTGTGTGTGTGTGTGTGTGTTTGCGGTGTGCTTGCTTGCTAAATATATTCCATTGCCAATTTCTGTTCCTGCCTTGATGAATTTTGTCAAGACTCATCTTCAGCCACATATACTATGAAGACACTCTGAGGGGCATGAGGCTGCCCTGGTGACACCCTGAGACTGTCCTATCTGTGGCGCTGTGGGAAGCTCCATCTATTTGTGGAGCAAAGGAATGGCCCCAATGTGGTGGGGTCCATGGCCATGAAGTCATGCTCCTTTCTCATTTTCTGTCTCTTGATGGGTTTCAACAGTACACGTGGAGGTTGGATTAACAAATCACTTTGCTAGTCATTCTCTAGCTATGGTTGTGTCCTGGAAAACTCTGAATCTGGTACCAAGATGAATTAAACCCTGATTGTTTTCCATACAAAGTTCTGAAGGTATTTACACATTTGGCCCCCGGGCTTTCCTGTAGCCGCAGTGACTGGTACTGGTTGGTATGTTTTTTCCCTAGATCATTTTTATTGCCAGTGTCCGCTGTTGCTGGAAGACTTTCCAGGATCCTGCATGCATATGGCTTTTGACGGAAAAATGTCTCCCCTGGCACCTCCTCATAGGAACCACATATATCAAAACCCAGCTCCCAGACCACCCTTCCAGCCAAACATTCATAAATGTCCAGGAGGGAAAGAAGTTATGCAGGAAGACTATATCTCTTAATAAAATCTTGAAAGAGTTTCCATTTCATTTCGCATAAATCCTCTGTAAGTGAGTGTCGTACAATACTTTCTTAAGAGGCAAAATTGCCTCCAAATCTTTTCCTGGATCACGACTACAGAATCATTTGTACCCATCCAATACATCATGATCCATCGTTGGCTTGACAGTAGGAGACACGATTTTTTATTTCATTTATTATATTACTATTCAAGCTCATTTTTAACAAATAGACTTTCGCTGAACACAGCTTCTTCTTAATATAAAAGTCTAATAAAGTTTAGCATAAATCTCACAACTTCCCCAGATAGGAGACCTTATTTTAGGAGCCTGAGTTCTATGTTTTTATACTCTAGAAAGAGTATAAAACCATCTAATAAGAGTACCATACCATCTAATCTAACAGCAGCCTCAAGCCCTTCTATTTAATTATAGCAAGAGTTGCTATTTTTTGAGCATCTACTATATGCTACGAACTGCCAAGCACTTTACGTGAATTATGTCATTAAAATGTTTTCAATAACTCTGCAAGATAGGTGTTATTATCACTGCCATTTCACAGGTGGGGAAATTGAGAGGCAGAGATATTAAGTCCCTTAGGCAGGTCACATGGCTGGTGAGCAGGAGAACTGGAGGACCCTCTAATGCCAGCTCTGTGCTGTAGGGAAAGTCAGAGCAGTGAGGCTGTCCAAAGCTCCTCTGTTAAGAATGGAGCCAGAAGGACCTCCTTATGATGCTCTGCGATCCCCGCCCCCCACTCCCGCCAACCAAGGGCGTGCAGCACATCTCAGACACTGGAGCTCAAGCTTGGTCACTACACCAGAGCTGCCCCTGGAGGGTCATTTCATGATCCAGTGAAACATTGGAAAGTGCCTGAAATTTTCTGCACTCAGATGGGCTAAAGAGGGGCATGACCTTGCTCAACTGTTTGAAGTGTTCTGACCACCAGTTTCCTTATGGAGAAAAGAATGGTAAGCAGCTGTCAGGGACCTTCCAGGGAGGCTATACTATGTTGCAGTTGAAGCTCGCAGCTTCTGGAATCTGACTGCCTGAGGCTCACCCTGGACCACACGTTAGCAGCTGTGTGACTCTGAAGAAGTTACTAGATCTTTCTTAGCCTCCATTACCTCAGCAGGACGATGACTCTTACTGATACTAGAGAATCAATGGCATTGTTACAATAACTTCAACAGAATCAATATGATTGAAATGAGGGTCAGGAATATACTTTGCTTCTTTTCCTTATGTGAGGAATTCTTCACTATGCCCTAGTTGCATGTTATCAGTCTCAAGGAATTTAATTTCACCAGCCAAAGTACATCATTAGTTATATTAGTTATTAGTGGCCCTACATGACAAATATTAGGTCATCCAAGGCTCCTGCATCACACTTGGCAGCCTCGGTTATGCAGTAGGAGTGCCAGTGGGTGGTGATGCAGAGGAACTGGATTTTGGGTCCATGAGTTCTGGCACAGCCCCGCCAGTGAAGTAATTTGGGACTCAGCCTATGATGCTTCTTAGAGAAACAAGAGCCTTACATTTATTCTCTCTGCAAACTTTCTCTGTCAAGGGCCAGATAATACATGTTTTAGCCTTTGTGGACCAAGAGTTAATGTCTTTGACTCTTGGAATAGCTGTTCTTACCAAAAGGCCACCACCCAACCTAACAAAAGCAGGCAGCAGGCTGGATTGAATGGGTGGATGTAGTTTGCCAACCCCTGTCTCAGAGTGTGCTGATTGAGAGCATGCATTGTGGAGACAGACCACCCAGGTATGTGGTCTACATTTGTTAGTTTGTAGCCAGGTGACCCTGGGCAAGTTATTTAAACTCTCTGTGCCTTCGTTTCTTCATCTGCAGAAAGGGAATAAAGGCGTCCTGGGGATGCTGGGGGTTCAATGACCAAACATACGTGTAGCACTTATAACAGCATCTTCCACGCAGTAAGTGCTAAATATTTCTTACTATTGTTACTATCATCCTCCAGTTTTTCCTGTTTTTCCCAGTTGGGAAACACATCTAGCATCAGTCATTCCTCACTTAGGAGCATTCTTTTTCTCTGTAGTCCTGTGACTGGGTCTATCTATATGTGCCTCCTTTATTCTCTTGCATTCAAATCACCTGGGAAGCTTGTTACAAATGAAGATTTCTGGGCCTTGTCCCAGACTTGCTGAACCATGTCTTCTGGAGGTGGGTCCTGGGAATGAGCATTTAATATGCTTCATTGGCGGTTATTCTCTCCATAAAGTTTAGGGTTCACTGCCCTCAGAGTTCCCCACATCTACCTTCTGATCAAGATGCCAGGCTGGAAGATGCATGGAAAGGAGGAACACCAACCACTGAGTTAACCTTAACTCCAATCCTTTGGAAGCCTTGCCTGAGGCTCAAAACCCTGTGGCTGAATACACACTTCCCAACTTCCTCCAAGACCAGGAGGGAAAGAAATAACTCATGTTTGGGAAAACCAAGCACTGTCCCTGTCCAGACTGTGGTTGGACCTGCATGCTAACTCCATGCAGAAAATGAACTTAGTTGAACCTTGTGGATTTGGAAATCGGCATAAGAAAGCCAACCCTATAGTGGCCCAGGCTTCCTTCCAGAACAGTAGGTTTGGGAGACATACAAGCCCCTCTGGACTTCCAGAACCTTCACAGTGAAAAGTAAGTACACCCCAGGAAGCATCTGCTCAGGGAAATTCCCTGAGGGTTTTACTTTTCCTAAGTGCAACAGTTGTCATTTGTTTTTCAATTTATGCAATAAAGTAAACACGTGGGGGGTAGATGACTAGTCTCTGTTTTCCTAAGGTAAAAATTTCAAAAAGCAGCAATTTGTATAAAATAAAATTTAAAAGCACTCTTCTATCCTCAGTCTCTCTCACCAAAAATAACCCTAATTATTATTTTCTTCTGTGTCCTTCTAGAAATGTCTTAAGCATATGCACAGAAACTTGCTGGATGTGTTTGCTAGAAATACATTTTGCTTGCACTAAGAGAGTCATATAGTATTTATGCTAGACAACTAGCTCTTTTGACTTAAATTACATTCTGGGCCAAATGTCCACTTTTAATTCCAAATATCCACTTCTATCACTTTTATCCTTTACAATATACCCATTTCCTTCTTCTTCCATTCTGTAAGGTCATTCCCTATATTGCTTAGACATTAGACTAATGGATGTCTTTTCATCATCCAAGAAAGGATGAATGCCTATAGATAGAGATATATTTCTTAAAACACAATAGATGCATAGGCAAAGTTCTCTGCCCACTCTCTAAATCAGTCTGATGTTTCCCTGGGCTTTATCAGCAAACACCATACTGTTTCCCACTGCTGTTTCCCTCTTGCTCTAGGAACAGCTTCCAGAATAGGTGGTGTGGCTACCATACCAAGAAGAGACAATGTGCTGGCTTAGAGATAGACTGGGCACCTTGTCACCCGGGGGCTTCCCAGCTCACATCTGGCAGTTCATAATGAGATGTGAAAATCTAGGCAGGGTAGCAAAATATTGATTGGCTCACAAAATCTACTTCATCCTAAATGCCACCATTCATCTGGGGAATCAGTAAGGTGACCATCCCCAGTGGAGAATAGGAGGACTTCAGAGGACTGAGGACAAGCAAATGGAATCTGAATTTATTTAAAAAGAATAAAAAAGAAAGAAAAGAAAAAGCAGACACCTCAACCTTGGACCAGAGTCCTGCTATATCTTATCAGAAACATTTGACAGTGGGCAAGCAAGATGAAGCCTGTGAGCACTTAATAAAAGAGGAACCAGCATGAAGTCCCTGAGACAACACCATCCTTTGATACCCCAATAACCACATTCCCTTTTTTGGTGCTGTTGCCAGACTGAGAGACCAGGAAAATGCCATAAACATAGGGGATCAGGAGTTCAGTGAAGGGTTTTACAAAATCCTTTATAAGTATAGGATGGTATTTCATTTAGCTTTGCTTATTCTCAGAATGTCTGACTGGCCATAGGTCATTAGTGGTGCACCTCAAGATTTTCTGAGATGCTTATGGGGCCATGTGGATGACACACCCTCAAGGAGAAGGCTACTGAGAATTCCACTCCTAGGTGGGAATGAAGCAGCATCTGAAGTAGGCTGAAGCAATGGGCTGTTGATTACAAGACGTGTGTTGGAGCTGATACAAAAAAGCAAAAATAAGCAAGCGTCACTGCCAATAATGGGAAGACTTAGGGGAAAAGGAAAGAACAGGAGAGAGCCCTTCTGTGTCAGGCAGGTGGTGTGACAGAGACAATTCCTCTCAGTGTCCTTAACTTGGTGTGAGCATCATAGAGAAGAAAGGAAAAACTCCAAATACTGTAGAAGTAACACCACGCAGGCTCTTTAGGAATAGAAGCTGTTCAAAAGAAGAGGACAGATTTAAAAAAAAAAAAAAAAAAGAAAAAGGATTCTCGTGGATTTTCAAAACTCCTTCACAAAGGTTAGTCCACACAACTGGACCCCAGAGAGTCAAGTGGGACTTTAGTACCTCCTGAAAACTTGACCTCTTGCCTCTCTTGAAACAATGTCTCTGAGTGAATTAGAATGTAAGTGATAGAATCATTCATTCAATCCACTCACCACATACTATCTGCCCTGGACTCAGGCTTGTGACTTGTGCCCAGCAGATAAAAATGTGTGAGACATCTCTTAACTCAAAGAATCTCACCGCCAAGACACCATTTCCCAAGGAATGGTGCACAGATAACTTAAATCAGAGTTGTCTGAACGCTTATGTGAAAAATGCAGATTTCTGGAACCTACCCTTGATTTGCTAAATCTATATTTTAACAAGTCCCTTGGTCACAGTTATGAACAGAAAGGTTAGCAACCACTGCTCAACAGGAGGTGTGTGAGAAGGGTCTGCCTCCAAGTATGAGAGCGGGTGCCCACACATGGGGGGGGGAGGCATGTGTGCATGCACTGCAAGGCCCCAGGACATGTGGTGAGAGGCCAGTCATGAGCATCTGTGAATACGTGTGGCGAGAGTGGATGCCTGGCCGTGAGCACAGTTACACATTGTGCCCAATTACCTAATCAGGTGAGAACAAAGGACCACATCCTGAGTTTCTGAAACTGATAATGGATCCCACTCCATCCAGAGCAAGTTTGAGGACGATAGGTATGAAGTAACCCGTCTTTACAATTCCAGCTGTCATCCCCGGGATAGAAAAGGAAGGGAACAATTCTGAGACCATCAGTGTGCTGTAGCAGGAACAGCAGTTTTTGGAGGCACGTAGGTCTGGACTTGCGTTTGGACTGTAATGCTTACCACCTGTGTGATCCTGCTCAAGAAGCACGCTCTTGGAGCCTTAATGTCCCCTTCAGAAGAAGAATGGAGGTAGTAGCGCCAGTACTTGGGGGAACTGTCATTATGACGTTGCAATGTGTGATGCGGCCCTGATGGCTGGATTCAGAAGACCCGAAGGAGGGCAAAGCCATACAGCTGGAGGAGTGATCCAGCGGGGGAGGACGGCTCTGATGGTCTTGGGCACAAACTCACGAATTCACAGTGAAGGTGACTGCATCTTTCCTCCTTCCTCTGATGAAAGCCTGGCTTTTCCCTGTCCCTTACAAGAGTGATCCATCAAATCATGGACTTCCTTAAGGGATGCTGTGCTCCCTGTCAGTGTTCGAGGAGAAACTGGACGGCGGAGATGCATGCCTCATCCACCAGCAGAACTAGGACTTTGAGCATCTGTCATCTCCCCACACCAGGATCCCACAGTGTTGAGACCCTGGGATTCTCTAGTCTCCCAGCGTCTTATTTTTCAGCTGAGGCGTGATGACATGCCCAACTTCCACAGCAGAGTCTAGTTCTTGCCCACTGGCACCACTAAGAATAGCTCTTAGGAGTCGATCAGAGGTTGCCAGGAGAAGGTCATACAAGCAAACGTGGGTTTACATCCAGCTCCCCTCCCCAGTGAATGTACCACATCAGGTTGGAAGAGATGTGGTCCTCACCACAGGACCTTTCCCAAATGCACCCCAGAACAGGATGGGGGCAGCACTCAGCTCTCCTTACCATGTTCCAACGGCTTCCTACCTACCAGGTTGCCATATGTTCAGGATCATTCTATTGCCAGATGTATGTCAAAGTTTTCCTTTTTAAAATGTAATTTTCCCCAGAATTTATTGGCATCTTACAACGCTGCTTCTTGGCTGCAGAAGCGGCTTTTCTGCCATTAGGGCCCAAAATAGAAACCACACACAACCTTGACAGTAATCATGACCAAGGAGAGAGAACGCACATCTATTTATAAGGCACCTGAAGGTGAGTTCTTCTTTGTGCTACTGCTTTGAAGATAAGGTCAACAAAGCCGGGAATACCAGCTCTATTGACGGTGTCCCTTTATTAAAAACAGATATAATCACAAATATATAAAAAATACCAAAACATTAGATACTCTGGGTAAATTTTATTACTTTGAGTTTTAAAGAATTCAAGGTATTCATAAATTAGAGCTTTGTTCAGAAGGCTCCTATTTTGTTCTTTGTCTTATCCTTCATTTTCTGCGGTTGATATCACCTGCAGGGTAAGCCCTGAGCATCTCATGACTTTCTGTATGTGACAGTATCCAGACATGAATTCATAGGGGTGAGTGTGCTGCACAGATAGATGGAAGAAGGACTCTCAAGAATTTCATCCAGATCCATTGGCACCCAGAAAGCACTTCTTGGAACGGAAATCACATTTGTGTTTAAAATTTCATACTTATTTTCACTTGAAGAGTTTGGACAAATAATCGACATTTTTGTTTTACTTTTAACATCCTGGAAGTTGGGATGGTGGCCTTAAGGGACCCAAGAGGTAACAGTGCACTCAGCTCGGGGGACAAGAGTATCCATATATCCCAGGGTATTAATGTTCACCTCCACCTCACTGCTTCTTGAAGCTGACTCTTCTTTCCTTTCTGCTATCAGCCTGAGGTTGCTGCATCCCTGGGCTGTTGCTACCAGGCTTATTTGTTCAAGTAGTTTGGGAAGGAAAAACATGCTGCCTATTCAAAAAATATATACCACTGGGGCACCCTGGGGTAGCCACTGGAAAATGCACTATCCTCAGACGCTGTTAATGCCAAACTTGAGTGCATTTAAGGAAGAACACAAATATAGGGACATTTTGGACTTTAAGATAATGTCAGCCCTGTTCACACTTATGTTGTCTCTGCTGAGGATCTTGCCGGAGACTAATTCGGGGGCTCTAGAGCAGGGTCTGGCTGCCAGGTGGTGTTGAGATGGAGTTTTCCCTCCTGAGTAATCAATTATCGTTTCCCAAGACGAGCCCGTGGAATGCTGCCAGCACAGTGGGTTGCAGAATCTTGGAGCTGGAGCTCCTTCCCAGACGCAGAGGTCACCATGTACGTGTGGTGGTGATGAAACAGAGTGTCAGGGAGAAGAAACAGAGGCTACTGAAAGTAGGTCTCATGCAAGGAAAAGTTCTAGAACAGGGAACAATGATATTAGACACATAAGTTGTTGTCAGTTGGGTGATGCTGAAGATCACAGATGGATTTCTAGGGGCCAGTGGAAAGAATAGATATCATGCATAATCTGCTCCAAATCCCTAATTAACAGACGACAGCTTTGGTGGAGAAACTCTCATGGGTAAAACACTACATCACTGCAGAAAAATGCAAAGGTAGTAACCCCAAATCTTCCCTCAAAGAATCCACAGTAACCTTCTTGAGTAGCAGTCTAAGAAACTATAACATATGAACAAATAATAATAAACCAAGGTACTACATGATCATGACAATCACTTTTTTTCTTTTTTGAGCACTTAACCACACTTGTACCACTTGTATCACTTACACTTTGTGCATAAAATTTCGATTACGGTTGAGCCCTAAGGAGCACCAACCCCTGCCAGTGCAATCAAAAATCCTCACAGAACTTTTGACTCCCCCAAAACTTCACTACTAATAGCCTACTATTGCCCACAAGCCTTACCAATAACATAAACAGTCGATTAACACACATTTTGTGTGTCCTATGTATTATATACTGTATTCTTCCAGTAAAGTAAGCGGGAGAGAAGAAAATGTTATTTTAAAAAATCGTAAGGAAAATCCATGTACAGGACTGTACTGTGTTCATTGAAAAAAAAAAAAAAAATCCACATGGAATGGGGTCCACACAGTTCAAACCTATGTTGCTCAAGGGTCAACTGTAATTACTTTTGTAAAAGCTGCAATTATTAAAAAATATTTAAAAACCAGGTAGACACTATTAAGATCCCCACTTTATAGATGAAGAAACCAATATTCAGAGCAACAGCAAAATGAGATGGAGCTATTGAGGCACGTGCCTTGGGTGTGAAATTAAGGGGAACCCCCCTCCCCCCCCAAAAAAACCCCTTAGTTGTCAGGATTTTTAAAAATCAGAAGTAACGCAAAAAATTCACAATGAGCAAAACCTCACCATTTAAAAAAAGACAGGCTCAGTATTGGTTTTCTTTCCCCTTTGCCTCAGGCTCCAGTCTGGCGTGAGGCAGTGTTGGTTCAGGGCACTGGTTAGAAGACTTTCCAAAGCTTACAAGTCTGTAAGTGGTGAATTTGGCCTAAGAGATTTGACTTTCCAGCTTGAACTTTTTAACCACCGTTCTCTGAGTGGGAAGGTCAAGTGTCTAGCCCTGCTGATGTGGGTCCTGGGCAGGAGCTGTCAGGAGAAGGCTCTCTTGCCCAGATCTGCAAGTGGGTTAAGACAGAGCAGATGTGCAAAGCTAGAGGAAAGTGGCCACAGCCGAGTCCCACCCACCGAAGAGGAAAATCCAGCTGGCCGGGGGAAAGCTGGTTGTGAAACATCGAGATTAAAAGGCCATTGTGGGGAACCAGAACAGCAGCTGAGGACGCAAATGGGAGTCACGACTGGACACATCCCGGAGTTAAGCAAGGGCTTCTAGAAACCCCAAGAAAAATGATGTGCAGAGGAGCAATGAAAGGGCCCAAGGATGGAGTAGATGGGCATCTTGGACCCGACTGCTTTGGCTCAAAATCACTCCAGATCGGCGATCATAAAACTAGGCCTTGATCCTTAACAGCCACACCGTGCTTTCCTGCCTCCAGAGGCAGGGTGACTGCTTTTATTCACTTACATAATTCTGCCCACACCCCTGCCTCCACCAACATGTGACCCCGGGAATGGGACAGGGTGTGTTGATAGCCCCCTGGGGACAGGGTGGACTCTGGCCTATAAACACAGAAAGATTCCTTTCTGCTAAGCGTCTGAGAGCTTGGTCAGGGCATTCCACTAATTGAAGCTCCTGACCTACTGGCCTTAATCATCCACTGGTGCTCAACCAATAGCGCTTGTCTACAGAGGGGCCAATGTTAATGCTCTGAGTACAAGGGACAGACCCAGCAAGGGGTTGCAGGTGGGGAGGGAGGGCTGGAGATGGATTTCCAGTTGAGGAAATATGGGATTTCACTTACAAACTAATGGAATGCAAAAGCTGTTGGAATTCCATATCTGAGAGCACCCCAAGGAGCCCCTCTCGAGTGTCCTCACATTACTGCCTGTGGTAATATGCAGGTTAACACAAGAGATGTTTCCCCAGATACCCAGGTAATCTAAAAAACATGTCATTCTGATTTCAAGGGGGAATCACCTAATAGGCCTGGAGACGTGAGGCTCTAATTTTCTGCTTTTCTCACCAGTCCACTGACCTTCACAAAACAAGTGACTTCAATGAGGAATATCCCCTTTTATTTTGCATCACCAGACTTCACAGCCCTCCATGCTACATGAAGCACTGAGCCCCCCCCCCCAACCCCTGGCTCTGCCTCCCACACGAAAAAGCTTAGGCATGGAGCCAGCTCACTTGCTTGGCTACTGGCACCTTGAAATGCAAGTAAATCCCCAACCTTCTGATTTATTATTTCCTGTTTTTCAAAGAGAGGGGCAGGCAGCAATGCTTGAAGTATTTAGGCAGTTAGTCACTGTACAAATCCATCTCTTGTCTCACCCCCAATTCAGGGGAATAAATTTTTTTTTTTTTTTCCTGAGTTACATAAGGCATGATAGAAAGCATTTCTGAACCCTCTCTGCCTCAGGACCGATTTCTTGTGGTAAATCTCTAGAAAATCTTTCGCAGTTTCTAAAATAAGTGCCCGGGCTCACAGTGTGAATGAGCCTGGTCCTTTCATGTGTTAACCTTGCCACCACTTCCTCTCCTTCCATCATCTAATGCAGGTCCATCCAAACCACTGGTGCACCTGCACATGTGTGTGTGTGTGTGTGCGTGTGTGGGGGCGGGGGAGGGAGTAGAGCTATGCTTACGTCCTAGGGATTTTCGACATTAAAGCTCAATGTTAAGTCAAAAACAAAAATGCCATGGAAATAAATGTGACCTGGACAATTTCATAATTGGCCAAAGGACTGAGATCATTACCAACTAGAATCTCCCAAACACACGCCCTGGCTGAACAAGGCAGGTGGTGATGACATTAATCTCTTGGGGTTTTATCCAGATCTGTGTGGTGTGTAAGTACATGTTGTCACTAAAGGACCCTGAGAAGCAGGTAGGAGCCAAGACCAGTTGGCGCATCTGTAACTTAGCCCTGCTTATGGCTGCAGGATGGAGGGTGATCATTCGATAAGGCTAAAGTGGTCTTTGTTCTAGGGGTAAATGCGCTATAGCTCTTGGCTGCCACCAGATGTGCTGGGGCAGGAACCACCGTTCATCAGGCTGCAACAGTAGGAACGGCTAAACCTGGGCCTGAGCATCCTCCTCGCTGCCCTTTCTCTTCTCCAGTTGGGCCCTTAAACAATTCTGTGCTCCTGCTCAGCTTTGAATTCACCTATTTCCCATCAGCTCATCTCTTGACTTGGCCTTCATCTCTGGATCTCAGAACCCAAAGCCACAATTCCAGGCTGGTGGCTCACAACCTAACTAATTTTCTGCCCTTCATCTCTTAATATGACCAACTTTAAATTGCCATTTTGGCTATCTACTCTGGCCTTGACTAAGATCTGCTTCTTGCTTCTGAGAATGACAATTTCTGTCACAAAAGATCCAGTGTCCCTCATCTATGGCTGTTCAACTTATAAGTACCCATATGTCTTAACAAACATCAGGACAAGTTAAAGCTGACCCTGCTGTACACACGCACACACACACACTGACTCTTGGTCATAAACCCATCTGGACAGGGACTGGCTGGGGCACAGGGACTGTGTGAATCCAGAGGTACAGTACCCACATTCGTGAGCCATTGTCTTTGAACCTTGGCAGTGGGATATCCAACTGTAGGCATATGGCTCATTTTTGCCTCTAAGTCTGGGACCAATCAAATTCTAAAGCTATTGAGACCCTGATTGAACTTGATTCCAGTTCAAGTCCCTCCTGAACCTCTCTCTTTCTGCTCTGACCTTGAAATCAGCCTCCTAAGAGATGGCGGTCACCTCCTGCCTGACCTCTAACCCTAAAGGACAGTTTGGGATTCCAGGTACACTCCAATGTACTTATTATACTTCGGCCAGGAGCCTGGCTGCCTTTCTGGATGCCCCAGACCCTGTGTGTTAATTTGACTTTCCACTTCTGTGCTTGGATATTACCAATGTGGTCCTAGACCTGCTGAGGGCCAGTCATTATCAAGAAGTGACTTCTCTATGGCAGGTGAAGGAAGATTCACATGTTCTCAGTCATGAAAGGAAGAGAGAGAAAAACAAAGAAGACATATTGGCACATGACCTGAGTGACCTGTCCTGAAACATCCTCCACACAATTTCCAGGAAAATTTTGTTGCCGTTTTTTTAGTTGTTTGCCTTTAAATCGATGCCCCAAAGTGGTTCCTTCCACAGATTTTAACTACTAAAGTACATAATACTACTCCAGAATTTTTTTAAAAAAGAAAGAAAAAATACTTATCAAAGCAAAATATTAGTTCCCTCTGATCTCACGTTATGTCTGAGGAATCAGAATGGGGTAAGGGACTCTGTTCAAACAGAGTGAAACATGCTCAAAATTTCACTGACAGAAGATGGAATTTTGCCAGGAGCTGCTAATGATTGAGATGGCTTAGCATTTGTTATCTGATGGACAGAGCTCCACAGAAGATTTCAACTAAACTGTGGGAACACTCCCTTTCTGCTCAGGCTACTTGCTAGGCTATGGGATGAGGTGGCAAAGAACATAACAATGGGTGGGCTTGTCCCCATGGAGGCTGATGCCCTTCCCGAAAGTGTTAAGTCCAGTGGTTTCTCCAGGACAAGCAAACATGGGAGTCAGGGATGGATCAGGGTACTGACTCATCTATAAAACCAGTGCCCCAAGAGGGGAAGAAGCTGAAGCCATTTATTTATAATTAGAGATGCAATGGGCTGTGCGACTTGAAATTTCATGATTCAATGTTCTTAGTGAAAATGCTCAATAATAATTCAGAAAACAATCACAAGCTTGGGCAAGAAATATTTGAATTTATATCAGGTATTGTCGCCTTCTCAAGCAAGACCAATGCAGATCTTCTGATAAGTCACCACTTCGAAGACTAAACTTAAACATAACTTTCAAACTCTCCCTTCAGGGAGGGCCCCCTCTGTCACTAGAGTTGGTCCTGTTTAGGGCAAGAGACCCCGAGGCTAGGGTGGGGCGCAGGGAGGCAGGTCTGACTTCTCTGGACTTCCTATCAGGACCCACCTCTGAAGAATGTGCTCCCTGTGATTCCAGAGTCTGGAAACAAATATAACCGATATTATCTGCAACAACGAGAATTAGAGACCAACTCAATGTTTACTTTTAGAAAGCATTTGGGAACTTTTGATCTAAAATTTTCATTGAAAACAAGAAACATGAAAGCATGCTTACAATATGATGTTAAATGGGAAAAAAAAAAAAGTCAGAATGTTTATCTCCTGATTTCAAATATAGACACAGGACCAGGATAGAATTTGCAAAGATGAAGACAGTTAATTTAGGGCTAAGACATTTAAAACATTATCAGGAAATGTTTTATCTACTGTCATTACGCATTGCTGTTTTATTGATTTTACTATTTTTAAAAGCGGATCGAAAAACCATCCATTGTATAGAATTGGGTTATCCTCAGTAGACTGGTTCTGAGAGAGCTTGGGTGTGATCTTCAGCCATTCCCAACCCCAAAAATTTGTTATGAAGAGTAAGTAAGTTCACAATATACAGCAATTAGCATTGCTCCGCACTGAGTGGGCCGCCTTGTTGTTTTCATTGTCATTATTATTGATACTCATCTCAAGTAGAGCCCAAGGGGACATACCCATTAAGCTTCTCTACCTGATTTGGCATCCCCAGCGGTAGTCAGCTTCACAGCTAGGATCCCCCCCTTTCATTACGAAAATCCCACCCTAGTTTGCATAAGCCTACCCCAGTGAATTTTGACAAACTGGATCAGTCCTGTTGCTGCATGTGTGACAGGATACAGGCAACACACACCAAGTGCCTTACCGAATGGCACTGTGAATGTACTAGGAGAAAATATGCAGGACATGCCCACCTTTGCCACTACCTCATTTGTTAAAAAGATCCGAAGGCGTTTTCTGTGTTCACTGACATCTGTGGCATCTGCTATTCTGGAGGTCCATCAGACCAAAGCTAAGGGACATTTGCAGCCTTCGTTTGATGTCTCTTCCAGGGGATTTTCCTATGGCAAAGAAGTCCTCAGTGGAAGGTCCAACTTCATTGGTAAGTATCTTCCATGTACCCTGGCCCTGCACTCTAGAAAGTAGCTATTCAAATAAGTATTTTGTTCTCCCTCACCCTCTCCAGAGGCCAAGTGTTCCAAGAAACACTGCTAGCAACCAGGAGGAGTCAGAGCACAGTCTGTTTGAGAATAGAGTTTCCTGGTGCTGGGGACAGCCTTGGCAGGGGCTGGAGTCCATGCAAGATCTACAAAGAAGCACAAGCCCAGGATCTCCCTGAGCCTTCCCATCACTAAGGTCCACTTAGGATGCTGTAAATGCATTCAATCAGTGCCCTCATTCTGATGTCCTATCGGGAAATCTGCAGCGTGGACTTCAAAACAGAAGCCTCATCAGCCTTTCATGAACACACCGTTATTGATCATGACTGCATCGGATGGGCCCTAAGACCAACAGTTGTTGTGTTTGTTTCATATTTCAACCCTCTGAACTCAAGTGTGCAGAGAAGCCAGGCAGCTGACGGACATACGCACTTCTATTGCCCACACATGACCATCCACATGTTCTGAATGTGTGTCCGTGGCCTGGCAGAAAATTCCAAGGACAAGAGTTGATCTCTCTTTTAAGAAATATTTCTTCACCAATGTACTTGAAAGCCTTGAAGACAATATTGTGTGAGAAAAACCTGAACAGATTCTGAGCCAGAGAGTGATTCACAAGACTCAGACTCAAGTATAAAATGTTTTAAGGACACCTTAAACAATTTATTGGGCAATTATTTCCCTTTTTATATGTGCACAGGCATGACAAATGGCAAAGATCTATACCTAAATAACTCTAAAAAGGGTACTTACACTAAATAAGAATTATGCTTTAAAAATAAGAATTGCCTAGTTTAAAAACAAGAAAAACTGTTTTTAGAATAAAGGCTATTCTTTTATTCACCTATGGAATATGGTCTGTTCTCAGGTTTAAGGGCTACATAGGTCAATGGTATGAAAACAAAACAATGTGTACATTACACGTGGTTAAATATCCAGAAGACATCCAATTAGCCAATACAGTGGTCTTCCTATAAACAGCCCTACAACTGACTTTGATTCCATGGTCTGATGAGTCTTCTACCTGATTTGAGAGTAGCAACCTCCTCTGAAATGAATTTTGGAGCAACACAATTGGAACAAACCACTCACAAAAATTCACTCAAAATGCACTGACTCAAAAAAAAAAAAAAAAAAAAGGGAAATAAGAAAATAGCACATTTATTGAACATGTGCTAGACATTGTGCTAGGCATTTTGTATGTATTAGCTCATTCAATACTCACAAGGAATCTGTGAGGCAGATATGAATCTCTGTAAATTACAGATGAAAAAAATTGACCAGAAGAGTTTTCTACTTGCTCCAAGTTGCGCAACTGGTAAAGTACAAATATGGGGTTTGAACTCCAAACACTATGTTCTTTATTATATATTCTTAATACAAAGTATTGAATTATCCCTCAATCAATCTACGCCAAGAATCATCCCACACACAAACACACAAACTAAATTGCGAAACCCACAAACTAAGAGCAAGTAATGAAATGTTTATATAAGTCAAAAGAAATATTGAGCCAAGTAATCACTTATTTCATCAGCAAATGCATTAAAACATAAAATGATTGATGATGATGTAAAAGAAAGTGATCAGTGGACCTCAGGATCTTGACATTGTGTGATACATGAGCCCCACTTGTTATGGAAAGTCCTGAGACTGTTTAACCTGTGTGAGTGAGGGTTGGGAGGTCATGCTTTTCAGGTTGGTGACAAATTTTTCTATTTAAGAGAAAAAACACCTCCATATATGTTGTACTCTCCTCCCCAACATAAGCTCAAGGTTCATGAGGAAGGAAACACTTTCATAGTATGTTCATTTAACCTCAGTGAGAATGCATTCTGATCATAAGTTCTGAGAACTTGAAATAAGCTTTAGGTACAATGGCTCCCATTTTAAACACCAGGTACAATGACTACATCATGAGAAGCTGATCTCAACCTCAGTGTTAGACCCACTAGGCAAGAGAAAGAGTTTGAACAGAGAAATTACTCTAATAAGTGATGCTATTTTATTTTATTTTTTTTTTTTTTTAAGATTTTTTATGTATTTATTTGACAGAGAGAGACACAGTGAGAGAGGGAACACAAGCAGGGGGAGTGGAAGAGGGAGAAGCAGGCTTCCCGCGGAACAGGGAGCCCGATGTGGGGCTCAATCCCAGAACCCTGGGATCATGACCTGAGCCGAAGGCAGATGCTTAACAACTGAGCCACCCAGGCGCCCCAAATGATGCTATTTTAAGAGAAATATTAAAAATATTCAGCTTTGATGGTCTTCAACGAGGAGACATAAAACTAGAAAAAGTGGAATTATTAATATGTGGCCAACCTTACATGCACCTATGTTATATGAAGGAATATAAATAATATTCTTTATAAATATTGATGTTAGGATTGAAATTCAGACTTCCTAATCCCACATCACCTCTGTCACAACAGACTGCCTCTCTGCAACACAAAAGAACCTTCTTTTACAGACGGACGAAGCCAAGAGATTACTATGTATTAAGTAGAAAAAGCATAACAAACTCAGGTTTTGTTCAGACTAGTGTAAACCAAATGAAAAGGTCAAATCTATAAAGGAGAAAAAGTGGTATGGATCTAGGTAGATGCACATCACTGAATTTAGCTGGGGAACACCTCAGTAGACCCAGAGATGGATCCATGACACCAGGATCTTATTTGATGTTTTCTGGTATAAACAAACTTGTGTGGATTGATTGGCTAAGAAGGAGGTTGTAAAGAACCAGGCAGAGGGTCAGGGGATGGTTAAGTGGGCCTGGTGTCAAGAAATTCAGAAGGGAAATGGAATGCTGACCAGGGAATACATTCAGAAGTCCAACTGCAGCATTTGGCCAAAAAAAAAAGAACACTTTAGAAAAAGACTGAGATAAGCCCACACATTTGCTTCCAGGCCAGTAGCAGATGGACTCACTCTAAACCTCTAGGTGCCCCTGCAAAGGTAAGCACCCTGTTGACCTGAGGTTGCAGTAAAGGGCTTCAGCTGTTCCAAGTGAGAAATACGTTGTTGGACTATTCTGAATTAAGTTATCCTAAACATGTACGTACCTTCTGGAATGCAGCCCTCGGCCTTTTTGTCCTTGGCTGATCTTGGGGTATTGGAGGAAGACCATACAATGCAAAAGCAGAATGGGGGATTGCCAATGCCCTGTGACTGAAGAAGGAAGGGAGACTTCCTCTTCCTTCAGATTCCTGCCACCGATATGCTAGTGTCCGGAATGTCATTCTTTCTTTGGGTTATTGTCACTTTCCAAAGATCTCATCTATCTTTTATCTAGCTATTACTCTGCCCACCTCTCTTCCTATCAGATCTAGCTTAACTTGCAATAATGTCTGAGAAGGATGACCACTTTTGCCAACATATATGATTCTCAGCTTCCACAGAAACAATTTATCACATGAGAAAAAACGGACAGGTAGGTTTTTAAAATAGAAGAGGAGTCAGTTGGAAAGTATGAGAATCCAGAATGAGAGAGGGGAGAGAGACAGAGACAGAGGGAGAGGAAGAAGGGGAGGGAGCAAGGGAGAGAGAGAGAGGGCTATGTTATTTGGGGCATGTGAAGATGCAGGAACAGTAGAAAAATAGTACAGTCTCTGTCCTTTCCAGCATGTCTGTTCTGTGCCAGGCACTGTGCCAACTGCTTTCTACATAGCATCGCATGAACAACCCCCTCAAGTAGTTGTGGTTTTCTTTATTTCAAAGATGAGGGACTTGAACTGAGAACTGAATGCTAGTTACTCAGCGAATGAGAAACAAGTTCTGTTTTCACTGTTCCAAAACCCTTTCCCTCTCCTCTGTGTTGGTCTCTTTCCAGAACATCCCCAAAGACTCACCCTGCCTTGTAGAAGCACACATGACAGCGCTGAAAGAAATGTATGATCCCTATAGCCCAACCTTCCCACTTTACAGATGGGAGGCCAAGGAAGTCTTATGAGCCACATGCATACTGAGCAAGGCCCAAAGCTGGGCAAGAAACCAAGCCTACTCCCTTCACTTCCACTCTAGAGTGTTCTTACTGGGTCTCAAGGGAAGTGTCAAGACCACAATTGAAGAGGACTTGCAGCCCATCCCTGGGTTTTTCATGGCATCCCTCTGCTATGGCATGCACAGATTACACTGTGCACTTCAAGAACACTGCATCCAAACATTTTTTAAGTTCTTTTGTTTTGCCATCTTTTTTTTTTTTTAACACTACACTCACTTGTAGAAAACTATTATTTTCTATTTTGTTTTACTTCTGTCCTTATAAATATTGGGTAAATATTGAACTTACACAAAACAAATAAACAGTGACAACAATATCCAAAGAAACCATTTGTCTCACTTCTGCTTCTGTTGTCTCCTTGCTTTTAAGTTTGTGTTTGCTCTAACCCACCAGTATTCTTGAACTCAAAAAAACCATTTTTTTAAACTTGAAAAGTTTGCTTGTAAGTGCTCTGAATATGTTTACTAGGAAAAAATTTTAAATAAAAATCATTGTTCAGATGTCATTCATGTCAATCATTTTTCTGCAATAGCAGGAGAGTAGAAATAATTGCAATCATGTGTACTTGAAGGATGTAAGGCAGGGGAAAAAAATAAATTATTTCAACAAGAGTCTGGAAGTGCCCAACATTTCCAAAGACCATCGTCAGCCCATCCATTTCTCCAGAAAAACCAGTGACTACTCCTCCAACAATGCTTCCAATTACACAACACCCACATTCCTAGTAATCATTCCCTCCCATCATCACCATAAGCATACCCACACAATCCCACTCATTGCTCATTTCACCAACTCTCTCCTCATGCCAGACACCCATCCTGGCAGAAGGATCGGGCTGATCAACAGGGCCTGAAGCAGCTGCAGAGCCAATTCAGTGTCAGATCTGAACTGCATCAAGGCCAGTGGGGCACGTGGGATAACTTGCCATGACCACATGAAACGTGAAAGGTGTTCCTGGTAACTTTCTCCCCACAGAGGCTTTGCCAGTACAAAACGCAAGGTCCTTGAGAAGAAATTAACAAGGAGTACAAAGAAAACAGCTAAGGGGCAGATGGGTTTTACTGAGTTTTTGCCCCAGCTCGAGAAAGCTGACTTTTAGCCATCTAGAAGAATAAACTCAAAACTTGCGTTGGAGGACCCTGTCACCTACCATAGCACTCAGCGCAGTAAAAACTGACTACTAAGTCATTTTCTTGGTAAGCATTTTGCCCACCTACAAAAGAAGGGCTCACACCCTTTCCCTCTTTTTCCTTCTCCTTCATGTACCCAAGAACTTCCTGAAGCTCAAATTCCTCGTCCTTGTTTAGTTGCACTCTCCGTGCAGAAGTGCTTTGCGGTGTTTGGGGAGGAATGGGGGAGGATTGATATTAGACTTTGCATTGGGGCCCATTTTTACATTTCATGACGCTGGCTGCAAGAGGATTTCAGTAATCAGAACCTGTTACTTCTCTAGTAGGACCAAGTACCAGCCAACGATTTTTCACATACATTTATAAAAACAATTTTCACAACACCCCATTGTATAAATGAAGAAATTGCCTCGGAGATCTTACTAAGGCTCATATAAAGTCTTTAATCATCTACTTGTTTGATGTTTACTATAAACAGGAAGGTGCTCCACCCAGATCCCTCTTCAAGGAAAGACTTGCTGTCCAGCGGCATCGACCGCAGTCAACAGAGAGCTTCCTGCTGTTGGCTTCTTCAGCATCTGCTCTGCTGCAGGAAGCTGACTTGCCCTGTGAGCCCCCTTTCCCAGGGCAGCATGAATCCAGGGACTGGGCACGATCAGGAAATAAAGACTTGGCCATTTTGGTCCAACACTTTACACGCTGATGGACAATACTCACTCCAGAGCTCTCTGCCAGGTTGGCCAAGGCTTTGGCAAGTCTACATGGCAGTTTGATTTCTACCTCTGCCCAATCCTGCTTCCTCTTACTTCTTTCACGGGCGTTACTCTCTACTAACTGTCTTGCATTCCAACCTCTATCTCAACGTCTGCTTCTAGGTGACCCAATGGCTGGCACACACACAACTATTCTCTCTTTATCCAGATCCAGCCTAGACTTTGGTACTCAGCTGGCCTGACAAGGAATATACAGTGCATAGGTGAATCCTTATCACATCCAGCTGCAGCTGGTGCTACCCCAGTTCCACTGCCCCAGACCCTTGGGGGCAGGTTTCTATTCCAGAAGGTGAAAGACAGCGTTTCTCCCAAGTTTCCAGGGACTCTGCCCTACTGCATCCATGTCTTTTAAACTCAGGTTGTCTCATACCAGATTAACCAATATCAACTTTCAGATGGTGCTGATGATGTTCACTATCTTTTCTCGGGTCTCAAACAAATGCCTGTTGAAAACTGTGAACTTAGTAGTTCAAGGTGGTCATGTACAAGACAATACACTTTTGCAATTAAGCATAACTTCCTGTCTGTGTTGCCTAACAGAACACCGTATGAGTGAAACCAAACACACCCCATGCACCACCATTGGTTTTATCCCTTGCTTTGATGTCTGCCAAATGGTTACTAATAGACAGACTCAATCCTTTACTGAAGATTCCACATCTCTCCTTTACCTTCTAGATGAACTGGTCTTTTAATGGCAGATGTTCTTTGAATATGCTCTATGTGCATCCTCTTGGAAGTCCAGGCCTTTGTTCCCTGTCCTGTGACAGGAAGATATCGAATCTATAATGGAAAGTTTCCAGTAAATGGCTGTGGTTGCCTAGTAACCAAGAAGGACTAGCCCAAGAGATGAAAATGGGCAAAAACCGGTCCAGATTACAACTCTGGAGGCAATATTTGTATTTGCTGCATCTGTGCTGCATCTTTGTGGATAAGCCAAACTCAGGTCCCCTTGTCTTCTCACCCATACGATAATCCCTCGGCAATAAACGCCTCTTAAGTTGTTCTCTGTAGCTCACTTCTTTTTTCCCCCACAGATAGAATATAGCTGATGCCCATTCCCTGAGCATGATTCCCTATTTTCAAGTTTACTAATAACTACTGACCAATGATTTATTCATTCGTTGTTTCATTTCTTTAACAAATATTACTTCATAACCAACTTAGGTCCTCCAGTGGAGTTCTCTTAACTAAGCTACCCTCCATAGGATTCCCATGCCACCCCCTCCCATGAAAATTCTACATCAGACTCAAGAGATGTTTAACTTTCAACTGTTCTTCCCTGTAGCTTCTCCATTTCCCTAAGGACCACGTTCACTTAGTTGCTCAGGCCAGATACGGGGTACTTATCCTTGATTGCTCCTTCTCCTCCATTATCCACATCTCTCCATCCATTTATCCATCCCAAGATCTTTCAATTATAATGTTTCAATCTATGTTTCAATCTCTCATAAGTCCATATTCTTTTCTCCAGCTCTGCAGGGGCCATCCAAGGGCAAGCCACAATATCTCTCACTACTTCAATAAAATCCATTCTGAAATGTTTGCTTCCTCTCCTGTCCTGTTCAACTCCTTTCTCCACTGAGTGAGCAGACAGAGGGAGCAACTTAAAAGCTACAGCAATTTATATAACTTCACTGTTTCATTCAGTTTGATAGCATCCAGTAGCACTTAAAGAAAAATCCAAAAATCAGTGCGATGTTCTATACAGTCTTGAGTAATTCAACACTTGCCTCCCTCTCCCGTCCCTCCCTGCCCCCTTCACTCACTCCTGTGCGGCCATAATGACCTTCTAGTTTCTCAGCCAAGCACTTGCCAGCTTCCATGCCTCTGTGTTTGCTCTTCTGTCTATCTGCAATGCCCTTCCCCTGGATACTTTTCATTCTTCAGATTTCTACCTATATGTCATCACTTCAGAGAGCTTTCTCCAACCACCTTATCCAGAACAGGCCACTGACCTCCACACATGGCTATCCTTTATTATAGTACCCATCACTTTCTTTCATAGAATTTCTTCCAATTCATGATTAACAAATGTATTTGTTTATGCAATATCTGTCTCCTCCACCAGACTATGAGTTCCAGGGGGCAAGCAACACCTTTCTTCTTCAATGCATATTCTTAGCACCCAGCACAGGGTCTCACCCGTAACTTTTTGAATGAATGAACCTTCTTTCTCTTCAGACCCCTTCTCCAGGCTCCCATCACACACCATGGTGCTGCTCTCATGTTTAATCCTCTCCCCCAGTCCGCGCAATCCCATCTTCATAACACTGCTGTGTCAGTCCCTTCTCTCCATCCCCTATGCTGTGGCCTTAATTCAGACACTTGTCATTCAACACTTGGACAACTACAATACTCTCCTAGCAGGTCTCCCTGGCTCTCCTTTCTCCCTCTCTATCCTCCATACCCTGTCAGAGTGACCTTTCCAATATGCAAATCACACGGAGGCTAAAAACCTTCAAATGGCTCCCTGTGGCCTACAGGATAAAGTTCAAACTTCTTAGCATGACATGCAAGGCACTCTGCAATCTCACTCTGCCTTCTCTCTTTCATCTCTCAGTCCTCTCTGACCGCTCCCATGTCCACAGTCTCGAAACATTCCTTCCTTCCCACCTTCTAGCCCTTCCTACCTCCTACATGCCTCCTAATTCATTCATTTCCCTGCCTCTCCACAGTTGCCAGGCTCACTTCCTCTGGCCTGGATGACCACATCCTTCTCTCTAATTGCACATCGCCCTGACCAATCCTTTTTCTAAATAGCAGTGAGGGAGCTTTCACACCCCCAATTTAATCATGGAAACATCTGCCAACTCTCCTCCTTGCTTAAAATCCACAGATAGAGGTTAACAGGTCCTGCAAGAAACAACCCCTGGGTATTCTTCCCACGCTACCCTTCCTGATCTCTCTGTACTCAGAGCCACTGTCACGCTCCTTCCTGTCTCAGGGCCCTTGCTCTTCTTTCCTCACCTGTCTGAAATACTCAGGGACGCCTTCTCCCCAAGGCTACTCCCCCTTGATCAATTTTCTTCCTAGGCAATGCCAAGATACCCTGAGTGTCCTCTTAAAGCTCTCTGCATTTTTTTTTTCAAAGCTCTAATCCACCCACGGAGGCTTGGGATATGGGAGAAAGAGCAAGTTCTCCAAGAGGATACAATGAGTTCCAGACCATAAGCTTGGGGAAAGAGTAGGAGGATGAGGGTCACTGGATGCAAGACTCTGGAGGCTGTTCTTTTGGCTGTGGGTGCTCTCTGTGTTCTATGGAAGATGCTGCAGAGGTCTTACAATCATTGTTCTATAATATTTTCCATAATTTCTAGGGGTTTGATACAGAAGAGGGAGGCCGCAGCATGTGCTCAGTTCAAAGTGGAAGGGATTAAAATCATGGCATTTTGTCCATTTGTTTAGGTTTTGTTTTTTAAAGTTTTCAGAATATCTTCTTCATCTTTTTTTGGGGGGGAGGTCTATTAATAAAAGGGATTTTTCATCAACTCCCCTAACCTGTTCATTAAATAATCATTCATTCATTCATTCATTTATTCACTCAGCAAGCGCTCACTGGACACCACATCCTTTCTTAGGGGCAAGGAGGAGGAGAATGGTCTCTACTTTGGCAGGGGCACGGGGATGAAGGAAAAACCACCTTTGCATCCTAGGTTTCCAAGAGACTGGAAAGCAGGTAAAGATCAAGTTGTTCAAGTCCAGAGCAAAAGGTAACAAGTAAGAGCCATCTGAAGGGGAGAGTGAGGCAGGTACAGAAAGGCAGAGTCAAGAATCCTAGGGGCAGGACCATTCAGCTGCAGAGAACCTCATGCTCCTTTAGCTAAGTCAGTGGTCGGAAAAGTATCTCTTTGAGGGCTTGGCAGGTTCCTATAAACAAATGCATGAGATCAAGCCCCACTAGGCAGTGCCATTTGGCTCCAGATGAATATTGTATTCCTAGCAGAATTAAAGTTGGTGGCCAAGAATCCTGGGGACTGCAGCTGTTGCTGATAGAGAAAGCAGGCAAGGGTTGGTCAGGACTTAGGATCCCTGCAAAATTCTAGGAAGACAAAAGACTAGAGTACCAGACAAGGACACTAGACAGAGTCCCAACCCTATGGATTTAGCCAGCAGGACAGGTGTGGAACAGGGATGCGTAAGACACATCCCCAAACTGGATCTGTTATCATCTCTTGGTTCTAAGCACCAAATACAAGCAAACTCAGACTGTGCATTAGACACTCAGCTCTGAGCAAAACCTGCCTCCAGCTGTGGCAAGGCGAAGCGGCAGATGGAAGAGCCAGGGCAACGGGGCTGACGTGGTGCCCATCCCTCTGCCCCCTCGCCAGCCTGTCTTCCTGCAGGGGCCCCAGGGAGGACAATCATCTCTGTGAATCAGGGCCTACTGCCTCCATTTGTTAAGACCTTCCTTCTGTCCTTTTTAAATATCACTGTTAATACCCCCTGTGGCACTCTCTTGGTCCTTTACCCTTTCATCCAGATATTATTAAAAACCAGTGTCAAAAATGGAATTCTCCAAAGACCTTGTAAAAGTCAGCTCTGAGGCCAGCTGCACAGGGCACGGCCCCGTGATAGGGGCGAGCCACTTCCTAAGCTGCGATTTTTGCAGCACACGCTTTTACTTATAGACCCTATGATGGAAAACCTAGAGCGAGCTCCCCTCCCGTGCCCTCCACTGCACCCTTCCTGGGCTTCAAACCATTCTTAGAATTCCACCATTTTTATCCAACCTTCTAGAAGCTTCAAACTCACTCCTTCCATTTTTTATGCATAATATCCTCCCAAGGTTCCCCCACCGCCAACCTCACCCTCCCTCTCCCCCACACACAAATATTCTTTTATACATTTTTGGAACATCAGGTATGTGTCCTGCTCTAGGACTCCAATGAGTGGCCCCTTTAAGACTAACTGAGATATTTTGGCATGCAGATCAGAACATTTTGAAGGAGCAGTTTTAATTCAGCAGTTGTGATGTGGAAGCAAAACATATAAAATGGTGTTATATAGCTAGGTGATGTGTTGTAATGCCATGAATTTAATCCACACTAACCAGGCACAAAAGATAATGACATTTATCCCCCCCAACTAAATTAAACCTAGCTTCAATATGTTTAAAAGAAAAATCAATCTCTGTTATATTTAGTGACCCTTCCACCTTCCCAAGGTCATGAAGTAATGGTAATAATAGTAATTATTATTTTATTATAATTAATGAAATATGGTAAACATGTGACACTTGCTAAGTTTCAGGCACTATCCTAAGTGCTTTGTCTCACTTATCACAACAACCTTATGAAGATAAGTACTAGAATTTTTATCTGTTTTTCAGATATTGAGGCACAAAAGACTTCCAGCCCAAGCCCACAGAGTAAACGGAAAAGATGGAGCTAGAGGCTTGTTCTAGAATCTGCTCTTACCAACCATGGGAAACAAAAATCCTAGCACTTAAAAGATTATCTGGGAAAAGGAAGAAGGGCTTTATCCTTAATCCAAGATGTCCACCATTGTCAGCCTTAGTCTCCTGTTCCATGGGGTAGCTTCTGACCTCTGGCCCCTCATGGGGTCCTCCCCCTGACCACAGGCCCAGGCACAGAGTCTTGGTCAAAGGCTGTGGGTCCTGGTGTCCAGCTTCCCCAGTCTCCCACTGAGACTCCCAATCCAGGGCACTGTGAATAATTAGGGCATGGGTCTCCAGGTCCCATGAAAATCCACAGTGACCAACTTTTCCCTAATTGCATACTGAAGCTAAGGCTACTCCCATCCTTGACTCAAAGCATCAGTCTCTAGAGTCTCACCTTCTGTGCCAATCCAGAACAAACTCCCCAAGGGAGCCTGAAACACAAAGACTACTTTACTTCCTTCTTGCTAGTGCGGATTTGGGAGTGAAGGATGAGAGCCCTCCTTCCTGAAGAATATACCTGATTCACTCCACCATGGTGAATGTACAGTATTTTTTCCTTGTCTTTAAGACTGAGGAATGTGGCACAGTCCTCTTGGAGCCACACCATACCCCTCACCCCCTCGCTGAACCTGACTCTCTCCCCTCCATTCTACCCCATCCCATCACTTCTAAGCCTCCTGCACCCCACAAATTAAAGAGTTGCAAAAAAAATTGCATCTGCATTTTGAAAATGGTAAATAAAGGGAAAGAATCAAGCATTATTTATTCTGCTTTTTCTATATAAACTGTTCCTCCTAGTAACCAAATAGTTGAGGATGGGATGTATCCCTCTGGGAGAAGTATCACATATAAATGCAGGTAGAACAAAAAAATATCACCACTTTGTAAGCCCTAATGAATTAGAAGATCTAAATAATAACCATGAATGGCTGCCAACATCACCAAACAGAGACCACCAGGCATTCCTTCTTTCCCAATAAAACAAAAATGAAAACAACCAAGAAGCCTGAATCTGACCAAGTCTCTAGGTCTGTGCTCTTCAGCACAGAAGTCACTAGCCACAGGTGGCCAGTGGGCACTCCCAATGTGGCTAGTCCTAATCGAGATGAGTTCTAAGTGTAAAATACACACCAGATCTGTAAGATTTAGTACAAAAAACAAAATGTAAACTATCTCAATAATTATATTGAGTATATGTTGAAATGGTAACATTTGGGGTATATTGGCTTAAATAAATATATTATTAAAACAAAAAAAAGGGGGGAGCGCCTGGGTGGCTCAGTCCCTTAAGTGTCTGCCTTTGGCTCAGGTCATGATCCCGGGGTCCTGGGATCGAGTCTTGTATCGGGCTCCCTGCTCAGTGGGGAGTCTGCTTCTCCCTCTGCCCCTGCCCCTGTCCCCCATGCTCTCTCTCTCCTCTTTCTGTCTCAAATACATAAATAAAATCTTTAAAAAAGATTAAAAACCAAAAAAAAAAAATTCATCTGTAAACATTATCACATGCCTTCCGTCTGAGCCTAGAGACTAGAGTCTAATTGTTTTTAGAAGCAAGGGCAAGGTTCAAAGTAAGAAATAAAGGCCAAAATTGGGGTAAAACTTGGCAACAGGTAAAATTCAGCATTGGATTCAGGTTTGCTTTTTTGAACTGGTAATAATGTATCAGGTTCTATCCAAATTGCCCTGCTTCAAAATGGAAATATACAAAACCATGTGCTCAGGATAGTATGATGAATGGGAGGAGGTGGAAACAAGAGGGGAAATCTTCAAGAAAGGCCCCATGGCAATAACAAAATGCCAATAGAGATGGTCTGGACTGTTCAGGTTGCATTGCCAACTAGGCCTCCTGTTAGCTCCCACTGGCTTTGGCCTTGAATTCCTTGTTGGAGTTTTCCTCTTCCCATCTCCCAGCTGAGTTCTGGGCCTCTGCCTCATCCCCACCTCTGTGACAGAGAATGCTGCTTGGGTATTTGTTCCAAGACAATTGCAAAATTCAAAAACTCCAATGCAAATTATTACTTGGCATGAATGTCACACAAGAAGCTAAGCTCAGTGCTGGGCTACAGATCTCTGTCCCATTCTTAGCACAGGGAATATGGCACGAAGGGTGTGCTGCCGAATCACCCAGCCTGGCTTCGGATTCCTGTTCCATCACTTACCAGATTTTCCAAATCAAGCTTTTCTAGATATGTGCAGAGGGTGAGTAAAGATAATATCTAGAGTACCTTCCACAGTCCCTGGCTCAGAGGTGGCGTTGCTGTAATGCTCATAGAGCTTGAGTTTCCAGGACCTTCATGGGCAGCAGCCCCTTCCAAAGCCCTCGGAGGGGCCTTAGGAAGGAAGATTCATTAATAATTTTATTCTCCTTCTTCAAGGTCTTAAAAAATTTACTTAAACTCAGGTCCCACAAAACATGCATCTATCCCAACTTTGGCCCATTTTAGCTCTTAACAAATGTGTCCATCTATCCTGTCCTCACTCATATTCCCTTCAATCTTCCCCTAGTATCCTCCTTTGCATGTCTACATGGTCAAATAATACCTGCTCTTCCCATTTTCCATCTTTCCTAGGCCCTGCTTATGTATGTGGCAGGCAGAATAATGGCCTCTCAGAGATGCCCACAGTCTAATCCCTGGAACCTGTGAATATGTCACCATGTGGGGCAAAGGGGCTTTTTACATGTGCATAAGGTCTTGGACCTTGAGAGGGACCCTGAGATGTAAGACTATCCTGGATTACCCAGGAGGACCCAATCTCATCACATGAGTCCTTAAAGAAGAAAATTTTCCCGGCTGAGGTCAAAAAGAGATGCACCCTTGTTGGCTTTGAAGACGGAGGACATGGCCACAAGCCAAGAAAGGAGAGTATGCCACTAGCAACTGGAAAGACAAGGAGATTGGGTTCCAGAAGGACCATAGCCCTGCTCACAAATTAATGTTAGACCTCTGACCTCCAGAGCTATAAAATTATAAATTTGTTTTTTTTAAAGTAGCCAAGTTCGTGGCAATCAGTTATGGTGGTGATAGAAAACAAATACAATGCAAATATCTGTTTTCTGTTTACTCTCCTGGTGCCTTGTCCCTTGTTTATCAATCTGTACCTTCTAATAATTCTCTCTTTTCTCTTTGAGTCATGCATGGTGGGAGCTGGGCTTACTCTCTTGCACCCACCCCCTTGACATGATTTGTAAGTGTCCTCCTCTGAGATGGGTTGGCCTGAATTCCAGTTTCATCAGTGAGCACCCTGATACTTTAAAAATCTATTACCAAGAGGCAGCCCTGCTTTAAGGGACAATTCTCTGCCATCAGTGAGAAGCTCAAAGGTTCAGTCTCCAATTCCCTACCTTCCTCCTATGTGACCCTTGGAGACTTCACTAACCTGCCTGAGCAGGTTCTGTCCTAGAACAGAACCACAGGGCATTCCTTTCCATTGCCTTGATTGTGAGTCCTGTGAAGATACCCATCCAACCAGTAAAAACAGACATTTTACAAGACTCTGAATCTAAAATCTGTTTTATCTTCTCTCTGTCTTGCTTTATAACGCAGTCTTAAGTGTGTTTGCCAGGCTGGTGTTGATGCTGATGGTGAGCAATGGGGGTCGCTGCTTGTTTAGTGCAGCTACATCCCTAGAAGCTCTGAAAAAGATCTAATTAGAGTTTGACAGCTCGCTGTGCTGGTGACCTGAGGTTAGATAATGATACCTGTGTCACAAGTTGTTGCAAAACGAAGTGGGGTAAGTCGTGGAAATTGCAGGGCCTGCACGTGGGAGGCTTCCTCTGATGGAATTCCAACTCTAGGAGTAAGCCTGTCACTCTTTTGTCAGGAGCTTGAGTGTATTTGAATACTTACAAAATCACCTCCTGGGCTTTGCATTTGCAAAATGAATTATCCGAATCCTCTTAGTGGATCCTCTAAAGGAGAGTCTATATGCAAAAGTGCTTTGGGAAGGTAACAAATGCTAGCTGTTACTGTAAATTCAATTTTCTAATTATCTATTCATCCTTGTAAATCTTTTCTTCCCAGAAGAGAAGTGCCCTGTTAGTGGAGTGTGGTATGAAATGATACAACCTGTTGGGAAGGAAATCTAAATTTTCATTTTTGCCGATTGGGTTCTTCCCTCCATGATACCTGAAGTTCACGCCTGGAATGCTGCACGGAAAGCTTTAGGGAAAGGTGGAACGGAACTGGCTTTCCTTTCCGCCTCCCTAGATAGTGAGGAGACAAACAGCAAGTTGTGAGTGTTTCTTTTTTGTCTTTGAAGCGTCGGTCACTGTTGAAGAGTCCGTGCTGGGCTGTTGTGGGTTTTGACATCAGGCTGACCTGAGATCAAACCCCAGGACTACCTCTTGAATGATAACGGGAACACTGACTAACCACTCTTGAGGTAAACTTTCTCTAGTATAAAATAGGAATTATAATCAAACAATGGTGTAAGAGTGAAATGAAGTCATTTCTGTGAAGGAGGGTAGTATGGGGTCTGCAAAGGAGTGTTCCATGGGCATTATTTTCTTCTTTATTCTTTATGTGACCTCTCTAATTAGATTATTCAAACCAACGAAGCATTTGCTAAGCATAGTGGAGACAGGGGTGCTGAGAACACAATTCCTCCAGCCAGCACCATTAACAAGTGCAACATCCAGGGGGGAAACAAATGAGTAAAGCAACAATTATGATCTACTTTCATAAATACTTGATGACTGTGATCAGAAAAGTATTAAGTACCGCGGGAACACGTAGGCAAGATACCTCGATCCCATTGCAAGGTCTCCAAATGGATACCTAAATGCTGTGTCTGAGTTGCCCAGAGAAGAGAGGCAGGGTTCAGGGAGGTTTGGATTCCAGGCACAGGGATCATACATGGGTGTCCAGGGACCAGACACAAGAAGGCAAGGTGCTTTCAGAAAATCTGAGATCTTCATGTCAGATGGGGGTGGAAGGAATATGTTAGGGTGTGGATGGGTAGGTGATTTGGGGAAGGTACCAAAAAGTGAGGCTGCAGAGCTAGGGAGATCATGAATTATAATTATGAATTGTCACTATAATTAGGCTTTTTGGGTTTATCCACATGGGAGGTACCGCACAACTGTGTATATGAAATGACATGATTAGATGTTCTCTTTAGAAGGTCATGTTGGCTGCCTGGGGGGTCGAGACTAGAGGCAGGGAGAGCAGGGAGGAGGCCATGGCATGAATCCAGGTGCGAAGTGGTGGTGGTTAAATTAAGGCAATGACAATAGCAATGGTAAGAAATGAGTAGATTTGTGTGATAATAAAGCTGAATCAACAGGATTTGACGACTGGATGTCACCTCTGTGGGGAAGAAGTTGTCAGTGGTGATACTTGGGTTTCTCAACTGGGCAACTGGGTGAAAGGTGACGCTTTTTGCTGTGAAACTTTAAAGATGAATAATAGAAAGTGTCTGGTATACGAGGGGAAGGGGAGATTAGTAGAGCCAAGGAGAACTGTAAAGAGAGAGTTGGCTATATCTCTGAAATATACCAACATTTAAGGCACTATATGATAAAGGAATGTCCAAATGAGGCTGAGAAGGAATGGACAGAAGAAGATGAGAAAAATCAGGTGTGTGGGGGCTTGAGAGCTTTATTAGTCACTAATTCTATTTGCAAGCAACAGAATCCAACTCTAGCTGATGTGAGAAAACCAAACAAAACAGAAGAACTTACTGAAAAACCACTGGATAACTCAGGGAATTACTGGAAAAATCCTGAAAAGTAGGCTGAGAAACACAGAATGGGGTTCAGATGCTGGGGAAGCCCCAAATAAATCTGTGTGGTACAAAAGCCCAGAAGTCAGATTGTTGTAAAGAGGGTCGACATTAACAAATATTTTTAGATCAAGAAAAGAAAGATCTGCTTTGGCACAAGACTGCTGCTGGTAGATTTCGTGGAAGCCGAAGCCACATTTCAAATGGCTGAACCCTGGGAGCGTCACACATAGACAATAGATTCCCCATGCTTTACTTCATTTTTGCGACGTTTCCAAGCACTTCTCCCCACTTCTATTCCTTTCATGATTTGATTTGAGGTTTCATTTGTTATATGCCCTCAGAGGTGATTTCCCAGGGACAGGGAAGAAGGGAATCAGCAGAGGGACCAGGGAATCTGATTCCTCTACAACAAACTGTAATCGGGAAGAGCATCTATACACCAATTTCTCCCTGATGCTAGCATCATGATCCTTTTAGAAAATTAAGAATCACTTGGAGAAGAGAGAGGCCGGTATTGCCCACAAAATAGACACCATTCTCTGAAGAATAGCTTCTCCAATTTTGTTGTGCATTTGCTTCTCTTAAGGACTTGTAACACGAGTCTCTGGGCCCAGTGCTGAAGATCTGATTCAGTAGTTGGTGGTGGTACCCTGGCACCTGTATTTTTAACATCCTTTCCGGGTGGTAGGGATGCATAGGAAGTGTGAGCGCAGATGTAGCAGGCTCTTTTAGAAGGTGTACCTAGTGAAATAAACACCTGTGAGGAAGCACTCTTTACTTCTGTCAAGCAGCACCAGGGCTACCTTTGCTGAGTAGCCTGATGATCTGCTCTTGACTATAAAGACGGCCAGCTTCCTTCACAGTTCTTCAGATGTACACATGTTTCCCCACCTATGGCAGAATTGGTACAGGTCCATGGGACCCTACACAGAGATGTGTAAATTTCCCCAGTTGTCTGCAAAGTCCTGCAGGTGTGCTCAGCTTTCTCCAGGCATGGGTGAGGTTGCCCACCATCAGAACAGGTCCCCAGCTGGCCTCGCCCTTTCTCATCAGAAGTTCACACACTTAGATTCACACACCCATGTCCAAGGGTTCCTATTTACGATTGCTCAGTGGCCTACACCTGCATTTCTCTGCCTGGTGTGTGTCCTCTCCTCATGCAAACAGCTATCATTCTTGCTAATGTTCTCCAGAAAGTTAAAGTGAACCAACCCTGCCCTGCCCTGTCTCCACTGCAGACAAATTCATCACTGAATTTCCCTGAGGATACTGTTTCCAGATTGGTGTGTGCAAAAGCAAAAAGGGAAGCTCTGAAATAAAGAAAAATCCTCCCCCAACTGTACTGTTCTGCAGCTGTTTGGGCTGGTCTCAACCTATAGGCAGGGAAAAATTAAAAGTACTGGCTGGGTCTGAGATGCCTCTATTTACTGGCTTGTGGAGAAAGCAGGACTACTCATACTGCCACTAAACGAGGGGGGATTAGCCACTGATGGGGAAAATTTTCTTTAAAGAAGATCACAAGCCATTAATCTGGCCATGGATTGGCAGCACTCTCTCCACCCCGCTGGCCTAGAGGGCCAGAGCTTCATTAAGAATCACTGGGCTTGCCAGTGGCTGAAATAGATTGTCTTCTAACTGGAGCAGGGGAGAATCTAGGATTAGGGAAAAAGAACATCTAAAAATAATACATTAGAATCAGAACGAATGGGCAAATCCTCAGTAGATTGGGATCTAATGTTGGAGCACAATTCTCCTGCCCCTAGGAGGACTCCTGGCTCCTTCAGTGAAGTAGGCAAAGCTGAGCTCTCTCCAAGGAGATCGAGAGGCTGTAGAGACAGGAGGACAGAAGAAGAATGCACTTGCCATCCTCAGCAGTGAACTACACAGAGCGTCACTCGAAACAAGGACAGAGCAGCCTCTTGTGAGCTTGAGAATCCATAGGAACAGTGACCAGTTTAAATCATGGATGCCATTTGGTTTTTGTAGGCAGAGCCTTTTGCTTTCATCCCTGGATTTCAAAGCCACTCACAGCCATTAATTAGTTGTAAGCAATTCAGGCCTGTCAACTTTTCACACCTAATCAAGGGCTGATGTATGTCACCCCAAGGGATCCAATCGATAATTCCTCTGCACTCTCCACCGCCCTTTACCCTTCTCCCAGGTCAGTCTTTATTGCAAGCCTGACCCCCTTTTTTCTCTCACAGTATCTGATCCCCTTGCCCTGTGTCTACCCTTCCTGTTGTCTTCCCTCTCCCAGAGTTTCCCTTCCTTTTCATTTCCCTAGATGAGTTAACCGGGGAATTTGCAAGCCTAGGGATATGAGGCCGGGGTACAGAAATCAGTGGGCCCCACGGTTTCACAGCAAAAAGCCCAAATGAAGATGAGTTCATGATCAAGATTTTCCATTTCTCAAGGGAGGTGTTGCCCTGTGAGTAATGTGTGAATCTAACTCACCAGTCAGATGAACCATGGCCAACCCGCAGGCCTCCATCATGGAGATGTCCATCCCTCTCCCCGGCAGGGAGCCTGATTAGGAAAGGAGGTAACAAAAACAGCTCTGTGTCTTTAAACTGGCTCAAGCCCTTCCCAGCCCCTCCATACAGGCAAAGCTCCCTTCTATAGGTGTAAATCACTTAGAGCAAGCATGATAAATCTACTGCACGTTTTGTCACCCATCGCGATGCCCATGCAGACATCACTAATGGAGTGTTGTACTTTCCCCCGAAACAACCTCAGACCCAGAATTTCTCTCCAAAGAAAACGTGAACCCTCTTTGCCACCTCTGACATGGATCCTCATATGTGGCTGCTCACCCGGCTCACAGCCCAGTCCCTTTCTTGATTTTAGGTTTAAACTGGATTATTTTTCATATCTTTTTACTATAGTGTGTACTATCTTTTAATGTAATGTGTAATACAAAATTCTAGCAGTTTGGGGCACCTGGGTGGCTCAGTCAGTTAAGTATCTGCCTTCAGCTCAGGTCATGATCCCAGGGTCCTGGGATTGAGCCCTGCATCAGGCTTCCTGCTCCATGAGGAGCCTGCTTCTCCCTCTCCCTCTGCCTACAGCTCCCCCCTGCTTGTGCTCTCTCTCTCTCTGTCAAATAAATAAATAAAATCTTTTAAAATTTTCTAGCAGTTTTATAAGTTATGAAGCATAATCATGAAACGAATACTCATTAACTTACTAACCTAAAATAAGACTGAATATGAGCAGTGATTTCTATCAAAAGTTCCCCCCCCCATTCCATACACTGTCTCCATCTCTGAATTAATGGCTATCCTGAATTTTGTGTTTACCATACTCTTGCTGTTCAGTGCATTTTATATTTACTGTACGTATACAGGTTTTCCCGCTCTCCATAACTAGAACATTCCTACGAAATCTTGTAAGCTGAAATGGCATACAGCGAAGGAGCATTACCGTAATTTATATGGAAACATTTCTGAGCCTCCCAGGCCCCCACAATACCCTCTCTTAGGCTTTTCTGATACCTTTGGCCACATCTTGCTGCTGGATGCACAAAATAAATGGAGCTCACGCACAGAGGCTCACGGACAAGCTCAGCGCTGGGCAGCGGAGGCTGAGATGCTGCGCGTGGTCCCGGGGACGGCGCTGGGCGGCGCTCCTCACGCTGCTCTGCCCCGCGCAGGAGGAGGGGTGCGGCTGCCTCTGTAAAGGCCGCTGCCAAACCCACGCCAAACGCATTTCCACTTGTCCCGCTTTTTCATAAAAGCAAAAATCCTCTTTGGATTTCTGCGGGCCAGCCGGAACAGTTACCGTAGTAAAGTAGGTCTGTCGTAAAGTGGCGTAACGCAAACTTTCGAAAAGCGGGGAGGTACCTGTAAACAATTTTATCACAGAAGTATATAGTCTTAAACAATATTTACTTTAGGTTTGCTTAGTTTCTGAACTTTTAGGAATAATACACATGGTTTTGGGTACAGCAGTAGTTCATATATTCTCACAGATGTGAACTACTCCATTACGTAGATGCAACTCAATTTTTTTTTTTTTCTGGGTTCTATTAGTGTCATTAGGCCTTTGCAATCAGACCCGCTGTGATATTGCGATTTATAATAAGAAATGGATAGGTGGTTCACAGCTCCCAAAACCCTTGGAATTTCCTAAGTGATGAGAGCAATAAAGTTGTCCTTTGTTATGTTAATGAGGTGACTTTTGAACCTCACCTATGGTTGAGAGCTGGTTGCCAGGATAATCCACCAAGCAATTAGAGGCCTGGAACTTTCCCTCCTCGGAGGGACAGAGGGACAGAGACAGGAGAGGGGCTGTGGGGTTGAACCAATAGCTAATGGCCTATGTAATAGGGAAGTCTCCATAAAAACCCAAAAGGATGAGGTTTGGAGAGCTTGGAGGGGCCAGGAGAGGGGTGTCCTAGAGAGGGCATGGAAGCTTCGTGCCCTTCCCCGTACCTTGCCGGGTGCAGCTCTTCCATCTGGCTGTTCCTGAGTTGTATCCTTTTATAATAATCTGGGAATCTAGTGAGTAAAATGTTACTCTGGGTTCTATGAGCTGCTCTTGCAAATTAATCAAACCCAAGTAGGGGATCGTTGGAACCCCTCAATCTATAGCCAGTTGGTCAGAAGCACAGGCTGCAACCTAGGCTTGCAACAGGCATCTGAAGTTGGGTAGGGGGAGAGACTTGTAGGACTGACCTCAACCTGTAGGATCTGATGCTGTCTCCAGGCAGGTAGCGTCAGAATTGAGTTGTCTTCTAGCTGGTGTCCTGAGAATTACTTGGTGGTGTGAGGGAACACAGTGGAACTGGGTTCAGGAACCCAAAAGACCCGCTATGAAAATTCTCGAACGTTTTTTCATGGTTCAAATGTACAAGATTATTTTTAAGGTACATACTTCAGAATTTACCAGCATTTTTGCTTTTTTCATGCATTTTTACTTTGTTCTATTTTTTTTCTCTACTGGTTTAGAATTTATACACTTTATTTCTAGGATTTTAATGGTTACCCTTAGTATTTTAGCATATATTTAGCTATATAAACATTAAAGATAACCACTATGTTAAATCTTGTGACTAATAAAAGGATCTTAAACCTCGGAGTTCAGCTATTGCTGTCTCAACTTAAATACTGTTGTTCACTATTTAAAATTTGCCCTCTTAAACCCACAAATTAAACATTATTTTATTATTGCACAGAGATAATCGTTTATATATATATGCATATTTATCATTTCATTTGTTCACTATCACATCTTACTCGGGAGACAGTCCTCTGGAATATTTTTTTTCCCCCTAAAGTGCATTCCTTCTTGATTCCCTTATTCATGGTCTGTCAGTGGTAAACTTCCTCACTTGTCTGTGAATGTGTTTTTGTGTGTGTGTCTTCTTAAAAGCACCTTTATTTTGTATTCATCAGTAGGCTGAAGGAAATGCAAATACATGATCAAATTCTAAAGGCAAAAATCAAGGCAGAGCTTGATATTTAAACAAGAGAGTAAGGTACAATAAAAATAATGCAATTTTAAATAAGAAGACTGGGGTTAGGTTTAAGTTCTTCTTTTGGCCTTGGATAAATTATTCAGTAATATTCATTAATTTATGTGTGAAATAAACATATGGTGTCTATCTGCTAATTGCTTGGCTCTGTCCTAGGTGTTAATGATTAAAAACAGAAAGCATGGTTTCTGGCTACAGTGAGCTCAGTCTATGAGGAAATTCAATCACATTAATCAGATAGATAAAAGATTATTTTGTATGTGGAGAAATAGGAAGACCTATTTATAGTACCTTGCAAAAACATCCATGGGGACATCTACCTGGGTTTGGGGTGGAGAGGGTTGGTGAGGGTTGGCTTCCTTGTATGAGTAAGGGTGGGAAAGTCATTCCTGGAAGAGGAAGAAATGAGAGAAGAAAAAAGGAAAAAAAGAAGAGAGAAAAGGCACAGCAACAAAAATTAGAAAGACGTGTATAGTTAATTAATAACATGAACGTAGGGGCGTAAGTTTGAGGCAGGAAGCTGTTAGAGACGAGGTTGGAGGTTTAAGCATAAACCAGGTCACCAAGGGTCAGCAATGCTGTGCCAAAGTGTTTAGACTTTATCTCATGGGTCATGAAGGCTCATTACAGAAGTGAAATGGTAATGACAAGGTCATATTTGTGTTTCAGATGGCTGACTCCAGTGAGTGGGAAGAGGCCACATGGGGGGTGGGGAGGCAAGACTGGTGTCCCATCTGGCTCTGAAACCATTTTATAGTCCAGGCAAGAGCTGACAAAGGCTTTCAGTGAATCAGTGATATTGACAGACAAGGAGAATACAGATTTAAAAAGTCTAACTAAGAAACCTTGTAGATTTGACCCCTAAACCATATGAGCGGTAAGTAAAAGGGAGAAGGGGTAAAGAGTAACCCACTGATTTCGAGGTCTGGTATTGGGTAGATGGTGCAGTCACTAACTCACCAACTAAGAGAGTTGAGGAAGAAATGCAGCTTTAAAATAAAGGAGTAGAGTTGAGTTTGGAACATCTTGGATTGTATCTACCAGAGGATATTAAAGTTGAAAACCTTGAATCTGAAATTCTGGTCTCCAAGACTTTCATTTTCTGGGGTAAGGAACCATATAACATCAGCCAATCCCAGGCACAACTACAGTATATGATTGTAAGGGCATACTGGAGTTGTAAATTCTTGGTAGACTGTAAACCTGACAAATCTTAGGGTGGCAAAAGCCAAGGTTTAGGCTCTCTAAATTTTTAAAACCAACAGGACGAGGAGGGAGGTATTTTGTTGGTCAACACAGACATAGTATTTTTTCTGTCATTGTCTCTTTTCTTGGAGAATTGAAGTTAGTCCTGCTTAAGATCATTTCCATTATATGCACTGGGGTCTCAGGCGGTGCATACTCAGGGACAAGGAACTATTTTATTTTATTTTTATTTTTTTTAACTATTTGTATATTTGTTTTATTTTTTATTGTTATGTTAATCACCATACATTACATCATTAGTTTTAGATGTAATGTTCCATGATTCATTGTTTGTGCATAACACCCAGTGCTCCATGCAGAATGTGCCCTCTTTAATACCCATCACCAGGCTAACCCATCCTCCCACCCCCCTCCCCTCTAGAACCCTCAGTTTGTTTTTCAGAGTCCATCGTCTCTCATGGTGACAAGGAACTATTTTAAATGTCTCCTTTACATTCCCTAAATGTCCCTAGTCCCTGGTCATCAGAACAACTCACGCCATTTTCTCTGAGACATAGAATATATTCAGTCAATCTATGAGTACATTCCCCCCACCCCACACACACACTCCTGTGCACATTGGGAGTTTCTTTGTTATATTGTCTGTATGCCTATAAGACTATGTGAAATCCTTCCTCCACCCACAATTTCTTCCTATTGAGTTATCCAAGACTTAGAAAAATGGGGCTTTCTCTCTTCCCTTAGGAGCAGGAATCCAAGTGCAAGCGTCGGATCTTCACTGTCACTGAAGTGATTTTCCACTGGGAAAATCTCTGTGTGTCTAAAGTCACCCGTGGAAATGTTTTTCTGGCAAAACAAGATATGACTCATCTTTCTCTTTTGGAAACCAGAACAATACAATAGGAATGGGAATTTGATGCCCCAACTGATGTTTTATCAGACCAGCCTCCAAGCAAGGATTTATCCACTTAAATATTGTGCTTTGATAAAAGCTGAGAATCTCTGATTATTGGAGTTTTTTACAGGGTACTTCATAAGCCATTACATAAAACACTAATTATCCAATATTTTTACCAGCGGGGTCTCTTGTACTAATTAAATTAACACTGAAAATGGCTAACATCATTGATTAAGAGTCCAAAGCGCTGTATATCAGTAACAATTAGGACAAATTCATTTTGGGCAAAAATTAAATCTGCCCTTCCTTTATCCCAGGAGATTAATTATCATCTTTTCCTAATAACCAAGGGTCTCACCTGGGAATAAAGGCCATTTTGGCTCCCATTGTGGAGCCTAGTTTGAAGATGGCAATCTTCAGTTTCAAATCTGACTTCAGATTTGGCTGAACTTGTTCAAACCCCAGGCCTGCCACTTAGCAAATGTATAATCCTGAGCAAAATACTACCTACTATTTGGCTCAGTTTCCTTTTCTGTAGTGTGTTAACAAAGATAATCCCTGTCTTAGGGTCTATGACAATCACTAAATGAGGAAAATCCTATAAAAGAGTTAGTTCTGAGCCTGGCACATGAAAAAAGCTGAGTAAATGGTGGTTATTATCATAATCAGCTATGTTTCTTATTCTCTTGTGCTAATGATCTAAGACAGTTCTAATATCTCTTCCTAAAACCTTATGGTTGAAGGGAAGATGCAGAGGATTGCCTTAACTAATCCTAAGTTTTACTGAAAGGCAAAAGTGCTGATATTAGTATGATCCAAGAGAGACTCCAGTGGTGGATTATTGTATCTGGCTACTTCACTTTCCGTAAAACTTTTCTGGAGAACACTGCACAACAAATGACTACAGAGAATCTAGGGTCAAAGATTCCCAGAGCTGCTGTGGAAAAGGAGAAAAACCATGGCGGTCACTTCCAACCCAGCCATTGTGTGGACAATGCTCATGCTCCCTTAAGACTTTTGCTCACAAATATGAAGCGTCCTTGGAGGTGTTTGGGAGTTATTTTTGAGAATTATTCTCATAACAACATCAATCAAATAAAAAAAGGCTAAGTCTAATAGACCATCCTCTCTGTGCCAGTCCTTATGCTGAGCACAACTGCATCGTCCGCATCATCACATTTTGTCTCTACAGGAAGGAAGTAGTATAATTATTTCCAAGGAAGTATAATCATGCCCATTCTACAGATGAGTAAACAGACTCAAAGAGTGTAAGTGAGTCTTCCAAGGCCACCCAGGTAGCACATGATCAAGATGGGATTTAAATCCATGTCTTCCTGAATCCAGAGCCCATGCCCTTAACCCTGAGCAGACACCACCAGTGAGAAAAACCCCCTTCCTTCCTATAGGCATCTCTAGAAAGCAGCACGTCCAGGAGCTCCAGAGTACCAGTTCCCTGGCCCCCCTGATGCTCAGGGTCTTGGAAGAGATTCAGACATGCCTGGGCCAGTGTGGGACTTTTCACAAAAACCCAACAACTCTGCTGCAAAACAATGCAAATGACAACATAAATGATCATGCAAACTCTTCAGCCTACCCCTGGCCTTCATTCTTCTTAGAATTTGCTTATGAGAAGAAAGTCACTATGAACCCAGATTTGCAAATTACTGAGTCCCCTTCAGGCACCCCTACTATTCTTTCAGAGACCCTCCCTCCCCACACCCCATTATCAATTTCATCTGAGGTCTCTTTTCCAATTTTCTTTCCCCCAGAAGCTCCAAGAGTCTCTTTCTAACCCAGTCTCTTCCAAACCAACCTACCCCTGCAAGCCTACAGTCCTCCTCTGCCCCCCATTTCTGCCCCCAACTCCTTCCTAGGGCCCACCTTCCTCTGATGCCTTTTCCCTAGCATGCATATTACACACTCTTACTCCAGCTAGCCTCCCTTTCTGGGCTTCTCCGCCCAGCCCTCCCATGTGCTCAGGCCCTAGAACTTAAGCACTCCATCTAATGGACCTTCCTACTCAGCCTCAATATTTGCTTTCCAATACATTGGATTTATAGAGTGTTTGCCTGAAATAAAATGAGAAATTTTAGAGCAAACCGAGGCTTCTCAGCTGCTAAGCTCCATCATGTACTTTAAATAAAGAAAGGGGGGGAGTGTGTGTGGAGGGGTGCTTGATGCATCCTCCTATCCCCTGAATTACCACTTCATCCCAGACTGCTCCCCTGCAAACCCAGCTGGTGCCTACCTGGCCCGGCTCGCTTCCCCCAGCTAAGTTAACAAAACAGTCAACCGCTCATCCACGGAGCTCTCCCTAATCAACTCTCAGTGAAATAATATTTGCTTTCCATGCCTACTTTGAATCCCACTCACTTTGTTAAAAGATTGCCTCTGGCTGTCTCTGCTGGCCTAATCTAATAGTTTCTAGTTTGTACAAGCAAAGTGTTTTCAACCATCTATATAAATAGCTTAAGCAGGAGAGGACACTCGTGTGGCCCCAGCACCGCGCTATAGGACATGACAGATCCCAAAATGACGCCTCGGCGGAGCTCCTGGGAGAGCCCCCCTAGCTAAGCGAAAGCAATTACCATACTGTATCAGGCTGAAAGGACAGTCTGTCTTCCTATAGAAAGGCTGATGGGAAAAGACATTCCTGTCTGATTTCTCTAGTGCCAGAGACCATCCAAAGTGACTACGTCTTCTGTGCCACCCCATGTTCCTACCTCCGAGGGAGCAGAGGGAGTCAGAGCAAAGTAGGGAGAGGTAAAAGGAGCTGAATCAAGCTATTTTTTTTTCCTATAAGATACTTAATGCAACCAACTTTACTTTTTTTTTTTTTTTAAGATTTTATTTATTTATTTATTTGAGAGAGAGAGAGAGCCAGAGAGAGCATGAGCAGGGGGAAGAGGGAGAATCAGCTCCCTGCCAAGCTGGGAGGCTGACAAAGGGCTTGATCCCAGGACCCTGGGACCATGACCTGAGCCGAAGGCAGACGCTTAACCGACTGAGCCACCTAGGCAACCCCCCAACTTTACTTTTTAAAGAAAACATATACATCACATTAAACTTACCATCTTAACCATTTTTAGGTATATAATTCAGTAATGTTAAATAAATCCACACTGTTGGACAACCAATCCTCAGAACGTCTTGCCTTGCAAAACTGAAACTCTATACCCATTAAATAACAACTCCCCATTCCTGCTCCCTCCAGCCCGTGGGAGCCACCGTTCTAATTTCTGTTTTCTGTGAATTTGACCACTCTAGGTACCTTGTGTAAGTGGAATCAAGCAGCATTTGTCTTTTTGTAAATAGCTTATTTCCCTTAGCATCATGTCTTCAAGGCCCATCCCTGTTGGAGCATGAGTCAAAATTTCCTTCCTCCTTAAGACAGAATAACATTCCATTCCATGTTTATCCATGCGCCCATCGGACACTTGAGTTGCTTCCACCGTTTGGTTAGTGTGATATTATCCAGTTGCTGTGAACACGGGTGAACACAAATATGTCTTTGGGACCCTTCTTCCAATTCTTTCGGATGTACTATCAGAAGTGGAACTGCTGGATCACATGCTAATTCTATTTTTAATTTTTTGAGGCACTGCTGTATGGCTTCCTACCAACAGTGCACAAGGGTCCTTATTTCTCTACATGGTACCAACACTTGTTACTTTCTGTTTCTTTGTTTGTTTGTTTGTAGCCATCCTGGCAACTGTGATCCTACTAGTTCTTTAAAGTCCGTTTTCTTTGGGGATGAAATCGGGAAAAATCGCAAGCAGGTCAGGTTGAGGATAGTGTTTATGGTGAAAGCGAAGGGACATCTCTCCCTTGAGATAGAATCATCTGAAATGGTTGGCACCCTGCAGCCCCAGCCGCCTACCGTAGTAAGTAACATCTTATCGCAACCCAGCCACGCTCACTTGTTTACCTACTGCCCACTGCTACGCCACAGGACCAGGGCGGAGTCAAGGAGTCACAGCAGAGACTGTATGTGGCATGTAAACCCCGAAATCTGTAACATCTGATCCTGTGTAGGAGAAGTTTGCCAAGCCTTGTTCTGAAGCAGGTAGAATTATGTCAAGGACCCTTTGACAGAACTCCCATAATTTCCTCCCGTCAGAGGATCAAGACTAAAGTACAGCTCGGCAGGATGATGCCATTGACATTCCTATGTGTGTGTGCACGGGGAGTGGGGGGGGGGGGGGACATCGCCATCCAGCGGAGGGTGGGGAAGGAGAATCAGAGATCCCTGGAATTGCTCATAAGGGAAAACCAGTCTTGGGCTGGAGGGGTAGCACAGGCTTCTTGGGGAGCTGGAGCTTGGGCAAGGCTGGACAAGTATCAGGTTTGGATGGTTAGGGAGAAGCAGGGCTGGCCCTTTGGGGTGGGGTGGTGACGGCCTAGGTCAACAGGCAGAGGAAGCAGCTCTCTGAAAAGGGCTGAAGAAACAACAGGATGTGTCTGGGACATGATGATGAGAAGACCACAAACAGCTCTCCCAAGCCAGCTCAAGGGGGGGGAGGGGGTGCGGGGGCAAATGGCGTACGTAGCATTAGGCCTTTGGTTTTGGCCTGGAGAGTAACAGAGTGTCCTGGAAGCTTTCATGACCTATGAATTAGATGTGACTCCATTTTAGCTTTGGTCACCCTCACTTCTGAGGGTCAAGACAAAGTGATTCAAACCTCCATCTAACATTTGGTAGGAGGTCACTGTCCCTTCTGATCCCTCAGACACCCTGGGGTTGGGGGTAGGGAATTTTGGCTTTTCCAAGCAGTTTGGACCCTCAGTTTCTGCTTCCACTGAATGAGCTTAATTTGCATAGCATCTCACACCCTACGTGTTTAATCCATTTTTTCTCGCATGGTAGCACTCCACTTCGGACATTGCTAGCCCCCCAATTCTTTCACTCCCCAAAATACCACATGCCCAAAGTAAGTCTGCATCATAACGACAATACGATAACAATATTTACGATAACAACAACAGTAATGGTACATGCCGAGAGTTGTTATATATTAAATCACTTTCAACAAACTGATGTTTGTCGTGTTTACCTAAATAGCCCCGAGAAATCACTTAAAATTGAGTATTAGACAATTTGGTCACGTTTCTCAAGAGGAACTTAGCATGCCGCATGCCTGGCATTTTTCCCAGATCTTCTTTCTCCTCTTGCATTTGCCTCTCTCCTTTTCCCAACCTCAGAGATTCCCAAAATCTTGTTAATTTCTCATCAAGAGAATCTTAACTCTTTTTGTCTATCACAGTCTTATCTCAATATCTTGCCTGGGGGCTTCCCTTGCACATCTAAACCAAGACCGGTCAATTTGTCCTTAATTCCCCCGTGCCCCTTCAACAGGAGACCCAGGGACCAGCTGGATGATGGCAGATGGCTCACTCTCCTCCTTACATAATAGAAGCTAGGCTCTAGGTGGATATATTTTGCAGGGTATGTAACATGCATTAAAGACTAAGGGAAGGGGCCTTGTCTCTGGATCTCTGTGCCGTCCATGAGAAAGCAAGCATGTGGCTTCTGCCAAATGGAGAGAAGGGGTCAGAAAGAATGAGAAGAATCCAACAGGTGTTGACTACTCACTGGGTGTCCCAGGCACTGTGCTATGCTCTGTATGATCATTCTGTCTTCAAGACTAAAGAAGAAAAACCCCGTGAGGTCGGTACTATCATCCAAAGAGTATAGGTGAATAAACCAAGGGTCACAGGGATTAAGCAAGTGTGGGCCCAAAGTCACACATGTCGTTAGCAATCTTTGCTCTTTCTACTTTATCATGCTACTTCATCCAGGTACATAGGAGAGAAGAGGCTGCTTAAAGTTTAAGCCCAGGCCTCGACCTGCTGTGGCTGTCACTGTGACCCTTGGACTGCAAGCACCAAGATCTCTTATTCTGTGTGTGACCCAGATCTCCACTCGCTCACACCAACACAGGAATGAGTCTATCAACCCTTCAGTGGGACCTAATAGCAATAATTTGCAACATCTTTTATTTTTCTAATTTCCCTTTAAAAAAATCAATAAGCGGTTAGTGACGCCATTAAGAGAATGAAAGCAGATTTCTCCCTATTATGAGAATTGATGTTTGCAGCATTTATCACACACACACCAAAAATAGAAAAGAGACCACTGAGCTTGTGAAACCCCCATACTTGAGTTTAAATGTCAGCAACCAAAAGAGAGGGTGATGCAGTAAAGAGCTCAAACACAGAAGAGTGCCAGGTTCAAGTCCTGCTGCACTTCTTCCCATTTCAAAGGACTGTTTTCAAGAGTAGATGAATTAGGGCATTAAAAGCAAAATGTCTGCTCCTGGGAGGTAGGAAATGCTTTACCAGGATATGTCAGATGTAGGTCAGTGGATTCCCTTCTGTGACACTTCACTTCTTGGGCACCTGGGCTGTCTGTCCCCTTCCCTGCATTCCTGTACTGCACCTGCCCCAAGTGACGCCCCTGGGGCCAGCGGCCAGCCCCAGGCCCCAATCCATCTTCCCCCTAATTCATTGCATGACTTCAGGGAATCAGTTCTTTTTACTTTAATATTCTTCCCTTCTCATATTCCTTATTTCACTGCCAGGTACAGGCCAGGAATGATTTCATAAATCCCAAAACATAACTTCTGATCTTCCTAAAACAACTCCCGACTCAAGATGAGAGGCTTTAATTCCAATCACGAGCAAAGAAGCATCTTTTGAGGTTGGTTTTTGTAGTCTGGTCCGAGGAAAAGGCATGGCTTCTGACGAGACTTCAGGAATATTGAGCCCATGATAAAGGTCAGGTGATTTCAAAGGGCAGGACCCTCCCTGATTATGGAACAGCCACTCGGCTGCACCTGGAGAAGGCTACATGGATGTTAGAGCTGGATCAAGCATCAGGATCATTCCTGAATGACCAGACCTGAGAGGGCTGGGGGCGGGGGGTATGTTGGGCGAGAAAAGCCAAATGGGTTCCAAAGTCGCAAACCTCGAGGAACATGAACCACACTGGGGAAGAGAAGGAAAAAGGACACAATGCCCGCCCCAGAGGAGAAAGACAGGATGAGATGGCTTTTATATTTTCTTTCCCACTCTGGTTAGAGTGAAACTGACACTCTCCTTCGGGAATTTCTCTTCTCATACCCTGCAAATGCAGACAAAGAGCCCCAGGAAATCTGGGTGTCCAGGGGAGGACTCAGCTTCTGCTCTTCCACAGAAGACTGGACCTCCTTTCCTGCTGTTCCTTGCAAGGAAGGCACTCCTGGGTTAGCACCTAGGCTCCCTCCTGAAATGAAGTCATGAAATACCTGCCTTCTTCCCATTCAGAACCTACTGTTTCATATGTGTGGGGGAGGAAAGCAGGAAAATATCACCCAAGTCCCACTGGGAGGTGTACATCCACATCTGTGATATTGTGATGTAACAAGAAATATATGTTTGGTCTTCATCTCCTGACACAGAGCTTCTAAAACCCTTGCCCTTTATTGAATAATAGGGAGGAAAGGGACATCTTTTGCTCTAATACTTGGTTTTCATTCCTGGTTCCTGACACAAGAGCTTCTAAGACCCTTGGAATCTCCAGGGCGATGAGAGTATCTTTTGTGTGTTCTAAGGAGATGACAGCTGGCTAGAAGGCCCTTAAGCTTCAGGATGATGCCTGTCACTAGAAAGACTAAGGCATGATGAGAAGGTTGGGACATTCACCCTCTGACCACCCTCTGACCTTTGGGAAGAGAAGAGGGGCTGAAGATTGGGTTCATCATCAATGGCCAATGATTCAATCCATTATGTCTATGTAATGTAACCTCCCTAGACACCCTTATTTGGAGGTTTGGAGAGCTTCCAGGTTGGTGAGCACATGGAGGTGCTGGGAGGGTGGTGCTTACAGAGAGGGTGGTGCTTACAGGTGCTTACATGGAGACTCCATGTCCCTCTCCCAGTACCTTGCCCTCTGCCTCTCTTCCATTTGACTGTTCCTGGCTGAGATGAGACCCAACACGGCCAGCGCCACGTGGCTCCATGAGGACTAAACTGGAGCTACGAATAAGGTACATGGGATTAGAATGGGATGAGGACATAGGGCGTAACCCTCTCAGGTACTGAGGGGAGCAGATGTCTGGATGGTTCTGTGAAGGTGACCCATGATGTCAGTATTCCATGAGTAAGTGTTGACCAAGCAGAAAGAGGGAATGAGTATTTCAGAGGAAGGGGAGGCATCAAGAAATGACAGACAGGCTGGGCACATAACAGGCATTATCGGAATTTCGGGTTTACAGACCAGTGGCCCTGGGCCCCAGAGAGAAGAGGTTAGAGAAGTCAGCATGAGCCAGATCACGCAGGGCCATATAACCCAAGGAAAAGTGTGGATGCTGTTATCAGGACAGTAAGGAGCCATTGACAGTTTTAGCAGAAGAACACGGTCAAGACCCTCCATCTGTGACTGGAGGGTCCCATGTCTGGAGGCCAGGAGAACATTTAGGCCAGTGTTGCTGGGCCCAGGTAAAAGATGGTGTGGGCTAGGCCCAAGGGGGCATTTCAGGGTGTGGGGAGAAGGGGGTGGGCTACAGGGATGCAAGAAAGACAGAAAAGATGGGGATGCACAGTGGCTTGGGCATGGGGCTGGAGGTAAGAGGGAGTTATGGTGACTTTTGGAATTCTAACTTGGAAGGCAAGAGGATAAGAAAGGGAAGGGGCACAGGTGCCTGCACGGGGGAGACCGAGAGGTCACCATCCCGCTTTCCTCCTCCTGTCTCCTCTCTTCCCCCACCTCTGCCCCTTCCACACCAGCCTCCCTGCAGGGCTGCAGCCTGCCTGAGAGGCTCTGGGCACTGGTGCTTGCATAACTAACGCTGCTGAGTTAGAGACAGCTGCAGCCGGGAGCCTCCAGCTGTGGCCCCAAAGGGTGATGGGATTGCCCAGAAAGAGAAGCTTCAGTAAAAGAAGGAAATTCTGCACGGGGTCTCAGGGACTTTCAGAATTTTCTGGTCTAGAAGTCCCTCTATCAGGCCTTGGCATGTGATCAGTCGACTGAGAGCATAGAGGTCCAGGGCTTCCAGAAATCACAAGGAAATGTCCAAGAAACGGCTCCAGAGAAGGCCTGTGGGTTGTCAGGGTTCTTTCCCTGGCAATAGGACACGGTCCATGTTAAGAGTCAAACCCAGAAATTGGCCACGGGTGACAAGAAAGGGGAGAGGGAACAATCCTCACCTTCCAGTCAACTCATCATTCTGAGAACATGGGCCCTGCAAGGGAGGACACCTCCCTCTAGGGTCTCCTAAAGGCTCTCAGAATCACTGTACTGATCCCATTGGGCTGCTGCCCCCTTGTCCCAGACTACTTGCGTAGAAAGAAAGGAAGTCATATGGTACCCTGGAATAAGCAGGATATAATTTCAGACCAGCTCTGAGACCTTAAGCAATACTTCTCTTCTCTGAGCCTCAGGGGATTTTGTTTGTTTTGTTTTGTTTTTAATCTGCAAAATGGGGCCATGGTAGTGATCTTTGTTTCTCTGAATAAAATGTAGTGTCTGGCAAAAATTAGGTGGTTGGTAATTAATAATTCAGTTATTTATTCAACATCCATTTATTAAGTGCCTACTATGTACCAGAAATTGCTTAGTGCTTGGGACCAAAACAGAAAGATCCCCATCTGTGTGGAACTTATATTCTAGCATGTGTATGGCATGGGGGCAGAGAAGGCAGACAACATTCAATAAGAAATAATAAATAGATTATCTACTTTGTTAGAAAATGGTGAGTTCTATGAAAAGAAGAAAAAGCAGAGCAGGGTAAGAAAAAGGATGACAGGAGTGACCTTGAGCAAGTCTTTCTACTTTTCTAAGCCTTTGGCTTCATCTGTAAATCAGATACAATGATATCTACCTCACAGGGCCATTGTGGAGAATAAATGACCACAAATCATCTAGAATTGTACCTAAACCTTGAGAGATGCTCAAGAGTAATAGTCGATATCATCATGATGTTGCAGGATTGGTGGATTGGGTCAGACCTTATTGAGAAGGGGACAGCTAGACAAAAACTAGAAGGAGATGAGGGGAGTGCATCATGGGAGCCTGGAGAGAGTGCCCTGAGCATGGAAACCATCCATTACCAAGGCCCTAAGACAGGAGCAGGAGTACCAAGGAGCTGTGCCATTGGCAGTCCTCCTCCAGACCCCGTCAGAGAGATTGGAAGAAGCTCAGACAGTCACCCCTCTAGAAGAAGTTGAGGAAGGAGAAGCATTTGGAGGAGGACGACTCTGGGGGGATTGTATTAGGGAACTTGGCTGTTGTTGCAGCAGAGAAAGAAGCAGTAAATTTCCCTTAGCTGTTGTGAACTGAACACGAGAGCTTGTCTCCAAGCTGGTTGGGATGCAGGCTGCCTTCATGCCAGTGGACCCCAGTCTCTGCTCGGATGCATGTGAGTGCTCCTTGGGGGTGCCTCTCTATGTCTGAGGTCAGGTGAGTGAGTGAGCATGCGTGTATCCTCTTTGTCAGCGTGCATCTTTGTGTAACTGTGTCTATCTGCTTGTTATGTACTACAAATGTTTGTCCCTGTTTGTTCACGGGAATGCATCTGTGTCTCTGGCCTGTGTGTATATGTGTTGGGATGTATGTGTGTGTGTGTATATACTGAGAGAGGTGTGAGCATGTGTGTAGTGATTTGTAGCAGGAAAATTCTCCTTGCTGAAGAGATGTGTGTGCAAAGGAAGAGGGAAAGAAAGAACCACCATGCTTTAGTTCATATCCATATGTGACCTTCCACAGTGAGGTTCTTCACCTTTCGGGGCCTCATACTCTATCCCACCACCCTCTCAGAAATGCAATACTTGCGAAATGCCTAAATACACTCCAGTCTCAGACTTGCAAGAAATTTCTACAGTCACATTAGATGTCATTTATAGGACACTGAGGGTAATGAATTCATTCCTTTATCCATCCATCATAGTATTAAGTGTCTGTAGTGCTCCCCCCCCCCCCACATCATGTTAGGTGCTGGGAATGCAAAGACAAGGGGCCACTGAAGGTTACAGGTTTTGGAGACAGGTGAAAGTTTGAGTTTCAGCTGGTGCCCTTTACTGGTTGTGTGACCTTGAGCAAGTCATTTTATTTTTCTAAGGGTTTTTGTTTTATATGCAAATCAGATACAATAATACCTACCTCACAGGGCTATTGTGAGAAATAATAAATGCAAATATTTACAATGGTAGTGAGACCCAAATAGATGCTCAAAAGTAATAGTCAATACCACCACCACCACCAACATCATCATCATTTCTGTTATTTCTGACTATAGTTTCTCCCCCCCATTGGCACACACATTAAGAGAAGCTACTATTGAAATGCCAGTTTCTGACCCTGGGATTTTTAAGACCTGGATCTTAATTCTACTCAGGTCATTTAGGTCATTGTTCATAAAACCCTCGGAAGGGTTTCCCTCCCCTCTCCACCCACCAACCTGCTTTATCCTCCTCCCTGTGCATATCATTACCAGAAATTATACCATTATGGGTATTTTTCCCCTTATTTATTGTTTATTTGCCTGTCTCTTCCAGTCAATGTTAACTCCACAGGAGAATAATGACCTGATTTTGCTCATTTGCTCTGGAAACAGGTACAAACTTTACCTTCTGTGTCTAGGAAAGTGCCTGGCACCCAAGAAGGGCTCAGTGAGCACGTGTTGAATGAATAAGTGAATGAATAAATGAATGAATGAACTAGCAGGAGCTACATCATTACAAAGACTTAACTGCTGAAATCAATTCATTAGTATGGAAAGCTTCTCAGAGCAGACAATATTTGATCTGGGAGGCTGAGAGTTTTCCAGCTAATGAGCATACTAGGCAGAGGAAAGAGTGTGTCCTTGTGACTGTGTCACAGGAAACAACCCAGGGTGGTCAACCTTGCTCCCAATCACCTTGGCGATGCCACCAAAACTCTACACTTGGCCTGGGAGTGTATAGAAAAGAAGAAACACCCTGAATTTATGACTCTGTGTAATCCTCTTCAGTCTTCTAGAAGCTTTGGACCAGCCCTCATTTGCATATAAATGGTCATAACTTTTTAATCATAGATAAATGCCATTCTATTTGCTTGTCCTTGTGCCTCCCTTGATGGAGAAATAAGAGTGACTTATGGTTCATGTGTAACAGCAATTAAAACATATACACACAACATTTCCTTGCTTTGTGTATCTCTCTCGCTCTCAAGTTCTTTCCATCTCTCCTCCTCCTGCTCTGAGTGGTGAGTGGCAGAGAGAATGCTCTCTTGGTTGAGAGGTCATGGTTATAAATAAGGGCTCTGGATTTAAATGGTTTGCTTTCAAATCCTAGGTCCCTTATTACCTCCTGTGCAGTTTTGGACAAGTCCCTTCATCTCTCTGTACCAGTTTGGTCATTTGTAATACGGGCAGAATATAAAATCATGTAGGTGTGTTGCAAGGATTAAAAGAAGTGATGTACCTAAAGCAAGTCCTCAAAAATGGGAATAATTATTACCATTTCATCAGTATTATAGCAATATTGGAGATATATATATAGAGAGAGATCCATATATATATATATATGCCTCCATATATACATATGTGTATATATATATATATATATATATATATATATATATATATATATATATACCTCACTTCAAACCAGCCAGAGAAATTGAAGGTCTTACTCTCTTATTAGAGAGGAAGTAAGATAAATGAAGCCACCATATTGAGATGTTGATACAGATTGGATTTTGGTGATGCTCATATGGAGAAAGTCCATATTTCACCCCTGGAGAAATCCTTATTTGGAAAACAAACTGGCTGCAACTCAAGAGGAGATCTGGTCCCTGAATCTCACCAACACTTGGCTCCAACAAGAACTGGATGAGCCCTAGAGAAATCAGCCATCAGTGGACAGAGATCTCTTTGATGCTTGTTTTAAGGACAATTGTGTTGGTTTCTGTTTCAGCCCTTTACTCTTGTTCTGATATAATCTGTGGGAAAAAAGGGGTAGAGTGTGGGTGGAGGTGAAATGGACACTTGTTGGGTCTCTCCTGCAGATGTTTTGTTTTGTTTTGTTTGTTTTGTTTTGTTTATTTTATCTCCTCTCATTCCCACATTATCCCATGAGGCAAGAGTTATCATTCTAATTTGCAGATGAGGAATTTGAGGTTTAACAAGGTAAAGTAATTTGCTTACAACTGATGAAGAAGAACCTAGATTTGAAGTCAGGCTGCCAGAATTATGTCTTTTTGTAGCCTGCCTCCTCTCTTTCATGGAGACAGTTGTGGGATTATTTGTTAGACCCAGTTTATGGACATCTTTTTGCCGGAACTTATCTCCTAGGAATCTAGAAGCATTTGTCTGACTGATACCAGCCTTCTGCTGATGTGAGGCCCACCAGCACCAAGAAGTCAACAGGTCTAAAATGAAGCCCAACATCTCCCCACTCCCCCATTCCCACCCACCCTTCTACCTAGGCCCACTCTTTTTTATGTTTCTTACAAATTATGGGTCACTGCGAGTTACCCTAGAATCCTCCCTTCACTGACTTCCATTCCTCAGCAAGTCTTGTCCACTCTCCCTTTGAAGGTATGTCAAATTTGCTCCTGTTCCAGATCCACCATCAAGCCCATCATCTCTCACCTGACGCAGGTAGCTATAACCACCTCCCTGGTGTACTTGCCCAGGGTATTTGCCCCTTTAGTCCAACCCTTTTGCTTTGCCAGGGTTACTGTCATAAAAACAAATGGAATCATACCCTCCCCTGCTCAAGAATCTTCAGTGGCTCCCCACTGTCTACATGTTAAGGATCAAACATCTTATTCAAGGCATCTACAATATAACAACATTATACTTTGATCTCCTCTCACCTCCCATCTACCACACAGAAATGTCTAACGATTTCTCTAAAATGCAATGTCTTTCCCATTTAAGAATATTCCTTCTCCGATATCTTGCCCTTTGACTCCCAGTTAACCTCCAAGCCCACAAAAAATGTTATGCCTATCTTACCCAACTGCCCCAGACAAATCCAGCCCCCCACTCAGCATTTCACACACTACAAGCATTGCTCTCCCACCGTGGGAAATCTTACTCACACGTTCCTCCCTCAGTAAACATGAGCCATGAACTTCTTAGAGATAAACCTCTTTTCTTATTCTTCTTTGTCTCTTTAGCACCTAGCCTGAGAATATTCAGACAGTGAGAATCATAATGCAGACATGACTTTGCATGTTCACATTAAACATATCATAACCATATTTCCACCAAGCTACGCCATCTTCCTAATTATCTTTTTAGTTGCTGTATATTTCCTCCTGTTGATGTGCCATAATTACTTAAACATTCAATTCAAGTCATTAAATGTAACAAACATTTGCCAAGTACCCAACATGTGTCAGGTACCGTGCTAGAGGCTGGAGACCCCAAGAGGAGGGGAATATGGCCTGTGGCCCCAAAGATGTCACATTCTAACACAGACAACATCGGGTGATGGGTGCCCTAAGAGAGGCAGAGAGGCCTGTCACTGGTGGGTTGGGAGCACCAAGTAAAGAAGGACTTTTGGGGGAAAGAAGCTGGGGAAAGTAAAAGATGTAGGTGATATTTTGTCTGAGTTTTAAGAGTTGAATAGGAACCTAAAAAATAAATAAATACTAAGGAAAAGACAGACACACACACTGAGAGAGAGAGAGAGAGAGGAGACAAATTAAGTCCTATAAAGGGCAGAGCTAGGAATTCAACACCAATGGTCTGATTCTAGAACCTGCTTGTCATCTTTTGCTACTGGTGAACTCCTACTCATCCAACAATGCTTGGCTTTGGCTAGCTCTGTACTCTGTTAGTCTCAAATCTCTTTTTATGAAACACTTATCCATTTCATGGCGCTGGGATGTGCTAGCAGATTTTCTCCAACCCATATTTTCCTTAAACCTGATAACTGGGGTTTCACAAAGTATGATTTCTTTTTTAAGTTTTACAAAATGAGTTCACTAAGATGATGCATCTCGTCTTTTGTTTCTGTTTCCTATAAGAATTGCAATGTTATCAAAGAAACAACTCTAGAGCTAATTTCTGGTAAATATTAAGTTCTCAAAAGACATCAAGTGAATAAATGATCAACCAAAGGCTAAATCACTGAGCTGGCTGTGTGAAAAAGAGAGAATTAGTAGAAAGTGAAAAGCTGTGGCAGGTTACATGATTACCTTCGCAGAAGTTAAAATAAACAAGCGAAAAGTGCCCGAATGAGTATCTTAATACCCTGCCAGTGGCATTGTTGCTTATGGAAAATCGGCAGAACAAAGTTTATCGAAAGCTGTGAAATCAACCCCACTCTTTGACTCGCCCCATCATCTAAAAAACTCATTCAAAAAGAAGAAAACAACAGATATTGTATGCACCGTTTTCTATATTAGTAAAAGTCTGGAAACAATAAAAAATGTCCAACAATAGGGAGTGGTTAAATAAATTACAATATGTGAACTGGAAGGAGTATTATGAAGTCATTAAAATGGTAATTAGAAAGATTATGTAGCCACATGGAAAAACATTTACTATATAATATTAAGTGGGGAAAAAAAAGCTGAATACGAAATTGAATCGAGGCCATCACTGCAATTATGCAAAACTGTGTGCACATGAATCAAGACACCAGGGGAAGAAGCATACATGTGACCAGCTGTTTTAACTGGTGTATTTTTCTTTTACAAATGTCCTTCAATCGGACGGGATGTGCATTCGTGAGCCCAGCCTATGCTCTCCAGCCTCTAGGGGGAGCTCGAGTCTTCCCCTACGTGGCCTCCTCTATCCGCCCTGGGAGGATAGAGAGGGTCTGCGGCAAGAGCCAGGGCCGCGATGAGGTGTGAAGGGTGGGGCTTCTGGTGCCCAATTTAATGGGATTATGGATAGAATTGAATTGGAGCAAACTTTCCCCGGGCTTTTTTCTCTTGTTTTTTTCTGTCCACAGTTCTTGGTTCCTCTTGTGGAATCATTTGCTCTCCTGGCTTTTTTCTCTTCTAGGCACGTATATCTTTCCTGGCTTCTCTACTTTGGCCACAGCATTAAGAGAGGTCTAGAATGTCCGTCACCCGGGAAGCAAGTGCCATCCATCAGCCCCTAAATTTAATTAAAAAAAAAAAAAGCTGAAATTACCCTATAGATATACTTGCACAATCAAGAATGATGTACATTTGTGATCCCATGATTTCTAATTAAAGGGAAAAACTCTGAGTTTCCATCAGTAGAATACTAGTTAAATAATTTAGGGTACATCTTTATATTAAATACTAGGAGGCTATTTTTAAAAAAGCCTATGGGTTGATAGTGTGTGTATGTATAAATTATCCAGTTGATCATAAGAACCATCTGTCTGTATATGCTGGAATGAATAAGCATTGAATATGTAAGAAACTGATCATAATAGTTACCTAGGGGGGATAGACATTGAAGGACAGAAACTTCTACATTTTACTCCATATTTTATATTATTTATTTGCCATCTGCACATATTAGTTTTTGATGTATCTTTTTAAAGTGGGATTAGGGCAGGATCTAAGGATAGGGAGGTTGGGATAGAGGATTTTGAATCAACAGATTCTATAACTCTGCTATGCATCTGTACTAAGGTGCTCTCACATCTCCCTAATATAATCTAGCCCAGCTCACTACAGTAAGAAACCAGCTAGAGAACTGGGTCCAAAGCTAGAACACACAAACGTTCCACCACTACTACCACTATTATTACTACCACCACGGATGCTATTATTAATAATGGTAATCATAAATGCAATAGCAGTAAATAAATGTAAGGACAATAAAAAATGTAATAATAATGCAACAATAAATGGATGTAAAGCAAAAGAACCAAAATAAAAGTAAAGGAGTTAAAGTTCCACTATTTAAAGAAAACTGCACACGATACTTAACTTTTTTAAAAGTTAAGATAGGAGAAATTTCACAAACAATTCCATTTTAACCAAGTCACATTTCGACCAAGACAAAGGAAATGGAAAGTCTATTTAAAATAGGACAGGGTTAGTCCCCGCTTGTGGTTTCAAATTGGCGCCCTAATAAACTGTGACTAAATTAGCTGGCTTTGAGCTTCAAAATCTGCTTTTCTCAAATGTCCCTTTCTCCTTAGATTGTGAGCCCCGATTTGCTTCCGCTCTCCAGGGGATTTCAAAGTCCATCGATTTTGCAGTTTTAAATCATTGCTTCTGTATGGGGAGGATGGGGAGAGAGAACAGGCTGTGGAAGCCAGAGGCAGAAGGATAAGTGCAGATTCATTTATAGTCAAGGCCAGGGCCTGCTGTGGCTGGCCTTGTCCTAAAGCAGTGCCTGGCCTAATCTCTTTTCCATGTGTAGCTTCATGGAGCAACTGTGGCTTCTCAGGCTTTCTAAGGGAGCAGGCACCCCATTGAGGACCCATGTCCTATTCCTCCGCTAGAACTCAATTATTAGAAGAGAGTGGGAATGTGAAAAGCTTCTGGTATACCAGCCAGGGATGCTTGGTGAAGGCAATCAGAGCAAAAAGAATCACATCTTCCTATCAGTTCCTTTCCCGGCCACTGGGGCCCAGCAGGTGGTCCTCAATGCCACCTCCACCTCCACCTCCAGAGGAACATGACGTGGAACCAAAGCTAATCTAGGCTTTCATTCCCTCATTGCCTACAGACAGATCCCTTTCCTACCCAACGTTGGGACAGAGTCTGGAGGGATGGAACTGAGATTAGATTAGTTGGCTCCCATGTCCTGGCATGTAAATCCATATACCATCATTGGTTACCACTGGTCCATTGACAAATGGTTCAGTGTAGAGTCACTGAGACCTGATCTCCCTCACCCTGGGGATGGCATCTGGCTCAAATTGGTCCAAATAATAATAATAATAATAATAATAATAATGTTGGTTCTAGCCAGTACACAAGAAGCCTCCATCTTTCAACATCTCTTGTTTGGAATTCAGAGCATCTCTCCACATACAAACGCCATTACAAAGGGATGGTTAGAATGAGCGTGTAGCCCAGAAAAGCACTGTGAGTTACCCTGTTACATAAATGCATAGCTACGTGTAAACTGCAAGCCTGAGACTGAATAGCCAGCTTCCATGGTCTAATAATGAGCATGATCTGGAACAAAATCTTGAATTTCAATGTTCTTTTCTGCAAAAATGGGGTTAGTAGCATTGACCCTCTGAGGTCATGGAGGAAATTAAGTAAGTGGATGTGCACAGAAGTGCCTGGGGCAGCGGCAGGTGGAGGTACTGGGGGGTAGGTTTTCCTTCGCTGCTGCATCTTCCAAGAATCCCTAAGGTACTGGGATGTCAGAAATAATCCTAACTCCAGCTATTTGAAAGCTTCTTAAATCACCAATAAAAAGTCATTGTTAAGGGGCGCCTGGGTGGCACAGTCAGTTAAATGTCTGATTCTTGGTTTTGGCTCTGGTTGTGATCTCTGGGTTGTGAAATTGACCCCTATGTTGGGCTCTGTGCTCAGCATGAAGTCTGCTTAGGATTCTCTCCCTCCCTTTGCCCCCACCCCCTCTCGCACTCTCGCTCTCTCTCTCTCTCTCTCAAATAAGTAAACCTTTTCTTTTTTTAAGTCGAGTTAAGAACCATTTTTTGTGTGTGTTTGAACTGATTTGCCATAAGTAATGTCTTACAGGTACCTGGTGCCAAGTGACTTGTCAGAGTTTGCAAATCTCCATTTACAAAGTGAATAACTTACCATCAACTGGTTTAGAAAGGAACCCCATTTGCCTTCAATGAGTAACTGTTATATTTTCATTTCCATTTTTCTGTAACTCTGTAGCCAAAAGACAACATGCTGACTTGTTTCCTACCTATTGTATGTGTTGGATAGAACTGCATAGAATACTTCGTCCAGGTGCTACTAGCTCTGTGATCTTGGGCAGCTTATCTAAGATCGCTGAGCCTCAGTTTTCATGTCTGAGGAAGAAGGGTAATCATATTTTCTATAAGGTTTTGTTGAAAGATGAAATTATAGGCTCTGCCTGGCTCAGATAGTTGTTGTTGTTATTATTATTATCATTATTATTATTATTATTATTATTTTATCATTATTACTGTTGCTTTGGGACTTAAAAAAATTCACCTTATGAGCCTTTGCTTTGTGTATTTTCAGCATCATGAAGGATGAGACTCTTTGATCATTCCTTTTTGCCATCTATACCAAAATTATTAGAATAATAAAATTATAAACGTTTAAGGTAGACCTTTAAAGCCAATGCAACAGCCAGCACAGAGCAGTGAATGTAGTAGATGTAACGAACATTTGCTGACAGGTTGAATAAATGATTACGTCCAACCACCTAGGCAGTGTTTTGAATGCTCTCTAGAACTTGGCAAGTGGTCATCGGACCCATGTTTGGACACCTCCAGTCTCCAGAAATTTGAAACTACCTTAATCGCATATGGTGGTTTAGCTGATAGGTGACTTGTGAAACTACTTTCTAACTGCACACCCATGGCAGGTTTCGTGCATGGATCAGGGCACCGAGACGGGCCCACAATCCTTAACTCCAGCTGGATTACGAACAAATCAGAATTCTCTTCCAAATTCCAAATGTTAGAGAAACCTGCTTTCCATGGAGCCATCAAGCCCCCTTCTTCACTCTACTTCATTTTTGTGGCCCCAAAAACCAGACATAAAAGGTCTGATTGTTTTCCTGCATGAGGTTGCTTCAGAGATCTGCCGGCAACTCTCAGATTTTCAAATCCACCCTTGATAGGAAACACTCCTTTGCAACCACCACGCACAGATTCCAGAGACGTGAGTAAGAAATAGGGGAGTTCCTCATGATCGTTCATGAAGAGGGAAGAGCAGAGGCCTCTTGGTCTCCGAGCTATTATTAAAATAAATGTCATTGGCTAAAAGGCAAGAAAAGTTTGGGGACCACCCAGGCGAATGACACTTTCCCAGCCCCACCATATCATCACTAATTGGATATTCTAACACTTTCTGTAGCATTTCATAAAAATGTTTCAAGACCAAGTGATAGAGTGTCCAAACAAGCATATCACAGATGTTCACTTTGGCTGGTTCTGGGGAAACACCTCCAACAAAATAGCAACGTTTTGTTTTTTTCTTTTTTTCTTCCAGTCCCAGATTGCTCTCTCTCTCTCCCTCTCTCTGGGAACACAGGCAAGTTTTGCTAGACCTCAGAATCTTGAAACCACCACTTGAAATAGCCATGGTTCAGGGTTTAAGGGTCAAATCCAGAGGTTCACTTGAATTTATTTTGGATTGAACACCTCCCCTGAGACATATAAAATTTCAGGGTCATTTTTTGTGGCTTTGCTTCAGGTTAAGTCAGGATTTGTTACAAAAGAGGACACAAAATCGTGAGCTCAAACTTCTCCAGGAACTTGGGGCAGAAAGTTGGCTCAGGACTTCTGGAAGATGGGCACTGTGGCCATCGGTAAGATCATATGCCCAGAAAGAAGTTATATTTACTTGATTCCTTGAAAACACAAAAGTCCCTTCTATGAAATGAGTGAAGAAAAAAAATTAAAGGTCCTTATATGTTTGGTCTACATCAACTTGTCTGTTCCGCTTTGGAAGCCTCAGCCTTCTTGCCTACCAAAGAGAAATAATCCATTGCAATCACTGTCCTTCAGCCTCTTCTGAGCTTTTTAAGGAGAGAGGCAGCCAATGGTTAGAACCACTTTCTCCAGCTACTCTAAGCACTCCACCCAGCAGCCAGAGCATGGCTCTACAGAGACCCTATAGTGTTTCCTATTCATGCTGTAGCAGATGAATGCAAACTGGTGGCTTCAAGCAACGTAAATGTATTAGCTTACAGTTCTGGAGGTCACAAGTCTGAAATGGGTCTCCCAGGGCCAAAGTCAGTATGTTGACAGCGCTGCATTCTTTCCGGAGGCTCAGGCAGAGGATCCATTTCCTTGCTTTTTCCAGCTTCTAGAAGTCCCCTGCATTCCTTGGTTTGTGACCCCTTCCTTCATCTTCAGTGCCAACAACATAGCAGCTTCAAATCTCTCCGTGCAACCTCCTTCTTCCATTTACAAGGACCCTCATGTGATTACATTGGGCCCAACCCCAATAATCCTGGGGAATCTTCCACCTAAAGATCCTGAGCTTTGTCACATTTACCAAGTCTCCCTTGCCATGTCAGGTGATATATTCCCAGCCTTCCAGGATGAAGACATTATTGAGAGGCCTTATTCTTTCTACCACAAATGCTAAGCCAAAATTAGGAGCTGGAGCTAGGCCTAGGAAATCAAGGAGAGCAGGGAGGGAAGGGCCCCTGCCATTGGTGGAGAGCTTGCTGTTTGCCAGACCTGTTACTTTGTCATCATAGAATCCAAGGAAAAAGAGGGAGAGGTGTCCCATTCTCGAGATACGGAGATTAGGAATTAGCCTGGCATTTCCAAGACACACAGATATCCCAAAGGAATCAAAATCCAAACTCCTTCTGCAGCACCAAGCCACTGGGTTTACCACGAGTATCAGATGGCAGATGGGTTTAGCCAGGTTTTATGATTCAGAGCTGGGGCTGGGCACAAATACAAACTTGCCATTGGTGACTTCTCAAAGCTAAAGGTTGACATTTTTTTTTTAATTTTATTCCTCAAAGGTGAGGCTTACTTCATGAAATCGTTTTTTCTTTTTAATGGGAAGTAAGTGAAAACATTCATGTATTTTTGGCTGAGTGAGAAGAAATGCTGTTTTCAAAGAGTAAGTAGTTTTCACCTGTGAATACTGTATTACATTTCAGTGCTGTAGAGGAGATTTTAAAGAATATCCAAAAAAAAAAAAATCAAAAGATAAAACATTTTATATGGAAAATTATTTTTAAATCTTCTAAATGAAAGGTTAGTCAGAGGTGTGAGAAGCTGTATGGGATTAAATAACTGTATTCTATTCCCCCTGCCTTGTATCTCTGAGCCAAATTGTATTGAATTTTGAAGAAAGAGACTTGGCATTTCTACAAAATTTGGAAAAGAGGAAAAAACATCTCACAGAAATGCTATGAGAATAAATCATGCTTTGGGACTCCAGGCTAGTGAGAACGGCCCTCTTCATCCACCTCAAATTAGCCTAAGAGATTTTCTTTGCAAAAGAATGGATCTTTGAAATTCTGAATGATTAGAGTAACTCAAATTACATCTTTATAATTCTGAGAAAGGCCAACAATAGCTTCAGTCTTGCCCCCCACCCCATTTTTCTATCATACAATGTGGTCTTCTACATGGTTCTGGGAAGAGACATGATGGACCACATTTTATAAAGACTCATTTTGCTTTAAAAGCTTCCCATCTTGTTTCAATGCCAAATTTATATTTGAGCACGTGAGAAAGGCTTCTCCCTTTGGGACACTGTCACCAATTTCACAAATAAGTCAATAATTCACTGATTTCTATAATAAGGCTGAAAGCTTAATCACCACCCAGGCCATTTGCTATGTTAACCAGAACATTCAGCTTCTCCAAGGGCCAAATACAAATCTCAGAAATAAAGGAGGATACATTTTTTTAGGCAAACTAAAAATAGTGTAGAATAAACGTAAGAAGGCATCAGAAAGATTAAGCCTGAGGGGGTTATGATCTCTAAATGCCCTCATCATTTATGTGATCTTTGCAGTCATGCTTTGAGATAGGTAATAGTAACCCTTTTAACAAATAAAGAAAGTGAGGTTCAGAAAGCTTACGTGACTTTCCCAAGACACCTTATTAGAAGGTAGTCAGCTAGGTCTTTAAGACATCAGTTTTTATTGTCTCCAGTAAGAATATATTTACCCTATCCTAGTAAGAGATGTGAGGTTAAAATCCATGAAAGCACATGGAGATTTTACCAGGCTTCTTCACTTGTTACACTGAAATATTCTACTTAGATCAGCAGCATTTCCAGGCTGGGCAGGAAGACAGTGATCCTGACCTCGGAGGAAGCACAAGGTCGCATTTACAGGAGTCCAGAGTTGGACTATTCCAACTCACCCATGGCTTCGCCAGTACCCCTAGATGCTCCATCTCCAGCATTTGAACTGATATGTTCCAATTAGTTAAACATAGATGATGCTCAACTTAGTTGATGTGGAGAACAAGTAAGAGATTATTTCAGTCCAGAGCCAGAGTCCATCTTTGTACATGCTGATAAAAACAGAGAAGGTCCATCTCCAGAGGAAAGTATAGAGCCCGGAATCAGACACCAGGAACACGCTGTCCTACATATAGCTAATGACAAACATGTGCATCTATATATTACTGTATATATTAGTTATATATACTAGTGTATTATTAGTGTATATATATTGTTACTTAATTACATACACCAGTTAGCCTATATGAAGGTCAGTTTATTGTATATATTATATATAAAAATAACATATAGTGTAGATTATATATATATATAATAATAGAAATAAGTTATATATATTATCATATAAATAAGTATACCTAATTAAAACAATTTTGTGTAGGCTCGCCGGTGTGATGCCCTCCCACAAGACTTGTTCCATGACACTGACACCTGGTTGTTTTATTTAAAATGTTTACTTAGAACGTGAGATGTGACCAATAGTAACTACTTCATTGAGTTGTAAGAGGATTAAATGACACCATGTATTTCAATTAATTTTGGCTTGCTGATTCCTACTGCTCTTTATGATTCTGGTCAAGTATCACCTCTTCTAGCAGCTTCTTGTGGTTCCTGCCCACTCCCGGGCTTTGCCAAACTGGGCTCGGCATCCTTTTTGGTGGACTTCCTGCCTCACTAAATATATGACATCATACTTTAATTATCTCATCAGACCGATGAGATATATAAAATATATATTACATATATATATATAAAATATATATTTTATATATAATATATACAATAAACTGACCTTCATATAGGCTAACTGGTGTATGTAATTAAGTAACAATATATATACACTAATAATACACTAGTATATATAATATATACAGTAATATATAGATGCACATATTTGTCATTAGCTATATGTAGGACAGCGTGTTCCTGGTGTCTGATTCCGGGCTCTATACTTTGAAAGCAGGAATAACATGCCATTAATCCCCAGAACTTCAGCCACCATTCCAGGCTGTAACCCATGCTCTGTGTTGAGCGAATAAATGCAAAATGCCTCTCACAGAACCTAGAACATAATATTAATGCCATCTTATTTTATGTTCAGAAAGTACTAAAAATACAGTGAGCATTAACTACTAAAAAAGAAATGTTTTAGTTACTTCAAGCTATGGAAGGTTTTACAATGATTAAAACAGTGGGTGTGAAGAATCTCATGTTTCACTTTTATAATGACTTGTTATTTTTGAAATTCACAGCTTGGATAGTAAAAGAAATGAAAGAGTTTGAGTTCCAGTACTTTCCATGCTCTGCCACAACATCACCGAATGCAGAATTCATTTGCAGACAGTTCTCCTTTTCCAGTTTTCATGACCCAAAAAAGAAAGATGTGAAGACTATTTCTTCCTATTGTTCCTATTTGCTGGTTTGGGGAAAACATTAAGCATTATTTTTGGAAATCCAATGGGAAGTTTGGGCCCGTGAAGTCAATGTCCACTGTGCAATAGGACTGACTCCAGGTGAAGCCCATGTCTGTGTTCCAATCAGCAATCAAAGCCCCGGAATGTTCTCAGCAGAGGGCATATGTGGGCCACACCTTCATAACAAAACTTGTCTTTTCATTGAAAACTCACTTTCATCTGTCATGATATCTCTAATGACTTTTTATTTCCCCCAAAAGAGGTCCAAGTCTTCCAAAGGAGTCTGATGGCCCCAATGGATATATTCCCACTGACTTTCCAGAAAATTCCAAAGACTCACTCTTAATAGATATATCCCAGGCAGATCTGCACAGAATAGGCACAGAATATCATTAAATTAGCATTTTTTATTTCTAAGTCTAAGGGCCCATATTCACGGAAAAGTTTCTGCCATTTGACAAGGAGAAAACACACTTAAGTTCACTGTGGAATTCTAGAAGGCAGAGATTCTCAAGCTTGGCTTGTCATCAATATTGGTGTCATCTTGGGAGATTTGAAAACTATGGATGCCACTCCAGAGATTCCTGTGATCGGTCCAGCAACCTGAGCATCTGGACTTTTAAAAGTTCTCCATGTGTTTCAAATGTGCAGCCAAGGTTGAGAACTGCTGCTCTTAGGTCTACAGCTGTGGTTCTCATCCCTGGGTGCACACTGGAATCTGGGAAACTTTAAAAACATCCCAATTCTGCAAACCCCCCCCCCGAATCAGTGGTTCTTAAACTTTGGCATGTATCAGAATCACCTGGAGGGCTTCTTAAAGCACAGATTGCTGGTCCCACCCCCAGAGTTGCTGATTCAATAGGTCTAGGGTAGGGGTTGGGAGTTTGCATTTTTAAGACATTCCCCTGGGGTGCTATTGCCACGTGTCCCACAACCACTTTGAGAACCACTGCCAGAGATATTATAATTTATATAGTTCAGGGTATTTTGTATTTCTGTACTGAAAAATATCTGAAATCCACACCTAAGTGCTATATCTCCTTCTCCTTTCTGATTAACCAACCTTGCACTGTAATGGAGATTCTCCATGACTCCAGCTTGAGTAGTTTCTTATAATCCCTCTCCCAAGGCTTTCCAGGGCAAAATGGTAGAGTGGTCAGAGCACAAGACAAACCTGCTTTCAATTCCGGGCTCTGCCTTCTTAGGAGCAAGTGACTACAAGCACACTGCTAGCCTCGGGGGGGATCAACTCCTCTGTGTTTTCTCAGCACTTTACCAGTTTCAGCACTGAAATTCCACATCCCAGGATATCCTCCAGTCCAGGGAAAACCAGGATAGTTGGCCCCCCCTTGACATCCTTCATTTTTTAACCAGTGGTAAGGAAAACCAAGCTGACCTTGAAGAATCTCTTCATGCATTTCAGGTAGTGTATGTAAACTGACTTGCACAGAGCAATTGCTTCATAAAAAGTGATCATGATTATACCCATGAAATCTTTTAAGAGGGATTGTGTTGAGAAGGGAAACACCATGTTTAATCACTAGTACACATTTATAGTAAAGATAATTCGAGGGGCACTGGTTTGGCTAATCCTTTTAGAGCAATGGATCTGAACTTAGGTGCACATCAAAATCATCTGGGGAGATTTTAACCACCCCTTCCCCCAGTACCCAAATTATACTCTAGGCAACTATATCATAATCTCTGGTGTTGGAACTCAGACATCACTATTTTTGAAAGCTCCCCAGGTGATTTCAACATGCAGCCAGGGTTGAGTACCAATGTTCCATGCAGTGTGGCTCAACATGGTTCTGGGGAAACTGACAGCATCATTATGACCCAGGAACTTGCTAGACATGCAAATTCTCAGCAGTCTCCCCGTCCCAACTAGTAGAATGAGAATCCTTGAAGTTGAGGCCCAAGAATCACTATTTTGTCAAGCTTTCCCATGCATGCTAAAGATCACACTTTGAAGACACCAGCATGGTATTTCCTTGTTGCTTTAATAATGTGCTGATATTTATTGATTTGCTTTCCTAGAATTAGCCATTTTTTATGGGATTTTTTGTTTTAACATACTATAAGATTCTATTTGCAAGGATTTTAGTTAGGATGTTTATATCAATATTTAAAAGTGAATTTGACCTCTAGTTCTTCTTTTGCGCAAATATTCCCAGGTCTTAATGTCAGTGATATCCTAACTTGGTAAAATTCGCTGAGAAACTCTTCTTATTTTATGTTTTAGACCAGTTTACCTAAACTGAAGTTATCACTTCCTTGGAATTTTTGAATTCACTGATGAAAACACACATAGCTCTGTCAACCATTCTTAGAAGTAAATCTATTACACCTTTAAAAAAAAAAAATAGGTCTTGGTTCATAAAAATTATATTACTTCTGTTATTTTTGACCACTTATTTCACCTAGAAAATCATCCCCCTTGAAATATTGCTTTCAGGGGCGCCTGGGTGGCTCAGTCGTTAAGCGTCTGCCTTCGGCTCAGGTCATGATCCCAGGGTCCTGGGATCGAGCCCTGCATCGGGCTCTCTGCTCCGCAGGAAGCCTGCTTCTCCCTCTCCCACTCCCCTGCTTGTGTTCCCTCTCTCGCTGTGTCTCTCTCTGTCAAATAAATAAATAAAATCTTTAAAAAAAAAAAAAAGAAATATTGCTTTCAGAAATATTGGCCTACATAAAAATATCATGTTTTTAATTCTTTCAATTCTTGTACCTATGTTTTTGTTAAACCCTAGAACTAAATGTTCAGTATATGAATGCATGTTCTTTATTTTTTAATGTTAAATACTTGATTGTATAAATTTTCCTGAGAATAGCTATGACTGATATCAAATGTTTCAATAAGTTCTATTATGAATTTCTGCTTGTGGGAGGTGCTGTGATAGATCATTTTAAAAGTACTTTGAGCAATGAAAAATAAGATTTTTATTTTCACAACACAGGATATATATATACATAATATATATGTGTATCATGTATCAACTTAATAGATGAATATATGTATTTCAGTCTATAAGTGATATTCAGATTGTACATGCTATTAGTTGTGAATCTTATTAGTGAAGAGAGTTTTGCAAAATTCTTAAACTGCAAAAATAAAATAAAATGATCCTCCTTCTTTCAACAAAAATAACATTGGTGGTTTCTGTTGTGGAAACATTTGCTTTCTTTAGTTTAAGTCTATTTGCCTAGCAAGTTGAAATAAAACATTTTATTCTTTATTATTTTAAAAATAATTATTGAGGGGGTTAAAGAATACACATCATGATGAAAAAAATAAAATAAAAAATAATTATTTTTCTTTCTTTTCAAAATTTATGCATGTTAAATGTAAAAATGTTTAAAAATAAAAAACAAATAGAGACAAGAAATTTTTAAACATCATGATTCGAACCCATTGGTACTTGGATAAACTCTATATAATAACCTGGTTCCCTTCTTTTCACTTAACAGTGTATCGTGAACAAGTTGGTATGTTATATTAAATAAATTTCTTGAATTTATTTTATTCTTATGCTATTAGGATATTAAATTTCTGATCACAATTTTAGTGATTTCAGAGCATTTCACATTACAGATGTTTACATTTAAACCTCACATATATCAGAGCATTGTTTTAAACTTCTGATATTTTAAATAATGCTACAATGGGGGTACCTGGGTGGCTCAGTCGGTTGAGTGTCCGACTCTTGGTTTTGGCTCAGGTCATGATCTCAGGGTCATAAGATTGTGCCCTGCGTCGGACCCCACGCTCAGCAGGGAGTCTGTTGCAGATTCTTTCTCTCCCTCTCCCTTTGCCCCTCCCCCACTTGGGCACACTCTCTCTCTCTCTCTCAAAATAAATAAATAAGTCTTTGAAATAAATAAATTGATTAAGTTAAATTAAATAATGCTACAATGAATATTCTTAGATACTCATGTCTGTGTACATACATGATCTCTTGGAAGAAATGTCTAAAACGGAAAATTACCGGGTTAACAAATATGAAACACATTGATAGATTACTCTACTGAAATATCTTAATTTTAGCTGTTTATTTTAAGCAGCAAATAAGTACAATTTTATATTGACCCAAGTCGAAATCTTTTTTAAAAAGGAGTAATTTGCTTTGTATATATTGTTCTAACTTGATTTTTCACTTTTGTTGTTACTGTTTTCTGGTTCAGTGTAGTTTTGTTTTTGTCTATTTTGCATTTTGTTTCCTTTCATTTGTGGTTCTCTGTCACTTGCTAATTAAACACTAAACCCTTTTATCCCCTAGTAATTCAGAAGACATATTATTTCAAGTATTTACACACTCAACTAATCTTTAGTTTTCTGATTTCTAGATGTAATAAACTAATAAGTAACTGTCAATTCTCCTTGTAAGGCAGAAAAATTAATCTACCTCATTGTCCCTGCACTTTTACCCAACTAATTTCTGGGATGTTCCTAGAAATTAGGGAATTTTGGACCGGGTAATTAGTCCACATTTTTGTTTTTATTATTCCCTTATCTTTTTGTTTATCTATGATGGTCGGTGTTGGTGAAAAGTCCTTTGTTTAACTGGTCTCTGATTGCCAGGATACTGTTTAAAGGAAGGTTATATGAATAGTTCATTTTCTGAAAGTTATATACTGCAGTTTATCTTTCAGCCATTGCTGAAAATGAACAGCTGCTCAGAGGAACATCTGATCTGGTTCCTTGATCACAATCCTTTCTCCTCAAAACTGTAGACGGTTCTCCTGTGCTTTCTCACAGGTAATACTTTGGAGAATTTTGAATTCTGTGAAATGCTTTATAGGCTGCTTTTTATTTGTTTTCTGTAACAAATCATGCAGGAATAGTTTTTACCCCTCCAAATAGTTGGGTCTGTTTATTTATTTCAATCAGGCTTTATTTAGATAATGGACTTTACTTAGTAATTGTTCCTCGGACTTTTAACCCACAGACTCAGCTACTTGATTATCTGTCTTTAGAAATACTACAAGATCATCGTACCTCCTTCTCCTTCAATGTATCACATTCTGTTTCCTGCAGTAGATTATAAAGAAGTTCTAGCTTCTCAACTAGACTCAGGGGTAGTTAACAACCAGTGACCAGATCCCATCTTTTAAGGTTGGTATTTTGGAAGGATAACCGGAAACTTTAGAGTGAGTCTCTTGGGGAGTGTTTGAGCAGGAGAACACAGGACTGGATAGATTATGGGTGAGGTTTGTCAGAGCCCCCATCCTTAAGAAAATTCTCCAGCCCTCTTATCTTCTCCCTGTGGCCAACCAGGATGCTGCTAAACTGCCCTAGAAAGAGCCAGAGGGATGCTGACCCAGTTCCCAAAGTGTAGTCAGGAACCATGTGCACCAGAATCATTTTGGGGTGATTATTAAAAATGTAGCTTCCTAAGCCCAATCATCAAGCCAGATGAATCAGAGTCATCTGGGGGCATGGTCCAGGAATCTGCAGTTTTATAAGTAACCCAAATATATCTTGGACGCATGGAGGTTTGGAATCCCTGATTTAGACTTTCTTTTCTTTTCTTTTCTTTTTTCTGGAAGGATATATGAAGATTACATGGAGGAATTAAGGATAAATCCCCTCTAATAGTATAAGCAGCATATGCAATGGTAGTATTGTGCTCTGATTACTTATCTGAACAAAATTAGACAGATATTTGGGGCATGGCTAAATGGAAACTATGAGCACTCTGTTTCCTTAGTGGCTTTTAAAGATATTCTGTGTCTTCTTAATGAACCTCTATGAATGACCTCAGTCCTCAGGAAAATTGGGCTGCTTCAAACCCACCACTTTCCTTACTTATCCTGAAGACTAAGTAACTATTAGAGCAGACATTAAACCCTAACCACCACGAGCTATACAAGATGACTCAACTCAGGTTATAATTAGGGGAAGAAAGAGCCAGAGGGGAACCGGTGGGGGTTAGGGCAGGGCAGCTAGCTGGAAGGAGGAATGTTCCAGGTCTTCCCCAGAGAGACAGTTGCTCTCCTCAGGGACCAGCCCTGGTCAGTCTCCACAGTTACTCCCTGATACCCCTCTTAAGCCAACTGGGCCCTTATGTATCTAGAAAGCCTGAAATTTAGAAGAGCAAAAGGAAATCGATTCAGATATTATGATATAGTCTAAGGTTGGATGCTCAAGAACTGTCCTGTGGACAGCATTAAAAGGAGAAGTGATAGAGCCAGGGTTTCTAGTGTTTGAGGAGATTCAGGAGGGAGGAACTGTTTTCAGTGCTAGAAGTAGTCCTAGGATAAGAAGCCCCCTATATGATAGGAAGATCTCTGGAGCCAGGAAATTGGCAGAGTCTAATTTCTAAGACAGTTCACCCTAAATATTAACTCATCAAAGATGGGAAGGTTGGGGGTGGGGAGGAGAACTGGAAAGGAGGAAGTCCTGGGCTTCTGTCATCTGACCCCTGCTCACTTCTTGGGCCCCAACTTCCCATCAGCTCTCTGCTACAACCATGCTTCCTTAAAGGGCCTGACCGCACCATGTTCCCTCCAACACTGGGCTCCTTGCATGTGCTGTTCCCTTACCCAGAACTGTTTCACCCTCTATCCCCTTCCCAGTGAACATACAGTTGGGACATCATTTTCCTAGGGAAGCTGTGCCTGAATCCTAGCCTGGTCAAGTCCTCCTGTTGCATGACTTCCATTGTATGCCCTACAGTTTTTCTCCATGGCACTAAACATAGACCTGACTTTGCTTTCATGTCATGACTTGATTAATAGCTAGCTCCCCAACCAGACTGCGAGCATGATGGGGACAGAACTCGAGCCCTCAGGTTATACTTCTCATTGTCTCTGCTCTGCTTAGAGCAACTCTTCTACACAACGTGGGAATGGATTCTGCCATCCTGTTTGGTGCATGCCAGACTCATTGACATACCAGGACACAAAATCTTATTTTTAAAAAAATAGTCATTTTCATGTATGTTTGTGAGACCCAACAAAGATTTTGATTTGTATCAGGGAAGAAAATTCAGTTCTTACTCTAGCCAAAGAGGTTTCCTTATCCTCAAATACTAGTCTGGTGTTGAAGAACTTAAATTGCCATTGCACAGGGTCCATGCCTTTCAAAAGCAACATCTTCAGGAAGGAGCCAGGGCATGATGGACAATGGTGAAAACACAGAGCCCTCTGCCTGAAGCTGGAGCCAAAGCATGAGGCTTTCCTTTGTAAACTTGTCTCTATGGACTTGTATCAACTGCTCCCTGACCCAGAATCACCCAGTTAAACAAACCAGGGATTACCCCTAAAGTCACACAAAACCAAACCTGCCAGGCCCTTGATAATCCCTGAGACCGTCTCTACCTGCTCATATTCATTTAGGCTCCGATAAGATGGCAGTGAATGCCTCTTTTTTAAGATTCTCAGGATGCAGAGATTAGCTCAGTTTTCCCTTCAAAATGACATTTTCCAAACCATATGAGCAAAGTTTCCTTTGCAGTGGCCCATTGAATTGCAAACGAAACCAACCAGTGGTCCATGTCACTCAGAAGCTATTCTAACCTCAAATAGTTGCCCTAGAAATCATGGCTGGACAAATTTGAAATACCCAAACCTGGATTAAGCCTGTAAGCTTCAATTGACTTCAATTCAAGCCCAGCTCCCTCGTTTTATCATGTATGACATTACATCACTGCATTGCAATGAAACATATAATCAAAAAGCCAGACTCCACTTTCCTCTGGGATTTTGGAAGAGCAATTCCTTTTTAGGGGTAAAAATATGAGCTGTGACCTTGTTCTTTATGTTGTTGGTCAAGTATCAACCCAAACATTCATCCTTTTAAAGAGAGGATGCCATGCAATCAAGCCAATGCCTGGCCTGATGATGTATATCCCCCACCCCACCGCCCAAATAGCTACTTATGCAGGGTCACTTTGCAGGAAAGGTCTTGGTGAAGCAACTCCACTCTTCTCTCATTTGACCCTATTGGAAAGTTCAGGAAGGAAGAGACAGACTTTGAGGGATCACGTTTCGGGGACTCTGAAGCTGGATGAAGACTCGGAGGCTGGGAATATAAGAACCCAGTTGCACAGGAACAGACTGTGAAGTTCAGATTCAAAGACGGACACACAGGAACCTGGGTGCCCAACACAGAACTGCAGTTGGAGGAAACAGAGTAAGACTATAATTGGGGCAGAGCCCTCTGGTCACGGGAGAGAGGTAAACCACAAAGGACCCAGGGAGAGCCTCAGTTCTTGTGATTGTGAATGAACCGATGCCTTCCAGACATCCAGCTCAGGGCCAGAGCTGGGATGTGTGCCTGGGCAGGTCTGAGGCCACAGGTTCGAGCATGTAGAGCCATGTGCATGGAAGAGAGGACTCTGGGGCAGGCAGCCAGCCTCCCAACATAAGCTCAGACAACAACTGCTCCCTCTCTCCAAACACGCATCGCAAAGCCCGGCCAAAGCCCGGTCATCCCAGTAATCCCTCATGATTCGCAAGGAGAAAAGGTGTTTTGAAGATTGACTAGGAAGGGAAGGTCTTAAAATATGCAAATCATTCCACTCGCAAACATTTAATGGTTTATAATAATCCTTATTTGAGAATAATTTGAATATTATGAACCACAGCATGCTAGAAAGCATGCTGATTCCCTTCTCTGAAAGCCGTACATGTATTCATTTTGGAGTTTTATCTTATTTTACTTCTCAGAAGAGGAGCAACCCATTGAAGGTTGATAGAGCAGGTTGCTCCAGCCCACACTTTTCTTTTTTTTTTTTTTATATTTTTTATTTTTTATTTTTAAAATTTTTTTATTGTTATGTTCAGCCCACACTTTTCAATGGGAGTGAGTCTGCTTTAGTCTAGGTGGATAATTAGAGACATACCGAATTTCTGCCCAACGCTCTGGGCCTGCTGGGAGCACCAGGATGATGCTGACCCAGGTCTCTGGGTGGTTCAGGCAACCCCAGTCCACTGGCTGGAGCCAGTAAGTCATGGCTGAGCATCTGTCAACTGCCTTTGAGACAAGCAGCATCTTTTCTCACACTGAGACAGGGGCACGGTGAGAAAGGGACAGAACGAACTTTCTTGAATATCTACCACATGCCAGGCTCTGTGCTAAGTGTCTTGTGTCTATTGCCCCACCTAAATCTCATCTCTGTCGAGTAGGTATTGTAATTATGTCCATGAGCACACGTGAAGCCTGAGGCACAGAGGAGTGAAATGCCTTTCCCACGGATACTAGTGGGTGGGCGCATTCATTTTCTATGGCTACTGTAACCAATTATCACAAACTGAAAACACAGATTCATTGCCTTACACTTCTGTAGGTCGGGAGCCTGACATGCATCTCTATGGGCTTAAATCAAGGTGTCAGAGGGGTGGTGTTCCTATCTGGAGGCTCAAGGGGGAGGGTCCATTTGCTTGCCTTTTCTAGCTTCCAGAGGCCCCAGTGCTTGGCTTATGGGCTTCTTTCTTCCATCTTCAAAGCCAGCAATGTAGCATCTCTGATCCTGCTTCCACCATCACATGTTTCTCCGACTTTGACCTCCTCAGCTTCCCTCTTCCACTTTAAGGGCCCTTATGATTACATTGGACCTACCTGGGTAACCCAGGGCATCTCAAGATCAGCTGTTTCTAGCAACTTTAAATTCATTTGTGACCTTAATTCCCCTTTGCCGTGAAACCTAAGATGGTCATAGGTTCTAATGAGAATGTGATCATCTTGGCGGGGCCATTATACTTCCCAACACAGTGGGACAGGTAGGAAGGGAACCCAAGCAATCTGGCTCCCGAACCCATGCTTTTAATCAGAAGACAGTATCGGTGGCTTAGCACATGCGTGTTTTACTCAGCATCAACATCTGTCCATGCAATGTGTACAAGGTACATCTGCATGAAAAGTTACTCTCTCAACAAAGGTATGTATCCTACTGGCTTTCCTCAGTGTATTCATCTTCAGTTTGATGGAGTTAACCATGCAAACTAACCAATGTTGTTGAGACTAAAAACCATTTAGGATCAGATGCCAGATCCCCGTTCCTACCCTAATGACTCTGACTCTGACTCTCTCTCTCTCTCTCTTTCACACACGCACACACACACACACACACACACACACACACACACACCTCTAAATCCTCCATTCCAGGAGGTAGATGCCCTAAGGTTACAGCCAGGAGCCAAGGAACCCCGGGGAAGGGCAGTGGGACTCCTAAGGCCCAAGACTCCAGAGGGAAACACTAAAAACAGACTTGACTTTCTCTAAGACTTGATTTTCCTCTTACCAGTCATGAGGGGCAGGAAAAGGGTGTAACCCCATTCAGCTGCTCTCAGGACTTTCATGAGGCCATGGTAGAGTGATTATGGACATTTCCCGTCTATGAGTTTCTGAGAGCAGGTCCACATCCTCCTGCAGATGGAGGGAGAGGAGGAAGGAAAGGCATGAACAGTTATCAGAAGTTTTCCATAGCCTCAGGGTCCTGCATGTCCTGCTTCCTGCCCACACCTCCACCTCCATGGCCTGTCATATTCCTTTCTATCTCTTTTTTCTAGCCCCACAAGGGGTTCACCCGTGTGAACACCCTTAGTTATACAATCACCAGGTGCCTTTCACTTATGAGTATGTTTGCTTAATTGTCTTTGGTTTATCCCATGAAAACAAGGCTTGGCAAACTATGGCCCACAGAACAATTCTAGCCCTCCACTTATTTTGTCAATAAAGTTTTTTTGCAACACAGCCATGCTCACTCATTTGCATGTGTTGTGGTTGCATTTGCATTCCAACAGCAGAGGTGAGTAGCTGAGGCAAAGACCACGTGGCCTGCAAAGCCTGACATATTTACTATACAGTACTTTGCAGAAAAAGCTTGCCAACCCCTGTTCTAGAATATAATAAAGCACTGTGCCTGTCTGCAAACTGTCACTGATACCTAACAAATGGCCTGATCCATAGAAGAGTCAAGAATTATTTTTATAATAATGAATGAATAAAATTGTAGCACACTAGGCTATTTTATAAAAAAATCTCATTTTGGTCTCCCACAAAGCATGGCAATGTTATCTTTATTCAGAAATTAAAAAAAGAAGAAGAAGAAGAAGAAGAAAGAAAAATTCAAGGATGGAGAGGTTGAAAATCTCAAGCAAAGCTATGTATATATAATGGGCAGTAGGAACAGGAGTCCAAGTCAGCAGGGCTCTTGACACCAGGGACAGAAGGCAGCATCCATGGACGCCTGGATGTGGACAAGATTGTGGTGCTCTCAATGCTCTCTTGCGGCCAAAGGCAGGCTCACTCTGGTAGCTTCTACCTGTTGGACACCGTTCCAAGAACTTTATGTACTTCAGGAGAAACTAGTCGTTGTGTCTTCCCTATATGTATATCAGGGACCAAACGGACCCATCTTTCCTTTTTTTTTTTGATTCTGAAAAAACCTTGTATTCCAGCTGCTTACAACACTGAAGAGTTTCTTTCTAAAACATTGGGAGGATGTGTCGAGGATGGGCCTGGTCCTGAGCCCATACCCTCAGTGGAAGATGATGTGTGCCTACAGCAGAGTATTGTAAGAAGGCATAATTAGTACACACTGGGTTCCAAAAATAATAGCCTAGTATGTGCAGACCAATCAGAGAAATGAAAAAGTACTTGGTTGTACCACCAGCCTGTGATTAGGAATGCAGAGCTTGGGGCTAACCTTTGATGAGGTAAGATGAAGAGGATATAGAGCATATGATTGGAGTGATTTTTTATAGAATGTGGGAATCATATTTTACTCTGGATCTCAAAACAAACCTAAATCAACTATAGGCCTTTCTGGAATGAGATAGAACACACAACTTCTCTATGCTCCTCCTATCTTCCAGCCAGCAGGTTCCAAGAGATAAGTTTAAATGAGTGGCCTATAGTTTAGCTTCCTGGATACATAACCTGGAAAAAAAGTGTGCTCAGTATGAGGCCTTTTTTATGGATACTCAGGGAACCTCTGACTTAAACAATTTAATCAAATGTCTCAACCCCTGCAGAAATTCATATTTATAATCCTTACACATACTTGAATGAGGGACTCATCAATGCGCTTGGCTGAATTAACTTAAACTGTAATATAATTTACTTATTATTTTAGCAATTGTCCATGCTAGGCACTATTCTAGACACGTTGAATGCTTTAATGGAAGCTAAAGGTTTTGTCTTCCTTATATGTTGTTTGAAGTCTCTGTGGATTTCCAGATGAAGATTCATTTGTTCTTTTTGCAAACATTCATTGAGCACCTAATATAAGTCACAGCTTATCCCAGGCACTGGATAAACAGAGATGAAAAAGGTATTGTCCCTGTATGATAAGAGTGTGCAGTCTGCTAGGAGAAAGAGGCACAAAAATATTTGGAATAACATGCGGTAAGCTATTCTCCAGTAATAACAATGACAATGGCAATAATACTAATAATAATTTAGCACATACTCTAAGATAGACACTTTATAGAAATTAACTCATAAGGGGCACCTGGGTGGCTCAGTCGGTTAAACGTCTGCCTTTGGCTCAGGTCATATCCCAGGGTCCTGGGATTGAGCCCTACATTGGGCTCCTTGTTCAGCGGGGATCCTGCTTCTCCCTTTCCCTCTGCTGCTTCCCCTGCTTGTGACCTCCTGCTCTCTCTCTCTGTCAAATAAATAAATAAAATCTTAAAAAAAAAAAAGAAATGAACTCATTAAATAGTGTTAACAACTATACTACAGAATCATGTCCCCAGTTTACAGATGGAGAAACTGAGGCTTGAATAGGATAAGCAACTTGAAAAAGACTTCACAACTAGTCAATAACAAAACTTGGACCCATCTGACACCAAAGCTCATGCTCTTTGTTGCCATCCTATATTACCCAAATTTTCTTTTTTTTTTTAATTTAAAAATAGGTAAATCTAAATTTATTCTAGATCATCAAGTTTCTGACATACATTTTTATTTTATTTTTAATTTTTTATTATGTTAATCACCATACATTACATCATTAGTTTTTTTTTAATTTTTTTATTGTTATGTTAATCCCCATACATTACATCATTAGTTTTTGATGTAGTGTTCCATGATTTATTGTTTGTGCATAACACCCAGTGCTCCATGCAGAACGTGCCCTCTTTAATACCCATCACCAGGCTAACCCATCCTCCCACCCCCCTCCCCTCTAGAACCCTCAGTTTGTTTTTCAGAACCCATCGTCTCTCATGGTTCATCTCCCCCTCCAATTCCCCCCCTTCATTCTTCCCCTCCTGCTATCTTCTTCTTCTTCTTTTTTTTTTTCTTAACATATATTGCGTTATTTGTTTCAGAGGTACAGATCTGTGATTCAACAGTCTTGCACAATTCATAGCGCTCACCATAGCACCTAACCTCCCCAATGTCTATCACCCAGCCACCCCATCCCTCCCACCCCCCCCACTCCAGCAACCCTCAGTTTGTTTCCTGAGATTAAGAATTCCTCGTATCAGTGAGGTCATATGATACATGTCTTTCTCTGACTGACTTATTTTGCTCAGCATAACACCCTCCAGTTCCATCCACATCATTGCAAATGGCAAGATTTCATTCCTTTTGATGGCTGCATAATATTCCATTGTATATATATACCACATCTTCTTTATCCATTCATCTGCTGATGGACATCTTGGCTCTTTGCACAGTTTGGCTATTGTGGACATTGCTGCTATAAACATCGGGGTGCATGTACCCCTTCGGATCCCTACATTTGTATCTTTGGGGTAAATACCCAGTAGTGCAATTGCTGGATCGTATGGTAGCTCTATTTTCAACTTTCTGAGGAACCTCCATACTGTTTTCCAGAGTGGCTGCACCAGCTTGCATTCCCACCAACAGTGTAGGAGGGTTCCCCTTTCTCCGCATCCCTGCCAACATCTGTCATTTCCTGATTTGTTAATTTTAGCCATTCTGACTGGTGTGAGGTTATATTACCCAAATTTTCTACCCAGTGTTAAAGTTTCAGAGATATGGATGCAGTGCAATGAGAGTGCAGATGATCTGGGAGATAGAAGGGGAAAAATGGAAAGGTTTTATAGAAGGGTGGGATTTGAGTCAGGTCTTAAAAACTGAGTCGTCATTTGCTAAGCTGTGAAACATGGGTGCCAAGTGGCAATGGGTCAGTATGGTAAAGATTTGGAGTTGGGAAACATTCTGCCTTTTTAGGGAATAGAGAGATGAGTACAGCTGAAAGGTAGGGTGCTTTGAAAGAAATGGGGAGCTGTGACCAGAGAGATATATTGGAACCAGATCATCATTGTTCCTGAGGACCAGTTATATTAAAGCTTTGTGACTATTCCCCAGGGGAGGTCCATTGACACTTTCTGAGCAGTAGAATAACAGTGGTCAATACCATTTAGAGTTTGGAGTCATACTCTCACTACGTCTATTTCCCTAGTGCCCGCTGTAGTGTCTGGTACAAAGTGGTGCTCAAGAATTGTTGCATAAACTAATAAACACATATTCTTAAAATAGTCCATTGGACAGCAATAGGGAGGATACACCGGAGAAGGAAAAGACCAGTTGGCAAAATATCAGCCAGGAGCTAGTTGGAAAAAATAGCAAAGAAAGATCAACAATAGTAAAGAAGTTGATGTGAGAGAGACATTGGAAGTAAAATTGACAGACCTTAGTGACAGAACGACCTTATGACAGAGAAAGTAGTTGAAAATAATTTCTAGATTTCCTATATGTGTCTGAGGCCACAATGGGGAATACAGAAGGAGTCAAGGTGGGAAGTTTGAGTCTGAGGTGCCTTTGGAACGTCACCACACAGACTGGGGTCCTGAGAGAAGATGCATTCAAAATGGCTGCCAATGGGTCACTCTCTTTCATGGAGACTTGGAGAGTCCTGGTGGCAGTAACAGCCGCCCCTGATTAAAGGTAGTCCCCTGCCTCAATGTGACACAGTATGAACAATTGTGATGGGAAGACAGAAAGAGAGCCCGAAGAACAGAGGACCTAAAATCAGCAACCTGACCATTACTAGCGTGTAGCTGCGCTCAGTAGGAACTTCAGGCAAAGCCAGGACAGATTTCGTTGCCTCTTCCTGTGGAAAATTTATGAAGCCCAGATTGGAGAAAATGTTCTGATAGTTTTAAGGCTGGCATTTTAAGTTGGAATGCTGTCTTGAAGTAGCGCATAACGGCACAATTCAATAACTCTGACCATTGTGGAAAAATGCCATGTGCCAACAGCGATTTTCCATAATTTTGTTCAGAAAATCTGAAAGAAATGCAGAAAATGGATTTGCAGCCCTGGCAGCAGGCAAAGAAACAGTAGCAGAGGGCTGCAGGCCAGTAATTGATGTTTCAAATATCACTGAGTGCTTTGCCTGTAATTTTAGGGGAGAATGATAATAATTAAAAGCACAAACTTACAAGTCATTTCTGAGGAGGGAAAATGCTGAATGCACTTAAAGTGAAAGGGGTTTGTTGAACTGTTTAACTTTTTCCAGAGAGCTTTCAGATATGCAATGATTAGTTTTATGTTCACAGAGTGACTTACTCCCCAAATGTTCCAAAGTACCACAAATGGAAGATTATTAACCCATGGGATTCTCTGGGAGCCCATGATAAAGCTATGTCCCTATGACATTCCCAAACGTTCAGACCTCACCTGGGTTTTGTCACAAATAGTACACTCTTTAAAAGGATGAAATTAAGCCTTTCCCCATCCCCTAATTGTGGAATCAGTTGTTAACCATGATTTAGGGTAAATTAGATTTGGGACTTTGCTGCAAGACAGGTTGGAGCCTGAATCCACATTCACCGTTATTAGCTCCGTAACCTCAAGCACGTCACTCAACTGCTAAGAGCCTCTGTTTCTTCATCTGGAAAATGGGTATAACAATAGTCTTTCCTTCTCATGGAGTAAGTATTGAGGATGACCCAAGACAGTAAAGCAGCACAGTCCCCCGATTATGATCAGTGCTCAATAAATATTAGATGCTACAAGTATTGTTGCTGCTAAAATGACAAAGGCATGCTATTCTTCTATACCTACTTACTTTTGCTGACAATATAATTTCCTCAACTACAATTTGGCTAAATCTGTTTGGCATTGCAAAAACAACAGGCCAAGACGGAAGTGAACCTCATGCTCCTTTCCTGAAGGGAATCCCCTTCAGTTACCAAATGCAGATACTCAGTTTTCCATGTCTCTAACCCAGCACATGGCGAGTACTCTATAAATGTGTGTGGGGCGTACATATGTCTGAATGGGCAAATGGTGTGATCCCTCCATTGTGATAAAGGACAGGGATTCTGGTACCTACTCAGCTTCTATGATGCTATTATGAATTATATTGTTTCATTTAATTTCCATTTCTGACTATTTGTTTCTAGTATATGGGAATATAACTGATTTTGGCATACTGTACTTGTTTCCTACAACCTTGCTAAACTCGCTTATTAGTTCTAGAAGTCTTTTGTAGATTCACTGGGTTTTTGACATGGACAGTCATGTGGGCTGTAAATAAAACCAATTTGGCTTCTTCTTTTCAAATGTTTTTCTGTCTGGAGTTTTTGTATCCATGTTCATGAGAGATATCAGTTTATAGTTTTCATTTATCATAGTTTTCTTTTATCAGGGTAATACTGGCTCACAGAAAGTCCAGAAATATTCCCTTCTTTTAAATTTTATACAAGAGTTTGCATAGAACTGGTATTATTTCTTTCCCAAATATTTGAAGGTATTTACCAGGAAAACTATCTTGGCCTGGAGTTTCCTTGTGAGAAGGCTTTTAACTACAAATTCAATAAATTTACTAGATGCAGTGATATTTGGGGTATCTATTTCCTCAAGAATGAGCTTTGTTAATATGTCTTCCAAAGAATTTGTACATTTCATTTAAGCTGTCACATTTACTCATATAGAGTTGTTTATATTTCCTTATCATCCTTTTAATATCAGTAGACTCCTCTGTATCACCTCTGTATATTTTTTAATATCATTAATAGGAGTCATTGACCTTTTTCTCTGACTATTCCAGCTAGAGGTTTATCAATTTTATTGATCTTGTCTAAGAACTAAGGTTTGGCTTTAACGATTTCTATTTTTTTCCTATGTTCTATTTTGTTTATTATTGCTGTAATCTTTATTCCTTTTTTTCTACTTACAGAAAGTTCAATTTGCTCTTCTCTTTCCATTTTCTTGAGTTGAATATTGAGGTATTGATTGCAGATCTTTCTTATTTTCTAATAAAGGCATTTAATCCTATAAATTTTCCTCTCAATGCTGCCTTAGTTAGTGGCATTCCAAAAATTTTGTTATGTTGTGTTTTCAATGTCATTGTTTGAAATATAATCTAATTTCTTTTTTGATTTTGTCATTTGTTCATGGATATTTTTTTAGAAGTGTCTTATTTAGTCTACAAATATTTGGGGATTCTACAGGATCTTTAGCATCATATTTTAACTTAATTCCATTTTGGTCTACTCTGTATGATCTAAATATTTTTAAATTATTAAGACTTCTTTTTGGCCCAGGATAGGTCTATCCCAGTAAATATTCTGAATGCATTTAAAAATAATGTGTATTACACGACTATTAATAGAGTGTTCTATAAATGTTTATTAAGTCAATTTGCTTGACAGTTTTATTCAAGTGTCCTATATACTTACTGACTTTCTATCTATTTTGTGCTGTCAATTTCTAAGAGAGGAGTATTGACATCCTCAACTATAATTGTGGGTTTGTCTATTTCTCCCTGGTGTCCTTGGCTAATTTTTGCTCCATGTGTTTTGAAGCTATAGTCAGTACAGAGACATTTAGAATTTTATATCCTTTTGATGAATCAACCACTCTACCAATATAAAATGAAAACTTGTGCCCTGTTACTATTAACTTTGAAATCGATTTTGTCTGATACTAAGCCATTCCAAATTTCTTTTGACTAAGGTTAATGTGTCACATCTCTTTCTGCCCTCTTGTGTTTAATTTACTTGTGTCTTTCCATTTGAAGTGTGTTTCCTTGTAGGCAGGATAGAGTGGGGTCTTCTTTTTTAATCCAATCTGACAATCTCTGCCTTTTGATTGAGGTATTTAAACCATTGACATTTAATTGTATTATTGATAGGGTTAAATTTTCTTCCCTTTTCCTTCTTTTTCTGTTTTCTTTGAATTAATTGAATATATTTTTTAATGAATCCACTTTCTCTCCTTCTTTGGATTCTCATTAGCTATAGCTCTTTGCCTGGTTATTCAGTGGTTACTTTAGGGTTTATGGTATACATTATTACCTTGTCACAGTCTATCTTCAAATGGTATCTTACCACTGCATGTACAGTTTAAGAGTCTTATAGGAGTATACTTACATTTCTCCCCTCTCATTCTTCAGAATATTGTTATCATACATTTCACTATTGTATTTGTAATAAACATAACATTACATTGTTATTATTTTTGTTCACAGGGTCAATGACCTTTTAAGAGATTTAAGATATAAGATAAATCTCTTACATATTTACCCATGTGGTTACTTTTTCCAATGCCCTTCATTCTTTGTGTGGATCCATATTTCCATATGGTATCATTCTCCTTTGGCCCGAAGGACTTCCTTTAACCTTTCTTGCAGTGAAAATCTCCTGGTGATGAGTTATTTTTACATTTGTTCATTTGCCATCATTTTAAAAAGATTGTTTGCACTGGTATAAAATTTTAGATTGACTTTTTTTTCTTTCAGTTTCTAAATATGCTACTTAGCAGGTACTACCATTATCTTCATTTTATAGACAGGTGAATTGAAGCTTAGAAAGGTAAATTAAAGTGCTCAAGTTCAAAGAAGTAGTAAGTGGTAGAGCCAGGATTCAAATCCAGGCTGTCTGAATTTGGATTCCCCAAAATTAGAAACATAAGAGGAACCTGTAGCTAATGTTTAATTAAGTGCCATGCTGTAGATACTCCAGGCTAGTTGTGTGTACCTGGTACCATGCTCCTGTGATTTGCTTACTTTTTCATAATATGCACCTTACAACTAGCTTCCTTTTTTTTTTTTTTTTTTTGTTATCCTAAGGTACTTCTAACACTTGCTTTGCCATTCGTTGGCCAAATAGGCTTTTTTGTGAAGCTAAAATGAAATCCTCCATGCAAAGCCCTTGGCACAATGGCAAATATTATTTTTCCATATATGAGTTACCCTAAAAGTTAACTCTAGCATGTGTTCAGTAAGATTTTTACTCTGAACCCAATCTAAATGAGATTCTTTCTTTTTCTTTGTCCTTCTTGACTTTAAGAAGTTGGTTTTTTCCTCTCTACATTCCTGAGAGTTTACACTGGAAATGTGAAATGGGCAGCTTTTCCAGAAGCTAACTAGCCTATCTGGTCTCCATTTAAAATGTTGATGTGGAGTGTTTCTCCTTGGCTGGTCGAGTTTCAAGAATTATCCCTCTTAAAATCCTTCTTTACTGGTCACTTCCTATAGTGTCCACCCAATCAGTTTCTCTAACTCAGGTCCCCATATTTGTATTATGTCTGTCTGTCCTCACTTGGAACAACTGTATGATTGTTCAAACTATTTTTTGCCTTACCCATTCCCCTGAAACCACACAAATGACATTCTTCTAGCAGACTCATTTGAGTCTCTTCTCAGTTACTCACTTCCAATGTTAACATATGAAAACCAGAGTTGTATTATCATTTCCACCATTCAAGCCACATGGAATGAAAGTCAAATTCACATATGACTTTGTTTATGTGTTTTCATTACATCAGTCCCTGGCATTGATCTTAGAAGAAAAAATAATTATTCTTGATTCTCTGCATATATTTGGCACATACTGTGGCTTCTTTTAAAACTTAGAGGACAGTGAACAGTAGAGAGGAGATAGAGGACATCTATCTATCCATCAGAAACATCTTTTTTGGGCAAGAGCATTCAAGGTCGAAGAAAGCAAGATACATGAATTGGGGGTTAAAGATTTCCACAGTGCACAAGGCACCTTTGGTAAATGATCTCAGTGAGCAGCCATCACTGGGAAATCACACCCTGATTTCACACTTCTCTCTCACCATTCACTGGGGCCTTGGGCTGTGTATTGACTATGTCCCCCGAGAGCAAAGACTTACATGCAAAACTGCAAACAACTCAGCAAAATAATTATATTTCAGTAAATGATTCTAAGCAAAAAGGGAGAAAAATATATTTAACAAACCCAGAATATCCAACAGACAGTGGAGTGGAACTGAACAAAATCTTATACAAAAATAGCATTTGGGTCCCATCTGAATTTAGCAATAAAGACTGTAACAATACAGTATAAAAGTACCTTGTGTAGCATTTGTCATCTAACTCTCGCTCCCAGACACTTTATGACATTGGATAATGCAGTTACAGAGAGATCTCATAGCAGAGGGACAGGAAATTAAAAGACTTAAATTCAGGTAGGCACAACAGTATGTCAAATGAGATCTACACACAAATCTGTAGACTGACAAGGCCCACAATTTCCAAAGGGCAGGGTGAAAAAGAGAATACTTTAGAATGACAAAGACTAGGTCCAAAGAGCATCAGAAAGAACAAGAAGAAAGCTGCAGACCCCACAGCTACATGTGGGGAACTTACCATGTGTCCACCATTGCTCCAATCACTTCCACATGTTCTATTTCACTTTATCTTCACAGATCTCTCTGATATCAACATCATCCTCTTACCTTACAAGGGGGAAAATGATGTTTGAAGAATGAAAGGGACTATCGCAAAATCAGAGGCAGGATCCAAGTCAAATTTTCTGACCTGTGGTTCTTAAACTTTAATGCCTGTGTGTGTGTTTGTGTGTGTGTGTTCATACCCATCATCATTATCATCATCATCATCATCATCATTACATGGGGAAGCTTATAAAAATTACATTTCCCGCCATCACCTCCCATATACTTCCAGGTGGGAGTATGTAGGGGTCCAACGGATTTGGAGCTGATTAAGGGAAAAGGTACAACCATGAAAGTCAGTAATACAAAACATGCTTTACTGAGTAGCACTTGCATAGGGTTGCATGTGAGGCGAAGACCCTCATAGCATGAGACCATCCAGAGGCTTCAAAGGGCCACCATCTAGAAGGGGAAGAGGGCAAAGGAACCACCCAGGGGAGAGGGAGCTGAGAAGGGGCTTGAGTGTCTAGGTGGTGTCTGTCTCAGCAGCAAGGCAGAGGGACCCTGGGTCAGAGCTTCCCAGAGGCCAGCAGTGACTTGGAGCCTTATAACTACAAGGTCTTATCTTACCAATGAATCCCAGCTGTCAGGTGAGGTTTTCAGGAGTTATGCAAAGCAGGCAGATTCTGAATGGTGAAAAATCTGCTACTTTGGACCATTTTAAAAACAATCTGGTGTCTAAAATTTTGGATTTGGCACTGACAGGCTTTTGAGCTAATGAATCTGAAGTGGTGGCCAATATGGAGATGCCATCTTTGGCTCATCTATATGAGAGAGTGGGACCCCCATTTGAGATGAGTCTGTTGTGGTACATTACAGACCATATTTTGAGAAAGGAAAATGCTTCGAACTCCATGTTCTGGGTTCTTTTCACTGCACCACAGAAAGCTGAAATAACAGATGGGCATATCCATCGATGGTCTCTCAGAAGAAGATGGTTTGCCGGGGAGCCCAGGAGAAGGTGGTCAGCGCCGAGTCAGCGTCAGCACAGACAAATGCTCATTGGGCCCCAGGATCTGGCTTGGGATGGGCTACATGCCCTCATCGTCTTAATGAGGAACCCATTCTCTCCATACAAGCTCAACTTCTGCATTCCTTCCTTATGACCAAAGTGAGAATAAGGTGTTTGGACAATGAACTTCCCAACCCCAGTTAGGAGCAAACAGTGCTGTTTCATGATTCAGTCCACCATATATATGAAACTGTAACTGTAAGCTCTTCGATGTCAGAAACCAGCTTAGTTTGAGGTACAATCATCTACTCAGCATTTAAATCATACTTGTACCTCCAGTGAAGGTAGTTAGTAGAGAGCATTGACTAATGAAAAGTATAGGAATATTCAGTCAGTGGGTTCCACATATTTAAGTTGGTGTACTGGGAAATCCACCCAGAGCCACAAAACTCCAATCAATTCCCATATCCTTGATGCCAAACAGGGAATTAGAATTCTGTCCTCACCACAGAGCTGAGTCACAAACCGAGGCTGCCACTGGGATGTGGCATTTTAGACTGTGCTCACCACACTTATAAAAGGTTTTTTTTTTTTTTTTTCAGGGTGGTGGGAGAGGTTGGAGGGATGAGTAGAGAAAGAGAAACACTGATTGGAAAAAAAAAAAAACTTGAGGGGCAGTCTTCCCTTCCTCCACAGGTAGGGTGAAGAAAGAAATCCAGCCCTTCCCTTAGGATTTTGCCTCCACTTCTCTGTCCCCACCTCATTCTTTGTGACTCAGTTAGAACCTCCCCTCTTTTCAAAATCTGTTCCCCAGCACCCACAAATCACCTCATGGGAGGCTAGTTTGTGGTCTTGACATGAAATGGGCCACCCCACCCTCAAATTTCTCAACCCACAGCTCCTTCCAAACTCACTTAGATTTCAACTCACATAAAAGTGTTCCTAGTCCGGGTACTCTGGTCAGTGCTATACCTGCTGGTGAGGTTATTGTTCTCCTCATCTCTACCTGACCCTCAAATGAAAAAAGAAATACAGGAATTCTAAACTGTGGTTGGCAATATTGTGTCACAATAACAAAAAACACAGTTTCTTTCAAATACGTGATCTGTAAGTTTTGCTTTCTTTTTCCTGAATTTGCCCTTATGTAAAAAATGTGCTTCATCCTTGCCCTCATTAACCCCCACTGCTGGGGGTTATGTACCCCTGTATTTAACTATAACATGTACATAGGTGATTTTTTAAAGAGATTTAATTTATTTATTTGTGTGAGAGAGAGCACAAGCAGGGTGAGCAACAGAGGGAGAGGGAGAAGCAGGCTCTCCGCGGAGCAGGGAGCCCGATGCGGGACTCAATCCCAGGACCCTGGGATCATGACCTGAGCCGAAGGCAGACACTTAACCGACTGAGCCACCCTGCCATCCCTACATAGGTGATTTTAAGACAATGTGGATGCTTGCAGTTCCTTATGTCACCCATGGAGTTTCTTACATAGGCAACATTGCAAACGTCCTTTCCTCTACTAGGAAGCCCATTTCACCCTGGATAATTCCTGGTCACCCTTTAGACATCGCTTCCCAGGCCCTTGTTTTTCAAAGTGTAGTCCTCAGGCCAGCAGCACCAGCAGCGCCTGTTAGCATGTTAGAAACACAGAGTCTCAGGCCTCACCCCGACCTCCTGAATCAGAGTCTACATTTTAAATAAGTCCTTGGATGCATCATGGTCACGTTCAAGTCTGAGAAGTACAGTCCTAGAGGGTATCTTCCTGGCAGTAGTGGCAAGCAGCAACTCACCCCTGCCTTCCACGTCCTTGGACACACTTCTTGTTCTGTTATAGTGACTTTAGGAAACTCTCCCAGTCTTTTTCAAATGGTCTGCTTGTAATTAGTTGCGCTAATTGCAACTCATAACTTGATAGTGGAATCAATTTAGTGAGCCATAACTAGATGTTTGAATGAAATAAAATAGATTAATCCACTCTAGAACAGAATGGACAATGTCACTCAGGTGAGTTCGTAAAACTTTCGTTTACACATAATGGATTGTCTCTGTGTCTTTACTGTGGGCCACAGTCATAAAAGCTGGAACCCTAGTACTCTAGAGTCTGCCCTCCTTGAATTCAGGGACTGTTTGAGCCATCTGTTGCATATATAACACCTAACACAATGATGGTGGAGAGTAGAGGCCCCCACAAGGTGGAATATTGCATAGAAGGTTATAGATTTTCCAGAATGGCATCAGCTATAAGTACAGATAACAGCCAAAGAGAGGTTGACTGAAGGCAGAGAGGAGGAAGGACCTGGCACAGCCCAGGATGGAGGGGAAGCAGGAACTTGCCAACAGATCTGAGTCCCTCTTTTGAGGGAGGCCTGAGTCCGGCACCTGCATGCAATTCATGTGAACCACATCATGTGACTTTAACGGGAGCCCAGACTTGACCTGACAAGGAACAGCCAGTGGTCTGAGCCGTACTAACTAGAAGCAGAGGTGTGAAGAGAGAGCAAATGGAACACCGCGTGAGGAAGATTTAGCTTTGAATCTTACCTTGTAAAGCTGGGAAAACAAAGATCAGTGGAGGGCTTTCTGAAGACCAGAATCAGATACCTACTCATTCGTTCCACAGCTCCTGAAGTAGCCCCTGCTGTGCACAGACCTTGCTCTGGGAACTGGAGGTGCAGAAGCCGGCAAAACAGACAAAATGGCACCATTTACATGGAGCTGCCATTCTAGTGAGGGAGGAAGACATAAAGAAAAGCCTCATGTTGTGTCATTACATTGTGTTTAGATTACACTATCCCAAATTCTGCATTTTCTTGATATGGTGCCTTCCATGGTGATGACTGAGGGAGGAAATGCCATGACGACCAATGGGAAATGAGACAGCCCCCCCCCCCCACCGTCTCAGCTTCCTCACCTGGGAGGTAGGAAAGATCAAGATGAAGTGAGAGCTACTCCAAGGTATAAGATCCAAGACTGATTCAGATCTTTTAGGTGATTTAATTTATTTTAAAAAGGTTCGCTTTTTGGGGGGTTAAATCTGATAATTTGACATCAAGATGGGCAGTGCTCTAAAGAGCCTTAGAAGAGTTGAACTTCCCATTCAACCAGGACTTCGCCACTTAACGCCGGCTGTATTTGTGGGGTGCTGGGCACCACTGTCCTAGAACTGGATAACTTGGACAAAGCTCTCCAGCATCTTCAGCTTTCAGACAGAGAAACTGGGATTTATCAGGATTAGCTGACCTGATCAAGATCACATACTGAAGAAAAAAGCTGAGCATATTATTATGAATCATGCCGGGTTTTCCTGATGTTGGTCAATTACAGAATAACACACTTTCTATACTATTTCACTGGGGATAGAAATTTTCCCAGCTATGTGCCCCTTAGTAGGCAGAAGAGCATGCCCCCAGCCAAGAATCACCTGCCTTATTTATATTGCAGTGCAATTCCTTATCTGGTGATGGAACACACACATACCTCACAAGAGACAACCACATTGAGACTTAACTCTTGGGAAATGTCGTTGTTTATGTGTATCCTACTTGATGCACATCCTACACTCTCAACTCTGGTCTATTAAAGTCAGGGTGCGTATATTATTTTGTTTGCTTGCTCTCCCATAGGGCTGCCAAACCTTTGAAAGCAAAGTGTCCATTCAAGTTGACTGCTTTGAATTCCTTCTTCTCCCGGGTTCCATCCAGCAAGATGACTTTTATTGTCTTTTTACTCTGCCAACTCCAGGGAGGACTTTCCCTTCTTTGTATTCAAAGTTATCCAGATGCCAGAACTTTCCCGAATAAGCTTTTCTTTGGCGCAACCCCACTTCTCCTGAACAGAGAGCTGTGCACTCATTTCAGTACACTAGTCCTTGGAGGTCTCACCCGGCCGGGACAAAGTCCTGGTGGCAAACATCTGTTGGCGTTCCCCACGTTGCTTTCCTGTCTCTTCTAGAATGGTACCTAAATTCCATTGGCTGCTTGTTTCCTGCCCTGTGTTTGTTACCAACTTGAATCGAGACCGTCAACTTCCTACAGGGTCTGATTCTTGTTTTTACACTTACTCCTTTTTTTTTCCATCTAAGCATTTTAAATGCATATGAACAGATGGAAATGTTTTTAAACACAGTTGCAGAGTTTTTCCTCACAGAAGCATATCCACACATTCTGGTAAACTAGTTGGGTGACCTGGGTGATTCGTCAAAAGGTTTCCTGACAGCCGTTTTCCAACCCATCCAGAGCTGAGGTGATTACTGACTGGTCTGTCTCAGGGGCACATAGTTTTCTTTCTTCCTCTAACGGAGCATCCTCGCTGAAGCCATTCCACTGGCTTCCCTAACGCCAGACCACAGTGAAGTTTCTTCCAACCGCTATCCATAAATTCTGTGCGGCCACACTGGGATGGCAGCTCACCATTTCACAGCCACTCATGCTAACCCCCTCTTTAATTCTGGTCTCCAAATATCATCCTCAGTCCTTCTGGGGTTGGAGCAAGAAACATCACACATCCCTGAGGCAGCAACAATATCCGTGTTTACTTTAGAATACATTTTGATAAGTACCCAAGTGCTTTAGCTGAAACTGAAGGGTATTTGTGTGAGGTAGCAGATTGCGGGGAAGTTTTATGTTTCAGCATACTCCAGGGAAAGGAAAGAAAATGACTTTCTTTCCTGGAAGAAAAGAAAAGAAAAAAAAAGAGAGAGAGAGAAGAGAGAGAGAGAGAATAAATACTAAGATTAAATTCATGCCACAGAAAGACAAGCTGAGGGAATCCCAATAGCATGGACTTTTCTGGAAAAACTGGCACCTCCTATATCCCCCCACCAAAAAAAAAAAAAAAAAAAAAAGCCCATACTCCGAGGAAACTGTGCTGGTGGTGTTGGAAACAATGCCTGTTCTGTGATGGGAGATGAACTGGCCCTTTTCTATAGGAGGTGGAACCCCAGCAGCATCAATGCAGAAAATTTCTGCTTTTCTGAGCCGAGCGAGCTCCCCAAAATGAGTGTGAAGGCATAAGAACAGCTGAAAGTTCCAGCCCACGGCTTCAAGTTTTCCGAAGCCTGTTTGCTTTGGCCTGCCTCTGCCATTCCTTTCTCTTTTTTTCAGAAGTGTGAAATGGGTCGGTTGCTGGTATTTCTTCTGTGGTTTCTGCTAACTCTTCCATCTGTGTAAACTCAGCTCTGCCAACCGAGCATTTCAGCTGCACTTTCCCTTCAGCTGGCTTGAAGGGACACAAAGGACCTAGTAAGTGGTATTTTGAAGGCTTGCAAATGTGTGATTCTGGCTGTGCGATTGAGGGTGTGAAGCTTCACTGTGCTGCCCTCCCAGGGGCCGGCCCTTCCTCTAGGACTAGGAGCTCGACAGGATGAGGACAAAGTGAATCCATGGCTGGATGTGACCATGCCACCCTGGGAGCAGGGAAATGGCAGAGGTGCCTGTAAGGCACTCACACACCTAAGCGAAGGAAGATGGGGCATTACACCTCGCGGTTTCTTTCTTTCTCTTATGAAAATATTTCTTCAGAGATGAAAAGAGCCATTGGAGAATCTATATTTCCAGGTTTTCCCACTTTCCTTCTGTATTTATCTACATCTGGGTTGACTTGATACTCTTCTTCCAGAAGCAACAGGTTCGCAGGGTGTCAATATTTTTATTTCTGTTCTTAATAGAACAGCTTAGCCTATTTAATTAGCTATTTTTCATGAGTTGCTATTACACAGCAAAAAAATATTGTCAAATAGGACAATTTGCCTCGGGGTCAGAGACTAAAATTGAGAAGAGCCAATGGCTTTTGAAACCAAGCCCAACAAGTATCACTGTGAAGGGTAAGCAGCTATTAATGAAAAGAGTAGCCACAGTTAAATAAACCACGAGGTAGAGAAGACATGTGCCAAGTAAAGAGCTATTTGTTGGCATGTCTGTTTTAGCCGTCTGAGACCGAACCCAGCTCCATGGGGTCTTCAGTGGAGGGCAGCTGAAATTGAAAAGATGAATCAGGGTGAATAACCACTTCAAAGAAATGGTTTGAATTAGTGCCCCATTCTCCAACATGGCATGAAAAAAGATCTCAGCTACATCACAATTAAATCCCATGAGCTCTTTGTTGGGGTCCCCAAGCTAGAGATGGCCAGCTCTACCCAGGGCTTCTTGGGGAGACTGGCCTTCACTTGCTAGGTGTTAGCATGAACTTAGTTTTACTAGTCTACTTCAGTGTAGATGCTAAAATTTCAAGACCCTGCCTCCCCTTTGTTTCCCTAACCTAGATAATTTATTAATCTACTCATAATGGGATAACCTTAGATTCTACAAAATGTATTCTGAAGTTGGTTTTTTTTTTTACATCTGTGCAATAGAGTACATAATATGTACTTCCCGAGATCGTGTTAAATAAAATTACCTTTATAGAATGTGCAGTGAGTTATGAAGAACAAAATGAGTCCTCAAAAAAAATTTTGTGAGTGCTAAAATTAAAAAAAAAAAATGATGTGAGCCTACAATGATCTGGGTCCAGTGCAACACTGTAAGGAAGAAAAAATATGTTTGTATTTCCTAAAGCTATCCTAATACTCTCGTCAGTAATTCCAAAGAGGTGGACAAAAACGCTAAGCACAAGGATCAGCATCCTTTTCATAGGAAAGCTCTCCCCACCCTAGAACCCTTGGGTACCCACAGCTGGCAGTATTTAGCAAGGGGGCTTATATAGTGGAAATTGACCATGATGGAGTCAAGGCAATGGGAATCATCAGGAAATATTTCCATGAGGCCAAGAGATGCTTGTAACATATGTACCAAAGCACGCTCACTTTTTCAAAGCAAGGCCATCAACGTGAGGTAAGACCCATCAAAAAGTAAAATGGCTCATATGCTTTTGATTCTTTCGGGACAATTGAACTCTGAGCTCCTAGAGGGAAGAGATTATACACCTCCAGTGTCCTGAATAATTAATAGTGCTTAGTGAGTATTTAATAAATCAGGGCAGGGAGTTGGGTTCAAATCTTACCTCTCATACATTAGCCTCCCTGATCCTTAATCTTTTCTCTTCCATTAAATAGAGACCTACCTTGTAGTGTGCTTATGACAGCTAAATAGCCGCGCCTGTTGAGTGCTTATAGAAGTGGCTGGCACATAGTAAAGATCTGTAAATGATACCTGCTATGATGATGATGATGACATAATCTATGGGTTGTTTACCAGTAACTGTTCGTTCCACTTTCTTGATAAAAGAATCATAGTTTCAACATCAAACACGGAAACCCTATTCCCCTTTGCCTGAGATGGCCCAGCATGTGTCCCAGATCTGGACAATGAAACTAAGGGGGTTGCTGCTGAAGGTACCTTCATCTAGTTCAAGGCGTTGAGATCATTTAAAGCTAGACTTTAATCTGTGCAAGGACTGAAGCTTATTTTCCTGGTTTACCCTTACTCCTGGAGTGTAGCCCCTCCATATGCCAAACCAGACCATGGTGAGGTGTTCTTAGAGCTCCCCATTGTTGACAGGCCCTGGACTCCAAACTGTGTTCCTACAGTACCATGAGGTTATAAAAAGCTCAGCTCAGCTTTCCAGGTACCTGTTCAGGTAGCTCAGAGAGCTAGTATACTTCTCTGAGTTTATTTCTTCTCCGGATTCTTAACACTGTAATTCTTCGATTTAAAAAAAAACACTTCTCTTTAGCTGTTCCCGTTGTTTCTCCTGCATGTTGTAGCCCAGCAGAGGCGGAGGTCAATGTTGAATATTCTTGAGGACTCTGTAAAGACATGCTTCTAATGGAGTTTTTAGATACAAGGATGTCTGATTAGTGGGATAATATCAAACAAGAGGGAGGACAAGAGTTTCTGGGCAAGAAAAAGCAAGAAAAGATGGAAAGAAAGGAGAAAGGCAAGCAAAGAAAAGGATGAAAGGATAAAAGCCAAAGACCTCATGGTGGAGGTATTCTCATATCTATTTTTTTTAATTTTTTATTGTTATGTTAATCACCATACATTACATCATTAGTTGTTGATGTAGTGTTCCATGATTCATTGTTTGTGCTCCATGCAGAATGTGCCCTCTTTAATACCCATCACCAGGCTAACCCATCCTCCCACCCCCTCCCCTTCATATCTATTTTATAGTGAGGACTGACATTAAAAGTAGCTTGCTCAAAATGTATGCAGATCACAAATACTGGAGCCAGTTTTGAACTCGGGACTTCTTGGTTCCAGCCTAGATTTGGTTCTCTTCTCAATATGCCTATCTGGCTTAATACTTCTAACCCCTCACAGTCTTCTAATCCTGGAAACCAATCTGAGCTCTTTGATTCAACTGAAAACCTTGGTTATTGAACTTGAACTTTTAATCTCTCTCTACTCTGCCTTGACAATACAGACCCTCCTTGTTCCCGCAATAGTGATCAGTCCATGCTAACTAATTTCAGCTCTGATCCCCATCCCCTCCTCCTGATTGTTCTCTCTCACAGTGGGAATGAATATGAAGAATTCACTGGATGATAAAATTCAGCCCTAGAGATCATTAAGTAAGTAGAATGGTCTCTCTCTTTCTCTCTTTTTTTCCTTAACAAATACTGGCCTAACAAGTGTTGTGTGCTAAGGGCATTGCTAAACACTGGATATACAATCGTGGACAAAATGGTATAATTCCTACTCATCTGGACGATACAGGTCAGTGGTCACAGGTGGAGGCTGTGTTTCCAAGCTTATTGCCTTGGGGCAAAGGTGCAGATACATAGAAAACCAACCAAGAAGAAAAGGGGCCTAAGTCATGGATGAGGCATTCGATTAATGCTACAGCCAGACTACAGTTCTCAGATTTTCTAAAGAGGTGTCCACAGCATATCGCAAAAGGACAGTTTTGGCAATGGCTCTGTGACTCCTCATTACCTTTGAGTGACAATGTCACTTTGGGCTGAATTGACCTAGTTTCTGAGACCCCATTCCACCAGAACCTTCCAGCTCTCTATGTCCCTTGGCCACGACCACAACTGCATAGAGACATGACAGCTGGGCGGAAGCCCTGCCAGTGACAGGAATCTGCCCTTCAGCATGCCTAGTGATGGAGAGCCAGAACATTTGACCCAAGAAAGAGATCCATCCAAGTCTTTAAAAACGTATGCCCTTTTTTTTTTTTTTTAATTCTGAAAACAGGTTAGAGCCAAACTGATCAGATGACTAAGCAAGGATTGCATGTCTTCAGATGCCTGGATGGAACCAATTGAAACAGTATCTGACCCTGGCCTCCCATCCCCCTTAAGCCTCCTCATTGGCAGTGTCCAGTCTGGGAGGGTACCCTTGAAGGCAAGCTATTTGTGGTTGTATATAATTAGTCTGTTTGAGTCTTAGCGCCAAGGTGCTTCCATTTGTTTTGAAGAAGAAACTCTGTCCTTTGGTTATCTTTCTTTTCTTAATTCACAGCAAGACCACGTGCAATGTTATTACATCTCCATGGAAGCATTCCAACGTGAAAGTGACTTCATCACATCTGATACTCTCCTTGATATAAAACCATCCAAATTTTAAACTGAAACATGGATTTAGGCCTTTAATGCAAACAAAACCTCCATTGCTTAAAGGGAAACTTCAGGGGAAGGAGACTATGAACTTGTGGGAGAGTTCTTTCTTGGAATCAGCTCCCGATTCTGGGAATAAATCTGGGTGGGAAGGAGGGGTGATGCACACAGGGCTCGTGAAGTAGCGAGGCTGGCTTTCTCCATCTTGGAGCTGAAACTCACTCTGATACAACATTGATTCATTGTAGTTGTTCACTCTGGAATAACGCCAAAAAACTTTCTTTCCCCATAACAGCCTTTCAATTAACTGAATACAGAGCTTATGCCCTATTAGTCTTTCCTTGTGTTTTCTGTTCCTCAGGTTGAACACTTTCCATTCTTTCAACTATTTCTGATATGGCATTTTGGCAGGAAGAACCAGGGGTGGAAAAAAAATTGTGTGAATAAGTACTTGGTGTACGCTTCAGTAAAATGGCAAATCTCTCTCTGACCTCCAAGCCAACATTCTGACACCAGATCAGAGTACACACTTGGAGTGGCATGTCAGCAGGCGACATTCCCAGCCTTCTGCCAGAGAGAGGAAGCAAGAAGAACTGGCCAAAATACTTTTGCCCGTATTAATTAAGAAATGTTTTCCCTTCATTGATTCTCATATGGAACTGACATTTTTTTGTCACTTGTTAGAATTATTAAAAGTTGTATATTTTAAGCTCTTAATGAATCTTTCCTTAAGTTGCATTTGGAATTATTTTAGTACCTAACACAACTCTGCAAATGTGCTCAAAAGCCTCATGGTCTTTTTATTTATTTTTATTTCCTGAACTAAAAATAAAACAACTACTCTTAACAAATGTCTCTATTTTCTGAAACTGTGGAAACCAGGAAAAAAACAGACATCAACATGGGCTCCAAATAAGGCACAAGTTAATATTTTTTTTATTGAATTTGTGGAATAAAGCTCAGAGCCTAAGGCCTGCCAATTTTCAGCCTCTAATAGCTGTAATTATCATGGCACACCTTCACCTCACTTCTCTGACTGGTTTAGCCTGAGACAAACCAGATGAGGACAAGAAATAGACCGATTACACTTGCCCACTATTAAGTGGTTTCTGGGATTTAACTTGTAATTAATCTTGTAATCTTAGAACCGACTCCTGTGTTCATGAAAGGTGAGATTAATACATCTGCTAATATTACTACTAATTATATCAACAACAGAAATAGCTATAATGCTCTTGATTGTATGAAAGTGATTCTGATATTTCACTATTAATTATTATGGTGGCTCCTATGTTAAGATAGATTTCTTAAATAATGCTGACAATTACCCTCTAAGTTTTCTAAGAAAGCTGAAGACATTTAACAAATGTCTTTTCAAATTTTATTGATGTTTTCAAATATTATTATTTAAATATTATTTTATTATTGGATTACTATATATTAATTAATACTTAATTAATGCTTAGTTAATGCTCAATTAAGCATTAATTAATGCCCTAGTGGACTCTGGAAAATTGGTGGTATAATTATGACAGTGGCATAATTTTTTAAATCTACCTGAATCCGACATAAAGACAGTGTAGCAATATAACAAAAACGTAAGCCCCTGATACATAACCAAACCAGGTGGCCAGGTAAACCCATGAAACACAAAGTAAAAGTAGATTGGACATAACACAGGCAGCTACAACTGTTGAGTGGTATCAACATCAGTGTGGGAAGAAAAAGAGAAAAGAAAGAGACAACATTTGGCAAACCAGAGAAGGAGAGAACCCAAAAATGGCCACCAGGGACTCACTGTAAAGTACAGTGAGCTGTGGGGTTTGCTAACTCCAATAGTGGGTGAGTGTGAGAAGCACAAAGGCAATATCTGCAGGTAAGGCCTAAAGAATTCTGGGCATTATGAACTTGCAAAACTAGCCAAGCTCCCCTTGAAGACCATGCCCACAGAATTTCTGGCATGCAATTCTCATCGAGCAGAACAGAGACAATTAAGATAAAGAAAAGTTTCAGATAAAAGTAGAGAAGATGAACAGAACCAAGGGATAGATATTAGAGATCAAGCTGGTGTATCTTGTAAAAACAGAAATGGAGCTTTGTGAAATTGGAAAAACTACCATGAACGATGACTACCTCTAAAAGCTCAAGAAAACTATGTTCACAAAAAAATGGGCAAGGATTTAAAAAGCATAAGAAAATAACCCCCTAAAGACAACAAATGCACATGGAGGACACAAAAAGGACACGCCCACAACAAAGACAAAGTATTCCTCAATGAGCTCAAAGATGTTAAGAGCATAACATAGAAAATGAAAGACCAACAATATATCACAATTAGAAAACAAAAGGTGAGAAATGAGGTGGGAAAGAACTCAAAAGAATTATAAATAAAAGAAAAATCATTTCCAAATTGAAGACTAAAACAGAAGGCATACAATTGCCAATAAATCTAGCAGATAAAGGTTTAAGAGGAATACAAAGTGAGAAGACAGATTTTTTTAACCAAAAAAAAAATTAAGAAGACATAAAATGATCTAAGAAAAAGTAACAAATACTGAATATAGGCGAAGAAGACACAACGAATGTATAATAGCAGTCCCTGAAGAGGAAAAACAAAGAAACAGAAGAAAAATAAGGACAATAATTGAGAAAATTAAAACATATAAGATATTTTACAATAAAACATACACTATAAAATTAAAACTACATACTGAAAAGGCACATCACATACCTGAGAAAGTTGACTCAGAAAAGTCAACACTGAAACATATTCTAATAAAATTGCTGGACTTAAAAGATAAATAAACAATCTTTTCAGCATGTAGGCAAAAATGTAAAAATCTTATAACAAAAATATTATTAGACTTTTTGACAACAATGCTTTATGCCAGAAATGAAGTCATGGACTAACCCATATTTTAAGATACTCAAGGAAAAAAAAGTAAGCTAAGGATTTTCTATCCATCCAGACTACATGTAAAAGCTGGGGAAAAGCTGCTATCACATTTAAGAATTCAGGTAATGCTGTTGTTCCCAAGCAATCTTTCCAAGAAATCTACTCAAAAACAAAGTTCAGATATATGAAATTATTATAAAGATGTTGACATAAGGATTGATGGTGAGCAATATATAGTTACATTTACAACTAAAATTTTGAAAGAGTTCAAGGAGGGGATAATATAAAATGGTTATAAATACTGACAATGTTGTCAAAGTACCACTATTTTCAAAAAAAAGAAAGAACTGAGAAAGCATTAATAACATTTTTAGTGGTTTGCAGTGATCATAAGTAAAGTAGTGTTGATAATGGGTATTCTGAGACGGTTGTGAGTACCATGTGGGATAAAGTAAATGAGTAATTGTTGGATATCCAAATGCTAGCATCCCTCTCTTCTTGAGAACTAGAATCATTGGTGTGGAATAAATGAAAAGGGGAAGTAACCTAGAGAAGTCAGACAAATCATAATCCTGCATGTGAATTGTGATTAACAATATGAACCCATGAAGCTTTTTTTTTTTTTTTACAGAAGTCATACATGAAAATTTTAATGGTGATCAACAGGAATGATGGGTAGAAGAGCAGCAGTTTTCTAAGCAGACCTAAATTCTAACTCAAATCCTGCCATTTGCCAACCATGTGCCCTTGCTTAACCACATTGCTTAGTCTCTTAGAATCTCAGTTCTCTCCTGAAGAATATATTTTTTTAATTTTTTTATTGTTATGTTAATCACCATACATTACATCATTAGTTTTTGATGTAGTGTTCCATGATTCATTGTTTGTGCATAACACCCAGTGCTCCATGCACAACATGCCCTCTTTAATACCCATCACCAGGCTAACCCATCCTCCCACCCCCCTCCCCTCTAGAACCCTCAGTTTGTTTTTCAGAGTCCATCGTCTCTCATGGTTCGTCTCCCCCTCCGATTTCCCCCCCTTCATTCTTCCCCTCCTGCTATCTTCTTCTTTTTTTATTTTTCTTAACATATATTCCATTATTTGTTTCAGAGGTACAGGTCTGTGATTCAACAGTCTTGCACACTTCACAGCGCTCACCATAGCACATACCCTCCCCAGTGTCTATCACCCAGCCACCCCATCCTTCCCACCCCAGCCCCCACTCCAGCAACCCTCAGTTTGTTTCCTGAGATTAAGAATTCCTCATATCAGTGAGGTCATATGATACATGTCTTTCTCTGAATGACTTATTTTGCTCAGCATAACACCCTCCAGTTCCATTCACGTCATTGCAAATGGCAAGATCTCATTCCTTTTGATGGCTGCATAATATTCCATTGTATATATATATACCACATCTTTATCCATTCATCTGTCGATGGACATCTTGGCTCTTTCCACAGTTTGGCTATTGTGGACATTGCTGCTGTAAACATCGGGGTGCATGTACCCCTTCGGATCCCTACATTTGTATCTTTGGGGTAAATACCCACTAGTGCAATTGCTGGATAGTATGGTAGCTCTATTTTCAACTTTCTGAGGAACCTCCATACTGTCTTCCAGAGTGGTTGCACCAGCTTGCATTCCCACCAACAGTGTAGGAGGGTTCCCCTTTCTCTGCATCCCTGCCAACATCTGTTGTTTCCTGACTTGTTAATTTTAGCCATTCTGACTGGTGTGAAGTGGTATCTCATTGAGGTTTTGATTTGGATTTCCCTGATGCCGAGCGATGTTGAGCACTTTTTCATGTGTCTGTTGGCCATTTGGATGTCTTCTTTGGAAAAATGTCTGTTTATGTCTTCTGCCCATTTCTTGATTGGATCATTTTTCTTTGGGTGTTGAGTTTCATAAGTTCTTTATAGATTTTGGATACTAGCCCTTTATGTGGTATGTCATTTGCAAATACCTTCTCCCATTCTGTTGGTTGTCTTTTGGTTTTGTTGACTGTTTCTTTTGCTGTGCAAAAGCTTTTTATCTTGATGAAGTCCCAATAGTTCATTTTTGCCCTTGCTTCCCTTGCCTTTGGCGATGTTTCTAGGAAGAAGTTGCTGCGGCTGAGGTTGAAGAGATGGCTGCCTGTGTTCTCCTTTAGGATTTTGATGGACTTCTGTCTCACATTGAGGTCTTTCAACCATTTTGAGTCTCTTTTTGTGTGTGGTGTAAGGAAATGGTCCAGTTTCATTCTTCTGCATGTGGCTGTCCAATTTTCCCAACACCATTTGTTGAAGAGACTGTCTTTTTTCCATTGGACATTCTTTCCTGCTTTGTTAAAGATTAGTTGACCATAGAGTGAGGGTCCATTTCTGGGCTCTCTATTCTGTTCCATTGATCTCTGTGTCTGTTTTTGTGCCAGTACCATACTGTCTTGATGATGACAGCTTTGTAATAGAGCTGGAAGTCCGGAATTACTCATGAAGCATTTTAACTTAAAAAGTTATATGATGAAATGTTAATTTTATAAAATACATATAAAATGTTAGTGCATCATAGTCCTGTCCACTGAAAAAGTCTAGAAATTAACCAGAGTGACAGCACACAGATATTCACGTTGTCTACAAGTAATGGTAGTTTTAATTCTTCTTTTCCAATCCTTATCTCATGTTGCCACATAGGATAGGAGCTACATTACTGATGTTAAATAGAAGTACGGAAACAGTCATCATTGTCATTATCTCAATCTTAGGTGGAGAACTTTTAATAGGTTACCATTATAAACTTTTTGGTGAGGCAGTACTTTTTCTTTTTTTAAAAAAGATTTTATTTATTTATTTTAGAGAGAGAGAGAGAAGGGGGGTGAGCAGAGGGAGAGGGACAAGCAGACTCTGCACTGAGCACAGAGCCTGACGTGGGGCTCGATCTCACGACCCCGAGATCATGACCTGAGCTGAAATCAAGAGTCAGATGCTCAACCAACTGAACCACCCAGGTGCCCCTTAAATGATATTTTCATTGAATAATATCAAATTGCTTTTCACTCTAAAAGAAGAAACTCAAAAATAAGGAAATACCTCTGCCATCTCATTTCTCCACCTCCTATTTTTGTTATATTTATCATTCTTTAAACGATGCTAATGTTTATGAAATTAAATTATGTGCCATAACCCTTATTATTAAAATTGTTTTCCTTTAGTCCTAAGCTTAAATTTATTTTGTACTCATCATCCTTTATTTCATTTGTAATTCTCTATTTTCTTTACTCTCAATTCATATTTCAGTTCTTGTTGTTTTTAATTCAATTTATATTCCCATCATTGCTTTGATTTTATCATTAACTTTTTTTTTCCCAAGGGATGCTGATGGGTGCTCTATTCCTTCACTTCTTTTGTATTTGAGAATGTATGCATGTTGCTTTTGTAGATTAATTGTTGTGATATTTTTGGGTCTAGAAATTCATTAGTAAATGTTTAACTGGCTCTACAGAGGAACAACAACAAAAGAAGAAAACCCTGATTTTAGCATTTGCTTATTCTCCTGGGGTGAATTAACCCACATGGAGCTACCAACGTGATGTCACTGAATGCAAATTTGGGGAGAGAGGCTCAGAAGCATACCGTTATATTATGTCATATAATATCTGCACTTTATAGAAACAAAAGACATAAATAACCTCAAGATCACAGATAATAGTAAAATCTAGTAAAATAATTAGGAAGTAATGTCTTCAATATTACTTCTATTTGTTAAAAAATTTATTTATTTATAATTTTGTGTCATTTAATTTATTTTTTATTTTTATCTTTTTTAAGATTTTTGGGGTGCCTTGAGCCCCACATTGGGCTCCCTGCTCCGCGGGAAGCCTGCTTCTCCTTCTCCCACTCCCCCTGCTTGTGTTCCCTCTCTCGCTGTGTCTCTCTCTGTCAAATAAATAAAATCTTAAAAAAAAAATTTATTTATTTACTTGACAGAGATAGAGAGAGTGAGTGCACAAGCAGGGGGAGCTGCAGAGAGAGAGGGAGAAGTAGGCTCCCCAGTCGAGCAGGGAGCCTGATGCGGGGCTCGATCCCAGGGCCCTGGGATCATGACCTGAGCTGAAGGCAGATGCTTAACCGACTGAGCCACTCAGGTGCCCCTGTAATTTAGTTTAAAATAATGTCTGTTTAACAACTTGCTGGTAGTATTCTTAAAATTTTGACAATCTTCTCTTGGAAAGTCAGTACAAGCTGAGTCCAATGCATCGGTCATGCTTCAGTTATTTTAGAACTCTGGTGACAATGTTCATTTGTTTTCCTGCACTAAATATTACCATGGAAATATCTGAAGCTGGCTTTGTGCAACATGACAGCTGAACTGATGCACTTTGTCCCACCTCACACTGTAAGCCCATAGAAATTCTGGATAAAGTGGTAAAAATTAAATCAAAATAAGGCAAGAGAGATCTTCATGTGCGAGAAAGAAAAAAGAAAATCAATGCCAGAGCAGTAATCTGAAGATGATTCAGTGACATCACTCAGGTATTAGAAGAAGCATAGATCCCAGGAGCTGGATGCTGAGGCTCTAATGCCCATCCAAAGACAATACAAAGTGGGGCAGCTGGAATTCAAATCCCACCTTGTCCTCATGGATTATGAAAGCTCTGTCCATCAGCCCAGAACAAAATTAGTCTCAATGTCTAGGGCTTTGATTCAAGAGAAAGAAAAGTTGCTGGCAAAAAGAAAAGAAAAGAAAAGCTCCAGGCTCATACCAAGAATAAATATGTGGTACAATTTTAAAGTGGATGAATGGTGCAGTAACAGCAAACCCAGAAATTAACCTGAAAACTGGCTCCAGTTTCTACTGGGCACCCTCATCATAAACAATCTTAAAATTATATGTTAGCAACAATTTCACAAGGCAAGACATGCAGAACTTCCATGGAATAATTAACCTAATCTGAAGATGAACTCAATGTCAAAAAGAACAAACAATACGAAAAATATAAGATCGAAAAGTCTTGATGAACCAACAAAAATAAAACTTAGCAACCCAAGACCTCGAAGTCATAATGTGGAAATATTTATTTTTTGCAGAAATATTTAAATACAAAAAATGAATAAAAGTACTACATATAGTTTTAAAATAACAGAACCCTATTTAAAAACAGATGAATTTGAGAGAGAACCAGCTAAAATTGCTGGAAATAATAATAAACAGTTCATTAGATGTTTAAAAAAATAAATAAATGAATTAAGTAGGAGGTTAGATGCAGCTGAAGAGAGAACTGATAAGGTGGAAGATGGAGAACAAAAATCATTTCCAAAAACACAGAGGACATTTACAAATATAAATATAATATAAATATAAGTATAAATATTTTACAATAAACACCAAAATCATCAGTACCATAAATTCACTTTATCTGATAACAATGTAATTAAAAGAACAAATAAATGATCAGATAAGAACTAAAACAATCCACCTCTGTCTGTACATTTTTTAAAAAAGTCTAATTGAAAGAGTCAAAGAAGAGATAAAAATGGAAATGGTGAAAGGGTTGGCCTTGAATAAAAATGAAGGAGCACCAAGGAGATCTGTGAGAAGTAGCTGGAGTAGGTGTTAGAGTTTTGGGGAGCTTTGAACACAAAGAGTAGAAAGAAAGGAAGGTGGGAAATCAATGGGCTAAATGGTCAATGTTCAATAAATTAAAAAAGATAATATTAAAATTAAAGAAATTAGAAAGTGGGAATGAAAAAAGATCAGAGGGATTAATGAAATAGAAAACAGATCAAGATCAATGGAATGAAAGGCAAATTTTCTGAATGATCAATAAAATAGGCACAGGTTTGTCAAGACTAACGAAGCACTAAAAATATTAAGGCACAAATGAACGTGTTAAAAACAAAAAAAGACATAAATACATGCAAGGCAGGCATTTTAAAAGAATATCATGAACGATCTTATTCCAATAATCTTGAAAAGTAATACGAAATGGACAACTTCTTTTTAAATATAATTAAAAGAAATATGAATTTCAGTTGGTTTTAGAAATGACTATTCTTTAAAGACTAGCTAATCCAAACAAATAAAGAAAAAAGGTACAAACCAAAAAACAGACTCTTAACTATAGAGGATGGTTAGTTACCAGAGGGGAGGTGGGCGTGGGAGATGGGTGAAATTGGAGAAGGCGATTAAGAGTACACTTATTGTGATGAACACTGAGTAATGTATAGAATTGTCAAATCAACTATATTGTACACCTGAAACTAAGATAACACTGTGTGTTAACTATACTGGAATTAGTTTTTTTTAAAGAGATAAAAATAAATTTAAAAAGAGAATAGCTCATCCATATATTATAAAAACTCTTTCAATCATAGAAAACTTTTTTTTTCCTCAAAAAAATGAGGGAACACTTTTATTTTGAATAACTTCAAAATAAAAAAAAATGGACAAGGGAAAATGAGGGAACACTTTCTAAAATCCTTTTATAATACAGATAACTTCAAAATAAAAAAAAATGGACAAGGGAAACATAAGAGTCATAATAAAAATATTATGACAATCATAACTTAAAGTTTTTAACCAGCCTTTTAAAAGTTACTTACATACATAAATTCTCCTCTTAATAAGTCTGTGACATCAGGAATATGATTGCCCCCGGGTTACAGATAAGGAAACTTCAGAGAAATGGTGACCAACCTCCAAGGTCCTACAGACAGAATGTGCATAGTCCCCAAAGTGAGTCCAGACAGTCTAGTTTCAGATCCTCTGCTCTTAACCACAGACTCCAAATTTTTAAATAAAATATTAGCAAAACAAATACAGCAAGTATTTTTAGTACAAAATGATGATGTAGGGTTGACAAAGATGTCCAGGGTGCTATTTCTTAGCTGCAAATTCACGTTCCTGTCAAATGCAACTTCTAACCTATTGTCCACGTCTCCAACACATTTCACCAACTGGCAAATATATCTTCCTTCTCCATCAACTGTTCGGTCTCAAATCTGTTGTCTCTCCATAGCTTTCTGCTGCGGCTTTATAGAGTCACATTGCTCCTTCCTACCAACCCACCCCATGCAAAACCATTCCATGATTTCCCATTATTTTTAGCGTAATGAGCAAATTTCTCATGATGACCTACAAGGTCTTTCCATAGCTACCTCTTCATCAACATTAAGGATCGTGTTCTTCCTTCTTCCCTGTATCTTAACCACACTGGCCTTCCTTCCTGTCTAGAACTTGACCAGTGGTGTTCACTCATGCTGTTGCCTTGCCTAGAACTCCCCACCCTGAGCTTTGCCTAGTTGTCTCCCAGTCTTCTAGGTCTCATCTCAATCATGATTTCTCGAGGGAAATCCTCCCCTGAGCTCCTCACCTCCCAAGATGAGGCCAGGCTCCCTTATTCAATCTCTTCTAGCACTCTCTACCTCTTCCTGGCAGCACTGTGCTTATCTTCAAATTCACATGTATTTGTTTCATTAATCTTTCTCTTGCCCACCAAAATGTAAGCTGCAAGAGGGCAAGAGCCATGCATTTGCTTTTCTAGCATTGAATCCTCAGTGTCTAACTCAGTGTTTTTACTTTAGTAAAATATTAATTAAATAATAAATAATAATAATTAATTTAATACTTTTTTATTAAGAGAGAAAAAGGGAAGAGAGAAAAGGGAAAAGGTGGTAGAAGAGAGAAAAGGGAAGAAGAGAGAAGAGAGAGAAGAGGGAAGGGATGGTAAATGATTTGGGAAAAAAAAATGGCTGCAATTATTCTCCTCCCTGTACCCATGCCCCTTGTAATATGATTTTGCCACTACTCCCATAAAGAGGCCAACTCTCATTCCAAAACCTTTGAACCCAGGCTGGCATGGGGATTTCCTTTGCTCAGTAGAATGCAGCAGAAGAAATGATGTGCTGGTTCTGCACCTATGCTTCCAAAAGTCCTGGGGACAACTGCTTCCTCTTTTAGACCTCTGTGGCTGCCGTGTGGACAAGTCAAGGATAGCCCAATGGGGGACGAGAGACCACGGTCAAAGGCCCAAGTCATCCTGTCCATCCCAGGCAAGGTCATCTTAGAGCAACCAGCCCCCTGCCAACCTGCCGGCTGACCTCAGGCACCAGGGCAACACCCAACGGATGTCACCCAAGCCTGGCCCACAGAACCAAACTCTCCAGCTAGCCCTTATACTCAACAGTAATAAGTAATGGTGTTGTTTTAAGCCACAAAGTTTTGGGGTTGGGTAAGGAAAAAATTAAGGGGAAGAAAAGGGAGAGAAAAAGATATGAAGATCTATCACATCGAAGTGGACAAAGATTCAACGTTAAGCTCCAGGGGAAAAAAAAAAAAGTTATACAAAATGAGGTCTAGGTTTTATTAAGCCTAGACTTGCTAAAAATTGAGTTTTCCAAAAGAATGAATGAAACCCCTGTCATGGGTCGAGTGATGTTCTATGGGAAAAAACAAAACAAAACAAAACAAAAAACAGGAGTTTGGAGTTAGAGTTTCAAACCCTAGCTTACTTTTCTAGTTCTATGTACGTAGATCATTTTTCTCTCTAAGTACGTACAATGGAGCCCATAGTTACTACATCTACTTTGGGAGGACATGGTGATATGGACAAGATTGCAGTTCCATGAATACCAAGTGAAGCAATTCTCCACCTGCAGGTGAATCTGAGATGCAGTTACTGCTCAGGCCTGGGCTGACATGTCTCCAGTGGGGCCCCGGAAGCCCCTGTGCCCGTGGGAGTGCAGATTACCCCATACTGCACCTCCCGTCTGCTCCCAGGAACTGTCTCCCCACCCCTGACCAGCTGAGACTGGACCTCGCCTTGAGCTCATTGTCTCTGGCGGGGACGCTGCCTGCTAATCTGCTTCCTACAAGCAGTCGCTGAGAGGGGCTTCATTCCACGCCCAGCTGCTGTCTTTATTCTCACTTCGATCTAGACAGCCTTCCCTAGACTGGATACCAGCAGCTACAGGCTACGAACCTAGACTCTGCTCAACTATGCCACTCATGATTCAGTTGAGCCCTTTGAACACCAAAGCTAGACCTGAATTATGTTCATTACCCTGCAATGACCACAGTGATCGGGATGGTTCCCTGTGGTGCTTTGGAGTCCAGCCTTACCCCAGTCTGTCCCTGTGACCCCCCCCACCTCCATGAGCCCACCTCTGCCAGTTACCACAGACCGTTGAACCTCTTGGCTCCACAGCCAAGGGGGTCCTAATCTATCTCATGAGGAGGTATCCAAGAGTTAGGACAGGGACATTGTTTGTTTAAAAAAAAAAAAAAAGCCCAACCACGTATAAACTGTAAAGTACTCTGCAAGGTCTCAGTGTTGTCATCATCATTACCGCATGCTGACCCAGCCCCTCCTGCTAACACTGCTGCTGGGTCAGGGGGAGTCTTGAGAAGGAGACTGGACCTCAAAGAGCCTTCCAAGTCCAATAATTCAGAATTCTGTAGATACACTGAATTCCTTTTAAAAATACATAAACAAGACATATGCAAATTAGGTAAATTTCTGTTTTCTACATTCATTTCAATATTATTTGATTTAAACTTCTCTTGAGTGGCTGTTTGAGCCTAGGTGGGATCAATAAAAAAGATGAAGAAGCCAACATTTTGTCTGCTGGGGGCAGTCTAGACTTTTTCACCAAAGTCAGAAACAGCGAGCAAATAATATTATGAACAAATGTGCTGCAATTTACTCACTCCGTGCCATGCAGTATGCTAAGTTCCCTCCACACTACGTATTCTCATGACAGACTTATAAGGTGAGTGCTATGATTATCCCCATTTCACAGATATGGAAGCCAAGGCATTGAGAGGTCTGGTGGCTCATCCAAAGTCACAGAGCCAGTAAATGCGAGGCAGGATGCAAACCCCCAAAATCTAGTCCAGTGGTTCATGCTTTCACATCCTACCCTCTCACAGGTAGATGCACTTGCCCTCCCCTCCCCAGCGTCCCTGCTTCTGCTCCATATTGCTGAGATCAAACGCAGCTTGGTTGCCAGGCAGACTCTCCCTGCAAGTTAGAAAGCCCATGTCTGGTGCACACATGAACCTAGATTTTCCAAATTTGCTCGGCTCCAGCTCCCCAGAAAGAAGGCAGCAAACCAGGAAGGCCGGAGCTGTCTCCTGCCCACTCCTGCTAATTAAACTCCTCCAACTGATACTTTTTGGCTGGTTCCAAAAGGATATTATTTTTAGTTTGCGAGGGTTAAAGGGGAAGGGAAGTGTGCCAAATTCAGGTTGTTAGAGAAGGCGAGGGAGAAAAGAGCTCAGAAGGAGGTCCTACAATTACGACTCCATTTAATAAGAAGACAGGGAAAATGGGGAGCTCCTGGTCCTGCCTCAAAGGCCGCAGGAGTGGCTCCTCAACTCTGTCAGCCACCTTAACAACTCCCACATTGGAATGGGTGGGATATTTCCCTACTCACACCGTCCCAATGCAAAAGAAGTTGAAGACACTGGAAGGATCCGGAAGTTTCTTTCTTTCTTTTTTTTTTTTTTCTCTCTCTCTTATTTGTATTCACTGGAATGAAGGAAGAGTGATGCTTTGCAGGTGAGGGTAGAAAGTGGCTTCCCACCTCCTCCACCCAGTTCCCTTTCTCAGAGCTCTGACCTCCCGCCCTGCCCGTCCTCAGATGTAATAAATGATGTACCCACACACAACTGTGATGGGGAAGCTGGGAGTTTAATCTGAAGGGCTCCTTCTGATAAAGGCCAGGACAGACCCGACAGCGTGGCTCCCCAGATTGCTAGACCCCGAGCCTGGAGCCTGTCCAAGGGGTACGGTCTGCAGTTCTGCCCCTCAGGACTCCATCCACCTAAGACCCATTCACTCCTCCACCCTCTACTGCTTTCTTCCCCCAGACCCTTGCTCTCTGCCTCCGTTCCAGTGATTAAGGATGCAAGATCCCCAGCCCCAGACCCACACTGCTGCAAATGGTCTAAACCTCTGCAGCTCACCCCCAGGGAATAAAGCCCAGCAGCCTTGTAATAGAAATCATGAAACCCTTAAGACTCAATTCACAGGAAAAAAAAATTTTTTTGGTCCCGCTCTTCCTGTGATTAATAGACGTCATTGTTTGCTCTGACGGCAAAGCCTCCATTGTATGACCAGCTAGCAGTTTCACTCCTGGACAGAGCAAAGAGAGACTACTCCTGATGCTCAGAAGATCATTTTTCTCAGGACTCGATGCATTGCCATTTGGTAAGAGCACGCTGGTGGAGTTTTCAGCATATGCGAGAAACATATATCGTAGAACAGAGGTTGTGGGCTAGCGTTGAGAGGCAGCTAATTTGTATTGCAAAGGGGGCTGTGAAGTGTGCTAATTAAGAGGGGGTAAGAGCCAGACCCGGATTTGAATCTCTGCTCACGCTCTGACTTCCTAAATGACCTTCATCAAGTCATGTCACCTTTTGAGATATATATCCATCCTTGTAAAGCGGGGTTAATAGCAGTTACGTCATAGGGTTGTAAGGAGGATGCCATGAGAAGGTATTCTGAAGGCTCTTAGCACAGTGTCTGGCACTGAATGAGCCATGCCTGATATCAGCTGCTGGTATTAGATCATCCATGAATGCGAGGGACAGAGAGAGGACTGAGGCAGGACCAAATCCACAGAATCATCTTTGGCATGAGATCTCTATAACCACCTTCTAATTGCCAATGGGTCCATAGCACAGAACAACGGTGATCCATCAAAAGCAACTGTTCATTGTTGATGCTGGTCAAAAACAAAATTCATATGAGTAAATTTAAAGCTCAAATTGGCTTTATTCAACACTTCATGAATCAGGCAGCATCCCTTCTAGCAAACAGAAAGGAGCTCCATGGAGCTGCAGGAAAGGAAAGTTGTTTAAAGGCAGACAGAAAATGGAAAAAAAGGAATTATTACCAAAGAATGCATTGTTTTAGGGAAGGTTGCCCTAAGTGGAATGGAAAAAGGTCTATCAGTGGATTACCTCCTAGTGTTAACCAGGAAACTCCAGGTTGGCTGGTTAAAGGTCACATTTTAGAGGGGGGTTGAAACTGTGGTTAGGTTAGGTATTAAGTCTTGGTTTACTGACTTGGAGACTTAACATAACTGACTCCATCTTGGGTGTGTGGTTTTCTTTTGAACAACGCCTCACTGTTCCTTCAATTAGCAACAGCTTACTTAAAATGGGCTCCCCCAGCAGTAAATAATGAATTTATTTAGGAGACACTTTGTGAAGACTACCATAAATTAGATTTTAATAGTGGGCAGTGTGTTAACATGTTATAGGTTTTACAGTAAATGAAATAATGGTTTTATTCTATGTCTCTCAAGGGAATGGAAAAAATGCTGTGACTTGAACTTTTTTTTTATGATTTGAACATTTTGAATGATGCCCAATCAGATGCTCAATGGTTATCGATCTGGGGTGATTTTAACCCCCCACAGGACAATTGACAATGTCTGGAGGTACTTTTGGTTGTCACAACTAGGGTGAAGGAAGTTTCCTCTGGCATCTAAGAGGTCAAGGCCAGGGATGCTGCTAAACATCCTGCAATGCCCAGGACAACTCCTCACAACAAAGAATTATCCAACCCCAATGTCACTGGTGCTGAGGTTGACAAAGCCTGGTCTGAGCAAACCTGTGGGGTCATAGGGGACGGAAAGAGGGTGTGGGAGTCATAAATGACTTTTCACTGTGTGAGGAAATTCAGCTAAAATTTAAATCAGTGGCATTGAATGGAAACAAAATTTCACCTAATAAATCACTGGAGAATTATTTGTAAACATTGTATGTAATTCTTGATTAATTTCATTTTTCGCATTAGAAATATTTTTTTCCCCAAATCCAAAATGCAGAGGCCTTTGGGATTGTCTGGATTGTCATTGTTCCAGGGTTACTTGAGTTGGTTTTTATGATTTCGTCTTCTGAGGAAGGAGTGGAAGTCAGAGGCTGAGTTAACGCTGTCTCCATTATCCACGATGGAGCTCGTCCCCGCAAACTCCTTCCCCTGTGAGAAAAGCAATGAAATGCATTGCTAAGATTTTACTTACCTTCTCTTCAGTTGAAAGGTTTTCCTCCTCCAAGTTCACCACATGCACGGTCTCTCATCCAAGGATAGGATTTCCCCAATGGCTGCCAAGGTGGAAATCAAAACATTCAAAAATACAAGGAACAAGGTAAAGGTCCCATTCATTGTTTCGTTTTCTTTACCTTTCATGCCCACGGAATATGGCTTCACCCCATCTGAGAAAGTCATTAGTGAGGGAAGAGACTATGTAAGCATTTCCTTGAAATTGGGGCAGGTTTGCTGTTTTTGGAAAATATCAGGCTGGAAGGCATCAAATTCAATAAGAGGGGAAAGCTACTAAAGTAAAATTACAAGACTCTCTGATTTCAGAGGCTCTTGGTTAGAATTTGGCACTGCCCCACCCCAATGCTCCCCTCTACTTGCCATGGGTCAACCAAAGCCACAACATGGTCCTAAGAGGCCCAGAAAGGACCTGAGTTGCACAGGGCATGGGTAGGTCAGCATCGGATCTCCATCCAGAGCACACAGGGAAAAACTGGTATTTATGAAGTGTGGTTGGCGAGCCAGGAACTGCACAAGGTGTGCCCTTAAAGACGTGAGATCCTCCAGAGGAGTTTCAGAAGCCACAGCTAGGTTAGCATTTGAAAAGAAAACGAGGTGAGTAGATTCTTGTTTAAACTAACAGAAATCCAAATTTGGATTAATGAACATACTTGAAAAAGAAATGTCACTGCAGTCATAAAATCACCGTCTTACGTGCATATTATCCGTGGCCTGTTCCCTCCTTCACGAGGCTGTGATTCCCTTTGAACCAAGACTTCTTAAAGGCAGGTGATTTATCTGCACCTATTTATCCCCACACCGAGAAGAATGTCTGACTTATGGCAGGTCCCCACAGATTCATGTTGAATTATTGTATTTTAGTCCCAACATGGTGGCAGGTTTCACATGATGCCTGGCACATAGCATGAACTCCAGTACATAATATATTTAAATTGAATTTATCCACAATATAATAAGATTAGCAACAGCCGTACCATAGGATGGGTGCCAGAATGTAAAGGGACTAACCTCGGAGACAGTGCCTGGCATGGTAATGGTGGATAGTGGAGACTCACTTAACGTTTGCTGGTGTGGCATTAGCACAGGGGAGGGCCTCTTACAAGGCAGAAGCTGTGCATTTGCACAGGGAGCCAGCCAAGAGTTGCTGGCACTCTGTCTGCTCTGAGCAGCTCTCTGGGATACAGCCTGATGTCCACTAGGGAGCCCGGCGCTTCACCCGAGCTCCGTATGGCTTTGAAACATGACAGGTGCCTCCCTGTGACAAGACATGCAAGATGTGGACAATTGAGGCTCCTGAAGTAGTGGGTGCAAAGCAACCAGTAATAACTGATTTCCAGGAAGTGGAGAGCAATATTAAACATATTTTGGTGCACTGGGTATTATATGAAAACAATGGATCATGGATCACCACATCAAAAACTAATGATGTATTGTATGGTGACTAACATAACATAATAAAATTAAAAAAACAAAAACAAAAACATATTTTGAAAAAAAATAAATTACTTGTTTAAAAATCGGCGGGGGGAAGCTTATGCATGACTTCTCATCCCTCTACGGGTAGACTCTGACATCTGGATGTTGCTTCAATTGAGTCTCCAAATTGCACACTTTGGTCTTCACTTCCTACCTCCTAGACTTCTCTTCATCTTTGCTGAGTGTTACTCGCTGGGGCAAGCCACCCTCTCCTACCTGGAGGAAGGGACTGGGGAAGGCGTTACTTACCAGCACAGCGTGACAATGACAATGATAATAGCAATTGCAATGTAGCCAGCATTTAGTGAGTCCCTACCGCGTGCCAGACACCGTGATAGGGGTTGTTTGGAACAACCCTTTGCAGTTGGGATCCTGGGATGAAGGTTCAATCCTGACTGGATTGGTGTTTTTTCCAAGGTCAGAAGTTACTTCTCCTTGTGACCATAAGGGTTGTGGAAGACAGGCCAAGCTGTGGCAAGAAGTTTGCTAAGTGCTTTTCCCTATTCAACTGGCTTTGAATAAGCTCCTTGAATCATAAAGATTGGGTAAGACAGCAAGAACAAGTCCATCCAAGCCTCATAATTAGAATAATAAACAAATACATTGATATGGTGGTCTGCTCACTCAGTAAATATTTATTGGGCGTGTACTATGTACCAGACACTGTTTTAGGCCCCAGATCTATACAGAGAATACGACTTAAGAAGGCTCTTCCTTCAGGGAGCTGATGGCCCAGTGGTAAAAGATAGGAAAGTTGGAAAGAGAGAGAATACATGAGCAAGATTATTTCTGATAACAATAAATTCTGGAAAGACCATGAGACAAGGCCATGTGATAGAAAGTGCTTAGGGTAGTAGATGGTGGGGCAGAGCCAACTGTGAAGGTAACATTCCAGCTGGAGGAGCCCGGCTTGCCAAGATCAGATGGAGGCATGAGTAAATGGAGAAGCCCAGAGGCAGGAAGGAGGTCGGTGCTTGAGAAACAGAAAGAAGACCAGCGTGGCTAAAGCATAGTGAGTAAGGGGACAATGGTAAAGATCGAGGATAGAGCAGTCAGCAGGACCCACTCACGTAGGAACTTGAGGGCCATGCTAAGGAGCTTACAAAAATCTTCACAAGATCTAAATAAGAGTGTGACGTGACTCTCTTGACATTTCAAAGAGCTCACCCAGGATGCCATGTGGCTGCTATTCCAGGTGATCAGGTAAAAGTTACTGTCATTCTAAGGCCCATCCTTCATTCATTTACTTCAGAAGCGGAAATTGTGCATTTTCTATGGGCCAGGCACCTAGTGGTGAGTAACATAAACAAGGTCCTTGCCCTCATGTAGCTGAACACCGTGTGGGGTTCACAGCTCCACCAGTGGGTAAGTCATTAAAGTACATTGGTCGCCTCCCTTGGGAGGATTCAAGGACTGTTGAAGAGAGAGCCAGAACAAGGCTTTCTGGAACAACTGGCTGCCCGAGTGAGACTATGGTTCTCAGAAGTCGCCGGCATTAACAGAGGGATTCAGGGCAAAAAGTGTTTGTGTCAAGCAAATGTTATTTCCCAAATCCAGAGGGGAGACAGGAGGTATCTCACTGGGGCAAGGGACAGCAGTCCAGGAGGGCAGGAGCGGAGCTTAGGAGTGGCCGGGGACAGGCTAGAGAAAGAAGCTGGCCCCCAGCCAGAGGGCATGGTGAGCCAGGAGGTGGGTTTATGCTGAATGCAGCACTCTGTAAAAAGGGGTCCCAGCAGATCCTGATTCAATGGGGCCAGAAGGCAGCTTGCAGAAGAGAGTTCAAGTGCACGAGATCACAACATCAAAGGGTTCCTCTGGCTGTATGCTTACTTTAGCATTCAAGGTGCTTTCTTCCAAGCACGGTCTCGGCCTACCTTGCAGCCCTTTCCTCCAGGCTCTCTGGCTCCCGGCCAGGAGGGAGACCCCCCACGCCCCACCCCGCTAGTGTGGAGAAGCCACTCGCCCCTCCCAGGAACCTGTGACTGTCACCTCCCCGGGGCTGAACTGTGGCGGTTCTGTGTCACGTGCCCCCTGGAGAAGCAGGAGTTGTGACTGACGCAGCTGCTCCCAAAGACGCAGGAGAGCTGTTTGCACAACTCAGTGGGCCGTGCCCCAGCAGCCCTTCCAAGCCAGGAAGCAGGAGTGGCACTGCCAGAAAGGCACGATCGGGCATCGGGGCCGGGACTCGGCCGGACGGGAGAACCGGCAGCAGGCTCTCTCCGTTAGAGGTGGCAGAGGAGACCGAGCCAGGGTCCTTGAGAATATTTCAAAAGATGGCAAGGGCGTATGCTCTTTGCAAACCCATGAGGTGAAACAACGTAGTAGACAGATAAATAAGACCAGCTTTGGAGCCATTCAGCCAGAGTTCAAATCCTGGCTCTGCCACCTCCTGACTGATACACAGCATGTTCCTTAACCTCTCTGCCCCTCAGTCCGCCCGCTGGTAAGTTGAAGTCAAAAGAGTCTCCAGTATGAGGTTGTTATAAGGACTCAGGACATCAGCAAACACAAGGCTCCGAGACCGGGGCGTATGATAAATGTTCACTCGGTGTTAGCTATCATCATTCCTACTCTGTGCCAAGCTCTGGGGATTAAGAAGCAGGTAAGCCTAGTCTTTAAGAACCGCACAGCCTAGAGAGAGAGAGAGATGCCATTTATTGACCACCCACTACGTGTCAGGTATTTTGCCTGTGTTAGCTGTAAGGTCATGGAAGACACACTTGTTTCTGTTTGTCTAATACCAGAGTGGGAGCGTTTCTGCTAAACATAATAGAGTGAGACAAATTCTCTACTAGAGAGAGAGAGAAAAGATGATGTCTGTCGAGAGATGATGGGGGAGAGGGAGTGAGATGTGGAAGGGCACTGAGATTGCAAGGGAAAGAAATTTGCTTCTAATCCGATAGAGTTCTCCTTTAGTTATGCTTTAATAATTGCCCTTAGCTTGCCCCCTTTCCCTTTGCTGATACTGTTTTGGGCTAGTTTTTACATTTAAATTGCATTTAGGAGGTTACGTTAGTGAAGCCAGGGGAAAGCCCAGCGGACAGAGTTCTGAAGCAGAGAGAGCACTGGGGGGGGGGGGGGGAATTCTAGTGAGCCTCTTCCAGGCGGGTGGATTTAGGCTCCTCACGGGACCCCTCCACCTCATTCCTGGCCCGTGCAGTGCAGTGTGGGCAAATCTACCTTGTATGACTGTCGGACAATTAAAGGACATGACACGAGGAGAGCCTATAGCCCGCCGCAGTGTACCTTACTCATGCCCACGATGGTGCTAGACCTTCAGCGTGTGCTGAGCATGCCGGTGATCCCGTGGACACGGCCAATCTCCAGGGAGCTAGGTCACATGACTCTGCCCCATCCTGCCCCCACTCAGAACCCGCAGAGTGCACCTGCCCTGGGGGTGTACCTGGCTCTGACTCAGGGCCTCTGAGAGGCGGAGTGCAAGAAATCCCACAGGGGAAGAGATAGGCCCATAGGGTTCTTCCTATTATGAAGCTGAATAAGAAATTGCATGAGCAACAGGGAATCAGGAGCCGAGGCAAAGGTGAAAGGATGTGTCATTCAAAGCCATGCTTTAGAGAGATGAAGAGAAGGAAGCAAGGTGGCCAAAGGGGAGGTGGGAGAGCAGAAGGCAGGCTCTGAGGTGAGCAGAGTTCAGAGAAAGTGCTGGAGGCCCGGTTTCTCCACGGTTCCTGCCCTTCCCAAGGCCTGGCCTTGCCATTCACTGCCCTGGAGCCCGTGAGGCCCAACCACATGCTCAGAGGGCTAGTCAGTCACCCCCATGGGTAGCAGTGTCCTTGACCAGGGACACTTTTGCTCCCAGGAGCCATGAGGCATGTCCGGAGACAGTTTGGGTTAGTGGGACCAGGGCGGAGAGCGTGCTCCCAGCATCCAGTGATGAGAGGCCGTGGAGGCCGCCGACGTCCTGCAATGCACAGGCTGGGCCCCCCATAACAAAGAGCTATGCAGCCCCAAGCGTCCAAAGTGCTGGTGCTGGGAAACCTTGCCTTCCAGTCAACTCTTTTCCGTGAAGGAACCACAACAACTCTGCCCCTTGAAACCTAAAGAATCCGAGAAACGCGCTGTGTTTTCGCTCCTGCTGTATTGTGAGTGGTTGAGGGCACTTTGGGTACCTTCCAAGTTCATTGCTCGGGCCTAATGCAGAGCAGTCACCCAATACAGTGGATCTGCCTTGTAATTGAAGTTGGGTTTTAACCTATGGTTTAAATCTCGCAGACAGAGGCACCCTTGGAAGTCTCTCAAATCAGGCACAATACTTTGTACTTGAGATGCACATGGCTTGGGGTATAGACAAAGGGCCTGGCTCGTGTTGGTTTTCATGTCTCAAGCTTTGAGGTTTAAAGTCCTGGATGCGTAGCTCAGAATACTGAGAACATTTCTCATGACGAGCGGCACTAGGGAATGTGGGACTTTCTGATGTAGTAGGCACTGAAGAGAAGGGCTGGGGAGATTTCTGTATGAGCTACCATTTGTCCATTTCCCATATGTTAGGGGTGACAGTAACAACAGCTACAGTACAAGGAGTTATCTGGATGAAGTGGCCCAAAGGAGATGCTTTGTATTCTTCAAGCTGCTATTTCTAGTTCTGTCTGCGGATAGTAAGAGCGACACCTCCAAAATCCAAATGGGGGGGGGTCCTTCAGATCCAATGTGATCTTAGGCAGAAATGTTTTCCCCAATAGCACAGAGTTAGAACTCTAGCACCCACATTCCAGAACATCCCCACAGCTCTTCAGGAAGACTCTGGGAACATGAGCCAAGACTAAATTTCTCACATCCAGAAGGAAAGGACTTTTGGATTAAGATGAAAAGAAAGTCTTCTGTGAGATTTGGGGGTCCATGGCGTACTCTAAAAAGAAATGAGGCAGATGAGATTCACAGATTCAAAGAAGGAAGACAGAGGGGACGCGCTCCACCAAGAATTAACCTCAGGGTAGGACTGTGGGTGATGGAACCCGAAGGAATTTTCTTAAACCAATGTATGAAGATCAGGAAACAGACAGGAGCGAAACTTTTAAACAAAATAACGGCAATGAAAACTACGATAAAATTATCTTTAGCTGTAGTTTACTCCATACCCTTAGGTTTTGGAAACCAGATTAAGGGCTTCACGTTTATTATCTCATTTAATGCTAATAACACCAGGGGCTCTATTGGCAGATTCAGGGGGCTCCCCTCATCAGCTAGTCCTAGCGTTGGGGCACAGAGCCAAGCACTTCCACTTCAAAACCCAAGATAGGATCTTTACCCTAAAGCCCAGCCTTCCCCTGCCCTCATCCCAGATAACTCCATGTGAAATCCACTGTCTCAGTGTGGCTGCTAGACTGTCTCTGCAGAGGAAGACAAACAGATGCCTTCCTGTGTTAATACTGATAGCTAAACGATCAGGAAGAAGTGAAGAGCATTCTCCACTACTCCGAGCACTCTTGGGTGAAGAGCGCTGAATGCCATGTATCTGTGCGGCTGTGTTCTTTTGCAGCAGCTGATCGGCTGGGAAACACTCAGAGCCAAGCTTTTGTCATTGTGATGTCAGCCTTGCGAATGAGATGTGGACCTCGATCAACGTGGAGATAGCTGGATGTGGAGAAAACAAAAGGAAATGCAGGACCAAAAAAAGACACTTATTTCCTAACGTAATATTTAACCAAAACTAGCCTTAGAAGCCTTTCTTTTTTAAAAACTTCCTCTATCTTGGGGGAAATCTTCACAAATTCCTCTCTGCCTGTAAGAGGAAGGCACATCATTAGAACGGTAATTTGCCCTTCAATTGTAATAAAGTCTTAAATTTTACCTGTGCCTTTCCAGATATGACCTCTGACCTCGAGTTGTCAAGCTGAATGCTCCTCGCCCCCTTCAAGTTGATGGTCATGCCATGTGCTTCCATAGTCAGAAAATCAAGCCTTAGGTCAAATTCCGTACCTCTGTGCAAATCTATAGAAAATTACCTTTCTAAATAACCAGGGAATTAATGTTTTAACTCTTAAATGACTGGTACTTCCTATCAGATGTAGAACAGAAATGAGTGTTTTCAGTAATTGCCTGGATCTTATATAGTGGGGTGTATTCTTTCTTACTGTATTATATTATTGAAATATATTACATAATACTGTGGCATATTAAAGTGTATGTTATAATATTTTGTATTATTAAAATTATATTATGTTATAAAATGATGTTTTAAAGATTGCTAGGCTTTAGGAAAGGGATTGGCAAACTATGTTCTAGGAGCCAAAGCCAGCCCACCACTTGCTTTTGTAAATAAAGTTTTAATGGGACAGGGCCACACTCATCACTTACATGTTGTCAGCGGCTCCTTTTGCATGACAACAACAGAGCTGAGCCATTGCAACAGAGACAGTATGGTCCACTGAGCCTGAAAAATTTATGATCTAACTTTTTTAGAAATCTTTGCCACTACCTGCCTTAAAATAACATAGGAACTACAATATTGAAACTCTATTTCCTCCTTATTAAATGAGAAGCTTTGGCAGGATGATAGCTAAAATTAAGATCACTTTCCTGCACTCTGATTGTTTGATCAAGTACAAAGTTAGAATCCATCTTGCATTTAGTTGTCCAGTAAAATATTAGGGCTGTGTCCTCAAATATCCTAATATTTTTAGTGATGCTTTTTGGATCCCTTAATTTCTCAAAGGCTTTTGTAGATGAAATGACACTTTTTGGGTTATGACCATTACACACTGCTTGGTGTATACATCCCTCCCACCATTAAACTCTAGGCATTAAAACTTTATCCCCCTCCAAACCCCCTCACCCATGTCATGCCTACCTCTTCCTACCCCCTGTGGCACTAAAGCCCTAAAGCCTAATACCCTGAGATGGATCAGATGTTTCTATTTGCCAACATGGTCGTGTCATCAATAAGCCAAGTTTGGTATGATGTCACACGGGATAGGAACTAAGCCAGCGTGTGCAGCATGAATGGGTGGGTCCACTCTGTGCCTACACCTTTGCCACCCCCAAGGTTTCCCTATGGGCTATGCTGTCAACCTTCCATTTCTTCTCCGTCTTGTTGGCCTTATGCCTCTGGTCTTCCTTAGCCCTTACTCCAAGGTGTAACTGTATCCTTGCCATTTGGTATTTGGACTGATCCCATGCTCTCTGGTTTGACTTATGATCTTACCTCTGGGATTGTCCCTATGGAAGACCTCCAGCATAGCCTCATGGGACCCAGCCTGTCTCCATTATGGCTCTGGCCCCAGCGGGCATGGGGTGAGCAATGCAGAGCCACTGAGAGGCCAGAGGGTGTCCAGGGCAGCTAAGTAAACGTGGGGCTCCATATACATAGGAAAACAGCTGCGCCAACATGACAGAGACTTGACTTGGAAATATGGAGGTTACAACTGTTTGGTGAACAAAACATCATCTGTTGAAGTCACCACCTCACTCTTGACTTCAGAAAGGCTAACGCATATGTGTTTGAAAGACACAATCAGGGAAGCTTATTAGGAGGAGTCTCAGTAGGGACAAGATTGACCTAAAATGCCAGACCAAAACATTCTTGAAATTTCTGGCCAGTTTACGTAATACGTATTTCATCTTTAAACTTTTAGGTAAAAAAAAAAAACAAGAAAAAAATCCCACCCCCTTAACTTTAATACTTTAATGCAGAGGTATAGCCTGGTCGTTTGGAAGATGAACTTTGAGCCAGACTGCCTGGTTCCAAATCAAGGATCCATCTCTCATCACATACAACCTTGGACAGTTTGGCTTGACTTCTCTGTGCCTCAGTTTCCTCTTTTGTAAAGCAGAAATAATAGAAGTGCCCTATCAGATGATTGTGCAGAGAGCTAGCTGTTATAATCTGGTGTTTGCTATGTGCTAGACACTGAGCTGAGTAGTCCCACTCACCTACTTTTCACAAAGAGAAGGAACAAGGTAAGAGCGATGAGCATGTGGAAACTGAGGCTCAGAAAGTTTGAGTAACTTGTCAAGGATAAAAGTGGGGAAATGGCAGGATCCAAAAGCAAACTCCAGTCTGCCCAGTTCCCAAGTCAAGTTTTAAATTTAAATGTTTCCATTCTCCAGTACCACTCTTTACATCCTCTGGAGCCTTCTTTCTGGAAATCGCCATCCATGGCCTGAGATATCAAGGCAGGTAGAGTCAAGGGCCAAGGCTGGTTTGGATTCCGTTTACATCCTTCTCTTGAAAGAAGTCAACCACCAGTAGCAGGCAAACAAATCTGGGAAATTGTGGAGATTTCTTTTAGATTTTTTGATTTTTAATGAGGTACTTGTCAATATGTATGTTTTGCTAATCTGGTGTATTTACCCTGTTCATTTGCTGCTTCTCATCTTTATCTTCTCACTCCTTCCCCTTAGCAATTTCTTGTAATGCCCCTTTGCAGAATGCCAGCTATTGTTTGATGGTTGTTTCATCAAGAAGAAAATCTAAACAATTATTGTTAACAGAATCTCTAATAGAAACCTAAGAAAACACACACTAGATAATATATATAATATATATATACATCCTCTGTATATACATGCCATGTTAGACACACACATGCCTAATTATATACACACATTAGACACACACACATATATATGGAATCTTGTGGTTCACTCCACAAGTTGGTATGGAAATGTATTATTCACTTATTCTTACTTATTGAAAAATGGATCCCTATCACTAAGATTTTGCTATTAGATGTTATTGAGGAGGAACAACTGAATTGTTAATTTACACATTCATAAGTTGCACTTTGTTTCTGATAGGGAAGGATGAAAGCATGAGTTACAACCTCTATAGATTCATGGGAACCTATTCAAAGGGCCTAGGCAGGAGGCAAAATGAGAATACTTCTGCTTGAGTTTCCCTGGAAGAGTTTCATTTATTGCTTGATTCTGTGTTTGGCTCTGTGCTAAATTCTTTACATAAATTAACAGGTCACATCAACCATTTTGAGCAAGGTATTGTTGTCACCCCCATTTTCCAGATGAGAAAATGGAAGGTAGGAAAGGCTCTGTAACTTACCCCAAGCCATGCTGCTCACCTCTGGTGGACTAAAACAGTGACTCCTGGCTTACTTGATTAACCTGGAAGGTAGTCTTAAGGTCCTAGAACAGAGATTCTGTGAAGTGTAAATGTACACTAATTGGAGTATCAGCCTAACCAACATTAGGTCTGTGTGTGTGTGTGTGTGTGTGTGTGTGTGTGTGTGTGTAGCTGCTACAAGGACCACGTAGGAGCACTTCAGGGAGCAAGCAACAGCAACAGTGTAAATGTGTGCTCCATCCACCTGGATCCAAACAAGAAAGAAAGGAAACGGGGCTGGCGGGGGGCGGGGGGGTGCCACATGGTATCCAATGTCAGTGGCAGGTAGGGTGAGTTTTAAGGACACCTTCAATTGCAAGAGAAAACCTGATGGGGCTAAATAAATAAGCCAGAGGTAGAAGACCCTGCATTTGGTTAATTCAAAGGTTAAAACACTTCACCGAAGACCCAAGTGCTTTCCATTTTTCTGCTCTGCTACCTTCAGCTTATGGCTTTTGTCTTCAGGATGGGTCTTCTCAAGGCCAGGCAGTCTGAGAATATACACCCAGCCATGAAAACATGCAAAGGATGAGGAAGACCATCTATTCTGATGTGTTCTACTTAAGGGTTAGGAAGGCTTTCTAGAATCTCCCACCAGTTCTCTCTTTGTGTCAGCAAAAACCCATCACAGACCTCCTTGTGCACCAACCTCTATGGTTTGAACTGACTCTTGGAGATCGAATCCTTCCCAGAGAGTAAAGCACAGGGACCCCGCTGCAACAATTGACACGTCTTTGTCACACTGTAACACATTTGTGCCCCATGCCAAAGAAGGCACTTCAGCTCAATATATGAACCCATAGACGGCATTGAGTGTTGGGAACAGGGACTCAATGTCCAACCACCTAAAAGCAGAGGCCCCGTGGGAAAGGATGTCGGGCTCAGGAGAATGCTGTGTGCCATGTTCTCTCAATGCCCGGGCCCTTTGCCCATTTATTCCTACACTGGAGTTAGAGAGATGATCAATGTGGACCAAGTCCCTGCCTTCAAGGACTTTAAATTCTTGTGGAGGTGGGGGGCGAGAAAGACAAGAAATAATGAATCGAGGTAATTTATAAGGCAGCAAACAGTGCTATAAAGAAAAGCAAAAGGAGATAAGGAGATAGAATATAATAAAGTTTGTGCATCCTTCCTTCTAACTAGAAAGACCTGTGCATCCCCCCACACTGTCGTTTGCCCAGCTAAGTTAACTCTTGTTCTTCCTCCAAGTCTTAGCTTCTGTATTATGCTCCTTTAGTGTCTTTCGGAGTTCTGAATCTCTCCCTTCTCTCCTACAAACTTCTTACGATCAGAGCTGCAATTTCGTATTGACTCATGTGATTGTTTTAGTAGCCCTTCTCTAAATCACAAGAACTGTAAGAATGGAAAGTGTATCTATTTGTTCAAGATTCTATCTGCAACACTGAGCACATTGCTTGGCACACAGTCAGCACTTGAATTTAGATAAATTCTTTCTCCAAGTGTTGGAATGAGAAGCTGAACACGAGATACTGGCTTTTGGCGGGGCCACAGAAAAGAAATGTCTTTCCTGGGGACCACCTGCCACTATACATCACATCAAACCCCAGACTGTCTCTCCAGCCCACTTTGCCTGCCCTGGACCAGTTTCCCAGGTTTGCAAGCTTTCCCTGCCAATAAATGATTTTAAGATATACCAACTAGATAGTATTCTTATATCCTGTTCATTGCTGCATAGCAGAAGTATTTTTTTCCTGTGCAGCTTGTCCCCCATTGGGAGGGCACAAGGAGCAAAAAAACCTTCTCTTTCCCTGGGGATATGTTTTAAAAAGGCTTCAGAAAACAGAATTGATAGCCAAGAGTTTGAAACCTCCCTGACGATGAAAACTGTATCCGCATATTGCTTCTTCGTGTATAGCAGGCCAGCAAAAAATAGTATTGCATACAGGCAAAAAAAACATATTGACTATTACTCTCAGATTTACTTTTTCCTCAAGTATAAGAGGCAGAAAAGAAGCTGTATTCCACATTGTCTCGACAGTTTTAATAAAAATACTAATGATAGAAAATAAAATTATTTAAGTACTTGTCTTGTGAGATCTCACTTAACCTTTATAATGCTTTGACACAGATCCTATTATCATACCCATTTTACAGATGAGAAAACAGAAGCTTGGGGATGGGAAATCATTTGCTTCACATCACAAGGTCAGTGAATAATAGGAAGAGGATTAAGCCTGGTGGGTCTGTCTCCAAAGCCGTAGTTAAGTCTTTAAACTTCCTGCCTTAGCTTGGGTTCCCCAGCAGAAAGCAGAGAAAGAGAAAGAGCTGGGGTGCAGGTGGTTTATTTGGGGAATGATCTCTGGAAGCAGGCACGGAGGAGCTGAGAGAGCAAGTCAGGAAGTGAGGGAATGCCAATACAAGGGTGTTTGCTGGGGTGGTCAAGTCCTAACTCCCTGGACCTCGGGGGGGGGGGGCATTTATCCACCTGCTTCAGTCCCCAGTAGTAAATGATGACTCCTGAGAGTGTTAGCTCTCTTATCCTTTTGGGATGTGTCGAAAGAGGGCTGAACAGGCTCTAGAGGCTTTGATATAATCTTGAGTCAGAAAAGCAGAAAGAAGGTCAGCAAGCACTTAGGAGAGGTGCTGATAGCATGGGTCTCATGAACTGGGCTCCACAACCGTAGCTGAAATCACAGGTGGGCTGCGGGCTGTGGCACTGGCCACCTGAACCTCTGCTACACTCACTACAGCTCCAGTGCAATTTCATTTCTTCTTCGCCATGACCTTGTGAGTTAGGTGTTAAGTTTTCTACTTTCCAGTGAGAGAAAGATCGAGGCCATGAATTGTCAATGACTTGTCACAGGGCATACAAATGGACAGTGCCCTTTGAGCCTCCATTTATAGGCAGCTCTTTACATTTGACTTTCTTTCTACTATCCCACACTCTGTTTAACTAAGTTTGAACAAGGCTTCATGCACAGGGATGCAAGAAACCAGATCAGACAATGCCCAGCCATCACCATCAGGACAGCAGAGAAGGGCATGAGACAGGGACTTCACGACTCTACCATAAGACAGTGTTCATTTAAGGAAGAAAGTGCCAGCCAGCCTTCCTCTGAGCTCTATCCATCTGGATAAGCAGGAAGATATCATTATCATTAGAAAAGGCAAGCTCCCAGCCTTATGGATACTTTATCTTTACAATATAGACATCGATGCTGCATCAGTCCTCAAAGATTTGCTATGAGTATTGAAGAAGACGCTAGTTTTTTCATTTGCTTTTTAATCACTGAATGGCTCCAAAATTATATTTCTATATAGAGACAACAAGAGTCTTTGGGTGAGGGGCACCCTATGCATAATGTTCGTGCATCTTCATTGATTTCTCCCCCTGCAAATGTGCAGAAAGGATTGAGCAATCTATGACCCTGGAGGTTTCTGGGTTTTGTCTTCACTCTCTAAACATGAAAAGAAAAAAAAAAACAAAACACACACACACACACAAGACTTGAGGCAACTCCCTATGTTTCAATCATCCAGGAAGTGATTCTGGGTGATAATAAGAGAGGATAGCGAAGAAGGGGGACAGGGGGAAATTACTGGTTCGGTCAAAGCTTGCAAAACGACACCAGTGATTAAAACATCTTATGCTGTCCTTGGGCTGCAAAAGCCGTCACTGACAAAAGATCTCATACACACACACACAAAAGGAAAGAAATTAGCCATTAAGAAATATTTCAGCATAATGCAATTATTACAGCTGTATAATTGAATGGGGAAACCATTGATCTGTAGTAGAAAGGAAATTGCTCTTCTCATTGTGTTCCTATGAATATGTGAACATTAATCTCCATCTATAATCAACGTTCATTTCAAATCTGATTGCGTGCTACTAAACACCCGTAGCTATGCTAACATTATGTTAATATGGTTCAACATCATAGCTCCCAGCTTCACAGCACAAATATTTTTCTTTGGCAATCAATAGTAATTTCAGCTGAGTGGATGGAAGTCACGTTTTAATGGTAATCTTTCCTCCAAGCCTCCAAGTGCAAACTCAGTTGGTGTCTTAACATGGCTGCAGTGCGTTGCATATAATCAGATAAATTAACCTGAAAAGAAATGGAGGAAGGAAGGGAGGGAATGGGGGTTAGAAATAAGAAGCAAGCTGGGCAAGACTCTAAATCTACCTAATAGATGAAAGTGCTCATTAGGGAGGAGAAAGTGAGGCTAGATGATGTGTGGTTGGGACTGCATGAATGTGTGCTGGTTGGGGGAGAGGCGTGCAGGAAGGGGGCTGCGAATGTTGAGGAATGAACTATTCCTTCTGGCTGGGAGCCCATGGGATGGGGCAGTGGATTTTGCCAAAGTGATGAATGGGCACTGGGAAGGGATAGGAAGCTTGGCAAACCTGGGTGGATGGTACATGCTTGCTTCTGAAGAGACCACTCAGATGCCTCTCATTCATGCATTCATTCATTCATGCACACATGCATTCATTCATGCACTTTCAGAAAACAGAAAATTTTATGAATTTATAAATTTCTATATTTATGGAACAAAACGTTTTTTAAATGAAGCCATGTGTGAACAAAGAACCTACATGCTTAAGCACCACAACTGCTAGGCACCAGGAATGCAAAGATGAGCAAAGCCCATCTCTGTCCATGGAGAGCTGATGGCCCGGAAGGGGAGTCAGACCATAAAGAACCCACGGTATCAACCTGCATTGTTTTGGAACTCTCTAGACCCTCCCGGCTCCCCTGGCCATTATGATTCTCTTCTTCCTTGAGGAAGAGAGAGAGAGAGAGGCAGAGAGACAGAGGGCGGGAGGAAGTTTGCAGATAGAGAGAGAGAACAAAAGAAGAGTTTTGGTTATATTCGTAGGTCGAACATTAGTTTCAACCCCCAAAGATCTCACTGATGACATTCTTAGGGCAACTCACTTGCTCTGCTCCTACATCCTAGGCTGCTGTCCCCCACCGCCCCTCTTTCTGCTCACACCTCTTCCTCCCACAGCTACTTAAATCACAGGCTCCTTCTCTGGGAAGGATCAAGGTTATAACCTCCAAGTGTGTGTGTTGTTTAGTACAATGCAAAGGAAAAAGAAACGAATATAAGCGGGTCCCCAGCCTCTGGCCCCAGAGGAGAGTTCTGGCGTCGTCTCTTCCCCTCGAGCTCCCCACCCCCCTGCCCTGTCCTTCTTGGGTCCTTCTTTGAAGATAAGAGGAGGAGAGCATTCTCTGAAGGATGGCAGGGCCTACACTGAAATGAGAAAGGAAATCCAGAGAAGAAATGACCATGGGCCGAGGAGGAAGGAGGAGGAGGACATTTCTGGGTAAAAGGTCATGGATGTTATATGTTTGCTTTTTTTGAGGAGTTCAGAAAGAGGAATAAATTGAAAATAGAAACTGCCCTGGATATGGGAACTACTGAAAATGTTAGATAGAAGGAACAGAGTTTTAAAATCTTTGCCAGGATATTTTGCAGCTTGCTTCACTTTGTCAGCCTCTGTAGAGACCTTGGTAAAGAAATTAATAACCCGTGCTTATTTGTTTTCTTCATTATAATCCTAAAGTGAGTAAAGATTTGAATTACTTTTGCCAGCCTCTTGTAGTCTCAAAATGTCTTTTTCAGGATGACATTAATATTGTTATCATCAAATATATCCTATATAACAATATATGGAACTATCAGAGATTTTATTCCAGAAATTCTTGCCCAATTTCAATTTTTCCCTTTTAATCTACCACCTACACGATAGCCAGTAAAGCAGACACCATTAGGCACAATTTTCAAGACATTTGGAAACTAAGCATCCAGAACATGGAAACAAGACTATATATTTTCAGCCATGTTTAAAGTCATGCAAAACCCAATGATGTACTTGACAAAATTTCACTAAACTTCTCGTTAAATGTTTAGAAGCCTATTTTGAGTTTTACTGCTTATTAGCAAAGCCCAAAAGAAAAGTCATTGGGGAAAATACTCAATCTTCCCAACGCAAGAAAAACAGCTGAAATAATATACAGAAAACAATATGGTGACAAATAAAAACGTATTCCTTTGTCAGCAGATTCTGCCAGAAGATACAGAGAAAACCTTGCTAAAGATTTGAAAAGTCAAGTGTTAAAAGAAATTACTTGGTGTGTGAGGTTTGCTATACAGTTGGGTAAAAGTACAGATGCTTCTAACATTTTTTTCCTTATGGAATTTGCCACATGAAATACAGAATGAGCTTTTTTTAAACACTGAAGAATATATGTAATGGAGAAAAAATATTTCAGCAATAAATGACTGTTATAAAACCAATATCGTATGGAACAACTAAAAGTTACTAGTAGAGTGACTAATTGATTGGAATTTATTTTTTTTTAATTTCAAGTAAAATTACAAAGATAGCTCAGGACATGAAATTCATAGAGTAGATTATGACACTAACAAAACAAACAAAACTTGACGCCTAGGTGTGCAAAGGTATTTACAGTTTGTCATCAGCATGCTTAATTTTATAAAAAGATCTTTAAAATATAAAATAATACTTATTTTATAATGAGCTAGAGACTGTTAATGGAAAGTAATTTTTATGACGTAGCAAAGAACTTAAAGGGGATGCTAGGTTTATTTATTTTTCTTTTTTAAATGACAAGGGCTCCAAGTTTACTGAACATTTTTTTTTCTACCACAGCAAAACCTCTTGGTATGATGTCACCTACAAGATAATTAAGTAATAATAACCATGATGCCAATGGTACTGATAAATACAATCTCTCACTTCAAAGTTAAGGCGACGTTTTAAAATGAGGAATGGAGTATCTGTTAGATGAATGAAACAGGCTATGGGGAGAGTGTTTTGAAAATGGATGTTTGAAAACATCTCCTTTGTTATAAGATTTAGTTGCTGAAACAATAAAAATGCATTAATTATAAGAACTCTCACAGCTACATCCTTCAACATACATAACAGAGTTGTTTAACCTGTTTAAAATTTTTCTAAACAAAATTCTTCCGTAGTAGAATTTGAAGTGTTTGCGTTAACAGATGGGGGCAACACATTTCCATGATCTTGTAAAGCTACTAGTTGGCATTAGGGAAGACGAATATTCTGTACTTTGCATCAAACCCTGCTGCACAGTTGGTGAATGAACTGAGATTGAAGAAATGAGTAGGAGCCCGAGGGAAGCAGAGGCCTGGAACGCCTGTTCTTCTGCATGCCGATCTCTGTGTCCATTCCCGGGATCTACTGCTTTGTAACAAACCACTCCTAAACTTTGTGATAATCTTGCACACGGTTCTGGTGTTTGAACTCAGCTGAGTAGTTCTTACTTAGGGACTTTGGAGCAGTGGCAAGCAAAGGAGACTGGGGCTGGAGACATCTGAGTACTTTTCTATTGCTTCAAACCCAGAATGTCTGATTCTGGGTGTAGGATCACTGCGGTGGCTGAAATGATCGGGGGCTGGTCAAGAATTTCTCTCTCTCTATGCAGTTCCCCCCATGACTTGCATGGCTCCCCTATAGCGTGGGGGCCCAGAAGAGTCGGACTTCTCACATGATGTCTGGCTTTCCCCAGCATGAGTGTTCCAAAGGACTCAAGTGGAAGCTCTGAGGTTTCTCATAATGTGGTCGCCCAAGTCCCAGAAAGTTGCTTCCGCTACATCCTATGGGTCACCAAGGTTGCTGGGGCCAGTCCAGCCAGATACAAGAGAATGGGAAATAGACTCCATCTCTCAATGCAGGGAGCACTGCAACTGCAAAGAGAAGAAACTGAAGGCAACCGTCAACTTCGGGATGAATTAACTGACATAAGGCACCTGAAAGCAGCGGGTACTGTCGCTAGCATATTAATCAGTGTTTAAATAATGTAAAGATCATGCGAATGCTTCTCTTTCTTTAGTAAAATAAATTGTTTATTAACCTTCATCTACCTGACAGTTCTGCGTCTTTAAGTGTACCTTGTTCATTATTCTCTCCTCAGAATTTTCTTTTTCTTGTTGGGAATTTTATTTATTTTTTTTTTCTGATTGAAGTGCAGTTGACACACGAGGCCAGAATATACAAGGGGAAAAAGACAGGCTCTTCAATAAATGGTGCTGGGAAAACTGGACAGCTGCATCCAATACTTCTCCCCACTAAACCACATTCATCTGTGGTTATGATGAATGATTCCTTCTATTTTCTTTAACACACATAGCCTGACAAAGGATTTTTTTTCCCATTTGGGGAATAGAATACTAACAGCTAATGTTTATTGAACATTTCTGATATGCTGAGCTTTTTTTTTTTTTTCCCCACAAATGATCTAATTTTATCCTCTCCACAAATTTTCTAGGTAGGTACTCTGTGTATTTGCATTCTCCAGATAAGAATAAAGCTTAGAGAACTTTGTGACTGATCCTGGGTCACATAGCATGTAAGTAGCAAACGGATGAGAGCAACCCAATCTAGTTAACAGCAGTAACTATGCTCTGAACTGCCATGTAGTTGAGCAATCTGTAAAGATAAACATGTTAAATTACATTTTGTTGTACATTTTATGAATTAGTTTCATTCTAGTTTATTAAAATAGACCACCAAAAATTATGTATATCTTTTCTATGGAATACTATGTAACTATCACAAAAAATGAGGTAGATGCTTGCATATATTTTTGAAAACAAAGTTGTAGGAATATATATATATATATATATAAAGAGAGAGAGAGAGAGAATATATATAACGTATATATACTACATCAATATTATACACATGCATGGATACATACACACATAGAAAGAGAGAGCATTTCCACAAAAAAGACACATTAAAAACCTTTGAGATGTAGTTCATAGCGGGAAATGAGAGCTGGGTTTACTTGACAAGAAGAAAGAAGATCGTTTTCCTCTTCTTTATTATTTATTGTCACAGCAGATGCTGCTCCTGGCCTGCCCATATTCCTCAGCCCACCCCAAAGATTACCTGCAGCTTTGTCTGCAATTCCCATATATGTGAGTTTGGCTTCCGACCTCGCTCTCTCTCTCTCTCTCTCTCTCTCTCTCTCTCTGTGTCTGTTGGTCTGTCTCTCTCTCCCAGGATTCTTCTTGTACTGCTGCTTGGGGCAGGTCAGAAGCACCTGGAGCAAACCTCAACCAATGAGGGACGGCGGTTATGGAAACTCCTTCCACCTCCCCAAGGCGTGCTCTTCCTAGAGTCTCATGGGTCCCCACAGGACTGTGACCCAGTTGCCCAGAGCAGTGCCCCTCTCCCTTCACACCTCCTTTGCTGGCCTTCCGCATTCCCTGTCTCACTTCCCACTTCCTCACCATGCTGCCCTGGACCACCTCCCAAATAAACCGGCTGCATCTGAATCCCTATCTCAGGCTCTGCTTGGGGGAGAACCCAAATGAAGACAAATACGAGTTAAATTTTTGCTTTGTGCTCATGTAACTTTCACGTATACACGCAAGCAAGCACGCAAAAACCCCGCTATATTTAAATTAAAAAAACAAAACAAAACAATAAAAAGTACATTATTTTCAGCCACGGGTTGCATTATCCGTAATGCACACACTGGGCCTGTGACGGAGGATCTGGCTTCTACCAACGGACACGAATGCATTCTGAGGGCCACAGTTGAGTCTAAGGAAAACCGGGAGGGGGGGCGCGGGGGTCTCTCCAGCAAGGCTTGGAGCCCGATGCCATCCACGCGCACTGCCTTGCCCAATGGAGGGTGACTGGCTGCCCTGGTTCCCGTCCCCAACCCCGCTACGGGCTCCACACCGGGCCTTTGCTGAAGGATGCTCGCTTCCCCAGCACAGGGGCTGGGCCCAGAGGCCCCGGGATTCCCCATCAGGCCCTGACACAGCCAGCGCCCTGGGGCCTGGCCCTGGGGAGCTGAACAAAGTCGGCTCAAGATTACAAGCCATTTCAGCCCGATCAGGGGTTACGGCCCCTACTTTTAACATGCTGCTTTTATTTGCAGGCTATGAAGTATAATAGTTCACCATTTTGGTTTAAGTATCACCATAAAAGTCAGTGAGATGGAACAGGCAATAAGTGGCTCTTTTACATAGTGTGGCTGAGGCTGGGAGCTTACGTCTTCATTAACCCACAGAAGTGGCTCTGAAAGAGAATGCCGGGCTGGGCGCCCCCGAGCCTCAGGGATCCCCCAGAACCCAGCCCCACCGTCCACCTCCTCTGACCCTGTGGGCCTCCCAGCGTTCCTTCCCAGAGCTGATGCTGAGCAAACAGGGAAAGCAGGAAGGAAAAAGAGCTGATGAACTTCTTAAGAGTGATTCTCAGTGTGTGGAGGGTACGAGCAGCTTTGGGATGGAAAGTGGAAAACTCTTCCTGGCGTAGAGGGGTGTGTCCAGCAAGATACGTCACCTTGCCATCGTCTGGGCGTCAAGTATTCTGGGTACTTTTCCCCATAATAGCAAATGAGCTTTCCACATTAAAAAAAAAAAAAAAAAAGGCATTTTTTGATGGAAAAAAAAATAAGCTTTCATATCCTCCATCCAAAATCAGTAGGCATATGCTATGGTCCAAACATGTGTGTCTCCTCCCAAATTCATGTGTCAAAATCCTAATGCCCAAACTGAGAGTATTAGGAGGTAGGGCCTTTGGGAGGTGCTTAGGACATGAGGGTGGATCCCGGTGAATGGGATCAGTGCTCTGATAAATGACCCCACAGAGCAACCTCGCCCCTTCCGCTGGTGAGGACACAGGAGAAGTCTGCGGTCTGCAACCCTGAAGTAGGCCCTGGACAGAACCCAGCGAGCCCTGCACCCTGATCTCTGACTTCCAGCCTCCAGAACTATGAGAATAAATGTGTCCTTATAACAAGACAAGCCATCCTATTTCCACTCTTACCCATATTTTATTTTTCTTAAAATGAAGAGATTTACCCTTCTAAAAGAGATCATTCACCTCATGGGAGAAACCATAGCCAGAGCTTGGCGGATCCTCATTACCCGTTGGTGCCTTTTTTCCCTTTTTTCTTTTTCTTTGTTTGTTTCTTTCTTTCTTCTTTCTTTCTTCCTTTCTGAAAACATTTCTTAAGGGCCAAAGTTCCAGATTCAGTGGACCCAAGCCATGTAGTGAAACATACACAACTTCTCGTTTTCTTATTCTCACATTCGTGCCAGACAGCGCTGGTCAGCATAGGCTAGCCTACCTCTTTATGTCTCTAAATAACAACTATGGACCTGTTAAGTTTGCCCTGAGAGATAAAAAACATTTGCCCTCTCTGCCTTAGATTGTGCTTTCTTAGAAGGCCACTGCTCTTGCACTGTCTTTCCGATTATTCTCTTTCTCATAGAGGTGAAATCATGGCCGTGTGGTTATGTCTTAACAAACATGCCTTGTTTTGGCCAGAGAAGCTACTCATCTATGAAGTCTTCACTTTGCAGAAATGCCTGTTTTGTTCAGTGTCTTTCAAGTTGTCGAACATACCCCTTTCTGATCCATAGTTACCATTCACCTGTCTCATTTGTACGTCATGAAACCATGGGGTAAGAAGGAGCATCCTTCACCAGTTCCGGAGTCTGAGCCAAGTGATAATGCAGAAATCCCTGTTCTTTAAATCTGTGGCTGTGAGAAGACCATTTCTTCAGAATCCAAAAATGCAAAAGAACACTACAGAAAAGTCTGTTTTTGGACACCCAAGAAATAATGCATGTTCCCTCATCCATAAGGAAATACATAGCAGTTAGAATGGGTCAAGTCCGATCTTTCTTATTATTCATGGCAAAACTATACTTAGTTGATCAACGAAGGCAGCGTCTTCTCCATAACCCCAGACTCTGTGCTCAGCAAGGGTGTAACTTAAATTTGCCGGTCAGTAGCCCTCTGGCCCCTTGGAGATAGGGAAGAGAGCTAGGACGGTAGCTTCTATGATCCACATATGGAGGATTCAGAACCTTAACCCGTCTGGAATGACTTAACATCTGAACACACCAGAACCAAACATTCTGCTGCATGAACATGCACCCAATATCCCGGCCTTCCACAGCCATCACCCATACGCTAAGGCTCCCATCCCTCTGTGGCTCGGCATCTTGAAATGACAGGGTGAGGATTGCAAGCAAGCCCAGACACCAAACTTGCCGCAAAAGCAGACCTTATCATTTGTTCTGCATGATGTATTTCTTGTCTACTCTCCTCTAGCCATTTATTCCCTTCCATTCCACTCTCCTTCCAGTGTTTCAGCTACAATTTTGCATTTTCTCCTGATTTTGCTTTTACTGTTGGTGGTTTTTTGTTGTTGTTGTTTTTTGTTTTTTGTTTTTTTACCTTAAGTTCCCCATTATCTTCTCCAATATACTCTTGACTTCACCTCCACAGTTGCTTTGATTATTCTCTTTAGCTCTGGTGCTTCCATCAAGCATAGGCCAGTGCCCCACGGGGCTTCCCCTGGCCTGTGTGCGGGGACCGGGGAGCTGCTTCTTCGCCAGCCGTCTACACACACTTCCCAGGATGCTGCTGCAGGGGGCTGCCTCCTGCCACCTTCTCGTCAGGAATAATATTTCTAATAAATCCACAGCCACAGATTCTCTCCAGAAAAATTACGGAGCTCTCAATGCAAGAACCGTTGCATTGTGCTTTCGCCCGGAGGTTTGCCTCTGCAGGTCCTTGTGTCACTTACCAGTTTCCTGCGTGTTTGAGAAAACTTGGCTTTCTCATCTTTGAATTCTTCCCCTGGAACAGTTCCACATGCACGGGGCTTCCTATGTGCAGCATCAGGGTGGTGTCTTTTCCCACAGGATTAAGGATTCAACTGGCCACGACCCATCCCTGGATGACTCATCACGTGGTTTGTGTCCCCTTTAGTGGAAGATGTCCTAAAACACGTGGAAGTCCTCTGAGACAGGAGTAAGATTTAGCTTGTTCCCCATCCTCCTCCGTCACAGCACAGCAGAGACCTCCCTCTACGGGTGGCTCCGTAACTGTGAGCCATGGCCTTGGGCCTCAGACGCCGGAACAGAACAGCATTAAGACCGACAGGGCAGAGAAAAGGGCACCGGTGTCCGGAACTTGAAGCAGCCACCATCATCTTCCTCAAGTGAACTTCTGGGAGCTCCCCAAGGAGATGAATTTCATTTTCTGGGACACCGTCATCCCCTGCAGCCCTCATTGGCCCCCCACCCCCTTCAGTTTCTTCGCTGTGCACATTCACACCTCCATGCTAGAGCTAAGGTCCCTGCTGCTGACTCGTGGACACTTTGTCATGGACGTGCTTTCATCTGTATCTGTTGATCTGTCAGTCTGTTGCCTCAATTATTTACCTCCGCATTCCTCCAGACATTTGGAAGTGCTGGAAGTCTGAACTCTGATTTACAGAGGGGGAGTTATTTAATTCCACATGATGGAAAGTGTTCCACGATCTGTCTATATTTGGGAATATCCAGTCTCCTGGCATCACACAGAACCAGACACAGCCTAAGGCCTTATGTTTCCTGTTTAACTTAACAACCTGCACAAATGTCTCTTCTACATATTATCAATGTGTCCTTAATAGGCTCACAATTCACGAAGCAATCTCAGTCTGATCTGAATAAGCAAAATCCTGCCGGCTGAGGTACGTGAGGACCCAACTGGTTCGCACAACCAAGTACAATATCAAAATACTCATACGAGCCCAGAACAGCATCTGCTATGCCTTTTGAAGAATGCCAGTTCTTGACTGTTGTATTTTACATGTGTTTAAGAATTGTGGTCTCATAAGGGATCTTCTCATTTGGTTTTTATTTTTGTTTTGACATAGGATGGGGTATGGGGTGTGACTCACTGAGACGATCCAGGGAAATATCTTAACAATAGTGCACTTTCTGTTTTGGCGATGTCATATTATTCTCCACTCTCTACCAGTAAACTATTGGCTACGAAAAGTTTTTACAACCCTCCTTGAAGGCTTCCAGCAACTACACAGATGTCTCTCTGCACAACATTAGCTGTGGAAAGAATAACTGTGTTAAAGAAGGCATTTTCCAGTTATAGGGAGGAGCAGAGCCACTCTTGTAGGGTGAAAGTTCTAAACTGTGAGTCCCATTGGGACAGCCTCGGTGAGCCCTCTCAACTAGAAATTTAGACACCCATCTGTATCAGATCTGCCAAGTGGATGGGGTGGTAATGAGAAGGAATGTGAATGGAGGCTGGGGGAAAGAAATGGAACAAAGAAGCAAGACGGCCAGAATGATTCCTCAGACTGGATAAAATTACCCTTTAAGATCACCTATCCCCAAGTTCACTGAACAACTTTTTAATGCCTGACTCAGCTTTCATTGAATGTTGACACCAGGAAAGAAGTGGAGGAAGAGATACCTAATAATAAACAGAAATTATCTGTTTACCTGGAAGGTAGAGAGGACTCTGTCAATTGAGTCAATGTTATCTGGTTTATACATCTTTTGTTTATGAGTTTGACGACTGTGAGTTGGTCCCAAGAGTTTGATCATCAGGAGAACCACCACCAGTCAACTCATATTTCAGGATACACGATGTTGAGGGGGCTGTCACTTCTTTATCCTAGCTCATCGGACTCCCTCTGTGAGGAAGTTTGAATCTTGAGCCGCGTATAAAAAGTCATAAATCATTGGAACTGAGTATTTCTAGAAGCACCTTTTTGAGAATTTCCCTGAGTTCCTGCTGCTGAGATCCCTCATGCTGTCCTGCTTTCTGTCCTTCCCAAAGCCTGGCCGTTCAGCTTTTTCTCTACTTCTCTGAACTATCCACTATATACCTCAAAAAAAAAAAAAAAAAAATTGTATTTGCTTCCATTAGCCTGATGTGGATTCTATTTCTTGCGACATGGGGACCATAAGTCACGCAGGAGCCATGAGGCCTTTTCCATTTGTATACAAATGGAGGTACATGGAAGCCACAATTTCTTTAACTGGATTTCAGGACCCAAGGGCAGGATAATTAACCTTTTATTAGGGAAGCTGTGAACCCTGCCTCCTCCTCCCCAGGCAGAGACAAACAGCTCTCCGCCCGGGCCTGCCCGAGCGATGTGGTTGTTTGAGCGCACGCGCGCCCGCACAGGAAGGGAGCTGCTGGAGCTCGCCCAGGAAGCCCTGGCCAGCACCGAGCGCTGGAGGGCCCGGGAGGAGGGCTCCCGCCTCACCCTGGGCGGTCGGGTGGAAATAAGCTGTGTCTGCCGCCCGGTTCTGGCAGCAGAAGCAGCACCAGCACCAGAGAAGGTTCGGACTCCAGACCCCCCAAAACCAGGAAATTCCATGCTGGAGCTAAAATTGTAGCTGGCCTCCCTGATCGGGCTCCCAGCTCACACGCTCTGCAGCCTCTCCACACGGCGTGTATCCACACACGCTTCCCACGTGGGTTGAATTATGGAGGCACCGAACTGCCATAACTCTCCCACTCTCTGAACCGCAGGGCAAGGAGGGTCCTTCACCCTCTGTGTGCTTGAATGCTTGGACCCAGCCGGCTGTTAATTTTAACGGTGGCCTCAGAAACAGACAACTGATATTGGTCACTGAGGGCCAGGACCCGAACTGGAGATCTGATGAAAATGATCTCTCTACTCTTTCCAACTCCATTTTGGTTAAAGTAATATTATGCCCCCTTTCCAGAGGCTTCCCTGTGCGTGTATAAGTGCCAGGTTTGGAATCGGATCACCGGGTCTCTCGGGTCTGAAGCCTAGGTCACTATTTGACCTGTTCCATCTGATGGAGCTGAAGAGTTTGAACAGACACCATGCTCCAGTACCTTCTGAAAATGATAAAACCAGACCCCACCACTAAAGGTTTCTATTGAAAGAGCCAGGAAATGTGGTCCTCTAGGCCAGGAGATTTTCCTCTGCCTGTCCTGGCCAGGTCACTGTCATTAGGAGAAATGGTCAGTTCACAAAGGATAGGACTTGGAACAGAGAACCCTGGATGAAGAAGTAGCAAAGCCAGCTCCGAGCTCTTCCGCATGGCATGGGTTCCAACGTTTACCTTCTTTGTGTCTTCAACCCATTTTATATATAAGCCAGGGCATAACAGTGTCTACCTGAACAGCAGTGTGCCGTGTGAATAAGGCAGTAACCTACCGAAAGGCAGAAGGAGGGGCAATCTGCCCCCGTGAGGGCATGTTTTTATCACCAGCATTGTTTAGATTTGAAAAAGTGGGTGGATTTTTAAGTTAATTTTCTGATTGTGTTTTAACTGTCTACAGACAATGCAACACTTCCAACCTGCAAGAGGGAGCGGAGTGGGAAGAGTTGGGAAAACATCCCAACTCCTAATTCTTCATGCCCCTAGATCAAGGAATTCCCCAGGGGGGGGAAAAAAATACAAGGCAGCTCATAGACCATGAACATCAATCCATCACTTACAAATTCAGAAACTGAAGCCTCTAAAAGAAAAGTCACTTGCCCAAGATCACATAGTAAATGAGTGGCAGAGAGAAGGCTAAAACCAATTTTCTCAATATAAAAAGGAGTTTCAGTACAAATGTAAAATGGTATGAGACCAGTATCCTATGGCCAGAAAAGGCCCCCCAATATTTCCAAGGAATCCAGTCCCTTCGGACTCCAGTCCTCAGATGGAGGGGGCATTGGGCTTGGGTCCCAAAGCCTTGATTTGGGTGCCAACCACCTCACTGGGGAGGGCAGACGAGCCACACTCTGGGGTAGAAATGACTGCCCAAGAGACCAACACAAACAGTGTCACAAAGCAGCACATGATGAGGTGTCAAATTAGGGGAACAAGACCTTGGTGCTCCAAGAAAGCAGAGGAGAGCAACCACTTCGGCACCTCCATGAACCCTTTCCAGCTCACCCCATATCCCCCCTGCTTCTCTGAGCCCTTAATCAGTAACTGAAACAGGAGATTTGCTGGGTAATTATATGTTTATGAGAAACAATGGTTTAGGGAAACAATAAGAGACATGGAGTCAATAGACCTGTGTTTACAGCTCGTCTCTGCCATGTGCTAAGTGAATGGTCTCGGACATCTCCCTTCACCTTTGAGACTTGCTCTATTCTGCCAAGAGGGAATAATAATCCACCCTTCTCATGACTGGTTGAGAGTTGAATGAAGAATGAGGTAGAAGCGTCTATCACTATGTTTGGCTCATGGTGACTGCAGAGTAACTTCCTTTTCTTCAAGTGGACTGCTAACTATTTGAGACCTTATATAACTTAGCATCTCTCATGGCTCCTTCCTCTTGCCATCACAAACATTATTGGTTTAAAGTGACTTAAGAGTGGTCAGGATACAGAAGAGAAACATCCACCCTGAAAGTTGGATGGGCACTACTTTTCACTGAACATCAATCAGAACCCGAGTTGAATTTCTGGACAACCTGGGTCCGTGGTGTGACTCCATTGGGAGCTTAACACAGAATCCTGCCAAAAACTAAAGAAGAAGAATTACTCCCTCAAACATCTAAGAACCCAGAGGATTTTACTGGTGATCTCTTTAAAATTGCTATATGATGATCTCTACAGCATATTCATTTTCCCAGGAAAATGGCAAATTCAGTAAGATGAATTAAATCCTCATGGTGAAACCTGACAATCGGTCCCCCCAACAATGAAAACTACCCCTCAAAATGATGGCCACAGGAGCGCTATACCAAAATTAGTTTAAAGTACTGAATGGTTTATGGAAAAGATTAATTTTATTATTTTTAATCATTTTATTATTTATTACCATAAAAAGAATGCTTTATCTCACACAATAAAACAGAGTTCTATATTAGAGGACATACACACATACACACACACTTAAGTATAACATGTCTGTGTGTATATTTAACATAAAAGTGTATATATCTGTGTATATATATTTATTTATTACATTCATGCTATTTTTGGATTATTTGTCTTTGTGTTTTTTGTACATTTGTATTATTTGTCTTTGTATTTTTTGTTTATTATTTATATGATTTATATATACCTATAAAGCAGATTGGTCATCTTAATAAAGAGCAAATAAGCATTAATTTGTTTTCTGATTATTATAGGAATTGTAGAGAATTCGGAAAATACAATATACCAGTCAGTCAGGGTCTGAAGAGGAGACAAAACCCATACAGCAATTTGAATAAGAAAAGTTTCATACAAAAAATTATTTTTTAAAGGATTTTATTTATTTATTTGACACAGTGAGAGAGACGGAGAAGCAGGCTCCCCACTGAGCAGGGAGCCCGAGGTGGGGCTCGATCCCAGGACCCCGGGATCATGACCTGAGCTGAAGGCAGACGCTTAACCAACTGAGCCACCCAGGTGCCCTTCCAAAGAATTATTAACTATAACACAGAATTACCTACAAAGGGGTAAAGAGAAATCCAAGGAATACAGTAATGGTGGAATAGGAAGCAGCCCCTAACCGTAGGGATGAGGCAGAGAACCCAAGGGAGGAACAAATTTGGAAGATGCTTCAACTTCCAAGAGCAGAGATCCAAGTCTGGTTTGCAATGATGCTGCTTTGGCCCAACAGATGGTGGGGAAGTTCCCTGAGGCATGTGCTTCACGCGCACCGGGATAAAATGTCAATCCGCAGTGGGATTGTGGCTGAGCCTCTCTGGAGGTCAGTGTCCCTGGGTGTCCCATTGCCACCCCTTGCTGTAGGAGCAAGACTCAATTCCAGAACCAGGATGAACAGCCCCTTTCTAGCCCAGGGTCTCTCCAGCACCCTCTACTGACACATCTTACCATTGTATCAGTGGCAAGGGAATGGTATTCCAGTGTGGTAAGCAGGACAATAATGGATGTATGTATAGTTGAGAGGCACAAATTGATAACCAACACATATAACAAAATATGAGAAAATAAACTAAGATCATCAAGAGGCCAAACAACTGAAAATAATCTTCTGTGGATAGGTCGATAAATATCCTTCCAAAACTTTTATTTATTGTGTGTGTGTGTGTGGGGGGGGTGTCTTTCCATAGTTTGGGGTCTTTTTATATAATCAAGATTATATTTTATAGCCAATGTACCTATGTTGTTTTTTAACTTATCATAACACAAGTAATGTTTTATATCATTAAAATTCCATTTAACATCATTTTCCTGGGTGCATAATATTTCACGATGGAGTACATACTTAAATAGGCTTCAGAATCAGTAAGAAAAACACAGCACGCTAATCGATAAATGGGGAAAGGACATGAACAAAAGGACTGTTTACTAAATAGGAACTACAGCCATTAAACGAAGGTGAGGAAATGCTAAATCTCATTAACAACTAAAGAAAGCTATCCCTATGATGAAAAATACAGCAAAGCTGAGCATCCCCTTGCAGTCATGCTACATTTCCTGGTTGGAACATCTGAGTTACTACTCAAATCAGTTTCAGACAATGACAAATTCTTCAACTCCAAAACTTGTTTTTCTCCAAATGAGAATGGCTGTAAATCATAATTTTCCTCATGCACGTATGTTGTGTGAGTGTGACATTGCTAAGTTTTAAATAGGCACTCAGACAGATGGGAACCAGAACATGACCTTCATCTCTCCCAGGGTTGCCTCCAGAATAATGCTTGGGGTTTGTTTTGAAATGTCTTCCTTGGAGAAGGATTCCCCAGAGGCATCTTATAGACTAAACCCTTGGCTCTGCCTGGCACAGTGCCTGCAGTGGTCAGGCCCTGGGAAATGCTCAGGATCCCTGTGGGGGATGAGGCTGCAGGGAGGGGCCCAGCTCCAGACTGGCTCTTCCTGACTTGTTTCTGCTCTGGCCTCAGGGCTGAGCATGACCAGTGTTGCTGTCTCTGCTGTGGACCATGAAGGAGCTGTGACAGTCCTTTATGGAGTTGCCACTCCCCTCCCCTCAATGCCCACCTACACATTGGAATAGTGGAAAGAAAGCCGGATTTGGAGAACCCAGCTCCTTCACCAAATTGCTATATGATCACGGGTAAGTTACATAAGCCCATGAGTGTTGACCTTCTCACCCAGAGCATCGGGCCAATGCTTGCTCTGTCTATGTTATGGGATCATCGGGGAAAAACGCAACTAATTCAGAGGCCACATGCAAGATGGCCTAGACTCTGAGGCAGACCAGATGTTTTGGATTCAAATCTTGTTTCCACAGCTAGGCATCTGAGAGAAAGTTCACTTAACTTCTCTGTGCTCAGTTTCATGAACTGGAAAAGGGAGATTTCTTATAGCATTATTGTGAGAACTAACTTGCATAATACATAAGCATAAGCATTAAAACAAGACCTGGAACCAGTCTTGTTATTACCAGTAATCCCAGTTGAAAAAGTCCTACTCTTCAAGCGTTCTTTCCTACATTCTCTTCTTAATTCCATCATGTCCTCCACACTCCTTCTCAGTTCAACCAAGCAGCATTTTGAAATTTGTACTTTTAATATTTTTGCTACCATCTGACACAATGAATGGCATTTTCTTAGCCTGGATCTCGTCTATCTGAGGTCTAGGATGGCACACTCAACCCTCTCATGTATTCACTTATCATGCAACAAAAGTTTATTGAGCAGCTACTAGATCCCAGGCCTTGTGTGAGACCCTTGAGGTTATAATTATGACTCAAACTCAGTCCTGGTTATTTAAATCCTGGTGCTCCAGCTCCAACTTGGAAGGCAGGCAAGTAAACAAATGATTTCAGAACCCACTGATAAGTAAGTGATGAAGTCAAGCACAAGGTTCTGTGGGAAATTGAATGAGATGGGGTTGGCTCTTCCTCCCAGGAGTAGGAATGCCCCACTGCATCATCCAAGCAGGATTCTGAATGTACTCAGCAGGCAAAGAGGAGAACGAGTAATCCAGACCAGGAGAACAGAATGTTCAGGAGCATGGAGGTGTGAACACTCATGACCTATCCAGCAGAGGTTGGAAAGTTGACTCTGGCAAAAGTAAAGGGTATGTAAGGAAGAATGGCTGCAACAAGTCACATGGGGAAAAAGGCAGGAACCAGAAAAGACTGAAACATGAGTGAAGGAGTTTGGACATTTTCCTAGAAATTAGCAGTTTTAAACACATGGCCACCAGGCAAGCCTGATTTAATGAGGTCAATGTCTTTAAAGTTTGTGTTGAATATGGGGCATGTACTACCTATTTGGCCACAGAGCCCACTGTGCCATATTGCCTTATACTGAACCTCTTCCTATGTATCTCTGATGGGCCTGAGTTTGCAACCCTGCTGGGCTTAATTAGTTGCTCAAAAGTTTACACAGGTACTGACTTCATCAGATCCCTCTGAAAGCTGGGAGGAGGGGGTGTTGCGTGTCACAGGGTGTGAGATTGGATGTGGAAAGAACAGCTGAAGAGCGCCTGCTCTAAAATGAAAAAAAAAAAGAGAGTAAGAGTTTGCAAGGATCTGAGCTAACCGAAACTCTTATACACTACAACCACTGCAAGTTTCAATTGGTACAACCACTTTGCAAAACTTCTTGGCAATATCCAAGTTTAATACTGAACATCTGCAGGCCCTACAACCCAGCAATTCCATTCCCAGATACGTGTCCCGCAGCTTTGTGCACACGTGTGGACCCAGAATCAAGTACGAGACTGTTTACAGCAGTGGTATCTATAATAGCCCAAAACTGGAGACGACCCAAATGGATAGTACATTGTGGACAAATTGCCACGTGTTCATGCAGAGGTTACTAGACAACCGAATGCTCTATGTCTGTGAAAGCAATATAGATAAATCTCCTAACAGTATTGAGTGAAAGAAGATAAACTCCAAAGGGTGTAAGTTGAATGAGTCTGTGTATAAAAAGTACACAACCAGGAAAAACTAAGATGTACTCTTAGACTATGATTACCCCTGGCTGGGAAACAGTGTAGGTCTGCAAGAGAGCAACAAGGGGACTTCTGGGGGTGGGGGGTAGTGGTGTTCTATGTCTCCATCTGGGAACTGATTTCATAGGTGTGTTTAGTTTGTAAAACTTCATTACTCCGGAAAAAAGCACACTCACAATATTGTGTTTTTCTGAATAGACTTCAATAAAACGGTTTTTACAAATCTAAAAAATAAGTTAGAGGTCACTACAAGTAAGGCTATTGCGGTAGACCAGATGACATTTTTGTTAAGGGTCTACTGTCAAATGCTCTCCTAAGTGCCGTAGACACCAAGCTGCAGAACATGGAGGAGAGATTAAACAATCAGCCACTCAGCAGAATACTTTCAGTCAGGAAAAGGCAAGGTGATGAGATACAGCATAAGTGGGTGCCAGTGAAGGATTTTGGGGGGGGTTACTTTAGACAGTGTAGTCACTGATTTCCTTCTTCTCAGGCTGCTCGGATTAAGTACTCCTGCGCCATTATATTAATCAGTGGTGTTAAAACTCAGGATGCTGGTGGAGCCAAAGCCAGCAGATCTTGCTTCATCCTGGCAGGGAGGCAGGATTTTGACAGCGCTCCCCTGGAGGGGCCATCACGTGCAAGAGTGTGGCGCGATCACCATGTCATAGCAGGCAGGACCCTGTGAGCACAAACTGATGACCCAGGGTTCAAAGTATCATCACTGGGCACCGGGAAGTAGCATCGTTTGCTGAGTCCCCGCACGATTCTCAGGAGACATTCTCCATCTGTGTGGGGCCCATTTTGCAGGATCCTCTGCTGTCAGCCTCCAGAGTGTATGATATCCCAAGGATACCCTGACAGCATATTTAACATACCCTTCATCTCCACATTTTTTTTCCTGAAATGTTTTTTCTTTCCAACTCCCTGGCAGTTCTGAACATCATCAGTGTTCCTTCGTTACCGGGGCTTTTTCAACACACTTTGCTTTCGAAAAATTCTTGAATCTTACTTTTTGCCTGTTTAATATCCGAAAAATTTCAGATTTCATAGCTAGTCCCAACATCTCACTAACTCCTCCCTGAGTTAGAGAGCTCATTGGAAGAAAAGAGATACACGTTTTTTTAAGACAGACCAACATTAAAATGGAAGGTTTTAGTCTTTAATAATATCACTGGAGACTCTAAAATTAAATGTGCTGCATGCATGTAAAATTCTAATCACCATTTTCATGGCAGAACATGCAGCAGCGACAACTTGAAGATATCTCAGCTTTCCAGAAGGAGTTATTGCCAGATCCAGTTCTGTTTCAACAACACCGGCTCTCCAGTCTGTCCCTGCATCTCCAGATCCTGTCTATTTTGCAAGTCTGGCTTAGATATTAACATTCCTACGAAGGCTTTCCTGATAACCTTAGCCAGGAATGTCTTCTGCAGCCCACCTGTTGTACCTGTCCTTTATACCTTCCTGACACAGGACTACAAGAGGGATGTCTATCTCCCCAGCTGGCCCACAGTGTCTTGAGAAAGGGGACTGGGTCTGAGTTAGCTTTGTGTCTTCTACCACCCAGCATCATCACCATCACCATCATCATCACAAGTCATACCCGCTGAGCTCTCACCCCCCGCTGCAGGAATGAAGTCACTTCCTTCACATCCTTCAGCACTAGAACTAAAAGCCCAGGGAGTCTGGCTCCTATCTTCAGTGCTGGTTGGCCTCTTCCCTAGCCCAGAATGAAGCACGAGGGAAGGTCATTATGATGTGTTGAGTGAATTGGCCCCTGAGCTTGGCGGTGGCTTGGGATTGGTTTGAACAGAAAAAAAAAAAAAAAAAAAAGGAAGTGAATTCCAGTCTCACTAGAGTTTCGTGGTACATTTAAGAGAAAGACTGAGGGTCTTTGTGCCAAGACTGCCAGCGACCTCCTTGCTGAACTGAGGTCTGCGATGTGTCCTCTGAGCACCCCAGCATTCCAAACAGCCATACCACCATTGTCTCCTAGAATGTCCATCCAGCTGCTGGGAGGATTCCCCAGGAGGCATGCTGTGAGGACAGGTGGGGCTCTCGGAGTGGAAGGGAGACATACTTAAGCAGTTGGCAGCGATGGGCTTTTTCCATTCCTTTTATTAACTCCCATTGACTTCCATTATAAAAATGAAGATGCATTCCCGTGGGACAAAACATTTGGCCTCACCACTAGACAAGAGTGACCTGTATGAAGGAAACAAATCCTTTTCAATCAGCTGTTTAAGGGAAAAATGATAATGGATGAGAAGACCTAAAGGAATAATGATAATCATCTCCAGAAAGCAATGTCGAATGGCATAAAACATGAAGCAGGACGAAAAATGCCTTTTAGCAATAAATAAATAAATAAATAAATAAATAAATAAATAAATAAATAATAAATAAAGCAGAGAAAGGAGGCCCACCAAAGGAGTCCAAGCAAATGTGGGGGGATTCATTTACTTACTTACTTTTTTCACCCATGTATTCATTTAGTCAGCATACACCACTCATTAGTGCTGTCTGCACCCTGTTTGACACGGGGGAGGGAAAGACAAACTAGAAGGTGCCTGGAAGCGGGACCGGGGGCCTGCGGTTGGCGGGCGTGCAGGTGCTGTCCCCACCATTACGCTATGGACTCCAGCCCTGGAGAGTCGGCAAGGCACGGATTCCAGAACCGGACCGTGTGGGCCGGACTCCTGTTTTGCAGCTGACCACCTGTTACCCTGAGCGAGGCGTTGAACCTCATGGACCTCAGTTCCCCTGTCTATAAAGTAGGGAAGGTAGTCTCTGGCACAAAAAGGTTGTTAGAAGGATTAAATGAATTAACGTTTGTAAAGCCCTTAGAAATGGGATACAAATGCAGTTCCACCATCTGTTATCTGCAAGAGTTCGGGAAATCAGTTTACTTATCTGTAAAATGGGTGAATTATGCAGCTAAGGATTATAGACATGAAAATCATTACAAACATACATATATGTATCTACATCACACATGTATATATACACACTGCGTATAAACCTACATACATACCTAGATATACATGAATATATATATACACAGGTATGCATATGTATCTATACACATATCTATCTAGATATGTCTGTTGTATGTATATTATGTATATAGAACATGAAGGTATAAAGTGTTTGAAGTGTGTAACACCCAGAAGACACTCACAGAGCTATGTGTTAAGCACTATGCAACCTTCACCTACCTATACCTATCTCCTATAATTTTGTCATTTTGTTATTATTTAATAGGAAATGAAGCAGAAGGAGATAGTGAATCTTTTATATATTTACAAATACGATTTCCTGAGCTTCCATCATGGGCAAGGCGCTGAGATTTCACGGTCAACAGAGAAAGAGCTGAGAGCTGTGCTCAAGGGCGCTTCTGGTTGAGCCAGTTGCCCTCGCTTGAGCAGCTGAGTGGACGGTGATGTCCACTCTGCTACAGAAAATTAGAGGGAAGAACAACCTGGGGAGGGAAGTTCCCGAGGTCAGTTAGGGACGGACGAGGGTAATAGAAAGCGATGGCAGGAAGACATGCGGGCTTGGAACTGGGGGCAAAATGGGCTGTGGCATGGGCGTGGGAGAATAAGATCGCCAGACCAAACAGATGGAGTGAGAAGCAGTAGCAGGTGAAGAAGAGAACTCTTGGTAACTCTCAATTTTTTTAAGATTCACGTAGAGAGACGGTTGCAGTGAGGGAGACAGAAAAAGCCAGACATGTAAGAGATCCAGGATTCTGCAAGGCATATAGAGAAGGGCGGCACGAAAGGGATCCTGTCCTTGCAGCCTAGAAAAGCAAAGACATTTACACGGCGGTCAGAAAGCAACCCAGGTTTGGTGTCATCCATGTCGTGGCAGCAGTCGACGAAGCCGAACTTTGAGACACCGCCTGCTTGTCACGAGGCTCTTGCAGTCTGGCGGCTTCTCCTTTCCTGGAAGTTGCTCACATTCTGTTCTTAACGATCCTTACTCTACAGTTGACTCAGAGCTCTCTGCCATCTGGTCGGGGCCTCACCCAGTGCGAACTGGGCAGGGCTGCCGTCACTATGTCCATCCACAGATGAGGAAGGAATGAGTTCGGAGGGGCTCAATAAAGTTGGAGGAGGCTTGCAGATTTATTGGCATCCTGCAACATGCTTGCTGTTCTCCACCTGACCCTGGCCTTGGAGAATGGTGTCTTCTGAGATCTATTTGCAGAAATGATGCTCTACATCTTCGAGTGTCTTCGAGGAGCACGTTGGATCCACATGACCCACACCATATGGAGATCTAACTTCCTTAAGTCCTTTGGAAAGTGAATAAAGAAATACGTAGGGGACTAAACCTGGTATTCGGGCATTTTCACAGTGAAAGAAGGAAAAGGCAGAGAAACACGTTGCTGTGTGTCATTATATCCCACCCTCTCTCCCCACCCCCAACCGACGGAGCAACAAGGCTGGGTCCCCAGGGATGTCATGGGCAGCAGCCTGTGCCCGCTCCCCTCCCGGGGGAGCGGGGGTGCATCTCCTATTGGCGGTGGCTCAGTACACGGGCCAAGCCTCCTCTGTTCACATATTGCTGCAGGTGACTTGGGACCTCAGCTCTGACTCTGCTTCCCTTCTTCCTGTAGTTTAGTCAGACCTTCTTATTTCTGAAGTCAGCAGCTTCCCTATGCATAGAGACACAGGATGTGTGTCTCCACCAAAAGGCAGGAGCCACCGGGGAGGGAGGGAGGAATGAAACAGTGCTGGGGGGCTGAGCTGAAAGAGGCATGTGTGTGTGTTGGGGGGTGGGGCTTGGGAGGATGACGCTGAGGATGTCAGACACAAAAGCCATTGTGTTGCGGGTCCAGTTGACTCCTCGCATTTAAAGTCCATGGCATGTGCCAAAGAGGTGGGGTTTGGAATTGGGGTAACCGGAGCAGAGGGGCAAAAGGAGCTGAATGCAGCTCCTTACTAGACAGAGATGGTCAAGGCGTACACAGACGCGGCCTCCTACAGGACTCTTGAGTGCTGCTCAGTAAACCAGGGCTGAAGCACTTGGGAATGAATGGAACCTTCCAGAAAGACAGGAGGGGGTGGGATTTGCAGGCTGCACCCCAACATCCCAGTACAAGCAATACCAAGAGTCTAGCAGCAGACTCCTTTCACATTCCACAACCCCGTGGGCCTGCAAGCTTGCTCAGGTCAGGATTAATGAATCCAACCACACAGCTAATCGCAGCCAGGACTCAGCCCAGAGGAGCCAGCACATAGGAGGCAGGGCCCCAGAGGGGGCCCGGGGACCCCGCTGCCAGACACCCTGCAAGGGAGTTAGCAGATCCTGCTGCAACTTTCAGTTCAGTGTATTAACATGTGCTGAGCTGTCGGTCCTGTTCCACAGAATCTTTAAGTTAACGTGGCAGACATTTGGCTGACTGCGACTTTGAGCATTTAAATTATGTCAGAAAATTATACTGTTTTTCCTCATAAAAGTGAGTTTTAGATAGCTTGCTTCATTTTTTAAAAACATTTTACTGCACAGGGAGAAATATATATACATGTAGCATATGTTTATACATAGAAGCATAATAGACCTATAGAAAAGTAGAACAGTATAGCTCACTGAATATCACAACTGAACACACTCATGCAACCAACATCCAAATCCAGAAATACAGCACCCCAGCACCCTGAAAGTCCCTGCAATGTTTAACTCTTAACTTAAAAAAAAAATTCTGTCTTAGCAACTCTGCCAATCCCAAGAAATATCTTTCTGATTTAGGTTGAAAACAAATAAGGAAATACTATACAATGTGCAGGCTCTCACTCTCCCGCATACTTTCTGTACACATCTCTCCTTCAAAGGGAATGACCCCTTGTCCCCGGCTTGCCCTGCAAAGCCCGTGGAGAGTCGCTTCAACTCTGCAGAAAGGACACATAGCCCTTCACAGTGGCCGTTGGGCAGTGCAGTCACTCAGAAGTTGCCCATGTGCCTGGATGAATGTCCTGAATCCTTCTGATTGACTGATGTTCTGCACGTCAACCTTCTAAATTCCGACGCAGCAGCCAACATGGAACAGGTGATTTCCACCACCAGCACTTACGTAATTTCCTGCGGGTTCCAGCAGAACACTTGGCACCATTTCCTTTACAGGGAATGCACACTTTGGAATTGCTAGAGTCTGCTTCCAGTATATTCTGAGCCTAGAGTCTTTGCTTGGGATCGGAATGGGGGAGGGGTGCAAATATTTCTCCAAAACTGTATGCAAAGTTTTCAGTATTTTTCTGGGAAGATGCTCAAAGTTATGTAATATTTCCACACTCTGCCCATTTCCCCCAAGAGGTTAAGAGCCTCTCTCTTTGACTGTGTTCGCTGAGGGCAGGCACATTGATCTTCAGCTTGCACCCATAATGTGATGTTTTACCCACCTTCCAGCCACCAGCCTGTGTGATGGAAAAACATGGGAAATTATAGTCAGACACACTGCTCCCCGCCCACCCCTCCCCATGTGATTCTGGGTAACTTTTTCAAGCTCTCTGAGCCTTAGTTTTCTCAGCAGTAGAACAGGTATAATAATGCCCACTGCATTATTTATATAGGTATGTATGTGTCTGCCAAGGCATTTGGCTCACTGGAAGATTTCGAGAAGTCCAATTATTTCTCCCTGATACATCCAGGGCACGCTGGAATCGGGAGAAAGGTTGGGCTCAGGGTGATTTGGATATTTTCAGACTAATAGCCAGGATGAGGTTGAGGCTGGCCACGAGATGGTAATGCCATCCAGAATGGTCATGGGACAGCAGAGAGAGCAAAGTATCCTGTGTGTCTTGGGTAATTAATAAATCTCACCACCTCTAGCCAGAAACATTTTCTCTCCTGTGGATGGCCCATAGACCTTTAAAACACCCCTCCCATCTGGCCCTGCTGTGGTAGGCAGTCTATCAAAGTTCATGATTTACTGCCTTAAAACAATGCAGATGAGCTTTATTTGCATCCACCACTGGAGCTGGCAGGATGCTAGGTACTCAATAAATGCCAAATGAATTTAAAGTTCAAAGTCTATGACTGAGTTTCACTTGAAATTATAAGTAAAACAGTGTACGTGAAAGTCTACGCGGTTCCCTCTTCTCCCCCCTCCCCCCAGAAGAGAGGACAGATAGCTTTCATCAGATTATCAAATGTGAGAACATTAATGGTGACCTTTGAAAGAGGATCTACCCCTTAGTCATCTCTAGACGTCCTTATCCACACCAAATACTCAATAGACATGTGTTTCAGGGGAATCATCAGACCCTCCCGATCATCTTTCTGATCAACTGACTTACAGCCGCTAAATGAACTCTGTGCTCTGTCACTGGCTTCCTGTCCCACTTATAACATCCACCTACATTATCCATGGCCCAACCTCTAAGACAGGTGATGTTTTCCTGAGGTTCTCTCCTACAGAAGGGGAAGAACATATCTGTAAATAATACCTAGAATTTGATTTAGATTTGCAAGTATACAGTCATCAAGATGACAACTCCAGCTGGTAGAGAGGGCCAAAATAATAGCCCATTATGAAAGTGATAATAGAATACTAATATCAATAATATCTACCATTGATGAATACACTTAAAGAACCAAACATTGGACAGATTGCTAATTGTGAATAATCTTATCATATATTTTTAAAGACTTTATTTATTTATTTTACAGAGAGAGAGAGAGCACTAGCAGGGGGAGCGGCAGGCAGAGAGAAAAGCAGGCTCCCCGCAGAGCAGGGAGCCTAATGCCGGGCTCGATCCCAGGACCCCAGGATCATGACCTGAGCCGAAGGCAGATGCTTAACTGACTGAGCCATCCAGGCGCCCCCTCATCATATTTTCTGAAGAAAGAAGTAGGGGCGTGCACAGATCTACCATAGCATAAATGCATTGTCATTCTCCAGCAAGACCTGCTAACAGTTTTGGACCAAAGAAGGAGAAGGGACCTAGTTAGATCTATTGACTGCCCACCATGTGCCAAGTTACACATGAAGGGCTTTGCATGGCAGCCATGTCTCAGAAACCCCTGAGGAGATCCAGGGCAGATGCTGCAGGCAGTTGGTAATTGTGGGCTAAGCTAAACTGAATGGTTTGACCAAAACCTACTTAGGAGTCCTGGTCATATCTTCCTTACTTGAGGTTCCAGTCTAGATTCACAACAGTAGGTGTTCAAACTACTGAAGAACTGATGAACGACAGTCCCTACGATCCCTTGAATGCTGGCCTTCTCTGGTTAAAAGTGGGATAGATCTTACATCCAGAAAATGGTGAGGTTGCCATTCAGAGTTGAGATGCTGGGGAGGAAGGAGCAGAGTCTGCTAGAAAGACACCTGGACCATGAGAATCCCGAGCAGTAATTCTAGGTCCACTCCTCAGAACCCCTGAACAATCACAATGAGCTTCAATGTCCCTATCTTGAAAATAATTGTGTTTGTCCCAAACAGTTATATTATTGAAATCACTAAAAAATGCTAAGGAATGCAAATTATTATGCAGAAAAAAGTCACCATGCAGAATTAAAATGCTATACACATGAAATGAGCATTTATTACCTTTTGGTAGGTATCACCAAATATGGTCACACATTAAGATTCTAGAGTCACATCTGGGTCTGAATCTCAGCACCAGCTTTTATAAGCAGTGTGACATTAGATATACCAAGTAACTCCAGAAGCCAAAGGCTCTACATCTATAAAATGGGGTAATAATACGTACAGACCACTCAGAGTTGTGAGAACTAAGGTAAATATAAAGAATTTAACATAATGCCTAGCACATGGTTAGTGCTCACAGTGGCACAACTACTAATATTAATATTATGTATACAACTTTCATTTCATGTATATCGTGAGCAATGGTATGCCCAGACATGGTCCCCACTGACCCCCATGAGCCAACTGTGTGCATCTCTTTCCAACCTTGTGTTCAATGATACCACGTTTAGCTTGAAATTGGCTGTAGTGGGAGTTACTTACACCATGAAAATTGGCAAATAGTACAAACCAGAGTCAGTATGTTTTTCTGGAGAGTTGGTTTACCAGTATCCCCCTGGTTATGAGTATTGAATGTGTTTTAGTTTAGGTACTAGAAACAGTTCCTGAGATAGAGGTTCACATGCAAATGAGTTATTTAGAGAGTGCTCTCAAGTTAAATCTGTAAGGGGATGAGGGAAGCCACATGTGGCAAGACAGGAAAACCTGTGAGCTTCCCTGAAGACTGGTCTCAGTCTGGACAGCACCGCACAGTATTCCCTTTTCCTTGAGGCAAGGGAGCCAAGCTTTTCTACTCCCATATTAATTGGCCATTGGCTACTAACCACCTCCTGGGGGGAATATAGCTTCCCAGGCATTTCTGGGGAGACAGCTCCTAATCTCAGAGTAATTCTCTAGAAGAGTGTTCAGCGCTGCTGAGAGACAGATGTACCAGCTCAGCGGGAGACCAGCCATATCTACTACAATATGGAGACAGATCATTGTCCTAGACATTTGAACTAGCATGGGTTTGGGAAGCCACTTCTCCGAAGTGTGTGGTGCAATTCAGAAGGGTTGCCTAGTCAATCAACAAATGTTATTTAATGTGAGCTACGTTTCTGGTAATGAGATCAATGCTGTGGCATCCTACACTGAAGGAGTTTGCATTCCAGCTCTGGACTTAGACATTAAACACATGCTCCCACAAATAGACATGCATTTTCAACTGTGATGGTTGCTGTGAAAGGGAGAAGGAACACAGTACTCTTGGATAAAGAGAGGGGTTTGATTGACAAGGAAGCCCTGGAGGGCTTCCCTTAAGAAGTGACAATTGAGCAAAACTATGAAGCTTTGAGTTGGAGTTTTCTAGAAGTGGGAGTGGGGTAGATCTAGAAGTGGGAGGGGCTGACATCAGGCAAGGAAGTGAATCTTCCTTTGGGTCCAGCTCAAGGGTGCACTTTTGTGTAGACATGAGTCCCTGAGGCCCAAGGAGTGGGACGGCTCTTGGAGGCCACGGGAAGTGGGGAAATGAGGAAGCAAGGAGCGTTATCTTTGCTCTTTTGAGAACAGTGTTTAGAAGGCAGGCCAGTTTTTCTCTATTTCTACTGAGATTCTAGAAATCTCTATTTTGAAAACAAGACTATTTTTATGTTTTCTAAGATTGGTTACTTTCTGTTTTCCTTTGATGTTTACAAAAGTGCCTTTTGAAAATCCCTGCCTGATTTAGCTGTGCCAAGGAGAGGGGGGTGTTTCCTTACTAAGTCCTGGAGCTAAACGGAGGGGGAAGGATAGGTTGCTATACACACACACACACACACACACACACGGATGTGTACAATGTGAATGAATGTGTGATGCTGTGAGCATGTGTGCGTGCGTCTGTGTGTCTGTCTGTCTATCTGCTTTGCTGACCAGCGCTGGGAGGTGGCGAGTGGGGGGAGGGGGAGAAGAGTGGAGGGGACGAGTTTTGCAGGGAGGAGGGGGAGGGGAAGTGCTCATTGCTGCTTCTCAGCCCATTATTAAAGAGAAACAACATTCCCAGCAGGAGGCAGAAGGGTAATAAAACCAGTGGCTCCACAATTTATGATGCTAACTGAGATTCCATAGTTTGAAGCTAGACTATCCCCCAGCATCAAGGTCAACAAGCCGGCAATGCTCAGGCTCCCAAAGAGCTCCCCCGTGCCCACCTATTAATCAGCCCATTGCCGAAAATGCACCAATGAGCCCTGCTCTGGAAACATCATTAATAAGCAAGGACAGGCCAAATTGCTAAGAATTCCAGGATAAGGGCAGGAAGGCAAGGAAAAAAAATATTTATATACACACATGTGCGTGTTTGTGTATGGGGTGTAGCCTATTATGCATACTGAGCCATCTATTACCGAGGTCATATATAAGTGTGTCTATTCATTTTCTGTATACTTTATATTATATGAGAAATTTTTAAGCTTTAGAACCTTGCCAGATGGAATTAGAGCAATTGTTCTTCTGCTGAGACTTTGGGAAATTAATGAGGTCCGCACACAGAGCCTGAGAAAATAGAAATTTTTTCTTTCTTTCTTTTTTTTTTTTTTAAGTGCCCAGTTTCTAAAAATACAGCCGCCACAATCCCAGAGAGAGTGATCAGTTTAGTGGCTAATCTTGAGGCCCATCAGTGGCCCTGGCGTATCTTTTGGGTTATTGCAATTCTGAATGGAGCTTTAATCAGCTTAGCCCAGCCTGGGCTCCAAGGGCCTGCAGGCAAAGGGCATTTTCCTACAAATCCTCTGGAAACCATCTCCTCTGCTCTAAGTAAATGGATCATTTTCTCTCCAGCTCCATCCTGGAGTGCAGAGCTTAACTTTCTTTTGTGTTCAGGAAAGGAAAAAGCAGTAATAGGGAAGAAATCTAGGCAATCTGAACCCCAAAGAGCATTTTCTTTATACTAAGGCTTCAATATTGCCTGGGAGTTTAGACCCCAAGTTGGAAATCTCAGCCCCAAAAATGTGTTTCTGTTTTAATGTTCTATCGTCAAGACTTTTCCTGGATTCCCTGTTCCCGTCAGAGACCACCCTGAAAAGGAACTCTGTGCCACTTTTGTCACTCTCCAAGCCCCACGGGAGGAGTCTCTGGCCAATATGGCGACCTCCCATTCTGATGGCTTCTCTCATAGAATGCAAGGGGTGGGGAAAGGAAGGCCCAGCGCTGGGTCCCCGCCCCAGGAGGATGAGCCAGCTGGTCCCAAACAAAACCACTGCTGGCTTGCTTCCTCCCTCTGCTCTAGTCTTAGCCTCCAGTTTGGAACAGGAAGGCCTTTTTGTCAGCAATCACCCCCAAAGGGTGTTTTCCTATTGCTTAACAGACCTCGGGATCAGAAATATTGTCTGTTTGGTCTGAATAACAGAAAATGGCTCTGGGGTAGATTTTTAAGGGGCTCTTCTTGCTTGCAATGTAGGGCAGGGTATATATATTCTTACTGAGCATGTATTACACATCTGCACTGTAGTTTAAGTATTTACATCCATCATACAATATTCTTTGATAAAATGGAAACTCAAAAGGTAATTTCCCAAGATCCCAGGCCTAGTGAGGATAGGAGCTGGAGTTTTCATCCAGGATTGTCTGATCCAGAGCAGTTTCTGTGTCCCCATGAGCCCTATTCCACAGTTACTAATTTTCAGAACTTCCAGTAGACAGAGTTAAGCTCACTAAACTTTGATTTCATGCAGATGGACAATTGAGCCTGTCAGCTGGTCAACAGCAGAAAAGAGACAAAAATTCAAGTAAGACAGGGCTCTTTGTTCTGTGTCTCTGTGTGATAAAAAGATGGGAGATGGGCATCCTCCCTCTGCTCCAGTCTTTGTAGAAGGTCCTTTACCTTCCCCACTGAGCCCACCCAGAGGGGTGCCTATGGAGCTATGAGGAACGGAGTTCATTCGTTCATGCATCCTGGGCAGGAGTGATGGCAGGATGGCAGCTGGAGGACCAAAGGCAGCTTCCACCCAAGAACCAAGCTCAGTACACAGCCTAAGACCAAGTGCTCTTTCCTGGAGTCCCTGAGGACTAGGTCCTCTGCACAAGACAGGCAAACTGAGAGCAGTTTCCAGGGCTGGCGTCCCTGGAAATAGATCCTGACTCACAGACTTCCCAGAGAGAAAGAGATGCACACTGTGGAGCCAAGGGAGATGGGGAGGACAGTGGCTACTGTTGTTGTTTCTGTCTTGATCTTATTAAGACCAGGGGGGAGGACCCATTGTGCTCCTAAGGGCTGCTGAGATAGGAGGTATGTTCACGGGATGGAAGCATTTGGGTTTTAATTAAAAACACAGACTCTCTGACCTTAGCACGATAAGCTAGGGAATGAGGAACCTGGGGCCAACTTTCCAAGCAGCTTTGGGGAAACTGAATCTAAGTCTTTTACCTAGCAATTTCTTGACTTTGAGCAAGCTACGTTTTCATGCTGTACTTTGGTTTCACTCTTAATGTGGCTGGCACTTAATACTTCTTGATTATCTATCTAAATTATGACAAATATGGGATTTTTCCAACCCAGTTCTAAGCATAAGCTTGCCTACCACGATATCCTCATTAGTCATGTTTCTCCTCAGGAGAGAGGAAAAGGGAAGGAATACTAGCTGAGAATTTACTCCGTACCAGGTACCCTAGCAGACATTTTACAGGCATTAATCCATGTTCATCCTCAACCCACATATCTTTTGCCCCATATATAGGTGAGTTTCAGAGAGGTTTCAGATTTTATCTTATCTCAGACAGCCCTGAAATAAAGAGCTACAGTTTAGACCCAAGTCTATCTGATGCTTGTCTATGCCCCAGCTCTCTCTGACCCTTGGCATCACACTTACTCATTTTTACACTCACACCAAAAACAAAGGATGAGTCCTCTTGTACTCCATGTAGTCTTTTTCCCAACACGTTACTTCTGATTGCAAATGGACCCTGCTCACTCAACGAGGCCTCTTATTTGCAAATTAATATCTTCATGTCCAGTTGTTTATCCATTTCCACTCATCTAAGTCTAAAGGAATGCATTGGACACTCCTGCTAACTCCTCTCCACTTGAAGCTAAATGCCCCGAATCCAACTTGTCCTTGGGCCTCTAGCTAAGTCCATGGAGTAGAGTAGGTGCCAAATGATATTGGCTGGGTGCAGAACATGAGCAGGCCTCACCCCACGTTCCTAATCCACTTCCTCTCCTGACTTCCCATTTTGGGGTTGATAGGATGCTGTTCTAACATCAGCCAAGATTGCAGGGCCAGTGCCACGTAAATGCTTCTTTAGCCAAGGCCTGGACCTCGGCAGCTGCCCGGACGATCCCAGGGTCAGCGGTGGGGGTAGCTGAGCAGGTATGCCAATTCAGAGGTGCAGCAATTTCAGGAAGGGAAAATTAACTCAGTGATTGTATATCCAAAGTCAAGTGGTCAACTAAAAAAAAAAAAAGGTACTTACTCAGCCTTTTCAAGATAAACAACCCCACCCCACCCCTGATACCCCCGGGAGAGACAATAGGAAAAGAGTAACCTCTAAGTACAAACATGGTGCTTCATCCTTCAGCTCCATGCTCCCCCCGTAGATTTTTCACCGGCCTCCCCACCACTTGTATTGTCCCAACTCAAACTTATTTTCACATGATGGACTGTCCCGCCTTCAGGGTTTGGGGGCCTGTGTCCATTCCTTTACTGTTTAACTGAGAGGCAACGACATAGACCAAGGACTCTTGAGTTTTTAGAATTTGATTTCTTTTTTTCTTCCATAACCAAGGGCTCGGGCTCTGTCTGGCTCTACCCGGTTCTGTCTGGCCATGCTCTGTCCTCTGAAATAACTTCCCCGCTTCAGTTCTCCTTCTCCTTTCTGAACCAGTCCCTTCCTGCTTCTCCTCTGGCGTTTCTAGTGGAGCCGCATGATGTCGGGTCCAGCTGTTTGTAATCACCTCCCTCCGCTTCTTGGGGGGAATGACTCAGCACTCTGCCTTTTCTGTTTGCTGGGTTGTTGGGTTTGTTTGTTTTTGTTGTTGTTGTCGTTGTTTTAAAGAAACCAGATATTTGTTTAACATAGTCTCTGGAATAGCGTGGCCACAAGATGCTTACTTAGGCTTCCCTTGTATCAGCTGGACCCACCGTTCTCAAGTTGCTTTGTGGGAAGAGGTTAGATTCAAGAATCAGAAGGCGCTGGACTTGCACTCCACCTGTAACCTTATGTGCTGGTCACCTCGCCTCCCCGAGTCTCAGTTTTCCCATCTGTAAAAAGGGGTCACGGCACATCTTTCACAGGGTTGTTATGAAGGTAAGATGAGAAAATGAATGGAAAAGTCCCAATGTAGAGCTGCTCACACATGGGATTATTTATACTCCAAATATATTCTTTCTTTCTTCCTTTCTTCCTTCCTTCCTTTCTTTCTTTCTTTCTTCTTTCTTTCTTTCTTTCTCCTCAGATATCCAATCAGCAATTACATCAGACAAATTCTTCCTTCCAAATGTCTTGAATATGCTCCCAGTTCTCTTCCATTTCTGCTGCCCTGTTTTAATCAAGGCCAGAGCGCTTCTTTCTGAACTTTTAGGATAATCCCCCAGGTGACTTCTCAGCTTCTCACCTTTGCCTTCTTTACATCAGATTAATTCTCCTAAACTGGCTCTCCTGTCCCCTCTTGAGCACCCACACCCGACACTTCAAGGTCAGTCTTAGCTGCAGGTCTGAGGTTCACCCCTGTGGATTCAGCTCCATGTGCCCAGTCCCCTGAGCCAGCTTCTACTGAAACAGGGGACCCAGGGGTGCCTCGTAGCTGACCACATCTAAGTCATGCCGGCAGAGGCTTTCCATCACCACAGAGATTTCACTCCAACCCCTATTTCCCATGACCTTGCTCCCCAAGTCCACTCTCATTACCCTCCATTTCTCTAGTCTTGTCCTTGCAGTCTGGAGTATCTTCCATCTTAAAACACTGAAATGTCACCAGAGAAAGTGTTGGACTCACAGAGACTAGGGTTTGAAGCTCATTTGTGAGGAGTAACTTCTGCAAAATCACTTAACCTCACTATTATCAGTTCTTCTGGGTATAAAAGGAAGCTGCTGATCCCCATCTCAGACCAGTGGGGCCAAAGTACCCAGTGACCAACAGAAACTACTCCACAAGTACCCATCTCTCTCTTTCTTTTTTCTTTCTTTTTTTCTTTCTTTCTTTCTTTTTTTCTCTTTCTTTCTTTCTTTCTTTTCTTTCTTTCTTTCTTTCGTTCGTTCTTTCTTTTTCTTTCTTTCTTTCTTTCTTTTTCTTTCATTCATTCTTTCTTTCCACTGCCATGTTATATTTTGTCCACCATAGACAGAATAGGGTCCTCATTGTCCCTACATTTTGTCATTTCTCTGCTTCACGACCCCCCGTTTGTCATGTTCTTTTTTTGTCCCCATTAACTGTATATATTGAACCAATCTACTCTGTAATGCCAATGGGAACAAATAGAATTCAGAACAAATACTCATATATATGTGGATGTCAAGTAGTATAGCACCAAAATGTACAACGAGGCAACTGTTAAAATAATAAGGAGACATCATGAAACACATCCATAAAATAGAAAGACTTAATCTTGCCTTCCTTGGTCCAATGTGCCTTAGTAGGAAGTATACACAGGCATAAAATAGAAAATAATAGTTTTATAAAATGTTCATATAACATCTACAAATATCATCCATATATTAGCTAACACAGAAAATCTCACTAAGTTCCTGGGGCGCCTGGGTGGCTCAGTCGGTTAGGCATCTGCCTTCGGCTCAGGTCATGATCCCAGAGTCCTGGGATGGAGTCCCGCATCAGGGTCCCTGCTTGGCGAGGAATCTACCTGCTGCTCCCTCTGCTTATGTGCTCTCTCACTCTCATAAATAAATAAAATCTTAAAAAAAAAAAAAAAAAAAAGAAAATCTCACTAAGTTTCAAACCCAAAAATCAATTGAACAGCAAAAAATTGTTTGCACTACTCAGTCCAGTTCAGATTCTTCCACTTTCAGAGGCTCTTCTCTGAGAGCGCTATGCAATACGGACACGATTATGTCTCTGAAATCCAACTGGCTTTGTCTCTCATTTAGAGAGTTTCCATGATCCCTAAATGCACCCCTCCCTTCTACCCTATCCTAAAAAATCATAGAAAGCTTGTTTTATTCATTCATTAATTCATTTGTTCATTTGGCCATTCATTCACACACCCACTTAAGGCATTCATCCATCTAAGGAAAAGAACCACCCTAAGGCATCCTTGATGTAAATGGTTACTCCAAGGAATAGTTCTGGACCCACCTCATGAATGGTTTGATATTTGGCAACTCTGTGTAAGCAACCTATACTGGACAGGGTGTTCTATAGGTTTTAGAGTATTAAGAAAAGCAAATTAGGATATGTGCTTTGTGAAGGAGGTGAGAACAGGGTTAGCATCCTATCTCCAACCTGATTTGAAGAGCACCTTGACTCCTGGCCTCTTCTTTGGAGCTATAGGGACCCAGATCCCCCATGTTGCCTCTCACTGCTCACTGCATGAACATGAGCAGCCCAGTGGCCATGGTTTCTTGCCTGGTCTTCCCATCATCCCATCCCAAGATCTCCACTTCACCTGCCTGACTCCTCTCTTTTGGCTGCCTTTGCCACCTCAGCTTTGTCTGGAAGGGGCCCCATCCTCTGGGACTCTGAGAGGTCTCCCAGAGTCTTCTGTGTGTGGTCTTGCTAGTCTTTCCCAGGTATCATCTCTGACACTCACATCCGCAAACACAGCCTTGCCCCCTCTGTGTCAGGCTCAGCCTCATGGTGGGAGTGGACTCTCAAGTGAGTGTTGCACTTTTAGGCTTTCTGGTATGCCTTTATCCATTTGGCAGATAATTAATTGGCCATCACCTACTAAGCACCAGTGGGGATTAAGGAACTTGAGTTCAGAGATAAGTAAGACACAACATGTGCCCTTTAAAGAATGTTTAGATTACTGGGGAAAACAAACTCCTTTGCAAATAATTATAATAAACACAATCCAACTGGAGGAAGGCTCAGTTGATGAGATATACAAGCTCTTAGACTTCTTCTGCCTGTTGGGAGCCATATCTGCTCCAAATTTTCACTCATTCTTTCACTCAACAAGTATTTATTGAGCACCTAATGTATTCTAGGCACTGGGGATGCAGGCAAAAGCACAGACATAATTTTATTTCTCACAGAACTTACAGTCTAATCACAGAGATGGATAAATAAGTACATAATTACAGATTGTGATAAACTAATTCGTTAATTCAACTAATATCTACTGAGTGCCTACAAGGTCTCAGGCACTGTTCTAAACTCTGTGGACATGGTAACAAAACTACATACACTTCTTGACTTCCTGGACCTTCTAGAGAACAGTCAAGAAACAAGGTAAAGAGGTAACACACCGTAGGTTGGTGGTGAATGCTAAGGAGAAAAATGTAACACAGAAAAAGGGGTTAATAAAATATCAAGTGAGGAAGAGGCTTTGAAATATTGAATGACAGGTCAGGGAAGGCCTCCCCTGAGGAAGTGACTGTTGTAAAAAGAACTTGAAGCAGAGGGAGGAAGGAGCAAGGCATGAGCAAGTCTGAGAGGAGAGCATTCCAGGAGAGGGCATGGGAGGCATGAAGACCTTGAAGTAGGAGTGTGTCTGAGTAAAGAAAAATACAGCACAGAGGTGAAGAAGAGGAGGGGAGTCTACCTGGAGTGTTCAGCAAAGACCTCGATGAGGAGGCAATCTGTGAGCTGAAGAAGGAGGCGGAGGCAGTGTTTCTACCTGGGTTATATGACTGTGTTCTATTTAGGATTTTTGTTTCTCACTCTGACTGCTTCCTGTGCCTAGAACTCATTCCTGAGAACCAGCCCACCGCAGTGGTGGCCAATCCCTCCATCTCCCTCCTCCCCAGAGCCTCCAATAGAATTCTGCGCCAAACCAGGAAGACACACTGTATCATTGTGGCCTACATAGAGATCTCTGATCCCTCTGCCCATGCCCCCACCCTACAGACCCCGCTGTGGAGATGAGACTAGCCTGGAACCTGTCAGAATTTCCCACAACTGTCTGGACAACTGAGACCCTTCTCCTCACCAATGGCCAGCTTTCCAGCTGGACAAGTTCCCTCCAGTTGAGCCCCAGCAACTCATCCTCTTCCAGACGCCTCTTGCTTCTGATGTCCCAGCATGCCTTGCAGCCAGTCCTGGCCAAGTTATGACACATTCACACTTCCCTGAAAAAGAAAAAGGCAGCAATATAGCTTCTGGAGACTTGATTATTTATGGGGCTTCAGTCTACTTGGAAAGCCTACAGAGAAAAATGACAAAGGAACATGAGTTATGACGAGTTACGGTCAGTTCTCTTTTGCCATTTACTAGCTGTATGTCTCTAGGAAAGTTGACTTCATTGAGCCTTGGTTTTCTCATTTGTAAACTGGGAATTCCTTTCCTACTTCACAGCTTTTGAAAGATCCAATAAAATAAAGTAATTGTGGTACCTGACACATAATAAGGGTTCCAATGAATGTTTTTTGAATATGAAACTTCAGTCCCCTCTTTGGTTTATGCCAGGGGTCAGCAATTTACAGTCTATGGGGCAAATCCGGGCCCATGGCTTGTTTTTATAAATAAAGCTTTATTGGAACATAGCCACACCATTAATTTACATATTGTCTATAAATCCTCTTGTGCTACAGAATCAGAGTGGTAGTTACTATGAAGACCACATGGTCCACAAATACTAAAATATTTACTATCTGGTCTTTGATACAACGACTATGTAAGCCCCTGGTTTGTACTATCATGGGACACTGGCTCTGCGTCAGGCTGCCGGGGTTTAAATGCTGGTTTTATCACTTAACTAGCTTTGGAACTCTGAGCAAGTTCTTTAACTTATCTGTAACTTTGTTTCCGTATCTGTAAAATGGGAATACTAGTTTATCATATTGGGTTGATGAAAGGATTAAATGAGCCATCTGGTAAAGTATGCAGCACACTGCCAGCAAATGGTTAGTGTTGATTAACATAATGCTTATTGCTGTGAATGTCATATGATATTATTCCATATGTTGTCCACAAAGTTCCTCCATCAACTGGGCCTGGGGATAGTTTTTGGTATCAACCTGGAGCCCAAGAATCCTACCTAAAATGTTATTTGGCATATAAACATCCCTCGAGGTGGCTTATGAATGGCCCAGGGCCCAGGATCTGGCCCCATGCTATCTATATCTTCCCATGGCTGCTTTCTGCTCCTCCAGACAACTCAACTCCTCCAGACAACAACAGATTGCCATGGTTGGCAATCTGACTTGAAGATTCAGTCCTCCAAATGAGGCTTTTCTTACCATGCCCTTGGCAGGTGTGGGCATGAGTCACCACTAAGCCTAGGGATTGTTGCTGGTGATGATGCGCCTTCCTTCAGTCTGGCTTGGTAAGAGCACCTGGGACAATCATTGGCATGCACTGCACACCCTCATTTGGCCTTGAAGTCGATCACACCAGGGCAGGAGGAGCATCCTCTAGTGGCCCCGGTGTGCATTTGAAGGTTTGTTGGGCAGAATTTACAGCTGAAGGTTGAGGGCTAAAGTGACAGCTCAGGTGGGGACCAGAACAGGTGCCTAATGACCTGGGTGAGACCACCTCCTGGAAACTGGAGATCCTGGTGTCAGGTATATAAGAGTTCCTGTGAAACAAACAGGGCCAGGCAGATGAGTATTGATAGCTCTAAAAGGATCAAGAGCCAGACGGTTGTTTATAGACCCGGAATTACTTTCCAAGAGAAAATAGAGGGCTGTCCAAAGAGACCACAAGACGAAGAGGAAATGTGCACATGCGAGTGTGTATGTATCTGTGTGTGTGAGCGCATGTATGTGTTTGCACATTCATGCACGAACATCCATACTCTGTAGCCATTCAGGGATAAGATGGTGAAAGAGAGCACGGGGACATCTGATTCATCCACAGTGCCAGACTTCTTAATACTTCTAAAATGATTGGCTCCAATTATCCCCCTTGTAAGATTAATGATACTATTCCGGAATCAACAGAATCTAACAAAATATTCTTTTTTCTATTTTGAAAAAGCATCTGTGTAACAAATCTTACTAAGTTATAAATTCAATCACACAGATTTACATACCAGTTTTATTGACAACCTCCTGTTCGCATTTGAGCCCCAGATTTTCTGAGACTCACGCTGCCCACAGCGACGAGACATATACTTTTGAGCAGCTAGAAGGAATTCCTGAAGAAGACTTCCCATGTGAATCAAAAGGAGTTTGATTAAGAGCCAAGCCACCTGTGGGGAGTGTAGCAGAAGCTGCTACCACCTCACCCTAAATGGATAACACGGAGGGCCCCAGCACACACCCAGGTGTGGCAACATTAGAAAGCAACAGTCTGTCAAGGAATGCAGGTGACTGTTGAGTTGGTTCATATGAGCCAAGAAATTGTCTTTAGCAAATGAAGACACCTCCTTGAAAAATAAAGACCTCAGACACAAGTGCCAAGAAGTATCTTGCCCCGAAGTAAGATAACTTGCTATCTTAGATAGCCAGCCTGGTCCTGGAGAACTTTTCAAACAGGTAATGAAGACATCACTAAGGGGAAAAAAAAATCAATTTATTCTTCTGATACGTTCTTTTTCTGGATTTATTATTATTTATTTATTATCACTCCAGATACAGTATTAAGGGTGGGACAACAGAGTTCCAGTGAAAGCCCTCCCAGTTCCAGAATAGGACCTGGCATATCACAGATTCTCAATAAATCTGTGTTGACTTTCTGATTGACCAGATTCCATTTTGAGCAAAGAAACCCAAGTCATTTATCATTACCTGATGCTCCTCCTATGGAGTGTTGTTTCAAACCTGTTCCTACAATATTCTCTTGCTAACAGGACTTAAATACATACATACAATATTCTGGCAGATGTTTCTTTTGCTGTTATCCAAATTATCCATCCCAACTGAAAGATCGACGAGACCTATGCATTATTACAGCCTGTCTCTCTGATAGGCTGGGAGCATGTCTGCATCACACCAGCCAAACCCTTGGTGAACCTAGCCATGCCCACAGGTAGGGTTCACTGTGCTCAGGAACATGAGCCAGGGGGCTCAGGGAGAGCATGATGGAAGAGGAAAACAGTACATCTAAATTTAGCAAACTTTCGAAAAAGACATTCGATTTCTCACCAGCATGGGATTGATTCATCAGTTAGAAATGGATTGTTCAGTGTCTCCTTGAACAGAAACACACATGCATCGTTCTTCCCCTGCTGGCTACAGGAGCAAGGGAAGGATGGGGAGAGTGTCCATCTGAGGACCACAGTTTAAGGCCGGTCCTTGACTCCTCTCATCCCTTCAGGCTCCACAAACCCAGAGAAGAGCGGGGAGAACATGTGGCCTGGAAGCCAGGTCTTTTCTCCCCGCCTTCTTGGGGTCATTTCAGAGATGTTCCTTGTCAAGCCTGAAGCTGAAGCTGAAGATAAGATTTTAGTTGCTGAACAGAGGGATGGAAACGCTCCTCCCCAAGGCAGGAAGATGATCCAGAGTCTGCATCCAAGGCTCAAAAGTAGGTACTTTGGGGCGCCTAGGTGGCTCAGTCGGTTAGGCATCTGCCTTTGGCTCAGGTCATGATCCCAGGGTCCTGGGATCGAACCCATGTTGGGCTCCCCGCTCAGCAGGGAGTCTGCTTCTCCCTCTCCCTCTGCCCTCCCCCCCCCCCATGGCTGCTTGCTCACTCTCTCTCTCTCTCTCTCTCAAATAAATAAATAAATAAATAACAAGTAGGTTCTTTGGGGAGCTTCACATTCAAGTGTGCACAGTGAGTCTGGCCCAGGCATAAGTATTTCCCAAGTGCCTGCAGTGAGCTCAGAGCAGGGCGGGTGATTTCAGAGGGAGCCACCTGTTACTTCAAGTTCTTTATCTCATTTGAACCTCCTGGCAACCTCTCACACAGGTGCTGCCCCGAAGTTTCTGGTTAGGGGCTGAGCCGGGTGCCGGGTACGTGGTGGTGAGCAAACACCAAGGCAGGTAGCTCAGAATCCAACACCGGAGTGGGCACTTGGCAGACAACCACATCGATACACGTGCTATTCCAAAACGACCTAAGTGCTCAGAGGGAGAGGACCGGGTCCTGGTCAGGCTCTGGGAAGCATGGCATTGTGGTCAAGAGGGGTTGGAGCCGGTTGGCTCAGGGTCGAATCCCAGCCCTGCCCGCTCCGCTATGTGTCCTTGTTCTTAGCCAGATCATCCGGTCTTTCTGGGCCTCATCTGTAAAGCACAGATACTAATAGCACCTACATCATGCGAACATTATAGGATTAAGTGAGATCATATTTGCGAAATACCCAGAATGGCACAGGGTAAGTATGTCACTAAGGAACATTTGCTAAGGAGCCCCAGAGGGGCGGCCCCTTCTTCCCATCTAGCCAATGAGGAGAATGGAGCTCAGGGAGATGACCTGACTACCCCAAGGTCACGCACTGTGTTGGTGGGGGGAGGGGGGGAGCTACATGAGCCACCCCCCAAATCTGGCCATGCTGGTTTAGCAAAGGGGTGGGTCAGGGAGTCCCAGCCTCGGGCAGGGCTTGCTATCACCTCCACAGAAGCAACCCTGCTATCGTAACACATCGCTGTTTAAGAAACACAAACCACCCTCTGGCAGCTTCTCAAGCAAGTGTCAGAGCCAATAAAGAGCTCCTGCCCCTCACCCCACTTTGCAGCCTGGACTGCAAGGCCCAGTCTTACGGGGAAACACATGGGAGCTTACCCAACAGGTTTTCCCAACAGCCACGCCAGAGCGGGCAGGCCCCAAGGAGCCCAGGCTGGGAGGGCTCACTCTCCCGGCCGCAGGTGCCCCCTCTGACCCGGGTGCGGGCGGCCTCCCTCTCGGCCTGTCTGAACCCAATCCCTGGGAGGGGCCGATGTCACTAATCCTGCCATGTAGCTGCAGGCCACCTCGGGCTCCCAGTAGCAATGACCCACCCCTGCTCTGCCCGGGCCCTGCCTCCTCCCTGCTGGCATCTCTCCAGCTGTGGCAGAGAGCCCAGCTTGGCGAAGGCATGGCCTGGCCTGGTGGCGAGTGTCCCAGCCGAGCAACCTGGCGCAAGCATGACAAGTGGCATCTGCACTTGTCTATCCTGGCGGTGAGAGCCGAGCCAAAGAGCCAAGTTCCAAAGCTGGGTCTTCAAAGGACAGAAGAGACTCTGGAAACGAGATGACAACATCAGAACAGGCCACAAATCTCTAAGGAGTTATTCTAAGAAGAAATCACACCCAGTTCCCAAACTGTGAGTGTAAATGGCTACTTAGAAAACCATTACCTGTGCCTGCCCTTCCATTTCTGATAAGCAGCCTCCTTGCACCCCTGGACTATATCAGGGACAGATCATATTCATGTTCTCCTAAGATGGAAGCGAAGGCCATCCTGAGAATTGCCCGAGGGCTCCTAAGGACAGCAAAGGTGGTGAGAAAGCAGGTACTTGGCTCAGAATTGGCAAAATAAGCCAGGAACTCCAGAGGGTGATCAGATTTAGCACAAGAAAAAATAAAATAAAATAAAATACAAGCAATCACAATAGCTGACTTTTATGAAGCTCCCCCTCTGTCTTAGGAAGTATGCTCAACATTTTATACACACATTTTATCCTCACAGCCCCTCAGAAACCCTGATAATTGATATTTTCTGCCCAACAGATAATGAAGCCTGAGTCTGAGAGAGAAGTGACTTGCCCAAGGCTATTCAGATGCAAAGTGGCAGACCTCATTCAAATCTGATGTGCCTAACTCCGAGGCAGACCCTCAGATGAATAGTGGGGGCCAGAGATCTCTCCCTGCTCCTCCTTTTGGGCTGTGGGTCACAGTTCTATAAACGAGAATTAGCCTCTTTGCTGCTGTTCATTGCACCTGGATCTCTAAAGCTTTAGATGCAGTGCCGAACATGTCACTTGGACGCATCTTCCTTGGGTGGAAGGAAGGAAATGCTAGTCATCAGCAGGATAATGGATCACGTGGGAGTTCTAGAATCAGACGTGGAAATGTCTCCCAGGCATGCAACAAATGGTCTGGGTGGCCTCGGACTCTTTCTAGACTTTCTCGAGCCAGAGGCTGCTGATCTATAATCCAGGAGTAATCATGATTACATGAGTGGGCAGAGCAGGGGAGGGGCAAGATGGAGTGCACATCCGAAACACAACGCTGAGCCCGATGGCAACCTCTATGAAGGCAGGCGGCAATTAGATCTTGTCCCTGCTGTATCCTCCACCTGATAGATACTTTGGTCAAGAAATTTCTGTAGAAGAATCTATTTTACAAAATTCCTTGCAATTACACACAGAGGGTTACCTGCGCGAGCCTCGGGAAGCACCGCCTATGCGCATGCGTGGAGTGTGACTAACCCAGTGGAAGTTCTTGCATGGAACAGAATGCTACGTAGTCACTAAAAAAACCGAGGCAGCTGTACGTGCAATCGTGTAACAGGTAACCAGCCTGTATAAATAGGGTGAGGGGATTGCAGGACAATTTACATTTATGGTAACATGCTTAGAAAAAAACCAAAAAGGTCAAGAGATGAATCCATACTGGTCTACTGAGAATGCTTACTTCCACTTGACATTAGGACCTCAACAAGGAAGGGTGAGGGGAGAAAGGAGATGGGGTGGGGGGGCGGGGTTATTTTCACTTTTTACCCCGAGTGCTTTGCCTTGCTTAAATTGTTTTGACAAAGAGTCTGAGATACCTTTGCTGAATAAAAATGCAATCCAAAATTATTCTTACGTCTGAATGGATAAAGAAGATGTGGTCCATATATACAATGGAATATTACTCAGCCATCATAAAGGATGAATACCCAACTTTTACATCAACATGGATGGGACTGGAGGAGATTATGCTAAGTGAAATAAGTCAAGCAGAGAAAGTCAATTATCATATGGTTTCACTTATTTGTGGAACATAAGGAATAGCATGGAGGACATTAGGAGAAGGAAGGGAAAAATGAAGGGGGGGAAATCGGAGGGAGAGATGAACCATGAGAGACTATGGACTCTGAGAAACAAACTGAAGGTTTTAGAGGGGAGGGGGTGGGGGGATGGGTTAGCCTGGTGATGGGTATTAAGGAGGGCACGTACTGCATGGAGCACTGGGTGTTATATGCAAACAATGGATCGTGGATCACTACATCAAAAACTAATGATGTATTGTATGGTGACTAACATAACATAATAAAATTAAAAAAATAAATAAATAAAACTCCTTAAAATAGGAAAAAAATTTATTCTTACATCTTAAATAAGGGAAGAGAAGAATAAATGAACATCTCAAGTGCCGTGCAGAAACGAAGCCCCCTACATGTTCATCCCCCTCCCTCCCTTGCCCCTGAAACATACCTAGCACATCTCTACCTCTCTGTCACAGGAATGAGATGTGCAAAGATAGGCAAAGTAGTCCTATTCCCATCAGTTTGCCCCTCAGTGCGTGTGGCCCTGCAAAATCCAACAAAACCCAGCCTTTTTGGGTTTGCTGGCTTTTCTCTGAAAAGGACACGTGGGCAGAAAACATAGGCACTGGTTTGTCCCCCAGCAGAAACAGAAACTTGGGTGCTTTGGCCAAAGGTGAAGTAGAAGGTTTGGGTGGGCTCCTGGGCTCGATTGCCTTAGAAATAGCTCTCATCTGAGGTTTTGGTGTGACCTCGATGAAAAGGAGTAGTAACTATCTAAAAAAATCTTACCGAAAAGCTGCAACTCCAATTTGGGAAGTTTAAAGTCAAAGAGAGAAGTAAAGATGGGTAAAGTGGCAGCCCGGGGGAGTTGTGTTCAGGGTCACTGCCTAGAAGGATGAGTTCGCTGTCACTTGGAAGAGCTGGGTCTCCTTGTAACTCACACGTCCTTAGCTGACTGTGCTCGCATGTAATTGCATATAATTAACCCCATAATTGTACAACTTCTGTAGTCTCCGCTGTCTAGGCCCAGCCATCTCCAAACAGACCCTAAACTTGGTAAAGGGGGACAGAAAGAACAGGAACATAAGAAGCAAACATTTAGGAAGTATCTAATCTGTTTCTGAAACTACTTTAAGTATTTAATATAGAAGATCTCTTTTAAACTTCCAAACATCTCATGAGGTACTCCCCGCCCCCCACCATTGTACAGATGATTCAGAAAAGTGAAATGAAGCTCCCACAGGATTTAATGGCAAGACCAGGAGGGAAATTTAGATTTGTCTTTCTCCCAAAGGCCATCCTTACCCAACACAACACACCCAACGCAAGTGGGGCTGTACACACATACACACACACACACACACACACACACACACATCCCTCTTTTCTCACTGAAACCACTTACCCAACCAGACCAGGTTGTAATGGGAGATGTTTCGCTCCCAGTGTTTCATACTCTTGGAGAAGAATACAAAACACAATGGAAAGGAGAGGAATGCCACACTGCCCTACATCCCACGGCATATGACATTCTTAGAAAATAGCTTTGATATTATATTTGGAGGCCCTTAAATGTTGCTCTTCCTAGTTTCCTTACACCACTAGTCAGGCTTCATCCAGCACTCCATGTAGGGCATGAGCCAGGTGTTGACAAGGAGCAAGCCTGTGCCCCATACAGTTGCCAGCCTGGTAGGCTTATCTGGCAAAATAACAGCAGTAACTATTCCTGCTTCTGTGTCTTCTCGGGTACCGTAGAGCCTAAAAGTTCCTAAGATGGCATTAGCCCAAACACCTCCAATGATAGATAAAGAAACTGCACACAGAAAAAAGCAAGCCCTTTCTTAATATCGCACAACCAGTCAAAGGAAGGTACTGGAATGATGTCCTCCATGGCTTCCTGACCCCAAATAGTTAATGTCTTGACAGCTAGGCAAGCTTATTGTATGTTTTTCAAAATAGCTTTATTGAGATATAATTTATATAACACTGAATTCACTTTTTTTAAGTACAGAGTACAATGATTTTTTTATAAATTTATAAAATTGTACAATTATTATTACCATCTAATTTTTGGAACATTTCCATCACCTCAAAATTGAAACTTCAAGCCCATTTGCAGTCAATCCTCATTCCTACCCCAACCCCAGATAGCAACTAATCTACTTTCATCTATGGATTTGCCTTTTCTGGACGTTTCATGTACATAGACTCACATGACATCTAATATGTGCTCTCACGTGACTGGTTTCTTTCCCTTTGCGTGTTTTGAGGCTTAGCCACATGGTCGCATGCATTCTCACTGCATTCCCTTTTATTGGCAAATAATGCCCCATTATATGAATTACCACATTTTATTATCTATTCACCAGCTAATGGATATTTGAGTTGTTTTCACTTTTTTGCCTATCGTATTTTTAACACACATCCCAACCCCAAGGGACTGGTGACAGTTGCCATGCATATTGAGTATTCCATGGCTACATTTACGCTTGGTGGAAAGAGTGCCCTGAACAATTAACAATACCTGCCACTGGCGGGTCAGCAGAGAAGCGTGGCATAAAGGGATTGCACCCTTTCCAAAGAGGTGTGTTCTTGACCTCAACGGAATAGTCACATTTCTCCTGAGAAAAGAGTCAAAGGAAGGCAAGACTTTGCAACTAGGAAGAACTGCTCCCATTTTAGTGTAGAACATCCTTTTTATGGTACAGTTTATTATTAAACAATCAGTGGTTGGGCTTCTTTAGCATATTTTTCTGGAAAGGCAATGGAGCCACACTGTCATGACTCCATCAGACCAGCTTCTTCCCAGGGTCAGGATTGGCACTATTTATGTGGCCAAGGATTGGCAAACTCTGCCCCAGTTATGGCCCCAAGTGGCTGATGAGTTAGCATTCATGGTGATCATATCAACAGCCAAGATTTTTTCTTTTTCTTTAAGTAGAAGTAGGGAGGTTTGTTCTCCACTTTCCCCTTGGGAAGGGATGAGTAGACTGAACTGCTTCAAAACTCAGTGGGCTTGGTGGTGTCTTTGTGTTGTCGGCTCTGAGAAAACAGATGGCGGTCAGAACGAGCCTGATGGAAGAAGGAAATTGTGGTTTGTGTGGATATGTCCCAAGCAGAGAATCTGGTGTTACTTTAGGAGAACGCAGAGAAAACATTGTTGATGTCAGGGGGAAATGGGTAGAAAAAGCAAAGTATTACAGAAGGACAGAAGGCAGAAATTGATAAATGAAGAGTCAAGTAAACCATAAATGTTAAGCTTAACCTACAACCATTTTCTCTTGTTCCACACTGTTTATTAAAAAAAAATTGAATTAGTTCCAATAGTTAACAATCAGGAGACTTTCTATAAATTTGTGAGTCTCCTGTGAGTTTGGAAAAAAGAAAAAGAAAAGAAGTCTGGCCAACTTTTGCTATGGCGGAATACTGGAGCTCCCTGTGGGTGGGGCATGTGTGCACCAGTTTGCTACGGTCCTCACCACACCCTACTGCTTATATTCAGCCAATGCACAGGTTTGTATGACCCTCTGGGTCTGCAACACTTGAAGTGACTATGTCCGTCTTGGCTCAGTCATCCCAGGTGTCCTGTTTGGGCCGCCATGTTATCTTTCAGAGAGTGGAGTGAAGTGCATAGAGGTTAAGTGACCTGCCCAAGACCACCATCAGTAAGGGTCAAAGCCATGTCTCATCTTAACGTATCTACTGTTTTTTTCCAGTTTATCATGCCTTGACAAGCACAGAAAAGAACTGATTAAACAAAGCAAAGAATGGAGCAAAAATGAAGGGAAAAGCTGAGGCAGAGAAAGAGCAGGGAGTTTTCAAAGAAGAGTTTATTAGTTCATTGAAAGTGAAGCTATAGTATTGTCTCTTCCAGCGAGGGACCAAACACAAACCTGGTTGGGCATGCGTATTCGTCGCCCGTGTCTCTAGAAACAAATCCAGGCCTCCCAGACAGAAAAAATTTTTTTTCTTGGTTCATAAAGAGAGCTCTGAAAACAAATTTGGGAGTTGGCTTAGGAGAAAAATAACTTGTTCAAATTAACAAACATTTCCCAAATATTTCTTAGAGAAAGAGTCTTCTATTTACCATTCCTAAACCCCACTGAATTAGCGTGGGGGCCAAGTGGCTCCAGAAATACAGCGTAGGCCAAAGTTACTTGCTGGTGGTAGAACCCATGTCTAAATCAGTGTCTGGAATAGGCCCGGTGCTATCAGCTGTCAGAGTTTATTGGGATGACATAAAATCCTGCTGCCCGCTTCTTTGGCCCCTGCCAGAGAACCTGAGATCTCCCCTGAGGGTCACCACGTGTACAGAAGTGGAGGAGAACAGAGAAAACAAGCATTTCTTTTAGCAACTTCAAGATCTATTTCTGGGGTTGAACAGAAGCCATTAAAACATTCCCATGACTCTGTGCCAGGCCCCCAAATTACTAATGACAGACATGCTGGCTCAAAGGGAGTCATTGCTGGCAAATATCCCTTTGGTATCTTGTTAACAGTAATAACCCCGAGGCTTTCATTGAAAGATCTCAAAGCACAGTGCAAGACTTAATTGACTCCCCCCACAACTCTGTCCCCGAAAAAGGTAATTATCATTATATCCCTCAGACAGTTTACACAGGGGTTAAATATGTGATGGGGGTTGAATGATTTATCCCTGTTTCATATTCTAAGTTGAAAGGAAAAGTTTAAATAATGGCATAACTTGGGGTGACCTCAGCTATACGACATGCTGGAACCAGTGGAGTCATCAGAGCAGAGAGAACAAGGGCCTGGTGAGGCTGACATGATTAGAAATGCCTCTGCCCAGTGGCCATGGGACCAGCACCATGCACAAAGGTGCTGACCTGAACTTCGCTTAGCCTAAGAACATTATCCATAACCTCCAGTCCAGGTTAGAGGAAGAAAAGAATCAGACCTGGAGTCCTGGAAGTGTGAGACTCTCAATATTGTGTATGTAAGGTCCGAAGTGAGACTTTGGACTTGCAGAAATTTTGCAGAAAAATAAGGATCTATTTCATTGGCAGAGCGGTATGGCAAGAGCTAGAAGTGACCTAGTTCTCGAAGAGATGAGGGGTTCATCCCAGAGGAGAACTTGAACGCCAGACATAACATCTAGGGCACTCACCCAGCTCTGGAACCTAAGGCGCTATGAAGTTGAGCACCACTGACCTCATGAACCTCTTCTTCCTCCTGTAAATCTCCATCTCAATACATGGGACTTCTACTCACTTACTCACATGCCATCACCAAGCTTATGGCCAGGTTACCTTCTCTACCACCTTTTGTATCTGATCCCCAAGGGCTGATGACACAGCATATCTTCCAAACCAGTCTTCTCATCACCATTCCCACCTCCTTTGACTCATTTGAGATGCCATCATATCTCCTCTGGATGATTTTTAACAGCCTCTTAACCATTCCTGTTGCTTTTAGACTTTCCCCGACCCAAACAATTCTCCAGAATACTGTTCACGGGATACTCCTGAAATGAAGATATAATCATGGCACTCATAAACTCCCCTGATTCAACCCTTCAACATCCCTTCCACAGGGCAGAGTGCAAAGTAAAACCACCACCCTAGAATTCCATATCCCAATAAGACTATATCTCAAAAATAAAGATGAAATAAGGTTTCAGATGAATAAATGTTAACATAATTTAACACCAGCAGATCTGCAGTACCAGAAATATTAAAGGAACTTCTTCAGATAGAAGGAAAATGGTACCCAGCAAGTCGTATAGCTGGATCTACACAATGGGAATGAAAAGCATCAGAAATGATGAAAGTGGGAAGAACGAAGAACCACCTGGGATGGTTCAGCGTGAGCGTGCATGCAGATTTAGTCTTTATTTTCTGTATGTTTGAAATCTTTATTATTTAGGCAGTAATCAATAAAGAGAAGAAGAGGAGGAGGGGAGGGGAAGAAGGAAAGGAACAGGGACAGGTGGAAATAAAATGGGACAAGGAGGAAGAAGAGAATGAATAAGAAGGAGGAAGAAGGGAGGGAGGAACGAAACTCCCAAATCTTAGTGAGAGACAGAACTTTCAAAATTCCATTGGATCTCTGTTGAAAACTTGGCAGCCTATTTCTGTTTCAGCTAAAGATAATAAATGCATGAGAATGGCTCAAAAAGGTAAAAAATTAAATTCAAATAAAAAGGTGAATCCTGCCCTACCGATGTCAAAACATACTATAAAGCTACAGTAATTCAAATGTGGAATAAAAATAAGAGTATGAGGGGTGCCTGGGTGGCTCAGTTTGTGAAGGGTCTGCCTTCGGCTCAGGTCATGATCCCAGAGTCCTGGGATCGAGCCCCGAATCGGGGTCCCTGCTCAGCAGAAAGCCTGCTTCTCCCTCTCCCTCTGTTGCTCCCCCTGTTTGTGCTCTCTCTCGCTGTCAAATAAATAAATAAAATCTTTTTTAAAAAATAAGAATATGAAATAATTTAAAGCATGGGGTAGGATTATTAAATGAATATGCATGGGTGATTGTTTAAACATTTGGGAGTTATGCTGGGACAAACACCTGCCCCCCCACCACCACCTCATATAATTGACCTCATTCAATTTATACTGATTAAAAGTTCAAACAGTGAAGATGAAATATTAAAAGAATTGGCAAAAAATATTGTGATGTTTCTTCGCAAGGTGGAGGTATTCTAATCATAAAAGCAGAGAATCCATAAAGAAAATATTTTGAGAGGTTTTCAATTTTTTTGTTGTATTCTTTTTTTACATATTTAATTGTTCTGGAGCTAGCGTGGATTATTTTACTTCTTTTAATTGGATTGTCAATTATTAAATTGTGACCTATCCATCGTAAGAAGGATAAACAAAACATCCTTATACTAGATGTCACCATGGTAGTGTGGGTTTTGGTGACATGGCATTATTGTAGCTGGAGACACCATATTTTTCACCATTGTAACTAAGACTTTCAGGGAGGAAGGTTGCTGCTGATCTAATTACTGACACCTGCAATGGCTTCTGGGTAAGTCAGGAGGTTATCCAAAGGCCTTGCTGATCTTTGGCTGCACAGGCTCCCATGTCTGGGGGTTGACTGGCTTCTCTGAGCTGGTCTCCGCTGCAGCAAATGGAGTGGCTTTGCTCTTCTCCATGCATCTCTTACCCACCAGCAGCCGGCCCAGCTATGTTCTTATGATTACAAAGAGCCCCGAGAGAGCAACTAAAAACAATGCCTGTCAGGCCTGAACTTAGAACTAGCACACCTTCATTCCCCCTTGTTCCATGAGTCAAAGTAAATGTCCTGGCAAAACACAGAGTTAGAGTTGGATGGGTGGGCCCTACAAAATGATAAGCCAAAGGGTGTACATACAGGTAGAGTTGAAGAATTGGGGCCAGCACTGCAATCTACCATGCTCCAATGAGCGTGTGGTGTGCAGAATAGTTTTGGGTTTGGAGAATATAGTGATTCACACCTGATGATCCCAGCCAGAGGTCACTGTAGATGTATACGTAGATAATTCTGCGAGGAGCTAAAATAGAGGGAAGGAGGTGTGAGTAGAGAGCTCTGAGCTGGCTGTGATCCTTTCTAATGATGAAGTATGTGGTTGGAGGTATGAGGTTGAGATTGGAGGTTGGAGACTTGGAGGGCAGAGGTTGGAGGTTGAAGGGTAGAGATTGGAGGGTAGAGGTTGGATGATGGAGGTTGTAGGTTGGAGGGTAGAGGTTAGAGGTTGGAGGCTGGAGGGTAGAGGTTGGAGGTTGGTTGGTGGACAGTGGAGGGTGGAGGTTAAAGGTATAAGAAGGCTTCCTGGAGGAGACAGCCTTTGACTTGGATACTGAAAAAGAAGGTGGACTTTCCAGTGAGAATTTGTCACAGGTGGGGATAGGAAAGGATATTTTTGGCCAAGGCTAGGTTAGGAGGTCGAGAACATGATCAGGCCGGTTGGGCCTGGAGATAATGGAACTCATGAGTGAAAACTAAGACAGGAGAGGTGCTTTCAGGGCATGTCTTAGGGGATTTGGCTGGGATGTGGATGCTGGATATTAACCTGCAGGGGATTGGAGCCCATTGGTGATTTTGAGCAGGAAGACCCTGCTGTTGGCAGGGAGGGGCAGACGGAGGAGAACAGACCAGGGAGGTGGGAGGCAAGTCGGGCAGCGGTTAAGGCGACAACAAAGGCCAGAACTCGGCATTTTTACCAGGCTCAAGAGATGTGAGCACAACGTCAGAGAGCTTGTGGTGTGTCTGGTCTGTCTGAAACCCACGGAGCATGGCCAGAAAGGAGGGAAATCCTAAGAAAGTGTCTTCACCCCAGTTACATTTTCAGATCTGTGGTGAATGTGATTTTTTTAAAGATTTTACTTATTTATTTGAGAGAGAGCAAGAGAGAGCATGAGCTGGCGGAGAGGCAGAGGGAGAGGGAGAAGCAGGCCCCCCGCTGAGCAGGGAGCCCGATGCGGGGCTCAATCCCAGCACCCTGGGATCATGACCTGAGCCAAAGACAGACGCTTCACTGACTGAGCCACCCAGGCGTCCTGTGATAAATGTGATTAAAACATTTTAAGAAAAGGTTTCTTGTAACTTTTTCATTTCCCCTGTCCATTTCTCCACCCCATGTCAGAGCCCAGAGGAACCTAAAAAACATTTGTAGGGGAAGTTGGAGAATGGGGCCCGGAAGCCTCACTGGAAAGATGCGGGGGCGCCTAGGAAAGCACAAAAGTGTGTTCAATCCCTTGACCGTGCTGGAAAATGAAGGTCTGAGAATGAAATCCACAGAATCCACAGAGCTGGCGGTCACTTCAAGGGCCCCTGTTTCTTGAGAGGCTTCAGTGCGAACAGGTTTCCCTGTACCCCTTTCCACTCTCTCCATTCTTGCCTGGACCCCTCGATGGTGGCTCAGGTCACAGGTGAAGGGATGGATATCATCATGTTTTGACCTTTGGGAAAAAAAAAGCTCTAAAACTAGCCTGCTGATGAGTTCATGCACACGAGGACTTCGAACAGTATGCACAGAGAAAACACTCCATATCTGTTAGCTATTATTATTTTTATTTAGATTTAAATGGAAATACCATCTTCCAGCTCTAAAGGTGTCTGTCCAGCTTCCCCAACCCTCCAGCCAAGACAGCCCTAGATTTGCCCTGAGAAGGCAGATGAGCCTAGAGTTACCCTGGCTGACTTAAACTCGGGATCCCTTGCACCCAGAGTCTGGGTCTGTCTGTCATGCTGTGTTGCCTGGGTGAGTGGGCTTTGACTCAGGCCTGCTCTGTGCTCAGGCCCCTTGTTTAGCAGTGATGCCCTGTTCTGACCTCCAGACCACTTGGCTTGAGCTCTGACACCTGTTTGGCCTTAACAGCCTCTCCCCACACATTGATGCCATTCCCCAAACCGGGCAGCCTGCCCAGAGGCTGACCTAGCTTGACTGCCACTCCTAGGAGACTCCCCTGTCCTCCTCGGCCCCCAGATCCGACCTCTTTAGACATTCTTTCCGGACTGGCTCAGGCGCGGTCACCATTCCTCTCTCTCTCGCTACCCTACACGAGCCCTATCCCTTCCTGGCTGCGTCCTTTCCCACCAGACCTGAGCTTCTGACCTCCCAGCCTGACCCCATTCAAGGCATGATGCTATGGAATCTCAGAATTCCAAACTCCCTGCTTTAGAGATGGGGACCTGTATTCTGGGAGGGGACGTCCATTCCCCCACGTCACACCCTGAGTGTGTGACAGATGCAGGATCAAATCCTAGCCCCTGAGAAACATTTGTCTTGGAATATTGTTACAAGTCCAAAGAACCAAGGCTTGTGTTTCCTTGGCTTGTCCTCGTGCGACCTATGAGAGAACCTCTTTCCGAGACTATACTTAGCAGGTAATTCCTTCTCACAAAAGTAGTCAAGGTCCTCAGATTGAATACCCTGGCACTCAGGACTTGTCAGAGTATCATGGTCTGCCAGTAGCCTGCCGTGGCTGAAACGGGGAAAGAGAATAATCATTGGAATCCTTGAAGCAGAAAGAAACATCAGATGCTTCCCTTGGATTTCTGTGAGCTGGCAAAAGCAGGTATAGGACCAAGGCATCCCCATAATTGTTTCAATTGTCCGCATCGTGTTGGCTCTGTGACAGAGTCTTGTAACTGACACACTGAGGTATTTGACACATCCATAGGCGTCCTCGCGGTCGCTTCCAGAGCAGGGTGGGGATTCGCCAGGCAAACATACAGAAAGGCCCTGGATTTAGCAGGTCTGTGGCCCGCTGGGGCTTGGGGGTCCTTCTGCATTCCAGCGTGTGCTGTTAGACTATGCTCTCAATCCTGGGCATTTCTATCCTTGGTTTGTTCTGCATTAGGACAAAATAAAGCACCAGAGGAATGAGTTCTTCACCTGAAATAATTTTGAGTCCCACCTCTTCCGTCGGTTGGTGTGTGGTTTCCAAAGCACATAACCATGAACTGCAGTGTCCTGCTCATAAAATTTTAAAAAATAATAGAAAATAAACTTGACACACAGAATTCAACCATCTAGGTAGACCAATTATGCGAAGATGCTTTGCACATTGCAAACATGTAACAAAAGTGTTCAACTTCCTTTCCTAATATACAAGCCAGGTCCTCTGGGGACAACAGAAAACAGAGGATGTCAGATGAGGATGGGGAGTCGGAATACACAGGCTCAAACTTCCGATTCCTTCATCGGTAAAATGGAAGCAAGAGGAATGTCACTTGATAAGGATGTTTTAGGATTCCAAAGATAATGGTGGGTATATTATGACTATTTTAAAATACAAGTCAGGTTTTAATAACAGGAACCCTAGAATATTCCTGGCTGCCCCAGCTGCCCTTGGGAGGCATTTTTGCTGCCACCCCCAGAAATGACAAGGTGAGCTCATTCCTGGATTCAGTGGTGCTTTTGAGACAATTTTCTAAAGTTCCAACAAGGTTTTCTTAAGATCTGAAAGAAAGACCTCAACCGAAGTGAATAAACAGGTAAGAAATAAGCAGAAATGCCCACTTACAAGATGAGGGGACTTCCCTCCTTCAGCTTATAGTACAGAGCAAATGAGCCTCTTCCCAGGCCCCCCCACCCCTCCCCATGAAAGAGGCTGTCTGAACCCCTGAAACTCTAAGACATCACTTGTCCTCAAAAGCTGAAACCAAAGTGGAAAGACTGAGAGGTCCCTCGCCATGCTTCCTGAGATGGAATTTTCTAGCGAAGCACAGCCTGGTCCCCAGATGATTAACACCGGGTGTGCCTCCTTCCTTTGGGGGACACTAGGCCCACCCACAGGGACAAAGGTTTACCAGATAGACCTGAAGGGGTGACGATCAACTCTCTGAGGTACAGAATATGGACACACGGTGGAGGAGAGAAAGGCAGGTTCTCCAGAAGCAGAGGGCCAGGATCACTGTTGGCTGTTTGTTATTTCCTCTGCAAGAAATAAAAGTGGCAGAAAATAACTCCTTAGGGAGAAGTCCTATGTCCCAACCAAAAAAAAAAAAAAAAATACAAATGGGGAGGAACAATAATAGAACCAAACGGCTAGAGGAAAAGGAGATCAGCCCTTCTGTTTAGGTTAAGCTATGCCCCCTGAGACAGGATAGCCCATCAGTGAGGAGCAGAAGACTTTGAGAAGACAAGCTCTGTGGAAGGATTTTTCCAGAATGAGCTAGAAATCCTCGGCGTAACTTCATTTACCTGCCCTCCCTAGCCAGGCTGGTCCCCATCTATGCGTGTGTGTATACATGTGTATGTAGGTCTGTCTTTTCTGCTAAGACAAGATAAAGGGAGAAAAGCGCTCCTGCCACAGAGCTTCACCTGCATAACATTCATAATAAAGACCCTGTCACTCATCAAAGAGGGCCTCCCTAGGCTCTCTGATCCAGCAGCGAGCTCAGGCTGTAATTGCAAACACCCTGCCCCCGGGACGTGTCAGCTGATGTGAAGACACTCGGGTCTGCTGGTGTCTGTAAATGCAAGTTCAAGGGGACTTTTTAACATCAGAAGCAAAAATATGAGAGTCAAGAGACAAGTCCCCTGCGCCCTGTAGAGGATCACAGTCGAGATAAGAAGTAGGAGGCAATTGCTCTGAAGGTGGGAAAAATAATTTGAAGACAGCAGAACAGACACGAGGTAATTACCACTCAAACACAGCACAGGCAAGAGGCCCTTGGTTTTAGGAAAACAAGAAGGGAATCGAGCGAGGTGGGAGGAAAGGCCTGACTCTCCGGCGGAGGGTGTCTTCCTGATAGGAAGACAGGGAGCTTTGAACAATGACCCCCCCCCCCCCAGATGCCCTGTCATATTTAATGATTGTGTGAGCCAAGTTGGAGAAGACTTTTTCTCATTGTTCTTAACTTCTCTATTCTGTTTCAGAGGGATGGCACGTGTGTTTTGAGATGATGGAGGGGACATGAAGATTTGGGGGAAAGGGAACAAGAAAAAGACATCTAACGGGCTACATTCGGTCTGAACCCAACTACATGAGATTCTAGAAAAGACAAAGCTATGGAAATAGGGAAAAGATGAGTGGTTGTGGGGGCTTCGGGAGAGGGAGGGAAGGATGAACAGGTGGAGTCCCAGGGATCTTAGGGCAGTGGACCTCTCTGTATGAGACTGTAATGATGACCACTTGCCACCATACAATCATCAAATCCATGTAGCTACAACACCAAGAGCAAACCCTCGTGCAAACCATGAGCTGTAGTTATTGTAGTAATATATGAATAGTGGTTCATCAGCTGTAACAGGCGTGCCATACCAGTGCAAGGTGTTAGTGAGAGGGGAAACCCTGCGTGGCAGGGGAGAAGGAGGGTTTGAGAACTCTCGGCTTTCTGCTCCATTTTTCTGTCAACCTAAAACTATCCTAAAAAACAAAGTTTATAAATTAAAAAAGAGAGAGAGAGAGAAGACTATGTAGGTAAGAATGTGGGCTGAAACCTTTAAATAGTCCCTTCCCATTCCCACAAAAACTTGGTGGTTTTGTAACCAGAGGAAAATCAGATATTAGGGTCCAGGAAACGCCCTTGAAGTGACAAACTGAGAGTATCTGAAACTCAACTTCATTGTAATCTGATTTCATGAAAATCCAGAAGAGAGTTAAAATCATTCTACCCAGCAAAGAAAAAGAGGGGAACTTCACAGAGTATATTCCTGAAATCTCTCGGGTAAAGGGCTGGTTTCATGTGGTTGTTGTTTATTTTTTTTTTTCATACCAACCCATTACTATCCAATATTTTAGTAAAATAAAAAAAAAATTAGTTACTAGAGGAGATGGAGAATACACTTGGATATCAAATTCTTACTAAGGTTTATGAATACTTATTCTCAGTCTCTGTACTTGCCTCACAAAGGGCTGGTAACGAAAGTCTATGGACAAACCTCCATCACAAATAAGTTACACATTAAAATGCACTGCATCAGAGGAGAATAAATATACCCAAGGCCCAGGCACCCCACAAACCCAAGCCATTGGCAAACAGAAAGAAACCCAGCCAGGAAATATGGTTAGTAGTTATCAGCAAGGTCTCTTGAAAGCCAAGGGCACCATCTCTTGTCTGGACCATCATGTCATCCTCTAGCCATGTTCTCTTCCAATTCCGTTTCTCACTGCCATAAAATAAATCATTCCAAAATGCAAACACGATGTGGACTTTCTTACCTGACCTCAGGTTAGTGTTTCTGATTTCCCAGGATGCCCTGGGCACTCATTAGTACCTCATTCATAGCAAACTGGCTCCTACTTGCCTCAGTACTGCATGCCCCAATGAAGGGCCCAACTGAGCTGCTCGTAGTGAGCAGGAGACCTGACTCTGACCCACGGAGTCACGCCCAAAAGTCAGCTCCCCAGTCCACTAATATATATGACCAGATGTGTGTAGGTAAGTCTGATTTAAAAGCATAGAGTCAAGGACAGTTTCTTAAGGGGGTGGGAGGAGGGCAGTAGGGGTAGTAAGAAGAATCTGGGATTGTTCACCAAAGGAATTTCCTTTGAGATAAATGAAGGCATTCCAGGTAGAGGGACCAACAAAGGCAGAGAGCCTTTGGGCTATTCAGGAAATCTCAAGAAACTCTATATATTTCACATCAGGGAAGAGCCCCAAATCTTCTTTCAGGAAAGGGAATGGCAATAATTACTGTAGAAAGCCTCAATGTTTACTTTCTCTAAGCATCTGGAATGAAGATAAGCTCTTCGGCCTCAGATTGGAACAGTCAGAAGATATTGAATTCTAAGAACTTGCCAGAGACTAGGGGAAATTAACTGAGGAAAGAGAAGCCAAATATTCTGAGCTCCCTGGGCAAGGAGATTTAATCTTCACATCGATCCAGTGCTGTGGGCTTTCTCCTCCCTTTACAGATGAGAAGACTGAGGCTCAGAAAGGACAAGTCATCTCAGCCAGTCACAAAAATGGTATGCAACATCACTGAGCTTCCAACCAAGGTCTACCTGCCACTAGATACTCTGCACTTTGCACATAGTCAGCCTTGTTTGTGCTCCTGAGTGTGAGGAGCAGGTGGTTATGAAGAGGAAAGCAAAAGGCAGAAGGCAAAAAAGCAGAACATTTTAATCCAACATTTGCAAATATATATTAAAATCAAGCTACTTCATAAGAATTGGCTTCACCAAGTGTTTGGCATATCAGACACTGTCAGGTGATTTGTATGCATCATATGCTTAATTCCTACTGTAATTCTGCAAGGGGCTGTGGCAGATTGCACTCTTTCTCAACTATACACTCTCCCACTGTCAAGTAACTCATGGTGCTTCTTTGTAGATGGAATATACTTTCCTGTCCCAATAAGAAGGTGGTCCACATGACTTGCTTGGGTCAATGAGAACAGGTCTCCAGTTTAGGAAGTCTATGAAGCTCTAAGAGGCTTGCAGATTTCTGCCTTCTCTCTTGCCTCTGTCCCAAGAACAGCTGGTATGCTTACAGCCTGGGTCCTGGGATCATGGAGCAGAACCATAGCAGTCTACCTACAGCGGAGGAACAAATAAAAGTTTGTGGTAAGTCAATGAGATCTTGGAGATGTTTGTTACTGCATCCCAGCTGACTGATACAGTGGTGTTTTACAAATGAGGAACTGAAGCTGGGAGACACATCTCTCCCCAGCTCATACAACTCCTAATGGTGAGTCTTAGATTTAGACCCATTTTTATTGGATTTAAAAGTCTGTTCCCTCTTGCAAAGCCCAAAGAGTTTAATATAGCTCATATGGGGCTACCACCCATACAGGAACAGAGCACTGTCTCTAGAGTCCCGATTCTTTCCATGGTTCCCATGGCTTCTCAATCCTTCAAAGCCCTGCCAGGGGGTCTACACTCTTGGTGAAGTTCATTTGGGCTTCTACCAGATCAGTGTCCCTTCCCTCTTCTCACCTCCTTAGTGCTTTTATTTCATGCCCCTCATTTCAAAGCCTGATAACTAATGCCTGTGTTTAGAAAACAGACCCAAACCAATGTGGTATTATACACAAGAGAACCACCCAATAAACAGGCAATTAATTGAGCAGGAGAGAAATGAGTCTTTGAACTTAGGAACAGATTTCAGCTTGCAACATCGACTTTGTTACTTTCCTAGTCTATTGAGTGCGAATACAATCTCTGAGCCTACCACCTCTTCTAAGCCACCATTATCTCTTCCCTAGCATTCTAGAACAACTTTATGGATGGTCTACCTGCTCCTGCTGTTCCCCCACAGATCCTTCCTTCTCCACCCTGCACTTAAGGAGGGCTTCTAAAAATGATCATGACATTCCCTGGTGGAAAACCTTCTGGTGGATGCTCACAGCTCTCAGAATCAAATCCTAAATGACCTGTCATAATTCATCTCATGGTGCTCTCCTCCTTGCTTGTTAGGTGCCAGACATAATGGCATCCTTTTCATCAACAAATAGGCCAAACGGCTTTCCCCAGCTTACAGCCTTTCCATGTGGGTTTCTTTCTATCTTGAAAGTTCTTCCATCTCATATTTATCTTCTCAGTTCAAATGTCAAAAGTGATGCTATGAATTACGTTTACCAAATCCTTTCTCCTAGGCCTCTTCTGGATCATCCAGGGAATGGCTTTCCAGGCTGCTTGTCATTACGTGTTCTTACGTGTCATTACGTGACCATGTGACTAACACTGGGCCAATGAAATGGAAAATGGAAGTGATGTGTATTAAGCAATCTGGGCTGTACCACCTCTAGCCTCCTGCAGATCCTGACCACACCATCCATTTACATCTCTACCATGGCACTGTCTCTGCATCATTTGTAACATTTGTACCATCTGAAATTATCTTCGAAATTTACAGTTACCAGATCATTTCCTATCTTCCATGCAAGACTTCAAGATCTAAGAGGGCAGGACCCTTGTGCATTTTGTCCATAGTTGCACCCAGTACTCAGTGTAGTGTCAACCTATAATAGATGCTCAATTAGTATTTCTGAAATATATACACATACGAGCAAATAAATGGATAGAGCTCTTATATAAATAAAATGAGCTAATTGATAAAGGCAGTTAGCACCGTGCTTGATAGGGTATAAGCACTCAACAAATATACCTAATTAGAGCATAAAAAGTTGAGTCCAAAGGCCTTTCCTTTTGTTTTTGTTTTTTTACCGTGGAGACGAAAGGAATAGAGAGGAGGTTAGGGCTTGAGACCAATGGTCCATAAGAGGCAGTCTCAGCCTTGAACATCAAAATCCCCCAGGCAGGCAGAATAGAAATTTGGAGAGGAGTCACAGGGGAGAGGTGGCCTGAGGGGGAGAATGGGCTCCACTCCACGAGTCCGAACTTTTCTTCCTAATAACAGCATGACCCCAGAATTGTTAGTAAGATCTGCTGTGGCGGGGCCAAGACATCACCCACCACCTGCATCAGCACCACAAAGCCCTTGGAAGGAAGTACACCATACAACCCTAATGCACTTCTTGGGCTTAGAATCTGTGCCAGATTTTGGCTGGGTCCTGCAATTAAGAAATAAATACATCACCATCCCTGCTTTCAAGGATCCAGAGGGAGAGACAGACATGCATTCAAATAATTTAAAATAAAATATAATCAGTAGAATGAGAGAGGCATGAACAAGAGGAGGCTGGTGTAGAGAACACAAAAGGAGCACCTGTATCTAAGCACTCATGACGGCTGAGGAGACAACCTCTCCATTGGACCTAAAAAATGTCCAAGGTTCCCAGGAAGACATAGTCAGAAGGGCATTCTAGTCAGAGGGAATAGCATATGCAAGGCATGAAATCAAGAAAAACCTTCAATGATCTTGGGAAGAGCAAGAAGTCCTGGTGACTGAAGCATAAGGTGAGTACATCTTGTATGTATTAGAATGTCTTGCCTTTTGCATTTAAATGACATGTGGGAAAGAGACACAATAAAAAAAAATTGTAGACACAGAAAAAATTAATCTGCTGAAAAAAAAAGATTTACTAATTGTTTTTGGACATTTTGTTTTGTTTGTTTGTTTGTTCAAGCTGAAAATAGAGCTAATTTCTGAACTCCTATCTTCTTCTGGGTTCTTTTTAAAATGTATTGCTCAAGCAATGTAGTGCCAGCGAAACAGAAAACTCAAAATTAGAAAAGAATGGCCCAGAATACCACTTCCCTAATAACCACGTGTTCATATTCCCATGTTCCTTCAAGGCTTTCCTTTGATTGGCCCATCCCCCTCTCAGGGGACGGAACAAATGGAAACAGGATCGGACTGCATTCTAATCATGGCAGAACACCGCAGGGCCCCCTGAAGGAGATGCATGGAATTCCTATCCCTGGAGAACTTAGACCAGAGATTGATTATGTATAAGCCTGCCTGAAAGAGGGCTGGCCATTGTCCACTCTTCAAGACATATATTTCCAGAATATGGAGAGTCAGTGTTAAGTCTCTAGTTCATAGATTTTCAGATCTTGGATCCCCCAAGACATATGATGCTCCCAGTCCATTGCAGTTGGGAGCGGGGGTCCCTAGAGGGTCTTCAGGAATCCAGGAGTCACCTGAAATTGTACACCAAAATTTTTGTAAGTACATAGGTGCATTTTCCAAGGAGAGGGTACCCTGCTTCTCAGAGAGTTGGTGTGTGATTTAAGTCTGACTTGGTGTGTGATTTAAGTCTGACTTTTTGCGTGGTTATTCCCCACACCACAGTGGATCAACACATTTCTAACTTACTGTTCTGGGATCTGAATAAAGTTGGCTCCTGGTTCTTGGCACAGGATTGAGCTCTTTTCTACACATTCCTTCAGAAAATCCAGGTGTCTCCACTTCCAAAACACACCTCAAACTTGACATGTGTCTCCATCCCCATCACCTAACCCTGGCCAGGCCACCATCACTGTCTCCCACCAGAACAAAGGTGACAGACATCAAGCAGGTTTCCCTGGCTGCAACCTAATTTTCATAGAGTCTCTCTCAAGTGCCTTATTTTTTTTTTAAAGAATAAAATTATGTCGGTGCCATACTGAAAAATCTCCAATGGTTTCTTATTTGCCTTCAGTATAATCCAGTTTCCTCAGCATGGCTCATAAAAAGCCCTACATGAACCATCTCCTTTCCACTTCTACAACCCCATCTGATGCCACCTTCCCCCACTCTCACTAGGACCTAACTGGGAGAAATTAAATTCTGCTCCTGAACTTACCCAACTATTTCTCACCCCAGGACCCACACCCACATTGTTCAATTTTCTGGAATGCTCTTTTCCTCTCTTCACATGGTTAGCTCCTTGCCATCACACAGGCAGGCCTCAGCTTAAAAATATCTCATCTAGATCTTTACTGACCATCCTTTCTTGGTGGATTACTATCTTCATCACATTAATTTTTCTATTATCAAATTTTATTCAATTGTCGTTAATAGTTACTTTTATTTTATTAAATTTTTTTATGTTATGTTAATCACCATACATTACATCATTAGTTTTTGATGTAGTGTTCCATGATTCATTGTTTGCGTATAACACCCAGTGCTCCATTCAATACGTGTCCTCTTTAATACCCATCACCAGGCTAACCCATCCCCCCACCCACCTCCCCTCTAGAACCCTCAGTTTGTTTCTCAGAGTCCATAGTCTCTCATGGTTTGTCTCCCCCTCCGATTTCCCCCCCTTAATAGTTACTTTTAGATTGAATTTTATTCTTGTGTATTTTTTTTGTCTGCTCTCCCAACTAGACTCTAAGCTCCATGGGGGCACAGGCATTGACTTTCTTCTTCACAGATGCGTGCCCAGTCCTTGACACATATCTGCCAAATGGTAAGACTAAATGGTTGGATGGATAGAGCACTAGATGAATGAATGAATGAATGAATGATTGCCTTCCAAGCATCTTCATGCTCCATCCTTATGCATAGAACTAGTCAACGCTTTAGTACGCTATGTCCTCAGCTATGCAGGGATGGCCACAGCAGCCTCTAGGGATGTGGGTCAGTGCTCACAGAGCCAAGGAGGAGTGCTGAGAACAGTTAGAGGCTATCCATCACAGGTTGTGCCTACAGTCCAAACCACCTGATCCTCAGGAGCTTGCTGTACCTGGGTTTAATTCAAAGCACCTTCTATAGCTCAGGGGACTCAGGGAAGGAGGGCTGAAGCAAGAAGGAGAGCTTACAGACCTAGTGTAGCACACTAAAGTTTGAGAAGGGAAATTCGGAAGGTCTTCAGGGGACTTCCTTTGATAAGCCTCAGAGTAGTTTTAGAAGAGAAAAGAGGAGGAGTAGGGTGGGGTGGGAGTGGTGATGATCTGATATTTACCTAGGGCTCACCTCAAATGGCACAGGAATGAGTGGGTAAACTTTTCCTTTTCTTCTCCCCAACCTGACAAACCCACATGCGTCACAGTGGGACCCATGAGGCTCTCCCTCCCCCTCCTTTCTCCTTACTTCCTTCCTGCCCATTCCCATCAGTGTCAGCCTCAAATTCCCAACTCTGTCTGCCTAGCCCCTGTGTTCTGAAAACTGAAAGGCATGTTTGTCTGAGGTCCCGGGCTCCCTTAGCCCCAACTTGACCCATGCTCCCATCTTTAGTTCTCCCTCAAGGTGGGAAGTTTCTGTAATCCAGACTCTGACCCTTGGAGTCAAACCATCTTCAACCTGTGACCCAAAACCTAGTCAGTTCTGAGCAGTTCTGAAGGGAGGAATTGGGAGGCCTGTTCTTATTAATTTTTATAACTTTATACTTAGGGAGACAGTATAGCTCAGTGCTTAAAACCACGGGCTCTTGACCCATGGGTCATGCTCTTAACTCAAACCCCAGCGACTCTCCTGAAGTGCAACTTCAACCAAAGTGACTTCTCTCCAAACCCCAGTCTCCTATCTATAAAATGGGTATGAAGAGTCTCTTCCTCCTTGGGTTGCCATAAGGATGACGTGTGGTGACGCCATTGGTGCTCCACCCAGCCCTTGGAGCTTTCAAGAGCTCAAGTGGATTTCTAGCTCCCACAACCTGCATCTACATACCTGAGGGTCAGGTTGCTTGTTTTTAAAATTTGGCCAAAACAGCAGAAAGTTTCACTGTATGTGTGTGTGTGTGTGTGTGTGTGTGCACACGCAGGCGCACATACAGGCACACGGAAGCCTGGAAATGCTACGGACTTGCACCTCCAGGAGCAGGCTTCAGCCAGAGACCTTGGTTCCCGGTGTGTAAATACCCCAGCTCCCTGACTCCTCAGGGGGGATGATTGTGGAGCACGTGTATCACACAGTGTTCCCAGAGCATCGCCATGGGAGGAAGCGCCAGCCACCCTCTCCGACAGCTGATACTGTCCCATACTTATTGCTGCCTTCTTTTCATACATCATTCCCCCATTTCGTCTGTGTTCAACTTCCCAAATAAGCTCCGTGTACTGGAATCTTGGTCTTGGGGCCTGCTTCTGGGAGAACCCATGCCGAGACCAAATTCTCAGCACAGGGCCAGGCTCTTGGTAAACCTTCAGTATTAAATGGCTCAGTCATTCTCGCTACAGAAGTTTACACCTCCGCTCAGTGGGAGAGACCTCACTCCATGCCACCCAAACACCCACCAAGGGGCCATGCCGCTCATCAGAGTGAATAATCAGCCCGGGCCTGCCAGCACATCACTCCTGTCTGCATGGATCACTGGCCAGGCTACCTCCTCATGCTGTGAGCTCAGCGCCTGCTCAGGGAGACCACCAAGGTGCTGCTCCCTGGCGCAACCCTCCAGCCTCCAGGGAAGCTGACTGCAGGCCTGTGAATAAACCTGTCTCTTCAGGTGAGGCAAGAAGCTTCCCTGCCCCGCCCTGACTGGCCAGAACAGGTCTGGCCAGGTGCCGCTCCTTTGGTCCAGAAGCCAATGAAAGGCAATGCCAGGGCACTTTGTCCACCACTTGTATTAAGAGCCTCAGCTGGGCACAAACGACTCCTGTGAATGTGTCTGTACATCTCTCTTTGCCTCTTGTCCATTTTGCATCCTCAGAAGTCACTCCCTATAACTCTGTTGCCCATAAAGAGAACTGTAGGAGGTATCACCACCAAAGACCCTGTAATTTCGCAGACAGGTTGCAAACTCTGCTAACTGTGAGCCCAGCCCAGCCATCCTGGATGCACACTCTTTATTCCTCTGACAAGCCCTAAGGCTGGTTCTGGGCTGAGCACAAGCACACACAGGCTCTGCAGAAACACATAGGTTCTTGGCAAACTCCAGCCTCAGGTCTTATGTACTCTCCCAGCGATCGCGGAGACAGCCACAAACCCTTTGGGCCGACCAGCTGGTTCCTGGCCACCATGAGTACTTTCAACTCTAAGGGCAAGGACTTTTCCACAGATTCATGCAAAGATTTAGGTCAAGAAAAACTTCAGTTCCTCTATGGTCTGCAGGCGTCTCAGCTTTCATTCTGAATGTGAAAACATTCCCGACGGCACATGCTCCCCATTCCCAGCCTGACTCCAGATTCTTCCCAGTCTTTTCATCCGTCCTGGAGAATGCTTCTTGTCCATTTCTCTGCCTGCCCTCCAAACTGATAACATGAATTAAAGTGGATCATAGTTTATTTGCATAAATGTAGCATCTAGTGCATGTTTAGCAATGCTTCAAGCGTCATAGGGTCACTAAGAGAGAAGCCTCTGCAGTCAGATTACCTGGCTTCAAATCCCTGTGCTGCTGCTTCTTCGCTCTGAAATCCTGGCCAGGTTAGTGAAACTCTCTGATACAGTTTTTAAAACATGGTACCCAGTTCTATGACCCTTCTCCCCGCTGAGAGTTGGAGACTTTGTCCCCTTCCCTCAAATCTGGGTGGACTTAAAAGGTCATACCATCTCTGCCTACTTCTCTAGGGACACTCACTCGTGGTGTCCTGGGCCGCCAGGTACAAAGGCTGACTATCCTGAGATCACCATGTGGAGTGACCATGGTAGATACTCTCATCTACACTTGCAGCTGAGCCCCGTCTCTGGCTCACCCAGCCCAAGCAGCAGGCATGGGAGTGAAGAAGACATCATAGAAGTGGATCCTCCACTCCACTGCTCCAAACCCCAGCTGTTCAGGTTACCCCAGCCCCCCCACCCCCCACCCCATGAAACCCCAGCCCAAGCCCCAGACATCAGAGAACAAGGGAAAACTGCCTTGCTGGGCCCTTTTCAAATTCCTGATACACAATATCTGTGAGCTTCCCAAAATGGACGTTGTGTTACACTGTTAAGTTGTGTGATAGTTTGCTGTGTAGCAACAGCTAATCAGAACATTCCCTAAACCTCTCTTTCCGCATCTGTAAAATGGTGCCATGAATAGTGGCTACCTTATCGAGTTTAATGAGAAGTAAATGGCTGCCACAACCTGGCACCCTGTGAACGCTCAAATACTGTGATGATGATGATGATGGTCATTGTCACCTACCCTGTTCCCCTTAATTGAAGCACATACCGGTCACATATGAAGATCCCCCAATTATTCTTTGTGCAAACTGTCTCTTCTAATTAGAGGAATGCAAGATATTCAGAGAAAAAATGAGCCCAACTTTCAGTGAAAAATAATTTGCAAGGTTGCAGAATGTTATTCGTCCCTTCCAAGGTGCTAATATGGATTTGGTAAATGTATTTGTGGTGTGTGTTGGGGGGGTTAGTATCTGTGTGAATCTGGGACTTCACATTTGTTTCACATTCTCCGCAGGCAGAAGCTTACAACCTGGTGGGCACAGAGCTAAGCAGAGGCAGAAGGGTCGTAAGGACTGACGCACACGCACACACAAGAGCTACGGGCAGGGCGCCTGGGTGGCTCAGTTGGTTAAGCGACTGCCTTCGGCTCAGGTCATGATCCTGGAGTCCCGGGATCGAGTCCCGCATCGGGCTCCCTGCTCGGCGGGGAGTCTGCTTCTCCCTCTGACCCTCCCCCATCTCATGCTCTCTCTCTCTCAAATAAATAAATAAAATCTTTAAAAAAAAAAAAAAAAGATCTACGGGCAGTGGGTGAATGCCCAAAGCAGTAACTGACACTCCCATTAGTGGACTTCAGGTTCCCTTCCAAGACTAAAAGCTTCTATTTTCTTGTGCACAAATCAATACGGCTGGTAGGGAAGTGTCTGTTGCAGCATCAGAACAGTGAGACTCTCGCGGGTAAGGGGGCCTCGGCCCCTCCTGGGGGCCCTGGGGCCCGGGCCTGCTTGAGGAGGTGTCTGAGATGCGGGCCAGGCCCCACTTGAGCATCCAGCCGTCAGCGCACAAAATCAGATCTGATTGAGCCCGCGGAAGATAAATGAGCTGGAGTCCCCCAGCCCCAGATTTGGTCATCTCTTTATGAGCTCTGAAGGGCCTATTAGCAGCTCTGATGAGTTCTGGGGGAGATGAAGTGGGCCTCGAACAACGTTAGCTGGCAGAATCAAATCACTCCCGATGCCCCTAGGGAGAAGGACCAGCTGCCTTGCAGACACCGCGGCCTCCCATCTTGAGCGCCCAGAAGGTTTATATGAACACTCAGTGGGGAAAAAAAAAATGGTAAGCACTTTTTTTTTCCCCAGCAGAATCGCCTAAGAATTTGCTCATATATATAATAGCTTCTCCTCGGGCAATTTGATGTCCCTGCTTAGACAGGTGTGCTCGCGTTTCCCCCTCTCGGACTCTCGGACTTGCTTGGGAGGGTCTGTCACCATCCAGAGCAGACAGCGGAAGCCGGTCCCCTGGGCACCCTGTCCGAGCCCTTGTCCCACCTCAAGCAGCCCTCTGGGTGCCAAGGCCTGCAGGTGTGGGGGCCCAGGACAGCTCTTCGTGCTGGACACCACGGGCCATCAACCCTCTCCGGCCTCAGTTAACTCCCATGTGAAACAGGACAGCCCGTGCCACCCCAATATGGTTGTAGCGAGGACGAAAGTGGATCACATGTGTACAGGTTGAGGAAGGAGCCTCCCAGTCCTCTGCTCTCGTCCAGCCTGTAGGCTGCACCTGAGAAAGGGGCTTCTGGAAGAGGCATCCGCCACCTCGAGGGTTTCTGCAACTAATCAAAGAGATAAAGAAGTGGTTCCATCTAGATCCCTGTGGGGAGAAGGAAACACCTCCCTGAAGAAAAGAAAACTGCAGGTGGATTAATACCTACTTTGCTGCTACCCCACATCTGGGGAGGGTCACGTGACAGAGACCAAGGAAGACGGACTTACCAGCTGTGGGACCATGGCCTGGTCACTCACCCTCTCTGATCCTCAGTGTCTTTCTCTATTGTAATTAAGAGTAATATCCGTGTTGAAAGGCTGTTGCGCAGAAAGTCTGTAACATACCTGATGGGGAGCTGGCACCTAGTGCGTGCTCCATCAATATCAGTCACCTTCTTCCTTCTTCCCCTACTTCTGTCTGTGCCATGTGGAAATGTTTGCCACCTGCCTTTCTCCGCACTCTTGCTTCTCACTGTGTGTCTGTCCCTTTGACACTTGCTTTATTTTTCACCCATTCTGGGGCCACCCTGAATCTGGCAGCCTTCTTGCTCAGTAATCCCACCAGTCCCCCGTTATTCAGACACACACCTGTCGCGTCTGATGTTGTGCTTGTGTGTCAGTCTGTCCCCTACTCAACTATGAGCTCCTTGAGGTCGGAAGCTCTTACCGATTAAATAACAATTTATTGAGAGGTCTTAAATGTTTGCCTTTAAAATCAAGAGACAGCTATGTACCAAGCACCATGCCAAGGAATGGAGAGAGCAAAGAATGAGACAGACAGGGGACCTGGCCTCTTAGGGCGTAAATTCAAGGCAGGGAGGGAAAGAGAAACCAAAACAAAATACAAAGTAAACAGTAAGATAATGAATATCTGTAATATGTCCTTCCAAGGACGGAGACCAAAAGATTGAGGCAAGAGAAACTGAAAGTAGATGTATTGGGTGGGAAAAACTTTCAAAAGAGGCTCCATTCAATGAGGATGTCCCATAAGCCACTAAGGATGGCATCTGAAGTGCTCTCATATGACCTTAAATAATGAAGAACCGTCTCTGTCAAATGGCAGGAGAAGAGAATTTCTTCAGGCAGAGGCAATAGGATATGCAAAGGTCCTGAGGCAGGAAAGAGCTTGGTGGTTCTTGGAATGGGGGAAGTTATTGTACTGGAGTGGAATGAATGGTAGGGAGAGCCATGTATGGGAAACACAATGAAGGAGGCAGGAAACGGGTCACAAGGGCTCAGTAGGACAAAGTAAGGTATTTTGATTCGAGGTCAGCAAACTGTGGTCCCTGCGCCAAGACTGGCCTGCTATCTGTTTTTATAAATAAAGTTTTATTAGTACACACATAACATACATTAGAATACATGTATTGTCTATGGCTGCTTCAAGCTACAACATCAGAGTTGAGCAGTTGGGATGGACCCCTCACAGCCCACAAAGCAGAAAATATACACTGTCTGGCCCTTTACAGAGAAAGCTGGAAGGCCCCTAGTTTGGATTATACAAAAAGATGCCGGTTTGAAGGGTTTTTAACTGAGGGGGGATGTGGTCTGATCAGATGCTCAGAAGAGTGCCTCGTGCAGACTAGATTCTCAAATGTGCTTGTTGAATGAATGAGTGGATACTTAGATAAATAATGCTTCATTATCCACAACCATATAATATTATCCCCTCTGGTAGCACAAATAATCGGGGGTTTACGGGACTGAGCAGGAGCCCCCCATCCATCCGGGCAGACTACGTTTTTCACAGTGCTAACAGCTGACGGATACTTAGAAAATTGAATGTTTTATGCAGCTTCAGATTGAAAATAGCAGTGTGGTTTTCACCACAGGGAACCCTCTTAATGTAAATCCAACCCAATTACGCACACACAGGGAGGTGCCGAAATTTGCAGCAAGGCTGAGTTTTGCCCAGCAGCAAATGAGGCACAGCTCGGGAGAGGGAAGGAAAGCCTGATGGGGAGGGCGCACCTCCACCCTGGGGGCCGCTGTGTGTGACTCATGTGTGGGGGTGCCGGGTGGCTTGCAGAGCCCGAAAGGAAAAGGATAAAGTGGCTTATGCAAATGCACAGGAGACTGCACTCTACAATTGCAAAATCGTGAATAGGGGAAATTGCTCGAAAACCATAACTAACTTCTGGCTCCTCTGGCCAGTTACAGATGACCAAAGTCTTGGAGGAAGTTAGAGACTGGGACTTTTTTTCCCCCTCAATCATTGGCAACAAGCTTTGTGAGATTCATGCAAGATCAGACATGTAGAGTGCTGGGTGTTCTCATGCCGAGGTAGACTGCACATAGGGATTGGGTGCATTAGACATCTGTGCTGTGGCTGGTGTCCTTAGAAAGGCAGTGCCTCTCCAAGCACCGGAGGGCCCGCCACTCAACACCCCCTTCTGAAATAGAGACATGGGACCCTTGCTTCCACCTGCTAAGTATGTAGGGGGTCAAGGAGGTTGTATTCGTTTGTTAGGTCTGCCATAACAAATCATCATAAACTGGATGGCTTAAAACAGTGGAAATTCATTTTCTCCCAATTCTGGAAATGAAGTCTAACATCACAGTGTAGGAAGTGCCATGATTTTTGTCAAGACTCTAAGGGAGGATTGTCCTTATCTCTTCCCAGCTTCTGGTGGTGGCTGGCTTGATATTCCTTGGCTTATAGCTGCATCCAATCTCTGTTTTCTTTGTTAGCTGGCATTCTCATGTGGGTCTCTGTGCCTCTTTGTACAAGGGTACCAGTCTTTGGATCAGGATCCACCCTAATCCAGTAGGACCCCCAAATGAACTTGATTATATCTGCAAAGACCCTATTTCCTAATAAAGTCATGTTCACAGGTGCCAGTGACTAGGACTTGAACATATCTTTTGGGGAGACACAATTCTACCCATAATAGATCTGTAAATTGAGATCTTATGGAAAGACCTTATGGTAGGAATAACCCACGCATGGGTTAGGAGTTATCCCCACTGACTAGAGACAACACTGGGGAAGGAAGTCATGTTCCCACTTCTGTGAAGGCTCTGGGTGTGGGTCATCTCAAGTGGCCACTTATAATAAAGACCAGAGCATAGAAGACTGGAACTCCAACCCAACATATGTGCTAGGCACCCAAATCCTCCTTTTCTCAGAGGCTTTTTTTTTTTTTTTCTCAGCCCTTTCTCTCAAGAGCATCTCCCAAACAGACACCTCACTCTCTACCTCTTGCCAACTCTGGATCTCTGGCATTCAGACTCTGCCCTCTACTCTCTCATCCTCCCCACCCTCTCTGCCTCTTACCCCCATCAAAGGTCAATTCTCTTCTTTTCCTTCTGTGGTCTTTGGTGGCCCATGGAAAAGCCAGATGATGCTCCAAACATGAGCCCAAACTGGTTCCCCTTCATCAAAAGTTAAGAAGGCCTCCAGCATTTTCTTAAGTCATAGAAATAAAAATAGCCATAAACTCGGACTGATCCATCTTCCTGGAGTGAAGACATTTTTTTTCCATCTTAGGGAAAGCATCTTTCTACCCAAGACATGTATGATCAACAATTTCTAAGGCAGCAAAGGAAAACAGATTGAGAATCACAGCAGTGAAGGTTGGAAGTTCCTTGCCCCTGCAAACCTTTGGCAAACAGTGTTCTAGGCACCTAACCTCAGAAATGTTATGCAGGCAGGTAACTCCCTGAAAGGCCTGTAACCTAATTTTAAATGGAAACGTCCACTCAAAGCTAAGGGATTGGAAAAAGAAAAAGCCATCTGCATCAGCATGTCTCAGTCTGTAATGTGCATACAGATCACCTGGGGATCTTGTTAAAATGCAGATTCTGATTTAGTAGGTCTGGGCTGGGGCCTGAGAGTCTACGTTCCTAACAAGATCCTGGATGAATATGAAATCACTCCCTGACCACACCTTAGTGTTAAGGATCTATATAAGCCCCTGGGAAAGGGATGATCCTTTTTATAATTGCTCACCCTAAAGCATGTGTGTTCAAGTCAGGAGGAGTCCAATTGTCATGCTGATCCCCCTTAGTCAATGCACGAAATTATCCAAGAAAAATGAAAATGCACTCCCCAGCCCCCACGGCATTCTCTAAAGCTATCTTCATCTTAAATATCGGGTAGGGTTTGTCAATATGTTTATGTTCTCCTAAACTGGCACCTATGCCAACCAAGTTTCTGCCACGATATCTATATATCTATCTATAGAAACCTTTATAAAATCCTACCATTCTAGGAGAAATAAAGATTTTGTAATTGCACACTGAACCTGATTTTGGCAGGAAGTAGAAGAAAGTTTTCATATTGAGTTTGTGGACATGCGTTTGCATTTATCCCTCACTAAAACCAGCCAGGAAAGGTGAAGAAACAGAGGCCCAGGGAAGCTAAATCCAAAATTGGCTCTAAATGCCAAAAATTATTTCACTGGAATGTGTTGGCCCTCACAGTCTCTGAGGATTGGTTCCTTGTTGGTTTCCCCTCACTGATGCTCAGGCCTGGTTTCTCCTTGTGTAGACCCAATGTAGAGTCAGACAGAACCAAGTTTGCCTCCCTGCTCTCCCAAACCTCAGCTTGCTCACGTTAAAAAATGGGGATATCTGGGGGCACCTGAGTGGCTCAGTCAGTTAAGCATCAGATTCTTGATTTCGGCTCAGGTCATGATCTCAGGGTCGTGAGACCAAGCTCCAAGTCGGGCTCCGCACTCAGCTCAGAGTCTGCTTGGGATTCTCTCTCTCCCTCTTCCTCTGCCCCTCCCCCTGCTGGCAAGCACGCCTGCTCTCTTTCTAAAATAAAAATCAATCAATCAATCAATCAACTGCCCTGCATGGACCCCGAACAGAGGGATGTTGAATGCCTACTCTCCTCCCCTCCACACCACCATGGAGTCAGAAGGAAGGGAAGGGCAGGAGCCCACATCACTGTTCCTGGGGTCCCAGAAATCCACTGTGCAGTCATTTCCTGCATGTGCTAACTTCCTCTCCACGGCACCCAGTTACAGGGCTCCTCACCCATGACAACAGAACCGGGAGTGGCCAGGGCTGAAGCAAATCATGACTAACTTCTGAATAAACCATGGGGATGCCAGGATGAGGATCTCCACCCCCATCCCATAACTCCCTGACCTTTTCTGAGTGGGGGTGGAGGGCAAACCCCCCTGTGTCTGGGGTAACTGAACGTGCCTATCCCTTCTAAATTTGCACCTGCTTTGTTTTACTGGGGAAAACCTCAGCTCTGCAGCCTGGCAGGGAATCCGGGTGCAGGTGCATGACTTGGGGCAAAGTAATCAGCCTTTCTCTGTTCCGTTTTCTCATCTGTAAACTTCATAAAGTTGTAGTAAAGAGCACATGAATTAACCCACGTACTGCACTTACTTAAATCCTGGCTCAGGTGAGCGCTCAGTAGTAACAACAACTGATCTCATTTTTGCTCCATTATTATCATTGGCAGCCCTCCCTGGTGATACAGGCAATAACCTTTCCCTGTAACTCCTGTCTTTTTCACAGTCTGGGGTTTAGAGAAGCAAACTCTTCTTGAAACTATCATTTTCTTTTTGCCTTCTTTCCTCCAGTAAATGTAGTCAGGGCCCAGAGTTTTCTCTTTTTTTTATGTATTTTATACTTATTTTAATTTGGCAGAAGACAAATACTATTTTCCCAGCTTTACTGAGACACAATTGACATATATCATCATGTAATTTAAGATATGAGACAATGATTTTATATAGATATAGACATAGATCTCCAGAGTTTTCAAATGAAATGGCCACTGGAAATAAATTCCTTTGACTTCTGGAATAGGTTAATCGTGAACAAAATAACAAGCAAATCTGGGGCGCCTGGGTGGCTCAGTCGTTAAGCATCTGCCTTCGGCTCAGGTCATGATCCCGGGGTCCTGGGAACAAGCCCCGCATCAGGCTCCCTGCTCCGCGGGAAGCCTGCTTCTCCCTCTCCCACTCCCCCTGCTTGTGTTCCCTCTCTCTCTGTGTCTCTCTCTGTCAAATAAATAAATAAAATCTAAAAAAAAACAAGCAAATCTGATCTTAAATGCTAAATCTTATACGAAGGTGGTATGTTCCAGAAACATGGTGTTGAGAAAGATTCTGGGGTTTTACTTGAGATGAATGGCAAAAAAAAAAAAAAAGACAAAGAATATTAAAATTAAAATAATTAACTGGCGATGTCCAATATGGCTACAGAAAGGAGAAATTAGCAACAAAGCAAACGTGCTACTCATTTTGCTTTCCATGTGTTGCAGAAGACAGAGAACCAACCTTGGAGTCAAAATTATTGATTCAAATCCTGACTTTGTCCCTTCACAGATGGTGTGGCTTTGGACAACTTAGCTGACATTCCAGAGTTCGATTCTTAATTTTTATAAACAGGGGCTTCTCTGAATGTTCTATGATGATAATGCACATAATTTCATTTTAGACACAGAATGACAGTGGTATCTAGTCTCTCCCTCTCCCCCCTTTCCCCCCTCCTTCTTTCTTTTTCTCTTTATACTTTAACACTGACTAGTTCTCCCCATCCTTTCCCCATTGACCCATCTCCACACAATTTCCACTTGAGCAGGAATATTTCAGTCTTTCCCCCAGAGCATGTGTTGACCCCCAATTCTAAACCTACAAGATGGGGAATCTTATCCCATTGCCGATAGCATGCCCTCAGCAGCCTTGCACAAAATGAGTAGTGCTGGTAAAGCTTAACCCCTCAATGTCCCTGCTAGTTGTTCTGGAAAACAGACAAGCCATTCAATCATTGATTGATTAAGCCCCTACATGCCAGCCCTGCTTTTGTCATTGGGGATACAGAAATGAAAGAGATCATCTTGTGATAGACATGCCAAGCAACTAAATTATCTTAGGGGCTGAAGGCAGGATTCCTAGAGGAGGTCACTGCTGAACCAGATCTTAAATTTATTTTAGCAGAGCAGGGAGAGGACATCAAAGGTGTGGGGACTCCCAAGCATAAAAGGATAGAATCCCCGGAAGTGTGTGCATTCCCCTTGGAGTGTCTTCTCCTCACTCCCAAGACCATCCTGCCCCCCACCCCCACGCCATTTCCTAGAATTCCCTCTATGCCTCCATCCAGGCTCACACCTCTGGTCCCTGGTCACCTCTGCCAGCATGAGTTACTACATCTGTGTTCCAGGCTCTCTGGCCTAACTGCCAAAGGGTGACCAAAGGGAACACCCACATCAGAATCTCCTCAAGAGCTTATGAAAAATGCAGTGTCTGGGACTCCAGCCATGACTGACTGAATCAGAGGAGCAGGACCAGACCTGAATGACAGACAGAAGTCTGCATTTTCTCAAGATCTCCCAATGACTCCACTGCACATCCAAGATTAGGAACCACGGACTCCATCCTTGCTAAGGGGACACTAGTCTATAACAGCTTATCTCTCCAAAAAGAATCTATTGAGCACCTTCTATAAGCCAGGCCTTCTGTGGGGAGCGTCCACTTACATCATCTCTTTAAAAGTGATCATGCCATTAATTTGTGCCCTGCTTTGAGCCAGGTTCAAACATCATTCACATTTAATTTTCTCAACAACTTCCTTGACAACGGCATGGAATAAGAGTGAACTCTCTAAGTCATCTCTTCCTCCTGGAAAGTTTGAAGCTGGAAAGCAACATGGATACTTCTGTGTCCCAGAGACTGACCATGTGAATCCACCCAGTCTGGGCAAAGAGCAGAGAAGAAGGGAAGGCAAAGCGATGTGGGTTGGGCAGGCACAAAAGGACTCAGACATTGTCCCCTACATGTTCTTTTCAGCCCGTGTTCCTGCATCTTTGACAAATGAAATAGATAATGGCAGGGAATATTCTTGGGAACCATCTGCCCATGCATGTAGCATGTGGGGTATCTGGTATAGGGTTCTTAGGAAAAGAGACTTGGGTTTAAAAACAGGCTCTGTCACTGCCTATCTGTGAGACCATGAGTGAGTCTGGTGAGATCTGTATGACATTGGATTTAATTTACCCCAAAGGGTTTGAGGAGGATTCAAGTCAATAATATATACAATGTATCCAGCGCACTCCAGGGTTTCAACACACGCCATCACGAGGATGATGGTGGGCCTCATGGCCCCTCACGCTAACATTTCCCATCTGGCTACATTTCTGCCTGTGCTCAGAGAATCCCTACACTGAGACACCATTTGCCCATTTGCAGATCCCAGTGGTCTGCTTTCTCTTCTCTTTGTTTTCCCCGGAAGCTCAGACTTGCTGGGCAGGAAGGTGAACGGCCAGACAAGAGGCCCTCATTGCTTCGGGATCAGCATTAACTGAGAGAAATCCCAGAGGAGTACTGGCACGGCATTCAGTGGGCCTCAAGAGCTGGAGACAGAATGAGGTATGATGGGAACCAGCTCTCACTACCTGGTTCCCTTCAGCCTGGCTTTATAGAAATTGCAGTGCTGAGCCTCACGGGTGTTGACAAGAGTGCTGGTTAAAAGTGCATGGGTTGGGGAGGGTTTCAGCTGCTTCCAAGGGGCATGGCCAGCCTGATGAGATGGAAGTAGAGCCGAGAGACGTGCTAGGAAGGCAGAAAGAGCTCCTGCCGTTTGCCAGGAAAGCACACTGCTCCACCCCTGAGGCTCCAGCGTACACACGCACCGCCGTAGGTTATGAGAGTGGCTCTTCTCCACGATGGCAGGGAGCCTGTCCACCTGGTTTGCCATTCTAACCAGCTCAAAGAATGGTAGTTGAATGAATGAATGAATCCAAAGAACCAGAGGGATGCTCAGCCCTCGTTTCCGAAAGATCCTCCCAGTTCTAAAATGTCCTTGTTGAAGGGAAGAGAAGAATGTTGATGCCTCTGAGTGCCAAGCACTCCACTGGGAGATTTCCATACATTCCCTCACTTAATCTCCTCCTAACAGCATTACTAGGTGTACATCCCCACATTCACTGCACTCAGAGGAGGCTCACCTGCTTCTGAGAAGCAGCTACGAATGCATGATGCTCTCCCTCCCAGGCTGGTACTTTCCCCACCCACCACCTCAAGGCATTGGAGACCCCTATGAACAGGTCACCAGTCAGGGGGATTCATTTTGCCCTTCTCATCTATTTATGCCCTAGAGAGAGCTCAAAGGATCTTTTTTTGTCTTTGTCTTATTGGACCATTTTCACTTAGTTAAACCCTAGATCAGTTCTATCCAATAGAAATACAATGCCAGCAAGTTAGGCTAGGTTAAATTTTTTAGGGGCTCCGTTAAAAAGACATCAAACAGCAAACAGGTAAAGTCCATTTTAATAATAGATTTTATTTAATCTAACGTAGCCAAAGTATTGTCAGCTCAACATGTAACCAATAAGGGACATTATTAACATTACTTATTTTGTACTAAGGTTTTGAAATTCAGTGTGTAACTTTATATTTGTAGCACATCTCCAGTGGAATGAGCCACCTTTCAAGTGCTCAAAAAGCCCATGTGCCTCGTGGCTGCCGTGTGGAACAGAGAATCTGGAAGTAGATTAGACAGAGGATCGGTCAGCGTTTAGGATCGAACGGAGAACAGCAAGGAGCCCGCAGCACTGTCGCTGGGAGTTCTGGTCTCAGGGAAGCTGCTACTGGTGGCCTTGGGTAAAGCCTGGTAGGTGTTGCAGGACCGCCCATTTCCCCACTGGAGTTTCTAAATCAGCCCAAGAGGTCTGTAATCCCAGCTGAGCTCCTTCCCTGGAGGGCAGGGTTTGTCCCTGTGGGCCTTTCCTTCTTCCCATCTGGGAAGCCACAGCCCCCTCTGCACCCCCCCGCAAGACACACACAGTGAATCCAGCTATATGGGCAGTCAAAAGGCCCAGACCAGCAGGAGGGCTGTGAACTGGGGATCCTGGGCCCAAGCTAGCAAGGCAAGAATCCCTTCCTCCCCCGACTCCCCTCCGCACACACACACTGTCACTGCTGGAGCTTCCTGGCAGTGCTCAGCCCCGCGCTCCACACTGGAAGCTTTGGCTCACTCCTATCTCAGGCCTGGCTGGGCCTCTTTCTTGAGCCTCCATAGCTAGAGATGGGAAGATGCCAGGCTAAGCCCGGCCTGGCCAAGGAGCCTGGAAGCAGCCTGTCCCTTTGTTGGAGAGAGGAAGCACTTCAGGCTCATTTGCTGAGCTGCCATCCACGTCCTCCAGGCACCTGGCAGCTAATAGATTAATAACAACAACTGGATAATGTTTCCTGAGCACTTACTATAGTCTGGCTCTGGAGCAAAGTCCGTGACACGGATTACCTCACTTAATCCATTCCCTCTGTGGAAGCCTGAAGCTTTCTGAAACACAAAACTGATCATACAGCCCCTTAGCTGAAAGCACTTCAGTGAATTCCCAGTGTGCTTAGGATAAGGACCCAAACCCTTAGCCCCGCCTGCACCCCTGCCCGGCCCACTCTCCTCTCCTCCCTGCACTCCATGGACCACCCTTGCGGCTGCCGGGGGCCTTGGCAGGGCTGGGGGTGAGGTTGTGCTCACTCGGAGCCCACGGCAGAAGTTTGTGGGCTGTTTCGCATATTGACTGGCTGTCCCCACCTCCTTGCTTGTCACCCAGGGTGGAAAACACGAAGCGACCAATTATTATTCACTGTGACTTCACACACCGAACACCAGCACAGACACACGCCCGAACACTCAGCTTTTAAGCATCTTCAACGTGGCTCATCCTGTAACTCGCCAGAAATTCCCAGTGGGTTCTCCCAATTAGTATAGATCCCCTCTATAGGCATCACCGCCTTGCTTGCTGACAGAAGCACCCCACCCCCACCCCCGAATGAAAGGGACGCTTGCTGCCAGGGCCCCAGAGGCAACTTGCTCTCCACCTCCTCTCACCTGTGTGGAAAATGCTTTCACCTTCCCCTCCACCAGCCCCACAAGGCAGCCACGCCAATCCACAGTCCATTATTATGCCCGCTTCACAGATAAGGAACCCAGAGTTCAGAGAAATAAAGCAACCCACTCATAGGGTCAAGAAGCGAGGGAACCTGCACTTTGAACGTGTGTCAGCCTTGCAAGGTAAGGTGGGTTGTGCTTTGAAGGGTCTGGCTGGAGACGCTGTGCTAGGGGAGTGAGCCTGCTCGCCGAGCCCTGCCCTCCCGCGAGCTTCAGGGGCTGCGCTGTGCACTTGAGGGATTGCCTCCCAGCCCTTGCTGAGTAAGGGAGAGCAGGCTCAACCCTTTCTCCTGGCAACTCTGTGTCGCCTTGTATGGTTCTCAACTCCTTCTGTGCCCCAAGTTTTGAGCATAAGGTCCTTGCTTTCTCACCAAAGACCTCCCAGGTGACCCTGGGGTTCTGAGTGATTCATTGAAAAGACCCATTTCCAGGGTCAGTCCCTCAGAGGCCCCCACAAAGCCACAACCACCACGTGCTATCCACTCCATCTTCAAGGTGTTTCCAGTTAGTCTGCCCAAGACCTTGCCTGGTGCCCTACCCAGTCTGTGGGGTCTTCGAGCTGAGCTAGGGTCCCAGCCCCCCCTGGCCTCCCAGTCTCCAGCCTGGCCCCAGCCAGGCCAGCCAGGCCCCCTCTGTGCAGAGCTGGGACCGTGTGCACGGTCCGAGGCCCGGCTGATGCGCAAGGTGGCGGATGCGGCCCCGCGAGCTGGACTCCCAGGATCTGGATGATTTGGGTCTCTCTTCCATGACTTACTCATTGAGCAAATTACTTTCTGGGACTCAGTTTCTTTGCCTATTAATTGAGAATAACTCTCTATTTTTTTTTTAATTAGAGTGGTTATGAGAATTAAATGGGTTAATAAGTCCTTAGAATAATGTCAGGTACTTAGTATGAGCTATTTTTTTTATCTCCCCTCCTAAAGCCTCCAGGCTGCTACTATAGTCCCATCATGCAGAAATTGCTCCTGATGATTGCTCCTCGCGCCCCCCTCCCCACATTCCTCTCCGCTCCAGCTCGTGTCTCACCACTGAAACCCCCGGAACGGAATCTCTCTGCCCAGCACCTGGTGATTCCTAACAGAGTTGTGATCACCCGTCTGGGGTTCTTATTCCGGGGCTCCCCCAACTCGCTGTTTCTCAGATGACCCCCTCAAGCGCTCTCATGCTAGCATACCCCACGCCCAGGATCCTGAGACCCCAGACCCTGCTCCTGCACCTGAGGGGAGGGAACCGCCCGAGCCCAAGCCCTGCATTCACTCTCCCTCACCTGTATCTCTGCTCTCCAGGGCTGCCTCTGACCACCTGCATGATGTCATCCAGGAGCTGGCAGAAAAGGTAGATTCCTGAGCCCCACTCTAGGGTGCTACATTTTTAACAAACTCACCAAGCAATCTGCAAGCCCATGGAGGCTGAGACCCCTAACCCACAAGCCCCTGTCATGGGATGCCACCCGATGCACGTGGTGGCTGGGTCCAACCTTGTTCCCCAACCTTGTTCCCCACCCTCATCTGCCCCACACACCCACGAAACACCACTTGAGCCCTCTGCCCAGGAGCCCGTTCCTCTGTCTTCTGGGGAATGCCTGTCCTTCGTCCCAGGTACAGCTCCCTTGCCACCCCTTCTAGGACGACTCTCTGGCTCCACAAAGCCAAGCCCATGCCTTCCTCTGTATATTTCACAGTTTGTCTATCATTGCATGATGTGCCCACATTCCTCACTGGGCCTGGACATCTGGAGCCACCCAGGCTGGGTCCCCTTCAGATCAGACAGGAGCGTAGGAAGATGTCAAGACAGTGACCTGAACAGAGGTGGCCTTTTCTGAGCAGCCATTATGCATATTTGCATCTTCTGATGGCTTCGATCCTTCTTTCTAAAGCTGAGGTAGGTGCTGTCCCTCAGAATTTGCAGACAAGGGCACTGGAGCTTGCAAAAGCAGAATGCAGAGCCTGCACTGCTGCTTAGTGGCCGAGGGACCTGCAGGGACAGTGAGGACGTTACTCGGAGCTGGTGTCATAAAACAGCTGATATAAAACCGGCCAAAGACCTTGAGTCTTCTGCTGTGCATGTTCAGTGCCCGAGGACCCACCTTTGCCTGCAGCACATCCGTGGCTCTGCGCCAGCCCTTAACCCAGGGTGACCCTGGTTGAACCCCAGCGTCATCATCACAAGTGTGGGACCCGCCCACCACCCGGAGTGAGAGGCTGGCTTCATACTCCTATAGAAATGCAGTGAGAAATGATCCTCGCAGCCGGCATCCATCAGAAACCTGGGTGACTTCCCTCTATCTTACAGGGACAGAGGGGTTGGCCAGAGAGGCGGAGGGCAGAGGCGGAGGAGAAATTGACTTGATGTCAGGTTTCCATTGCAGCACTGTTAATCTCAGTGACGATGTACCCTTGGACATACGGCTTTCCAAAAATTAGAAATATCCTCTTTTTCCAAAAGGCTGTTGGAGAGGAGATAATTACCCCAATACAATCTGTGCTTATTCTCATAGTTGTTTTTTTTTTTTTTTTTTGGTTTTTTTTTTTAACACGACAACATTTCCTACATGTGTTCAGTGAAGCTGAAAATGCTATTTTGATAATGGGCCCACAGAACGTTTAACAGGCCTGGATGACAATGTGAGACTTTCTTAAGGAAAGAGAAGGCAATGAAAAGCTATTATAGGAGTCATTAATGGGAACTGGGAGGTCTGCCGGAGACATCACTGCAATTCTCAGTTTTGCTGCTTTCTTAATAAGGCTCTTTGGAGATCAGATCTGAAGTGTGATCTATACAAAATCCGGAACCACTGGCCCTGTCCTTGCTCAGCCTGACCCTCCCCATTACCAAGATTGAACTTCCCTCCCTCACATCCCCTCCCCAACCACCATTTGATGAAAATTGACTGAGTAGCTATTCTGGGCCCATTTACCTATCATGTGCAGGCGTTAAGTTAAAAATTATCTTTGTCCCTGCACTTCACAGCCTTGAGGAAGGCAGACAAGAAAGGAGAACAGTGTGATGGGTTCTAGGATGGGGCAGCACAGCACTCTGTGGGAGTAGAGAGTGGGGAACAACTCCTAGTTCCTGGTCTCAAAAGATGAGTAAGACTTACCCAGTGTGAGAAACTGAGCCTTCTCGTCTGGCTTTAGTCCTGATCCAACCTTGAACCTGAGGCCGGAAATACGGGTGACATTCTGATTGGCCACATGGTCCCATGTCCTTCCTTGGAAATGAGCAGGAAGTCAACCCTTGGGAAGCTCATTGACTGAGTACAGGGGAAGAGTAGTTCCCCAAAGAATGTTGTGGTCCTATTACCAGAAGTAGGGGGAATGGATGCCAAACGGGCTGAAGGAACAGCCGTCCACTAAGCAGGTAGCCATTTCTTAGCCCCAACAGAAGTCATACCATCTTCCATGTTCAGTGGATATAGGAACCCACACCTCCAGGAACTTGTCCCCAGAGGGAGTTACTATCAGGCAAGCCAGCCTCAATAAAGCTCAGTCCTGAGCCGAAGGTCCTGATTCTCCCTGGGATCAAGGAGATCTTGCATCTTTGAGATTCATGGGCTTGGTTGTTCTTCCAGAGGGAAGAGAGGTGAAAATTACTTTGCCATTCTTTCTGATTTCCTACAATAATTAAACAGAGTTGAGTTTCTCAAGAAACTTTCCAGTCACACTAATAATAATAACCCAGCCAGGAAATAATACTCTGAAGTGTATACTCTTACTCTTGAAGCCTCGAGAAAGGAGTGATAAACTTTGCCATGAAATGAGTGAGGAGTCAAGTAAACTTACAGAGAAGAAGTCTTGCTAGGAGCCAGAATGTAATCCTTACAGAAATGAATTGTGATAAATGGGCCCAGGTTGGAAGAACTGATAAATGGCTGTTTATGCTTGGGGGTATCCAGAAACTCTCACACCCATGACTTCACTTAATGCTCCAAAGAAGCTTGAGAAGTGGGCAAGATTTCTACTTGAGCAAACTTGTAGCCCCAAGAAATAAAGTAAATTCCGAATTAGTTATGGGGGAGGGTAATGGAAACCATAACCGAGGGGATCCATTCGTGTCTATTGTATTGAAAGGATTGTAATGAGGTAGAAACCATTGCTATCCAACCAGTGGGAGTGAGAATTCCTTGGAGGGAAGTAACTATCTCTGTGTGGGAAAATCCTTGCTAAGTTCCTTGCAGGCTTGGACAACCCTAAGGTGGGGAGTTTGTTCTGCTTGAGGCAAGGGGGGTATGTATTAACTTTTCTTACAGCATGGAGGAGGGAGGGAGGGTAACGGGAGAAGGCAGAGTGTGGGGGGAGGAGGAGGGAAGAGGCAGCCTGAAGGATCCCAAAGAATTTGGGGAATGGAGCTTCTCTTATCCCTTTAAATTTGTTCTTGTTCCTGGGATGGAAACACTTCCTCTTCAGTTTGACCCAAGCACATGCCTGGGTGTTTGTTGTGGTTGTTTGGGTTTGTGTGTCCATGGATTTTGTTTGGTAAGAAGAAGTGAAGGAGGCTTGTCTGACGTCGAAATCAATATGGTTGGGAATGAAGACTGCAGATTTCGGAGCAGGAGGCCGTGAGTCAAAACGATTATGAGAACTGTGGGAGGCCCCAGAGAGAGCCATGGAAGTGGGATTTGAGGCCACCTTATCCCAGCCCCAAGGGGCTGGCTGACACCCAGGTTACAGAAATCAAAACAGAAGAAATGAAAGAACGACTATTTGTTCAAGGTCCTTTCCATTGTAACATATGGTATCTCCTGATAAAGCCAGGGAGCTTTTCTCTTCCCCCCCCCCCATATCAGGCTTCCTAGTATATAAACTCCCCACAGGTAACCAGGCCCTCCAGGCTCCCTCTTTACCTGGACAGACAATTCTTTCTGTCTTGTCCTGTTCTGCTTTCCATCCTGCTGGGCTTGCTATGGCAGCATCTGCCCCCAGACTTCCCGGAACACCTCCGCCCCCCTCACACATGCTCTTCGCCTTGCAGAACTGCAGAAAATCAGGAAGACGGAGGAGCCACAAGAGACTCAGGAGGATCCCAGGAAGGCTTCCATCTCCCAGGGTCAGAATGTGACCGCCCAGCCCCGAGCTCCACAAAGGCAGGAATCCTAGGTGTCTTGTCTTGAAATCTGAGACTCTGATGCCCCCCACACCTAGGAGAGGGGCTGCTGAAATGCAGAGCACTCGATACATGTTTCTCCAATGAATAAAGGAATGGACCACCTCCTCAGAGCCCCATGAATTAAGCTTTATGACTCATAGAGGCAAAGAAATTGAGGGGAGGTGGGTTTCCTCCAAGTCACAGAGCCCTGGGGCCAGGAGAGGAATTCAAGTGGGTTTGCCTGCAAAGTCTGTCTTGTGTCCCGTCTCCCATGCTACCCTTTCTTCCAATTTAAAGAGTCGTGCTTCCTGTTGCCCTGGCCCCCAACTTGCTGTTGGCAGTGAGCTCACCCTCAGCCCATTGCAACACTTACAGGGGTGGCTGGCCACCATTAGAAGGCCTTAGAGTCGCACGGAGAGTGGACAGACATGCAGGTGTCTGGGCTCCACCCCCAGAAATACCAGTGCCATCGTCTGTCTGAGAGCAGGGAATCTGCAGGTTTACCCTGGGTCCCGTGACACAACTATTCCCTTCATAGAAGAACCATTTGGGTGGTGCAGCCAGATCCTGGTCTGATCCCCTCTTATTGTTTATGGGTACCCCCCTTGGCTTCTGTGGTTCTTTTTTTCAGGGCACCACCCTTGGGTTGCATGAGCCCCCTCTTCCCACATACAGAGAAAGCTGGAAGTTCCTAGGAAACGCTGTCCTCCTGGGAAACTTGACACTGTGGTGGGAAGTTGTATGAAACCCTAACCCCCTTACTTCCAGTCAGGATGCCTCTGAGGCTTAACTATTGCTCCAGCGTGGTTGTGGGCTCAAGTCAAAGTCAATCTCTGCAAGACTTCGTCTGAGAACACACCCTCGCTTGGTTCCCTACCCTTTCCTCTCTGACTTCCCCCCCCTTACCAATTTCCCTTCGTCAGTCACCTACACGGGAATCCTCATCTCTGGGTCTCCTCTTGGCATAAGACCTAAGACATACTTCCTGCCCTTATCAGTTCTTTGTTGCTTATGCCCTGCCCATGGCCCTTCTCAGAGCTTGGTCTTCTCAGAGTTTGGTCTTCTCAGAGCTTGGTCTTACAGGAAGTTGAATACACAAAAACTCAACCCCAAATCAACACAACTTGAAGCTTAAAAGTGGGTTCTTCCCATACTTCCTGGGTTCCACACAGATTTTTTTTGTTGTTGTTGTTGGACAATCCTTGTCACAGAGGGAGACAAGCTGGAGGGTGGAAGGAGATGGGCCTCTTCCAGGAAGGCAGAAATCCTAGTTTCCACCTCCGGGGTCAGAAGAGTTGGGTCTGAACCGTCACCACCCATCTCCTTCTGGGAGAGCTCCCCTTCTGTCAGGCAAACCCGAAGTGAAGCTCCTCTGCAAAGACCCCTCTAGGTTTAGCTCCTGTTTCGCTCCCTGTCCCCTGTGGGAGACATGAGCATGACCTCCTCATAAAGACCCAGTTTTATCTGTCATATTTTCTGTGCTTTCAAAAAAGAATAGAGAGAAGAAAATGTATTTCTTCATAGGGAACCGTGTGACTGAGTGACACATCTCTCTGTTGTGAAATCTGAGCTATTGTCATAAAGATCTAGAAGAAACGGGAAGAAAGGGGCAAGGTGGCCTGAAGAGGAAGCAGCACTGTCACTATGGATTTGCATTTCTATGGAAACGGCCTGGGGCAGACATGACCTTGGTCCTCTGCGGTCAGAGGAACATGAGGTCAGGGGCCTGGCAGCTGGTCAGAAGCTGCTGTAGTGGCGGTTTGCAAGGGACGGGTTGGCACAAGGGGACAGGCTCCGAAGGCTTCCAAACCTTCAACGGACAGGAACCAGGAACTCATGGGTTTCTCCCTCCGCGTGTCCGGATGGTCTTGTGACAGTCTCCTCCTGGGTGCACTTGCAAAGAGGCCCCCCTCTTCGTCCCCTCCCTCCTTCTGAAGGGACTGTGTCAGGGCACAGGGGAAGCAGGCATCAGAGAGAGAAGATAATGGATGACCACAGGACCAGAGGATGGGAGAGGAAGAGGCAAGTGTCTCATTGGTACCCAGTGGACCAGGTAGGGTTGATTCCAGGAATGCAAGGATGGTTGCCTATTATCAGTGTCAATCATGCAGATTAGTAGGTTAAAGCCAAAGAAAAAGAGAAGACCATGGGATCACCTTGAAAACTGCTAAAAAGAGAAAAACGAAGTTAATAAGAGTCAATTCCTCATAGGAAAAAACAAACAAACAAATCTTATAAAAGTAAAAATAGGGGGAAATTTTGAATATGATGATGCTACTAGAGTTTTACAAAGAAATCATACCTAATGACAAAATACCAGAATCATCCCACTGATGCAATGACAAGAGAGGCTGCCACCATATCATTAAGCATCCTTCTGAAAGCCCTAGTCCCCACTATAACATAAGAGAAGAAAACAAAAACGAAAACAGAGGTTTAACTATTGGTAAGGAATGGGCAAAATTATCACTATTTGCAGATGAAGCTATTTATATAAAAAATCCAAGAGATTTGGCTAAAAAATTGACATTTAAGAAGAGTAGAAAGAGATGTGGCTTAATATAAATATATTTGATTGCCAATTTTGTGCCTTTGCAACCTGATGTCTCATTTTAATCCTACCACAAACCAGCAAGGTGGACACAACCTTCTATTCTTACAGATGCCAAAACTCAGCCCCAGAGAGGCTTAGTATCTTAGTCAAGGTCACACAGCTTCTAACTGCAGGAATGTGAACCCAGGGATGACTCCCTCCTAACTCACATTCTTTATGTGCTAGCCCAACCTGACTTTTCTTTTTAATATAAATGTTACTATGTTAACAATATCAAAATGTTTAAAAGCTACCTTTTTGTGCTCCATTTAGTGGCCCATACACTGCACTGTAAATGATTGATCTCTGTCTCCCCAAAGACCAGCCATGGTTCCTCAGAGTTTCCATGGTCAGTGTACATTTTTTTCAATAAATAAAATTTTAATGCTATCAAATTGCTCACTTTCCCTAAATGTTATTATTAGTCATGTGTAATCCATGAGCAAAGCAGTATATCATTTGGAACCAGAATGGGTCAGAAATAATGAACACACTGAAATTTATAGATGTTTCACTTGATATCCTTAAGGAATTTTCAAGACATATACTATTTGTAAAGTTCAGACCAAGGAGACTAAGAAAAATAGAACATTTTGCCCAGTATTCCGTTGTTGGAGGCAAGATTCAAACCCAGATCTGCCCACCACCTCCTGGTCACATCTCAGTCAGCATGCTTCACTAGACTTCAGGCTCCCACTCCTTCCTAGAGCAAAACTGGGCATTTGGCCCAGAGCAGATGGGAGATCCTTTCCACACCCAAACATAATTACCCCAAACCACACCATCAGGGCCAGCTGCCATCTGCGGAGCATGCACTGTGTGTCGGGCACTGTGCCTACACAGCCTCATTTCATACTGCCAGCAGCCTTGACGGGGCACGCTGTTACTCTTCCCATTTTACAGCTGAGAAAGCTGAGACTGACGGAGGACAGGTGCCCTTCCTAAGATCACACACTGGGCGGCACAACCAAGGTTCATTATCTAGAACTATCGGAAGCCAAAACCAATTCGTCTGCACTCTGCTGGGATCCTAAAGTGTGCCGGCAAATTTGCTGAAAACTAACCTCCACCCCTGCTCCCAAACCCTGCCTCATACAGATTCCTCGGACCTCCATCCAGAGGTTTGGGAAAAACCCAGAAACCTGGAGCTTCACTCACGCCCCAGGTGATGGCCATGTTCATTAGCCATGAGACCCTCCGGCCTCGGGGCCTGGATCTGCTTAGGAAGATCCATCACCAGACAAGGAGTGAGTGAAGTCTACTTTGCTTTTCTCTGGAAAGAATAGCCTTTCGAATTCCCTGTCCGAGTGTGGCCAGGACATGTGCTTTGGAGACAAGGGCAAGAATGGAATAGTTACTGTGGAAAGACCGTGCCTTGAAAGATGCTCTCTCTCAGGACCTGGAGACATGGCTTGTGCTCTCCCTGAGGAAATGGCAGTTTACTTTTCCTACTCGACTGTGATGGCCAGGGAGAGAGGGGAACAAAGGAGCCAGCCGCCCCAGAGAAGGGAGGTGGGGGCGAGGGAGGAAAGAGTCCCACCTAGGGCTTGGGAGAGCTGCCGTCCATCTCAAATGTGCCCTGTTTCTTTGGCAAGTTCTGCTACTCAACAACCTCGTCTGCTCTCACCCCCCTCCCCCCCCCTCCCGAAGAATCCCTGATATGCACTGTGGACCATCCACATCCTTCCTGTAATCCACCTCCTGCGAGAAGCAGAGCTTTCTCCTGGAAGTGAAGCCCGCCTCGCCATCTTGGCTGCCAGGTTGGCATGGGAAGAGTGGAATCTTGTAAGCTGCCACCCTCCCGAGAGATGCTGCCACGTCGTGCCTTTCGCTGGGGCCGCTGTTTCCAGCAAAACAAGCTGCCAGGGCGGCTCACTGCCCTGCCTGGCACGTCCGGGAGCAGGAAGGAAGTGCCCCCCCCACCCCTGCCAGAGTCCCCTGCCCTCCTCCCCTTCCTTCTCTGGGGAATTCCAACTCACCAGGCCTGGGACCCGGCTTTCAGGAAGGCCAGGAATATTCTGTAGAAGGGGATGGTTAAGGAAAATAGGGTGCATGTTGGTGCAGAGAACCCTTTCTAGGTGCTTTCCCTTAAAAACCTAGTGAGTGCACAGTATGTCCACAGACACGTCTACACCAGCAAGTGCTTCTTGTTGAACTCTTTCTAGCTGTTGATGGTTTCCTGCTCTGCACAATTAGTCTCTCTAAAGCTAGAGAGGAAGGCAAGGCCCCAGCTCTAAAAGCTCAGCTAAAAGTCTGTCAGATGCAGCCCCCCCACGACCGCCGAAAAAAGAAAATGCACGCAGGTACATATGTATGGCTACTTTTCTAATGACAAGCTGCTACCTGCAGCCCTCCATACCAGGTCCTACCTTCCCAAATGGGCTTTGTACTCCAAGAATAGAGGTTGATGATAAATATCAGGGTGGGGGTGGAGACCAGAGAGTCTGTTTCTACAGCGAGACTCTAGTTCACTCACTCATGTATTCATGCATTCACAAAGGCAATACATATTAATGAAACATGCCAGGTGAGCAAGATGGACGTCCATTCAGCGTGGTGAGGGTGTGTTAGATGATACAGCACTGCCTTTGGACCACAGAGGCTAAGCTAGCCTAGTTGTGGAGAATCAGGTAGGCTTCCTGGAGGGGGCAAACACCTACACTGAGAGCTGAAAAATGAAAAGAGCAATGCAAAGACCAGGGGTTGGCGGGGCATTCGAGGAGCTGGAAGACATTCAAGGTGGGCACAAGGTGGCATTATGAGAAGTCTTGTTAACTCCACAGAGGAAGCTTGACATCATATTGAGCCCAATGGGGACTCACTGAGATGTTTTATAAGAATGGTATGAACCAGTTGGATGCTTAGAAAGGCCACCTGGCTGCAGAGTGGAGAATTGACAGGAAGAGTGATCCAGGTACCAGGAACCTACTGAGCAGGCTTTGCAATGACCTGAGGCAAAGGTAACAGGGAGCCCAACCATCTGGGGTCTATGGATGGAGAGAACTGGATGAATTATAACTTATTTCAGAGATATAGTTTTTTTTTTTTTTACTCGGACATACATATTTCCATTTGTGATGGCATGGAGGGCTGAATGATGGTCCCCAATCATGTCCACATCTTAATCCCCAGAACCTGTGAATTTGTTAATTTATAAGGCAAAAGGGACTTCAAAGACCCTTAGGGATCTTGAGATTAGGAGATTGTTAGATTATCTAGTTATAAACATCCTTAAAGGATAATCTAATTATAAACATCCTTAAAAGGGAAACAGAGAGGCAGGAGAATCAGAGTGTAAGAGACAGAGATTTGAAGATGCTTTTCTATTGGCTTTGAAAATGGAGGAAGGGGGCCAAGAGCCCAGGAGTGCAGGTGGTTTCTGGAAGTTAGAAAAGTCAAGGAAACTGATTCTCTCCTAGAGCTTCCAGAAGGAATGCAGCCCTACCAACTCATTTTGGGCTTCTGACATCCAGAACTATAAAATAATAAATTGTGTCATTCTAAGTCACTGAGTTTGTGAGCATTTGTTATAGCACAATAGAAAACATGCCAAAAAAGAAACAAAAGCTTTACCCCAATAGGTTCTTAGTAATTATGTATTTAATTAAGGAATAAATGGGGCTTAGGAAGGTACAGGAGATCCTTTAAAGGAACAAGGATTGGAAGCCCTCAAACTCACACTTAAAGTTTAAAATAGTCTGATTCTGGTGGTTTCTCAAGGAGGAGAAGGGAGATGTACTTTTCACTATGTAACTCATCATACTGTCTGAATTTGTTACCTATCTTTAAAAAACTAATAACCCTTGCCTTCCGTCTAGGGGATGACAGGTCTATAGATCCAAATGGAAGAGACAGTGATCAGTACCCCAACTGGCACATTCTGAATGGATGTGGATATTACAACTCGGTATTTACTCACAGACTCAATTGTCTAATAACTATATTTGTTGTTAATATACTCAATGCACTAAATCTGAGTTCCGGAACCTACCCACGCAAGCTACTCTCTGCCCACCCCCTCTTCCTTCCCCACCAAATGTTTAGCCCCAGGAAGAGTTCACATCTATACCACCCTCCCCCTTCTTATCCTTGGGAAATTTTACCTTTATTCCACTCCAGGCAAGATGCTCAGCTGCTCATCCTCGGAGGGAATAGTCCTTCATCAGGGACAGGGCATACGTTTTAGAGACATGAAATCTAGGTTTGAAGATTTGAACCCCATCTGCCACAGTAGGATGACCGAGAAAAATGTATTTAAACTCCCTGAGCCTTGGTTTCCCCATCTATGAGATAGGCATCATGGTATATTACAGGGATTTATTCATTTGTTTTTAAGAAGAACTCAATAAAGCAATATATGTCAAGCATCTGGCGCCGTATCGGCTGATAAAGAGTAGCTCCATTTTCTTCTTGTTGACCATAATATCCTTTTTCCACAGTAGCCCAAGCTCCTATCTTAGGCCCCATCTTCTTCAAACTTTCATGGTTCACATAAGATTTGATTTCTCTTTCTCATCCTCCCACTTTTCTCTCCCATTTTATTTTTTTAATCCTATAATTTGATATACATGCATCAAGATATAGCCACAGGCCTGGTTCTGAACCCAGGTGTTTTCAATGGCCTGAACCAGCATGTGCCCCAATTCCCCTCCCCAAGGGGCCTCAATCAGGGCACCGCACCCTGTTCATCCCAGGACAGTCTTCCCCGATCACCTGCATTTCTGCATCTCTGCCCACCCCCAATTACTTCCCAACCCCAAGCCCTTCTTACTCCCTAGGACTTATTCCTCTGCTTTCTGTCCCCTCCCACCAGATGCAAGTTCCATGCCCTTGACTGTCTCATTCCCACTCTTAACACTGTGTCTGACATGTAGTAGAAGCTCAGTAAATATGGTTGATTTATAAAATGAATGAATGAACATAAGCCTCACTGGGGAATGCCAGGTGGAGCTGACAGCCCATTCTGGAGTTCACGACCTCTGAGAGTGCTCTCCCCAGAACGGTTGTGGGACTCATGTAAAAGTGTGGGTTAAAATGCACAGACACCGTGGACGGGATAGGAGAGAATTAAGATGGTTTGGCCATCTGCGTTTTATTTCTGGCTCGACTGGTGAGTGATGGGCTTCCAACAAAAAAGGCATTTTTTTTCACTTGGTGATGAACACAGCCACAGGTAGCTTCTGATCGCGGTGAGAGGTAATTTCCATAGTACTCACCTGCCATGGGCTCATGACAGTGTGGGGGCCCTGTGCGGGGTGGGCACCCAGCCAAAGCCTTGTGTGTTGTGACCTGTCAACACTGCAAAAAAAGACCTGCTCGGGGGTGGGGGGTTGGGTGCCTGGGTGACTCAGTCGGTTAGGCATCTGCCTTTGGCTCAGGTCATGATCTTGGAGTCCTGGGATTGAGCCCCACTTTGGGATCCCTGCTCAGTGGGGAGTCTGCTTCTCCCTCTCCCTCTGCCCCGTTCCCCACTAAGCTGCTCGTGCACTGTCTCTTCTCTCTCAAATAAATAAATAAATAAAATATTTTTTAAAAAAGACCTATTGGAGAAGCACTGGGCCAGTAGCTGGAGCCAGGCTGCAGCCACCACACTGCCAGGGAGGAGATGGGGGACTGGAAGGCCAAGACACAGTTCCTCACAGGTCTCTGCTCTCCATTTTGGATGGGGGAGCCTTCTATAAAACAGTGCAACTGAAGATTGTCTTCGATATTTGAGACACTTAGGGCTGGGCTCATAGGCCTATCCTTCCATCTTGAGTGGGTTGTTTAATCTCACTCAGCCTTGGTTTTAACATGGGGACAATAATACCTTCATCATTTGAGGATTATATAGGATAACATACGTAAAACACCACCAATATAGTGTTTAAAACTGAATAAGGCTTCAATAAATGTTAGTTTCTGCTGTTGTCAACATTACCCTCTTTCCATACTCTTCTCTGTTTAAGAATTATTTATATACATCTTTACCTCATATCCTTCTCCATCCACCAATCCATCCATCCATCCATCCATCCATCCATCCTTCCATCTGTTCATCCATCCATTCGTCCATCCATCTATTCATCCAGTCAGAAAGAATTTGGCCTCAGTTCTCTGGGTTGAAGTTGAATTTCTGAATTTCCATAACTATTCAGGTGAGTTAGTCTACTTATTAGGCATTAAAAGAAGCATCTTTTCACACATTATATACCATTGTTCTTATTCAATAGATCTGTAAGAGTCATCCTATGGTTTTTAAGTCACACTAAAGTGTTCTGACTTCTTCCATTCATTCAATAAATATTGCCTTTAGTCAACAACTATGGGCCAAGTGTTCTGCCATGTCCTAAGATATAGAAAAAAGAAGTGGCTTCTATCCCCAAGAAGCTAATAGTCCAGGGGGAAATGGCCTAAGAAATAGACAATGATAGTACAGTGTGAAGAAATGTTGCAAAGTGAATATATGCTGTATGTTTTATATTAACTGACAGCATGCCCCTAAAGTTTGGTTTTTGAACAACAAATTATTTGGGTTGCCTCTAAAAAGAAAAAGCTCAGATTTTGCCTTATTATGATATTGGCACATTGAATATTTAGCCACCCCCTCTTAATTCCCCTCTATACACACACATTCGCACGTGCACACACACACACACACACACACACACACACACAGAGTTTCCTGCATGTGAGTTCAGACTTGTGTGGGTCCCTACCAGGGGCAATTTTACCCCCAACCCAGGAGATATTTGGCAACATTTGGAGGCATTTGGGGTTATTGCTACTTTGCCCGGGGAAGTCACTGGCATCTGGTGGGTAGAGGCCAGAGATGCTCCTAAATACCCTGCAATGCACCCCACCCCACCACTCACAACAGAGTTTTCCAAATGTCAGTAAGTGTCAAGGTTGAGAACCCCATCCTAGACCCAGAGACTTATGTATGTTTATAAGTACACACATGTCCAAGCCATGGCTGGACCCAAGGTTTATCCTATTTAGCCAACTCTCTAAACTCAGCTCACGGGTGTCCAGGGACCAGTCTTATTCTAGAAATCCCTATTTTTCAACTGTTTTGACACTTACTGGACAACCCCTCATGAAGCGAACACTTTCATCTCCATTCTCTTATTCAAGGAATGTTGCGAAATCCCATTTTACTAATGAGGAAGCTGAAACTCAGAGAAGTTAAGTCATTTGCCAGAGTTACACAGCTGGTTATTGCAAAGTCAGGGTTCAAGCATGGGTTTCACTAAATCATGCTCAGACGTCTTTCTTCTGGTCACTAGCACTTCACCTTCTTTTGAGTAGTTTTGTTTGAAAGCAGTTTTTCTCTGGAGCGCCCCAAGCCAACTTGGCTGCAGGTCGGTGCTCCAAAGAGCCCTCTTGTTCATTTGGCTTCCCTAAGCTCAGAGACAGAGGGAGCCACACTAAAAGGCAGACATGTTCACTGCCACAACGGAGAAGCTTCTATCTCTCCATGTGTTTTTGTCCCATTTTATTATTTGCATTTTTTTTTTTTTTTGTAGTTTCTGTACTTTGTGCTTGCACAATCTGGAACAGTCCCAAAGCTCTTGTTCTAGCCCCAGTGCCTGTGACCGTGGAAGAAACCATCAACAGACTCCTAGATTCAGGAGGAGAGAAGACTTTCCTAGGAGGGTGTACCTAGAAGGATCCCTCACCCCAGGCCCCCAACACCCCAACACCTTCTTTTCCAGAGGTGTTCTCTTAGTCTTAAACAGGACAACGTCAGGGTAGCTAAAGTGACATCAAAAGTCTGCCTGCTGGGGCGCCTGGGTGGCTCAGTTGGTCAAGCAGCTGCCTTCGGCTCAGGTCATGATCCTGGAGTCCTGGAATCGAGCCCCACGTTGGGCTCCTTGCTCAGTGAGGAGTCTGCTTCTCCCTCTCCCTCTGCCTGCCGCTCCCCCTGCTTGTGCTTGCTCTCTCTCTCTCGGTCAAATAAATAAATAAAATCTTAAAAAAAAAAAAAAAGTCTGCCTGCCACCAGGAGCCATGATGACTCCCAGTCCCACTGAGTAAAATCTTTAACTCTTTCCTGCCCTCCATGTGCAAGTTACATCGCCAAACACACAGGCACAGGAGAAGTGCACAGTTAATCTTGCAAATAAGGTAACAAACAATAAGTGAGGTGTATGTACATACAAATAACCTGGAAGCCTTGATATTCCTGGAGGACTCGCTTTTTAAAGCCTTTCCCTTTGTTTAGCTCATCCATTCATTCAACAAATAATCCCCAAGCTTCTGTGAAGCTCCAAGCCCCGAGCTAGACCTATCTAGGAGAAAAGAAGATGAGCATAAGCAGGCAAGGCCCTGTCCTCACAGAGCTTACACTAGGTGGTGCCTCTGAATTTCGGTCTGGTCTTTTTTAATATATAATTATGAATCATATGAAATGATCTGAGAAAGCAGCGTGGGGTCACTAAGAGTGTTTATTGGGAGAACCTCACCAGGTCTGGCCGGGGCGGGTGGGGGGCGGGCAGGGAAATGTTCCATAAGGAGGGACCTCGGACTCAAGCTTAAGGGAAGATACTCCACAGTGTGCAAATGATCAATGGAGATCATGTCAATGGGCAGAGCTGGGCTGCCCTTACAGCGGCCAGGAACAGCGCCTTACAGCAGTGATCTTCAAGCTTGCTGCTTGCTCACTCACCAAAAGACTTTGCGAAGTCTGGTCCTTCCTTGCAAAAGGAACCTTTTCTGGTATATTGTGAATATTGACCATTTTTAGACAAAACTGTAAGAAGTATCCCATAGACTCTAAAAAAAAAAAAATCATACCAATTTCATAACTACCTTCATCTATTTAAAAAGATGAACAAGCTCTTGTGTAACAATTTACATTTTTCTTTTTCTCCAAGAACTGATAGTTTCATTTCACTTCCCCCACAGAACTTTAAGCTCCTGTAATATACTTTGATGCTTGAAAATCCTTTATTGATCATATTTATCCACTACAAAAATATGTACATAAATTGACTTTTAAATTTGCTTTGTAATTCCTAGGGCTACACGGTTCTAAGTATTAAAAAGTATTTCTTCTATATGGAGATATCATTTTTATTATTACCAAGCCATGCATTATAACAAGATGGATACATTACAAATTTTGATAAATATTTATTAAGCAGAAATAATACAATCGTATTGGAAATGCATCTTTTAATGAGATGGATCCATGAAGCTGTTTATGTTTCTGGGGATGATTATGACTAATTACATGAAAGAAAGAGGATTCGGTATTGATTCTATTCCTTTTGTTTGTTTGTTTATCTGTCTTTATAGACATTAAATGCTTAGAAAATTTGTCCACAGAAACAAGTATATAGAAATGGAAGGTTTTTTTTTAACCATTGCTACTCAAGTTATTATTATAACTGAGTTACCACATAATCATCTAGCATAATAAAATATTTTTAATGTTTTGATTTATCCCTTTATTTGGTGCCCTGGAAGTTTTTCATGTGAGTGCAATGCACCATAATAAGACTCTCAATGGATAAAAGGTATTTTTTTTCATTTTTCATGAGAAACAGGAGATTATGACATAAAAAGGAGAAATTCAAGGAGCCTTCTCAGTTAGACAAATATTAGAACAATTCATATGGCAGTTGATGACCCAAAAACAAATTTGTTTATGTATCTTTCGGGAAAATATTTATTTTATAAACCTTCAGAGGTATATATACTTCAGGTTAAAGACCACTGGTTTTGAGGATCCGATAACACTCCACTCAACTTCAGAGGCTAATATCCTTGGTTTCGTTCCAACCTGCTGACCTCCCAAGATAGGGAGAAAGGCCATCTGGGTGGGTGTTGCTCAACCCCCTGCCTTTTTTTAGGCTGAAGGACTTCCCACCAGGATTCTTCAGACCATGCACCAGTGCAGAGAGGGGTCCTCTGCTGGGAATTAAATACCAGGAAGGGAACAGGCAGGTGGAATGGATTGCATCACTTGATCTTGGAGGTCAAGGAAAGCTTAGCTGAAAAAATGACATCCGATCTAAGATATAACAGATGAACAGAAGTCGACTAGGCCATGAGAGGAAGTGAGAGAGGGAGAACATTTTTGGCAAACCGGTACGTGGAAATGAACTGCAGAAGGAAAGATCATGAGGGGTCTTATAAGCTAGGGGGGAGAGGGCATATTTTCTTCTCAGTGCAATGGGAAGCCATCAAATGAGGTTTTTTAAATTTTTTTAAATGTAAGTATAGTTGACACACAGTGTTACGTTAGTTTCAGGCATAAAATGTTGTGATTCAACAACTCTGTGTAATATGCTCTGCTCACCACGAGGGTAGCCACCATCTGTCCCCATACAGCGCTAGTACAATACCACCGACGATGTTCCCTATGCTGTGCCTTTTATTCCCATGACTCATTCATTCCATAACTGGAAGCCTGTGTTTCCCACTCCTCTGCCCTCATTTTGCTCATCCCTCTGCCTCTTTCCCCTCTGGCAATCATAAGTTCATTCTCTGTATTTATAGCTCTGATACTGCTTTTTGTTTGTCTATTCATTTGCTTTGTTTTTTAGATTCCACATAGGAGTGAAATCCTATGGTATTTGTCTTTCTCAGTCTGACTTACTTTACTTAGCGTAATACTCTCTCTGTCCATCCATGTTGTCACAAATGGCAAGATTCATCCTTTTCATGACTGTAATATTCCTGTGTGTGTGTGTGTGTGTGTGTGTGTGTGTGTGTACCACATCTTCTTTATCCATTTTTCTATTGATGGACACTTAGGTCGCTTCCATATCTTGGCTATTGTAAATATTGCTGCAATAAACATAGGGGTGCATATTGAATGGTTTTAAAGGAGGGACTGACATGATCAGATTTTCACTTCACTAAGGTCACTGGAAACTACTGGTGGCCAAGCCCCAAAAAGAAGCACAAATCCAGAAAAGAGGTAGACTGGCCAGCCCAGAGCAACAAGGGACTGTCACCTCCTCCATTCTAGACAGCAGACCTTGTTTTATGCAACCAAGATCATTGCTTAACTCTTTGCAATCCCTTCACACTGAACCCCAGCCCCTTGCCTCCTTCTATCTCTGTATTCTTTAGTCGCTTCCCCCCAAACCTGTCTGTGAACATTTATTTGCCTTTCTGTTCCCAGAATAGGAGTTTGCTGTTATACCTGAGCCCTGAGGGAATTCCAAAACTAGAAAAGACAGCCTGGTTCTCCTTCCCCTTTCACTCTGGCCACAGACTTGCAGCCAGCTGCTGGGGCTTCTACAGATTGATTCCCAAAGCCTACTGCCTCCTCATCTACTTCTGGCCTGGGCATGGGTATCTGAGAAAACCACTTTTTATAAATTTTCCAAGCTATGAAACATTTATAATAGAAAATTAAGATTCTGAAGGTGCCTGATATGAGGAATTCTTAATCTCAGGAAACAAACTGAGGGTTGCTGGAGTGGGGGGTGGGGTGGGAGGGATGGGGTGACTGGGTGATGGACACTGGGGAGGGTATGTGTTCTGGTAAGCGCTGTGAATTGTGCAAGACTGTTGAATCTCAGATCTGTACCTCTGAAACAAATAATGCAATATATGTTAAGAAAGAAAAAAAGAAGAAGAAGAATGTAGCAGGAGGGGAAGAATGAAGGGGGGGAATCGGAGGGGGAGAAGAACCAAGAGAGACGATGGACTCTGAAAAACAAGCTGGGGGTTCTAGAGGGGAGGGGGGTGGGAGGATGGGTTAGCCTGGTGATGGGTATTGAGGAGGGCACGTTCTGCATGGAGCACTGGGTGTTATGCACAAACAATGAATCATGGAACACTATATCTAAAACTAATGATGTAATGTATGGGGATTACCATAACAATAAAAAAATTAAAAAAAAAAAAAAAGATTCTGAAGGTGCCATATAGACCTCCATCTCCATATCTTTATCTCTATTCCCCTCTTTCTCTCTCTCTCTCTCTCCCTCTCTCTCTCTCCCCATCACTTGATACACACACACACGCACACACACACACACACATACCCCAGATGTGGATTTCCAGCTCCACAAGAGATAGATGAAAATGATCAAACCCCCATTGTACACCCAGAGCTCTGAAAACACCACAGCTTCCCTAGAGACCTCTGGGCTCCCATTCCCACTGAATGCTTCAGTTTGGGGGACCCCCATCCCCTTAGGGCTGTACCCCACTCGTTCTGCGTAGACCCACACAACTATTTTAAATTTCCATCTAATTAAACAGTGCAAAGTGTGTGAGCGTATAAAAATCCTTGCTGGTAATTTGGGGAAGATGGAGAGATTTACATGATAGCAACACAAACAGCTTGAAGTTGATTTTGAATTGGTCAAGTTCCTAAAAATTACTAAAATTCTAAAACCTACACATCAGGCTCTTACCTTATGCCTTATTGCTTGGCATATTTCTTATCTTGACGGATTTCTTTCCTTGTTCTCTCTTCCCAAACCAAATTATTGATCTCTTCCTTTCTTTGATGACTGTTGTGCCTGATGAGAAATATATTTGGGTCTCATCTTCTCCACAAAAGCCTTTTCCAGATCCCCTCCCTTTCTAAGCCCAGTGCTGGTGTGAGCTGTTAAAATAACAAATACTTTCTACCCATTACACATATGATCATATGGCTCGATATGGTACATATGATATACTTTGTAATGTAACATAACCTAACCTATTATCTTATGCTAATCATAATATATCCACAAGAATGATTTATAGCCCTAAGCAACTATGTACATTAATAAAAATAATTGTGAAATGTGTATTTGACTACTAAAAACTCTTTTTGGATAGAATGATGTTGTGGGTTAAACTGCTTTAGTGTTTTATAATATATGATGAGAAGATGAGAAAAATGCCAGATTTGTGGAATGTGGATTGGTATTAAGTGACAAAATAATATATTGTAGAATAAGTCTGGAATGCCTGGGGTTGGGGGTGGGAGAAACATGATTTGTTTTCTTTCCTGTAAAACTTCCTAGAGTCCTTATTTTGTCACATGAGGATGTTTACAAACGTCTTGACATGATACGCAAAATTTTCCAAACATGTCTGACCACAGAACACTTTTACTCAAAGCATATTACTCAAAGCTCGTGTTCTTCAGAACACTCCTCAGAAAACACAGTAGCTGGGGGATTGCTCAAAATGTACTTACTTCCTAATGTCCTGGGATTCCCAGCCCCCACCTAAACCTGCTAGCGAACACCCTTTCTTGGCAAGAACACCCTTCTTTCCCTCTTCTACCTTCAAGCCATCCTTTCTGGCCACTTCCAGGGTAAAAATATTTGGTCCAAGTTCCAGTGATTTATATTGATAACCTCTGTGTATCAAAAGTCCATTTAAAACATGAAGTAGACTCAGTGAATAACTTTCTAGAGAAAATTGAATTGAATTGGATAATTTGAGCTCCTTATGAGTAGGACCCAAATCTTTGTGGCCAGCTTATGGTAAGCACTTAGTACTAACAGCTGTGAAATGAACGAATAGCAACTAACACACAAACTGCCTACCCTTTCCCTAAAACAGAAAATAAGGCATTGCATGAGTTTACATAATGTCATCTGGGGACTGACCTTGCAGTATTTACTGCAAATTTTCATGGGCAACCCCAGTCTGCATACACCATCAAGCCAGTCTTGGCATCTGTGAACTTCACGGCCATGTAGGACAGCATTCCAGTACTCCCACATCTTTCTGATTTCTTAGAAGTTACATTGGCCTTTGACCTGTTTACACCCGGTTCAAGTTCTAGGTAAATGATTCAGGATATTCCTTCTCCATTTTTTTTTTCACAAGTTCTTGGTCAATTAGGATTAGGAGTTTGAGAGCTGAACTGAGGAAGTAAAAATGTAACTTGAACGTCTGAAGAAAACCACTCTAGTTTCTAAATGCATTGACTTTCTTGAGTTACAGTAAAAAGGGAGAAAAGCACATCTTGGAAACTGCTGTGGGTGCACATTTGTACTTTGGAGCCCTCCACCCCAAGAAAGTCATGCAATGCATTTCCCAGAAGAGTGAAGATAGACAGAGCAACATGAAAGGGGTCCTCCTGGGCCACTGCCATGTGCCCTCTCTTAGCTCTTCAGCTGGGCGAGTTTCTTCTCCTCCAATCTGCTTAAAAAGGCACTTCATTCTTGAACAGACAATGTCTGGACGGGGACACTCTGCCCTGACTGCTTGGTATCTGTCTTGGGGCAGAAATGGGGATCACTATCACTTCGCCAAATAGGTATCTGGGACATCCTCATCTTTTCCAATGGGTTCTTACCATCTTCTCTGGAAAGCTGAGACATGCCTTCTAATGGCGGTCCCTCTCCTTGGCCATCTTTGGGCAACTGTCTGTAGCCATGTTCATGGGAGGTTGCAGGAGGAAGAAAATATAAGTATTTCCCTGAGGACCTCAGACCTGCTTACTACCCAGAAGAGGACTATTGAGACTTGGAACTGCACTTCAGCTCCCATGAACGTTGGGTCCTTTCCCCTCTAGCTCTGTCTGAGAAGGAGAATATACAAGAACACAAAATTTGGTCAAACAGACCTTAGTTCAATGCAGGTTCCACCATCTCCCAGGAGATCCTAGAATGTTCCAGATACAGTGGTCAGCGATAAGTTTACAAAGATGAATAGACAAAGCTCTGATCTCGAAATGCTTCCAGTCTAGTGGAAAAGGAAGGGATGTGAGAAAATGTTTTATAATAACTATGATAATAACATTTCAGAGGAAGACATCAATCTAGATTAACTTCATCTGTGATACTCAGGCGATCTAGACAGAGATGGGAATGTTTTAAGTGGGTTTGAAGCTTAAGTAGGGGTTTTGGTTAGAGTTGGCTATATTTTTCTACAAGAACAAAAATCCTCTAAATATAAATGGAAAACACAATAAAAGTTTATTCCCTGGACAGTTTACTTCCTCACAGTGACCTAGGTTCCCAGGCTACATGATTTAATTGGTTCTACTGTTCCCTAGGACCTCAGAACCCTTCTTCTGCATTTTCACTGGATCCTCTCCCTCTGTACAATGAAGACACAGAGCATCTCAAGCTTTGCACAATGAAGACATAGACCTCTCAAGAGGCTTTCAGGCCTAGTCAAAAATTGCCTTAGAACCCTCCTACACTGTTGGTGGGAATGCAAGCTGGTGCAGCCACTCTGGAAAACAGTATGGAGGTTCCTCAAAAAGTTGAAAATAGAGCTACCATATGATCCAGCAATTGCACTACTGGGTATTTACCCCAAAGATACAAAAGTAGGGACCCGAAAGGCTACATGCACCCCGATGTTTATAGCAGCAATGTCCACAATAGCCAAACTGTGGAAAGAGCCAAGATGTCCATCAACAGATGAATGGATAAAGAAGAAGTGGTATATATATACAATGGAATATTACGCAGCCATCAAAAGGAATGAGATCTTGCCATTTGCAACGACGTGGATGGAACTGGAGGGTATTATGCTGAGCGAAATAAGTCAAACAGAGAAAGACATGTATCATATGACCTCACTGATATGAGGAATTCTTAATCTCAGGAAACAAACTGAGGGTTGCTGGAGTGGGGGGTGGGGTGGGAGGGATGGGGTGACTGGGTGATGGACACTGGGGAGGGTATGTGTTCTGGTAAGCGCTGTGAATTGTGCAAGACTGTTGAATCTCGGATCTGTACCTCTGAAACAAATAATGCAATATATGTTAAGAAAGAAAAAAAGAAGAAGAAGAATGTAGCAGGAGGGGAAGAATGAAGGGGGGGAAATCGGAGGGGGAGAAGAACTATGAGAGACAATGGACTCTGAAAAACAAACTGAGGGTTCTAGAGGGGAGGGGGTTGGGAGGATGGGTTAGCCTGGTGATGGGTATTGAGGAGGGCACGTTCTGCATGGAGCACTGGGTGTTATGCACAAACAATGAATCATGGAACACTATATCTAAAACTAATGATGTAATGTATGGGGATTAACATAACAATAAAAAAATTTTAAAAAAAAATTGCCTTACATCACTGCTATCCACATTATGCTAGCCAGAAAGTCATGGCTCCACTTAACTGCAAAGGAAGCTGGGAAATGTAGTTCTCCTGTATGCCCAGGAGAGTAGAGAAGTGGGTCTGGTTAATTCATAGTACTGAGTGTGCCAGAGTAGGAGAAGGGAGAGACATTTCGTGGGAAAGGAGTAGGGATCTAGCTCTGGCAATATCAGGTAGGTGGTCACTCAATGGAAGCACTAAGCAGAACTTTTTTTCAAGAAAAGTATATTTGGAAACCAGTCAAGAAAATTAAAGGCAGAGCTTGAGATTTTATGCAACAGGGTTGAAAAGAGTAAAATGAAAAGTTGGTCTGGGGTCAGATGGGACACAAGCTGAGATATCCAACTGGGGTCAGCTCTTCCCTAAAGAGTATATACATTTGGCCTCTATTCCCTGCACAAAGGGACAAATCCCCAGAAAAGCTCCCACAAGGATGATTTGAGCTATTTAAAAACATGACCTTTTTCTTCCTCTTTTCCTTTCATATGTATAGACAGACCACAATGCCAGAGACCCAAAGACCTTCAAGTGAGCTCAGGGCATACCCTTCAGTGCAGTGGCTTTCACTCCTGCCCTGAATCCCAGGCAAACTGCCCCCACTATTGTGGCCTAAAGTATCCAGCCCATGAGTCCAAGGTACAGAGAGTTTCCAAGTGGGTCCGGGATGTTGGGTTCAGAGAAGGGAACTTTGAAGAACAATGGAGGTGTGGTCTGAGATATAGGTAAGGAGCCTGCATGGGAGAATTCTAAAAGAAGAAGCAGACTTTGGCAACCAGAGCTGATGCCTACTGTCTTCTCACCCATCTTTGGCAGGTTTTGAGACCAGATGTGCTAACGGACCCTAATTTCTTTTCCAAACAATCTGTCAAAGAGCATGTATTTTTTAAAGTTTAAATGATTTTTGACTTTAATTTGTCTTGATAAATTATTACAAAAACCACAAAATTTCATGTAATACAAAAAAATTTTTGTTACCTAAAATCTCACCACTTAAAAATTGAGCATTAAATGAACATTTTCCTAGACCTCTCTCTCTCTCTCTTTTTTTTTTAAAGATTTTATTTATCTATTTGAGAGAGAGAGAGAGAAAGCGTGAGCAGGGGGAGGAACAGGTGGGGATGTGGGGGAAGAATCTCAAGCAAACTCCACACCAAGCATGGAGCCCAACGCAGGGCTCGATCTCATGACCCTGAGATCACAACCTGAGCTGAAACCAAGAGTTGGATGCTTAACTGACTGAGCCACCCAGGCACCCTCTAGACTTCTCTTTATACATAAAGATAGATGGATAGAAGGAAGGAAGAGAAAGAGGGGGGAGGGAGGAAGGATAAGAATATATTATAATGGGGGCACCTGGTGGCTCAGTCGGTTAAGTGTCTGCCTTCAACTCAGGTCGTGATCTTGGGGTCCTGGGATCGAGCCCCATGTCGGGCTCCCTGCTCAGTGGGGAGTTTGCTTCTCCCTCTCCTTCTAACCCTACTCCCCACTTGTGCTATCTCTCTCTCTCTGTCTCAAATAAATAGATAAAATATTTTTTAAAAAGAATATATTATAGTGGAACTATACATCCCAGTGTAGTACTTTCATACTTTAAAGAAAAGCAATGATATTTATTGATTATTCAAAACACACACACACACAACCTCAAAGAAACTGTTTACAACTCATCCCTCATGGTAATAAGAATTCCTCCACCTAAGAAGTCTCCTTAGCCACTGAAGCCACTGTGCTACCCATCACTCCTCAACCTTTCTTAATTTCTTCATTGACCAGACATTTATTGAGGACCTATCATGAGCCAGGCATTAGGCCAGTGCAGGGAATAAGCAGTGAGCAAGACCAACACAGTCCCCATCCCCATGGAACTTAGGTGCAGAAGAGTGTTTCTTTGAGTATGGTTCAACATCTTAGGGCATCTGGCTTCATGGTATAGTGTGAGGTCCAGGAACCTGCATTTTCAACAGCTGTCCAGGTGATTTGGATGCACTCTGCGGTTTAAAACCACTTTGCTAGTAGGGCATTGCTCAAAAAAGGCATGGCAAGTACACATGACTGGCCCAAGACAGTGATCCAGGTCAAGAGAAGGTGATGGGTCAGGCGGATGAGGCACACATTTTGGACAAACCCATGGTGTGATTATGGGTCTCACCTAACTTACGGGCAGATCAGAGTTACCACGGAAATGGGGGGACATTTTTTTTTTTTTCACAGAAAGCATCCTCTTTGCAGGTAATGGACTTTGGCAGATGTTTAAGGCAGGTTACATCCTTTGGGTAATCTGGTGGACACATTTTCAAGAATTTTGATGCAGAAATGTTAACCCCAATTTCTATGAATATCTGCTACCCATGACTTCTTTGTTCCCTGACAATTGTCATGAGGACTTAGAATCTTTACACAAAGATTCCCAGAGGAAGAAACAGTGAATGGCTAAGGATGAGAGTCAACATTCTGCTAAAAGCTGAGTGTCCCCCTTGAAATATGCAGTTAGAAGATTTCTTTTTCCTTCACTATTTGTCTGAAAGTTTCAGATCTACACTAAAGGTGCAAGAAAGGTTATTACACAATATGGATCCCGAGACCACGTGAAGAAAGGTCTAGGGGAGAGGAAGCTGTGCTTTCCACATTTAAATGACACTGTTTAGCACAGTGACATGAGACCAGGTGGGAATCCGCTCACAGGATTCACGCAATTATGTAAATTGAATGAATACTATTTGGAAGATATATAATATTCAGATGGCAACATTCAATTTTTAATCACCCTCCAGCCCTTTAAAGATACGGTTTACTAAAAACTAATTATAAATATTATTTTATAAAATGCTGAAGCCATTGGGGTCTGCATAAACCTCTATTACATAATTACGTTTATTATTTCAATGAGTGAGTGAATGAATGAGAAAATAAAATTAAAAGACTGGAAATTGGCCTTTAAAAATCTCTGAAATGTTAAAATAATTATCACAAACTCAATATCTTTTTCCATGATAGCCTATAATCTTTGTGTATACATATTACCAGCAAGATTTAGTGTCTCATTTTTTTTACTGACATCAGGTTAGGCAGAAGAAAAGTTTGGTGTTCTTAGACTCTGGGAAAATAAATATTAATTGCCACAGGGGGTTTAACTGATGGCCCGATAATTAGGAAAAAAAAGAAAAAAATGAAAAAACCCACAGATTTAAAATTCTAAAATCACAGATTTCTGGTGCCATTCTGTATAGAGACAAGCAACCCTGAATATCCTCAGTAGTTTTGATAATAATTAATTATTAATATTCATAACCAATGACTTCAAGTTATCAAGAAGGTTTTAGGATACATCCATATATTCCAGCTCAAAAGATGGGGAGATATCTGATACAATTAACATTTCCTTCATGGTTACTTTTTAAAGTTTTGGTATTTTATGGGTTTGGCTTCCATCATGGGTAAAATTCACTTGGCCAGAAAACCTCTTTCTCCAATGACTAGGGTTGCCAGATTTAGCAAATAAAAGTACAGGATGTGCAGTTACATTTGAATTTCAGATAAACAACAATCACTTTTTGGTATAAATTCATATTGCATCCAATATTGGGGACATACTTATGTCCCATGCAATATTTGGGACACACTTATACTAAAAAAAAAATGTTGTTTACTTGGAATTTAAATTTAATTGGGTGTTTTGTGTTTTATCTGGCAACCCTACCAATGACTCAAAATGAACCCGGTGCTGCATCTCAGGGTTAGTACATTCTGGAATTGTTGCACTTGAGAAAGCCTGGCTGATTCTATGAGTCAGTTCCATCCAGCTTTTCAGAAGAAATCTGTAAACGTTAGGACAAAATAACTTCTTAGGATAATAAGCTCCCTCTGAAAGTCTCAGGTCAAGTGGGATCAAGGCTTGAGTCAGACCTGCAGGAGGTATGTAGATAAATAGAGGTAAGTTCTAGGGAAGCAGGTTTTAAGAAGTAAGTTCATTCCATAAGGCCCCTGGCAAAATCACTCCATGGAACGGAGTTCTGTGGTGAAGCCGTCAGGTTGTATTGAAGGAAGCTGCAGGAAAGGGCATCATGACCCCATTACTTTTTTTTAATTTTTTTTTTACTAACATATAATGTATTATTTGTTTCAGGGGTACAGGTCTGTGATTCATCAGTCTTACACAATTCACAGCATTCACCATAGTACTTACCCTCCCCAATGTCCATCACCTAGCCACCCCATCCCTCCCCCCCCACCACTCCAGCAGCCCTCAGTTTGTTTCCTGAGATTAAGAGTCTCTTATGGTTTGTCTCCCTCTCTGGTTTTGTCTTGTTTCATTTTCCCCTCCCTTCCCTTATGATCCTCTGTCTTGTTTCTCAAATTCCTCATATCAGTGAGATCATATGATACTTGTCTTTCTCTGATTGACTTATTTCACTTAGCGTAATACCCTCTAGCTCTATCCATGTATCATGACCCCATTACTAAAGCTGCTACAGAATGTTGAGAATCCTCAGTCCTCTGCTTCCCTCCTTTGGGCCTGACCTGTCTGGAAGTCTTGTCTACCTCTCCTACACTTCTCCCTTCTCTGGAAGTTTCCATCTTAGACCTATCTTTGTGTTTCTGTAATGGTCTGTGTTGTTCTCTGCGATATTGTGATTTATAATAAAAGATATATACTTGGTCTTCGCCCCCATTTCTGACACAGAGCTCCTAAGACCCTTGGAATTTCCTAAGTGATGAGAGTGACAAAGGTGTCTTATGTTAATGAGGTGACTTTTGGACCTCATGGAAGGATGAGGGCTGGTTGCCAGGAGAACCATCCAGGTGACTGGAGGGATGTAACTTTCAGTCCCACCCCCAGACCTCCTGGGAGGGGAGGGGAGCTGCAGGTTGAATCGATCACTAATGGCCAATGATTTAATCCACTGTGCTTACATAATGAAGCCTCCCTAAAAACCCAAAGGACAAGGTTGGGAGAGCTTCTGGGATGGTGAACATATGGAGGCGCTGGGAGAGCGGCGCTCCTGGCGAAGGTATGGAAGTTCAGTGCCCCTTCCCCACACCACACACACACACACACACACAGAATTGGGTCCAGGACCCCAAAAGTTTCTCTCCCTAGATTCTGTAAAGGATAGGGAATGTATCTTTTAACTTTATCTTCCCAGGATTGAACACTGCCTGGCCTGCAGTAAGCACACAATATGTGTTTACATGGATGGAAGAGAGGTTGGATGGATGGATGATACTGTTGAAAATATTCCACTGAGTTCTCCAAGAGGAAAAAATGAGCTCTTCTCCTTGTACAGAAATAGACATAGTCACTTGATTCATATCAGCCAAAAACTGAAAAAAGCCCCTGTGTCCCCATTATGGGTGAACACACTGTGTTGTATTAACCCAGTGGAACCCTACTTAGCAATCAAAAGTAATGAAGCTCTAAGGCACACAATAGGAATAAACTTCCAAAATATTATGCAGAGGGATAGAAAACCTACAAGAGACTACATAACATATGATTCCATTTTTGAGAAGATCCAAACAGACAAAACTAACCTAGGGCAGAAAAATACAGGAACAAAGTTTGGGAGGTGGAAAGGGTGGGGATTGACTGGGGAGGGTCATGAGAACTTTCTGGGTGATGAGGCTTCTGCATCCTGATAGTTATTCAGATGGCGTATAGCCGTAAGCCTTTGTCAAAACTCAATCAATGTACGTTTGAGATTTGTGTGTCTCATTGTAAGTAAATTTTACCTTATAAGAAGAAATACCTGTAAACAGATCTCGAAATCTAGTTACACGCAAAAGTATTTAGGGGGAGTGTAATGATAGCTGCAATTTGCTTTGAAATGCATCCAAAGAGCAAAATGGATTGATGGCTGGATAGAGGAATACCCAGATGGAAGATGAAGCAGGCATAGTAAGATGTTAGCAGCAGAATCCAAGCAGTGAGCCTATAGGTGTTCACCAGAAAATCCTGTCAATTTTGCTATAGGTTTGAAATTTTTCATAATAAAATGTTGACATAAAAAGAAACTTCTGACTCACCTAACAGTCCGAGTGGTTCACACGAGAAAGAACTCTGACGTTCTCAGGATATTTGAGAAGCTTTCTTAGGTGAGCAGTTACCTCCGAGGCATTTGGGGAACTGGCCCCTCTCTAAGGAGCCCCACACATACCAGGTGGCCAAACCGGGTACAACCGGTGAGAATTCTACTCTGGTTATTTTTCATCACCTTGTCTGTTCCTGCCCTTTCTCCCCTGAAAACACTGCTCATTTATTTCAAAATAGGAAGAAACGCACCCCCAGGGCTCCCCTTTCTCCTGCACCCAGCCTCATGGGTCTTCGCTCTTTAACCCTTTAGTGTCTGCCTCTTTCAAAAGTCCATCAGAGGCACCTGACTCCGCAGGTTCCCGGCGGCCTCAGCTGCTCCCTCCTGCAGAAGCAGTGCCTAAGGATCACTCTCCCTGACACGTTTCTGCAGCTGCTGAAGAAGAGCATTTACTGGGGTGAAATGTAAGCCCGAAGGGAACTTGAACATCATGCCCACGATTAGAAGTGACATGTGACCCAGGATTAAAAAGCTGGCTGCCAGAGAAAGGAGCGAGCTGATTCTTTTGAGGGGGTCAGATTCAGAAAAACTGCCCGTGTCGGTCCAGAGACTTCTCAGTTTGATCAGTTAAAAGAAGAAAGAGAGAGAGACAGAGAGAGAGAGAGATGATGATGATAAGGAATCCCTTTTAAAAACAAAAACAAAAAAAATTGTCAGAGGCACCCTGTAAAGCGAAGGGAGGAGGGTGGAGAGATCAGTTCGGCTGGAAATGTCTGTGACTTTGTGTCACCTCCTGGCTGCAGGATGTGGGAGATAAGTCACAGCTGAACGCCTCACTCTTCAACTGCAGGGTCTCCCCAGCCAGGAAGTTGCAAGAATCAAGCAGCTATGATGCTGGGTGTTCCAGCCCTCTTGTCGGGAGTTCTGGGGCCAGTGACCTACTCAGAAACAGATACAAACTCTACCCACTGATACAAGGTGAGGAAGTGTGTTCCTCATCCCTGGAGGTATTCAAACTGACACTGGACCAGATTATGAGGGATCACTAAAGACAATTAAAGGATAGAGTGGTTTTATGGGCTGAATTATGTCCCCCACTTCCAAATTCACATGTTGAATTGCCAACCCCCAATACCTCAGAACGTAACCGTATAAGGTTATTGGAAATAACCTTTAAAGAAGTAATTACATTAAGTGGTGACATTAGTGTGGGGTTCTAGTCATGACTGGTATCCTTACATGAAAAGGGGGAGACACCAGGGCCATGTGCACAGACAGATGATCAATGAAGAACTAACGAGAGGGCCGCCACCTGTACACCGAGAAGAAGGGCCTCAGAGGAAACCAACCATGCTGACACCTTGATCTTGGACTTCCGGCCTCCAGAGCTATGAAAAAACAAATTTCAGTTATCTAAGCCCCCCAGTCTGGGTTATTTTGTTATGGCAGCTCGAACAAGCTAAGAGTAGATGGTTTTCCAACTTCCAAATCTTTGCATGTAAGCTAGGTGGTGGTGAGATCTTTGACTTGTTCACTGGAGGATTCCAAACACCTGCTATAGTCCATGATGGAGAGTAGGCCTTCTGTGAGTAATTGTTGAATGAATGAATCTTATTAGACTTTCTCAAGAGTTCTGTGTTAACTGGAAGTTCATAGCCAAGCACAGTGCCTTTTAAGCTTACACGTTGGCCCTTGCTATAGTTCTATTACATTTATTATATATAGCATGTCATATTTCTCCAGTTTGAGTTTAGAAAATGTGGGAAATACAGGCATTAAAAGAGAAAATAAAAGTCTTCTGAAATCCCAGCCCTAATATGTAACTATTGTGAACATTTGGATCACTTTTGTCATTCATAAAAATACACACATACATAAGTTTAAGACAAATTGTAAATGCAATATTTTTTCTTTTCACAGAAGATTGTAGTATATTTTCCTGTCTTATTACATATTTTCTCAAATAGGATCTGTCAGGTATGCATATTATTCTACATGAGAATGGAGTATTGTTTAATCATCTAAAAACTGAGTTAAGTATAACAGAAAAAAATGAAATAAATTTACTTGTTCAAAAAAACATTAATTTTTGAAATTGCATTTAAGGAAGCAATGTATTTTCCCATATTTTAATTGGCTATTTGAACATTTTGTCCTTCTTTTATGATTTTTCTATTGTTTCATGTTTGGAAAAAATTTCCCCATGTCCAAAACAGTTAATCAATCACTTCCATTTTCTATGGGGACATTTCCGTTACCAAACCAATATATGCTCATGATACAAATTTTGAAAATACATGAGAGTTAGAAGAATAAAAAAAAGTCATCTCTAATACTCTGACCTTTTATTGTTTTCCTTCCCACCAATTTTCAATGTATATTTTTACATATTGGTTATCATATAGTACCTATAAAATTTTATATGTTAATTTAAAATTTATCTATATGATTATAAAAAACATCTGATCACTGTATAAAATCTAGAGACTACATACACAGTGTTACTTGGAGAAAATGAAAACAAGTAAATCTGATCCCCCAGGCAGAACCACTGTTAACATTTAGTATACAACATTTCCTTCCAGTTTATTGTACATATTTTTACACAATTGCAGATGTGCAATATGCACAAAATTGCACTAATTTTAATTGTTTTTTCATCTAAAATTAATACATACTCATGGTAGAAAACTGTGTATCCAAATGCATAAAATAGGAAATTAAAATCAGGAATAATGGTACCATTCAAGAGAATCACCATTAATAACTTTGCATATTACCTTACAGAATAATATTCACATGTGTTCTTTGAAAGTAACAAAAGAATATACATATAAATCATATATATGTATATGTGATACATATAAGGCAATATTCATAGGTTTGCTATGTAAGATTATAAGCTTAATAATTAGTATAAACTAATCAAGTCATTTAATGTTTGTTATTTTCATCTGTATTTTGAGAATTCTCAACTTTGACCTCCAAGTTACTGATCTGATTTTCTGCAGAGCAGTTCTACCCTTTACTCCCGCCAATGATGATTTTAATTATCTTTTTGCAAATTCTCTTCCTATGTCAATCAGCAAGTCCCCATTTTTTTCCACTGATTTCTCTCATGGTTTTCTGCTCATCATTCAGGACTTATATGAGGACTTCGGGTTTTTTTTTTTTGAAATTTTCTCTGGTTTATTCATTGTTGTTTCTTAATTGGACTTTTTTATTTTTGATAATTGTAGTTCACATGCAGTTTTAAGAAATAATGCAGAGACCCCATGTACAATTTCCAGGTTCCCCCAATGGTAACATCTTATAAAACTATAGTCCAATATCACAACCAGTATACTGACATTGATACGGTCAAGATACAGAACTGTTCTGTATCCTTCTTGTTCCTTATACTCACACTTATCACTGTCACACTCTCTTTGCCTCCCTTTGTCCTTAACCCTTGGCAACCATTAATCTGTTCTGCATTTCTATAATTCTGTCATTATAAGAATGTTATATAAATGACATAATGTATTACACAACTTTTTGGGGTTCGTTTTTTCACACAACATGATTTCCTGGACAGTCAACCAAATTGTTTTGTGTTTTTATGTTTTGAGACATTTACATAAATGATAAAAATTTTGGTGAACAGACCTTCATGTGGTTCCCATAATCACCACTCCCTGGTATTCATACATTTGTGTCATTCTTCTTGTGTATGAGACCTGCACCTTGCTTCTAACCCATGAAATGACATAAAAAATGATGCAATATATGTGATCATGTTTATGGGATTATGTAAGAGTGTAACGCCATCTTGTTAGAGTCTCTTTATCCCTTGCTTTGTTTTTTTTTTAAGATTTTGTTTATTTATTTGAGAATAAGAGAGAGAGAGTGATTGAGAGCATGAGCGGGGGAGGGACAGAAGGAGAGGGAGAAGCAGACTCTGCGCTGAGCACAGAGCCCGACACAGGGCTTGATCCCAGGACCCTGAGATCATGACCTGAGCTGAAATCAACAGTCTGATGTTTAACCAACTGAGCCACCCAGATGGCCTATCCCTTGCTTTAAAGAAGCAATCTGCCATGGAGCAAGTGGCCATATGAGGAAGCTCGTGTGGCAAGCAATCTTAGATGGCTTCTCAGAGCTAAGGATGACCTCCTGACAAAACTGAAGCCTTCCATCCTGCAGCCACAAGAAAATGGATTCTACAACATTCTAAGGGAGTTTAGAAGCAACTCCTTCACCAGTAGAGCTTCTGATGAGACCACAGCCCTCACTGAGGCTAGGAACGCAGCTTGGTGACATACTGAAGCAGAGAATCCAGCTAAGCCATGCCCAGACTTCTGACCTCCACATACTGTGTGACAATAACTGTGTATTATTTTAAGCCACTGAGTTTGTGGTAAAATAAATACCATAATCTATTACAACTCACCTTTTTTCACTCAACATTGTTTTTGAGATTTGATATATCATATTATTGAATTGCTTTATAGAATTTTAACATATACAAACCACAACTTCTCATTCCACCATTAAAAAAGGATGTATCTTCACTTCTTAGACATTAAAAAACAAGTGCTATAGAGAATATCTTTATACTTCCTCAGTACATATACAACAGACTTCTCTAGAAAATGTATCTCAAAGTAAAATTTCTGGTTCAAAATATATGTGCATCTTTAACATTACTATGTATTGTCAATTTGCTCTCAAAAGTGGTTGCATAATTTTTGCACAGGAGAGTTCCTGATTCTCTACATCTTCACCAACACTTGATACGATCAGACTACATCATTTTTACTAATTTAATCTTATGAAATGACTGATTTTTGTTCCATATCATTAATTACAGTGAGGTTGAGCTTTTCATATATTAATTGATCATTTGGGTTTTCTCTTATATGTAGATTACCTATTCATGTTCTTTGCCTATTTTTCTATTGATAAGTTTTTATTTATCTTATTGATTTGTAGGAAGCTGCTTTGCATTCTGGATTTTTATCTTTCATTAACAACGAATTGACATAAAATTCTTCTAGTTTATAAATGATCTTTCAAGTTTGTTTATGGTATTTTATTTATAAAATTCTAAGGTCAATTTTAAGGTCAAATACATCCATATTTTTCTTTATACTTTGTACATTTTGTATCCTGTAAAAATGTTTTCCCTTCCTCAAAGTCATAAAGATATTATTCTACATGGCTTCTAAATCTTTTCAGGTTTGCTTTCATAATTGTGTCATTGTACACTTAGAATTTATAGTTTCATCGTGAATATTATTCAGGCATGTAAAGAGGAAAATCCTGCCACTCGCAACAACATGGATGAACCTGGAGGACATTATGCTAAGTGAAATAAACCAAATAGGAAAGACAAATATGTATGAGCTCACATATATATGAAATCTAAATACAGTTGAAGTACCAGAAACAGAAAATAAAATGGTGGTTGCCAGGGGCAGGGGGAAATGAGGAGATGTTAGTGAAAGTGTACAAACTTTCAGTTATAAGATGAATAAGTTCTGGGTATTTAATATACAACACAGTGACTATACTGTTAATAATAATAATATGATACTGTATTGTATACTCCAAATTTGCAAAGAGCATAAATCTTAAGTGTTTTCACCACCAAAAAAAACAAACAAACAAACCACCAAAATGACTATGTGAGGTGATGGATGAGTTAATTAGCTTGATTATGGTAATCTTTCACAATGTCTATATATATCAAGTTATCACATTGTACACCTTAAATATACACAATTTTTATTTGTCAATCATGCCTCAGTAAAGCTGGAAAATAATGCCATTTATACCAGACATACTCCTTTGATAACTGGCGTAAAGCTATGTTGTGTGTGCATAAGAGCATAAGCTTTCTTAGAACTATTTCAACACAGCTACACAAATCTAGAGAATCCAGTGGAGTATTACACTCAGTGAATTGTTTTACATAGCATTTCACTGATTACCCTTCAACTTATTCTAAACAGTTTCCAAAGTTTGTCACCATTTTATAGATGGTAAAACAGACGAGGCATAAGTGAAAGGCATTTCAGAGTTTCCCTCACTCCTTGACCATATCGGTTCATTTCTGCTTTATTTTTTCAAAAGTCTATCTTCTTTGTGACCATGCTGAATTCTCTGATGACAGGTTAATGCTGCCAAGCTGGCAACTTGAAATGAAGTAATTTTAAAACCTGCATTCTAATAACAGGAGTCGCGCACTTTTGAGCCTATAACTAATTCAAAAGCAATTGAAGTCTCCCAAGGAGAGCCCACTGTAGTGGGTAGCAATCCCCCGGGCTCCAGAGTGAAGCTGTGAGACGGGCTAACTCCATCAGGCAAATATGCAGGCAGGCAGGTTGTCTCCTGGAAAAGAGAGAGCCCAAAATAGAATAAGGATAGAGTTGATCACACCACAGTCAGGCTACCTGATCAACTCCCTTAAAAGTCCATATTCCTACAAACAAACTAACCCTGTTGCATTGCCCTGATTGCAAGCAGGACTTGTACATTGTGCATACATTTCTCAATAAATGCTAACAGAATAGTACCATTTAAATGTGGGGCATCTGTTATGCACTGAACACTAGAAAACATAACTGCTCTATAGTTTTGAGCAGCACACAGTGGTTTCTTTGAACATGAACTGAATGACCTCAGTGTGTTTGATGTGGTGGTGGGCATGCTTCTCCTATCAGTGTTGAGATTCCATGAGGATGCACACATGTAAAATAACGATGACGACTAAATGGAAGTGTCACTGGGACACCTGGGTGGTGCAGTCAGCTAAGTGTCTGACTGTTGGTTTTGGCTCAGGTCTTGATCTCAGGGTTGTGAGATCAAGCCCTGCTTCAGGCTCTGTCCTCAGTGCAGTATCTGCTTGAGACTCTCTCATTCTCCCTCTGGCCCTCATGGTTGTGCTCTCTTTCTCTCTCAAATAAATAAATCTTTAAAATAATCAATTAATTAATTAATTAAAAGTGTCACTAACAAAGTATACAAAAAGAATGGGAAAAAATGGCTCTGTCAGAGTAAATGTGTGATGACTTAGAAAAAAGGGAGATGTTACTCAAATGGGATAATTCCCAACAGTTATGAAAAGTGGGGAAATACCAACTGATTTGGGGATTTTGTTTCTCTGCAGTCCTTCATCCACGTGGCTGGTTTACTCCCAAGAAAGGGAAGGCAGAACAGTCAATAAAACTAAAAGACAACCTACTGAACAGGAGAAGATACTTGCAAATGACATATTCAATAAAGGGTTAGTATCCAAAATATATAAAGAACTTATACAGTTCAACACCTAAAAGACAAATAATCCAATTAAAAAATGGGCAGAAGATATGAACAGATGCTCCTCCAAAGAAGACATAAAGATGGCTGACACATGAAAATATGCTCAACATCACTTGTTATCAGGGAAATGCAAATCAAAACTACAAAGAGATATCACTTCACACCTGTCAGAATGGCTAAAATCAAAACCGCAAGAAACAACAGGTGTTGGCGAGGATGTGGAGAAAGGGGAACCCTTGTGCACTGTTGGTGGGAATGCAAACTGGTGCAGCCACTGTGGAAAACGGTATGGAGTTTCCTCAAAAAATTAAAAATAGAACTACCCTGCGGGGCGCCTGGGTGGCTCAGTCGTTAGGCGTCTGCCTTCTGCTCAGGTCATGATCCCAGGGTCCTGGGATGGAGCTCCGCATCGGGCTCCCTGCTCGGCGGGAAGCCTGCTTCTCTCTCTCCCACTCCCCCTGCTTGTGTTCCCTCTCTCACTGTGTCTCTCTCTGTCAAATAAATAAATAAAATCTTTAAAAAAAAAAAAAAAAAGAACTACCCTGTGATCCAGTAATCACACTACTGGGTATTTACCCAAAGAATACAAAAACACTAACTTGAAAAGATATATACACCCCTCTTTATTGCAGCATTATTGACAATAACCAAATTATGGAAGCAGTCCAAATGTCTAACAATAAATGAATGAATTGAGATGATGTGGTGCAGATATATATATGTACAATGGAATATTATTCAGCCATATAAATAATGAAATCTTGCCATTTGCAACAACATGGATGGAGCTAGAGAGTATAATGCTAAGTGAACTAGTCAGAGAAAGAGATGATACTGTATGATTTCACTCATATGTGGAATTTAAGAAACAAAACAAATGAGCAAAGGGGAAAAAAGAGGGAGAGGGAGACAAATCAAGAAACAGACTCTTAACTATAGACAACAAACTGATGGTTAGCAGAGGGGGTTTGGGTGAGGGGCTGGGTAAAATAGGTGATAGCAATTAAAGAGGACACTTACCAGGATGAGCACTGAGTAATGTACAGAATTGTTGAAAAAAAGAAAAGAAAGGGAGGACAATTTTCAGTGCTTAGCTCCGAGTTTCAATCTAGACTTAAAAGTCCACAGCAGGTAGTCTTGAGAGGTAGATTTCCAAAAAGAGAAAAGGATTTTCTTAGACTTCCCCAAACTAGATGTTTACATATCAGGAAGTAAAGCTTGGAAGGAATCACCATGTGGTAAATCTTGGGCAAACACAGGCATAAAAATGGTGAAGGGAACTGTCTCCACACAGGAAGGCTTAAGCCATCCCTGTGCTAGAGGAGGGCACAAGAAACTGAAGAGCACAAGATGAAAGACTAACACCTCCCTCCCCACACCTTGGAGGATGGGTAAACCCCAGTGGGCAGGAGTTGAAACATCCAGATGAGGATGCCAGATGTCATTCTCCCAATGCCACAAGGAAGCACAGATTCTCCACTATGCCCATATACTATCTTAGCAGGGAGGCAACCGGCTGGGGGGAGAGGGGGAGGAGGTGGATAATAAAACCCTGACTGCAAGGGGAAAAGAGAATGACTGAGTCATTGACCTAAAGACAGAGAGATCAGGTTTCAAATGGATGATATATCTTTGATGGGTAAGACCAAGTACTTTTCATCAAAAGAAATCCTGGCGATTTGAAAGCAAGAGAGTTCAGTTATAGAGATAGTTGTAAAGGTAGTTACATTCACTTAAAGATAAGAAATGACCAATTTAAAAGCCAAAGTAGGATGTTAGAAATATTGGTGAAATAGGGGAGCTCTTTATGGTATTATGGCAAGGGAACCTTAAAGTATCTGGATACTTAACCAATCAAAACATCCCTTCCTTTGGGTTCCCTAAAGAACAGAAGTACCCAGGATCATAACAGTAGGTGGAAAACCCATTTCTTGGCCTTAAACCACAAACCAGAATCACATTAACTGGTGCTGCATCAGGTGGAGAATACTTTTTTTAGAGATGATTAGTTCTGATTGGTTTCACACTTAACCACATCACTGGGATAAAACAAAAGGTGACCAAAACACTAGGGAATTCCCAGGAGAGTGTGCATCAGTTCCCAGTGCCCAGGGCTGAGTTAGTCCGGGGTGGACAGAGGCAGCGACCCTTCTGGCTGTCATGTATAAGGCAGGGAGGGAGAAGGCTGTGATGGTGAGAACACATATTCTCAACAGGAGACAGTTGGGCCATAATGGAAGCCCCTGCTGCATGGAAGAGTAAGAAAGCCAAGCCCGCTCCCTATAACTCATCTAATGCACAATGACTCCATGCACCATTGTTTCCAAAGATAGCCCCTGCTCTTTTGCTAAATGAATGTGAATTTCCTCCCCATCAAGAGGTGTTTATTTTCCCTACCCCTGAGTCAGGCTGGCTTTGAGATAGCTTTGACCAATAGAATGCCTGGTAATGGGTATTAAAGAGGGCACGTACTGCATGGAGCACTGGGTGTTATACAAAAACAATGAATCATGGAACACTACATCAAAAACTAATGATGTACTATATTGACTAACATAACATAATTAAATTAAATTAAATTAAAAAAAAAAAGAATGTCAATGGAAGTGATACCGTGCATGAGCCTGGCCCAAGCCTCAGTAGACCTTACATTTTCTGTCTTTATGCTCTTGGGACCACCATGTAGACCACCAGTCTAGCCTACTAAAGGTGAAAGTTCACATGCAAGTAAACCAGGTCATACTGGACAATAGTCAGCACCAACCGCCAGACTTAAGAATGAGGCCATGTTGCAGACCCCAGCCCCACTGAGCCCCCAGCTGAAGGCAGCCACTTGTGTGAGCTCGGCTGAAGCCAGCAGAGGAACTTCCCAGCCCACACACAGAATTATAAGAAAAAATAAATTGTTCCTGTTTTAAGTCACTAAGTTTTTTTATTGTGTAGGAATAGATAAATAAAACAAAAAGCCAACATGGTCTGTTCCTCCTCTTGGACCTGTGCGATCAGCATCTTGGATTCTGGAGGGTAATAGCCCCAGCAGAGCTAGGAAGATATATGGGGGAGGGTAAAGCAAAGCAGCCACCTCCGCCTAGGAGATCAAGCAGGGACAGATTGAGGATTAACCAATTGATGCTGATCCCCTGGGTTTTGCATTGGAACAAGCTCAAGCTTCCCTTTCACTTTGCTTGTTGATGAGTGCAAAGAGAGGGACACAAGCCTGGGTGCCAGGATCTGTGGGTTCTAATTACTCACTGTGACTTTTAGATGTATTGCTTAAGCCACCTGGGCCTCAGTGTCATCACCAGTAGAATGTCCTCAACCGCCCTGCCTATTTCACAGCAAGGGATGCTGTGAGGATCCAAAGAGAAAAGCACTCTGGAAACTCTGAAGCATGATGCCAACATGAGACATTTCTATAAATAGGATTCAATGCTATTAATTAGATCCATTGTCATTTATTGAATCCGCGGCCCCCTCAAATTATTTGATGAGATAAAAGGAAACATTTTATGGCTGGAAGTCATCACTACCATCATCTCACAAATACACGCTTTTACAAAAAGGTGTGTCCAGCACTGAAACCCAGAGCACATAGAGCAAAGTGTCCCAGAAGGATCCTTAAGAAAGGATGAATACCCAACTTTTACATCAACATGGATGGGACTGGAGGAGATTATGCTAAGTGAAATAAGTCAAGCAGAGAAAGTCAATTATCATATGGTTTCACTTATTTGTGGAACATAAGGAATAGCATGGAGGACATGAGGAGAAGGAAGGGAAAAATGAAGGGAGGGAAATCGGAGGGAGAGATGAACCATGAGATACTATGGACTCTGAGAAACAAACAGGGTTTTAGAGGGGAGGAGAGAGGGGGGATGGGTTAGCCCGGTGATGGGTATTAAGGAGGGCACGTACTGCATGGAGCTCTGGGTGTTATATGAAAACAATGGATCGTGGATCACCACATCAAAAACTAATGATGTATTGTATGGTGACTAACATAACGTAATAAAATTTAAAAAATTAAAAAAAAAAAAAAAGAAGGATCCCTAAACCACAGAAAAAGAGGGAAATGCAGAGTAACATGAATCATCTCGGTCTCCTGGCCTCATTTCCAGATCTACAAAACTGGAAAACGTAGAGCACTATTTACCAAGCTCTTAACATGTTCTAGGGGTAGAAAATGAAGAGAATTAGCCATCACTCATCACCTGCCATGTGCCCGGTACTCCATGAAGATATTTTCTATGTGTACTCTTTATGATTCCTTTCAACCATCCCATGAGATACAGAAAAGGAAACTGATTTTCAAGGAGATAAGCAATATTATAAGGTACAAAGGAGGACGATGATAAGATTAAGAAAGTTTCTACTGATGACAGAGAATATGTGATAGTTTCAAAGAACAGATAAAATTTTAAGTTAAAAAAAAAGGCAAAATGTGCTAGAGAAAAAACAGGCGTGAGGTATAATGTGAGAAAAGAGGATTCTTCTGGAGGTGTAGTTTGGCTGGAGCATAGCTGTGTATAGATAGTACAGGAAGATGAGATTAGAACATGGGGCTGAGACTCTCCATCAACAAGGGTTCAATCAGAACAGCAAAGCCAGTAGGATATATATGGGTTCACTACAGGGAAATTCTCACGCAATTGTGGAAGCCAGTTAAATAGTCTCCATAAGGCTGTTGTATTTGCGTCTGATGCTGGTGCTTAAAATCCACAGGGCAGGCAGTTAGGAAGAGAAGGTCAAGAGCAGGCTGGAACTTTCATAACCCAATAATACAAAGAAAACTAAGCCAATTTAAAAATGGGTAAAGTATCTGCATAGACATTTCTCCAAATAAGCTATATAGTCAATACATACATGAAATGATGCTCAACAGCAGTAGACATTAGGGGATTTAAATCAAGACCACAGTGAGATACCCCTTCACAAACACTATGACAGCTACAATCAAAAAGATGGATAATAATAAACGCTGGCAAAGATGTAGAGAAATTAGAATCCTCGTGAATTGCTGCTGGGAATGTAAAGTGGATCGTTTGGCAGTTTTTCCAAATGAGTTACCATATGACCCAGTGATTCCACCCTTAAGTGTATATACCAAAGAGAAATGAAAACATATGTCCACAAAAAACTTGTACACAGATGTTCATAGCAGTATTGTTCATGGTAGCCAAAAGGTGGTACTAATGTAAAGGAAAAAATAAACAGAAGGTGGTACATCCATACACCAGAATATCATTCACCAGTAAAAAAAAAAAAAGAATGAAGCACTAACACATGCTACAACATGGGTGAATCTTGAAAACATTTGCTAAAGGGAAAGAAGCAGGACACATATTGTATGTTTCCATATATATGAAAAGTCCAGAATAAGCAAATCTATAGAAACAGAAAGTAGGGCTAGAGGTGAGGGGCAGGAATATGGGAATAGGGAGTGACTGTCTTGGGTATGGAGTTTCTTTTTGGGATGATGAATATTCTACAATTAATTGTAGTGAAAGTTGTGCACCTCTGTGAATATACTAAAAAAAACAATGAATTGTACGTTCAAATGTGTGAAATGTATGGTATATGAATTATATCTCAGTAGATCTGTTAAAAAAATAAAAACCATGCATGAGCTGGAATCTGATAAGGACGGACTGAAACCCTTTTCCATTCTTATTTCTAACCTTCAAAACAAGGGAATCCTGCAGAAGCTGGGTGTCTTCATCATGGAGCTACCCTTGCATGCTTGGCTTAGGAGTCAGAGAAACTAAAGGAGGATCCAGGGGAAGGTAAAGCAATTCAGGCCCAGACACTGCTTACTGCCAGCAAGGTGAGCCAGCAGATCACTAGCAATGTGTGCACACTACAAAATGGCAGCCACTTCCCTTCTGCCCTCCAGGCCTCACAAGAGCCTCCCTGGTGGCTCATGCTAGCTGGACACAGAAGAGAAGGGACCTCTGGGAAATGTAGTTCAGCCTGGACAAGCTGAAACATTCTCAGGCCTTCAGCTTGGACTGAATTACACCGCTGGCTTTCCTGGGTCTCCAGCTTGCTGACAACAGATCGTGGGACTGCTCAGCCTCCATAATCACGTGAGCCAATTCCTCATAATAAATCTCTTTATATATATCCCATTGGTTCTCTTTCTCTGGAGAACCCTGGCTAATACAGTGATGTTTCAAGGAGTGGTAGGTAATTACTTCCAAAAAATGAAGGCAGAAGCAAAGAGAAACTGTTGTCAGAACAGCAACTAGATTGGGGCCAGAAATGCTATAGAATAAGAAGTAGATTTTTTTTTTTTATCAAGTCTTTCATTAAAGAGTTGAGCCCCAGGTTCATAAATACAGAGTGAGTAGACAAGGTGAGCAAGGTAGAGTGTGCATTATTCCAAAAGCAAAGGAAAATATACTCCAACAGGTGATTTTGTGAGTGTTGTCCGTAACCATGGTTTCCCTGGGTGGAATTTCTGAAGGCCAGTTAAGGAGGGATCCAGATCTGGCTCTGATACCAATTGTGGCAGCAACTTTAAAGACATTTCACAGAAAACACAAGTAGCAAGACAGACAATTGCTCAGAGTTCTCAAGAGCTGCAGGGCAGTTTTGTAGGATGGAAGAGAGTTGACTATATTGGCAGCCATCAGAACGGACATCACTCAACACAGAACTGGGATGATATAGTCTCATTCTGGAAAAATGTTGTGGATGTGTCAGAGAAGCTAGTAAGATGGCAAAGATGAGGAACCCTGGGAAGATATCAGGGTCCCTGGCATTCCTGTTTGTGCTTATCACCTACCCAGAAGGTTCAAGTCACCCGCTGAACAGGAGAGCTTCGAGTCCTGTTTGCCTCAAGGGGAAGCCATTTTGCCAAGGAAGTCATTCCTCCCTGAAAATTCCTGATCCTGATTCCCTCCATTTCCCTAGAAATGACATCTTAATTGATTTTTAATTATTTTCATTTCTCAAAGTTAATTACCCTCCAAAGTTATCATCATGGCCAAATCGCTCTGCCTGCATCTGTGTACGTGTGGGATGGGGGTGTATGGGCGTGTGGTTTGTGGGGGTAAACATGTACATGGACTTAGTCATCTGTGATTGTCTTTCTTGGTCAAAGATAATTGTCACAATCTTGATATTACATGTGTGACAACAGCTGAGAACAGCCCATTGGTACAGGAGAAAACAACAACTGAGAAATGTCTTCATGCTTGTGTCCAGGATGGAATTTCACACATTTTCTCAGCTCATGACATGCTGGGTATCTCAGTAATCTTTTATTTTCATGGCAACCCTAGGCCAAAAGAAAAACCTGTTCCCTTTATTAAGTAGTTAGGCCCAAAGAACTTAATAAGTAGTTATGTCCTAACAACTTAGCAGCCATTTGAAAAAAATAATGCACATAAATGAAGGGAGGGTCCCAATCACCCCCACCATCTGCATCCTCAATCACCCCATCTTTGTTCAGCCACTCCTCCCATCCTGAAGTATCCGCCCGCCCGGTTCTCTCCCCACACACAGTTTCTGTCTTCATGAAACACTCAAGTATTACCCTACCCACCTGTCACGCCCTCCCCCCACTCTGCCGTGAGAATTGCTCACACTTTCCTCCATGCTTCCAGAGGACTCTGTCCGTGCCCTTAACACAGTATCAGTTATTCACTGGTGATAGACTGCTTATGTTAAAGTGAGGAAATGTGTTTAATTCATGGCTCCCTCTTCAGCTCCTAATGGGGTCTGCCAACTTGTAATTGCTTAATACACGTTTATTCACTGAATGAATGATCGATGTTCACAATCTCGCCAAGAAACCTGTAGGTGACACTGTGTGAGAACCCTAGGTGCCAGCCTGCATATAAATGCACAGCCCTATATATATATGTGTGTGTGTGTGTATGCAAGTCTACATACACATGTGCAAGTCTACGTATACATTTGCACTTATAATTATATATGCATTGTGCCTAAACATCCTCCTACATCCCGGCTTCCTGAATATTGATTCTGGATCCTCATTCTGGGCAGAACACAGAGAGATTAAATTACTCACTCAAGGTCACACAGCTAGTACATGGCAGAATTAGAATTTAAACCCAGGTAAGTTAGCTCCATGTTCTTAACTGATACGCTCTCCTGCCTCTCATTCCTCCTGGCTGAATTCTTTCATAGGAGTACGTCTACAACAATGAAGTCTTTCCCAAAACAAGTGAAGTGAACTGCTTATATTTTGTCCCCCAAACTCACCCCTGCTGCCCACTACTTCCTCAGACACCCATCTATCATCATAAAATCTAGGAATTCAATAAATTCAGCAAACAAATAAGTAGTGCCCTAATCTGTACCAGACACTGGGGTAGAGCATGGCCCCTACCATGGCTGAAAAGAGAAAACACAAGCATCACAGACCATAAGAGGAAAATAGACAAGGTGTATAGGACTATGGAATAGGATGTAGCACCTCATGCTGTTAAGAAAATCACAAAAAGGGCACCTGGGTGGCTCAATCGGTTGGGTATCTGCCTTTGGCTCAGGTCATGATCCCGGGGTCCTGGGATCAAGCCCCACATTGGGCTCCCTGTTCAGTGGGGAGCCTACTTGTCCCTCTCCTTCTGCATCTCCCCCTGCTTGTGCTCTCTAGCTCTCTCTCTCAAATAAATAAAATCTTTTTAAAAAATCACAAAAGACCCCAGAGGAGGACACCAGGCTCCCAGAAAGTAGGGTTTCTATTCAAACCAGTCAGATTGAATTCATTCCAAAATAAATAGTCAAATTCTGAGTGAGGCTGGTGCATTTGAGGCAGCACCATGCTGCCCCAAGACAAGGAGACAAGGGAGCGTACACACTCAGCTCTACTGAAGCCTTAGGCAAGCCATTCCCCAAGTCCGTGACTTGGTATCCTCCTCTGCAGGTGCTCCATGGACCAGGCTGAACTCAATAGACTATCTTTAGCTCCAAAACCTCAGCCCATCCTATATTAGGTTCCAAATATGTGATAAAATATTCATAATAGTTCTCCAAAAATAAGTAGAAAGAATAGAATTTAAAGTAGACGCAGTTATTTTAACTTTTGGCAAAAGAACCTAGAGACCAATGGCCAGTGGCCACCGAACCCATAGGGATATAGAGTCTTTCATCCCTGACCCATCATTCTTCTTGAATACCAGAGCAACAACACTCAGATCACTCCCTGCTGCCCCTCATACTCTGAAACTTGCCCTGTTGATAAGCAATATTTAATATCACTGAGCACTACCTTGTGCCCAGAATTGTACTAGACCCTCCCTGTCTATAGCCTTACTTCACCTTCTTAGCAACACTATGAAGACAGACTAGCATACTACTTTCGTGGATGAGAAAACAGACTCAGAGAAGATAAGTCATTTGCCTAAGGTCACACAGCAAAAGCCAGTTGAGAATATTATTCTACATTTAATGCCCCTTCCACTCTGTGTACATAGCTGACTTTGACAGTGCGTAGTAGAGTGGAGGAGGCAAAATAAGAAATGATTCAATAATAAGGGATATGTTCTGAAGACAAAGCCCAGAAAACCAAAAGGTTATATTACATCAAAGTTTTCAAGGCGTATTCATCCTCTGTTAAAAACACAGCATGTAAACCCTGTGAATATTTAACTTACCTAAAAAGAAGAGAACCTGTATTATTTCTTTTCCTTGCCTGTTTGCTGCTACCTTGCTTGCTCTCAGTTGCTCTCCACAACTGATTTTTGTCCCCTTCCTTTTTTCAAATTTGCTCCAGAAAATGCCTCTGCTGGATATAAACACTGAGAAGGGCAGCTCCTGGTTCCTTTGAGCATAGGATAAAGTATTCTGAAAGTCACACTTACGTCCAGCCACTTGAGAGCCAAAGCAGTGTGCATCGGTTTATGACTGCTGAGAAGCAGGCACCAAGATGGAATTAGACACACAAGAGATTGGTTGGGTGAAATACCTGTAAAGATAAAAGGAAGAGAGAATGGGAGTAGATTGGAGAGAATCTTCAGACTGTAATGCATTTCTGACACCAGTGAAGAGAAGGAAGGGAAGGAAGGAGAAAGGGAGAAAGGGAGGAAGAGTGGGAAGGAGGGAGGGAGGGAGGGAGGGTGGAAGGAAGGAAGGAAGGAAGGAAGGAAGGAAGGAAGGAAGGAAGGAAGGAAGACCATCCACCAAAAGGATAGGTCTGTGGAGAATCATCATCTGCCACAAAATTCTCCATATAAAAGATACTCACTTAAATTGAGAGAATGAATGAACCATCTCCATATTTAAGCTACTAACCTATGCTTTAATGTCTCCCCTTTGAGGTCTTTCATTCAGCAAATAGATACATGCATCTACTACCTACCAGACATTATACTGGGTACTAGGGATGCTGGTATTCATGGTTCCTGCCTGCAAGAGATGAATAGTAATCAGAAATATGAGCAAATACTTATTTTTCTAAGTGCTCTAATAGCAGGATACACAAGGCACTTAGATGATTGCTATGGTTAGTATGTGTCTGTTGTAAGGAACATCAAACCCCCCAGGAACTGACTTAAATAGGATGGTTATTGCTTCCCATAATTGCTCTTACAACAAAGTTATGTTTTCCTCTCTTTCTGTGTTCAGAAAGGGTGTCTGTAACCTAAAAATTTATCTTTACGGGACCTCCATATCTATGCACTAATATCTCTATTTTTTTCTACCAAGTCCACTAAATGCTACAATCTTGATAGTCTCTTTCACAAGGTGTAAGAGGCAGCTGATTAACCAAGTGGAACCCTCTACTGTGCCCTTCATCCCATCTCAACGAATTCCACACTTGAGAGTGTTATTAACAATGCCTCAATTTCTGCTACCAAGGTCGCCATAATTTGAGATGCCTTGAGTTGTGAATAATAAAAATAATAATAATAATAAAATAATAAATATTTAAAAAATAATAATAAAAAAATTAACTCAAAGTAGTTCCCTACAAAGAGGCTATATGGGTGAATAATGAAGATCTTGATGTAGGGAAGTGTTGGTCTGATGCGGCAGCTCCATAATATCATCACATCCATCTCTCTTCTGTTTACCATGGTGCCAGCTTCATCCACACGCAGGTTGCCCTTCATGGCTACAAGATGGCTGCCAACAGCTACCACGCTCTCTTGGACCATATCAAGAGAGAGGGGAAGGGCATTACTACTAGAAGCTCTCTGAGAAAAATGAGGAAGTGTAATCCCAGAAACACCTAGAAAACAATTCTCATTTCATTGGTCCCAGGGGACCATAAGCACAGCCCTGAACCAATCACCATGGCCAGGAAATGCGATTTTTACTAATTAAAATTGTCCTGAACCATGTGTGAGGGTTCAATCTTCTTCCCTCAAAGCACATGTATTTGAATAGGAGGGGTGTTTATATCTGAATAAAAACTGGGGTTTTTCTAAAAACAGGTACCGGAGCTACAAAAACAATTTCCTCTATGATGATCATGATGGTGGCAGCAAACATTTACTGAACCTTCTCTGCATGGGGCCTTGCTAAGTAAGCTGATGAACCCTAGAATGGACGCATCCCTGCTCACAGCATGTCTCCAAGAAATCCAGCCAGAGAAGCTTGAGCCTAACCCTTCTGAAGCAAAAACCCAGCCAGGCTCAGCTGAAACTCTGTCACCCCTTTCCTTATCTCTGAGCACCCTTATTTCACTGTTTTGTTTGCTTAAAGCCTGAGGCAGACAATTACTAAATTTAGGCAAGATCCTGACAGGACCCAAAGGTCTTTTTACTCAAACAGAAGTCATTTGTTCTGATGAGCCCCACTCATCATGTCCTGACCTTGGAGCTCAACTAATTTTTCGCAAGAAAAAGTCTGGGTGCCTCTGACTCTTGCTGTTGAATATGTTCCCATTAAGAAGGTCATCGCCTCCCTCAGCAGGGACCTGACTGGAAATTGGCTATGAGGACTCTATAACCGGGCACTGAAGGCAAGTAAGTTGGGTTTTCTGAAGCACCTGGGAAAGAAATGGAAATCAGATCCCACCTGAGCCAGAGTGGCCTCCCTGGTTCAAAATCATCCTTGTGCCACTAAAGTTTCCCAGGAATCCATAAAGAAACAAGCATCTGCCCAGAAATTCCCCTCATCACTGCCTCTCTTCCCTTGGCTGACTCCTCTTCATCCCTCAGTACTCACCTAGCTTGTCTACTCCTTGAGGAAGTCTTATAGTCTCTTCCCTCAACCTCACAGATTGTATAGCTTCCCCTTTTGACCCTTGTCACACTCATCACCCTCTTTCTCTCCACTGTACACTTCACCCATGTTAGCCAAATGGCTTGATGACTTGTCTCTGACCCCCACTAGATTATGGGTGCCTAAAGAGTAGGAATAGAGTCTATTTTCAACTATATCGTTAACCTTTATATCCTTAACTTTATCCACTATAGTGTCTGGCACACATTAGGGGTTCAATAATTATCACAGAAGGAAGGAAAGAAAGGAATAAGTAGACAGACATCCAGAGGGAAAATGTCTTGTTGATCTTCTTTTCAGTTCCACCAGCCTCATCATAGAGTCTTCTTGACTTGAACTTGGTGCTCTCTCTTTTCTAATCCTGCAAACTTTGATGGTGATGGGGTATTGTCTCTGCCTGCCTTCTCCAGCCCCAGATTCTGGGAGGTCAAGGGAGTGGTTGGCAGAACAAGCCTGAAGGGGATGGTGCAACATCAAAATTCAACTGGGAAAACCAGATCTTCTACTCTTGGAGGTGTGGAGTGCAGGTAGTGTGCCCCACTGAGAGCGAGTTCTTTCTCTCTACCTTTCCCACAGCATGAGGCATTCAGGAGGAAAAAGCAATCAATTGGAGAAACACTAGCTTAAATGGAAACAAAGGAGCTTCTTTAATGGGGAATTTCTTAGAAGTTGAATACACTGTGAGATATGAATCTGTGAGATAGGGATAGAGGATTCAATTTTTTCCCCAAATAAGTAACCACCTGATTTTTTGGGCAGGGATTAACAGTTTACTTAATTACTGTCTTGTAGAATAGTGCTTCTCAAACCATTTGTGACATAGAACAAGTTTAGGTTTATTTTTAATTTCCAATTTGCTCGGTCTTACTCTACATGACCAGAGCACAGCCCATGCCACATGCCATTCACCACATGTATTTGACAATATCTGCAATGGTTATATTTGCTTCAAGAAGACAAGTCCGTTGAACAATTGGATATTGAAGCAATGTTTAAATTCTTACTCTAAATTTCTGTATTTACTTTATTGCATACCAGTTAAAAAAAAAAAAAAAGAGTTCATTGAGTAGTACTGTCATTAAACACCTGCTAGATAAAATTCCTCTCTCTTGAAATCTTTCCTACCAAGTCAGATGTCCAAAAACATCTCTCTGCCCCTCTCCCTCAGAAACATAATTAGAGAGTGAGCGGATGAACCACCAGCTCTCAATTTCCCATATTAATTTCCAGGCTTCCAATTAATTGATTTTTCATCATTGAAATCCCATAGTAATAAGTAGCTTGTATATAAATTTGACAGGTATGCCGGGTGGATAAGAGTATGCCATGGACATGTAGTGGCATTATTAATGATCTTGTCATCAATAAAATTGCAATTTTTAAAAAATAAAGCCTTAAGCTTAGCTCGTGAATGTGTCTGAGACCATCTTGCATGCCTGAGAAAAGTTGCTGATCCTAAAGATTTTTTTTTCTCTTTGTGTTGCAACTTGAGCTTCTTTTGATGTTTGCCTCTTTGGATATTACTTAAATAATTAAAGCAGCTATTTTTGACCTACTTTACATACAGGAAGTTTAAATTCCATTATTGAATTAGAAAATTCTCTAAAGGCGCTTTATTAGAGAGAAGATACCAGATAGATAGACGATAGATAGATAGATAGATAGATGATAGACAGGTAGATAAATAGATAGATAGATAGATAGATAGATAGATAGATAGATAGATAGATAATAGATAGATAGAATCTGGATTTTTTTAATGAAAAATGTGGATACTGTGAAATCCAGATGATCACAAAGCCCCATTGTGATTCTCTGTAGCCCCCAGGTGCAGACTTCCTGCTAACTTCAAAGGGAATTGAGGAGGAAGAAAGTAGAGTGCCTTGGGAATGCACTGCAGGCTTTTGCTACCTGGTGAGAAGGTTGTAATGTCCATGTAGTTTATTTCTACAAAAGGGCCTGATGGAAAAGTTCAATCTGCCTTCATGGGCAGCTCTCGGAGCCAGTTCTGTAGTGCAGAAGAAGCATGGCTCCAACCACGGGCCACTTTGAGCCCGGCTCTATCAATCAGCATCGACTCTGTGGAATCCTGGGCAAGTCACCTAACCTCTCTGCACCTCAGTTTCCTTATTTTTAAGATAGAGATAATAAAGCTAAATTTCTGGAGCTGTTATGGAGATTAAAAGTAAGGTTTTAAAGCTCCCATCACATAACAGATATTCAGTAAGAGGTATTTATTGTCACTATTATTACGTATGCCTGGGGATTCTCCTCTCCCCATATAAGATCCATTAGGGTCTTTCCCCTCAACCTACTTCTTCATGAAATCCAAGCTTTTACGCCGTCAACCTGTCAGCCCAGCTTCCCTGCCCATGGCAGCCTGGAAGAGACCCACACGACCATGACTCCAATGTCACTAGCAACATCACAGTGAAGATGGTCTCTTCTCACTGGCCTTACCCCTCTCTTACTAGTTTTCAAAAACATGGCCTCACTCACTCAATTTTCTTATAGCTCTCATACTTCTAGCCCTGTCGGTGACAACTTGAGGGCACCATTTCATCACCTAGATAGTACTAGAAGATGTTTAGGAGATGCAACTATGTACTGAATACATCCTTTCTCACCACTCAGAACAGAACCCAGGGAGCTCAGCCCTAACTTTTATGATGGGGGAGGGGGTACTCTACATATTCAGGCAAAAGTGGTCTTTATTCTATCTGTTCTTCAGTCCTTCCTCCTATGTCTAGAAGATCAACCATTCATCTCAAAGTCCTCCAGTTTCTCTCCCCGGATGGAACTCTGGACAGCCTGTCCTGTTATGTTATGCTCTCCTAAGTGAGAGCCTGAAACTCTCCATTCTTACTCATGCATTGATTCAACAACCCATTACTGAGGCACAGTGGTAGGACCTAAAGGAATCAATGATGAGAGAGAAATAAAAGATGCCATCTCTACCTTCACGAGAAAGGCATTCATCAAATAAATAACATTACAATTGTGTTCATGTGCTGTGCAGTAATACCTAGTACTATTAAAGGAAATAATAAGGGAAATTGACTTGGTCCAAGACATCAAGGAAGGCTTGTCTAAGGCAGTGATCTTAGCTTCAACCTGAAAGATGAGGAACATTAACTAGATGAAGTGAAGGCAGGGGTGGGTGTGAGAGGTTATTCCAGGTAAAAGAAATATATATTCGAAGGCCTGAGGCAAGAGGTTATATGGTGTGCATAATTGAATCCCCAGGGAAATGAGAATGAGACTCATGAGAGGAGCAGGCAACATCCATATTATGTAAGACTTTGTAGGACCTCTCACGGATTTTGGTCTTCTGCCCAACAGCAATGAGAAGCCACTGAAGTGATGTCAGTGGTTGGAAGATGATATGATAAAATTTGTACTTTCAGGAAGATGTTATTGGGTTTTCTGCTAATTGGACATCAACCATCTTCATAGATGTACTTCCAAGACCAACCTCTCAGCTGGCTCTGAGACAGGGAACCAGGAGGCAGCATGAGTCAGGGGCTCCCTATAATTGGATGCCTCTAATCTCTTCTGCCCTGTTGGTGATGACTTGAACACACCATGATTTCATCACCTTCCTTATCTTGGCTTCTGGTGCCAAGGAGCTTTCAGCATATCCAGCTTCTCTCTGCCTGGAGGGCAAGAAAATCACCACCCTTGGTGCCAGCATCTTCTTCTCCACAGAGAGGGATCAAAATACTGAGTTTCAGCCTTGTTAAAGGTCAAACGCATTGATGAGTAATCCCTACTAAAAACTTTTATCATTTTGGATTATATTCTCCCTTGTTTTTATTGCCAAAAAAACAACATATTAATAATTAAACCATAAGGTCCATGAAAAACAGACCTCTTTTTCCACTGTTTTATTTCCAATTTGCTGCACAGTAGTTGCTCAATAAATATTTATCATATAAATGAACCTTAGAAATATTTTTACAAGAAGAAATTAAATAAAGAACTCACTCACCATCTTAACATTCTGAAATAACTTTCCATTTTTTTATAGAATGTTTTTGTTCTTATGTTTATAGACATATAGATTGAATTAACTTTTAAGCATGTAATCCTGGATTATATATGACTTAGACATTGCTTCCCATATGTTCTTATCATAAATATGTGAGTAAACCTCTTAATTAGCCACTTGGATCTTCCTGGCATATATGCTGATGGACACAAGTTACAAGCACGACAATATATAAAAAGGCAAGAGTGTATGTTTAAGGCTATAACCCAGTAAGTTAATTGGGGCTACTTTTCTCCACACAGAGGCAAAGAAAATGCAACATAACCTCCAGGGAAGAGAGAGAGAGAGAGAGAGGAAGAGAGAAGAAAGAAAGAAAGAAAGAAAGAAAGAAAGAAAGAAAGAAAGAAAGAAGGAAGGAAGGAAGGAAGGAAGGAAGGAAGAAAAAGAAGAAAGAAAGAAAGAAAGAAAGAAAGAAAGAAAGAAAGAAAGAAAGAAAGAAAGAAAGAAGAAAGAAAGAAAGAAAGAAAGAAAGAAAGAAAGAAAGAAAGAAAAGGAGGAAGGAAGGAGGGAGGGAGGGAGGGAAGGAAGGAAGGAAGGAAGGAAAGAAAGAAAGAAAGAAAGAAAGAAAGAAAGAAGAAAGAAAGAAAGAAGAAAGAAAGAAGGAAAAGAAGGAAGGAAGGAGGGAGGGAAGGAAAGAAAGAAAGAAAAAGAAAAAGAAAGAAAGAAAGAAGGAAGGAAAAGAAGGAAGGAAGGAAAGAAAGAAAGAGAGAGAGAGAAAGAAAGAAAGAAAGAGCGAGTGAGCGAGCTAAAGTTTAGGAATCATAAATAAACTAAAGTTTAGATTTTTATATTATTTAAAGCTTTGAGGAGCATTTTTCAGGAAAAGAAATAGGATTCTAAAGATAAACTGTATTTGTCCAAGATTACAGATCTAGGGTCCACAATAGCCAAACTGTGGAAAGATCCTAGATGTCCATCAACAGAAGAATGGATAAAGAAGATGTGGTATATACACACACACACACACACACACACACACACACACACACACACACACAATGGAATATTATGCAGCCATCAAAAGGAATGAAATCTTGCCATTTGCAATGACGTCGATGGAACTGGAGGGTATTATGCTGAGCGAAATAAGTCAATCAGAAAAAGACATGTATCATATGACCTCACTGATATGAGGAATTCTTTTTTTTTTCCTTTTTATTGTTATGTTAATCACCATACATTACATCATCAGTTTTCGATGTAGTGTTCCATGATTCATTGTTTGTGCATAACACCCAGTGCTCCATGCAGAACGTGCCCTCCTTAATATCCATCACCAGGCCAACCCATCTTCCCACCCCCCTCCCCTCTAGAACCCTCAGTTTGTTTTTCAGAGTCCATCGTCTCTCATGGTTCATCTCCCCCTCCGATTTCCCCCCCTTCATTCTTCCCCTCCTGCTATCTTCTTTTTTTTTCTTAACATATATTGCCTCATACCCGATATGAGGAATTCTTAATCTCAGGAAACAAACGGAGGGTTGCTGGAGTGGCGGGGGATGGGAGGGATGGGGTGGCTGGGTGATAAACATTGGGGAGGGTATGTGCTATGGTGAGCGCTGTGAATTGTGTAAGACTGTTGAATCACAGACCTGTACCTCTGAAACAAATAATACATTATATGTTTAAAAAAAAAAAAAGAAGAAGATAGCAGGAGGGGAAGAATGAAGGGGGCAAAATCGGAGGGGGAGATGAACTATGAGAGACTATGGACTCTGAGAAACAAACCGAGGGTTCTAGAGGGGAGGGGGTGGGGGATGGGTTAGCCTGGTGATGGGTATTAAAGAGGGCACCTTGTGCATGGAGCACTGGGTGTTATAGGCAAACAATGAATCATGGAACACTACATCAAAAACTAATGATGTATGGTGATTAACATAACATAATAATAATAAAAAAAAAAAAAGATTACAGATCTAGGAATCTTCTGATCCCTGAGCCTGATCTCCTGGCCAACTCTTAGGAGCCTCTCTCACTGACATCAACAAGCAGAAATGGTCTAAAGAAATGAATAATTTTACTTAGTGTTTTTTTTAATTTTATTTTATTATGTTATGTTAGTCACCATAAAATACATCATTAGCTTTTCATGTAGTGATCCACGCTTCATTGTTTTCGTATAACACCCAGTGCTTCATGCAGTACATGCCCTCCTTAATACCCATCACCGGGCTAACCCATCCCCCCACCCCACTCCCAAAATCCTCAGTTTGTTTCTCAGAGTCCATAGTCTCTCATGGTTCGTCTCTCCCTCTGATTTTTTCCCTTCCTTCTCCTAATATCCTCCATGCTATTCCTTATGTTCCACAAATAAGTGAAACCATATGATAATTGACTCTCTCTGCTTGACTTATTTCACTTAGCATAATCTCCTCCAGGCCCATCCATGTTGATGTAAAAGTTGGGTATTCATCCTTTTTGATGGCTGAGTAATATTCCATTGTATATATGGACCACATCTTTATCCATTCATCTGTTGAAGGGCATCTCAGCTCTTTCCACAGTTTGGTTATTGCGGACATTGCTGCTATGAGCATTGGGGTGCATATGGCCCTTCTTTTCACTATATCTGTGTCTTTGGGGTAAATACCCAGGAGTGCAATTGCTGGGTCATAAGGTAGCTCCATTTTTAATTCTTTGAGGCACCTCCACACTGTTTTCCAAAGTGGCTGTACCAACTTGCATTCCCACCAACAGTGTAAGAGGGTTCCCCTTTCTCCATAACCTCTCCAACATTTGTTGTTTCTTGCCTTGTCAATTTTTGCCATTCTAACTGGTGTAAGGTGGTATCTCAATGTGGTTTTGATTTGAATTTCCCTGATGGCTAATGATGATGAACATTTTTTCATGTGTCTGTTAGACATTTGTATGTCTTCTTTGGAGAAGTGTCTGTTCATGTCTTCTGCCCATTTTTTGACTTGATTATTTGTTTCTTGGGTGTTGAGTTTGAGAAGTTCTTTATAGATCTTCACATAGTGAATATCATCCTCAATGGAGAAAAGCTGAGAGCCTTTCCCTTAAGACCAGGAACACGACAAGGATGCCCACTCTCACCACTATTGTTCAACATAGTACTAGAAGTCCTAGCAACAGCAATCAGACAACAAAAAGAAATAAAATGTATTCAAATTGGCAAAGAAGAAGTCAAACTCTCTCTCTTCGCAGATGACATGATACTTTATGGGGAAAATCCAAAAGACTCCACCCCCAAATTACTAGAACTCATACAGCAATTCAGTAATGTGGCAGGATACAAAATCAATGCACAGAAATCAGTTGCTTTCTTATACACTAACAATGCAACTGTAGAAAGAGAAATTAGAGAAACAATTTCATTTACAACAACACCAAAAACCATAAGATACCTCGGAATAAACCTAGCCAAAGAGGTAAAGGATCTATACTCTAGGAACTACAGAACACTCATGAAAGAAATTGAAGAAAACACAAAAAGATGGAAAAACATTCCATGCTCATGGATCAGAAGAATAAACATTGTTAAAATGTCTATGCTGTCCAGAGCAATCTACCTTCAAAGCCATCCCAATCAAAATTCCAATGACATTTTTCAAAGTGCTGGAACGAACAATTCTAAAATTTGTATGGAATCAGAAAAGACCCCGAATCACCAAGGAAATGTTAAAAAAGAAAAACAAAGCTGGGGGCATCACGTTGCCTGATTTCAAGCTATATTACAAAGCAGTGATCACCAAGACAGCATGGTACTGGCACAAAAACAGACATAGAGACCAATGGAACAGAATAGAGAGCCCAGATATGGACCCTCAACTCTATGGTCAAATAATCTTCGACAAAACAGGAAAAAATATGCAATGGAAAAAAGACAGTCTCTTCAATAAATGGTGCTGGGAAAATTGGACAGCTATATACAGAAGAATGAAACTTGACCATTCTCTAACACCCTACACAAAGATAAACCCAAAATGGATGAAAGACCTCAATGTGAGGCAGGAATCCATCAAAATCCTAGAGGAGAACATGGGCAGTAACCTCTTTGAAATCGGCCACAGCAACTTCTTTCAAGATACATCTCCAAACTTTTGGGACTTCATCAAGATAAAAAGCTTCTGCACAGCAAAGGAAAGAGGCAACCCACAGAATGGGAGAAGATATTTACTTAGTGTTTTTATAGATTGTAATAATGCATCAGAAACTTCATTTTTTAAGAGTGGCGTCAGCCCACATTAACATCCCCGTGTGGACTAGTTCACACATTTGCAATCAAAAAGTTATGAATTATTGTGACTAAAAAGGTTGAGGAAGTGCATCTTGAGATGCAGTTAGAAGAAATATTTTGTTTTTCCACTAAAAAATAATTGGTCATCTATTTTAATAAAATTAATCTTCTGCCTATTTGTTATAGGTTCAGATAATAGTGGCTAATCTGATTGTCATAAAATCTGGGAGGTAGATGATATATCTGGAAGAGTTTGATGTAAAATATTGGCTCTGTTACTTGGGGAACAAGGGGTAATGAACATCTCAAACAGATCTACTGATCTGCTCAGGACCAACTGGAACTGAGGTCCAATGAGTGGTCCTAGGGACTGACAACCAAGGAAGACATGCTGTGCTTTATTACAGGTGCTGCGGGAAGGAAAACAAGCAATACTTTCAAATACCAACCCTAAATCTGTCGATCAGAAGTCGCAAATTTTAGGCATTAATTTTCAGTTGAGCTCTTATTGCAAGGATCTACAAAGTTCACAATGGCGGGGTTATTTTCCTAAGCCATGATGGGGAGCCTACCACAAAAAGAAATTCAGCTTTTAAAGAGAACTTTATAAATGGTAGTCATTATATGATTAGAATTCATTAGTGTATGATGAACCATATGTTTAGCAAACTGTTCATCCTGTCATAGCCTTGGACACCTGGCACTCTCAAGAAGATGAATGAATCCGGAATCTAGCGCCCCTGAGAGGTAGGAGGAATAAGAACAATCTCCTCACAGGGCTTTGCGTGCCATTAAGAGTCTAATAAAACCAGGAATTACAACAGGAAAAGGGACTGGAGATGAACATTCAAACAGCCACCCAGAATGGCCAAGAGAAGCCAAATCAGGACGAGAGGTAAGGGGGTAACATGGGAGATCTCACAGGAGCCAAAGAGAAGTTTCTAATGCCTTTCTGGTTGAACTACCTCAACCTCGGCTCAAGCCTCTGCTCTCCCCTCTTTTCTGTCCCCAACCCGCACCAGGTCCCTCTTCTTACACAGGTTCTGTTGGAAGTGTAGACAACTGATAGGATCAGAGTAAGCAGCAATACCTGAAAAGAGCGTGGGTGCTAAGGGGGAAAGGCTAGGATTGGAATGAAGAAATCTGGATTTTACTCTATATTCTGACTCACTTACAACGAAGACAGATCCTTTCCCCTCTCAGAGAACATGCATTACAAAGCTTAAATGCCTCTTCAGTCCCACCGTGGAGGCTCCTGTCTCCCAAACTCCCTCTGATGTCCTGATCAGTCATTTTTCTTGGAATGCAGAGTCCTCAGCCTTGGCTCTGCCCGCACAGATGTACAGCCAACCAGCCACAGGCCCGGGCTTTCTGGTTCCTTCTCCACTTCCAGAGTTAGAAGGAACACCATCCCACATGGTGGTATCTGGCAAACTGAGCAACCAACTCCCTGCCCTGGACTGCCCACCACCCCATCTCCCCAGGCCCCAGAGAGCCTAGGGACTTTCGGAGCAGGACCCAAGGGTTGGAAGTACAGCCGCACTAGAGCTAGGCCCCAAGTCCCTCTGCAGAATCCTGGGTCTCGGGAGCACAGCGAGGCCCCAACCAACCTCTTCTGGAGCTGCTTCCAGCAACACACTCTGCTCCCTTGCATAGAACTCTGCAGGCCAGTCAAGATTCATGTGGAATTCATGAGACTTTTAGCTTGATGATGGGCCTGAAACCACCCCCTTCCCTCCCCAATTTTTCTATGTGTTTCTTTTTAGGTAAATGGGTGCATGAGGGCACATTAAGGTTTATTAAGTAAGAGGTAGAAATGCCTGCAAACTTCTACAGCTCCTCCTGGGCCTATAAACAGTTGCTCCCAATCCCCCTTTCCAAGGCAATAAAACCTGAGGGAGGTGAGCCCTGGCCCCCGGGGGTGAGGGTGGCTCTGCTCCCAGTCTAAGGCTGAAACCAGGAGGAAGCCCCAGCAGCCTCCTCCCCTGCTCCAGCCTCCATGGGAGGGCTGGTAAGGGGGAGCCCACAGGGCCGAAACTGCTAGGAGTCTAGAGAACCGGAGTCCCCTCAATGTATATGTAAAAACCTAGACAAAGGACGATCTCAGGGAGGCTGAGGCAGCATGGGGACCCAGAAGGAGCCTCCAGGAGGAGTCTTCAGAGGCTCAGCAGCCAGAAGCCTTTAGGAGCAAGAAGGTGGTAGAGCACTGGGAATGGGACGGTGGGAGGTGAGTCAGAATGCTGGGTCCTGATGCAGGTTCTGCTACTCTCTCTGCAGGGCACCCTGAGCATGTGATGCGACCTCTCTCGGCCTGTTTCCTCCTGTGTCATGAAGATAATGAGCCATCCGGATGCATGCAGGAGATGATCAATGCACATCAAGTAACAATGTGCTGAGAATATACTAAATGCTGAAGAAACGATGACAAGTCATTACGTAAAATGTGAGTTGAACATGCCTCCCAAAGGATTTGGAGCATGAAGCCACATGTGGTTAATAAGAGTGGTCACAGAGATCATCCCCTGTGTGTATGTCTTGGTGGGGGGCCTGCTGTCTCCTTGAGGAGCCCAGAGGAAGCCCCCAAGGATGTTGGCAGACATCAGTGGTGCTAAGAAGACAGGCCTGCGGGAGTAGGCATCCGAGGGGCCCACCTGTCACTGCGGTGGCTCCCAGCACAGGTGGCCCTGACGTTGCCCAGTGAGCACCGTGAGCAGAGTCCATAGGGCCCGGGCTCAGGCCTCAGAGGGACGTAGGGTGACTTGCAGCCCAGTGGCAGGCCCAACTGCACATGCTGCCCTTCAGCGAGGAGGACTATAAGGACGCACATGGGATCCAAGAACCTAGCTGCAGAAAGAGAAACTGGGACCTGCGGCTGAGGTGTTAACGCCCCAAGTGAAGAGTTGGGGCTCCTGGTCGCCAGTCATTTCTTTTATGCTCCTTCCAAAAAAGTAGATTTCTTACTTTCAGTCAGTGACATTTCCATTCGTGGGGTCTGTGAATAGAACCACATCTCATCTCAAACATTCAAGGGATTCTATACCGGATCACTGGGGTGTGCTTGCTGGAACAGTTTTGTGGGTATGCACTCCACCCGACTGAAAGATGAAGCTAAAACCGGAACTCAGAAATGGTGTCAACAGGTGGCTAATGAGCACTGCAAGCAATTAAAATACAGGGAAAACTAGACCTTTATTTGAACTTGAGACCATATACCAAGGTCAAAATTAATTTTGGAAGAGTTGATACTTAATGTAAATAACAACAACAATAAAAATTCTATACCAATACTTTGTACCTACAATTCCAGAGCCCGTGAACAAAAACCGCAGATTAGAAGAGAAAAATGGGGGGATGCTAGTAGAGAAAGTAAAAGTGCGCTATTAATCTTCATTCAAATGGGAAGAGCTAAATTTAAAACAGGGCATACACGTTTAAACAAAATAAGGAATATAAAGACATTAAAACACTCAACAAGAAGCAAGAGACCAAGGGAAAAATAAGGACATGTAAGAAAAAAACTAAAGATGATGGAAGAATGAGCTTAACAGTTATAATTATATGTATAAATGTGAGTTTAAAATGTGTAAAAACAGTGATGTATAGAATTGTGGAATCACTATATTATACACTTGAAACTAATATAATGCTGCATGTTAGCTATACTAGAATTTAAATTAAAAACTTAATTTAAAAAAATTAAAAAGTAAAATAAAATATTTTTCAAGAGTCAGTGAAAGAAAATAAATAAAATAAAATATATAAAAACAAAGATCCTTTAATTTAATCAGAATCCAAATTTAAACAAAGAGGCATAAGTTTTTTTAATGGATTATCAGTTTTAAATGAAATTTTAAAAAACAATAGTTAAAATGTTCCTGTCAGACAAAAGGTTAACTGGGAAAGAGAAGCCTGCTTTCTAATGACAAAAGTGCAAAAACAAAGAGAAAAAAAGAAGACCCAAGGAATAATCATCAAAAAATTAACGTGTTCATCTCCCAGTTTTTTAAATTACATGTGAGTTTTATTTTGTTATTTTGATTTATCTGCATTTTGTCTATTTTCTTTAATGTACATAAAGAGAAAACAGGTTTGTAACTCCTTCCCTTTACTACTGTCCCCATTCTCAAGGAAGCTAATGCAGTTCAAGTGTCTCCTCTTCTGGGAAGTCTCCCCTGGACATTACAAATCCCACTCCTGTTTGGACCAAATTCGGTTCCTTCTCAGGGATGCAACGAGCCTGCTCCAGCTAAAGAGCAGGGTGTGTTCACCTCTTCCTGACCCCATGTTGGTAGCCCCAACACTACGTCTTCCCAGCACCAGGTTGGTAGCTTGAAACCTGCCAAGATGGAAGTATTTACCCCAGAAATAAGCAAATGTTGCAAATTGAGGTCTCTCCCCAATGGAGAGCTGGTTGTTAACCACTGATCAGCACACCACAGTTTGTGTTCCCAGAAATCTGTGCATGGCTTTCTGTACAGTTTTTGTCATCTTGTACTGTAATGTTCCACCTGTTTTTCTCCAGCACTAACTTGTAAACAGAGGTATAAAATTTCATCATTAATCTCTAACCCATGCTACAGGACCTTGTACATTGTTGGCGGAAGGGGGAAGCAGAGGAAGAAGGAAGGGAGAGAAAGAGGAAAAATGGAAGGCAGGAAGGGACAGAGGGGAGGAAAAGAAGGATGATTGCTTTCTTTCTTCAAATGTAATGAAATTGCCTAGTTTATCCCAAAAATATCAACCATAGCCATTCCTTGGAGCATGAAGTTCTCCAACTAACTATCACCAAGAAGACCTGGGCTTCCTCATTCCTGCAGAAGAAAAAGTGCTTTGAAAAGCAGCCATTAACCTCTGGATCTTCCAGCCAGACTGGGTCAGGAAGGTGAAATACGGCCATTCTTGAAGAGACATCTCTTAATCCCAGTTAGGATGACAAATCCCAGTTTTGCTTAGCACACTTCCCAAGATGTAACAATTCTGAGTTTGTCTCCTTATTCAGCCTCTGGGAGTCATGAGAACTCTCCCTTCTGCTCACCTTCTACCATTTCACTGAGGACCAAGTATTGAGAAAGGACTTCATAAACACAAAGTACTTGAGTCGTTTACTTATTTGGTTCCTATCGCCTTTCAAAATGTCCTGGAAACTCTTCAAGAATCATTCTGCAGTCATAGCCTATTAGGTATCTTTTGGGGAGTGATCAATCCGAGTAATGTGCTCATGCTGTCAATATGCCCTAAAATATGACCATTGTTGTAAAATCCCCTTCTCCAGGAATATGTAGACCCAGGCCAGAAGAAGCTCCAAGGCCATGGAACTTGTGGAAGTTAAACAAAACAAAAGAGAAAACAGTAGCTAGCTCAACTGGTTTGGCCAGTTGTTCAAATGCATACTAGATGCATCCAACCAAGCTGTGATTTCCAACCTCCTATTCAAGTTCCTTCAGGTTGTGTGTACAGTGTGTGTGCATGGCCACTGCTGCTTACAGAAGGAAATGAAAACCACTAATTATTGAGTAGCCACTGGATTTGTTCATTGGTTCAACAAGTACCAGTTGAACGGTGTGCCAGGCACAGGTCTGGGCCCTAAGGATACAGATGAATGAGACAAACTTCGGGCATGCACAATCCATTGGAGGAAGGGGACCAAGAGAAGCAATAAAAAACAAATAAATAACATAATACAGATCATAATAAGCTCTAGTAAGGAATGAAACAAAGCCCTTGTGGTACATCATAAAGGAGAGCAATATATTCAGGAGGGTCAGGAGAGAGGATTCTCAGCAAAGGAGACCACAGAAGCAAAGAGCCTGAAGATGGAACACTCAAAGAACTTAAAGGAGGTCTGTGGCTGCAAGTGTGAGCACAACTGTAGGTGGGAGATGAAGAGGGAAGGCAGACAGGCACCAAGCATGCAGGGCATAGTAAAAAAATGTAGATTTTAATGTAAATGCAACAGGGAGCCATCAAGGAATTTGAAGCCATGCAGAGACACGAGCTGGTTGTAATAGAAGTTTTCCTCTGAGTGTTGTGTTCAGAGCAGATGGGGGACACAGGGATGAAAGCAGAGAGATTAGATGAACTGCTGTGTGGACTTCCTTTCATCCCATTGAAAAGACATCTCTTAATCCCAATTAGGCAGCAGTATTTAATGCATGCTCCCTAAATCCAACACAAAGTTTTCAACATGGACCCATTTGCCCAAAGGAAACATTTGGTGTCTCCACACCTCTCTCATACTTGTAGCTGTGTAATCTTGGACAAATTACATCACCTCTCAGAACCCCAGTGTCTCCATTTGTAGAAGCAGTTTAGCTGAATCTTCCAGAGTATCCAGTAAATATAATACTCCTTGGGTTCTTGGAAAGGAAAATGACTCATATCTTCTGGAAATAGACCAGGTAGCTCCAGGCAGTTCCGTGGGTCGGGCCACAGCCAAGCTTGGGTGGAGCCTGAAAGGGGCCAGGGTGGAGACCCAGAAAGGCCTGGGTACCTGACCATGCAGTGCTAAGTCCCACGTCCCGGGCTGCAAACCTTCAGCTCAGGAATGTAGCATGGGTGGGGCCTGCTAGTGATGGAAACAGCAGAGACAAAACCAGGAGGCCCTGAGAAAAATAATAATACAAATGAATATTTAAATAATTGTAGCATAGGAAACATTTTTTTAATGAATTGGAAAGCAAAGGCAGAAAGCATAAAGGCAAATATTGATAGAATTTATTTTATGAAAAGCCAAGATTATCCTACAAATCAAAAATAAAATCAAGAATAAACCAATTAAAAATGGGCAAGAGACATGAATAGGCATTTCACAGAAGAATCATAGTCAATAAACCTTTGGCAAGATGTTAAAGAGTACTGATAATCAGGAAAATACAAAGCAAGGTAACTATGACCTATAATTTTATACACATTCAATTGGCGAAGATCAAAAGTTTACAGTACTAAGTTTGAAGTGGATTTAGATCTACAGACTCTCTTACTTACTCTGGTAGAGTGAAACATGGTATTACCACTTTGGAAAATAATTGAGTAGGGTCTTCTAATAATAAGTATTTATATTTTCTATGGTTCAGGGGTTCCACTCATAGGTGTAATTAAGTATGTATACCAGGACACTCAGCCAAGAAAATTTGAAGCTACATTGTTCACGATAGTGAAAACGTGGGAACCACTTAAATACCCACCAATGAGAGATGGATTAGTAATGGTATATGGATCAATAAATGGTAAAAAATGGTATATTTTTATAATGGACTATCACACAGTAGTCAAAATGAATAAGCTTATAATGACATGATATACAACCATGTGGAAAAATTTTAGCAAAATGGTATTTAATTTATAAAGTACTAAAAGATTACAAACAAGTCCTTTAGGCTCCTGGAAAAGTTCTATAACTTGGAATGGGAGGTAGTTTACATGGTAAACTACCATGGGTAAATGGGTGTTTACATGAGTAAAAAATTTTTCTTCCCCCCAAATTTATTGAACTGTATACTTAATCCTTTGTATACTTTATTGTATGTATGTTGTAAGTCAATAGTAATTGTCCTAAAAAGGATTACATACCCTTTTTATGAAATTACAAACCACAAAAATTTAAAAATCTGTCTTTTAATACTACAACTCCACTTTTATTTAATTAAACTAAATAAAAAGAGATTCTGGATGATGGTGATCTAAGACTAGAAGAGGTATGAGGATGGACTGGCAGAAGACAGCCAACCATGTTCATATGTAGCTTCTTGTCAAGTAACATACATAAATTTTGAGAGCTGAGATTCAAGCAAAGATCAGCCTGACATGAATTCACCATCCTTGATTAATATCAGGGACTTCCCAGGTCCCCAGTCCAACCAGAATTCTGCTGTTCGAGTTCTATGGGATCCTGAATGTTTATCATTGCTCTGTTACTGTGAAGTTACTCACACCATACGTTCACCTCCCACAAAGTGCGGTGGTAGATTAAAGAAAGCCACAAATTTTCTTGACTGAGAGAGTGCTTTAGAAATGAGATTCTGGGCTTCTAGATGGCCTAAGAAGCCTTTCAGCCTCCACCTGGACTTTTTAGAATACTCTGGGAACTCCACCACCCTGTTCTGGAAAAGCCCAAGAATCCCCTTGGGAAGATCCACTTGAAGACAACTGAGTCCTCCAGATGACAATGCTTAGTTGAGTTCTGACACCAACACTTAGCCCTGTGAGTGAGCCATCTTGGAAATGAACCCTTCAGCCCCAGTTGAGCTGGCTCAACTGACAGTGTGCAGGAGAGCGGAGCTAACCCACCAACCTTACCCCAGCTGCTGATACATGAGAAAAGGAAAGGATTGCTGTTGTTTTAAGCCACTAAGTTTGGTGTGGTTTGCTATGTGGCAATAGATGACTGAAATGGTGGCTATTCTTTCTTAAGTGATGAAGAAAGGAAAGAAGGGATGGAAGGAGAAAGGGAACAAGGAAAGTGTTTGCTGCTTCATTCCATGGAGAAAATTGCATAATTTGAGTAAAATTCTCTTAGTGAGTAAATGCACCCTGGCTGCTGGGCTTCTGTGATCCCACTAGGCAGAGAGCGGTGCAGTTTTGGCTCTGTACCAGGAGGTCCCTGAACTGCTCTTTTTGTCCTCAGCAAGATCAGAATGGTAAAAAATGGAAGCTCTTGGTGCAATCTTATGCTTGTCCAAGCAACTGCAAGGGCGGTGTCTGCAACAGAGAGACAGAAGTTTTATTTATGCACTTTCTTGTGTATCTATTTATCCTGTCAAAGGCATTTCCAAACTTGTCATTTTATCCCCATGGAATTTTTCATCCATTTTGGAATTTCAATCACCATGTCACTGAATGGTGAAGGTGATGTAGGGATGTCCAAGCTCCTTTGAGTAGCATAAATCCCATGGCCTCTGCCTCCAGGTAAGCTGGTCCCTGGTGACCTGCTGCCAAAAGCATTCAACCAAAGGAAGCTGGACCCTGGCCATGAAGTGACATTCTTGTGCAAGATCCTCGTCGGAATGGTGGCGACTTTCTTCTTCTCCTTGAATTGTGATTAAATCCTAACAAAATCAACTCTCTTTTCAGGGTCTCTAACTTCTGGAGTGGCAAATGGTATCAAAGAGTCCATCTGGTCCAGACATCTGACACAAGGCTGAGAAATAAACAAATGTTCCAAGACACCTGGAATGTCAGTCATTTGCCTGTTTGTTCTCAGATCCATTCCCCGAACTTCCTCTCAGCTCTATGTCATACAGGGCTGAATCCTGCAAATTGCATTCCCCAAAGCCCTCAACACTGGCTTCTGATGAGGGTTGGTTAACCCTCATCAGAGGTACTAGCGGGGGATTAGAGGGAAGGAGGAAGGGAGAAGCCAGGGTACATCTCCCTATCAGTCTTTCATTCAGGCCAGTGACTAGAACTCTTCCATGGCTCCCTTTGGTGCAGGGTGGCCCTGGCTCCCAGGTTCCCAGGCCCTGTCAAGTCCACCTCCTCCCTTTACACATATATACCATTTCTAAGCTATCAGTGTCTTATTCCAGACGCTCTGGCATGAACACTTGTGTGTCTACCACCATTTCTTTAGCTTCTTCTATCCAGATTGAACGCTTCAAATTCCCACATCTTGAAGTTGCTGAGATATTTTACAATGCAAAGAAGACCCTCATCATTCTATCCTTCTTCAACCTAGTACAATCATGCATTCTCCCCATCAGTGAGCCCAGCTCTTCCATTGACACAAATTAGATCTGCAGGGCTTGGACCTGAATTCTTTCAGGCACTATTGTTTAGTTCTTGAAGTGTCCTGTTTTAGAGGGTAATTCTCCTTCTGTGGGTAAGCGACTTCAGGTCAATTTACATAAGTTCTTGAAGGTTTTGGACTGTGCTGCATATGTATTCCTATCACACTAGTACCCTGTCATTATCAGAAATCTAGTATTGAAGACAGAAAAGCATAGCAGGAAAGTCCTGGCCCCGTACATTCTTCCCCTTTCCATCCATCTATCCATCCACTGTCCAATCCATCACTGATTCAAATGAGTTTATGGATTAAGTGTAGAGAATTTGGAATCTGAAAAAAGGAGAATTAAAATACAACTTCAACACTTTTTTTTAACTATGTGCTTTTCACAAACCATTTGCTTTTCTGAGCCTTAGTTCATTTTCTGTGAAATAAGAGTACAAATATCTATCTCATAGAATTGTTGTAGGGATTAAAAATTATGATGTATAACGTATCTATGATGATAAAAGGAAATCATTCTGTTATTCTAATCAACGGTTACTCACTGAGTGTCTCATGCATACCTGGCTCTGTGCTAGATGGTGAAGGCTTAGATTTTCTCAAGTTGACCTGGGACCATTTAGACTGTCAACAATCAGAATGAAATAAATCATTTATCATGCTATGTCTCAGTTTTCTACCCTGTAAAATGAGATTGGTAACGACAACTACTGTTGGTAGGTGTTGTGAGAAGTAAGTCAAGCAGGCCCTCTGAAGTGCCTAGCACAGGACCAGGAATATAGCTAGCACTAGATAAGTTTGTGTTAATTATAAAGGAAGAGGAGAAGGAGGAGGAGGAAGGGGGACAAGGAGGAGGACAAGGAGGAGGAGCAAGGAGGAGAAGGAAGAGGAAGGGGAGGAGCAAGGAGGAGGAAAGGAAGGGAGAGAAGGAGGAGGAGGAAGGAGAAAGAGGAGACGAAAATGAAAACGAAGGAATCCCACTGAAGTTATGTTTGAAAAGCTCTACAAATGTGAACCTCGGATAAATAAATTTAAATTTAAAAAAAAAAAAGCAAAGAAAATGATGATCCTGTTCCCAGGAGCAATTCATAGGTGCCTCTGTCTAGAAATGAGTCCAGATAAACTCTTTACAAAGCCTTGGAAATTCACACGAAGCAGTCTGCACAGGTCCTCTGGCGCGAGCAATGCCAAAGGCCCATGGAAAGCAGAATTCGTGATGACAGACCTGGCCTGATTTCCACAGAGAACAAAGTCATACAAGGTGGAACAAGTCACTGATGGACCAGTAGGGGATGCCAACCCTTTGTATGATGGGTGCCAAGACTAGCCCTCTGTGAACATGAGCCTGTGAAAAGACAAGGATACCACAGGCTTAGACCCGACTTACTGTAACACAGCAGGACTGGATTAGATAACGTCTACAAAGTACTTTGGGCTCCTTGGAGAATGGCCATCTATAAATAGCAGGTGCTGGTATTATTATTAATCAGGTAACTTCAGCTTCTCATTGAAGCTAATTGCTACTGAGGCCGATGGGACATTCACTTGGGTGTAGCATAAGAATCAAGCTTTACAGCCGCGATCCATGATTTATTCATCATTAGATTAGTGGCCAAGAAAGAAATGCATCTCATAAAGAGCAGTGGTATGTATTGTCTATCAAAGGCCCAAAAGGGGAAAAAAAAAAATTCTGTTTTTCTGGTCATAAAGATTTGTGTTCCAGTCCCATTTCCACCCCTGATTGGGTACATGAATAAAATGACACTTCACTTTTCTGAGCCTCAGTTTCCTTATCTGTAAAAGAGAAATAATAGTTCTTATCTCTGGCAGGGGTGTGAAGATGAAATGAAGGAGTGAATGTTTCATCCCAAGCCTACCATCAGGCAGGTAGCTTATAAGATCCATTTCAAATGCTTGGGGCTTATCATTGTCACCATAAAGTTCTAAGCTGTCTTGTCTACACCACCCTTTGCCTTATCAAGTCTGGACTTGATAAGTGGGCCCAGTTTTCAAGTCAAAGAAATGGGCCTAGTTTTCAGGTCAAAGAAAAAGTAGAGAGAGATATCTCAACAGAAAGCAAACAAAAGACATGCATTGTGTCCCTATGCCTTACTCTTCCTGGAATAAGACTGAATATCCCTGCCCAGTGATGGCTCCAGTCAGTAAGGAATGACTCTTCTGCTGCCTGAAGTCTAGGCAATAGCTGCCTTCTCCACTCACTCCTTGCTTGCTAGCAAGTGGAGAAGAAATTGCCTTACATGCTTGGACTGACTGGTGAGTGAGAGACAAAAACCACTCTGTGGCTGCCTTCGAGGTCTGCAGAAACCATAAGGCTGCCCCCAGTAAACACAAGTGGCCCATCCTGTGGGAGGAACTGAGGATCGTTACATCAATGCACTGTGTTACAAGATCCCTGGAGCTCAGCAGAGCACAACTAACAAAAAAAAAAAAAGGAGGAGGAGGTGGAGGAAGAGGAGACTGGGGTGGGGTTGGGGGGGAGGAGAGAAGGAGAAAGAAAGGCAAGGAAAGGGAAAGAAGGAAAAGAAAAAGAAAAGAAACAACCAAACCAGAAGACCACTGCATTAGTTCTCTATTGCTGTTGAAACAACCTCAAACTTAGTGACTTAAAACAACTCAAATTGAACATCTCACATATAGTTCTATAGGTTAGAAGTCAAACACAGGTCTCACTGGGCTACAGTCAAGGTGTCAGTTGGGTTGTGTTCCATTCTAGAAGCTCTATGGGAGAATCCATTCCCTTCTCTTTTCCAGCTTCTGGAGGCCACCCATCTTCTGTGTCTCATGGGACACTTAATTTGTCTTCAAAACTAGTAATGTTGGGGTACCTGGGTGGCTCAGTCAATTAAGGCTTGTCCAACTCTTGATTTCAGCTCAGATCATGATCTCAGGGTCCAGGGATCAAGCCCCGTGTCAGGCACCTCACTCAATGCAGAGTCTGCTTGGGATTCTCACTCTCCCTCTCCCTCTGCCCCTCTCCTTGCTTGTGCTCTCTCTCTCTCTAAAATAAATAAATAAAATCTTTTTTTAAAATTAAAAATAAATAAATAAACAGTAATATCACATTTCTCTGACACCTCTTCCATTTTCCCATCCCTCTCTGACCACAGCCAGGAAAGCATCTCCATTTTTTAAGCACACATGTAATAAAATTGGGTTCACCCATTAATCCAGAATAATCTCCCCATCTCAAGGTCAGCTCATTAGCAACCTTAATTGTATCCTCAACCTTAATTCCCTTTACCATGTAAAGCAACATTTTCACAGGTTCCTGAGATTGGCACATGGGTGTCTTTGGAGGGTCATTATTCTGACTATTACAACCACTCAGCCAGTTGTTCCCAAATTGTAGTCCCTGGGCTATTTTTATTTGAATCACCAAGGGAGGTTGATAAACATGGATAGTCAAAAGCCACACCCAAGACCTTCAGAATTTGACTCCTTTAGGGGTGGAGCCCAGGCATGGCAGGATTTAACAAGCTCCCAAGCATTTCCTTTCTTTTTTTTTAAGTTCAGTACCTGAATTGTGTACATTTTATTTTATTTTATTTTTATTAGTTTCAGAGGTAGAATTTAGTGATTCATCAGTTGCATATAATACCCAGTGCTCATTACATCACATGTCCTCCTTAATGCCCATCACCCAGTTACCCCATTCCCCGATTCACCTCCCCTCCAGCACCCCTCAGCTGGTTTCTTAGATGAATGGATAAAGAATATATATATATATATATATATATATATATATATATATATATATATATGAATATTACTCAGCCATCAAAAAGAATGAAATCTCGCCATTTGCAACAACATGGATGGAACTAGAGGATATCATGCTAAGCCAAATAAGTCAGTCAGAGAAAGACAAATACCATATGATCCCACTCGTATGTGAAACTTAAGAAACAAAACAGATGAACATAGGAGAAGGGAAGGAAAAATAATATAAGATGAAAATTGAGAGGGAGGCAAACCGTAAGAGATGCTGATCCCCAGGTATTTCTAAGGCACAGTCAAGTTTAAGAAACTCTGCTCCAAATAGTCCTCCAATAAGGCCATTATCTCCCATTGACAAAATTGGGAAGTTTCTGCAATTATTTTTTGCTTTGTTTGAAATTTGCTTCTATCAATTCATGAGGCTGCTTGTGTTTAGAACAAAAGATTCCAATTTTAGATTGTCTAATAATGTATCGAGTAGCTAAAGTATATACTCTGAAGAAGATGGCACTAATTTTAGTCCAATAAATGTATCATCATATCACCTAAGAGTTTTCTTGTTTGTTTCTTCATACTTCAAACAATCATTTATCCAGACCTTTGTGTGGGGTAAATCCTGTGTTTGCTGATGGGACACTTAGACCATTCTGTAGCCTATGGTAAAAAGCCCAAACTCTACTAAATGGACTCACATGCCCCTTGGCCTGAGTCTTTGAACTCTCGCAAAGAGTTCTATTTCTTTCCTCAATCCAGTGTCAATCCATTTAGAACATCCAGTGCACAGAGTTCTCCATTTCCAAGAACGAAGTGTCCTGTGTGCCCAATCCCCCTTATCCAGTTTCCCTGACAGTAACTGGAACATCAGGACATCTGGGTCAAGGATACAAGGTGAGCAAACAGTGTTGCATCTCAGCCTATGCAACCTCAGCCTCACCCTCAAGGCTAAAGCTGCCTTCAGGCTCACTTATGACTACAGTAAATGGAAGAGGGTCACAAGAAAATAAAAGCACACAATGTCCTTGTGGTTCTGCTATGCTGGCTCTTCCCATATCGCTTTATTTAGTTGTCACAATTCTGGAAAGTGGAGCTGTGTAAATATACCCATGGGGAAACAGAATCAGAGAGGTAACATTGTGCTCATTAACAGCTATTAAGATAGGCCCATCTGGGATTCAGTAAAAACTCCTCTCTCTCTCCCAGTTGTGGGACATGCCTTGCACATGTCTGAACCCTGATGGTCATCAGTGCTCCACTCTGGCCATGTTTGTGAAAACCAAAACTACAACTCAGACCTAGTTGACAGGAGAATTGGGGTAGGCAAGATGCTTTGTTGAAATACCTAGATTTGGGGAGAGAGAATTCTTTATTTCCCTTTTATAAACAAAGAATTGGCTTAAGTCAGAGAAAGGTGTGTAATTCTGAATACTTATGCAACTCTCAACACTTAAGAATATGTACAGTCAAGAAAATAGATGGTAAAATCATAAGTGGCTGTCTCTCAATTAATTAATCAGTCTAATTAAATTTCAAAAGAAAATTTTGAGTTTCTACCATTTGCCAGACACTGGTAGGCACTATATACCTTATAGAGCTTAGAGTCTAGGGCCGAGTGGTCATCAAACAGTCATTTGTTTGAGTCCTATGAAATTGCTAACATTTGATTAACTCACCTACAGAAATGGCATTTCATATAGTTCAACCTATAATCACACAATTGACTGTGTTGGAATTGTGATTAGAGCTAGGGACACTCTAAAATAGGAGGGGATATTACATTTAAAAACTGAAAGACAAGCCCTGTGTCTGGAGCACAAGAAGTCTTAGAGAGAGATTAGTACAAGATGCATCCATAGAGGAGCGCAAGGAGATTGGACAGGGTTCTAGGGACCAAGGTGAAGTAATTCTGGTGTAACGGTAGCTGTTAAAGAAAATTTTCCCAACATTTTATTATGAAATTTTTCATAGAAAAACGTAGTCAGAGTTGAACAATGAATCCTCATATGCCCACTACCTAGATTCTACAATTAGCATTTTGCTACATTTGCTTTGTAACTTATTGTCCATCAAGCCATCCTTCCGTCCACCCATCCATCCATCTTATTTTTTGACACATTTCATGGTAAGTGGAAGTCACTTACATGAACATTTTATCCAAATATTGCATGCATGTCATTAATTGGAGTTCAATAATCGTACACAATTCTCAAGGAATATTTCCATGGCGTGAAGCCATGAATCTTAGGTGTGTCATTCAAGAACATTAAAAGATTTTTAACCAGAGGGGTAACTTAACCAGAAAGGCATTTTTTCAAGATTACTCCAGCTTGGGGTAGTTAGTGTCTAGGGAGTATGAAGAAAGGAGATTGATGAGACAAATCAGTTGAGAGCTATGAAAATGGTTTTGTGGGGACAGATGGTGAGGGACCCAGTGGTGGCTGAGACAAATGGATAGATTTAGGAGATGTTTTAAGGGTAAAATGGACAGAACTTAGTGATGGGTTTGTTTTGGGGTCATGAGGGACAGGCAGGGTCAGATCGACTCCCAGGTTTCTGAGTGGTGGTGCTGCCATTTTCTGAAATGAGCCAGGCATTGGTAGTGGGACTGGGGGCGGAAATCATGAGTGCAGGTTTGGACATGGACATTCAGGTGCAGCTTTTAATTGGAAAACCATTAACACCAAATGTGGAACTACCTTCCCAATCAAAAAAACCCTTCTTTGGAGGATTCCCCTCCTAGTGAGCAATTCCATATGCACACCTAGGGAAGGCCCCGCCCTTTGTTGGGGTTCAGAATACAGAATTTTTGAGCAATTATCTGAGGTCACACTCAGCTACTTTGGAATCATCTGGAATCTCATCTTTTTATCTTTCAAATAGGCACCTCCGTTCACTTCTGGAAGGGCTGGGGATTGACGAGACCCAGCCTGGCAACTCTCAGATGCTCTTCAAGAAGCAAGACCACAAACCTGAGGCATCTTAATGGAAGCCAGTGGCTCTAGGCTGAGCAGCCTGAGCTCAGGGGTTCCCAGAGGTCAGGCAGGTCCTGGAATGTGAAGACCACTCCTTTCTGTCACCCAGTGGCCTGTTTACCCAACTCTCACACTCCATCACTTTTGTTCTCCTCTCATTCTCTGTAATAAGCAACAGCAAAATGTAGCAGAAAGGTAAGAGGCTGTGGGTTTGAATCCCAGTCCTGTCTTTTACAGTGTGTGTGAGGTTGGGCAAATGAAGTCTTTGAAAGGAGGTTGATAACCCCTGTCTCACACGGTGGTTGTCAGCATGGGGTGAAGTAATAGACGCTCAAGGCAGGTGATAACAACAGCAGATCTCCATTGGGTCCCTACTGGCTACTTGTCATGACTTTCCCATTGACTCCTGACAGCAGGCAGATACATAGATGCCATCATTTACTTCGCCTTACAAGGGAGGAAGCCAAGGCCAGGGGGTGGGCTCGCTCGATAGAGACGGTATCCTAGTCCAGGCAGGCTGATGCCGGAAACAAAATGCCTTACAGCTAAGTCACAGCCCCTTCTTGTCCTCAGAAGCTCGTAATGATTTGTGGGTCTTGGGACCTTCTGAGAATCAGTTTCTGTCCCAGAAAAATGTTCATGCATTTTGTACACAAGGTCAGTGGGTCCCCAGAGACCCCAAAGCCCATCTGTGGACTCCAAACGTATAGCCCTTGGGACACCAACCACCAGGCCACACTGTGTAGAACTCGCCTGCAGCCTCCACCCAGGTGAGGAGGAAGTCGAGAAAGAACCAGAAAAGTGGCCCAGGGAAGGTGCGTCCAACTTGCCCAGACTAGTAGAAGCTGGAGTGTGCCAGGGGACGGAAAAGGCACGGAGCAGCCTGCCCAGGAGGAGAAGGAGGAGGACACGTCCGATGACAACCTGTGGCAGGGTGAGGCAGACTGGCTCTGAGCCAGAGGAGCACCTCCTAGGAGCCCAGAGCATCTGACTCAGGGGTCACTGAGGCCGTAGGGCTGCCAGGAAAGCACAGGAGAGAGGCCCATAGGAGCTGGAGCTGTGTGCAGGCGGCAGCCACAATGGGGCCCGGCCTGGGCGGCAGGGCAGGGTGGTGCTGGGACAGCCCAGCCATGTGTCTGCAACCTGGACCAGCCCCGGCCTGGGGAGGCTTCGGGAGGACCCTGCGGGACCCCCTTCCAAGGGAGGAGGCTGACCAGGACAGGCTCCCCGGAGGCCTGGGAGGGGGTTGGGCCAGGCCAGACGGGGCTACTTCCCAACAGCCTGTGGGGATGGGGTTCCCAGGCTGCCCTTGGAGGATTCATTCAGCCCAACTTGGGCTGCGGGTTGTAGGGATAGCCTTCTTCTACCTTCCAGAAATGCCCATAGGGGTTATTATTTCTGGCAGAGGTTTCAAGTATTTATGAAGTTGTTTGGTTTTTCAGCTTTTTCTTTGGAAATTATTATAGGCTCACCAGAAGTCCGTAATAATAACAGTAATAACAGCACGGGGCACAGGGAGAGCCTTGAACCCATTGCCCAGCTTCCCCCAGTGGTGGCAACTTATACCTGTCACACAACAGCAGAAGCCGAAAATGGGCCCTGGTAAAATGCTGTTAACTAGACTGCAGCCCTCATTCAGTTTTCAAATGGGCATGAATGCAATGGTTTGCATTTACAGGATGGCGTCTCGGCGCTAAGCCGCCTCCCGGGGCTGAGCCCTCGAAGTCAGGTTGGTGTTGGTTTGATTAGGAGGCCGGGCAGGAGGCAGACAGGGTGTTGGGAGAGAAAAAGAGAGACACAGGCTTCCGTCATTCCTCAGAAAAGGGGTTTTTGTAGATATAATTAAGTTAAAGACCTTGAGATGAGATCATCTTGGATCATCCTCGTGGGCCTTGAATCCAGTAGCCAGTATCCAGATAGGAGAGAAAAGCACAGAGAGAAGAGAAGGTCTCCAGACAAAGGTGGGGGTTGAGGGGCGCAGCCACAAGGAACCCCAGGAGCCCCTGGAAACTGGAAGAGACAGTGAAGGATTCTGCCCTGGAGCCTCCCTAAAGTGCCCAGCCCTGCTGACACCTTGATTTCAGACTTCCAGCCTCCAGAACGGGGACAGAAGATATTTCTGCTGTTTTAAGCCCCCAGGTTTGTGGGCCTTTGTTCAGGCAGCCCCAGGAAACTCATACGCTCTGTAATACAAACGACCTTTGCCTTCACAAAGCAGGTGGACAGACGTTATCCCATTGCTTTCTGACCTGGGCAGGAATTCTGATCCCAGTTTACCAACAGGGAAACGGAGGCACAGAGCAGTCCCCTCACTTGCCCGAGGATGCACAGCTGCTAACAGGTTGTGCTGTGACCCAAACCCATCTCTGGCCCACTCCCAAACCCACCATCCTACCTAAGATCCGTGAGGGCCTCGTAGAGGGACAGCCGGTTGCCTGTTGGAGCACGTTTTTGTTCTAAAGCTCTCTCGATTTAAAAAACAAACCAACAGTTCTTACAAATCCGAAAAAGGACATTTCCTCGGTTATCCGCCGGCTCGCTGAGCCTCCACGTGAGACGGGAGGCGAGAGGAGTTGCCGAGGACAGGAGTGGGGGCACCGGTCACCGCAGACTGCAGGACAGGAAGGTGGGCCTGCGTTCCCTAACAGAACATCCGCTGGCTTCCACTGCACCTGCGGACAACAGCTCTCTCCTGAAGGACCCCTGGAGGGCCCCCGGAAAGCCAAGTTCTAAACCAGCCAGTCCCCTCTGTGCCGAAGACCAAGTCAGGCCAAATTATCCTCCCAGCCCAGTCCTGGCCTGTTGGAGCCTGTTCGCCCAGCACACTGCACATTTTCCCTCGGAGTCCAAAGACTTTATTTTTTTTTCCTATTTTTTTGGAAAAGGCATTACATATACATAGGAGGGGAAAAAATTGAACCGTTCAAAAAGTTAGCATAGGAAACATTTGCTTCCCACCCAAGACGACTGAATTCTCCTCCCCAGAGAATAATTGTAACTAGTTTCTTGGGTGAGCCAGGTCTCTAGGCAAGCATGGACAGCTAAACACAGCCTTCTTTTATTCAAAAGAGAGGATCCCATCTGCATCATCCTGTGTCTTTTTCCATTTGATGTAGCTTGAGGATTTTCCCACAACACTGCATGTTCTTGTTCCCAGCTACCATAGTATTCTCTTGCGTAAACAAACCATAATTTCCATAACCTGCCCCCTGCGAAGCAACACCTGGGGCGTTTCCAATATTTTCTCCCCATAAACAGTGCTGGTACACTGACCTTCACGCATAGGTACGAGTGTATCTGTAGGATCAATTTGTGAAAGACGAATTGTTACCTCGATGGGTACATACATTTTAAAACTTAACAGATACTCCAACATTGCCCCTCAAAGGGGTTGTATGAACTTCTACACCCAGCCAACGGTCAGGATCTGATTCCTTGGGATTGTGCCCTAATGGTGTGTGATCAGGTTATTGCCCTTTGCAAAGCAGGTAAGTAACAACAAACATGAGAGCCACCAGGGAGCTGGAGATATGATAGGAATGTGCATATATGTATGCATATGTCAAAATCATTGAATCATACACTTAAAATTACTGTGTTTCTGGTACTTTATTGTATGTATTTATATGTATGGTATACCTCCATAAGAAAGGAAACAAAACAATAGGAAGGAAATGCAGGATGCCAAGATTAAAGAATGATCGGTATCCTCCTCCAATAGGGTGGTCTTGAAATGCCTCCCTGAAGCCCCAAGGACGGTGAGGATCCCACACAGGAGTCAAACACGTGAAAGAGGGCTTTAGACACAAGGAAGAGCATAGTCAAAGGACAGGGAAGGAGCCTGACTTATTTGAGGAAGTGAAAACAGCAAGCTAGGGAGACTGGTCCCAGATGAGGTCCAAGAGGTTATCAGGGGCCAGATCAAATAGGGTCTCTTAGGCAAGAAGCTTGGGTTATTTTTCTTAGCAATGGGAAGCCATTGAAGGAGTCAAAGCACGTGAGTGGCATGACCCACCCCATCTTTAAAGAAAAAAAAGATCACATGGAGAGTGGATTTTAGGTAGGCAGAAAGGGAAGTGCAGAAACCATTTAGAGGACCGCTGCCTTCAAGCTGAGACATGGTGGTGGCTTGGACCAGCACAGTAATGAAAATAGGCAGAGGTGGGCAGATTGCAGACATGAGTAAGAGGAATGACCTGTGGGACGTCTGTATGGATGATCCATAGGGTGAGTATTAACAGGGGCGATGGGAGAGAGGGTACATTCCAAAGACACTGCTAGCTTTCTGGCCAAGTGGCTGGGCCATGGCACCATGTTCCAGATCTGGAAGAAGGCTTAAGCAGGTCTTGGTTGAGACCATGGGGAGAAGAATAAAATGTCTGGTCTTAATCATATTAAATTGTGGGTATCTAACAGGTAAGAGACATCAAATAGGAATCACCCAGGAGGGAGTCCTTGAGAATTGTGAACCCCCTGCCTGCACATATACTTGCCGATAGATCCAAACCACCACCGTCGCCCCTGCCTTAGGTTAAAACCTCAGGATTTGTGGGCATCGTATTTTTTGTAGCTATGGCATCAGATACTTCTGTTTCATGGGCATAGCCCTTCTCTCCATGATTTGACTCTAGCTCTTCAAGGGCAGAGACTAAGTGTTAAGCCTCCTAAAACGCCAGGACCATAGCACCTACTCCCAAAAATGGGCACGTGGCTAAATTGACGGTTCTTCACATATTTAGTTCAAGGAATCTCAGAAGATAGTAATCAGCTAAGCTCAGATCATAACCCAACAGGGGCAACATGGAGCCGGCCATTGTCAAGAAGAGAGAAGAAAGTCCTCTCAAGCACCTGAACCAGCTGGAAGCAGAAGATCCCAGTGGCATTGCTTCAGGCATCCAGGTGACCAGACCGAGAAGAGGTCATGGTCAATGGTGATGGGCCAAGTGCCACCTTCACCAAATGGAAACGTTAGAAGATTTGCACAATCCCACAGAAGTCCTGACCCATATTTTTTTGGAGCCAAACCCTACCAGCACCCCATCAAATGCATGTCAAATGTGCCCTCAAGAAGGTCAATGTTTCCTGACTAAGGCTTCTTCTGTCCGTCCCTACAATGAGCCATTACCTTCATTCCCTCTCCCGTCCCCCCTCCCCTCGCCACCACCCGCTCCAAGTTTAGTTCTTTCAATCCACCCCGTGCACGGATGCTAGCACACAGATCTGATCAGTCTACCTCCCTCTTTAAAAAAGCCTTTGGTGGTTCCCATCGATTTTAAGGTAAAGCCCAAAGTCCTTACCCAGCCACACATGGCCTTTTACAATCTGGCCTTCTGCCAACTTTTCCACCATCTTTTCCATCCTTATGCCTTGAGTTCCAGACTCAGACTTTCTTCCTGTTCCCCAAACATTCCAGGACCCACCACCTTGTCTCCTGGCTCTTTTCTTGAAAGGGTTAGTTCTTATTTAAAAGGAAAAATATGGGAAGATGTTAATCCTTATCAGGGCACAGGGGAACATAAATCAAAAAAGGATCGTCTTTTCTACCAATAAATTGGTAAACATTTAAAAGATTTAGAATATAAAATGGTGAAAGAGGGAAAGTTGTGCATTATTCTGCTGGTAATAACATATCAACATTTAGAAGGCATTTATGCTTTGACTCCTGCCATCAGACTTCCATTTGAAGCACTCAGACAAATATAAGTGTAAAGCATGTTTACTGCAGCCTTATTTGTCACAGAAAAAGTAAGAGACAATTTAAATACCATCCTCTTCTCCCCCACCCCCCAAAAAATCAAGACCAGACAAGTCATTTATGGCATATCCAAACTGTTGACTTCTATGAAGTTGTTAAAAAGAATGAGATAGATTCGTATGTACTGATTTGGAAAGATGAGCATGACATTTTGTTAATGCCAAGAAAAGATTGTAAAATAGGATAATATGATCCCAGTTTAGGCAAAAGCCAAGAGAGGGATAAAAAGAGAGCTCTGGTATAGGACACATCATTTCTGCTGCTGGTGGTTTCCCCTGGGCGGTGGGAAGGCGGAATTGTGAGCAAATAGGAAAGACTTTCACTTGTAGTTGCTCTATGATTCGCATATTTTCCCACAAGCATCCACTCCTTTTGAAATTAAAAGAAGGTAGATATAATAAAAATAAAAAATAATTAATACAACTCTTTAAAGAGCTCCAGGGCAAAGAGCAGTGACAGTTGTCGCCGATAGTTGGTGAAGAATCAAGCCTCGAACATGTGAGATCATTCTGGAAGAGGGTGGCGCGGGGGGAGGCAGAGGAGGGCCATTTGCTGGGGCCTCAATCCAAAGAAGCCTGTAGGTTTCTAGCAGCACTTCCAGCAGCATGTTTGTGCAAAGGAACAGCAAGATGTCACAGAATTGACTGAGATCAAAATGTGAACAGGGTCTGGGCCCTCGTGAGGATCTCTCAGGACAGCCCGTCTCCCAGAACCCGTCATCTGGCCATTGCTGAGAGCTCTCAGCTCTGTCCCTGGCTCTGCTGGAGCCAAACCTTGTCCCTGCGCCTTGACCTGCTGGGAGCATCCCGCAGACATGGAAGTTCAAGATGAGCACCTGGGGAGAGAAGCAACACCAAAGGAAAACGAGAGGGAGTTACAGAGAAGAGTGTGGTGTGTGGACCTCAAATCCCCCCCCCCCTGAGTTCCACCCCCGAGTCTCCTGCCCAAGTCGTAGCGTGAGGAGGGGGAGAAGAACAGGAATGGAGGGGGTGCTGACCATGCTCTGTGTCGTGATCTGGGTGCTGGTCACAGCAGTGTGGTCAGCTTGAGAAAAATCAGCAGCTGGACACTTAGGACATGTGCATGTTTATATTCTACTTCAATGGAAATTATTTATAAAATAAACTCAGTAAAATAGAAAGAGGTGTATCAATTAAAAACACACACACACAGAAGACAGAGAGGACCTAGGAGGGAGGATTCTTTAGACCCTTGGAGAGCAAAAGGAGAGGAACCTGAGCGTCCTGGGGGTCCCAGCATCAGCGGAGGCCACAGTGAGGGTGGTGCTCCTGAGCGGCATCTGTAAACGCACAGATGGACTCACAGACATAGCTGCACAGGCAGACACAGGCGCAGACTGAGACACAGGGGCATTGTACTCATATATTTGATGTTGATAAAAAAGTTCTGGAAGGGCACGCACTCAAGTAAGGACAGTGGTTAGTTACCCTGAGTGAGTCATTTTTATGTTGTATTTTATTTATGTCTTCATCAGCTAGTTACTTGTCCAGCAAACGTGTTTTAAAATTGACTCTACAACACTGTAAAGCATCTTCTCTTCTTGCTTGTTGACAAACACTTGTACATCCTTTAAGAGTGTAGTACTGTCCCTGTGACATTTTCTCTGACTCCGTGGTATCGATCTTCTTAGAGTGTTGCCCTCCCACCCCCGATCCCCTGTCCCAGAATCGACTGGGGAGGATGGTTAAGTATGCATATTCTTGGACCCCCTTCCCAGATTTTCTGAGGTCACATACCTGGGGCCCGTAAAGCTATTGTATCTTAAGGTGATTCTGTTGTTCACCGTAGTTTGATAATTCAGGATCAAATGGCAAATTTCTCTCTTTTGGGGATGCCCTGGCCTCCTTATTACGTTCGTGCTATGGCCCAGGGTATATTTTGGTCCCGTCTCTGCTTCCTCCAATAGACTGCCCCCGCCCCTTGAAAGAAATGATTACATCCAATCCAACTCAGTTTCCTCAGAGTCAAAACACAGGACCATGACATGAGGTGATCAATAAAGATGTGCTGAAAGAACGAATCAATCAATCAATCAAACAAACAATCTCGAGCATCACACAACCAACGAGTTCCCGAAGATGAGACTGTCCTGGTGGGCCCAGGGCAGACACACACCTGGGCTTGGTTCAGGTATGTTTTTGTCACTCTGAGAAACTCTCACCTGTGACCCGAGGTGAGGCTGTTCTAGGTAAAGACAAGGCAGACTTGGCAACACAATAGGGAAACCCCAAAACCAGTGGAGCCAGCACAGGAGTGACCCATTTATCCAGATGATGGGGTTCAGCTTCTATGAGCCGGGCTCTGCCTTCATTCACCCTAAAGGGACTGTGGCATAAATCATAAGCTACACGGTTCTCAAAGTTTGGGATCCCAAAGACCAGAAAGGCCAACCGCCCCTAACAGTATAGAAACTTGCACCGCGGGGCCAGTGACCTGGGTTCAATTCCTCGCTCACTTTCTAACTGCAGGTTTGGGGTTGGCTCCACGAGGAGCCTCAGTCTGTAAAATGAGAAATTTATAAAATGAGAAAAACAACACTTAACTCAAAGGGTTGTTGTGTCAGGTTAGAGAATGCGTGCAACAAATATTCCTTAAGCCTCTCCTGTGTGCCTGGTGCTGTTCCAAGTGCTAAGGAGACCATAGCAAACAAAACGGGCAAAAAAAATAAAATACCCTGTCTTTGAGGGGGTTAATTCGTATAAAGCTGAGTCCCTCACACAAAACAGCCGCTCCAGATGGCCACAGGAGACTTTACAAGAGACCTGCCATAAACAGGAGGCTTGAACCGACTCTCAGCTCCTGGAGCTAGGAAGCAAGACACTCAGGAAAGAGGTTAGCAAAGGTCACCCCCGGATCCTTGGCAATGGCCAAAGGGGTCTTGTCAATGTCCAATAAACAGAAGCTTTAAAACTGGCAACTCGATTCGGCTCAGCTCACCCTGGTGGCACCCAGAGATGGGGAGAAACAGGAGAAACGGGGCTGTATAAACAGAGCCCCGAGAGACAGAGCCCGATGCCAAAATGTGCCCAAGCCGCAGCAGCGAGGGTTCGGCGAACTCCCCTGGCTCCGCTTCTTGGAAATAAGCATTTCCCCGCTGCCAGAAGAAAATAAACTCAAACAGGAAAGTGCTTCATGATTCAGTCACTCGGGGGCCTTGGAGGTGCAAGTGGGTTTGAGTACACAACTGTGGCTTTGCACGCACCCAGCACGTGGGGGAGAAGCAGGGCTTCCTGGAAGTGAGCGTGGGCTGGTGTGCGCGTGTTTATGCCTGGGTCCTGTTACGTGTGCATACGTTCACGCGTGCCTCTGGACGTGTGTACACGCGTGCACGGGCGTGTCCATGTTCGTCTCACGCGTGTGCTCACGTGTCGGGCTGCGGGTGTCTGTGCCTCTGTGTGCTTTGCCTTGACTTCTGAGGATCTGTGTTTGCAACGGCTCCAGGCGTCCGTGTGCCTTTACGTCTGTGAGCGTGGCCGTGGGCAGCTGATGCGTGTGTGTCTGTGAAGGTGTGCTCGAGGGAGGGGCAGGGAGAGGAGGGGACACGGAGATGCGAGGACAGGGTGCGGTCCAGAGCCTGCCGGGAAATGGGGGTGTGTGCCCGGCAGGGACTTGAGTTCCTGTCACTGCCAGGGTTGTGGTGAGGAAACAGAGCCACAGGGCGTCCAGACAGGGCCTCCGGAAAGGGCCTTTGGGCTCGCTCAGACCGGGCGGCTGCTCCGGCCTCAGGGACTACGAAAGCCCAGGGAGGTGTCCAAGGGGCTCTCTGTGGCCCCACCCAGGGGACCTGGCCCAGCGAGTCCCCAACACAAGCACTTAGAGTCAGGGGAATCATGAGACTACTTGTCCGCCCCTGACTGTGGGCACTAAGACTCTCGAATAGGGGAACAGAGATGCCCCCAACTCCCGGGCACTGATCAGGACACCGAGGAAAAGAATAGGCCCTCGAGCCCAGCCTGTCCCTTGGGTCCTCGTGGTGGGTCATTAGCAGGGAAACTGTGTGGGTGACACTGTGCATGCTCCAGGACCCCCCACCCACACACCCAAGAGAGCTGCACCCAGGCTTAACAAGCAAGAAGTTATTCCCATGCAGGAACTACAATGCTGGAAGGGCTGCTGTCAGCTGAGGGAACCAGGCCGCCCGGGGAAGAGCTTCTGGAGAAGTGTGGCATTGGGGTGACCACAGACAGAGACAGGATACCTGCCAGGTGAGAAAGAACATCCCCCGAAAGGATGTGTAGGCAGCCGGGACCCTGCCATCTGGGGAAGCATGTGGGATTTCAATCAAAGAATACGTGTCCCCTCTGATGGAGGCAAGTGTCCTGGGACTGTCACCCAAGCCCAAGCCAGGAGGGCCTGCAAAGCAGTTTGAGAGGACGGTGGCCCTATGTCCCCAACGGCTTGCTTCCTGGGGGCTAAGAGGCCCCATGTTGTGGCTTCCTCGGATCAGTTTCTTCTGAGGCCTCCCTGAGCCTCCAGCACGTGCACCCCAACCCAGCAACCCAGAGCTGCCTGGGGAGAAAGGGTCTGCCTGCCTTTGGTCCTGAGCTCAAGCATGTAGGAGGAGTTCTGATCCTGAGACTGACGGCTCTCCACCCCCAGCCTGGGATTTTCTGACGGGACTCCGCCATGGTGTCTGTTTTCAGTGAGAAGGGCCAGCCCAGGGCCTTAAATGTCAAGGTGGGTATGGGAAAAGCTGGCCATCTGCCCACCTGCAGAGAAGGGCACTCAGCATGTATGGGGTGAGGATCGAGGCTCCAACTTGTCCAGGAACACCCAGACCACGCTAGCCAGTGGAAGCCCACGGAGCTCACCCCTCGCCCCGCCACCTCAGCCCCCCTGCCAATGCCATGACCCATCCTCAGCCAAGATACCCCTTTCCTTCCGACTGGCTGATTCTGTTCTAGGGCCCCGGGAAGCCCCATGCGTGTCTGCCTAGGATTCCGAGCTCAGAAAGAATTGGAACTCAAGCCTGGACCAGAGATGGTCCAGTGCTTCGATTTCTCCTCTACGTGAGTCCTTCTAGAAAACACCTTTAGAGAGCGCCTAAGGCTAGGGACATGGTCATTTGACTCTCACTGCATACCAATTACAGTCATCAGGAAAAGAGAGAGCGAGCGCTGCGCCCTGGCACTGAGACGGGTGAAGGGTGGGGAGCATGAATTATGTATTACACGAGCAAGAGAGATAAGAGTGGAATGGGGGAAATCATAACCCTATTAATAATGGAAGTGCAGTTTGTAAACTCTCCACCAGGAATAATTTGCATTGCAATATAAACAGGGGGTATAACACAGAGCAGCCAGCAATGGAGCTCCGGTAAAATGTAAAAGCCACCATTTCAAACATTAAAAGTCATGATTAAATTATAAGAATTTGTTCAGCGATTGTACAAGGAGAGGGCACGTGCTCTGACTCCACCGGAGTGCAGGGTCGGCCCTGCCTCCCCGCGTCTGCCGGGAGCGTGAACCAAGGGCTCGGGTCCTTGAGACCTGGATGGGTATTATTACCAATCCTTCGCCGCTGCTGGTGTTGATGAGGACTTTGGATGCACATCGTTCAGAGCCTGTCGCGTGTAATTGTTCATTGATTCTGGAAGCAGCCCTGGGAGGGAGCCTCGACAGCAATTCCATGATGAAAATGAGAAACCCAAAGCCCACGGAAGTTAAATGACTTGCACTGGGCCGCACCGTTGGGACATTGGACGTGTTGTGGTTGATGTGAACCCAGACATGGTGACCTCTGTGCTAAGCCTCCACTGCTCCTCTATCTCTTTTGTAGCCACTCAGGTGCCCCTTCACGTGCATCTCAAACAGGCCTGGTGGGATGGAAAATTGGAACCATCCTTTTAAAAAATTTGGTGGCAAGTCTGGAGCTTGGTTGACCTTTGATTGAGCCGCCCTCCGTTCCTAGGAAACTCTCTGAAAAAAAAAAATATATATATATCATTATGATCTTTATTAGGTATTGAAGTATGTTGTGATTATTAGCCATTTATATACAAAATCTTTGGGTACAAAGATCATTTTTATTTCCATGTTATCATGTGGAAAATGTGGAAACAGCCCAAATGTCCAATAATCGTCAAATGGATGAGCAAGCCTCGGTGAATTGCTCTGCATCCCAAAGGAGGGCAGTTAATAAAGAATTCGTAATAACATGGAAAATGCACTTGTGAAGTGAAATGAGCAAGATCTAAAAGGATACACTCACTATGAACTCAACTGGGTAAAACAATCCATAGGAAAGTATGGACTGGTACACATAAGATTAATAATCTTCATCCCTTTATGTCAAAAGTATGGCTAGTTTCTTTTTCTCATTTATATATTTGCAAGGTATCTACAATAAGCATGCCACTTTTAGAATGGAAAGACTGTGTGTGTGTGTGTGTGTGTGTGTGTGTACATATACATATATGTCGTGTCCATTTGAAGGAGAAGTCGCCACCTCAACTGTAGACACCAAACAGAATGGGAGCAGCCCTCTGTGTCCCCACCTTGTCATCCCCATCCCACAAATTCCTATGGTCCCCACTATCCCAGAAGCTTCTTGCCCTCTGTGATCAGCTCCCTCACTAACCTGCCAGGTCAGAGCCTCCTGGACCAGAGGATGGGGCACTGGTCCTCCACACTGCTCCATTTCTAGAAACATTACCAATGGGCAAGCACCTGCCATCACATGTCTGCAGAGCTAGAATTTGCAATCAGTGCTGACTCCAGGCAGACAGGCAAGCAGCCTTCCCTAGGAGCTGGAGCTCGGTGTGCCTGCCCTCGTGGTGCAAAGACACAGTGCTGGCTCTACACGAACCACCTGGCTCTGGGATCCCAAGTAAGTCACCTGAGCTCCCTGCACTGCAGTTGCCCCGCCTATCAAATGAGAGTTTGGAACATGTTAAAGCCCCCTTCCTACCACCAGCCTGTATAAACAGAGGCTCGTGTGAATGTGAACTATTTTAATGCAGTTCCAGAGCATGCGAGTGCGTGGTGACGGAGGGCCCAGCTGCCTGGGCCAGCTCTGCGGCTGACTGCAGAAAGTGGGGGCAGCTGAGCTGGGGCAAGATGGCACAGCAGTGGGAGAGGATGGAGAGGCTCGGGCAGGGCGGCGGGGCTCCCAGCCCCCAGACTGACCAAACTGTTACCATCTGGAGCAGACTCAGCTGAACTTTCTCACCAAGGGTTGCTGCCCCACCCAATGTCCTGGGAGAAAGGGAGACCCTAGCAATGGGTGGGTCATGCCTCCCCTTGGTGGCTGGCGGAAGCAGTGAAGGTCGCTTGGCTCGCCAGGATGGGAGAATCAGGATGCCATAGGCCTGGGGACCTAGGAGCCCCCAAACTGCCAGGAGGGCTCAGAGATTCTGAGCCCAGTTTGGGGGGGGGTGTGCTGGCAGCCAACTTCACTCCCCCACTGTCCTCAGCACATTATTGACATTCCAGAGAGGAGAGGCAGAGAATTAATTTCATGCTGACTTCCTCCCCCCACACCCATACCTCCCCTGCCCACGCAATCCCCAGCCAAGTCCAAATGAGGGTCTGCGTCTTGCGAGAAGACAAATGATCACAATTAGGAAAAGGCTTCGAGGCCCCCACATTCCATTCCTCCATCCATTCCTCCCCAGCATCCCAGTGACACCGTGTCCCCAAGGGCCAGACACGGGCATGCAGTCGGTGCCCAGTAAATGTGTGTTGGCTCTGAGTCACATGGGTGTTCTCTTAGCTCTGCTTCCCTGAGCCTCAGTCAAGAGAACCTCTCCTTCCATTCCTGACTCCCATCCCTTGACTTCACCCATCCTTTTTTATCCTGTTTGTCACATCCTAAATGGTTGTAAGAAACATTAAGAGGAGATTTTAAAGGTTTTTCTCATCACTTAACATCAGTCATTCAAATAACTATCTCTACTGGCTGGCTTCGGAAGGATAAAAGCATAGTCTTTATGTTTAAGAGCTTTGATACCTGAATGAGAAAGAAAAATGATCAGAAGTTGTGTGAGGAGGATCGAGGAAAGAGAAAACATTTACCAAGTGCTCATGATGTCCCAAGCACTACGCATTGCATATTATTTTATTTATCCATAATAATAAGCTCATCATTGTCCCCCTGTGACATATAAGGAGACTGAGGCTCAGAGAATTGACGTCCACTTACCAAGTGTAGATTTCCTTCTCCCTGCCTGGCAATGAATACTGGACCTTGGACTAGGGTAATCTAGAGCCTTGCTACTCAGAGTGTGGTCCATGGACCAGCACCAGCCTCATCTGGGAGCTTGTTAGAAATGCAGAATCTCAGAGCACAGCCTAAACATATTGAATCAGATTCTGCATTTTTTTAAAGATTTTATTTATTTATTTGACAGAGAGAGAGCAAGCGGGAGCAGGGGGAGGGGCAGAGGGAGAGGGAGAAGCAGGCTCCCCGCTGAGCTAGGAGTCCGATGCAGGGCTCGATCCCAGGACCCTGGGAACATGACCGGAGCCGAAGGCAGATGCTTAACAGACTGAGCCACCCAGGTGCCCCTGATTCTGCATTTTAATAGATTCTTAAGTGATCTGTTTGAGAAGCACTGGTCTACAGCATGGTTCTCTGTCTTCAGAGTGCATTCGTGTCCCCTGGAGGTGACACCGGTAGAGAGTTTCCAACTCAGGAGGTCTGGGGTAGAAACCTGAGAATTTGCATTTCTACCTGGTCGCTAGCAGCTGCTGCCTCATGGAACCAGGGATGGCAATGTGAGAAGCCTGGATCTAGAAACATCCCTCATAGCTCCAACCATTCACCCTTTCTTCCATGCATTTAATGGGCTCGTGTTGAGGTCCTGCTTTGCACCACTTGGCACCATTACTGAGTCACTGGGGGTTCAGACGTGAGAGAGGGTCCCAGCTCCTGCTCCAGCAGAGGAGATAGACAGGATAGGCACTAAGCGTAAGCCGTCCCTCCGTGCTGATGGAATCTGGGTGCTATGGAAGCTCTAAGAAGAAGATGCCAGGGGAGTCTGGGGGCTGAGGAGAGAAGGCACCACGGGAAGCGTTTGCGCTTAGGTCGAAGAAGCTGGAGGATCTCTTTCCTGAACGTTCATGAGAGGGTAGAGTTGTTTTACCCACCGGGCATTACAAACTCCGTGCTTGTGGGATTATTCAAGGGCCTCCAAAAACATTAGGACTTTTCAAAATACGGCTCCAATATTCTTAGAAAAAAATTAAAACAAATAAATGTGCATTAAATGCCTGTGAAATGCTCCAAATGGCCACTAGTGAAAGCAGCTCAATAATCTGAGACGTGAGTGCATTTTTAAAATGTTTTTGATGATGTAGGAAGGGACCTCCAAAAGTTGGAGACTCTCAAACCTACAAATACCCTCAACTTATCCCACAGGAGGTGGCGGCCCCAGGAGGGAGGGAGGGCCTGCCACCAACTCCATGCTGCCTCGCCTGTGAAGGTCTCCTGCTGACAGTGTCCCAGGGGCTCCCAGTGGCAGGAGGCCCGGGGGGCTTTCCTCCAGCTGCCTTCAGCATCTCCTTCTGCTTTCAGCCCCACTGTACTCATGACTGATGCTGTTTGTCACTCATCACCCAGGAGTCATGGAGAAAGCTTGCCCAGGTGCCTGTCAGAGTCCAGGGACGGCCATAGGTGCTGACACCTCGTCACAGTGTCAGTGTGACCTGATTTTATTGGCCTTTACATGCCGCTGCCCAAGGAGACGTCAGGAGACATTGGTGGCCAAGAAAGAGGGTCCCAGGAGCCCTGGCTCGAATCCTTCTATCGGTGGCAGGCAGGAGGGTAGTCACGGGAAAGCAGGGAGGCAAGGGCACAGCATGGCAGGCCCAGCTCCTGGGACAATGAGGGCAACCGGGACAGGAGCAAAAGTCAGGGGACAGGGTCTGTCCTGATAGGAATCACACAAAAATCCCCCCTTGGGGAACTCAATTATAAAGAAATAATCAAGCATGGGGCCAAAGGTTTCTGTCCAACAAGGGGCATTTCGGCGCCCTTTAGAAGAGGAGGAAACTGGAAATGCCTCATTGCGCGGGCCACCCGGGGCAAGACCCGGGCTCTACGAGCCTCAGTGGCATCAACTATAAAACGGGAAAAATAACAACGGTCACTTCACGAACCCCCTGCAAAGATTAAATGAGATAATGTGTGGAATGTGCTTTGCACAGCACTTGCCATCGAGAAAAGGTTCACTAAATAGCCAATGCTAAAATTATATCCAAAAATAATAAAATAAATAAATAAATTGGTGGTGTGCCAAAGAGCATGAAACACCATAGGACTGCAATTCAAGGTGGTTTTCTTTCCAAAAAGATTTATGATAAGGGGGACAAACTTATGGTATAAGCACAAAATATTTTTCTTTTTCTGTATAAAAATGTGCATATTTTATCACAGAGGAGCGGATTTTATGTTTCTTATTGGAACTTCAGAGTGGTGATGAGGCTGTCTCTGGCGGTTTCACTCCTGGGGGCAAAAATCTCAGGACTGCAGGCGGGAGGGGCCCAGGAAGCCAGGTGTTTTGCCTGAACAGCTGATTTCCAACTCTGAGAAACATTTTCTGGTTCTCCCACACTGACTTAGTCTCGTGTGTGTGTGTGTGTGTGTGTGTGTCCCACTGCACATGGATTCCCCAGAGCAGTATTTCCCATTGTTTTCCACCACCCAGGGACTTGTGCAAAATGCAGCTTCAAACTCCAGATGCCTGATCCAAATCTCCTGGGAGTGAGCATGGAGGGCATGCTGCACTCTGAATGTGTGGCTGAGCCCACAAGGGATTTGCATGCCCAGCGTACAAAGAGTTTGGTAACTTAGCAGAGAGGGATCTTATGCTGCTCACTTTCAATCCCCGGTGCCCAGCACAGGCCCTAGTTCATAAGAGGCTCAACAGATGATTGTTCAATGAATGGATGAATCAATTAACTGACATATCCTTCTGGCTTTGGGGAAAATTCACACATCCTGAGCTGTAAGTCCCCAAGGATGGGAACCAAGAACACCCTGGACGTGACAATGTAAATGTTCAATAAATTTACTGAATCAATAAATTCATTTTTACCAATATGGATGAAAAAAAATAAGACTCTCCTTTGCCTAGAAAAGCTGTCTTCCTTTTTTTTAAGATTTTATTTATTTTTTTGACAGAGAGAGAGAGGGAGAGCACAAGCAGAGGAGTGGCAGGCAAAGGGAGAGGGAGAAGCAGACTCCCTGCTGAGCAGAGAGCCCCATGCGGGGCTCAATCCCAGGACCCTGGGATCGTGACCTGAGCCAAAGGCAGACGCTTCACCGACTGGGCCACCCAGGCGCCCAAGGCTATCTTCCTTAACTCGAGAGCAGCTCACAGTCACATAGGAAATGCATAGAACAGGGAAGCAGTGTTGGCGGAACCCACCTGTATGCGTGCAAACTCTGGGACCCTGGGCAATGAGCCCCGATGCAGGAGGATAAGCACCCGTGAGATCGTGACCTTCACAGGAAAAGACCAAAGAAGAAAACAGAACAGGCAATCGAAGCTGCAGCTACCTGTCCCATGTGCTTGGTTCTCCAGAGTTAACAAGGTGCTTCAGCTCACTTGAGCTTTGCCATGCCACGCTGGGGTGAGTCCCATGAGCAGAGATAAGAAAATCAAGTGCCGAGTCCAAGTGTCTTCAGCTACTCTGTGGCATCCCCAGGCCACATGAACCCTGGTGATCAAACTCCGATTTCAGGATTCTTTGCTAATACAATGATGGAAGACCGTCATTCTCTTTTGCTTGCTCTTTTCAGCCCAACCATGGGCAGACCCAACTGCAGGAAGCAGCCAGCTAAATGTGTCGGCTGTGCGCCTCCAAAGATTTCGGCAACAAAAGATGATTTCACAGGTGCCTCTGAATCACCCACTTTAAACAGCTTGACTGGTTCAGCTTGTTTTGCACACAAATGCAAAAGCCATTAGGAAGCCCGAGTCTCCATACTGTGGATTTTGTTGCGAGTACCAATGTCCCAGAATGGTTCCCATTACTTACCCGGAATTTCAAAATCGTGCATCGAATGTAAGTTACTGAGAAGATTAAAAAAAAAAAAAAAAAAAAAGGAGAAGAAGACGAACAATGCCAGAGAGGGAAACAGAAAGAAAGACAATATTTTTCAAATATTTTCCCAACTGTCATTTTAATAATGGTCTAACAACGGAGTATTCTAATTTCCCTCCACAGATACCTGTGAATGCAAATGCTAAACAAATAGTAATTAATGTCTTGGTGTGAAAATCAAGCAATTGGTATTAATTTTGCATCAGACCTGAGATTATGCACGTTCAAAATCATGATCTGTTTTCAACAGCAACAGTGACAATCATAAAGACAAAATGGTGAGGGGAGGCTTTGGGGTTAATAGAATCCACATAGCCACCCTGGTGTGACCTCTCCCTCCAAAATACACATGAACATTCCCAGAACTAAGAATCACAATCAACTGAGTCTCAAGTTCTGAGGGGAAGTTTACTACATCTGTGGGAGGGAACCGATAAAATCAAGTCATCCCTGATGGCACATCCTGACTTTTGAAGCGAAGTGTCAAGGCTGGTAGGCACAGTAAAACCCCAATTCAAAAGCCGAGACCCCAGATCTTTGCCAGTTAAAAACAACAACAACAACAACACAGATACCCTGTAGTGAGCTCAGAGAGCTTTCTAAAGTCGTTTTCCCTGAAATCACCAGGAACAATCTTCCAGTTCCAGCAAGATACTATCACATGACTTCATAGTGGAGGAAAGAGAAAGGGGTCCAAGGTGGGGTGTTAGGTAGGCCAAGGCATAAAAGGAAGCCCAGAAGTTACGCTTCCTCGAGGTTGTGAGTTTTCAGATATCATTTCTAGAAAAGGAGAGAAACAGACTATCTCAGAATGTCCAGAAATGAATTATCTGCTTCATAATCAGAGAACCAGGGGGAAAAAAAATCTCAGGACAGCCCAGCAAAGCACCCTACAGTCAATGCATGCCAGAAAACAGAAATCCACCAGAGCTGTGCTCTTCTTTATGATAGGCACTAGTTCTAGGTGGCTATTTTGATCTCAATTAATTTCCATTAAATAAAACGAAAAATTCAGTTCGTAAGCCCATGGACACATTCTCAGTGCTCCGTAGCCACATGCAGCTAGGGGCTAGTGGATTAGGCAACATAGGTAAGGAACATTTCCATCCTTGTAGAAAGTTCTATAGGACAGCTCTGATCTCAAGCCTGTGAACATAAACTCCAAGTGCTGGATGTCTCTCACTTACTCATCCTTCCCACTCTCTGCTGTGCCCCCAGGAGGCAGTAAAAGAATTCTTTGTCCTCTGGTTTCTGGTTGACTTCAACCACTGAGAGGCCCCAGCATAGTACCTTAGGACAAGAGACGAAGGTCAGGTTGCTTTTACTCTGGCTTCCTCCCTACTGGTCACTGTGACTTAGAGGCATGTCTCCAGTGAAAGCCACAACTCCAGTCAGGCAACCTCCCATATGGCTCTCCTCTCTGGGTTCCTATTCACCCCCCCCTCCTCTCTGGGTTCCTATTCACCCCCCCCTCCTCTCTGGGTTCCTATTCACCCCCCCTCCTCTCTGGGTTCCTATTCACCCCCCCCTCCCCTGACACCTTCAGGCCTAGGGTAGGTAAAGGTGCCTCAAAGGTACTAAACCTAGGGTACTACTTCATCCCTTTTTACATCCCTGAACTCTTCCCACACCTTTGGAAATAGTCCCTTAATAAATATCTTATCAACAGCCAGAATGAGTAGGTTATCTCTGTCCTGTGAGTAATCTGATGGTAAACTCTGCTCTGACTTAAATTGGAGAGAATGACTTTATTAACCTACAGAGGCAATGGGATCTAGAGCCTTCTGAGGTCAAACAATGGATTTAGAAATATCTCTCTTCATGTGACAATGATTAAACAGAGGAGAATAGGATGAGGGTTGGCAAACTTTTTCCCCAAAAAGGCCAGATAGCAATATTTTAGATTTTGTGGGCCATACTGTCTCTGTCATAATTACATTGCACTGTGAAAGAAAGCAGTCACAGACAATATATGAATGAGTGAGTATAGATGTGTTCCAATAAAACTTTATTTACAAAAACAGGGAATGGGCCAGTTTGGGCCCATGGACCATTAGCCCACAGGACCATGGATCATGGTTTACCATATATTGCTCTGGTGCATTTCCCTAAAGACACAGAGAAAAACATGCCTCTAACTTTGTTTACTAAAAAAATAGAAGATTTTAGAAACTACATTTATTTTTTCCCCAATAAATTACAGGAAAGCATGGCTTCTAGAGGAGGAAAGGAGATGAAAAACGAGACAAAATACAAAAGGAAGATGCAGGTTAAGATGAAGGAAAGTCTGGCCAAGATCCCAAAGCCAGCAAAGAAACTATAAATGCACTCTTAGAATCACAGTTTATATTAGAAGTAATGAAGAGCAGAATTTATGCTGCAGGAAACTGAGTTTCAGAGAAACAGTAACTTTGCAATATATCTTTTAGAATCTAGAGTTGAAAATAATGAGCAAACAGATGGCATATGTGAAGAACAGAGAAAAGTGATCCAATTTACAAAAAGAAAAAAGATGTGTTTCTTAAAAAGTCTTCAAAAAAGTAATGATACTGAAACACCAATCAAATCTATAGTAGGACATTCTTGAACTGAAGGAAATTATCTAAAAATGCAAAACAAAATGATATATGCTGCACCAAGCATGACTGATAAAAAAGAAACCCACAGCTTGACGTCAAGAAAAATAAATAAATTACAAGTATCCCAGGCAGAAAAGAAAACAAAGCAAGGCAAAAATAATAGAAGACACGTTGTTTGCAAATGAGTTTTTTTAAAAGAACAACAGCAGGTTGGGCTGGCCTCAGAACTCGCCTTGATAAAAAATTGAAAATGAATAAAGTAGCCCAGAGCGTGGAGTGGTTCGTGCACTGACATGCAACCACATGTTAGAATATTATGCAACTATCGGAAGAAATGTAGAGCAGGTGTTTTTAATGAGATTAGAAAATGTTTATGGTAAAACGTTAGAAATAAAGTCAGACACTAGGGGCGGCTGGGGGGCTCGGTCGGTTAAGCATCTGCCTTCGGCTCAGGTCATGATCTCAGGGTCCTGGGATGGAGCCCCACATCGGGGTCCCTGCTCTGCGGGGAGTCTGCTTCTCCCTCTGCCACTTCCCCTACTTGTGTTCTCTCTCTCACTGTGTCTCTCTCTGTCAAATAAATAAATAAAATCTTTAAAACAAATAAAAAAGCAAAATCAGACACTAAAAACGTACATATTATGCACGTAGGTGTGTTAACATAACTAGCAGTATTTCCTTCCATCGTTTCATCTACCTGCAGACACAAGTAGAAAAATACCCTGAGTGCTATCTAGGAGCCAGACATTTCACATCTTTTACCACCTTTATCATCGTTTAATTCTCTCAAGAGATCCAGGAGATAAGTAATATGATGTCCACAGCCCAGTGAAGGACACTAATGTCAGAGAGGTCTATGGGCTTATCCAAATCATCTGGTCAGTGGGATAACCAAGATTCCATTCAAAATCTAAAAGGGCATTTGTCCATGAGGATGGAGACTGAGCCCTGGGTGAAGGAACAGACAGGAGGGCCCCGAGGAACCTAAGCCGTGAGGAAAAGGCCCTGGGGTCTGGAGAGCTATCAACAATAGCAAGGCTGGCCACACAGGACAGGACTACTATTCCTTTACCCAACACAGCCTTTGAGATTTCCCCCTTCAGAACGTCAGTAGCGACCCATCTCGCTCGCTCTGGTCCTGATCACCCCCTGAAAGGCTAGAACAATCAACAGAATTTGACAGAACCCCCGGGACTGGCCAGGTCTAATGATTGATGTCTTAGCAATTTGTGGAGATGTGCATTTAACATTCCTTGTCTGTCCCTGATAATTCTGTATTCTAAACTCCCTTCTGCTCTAAGTAAGCAAATGCCTAGGAAGAGCACCACTGTTCCGGGAAAACAGATCAGGAGCCAGCTACAGAGCTCTGACCCAGCTCTGAAATGTCCACCTCTTCTGAAGGAACATTTTATAAAGTCAAATTTCTATGCGGGGCTTGCTGATGGCCTTAAGTCTTTGGGGAGTGTTACAGACAGACATTGACAGGGCAGCCCAAAAGAAGGGGGAGGGAATATTTGTTCTGGACTTTCAAGTTCCTCATGAGGTGGAGAGCCTTTGTTCTTCTGTTCATTCATTCATTTACCCCAAACATTGTTACACAGCAACAGATACAATGTTAGACTCACAGGTCGCAAAGAGGTAGAAGCAGTGGGAAGGGGTCAGGGGAGCAGTGAAAAAGGAAAGGGAGTCACATGACCTGACATGCAGTTTAGAAAGCTTACTCTGAGAAATAAGCAAGGGGCAGAACTTTCTTACATTGTGAAACCATGTATTTAAAAAAAAAAAGAACACATCCAAAGCAAATGTTATACACATATGTAAACATATAAAGACATGTGCTATGTATCATATTTATGATATGCGGCTGCCTCTGGGGAAGGAAATAGAATTAGAACAGAGGACTTCACATTTATCTTTAAAAATGTCTTTCTGGGGGGCACCTGGGTGGCTCAGTCGGCTAAGCATCTGCCTTTGGCTCAGGTCATGATCCTGGAATCCTGGGATGGAGCCCCACATTGGCTCCCTGCTCAGCATAGAGTCTGCTTCTCCCTCTCCCTCTGCTGCTTCCCCAGCTTGTGACCTCTCTCAAATAAATAAATAAAATATTTAAATAATAATAATGTCTTTCCAAAAAGAGAGATTCAAAATAAATACAACACACAAAGAGCACACATTGAGTGACAACATGTGAAATTCAAAAAGAGGCAAACTCCAGAGGGGTTAGAGGTGGGGGATGGGCAGAATGGGCAAAGGGGAGTGGAAGATACTGTCTTCCAGTTAGGGAATGAGTAAGTCATGGGAATAAAAGGCAGAGCATAAGGAATATAGCCAATAGCATAAGGAATATAGTCAGCGATAATGTAATACCCATGTATCGGGACAGATGGTAGCCATACTTGTGCAGAACGTAGAATAATGTATAAACTTGTTGAATCACTGTTACACACCTGAAACTAATGTAACATTGTGTGTCAACTACATTCAAAAAAAAAAAAAAAAAGAGGGACGCCTGGGTGGCTCAGTTGGTTAAGTAGCTGCCTTCGGCTCAGGTCATGATCCCAAGGGTCCTGGGATCGAGCCCCACATGGGGCTCCCTGCTCGGCAGGGAGCCTGCTTCTCCCTCTCGCTCTGCCTGCCTCTCTACCTACTTGCTCTCTCTCTATCTCTCTGTCAAATAAATAAATAAAATCTTTAAAAAAAAAAAGAGAGAGAGAGAGAAAATCAGTAAAGAAAAAGAAAGGCAAACCAACCCATGCTATAACCTAAGGATGGCAGTTCCCTTTTGTGGGGGTGGGGGAAATGGCATGACCAGCAGGAGGCAAACGGAGGCTGGTAATGTTCTGTTTCTTTCTGTGGTGCTGGTTACAAGACTCTGTTCACTTTGAAAATTCAACAGCCACACAATGGCTTGCATGTTTCCATATGTCTGCTGTGTTTTAATAAAGGATGGATAGATGATCATGATGAAGATATGTGATAGACAGATGATAGATAGATAGATGATAGATAGATAGATAGATAGATAGATAGATAGATAGATGACAGTTAGATGATAGGTAGATGATAGATAGATAGACAATAGATAGATGATAGATAGATGATAGATAGATGACAGATAGATGATAGATATAGATACATAGATAGATAGATAGATAGATAGATAGATAGATAGATAGATGATAGATGACAGATAAAATATGGCAGAGAGTTAGCATGTGCTGATTTGGAATGGCAAATATTTGGGCATCAGCTATAATATCTATGCACTTTTCTGTATCATTATCATTAATAGTATTATTATTATTTTAGAGAGAGATGGCACATAAGCAGGGAGGGGCAGAGGGAGAGGCAAAGAGAGAATCTTAAGCAGGCTCCACACTCAGTGGGGAGCCCGACAAGGGGCTCGATCTCATGACCCTGAGATCAAGACCTGAGCCAAAATCAAGAGTTGGATGCTTGGGGCGCCTGGGTGACTCAGTCAGTTAAGCGTCTGCCTTCAGCTCAGGTCATGTTCCCAGGGTCCTGGGATCAAACCCCATATCAGGCTTCCTGATTAGTGGGGAGCCGGCTTCTCCCTCTCCCTCTGCTGTCCTCCCCCTGTTTGTTCTCTCTCTCTCTCTCTCAAGTAAATTAAAAAAAAAAAAATTTTAAAAAGAGTTGGATGCTTAACCAACTGAGCCACCCAGGTGCCCCTCTATTTTTTTTTATATTTTTTCTGATTATGTAAATAATGAAAAATAGAAAAGACCACTCTAGCTGCAGTATCTAAGGGAGTAGAGACTGGAGAGTCAGGCTAACAAGCCAGGAAGTCATTGCAAGAGCCAAGCTGGAGAAGAGAAGACTGGAGCCAAGAGAATGGCAGCCTGGGTGGGGAGAACAGGCTGGTAGAGAACCTACAGCATTTGGTGACCACAGTCTGCCTTGCTCTGCAGACTTCGTGTGATCTACACTTTGCAGACTCCACATGATCAACACCACTATTGTCTCAGCCATCCTTGAACGTGAAAGAGCCCCTTGTCATCTGTGGGGTGAGGGGAGTTTGGCCCTGAAATCCCCTTCCCCAAAAGCCTCCCCGTAGCCCACCCTCCCTTGATCCTGACCGCCACCCCCACCCAAGTCATTTCCCTGGAACCATTTTATGGCTTTAAACATTCAACTGGAGATTCCCTGTGAGGGGTGATCCATTATTGAACTAGGCCTAATCAGCATGATTAGTTCATCTGATTAACAAGATTCACTACCCGTTAGCCCCTCTCCGAGAGGAGGTCATGCAGGGCTCTGGCAGCAGGTGGCCAGGGCTTGGGGCTTGGCGCTTCAGGCAGGGGGAGGGGGACACTGCAGGAGGTGACTCAGAGTCATAGGGGCACCAAGCCCACGGCAGCATTTGTTCATGGAACTAAGAATGAGCAAAAGAACAAGAAAGCCAGCCTTTACCAGCCACCCTGCAAACTTCCACCTGGCGGGATCCCGTGGGGCCATGGACATCCCACAGAAGCGTCTGTGAGCTGGGGACACCTTAAGCCCACAGGCAGAGGGTTTCTGCTTCCCCTCCTCAGCATGGGCATGAGCACTGCTCTTCTCCCCATCCTCACTACCCCCATCCTGTGGGAAGTAAAATGTGTGATCTGATGGGTGGATGGGAAGAGTCCAACCCTGCACCATATTTCATGGAGCAGGATTACTATTCTCAATCAGGAGGGTCTCTGCCCCTCTCTTCCTCTTGCATTCTCAATAAGAAGGAGCCCACTTCTCTGCATCCTGCCTCTAGAAGACCAAATTGGTCTGTGATCTCTTCACTCTTCCTTCTCAGCCTACGTCTGGTTGAATAAACGCAACCAGCTCACCCCAGAGGCCTGGGGAAAAGCAGACCCTTTTTAGTCTCATGCTCCTTGTGATCGATGGTGCTATTGTTCCCAATCTCTACCCCTTCCCAGATCTGTGCCCTTTGTATGTGCCTTTGGCGTATTTCCCATTGAAGACACAGTATGTTTCCCCACGCCACTGAGGTTGGGCTTGTCCATAGGCTTTGCTTTGGCCAACAGAATGTGGATGGAAGTGACGGAGTGCCAGATCTAAGCCTTAGTGTTAGATGGCAGCTCATGTTTCCACTCATGCACCATGTCCCTGAGGTCAGCATGTCCCATTTGGTCCATGGGTCCATGGAAAAAGAGAGACATGTGAAACGGAGCTGGACCCATCCTGTAGCTTGGATTCAAGCCCAGCCGGGATTACCTGATCTACAGAGAGATATGTGAGAAGAGCTGATTGTCGCTATCAGACACAGTGTTCAGCAGTTTGTTACACAGCATGGCTGTAAGCATGGAGCTTACTGATATATCCCATCATACTTTGTTCTCCGGTTCAGTGGAGAAAACAACTACTCTAGATTATAATCTAATATTTTGCCCAATCTGGCTGAATTCTTTGTGTTTTTACTCTATCAGCCAGATCCACAAAGGAAATTTCAGCAAATTATAGAATTAAAGCACTGAGTCTAGAGTAATCATATGTCCCAGTGAGCCTGAACAGTCCTGATTTACACCTGTTATCCCACTAAAAAAAAAAATGCATCCTGATTTGGATGATTAAATTATGGGTGATTAAGTTCTATAGTCACCCTCCCTAAACCCAGGAAGACCCGTCATGCACCACGGCCTCCCTACAGTGACCCCAGGCACCCCTTCGTGGTCAGTAGACACTACAGAAATCATTTCTGAAGCCATGCTCTGGAAGTCAGGGAGCCTGGACAATGATTCTTACGGCAGCAGGTGAGGTAAAAATAATTCCTCTCCTAAACGCAGTCTCTCTATGTAAGGTTTTATAAAAGTGCTATGGGGTATTTTCTGAGAAATAAACTCCTTAATATGACTTCATGGTAAGAGTTCTATTTCCTTTATTCTCTGGAGTCCTGGGAAAGAAAAATATGCCCCCTGGCAGTGTTCCATAAAACTAATGATGTGGGGGAATACGTGAATAATTGCCTGAATCACGGGGCTACATATCTGCAGGAAATCTCTTGGCAGTATGAGGAAGGGGCTTAGGACAGGTAATTGGAGTCAAGTGAAAGAAGCCCCTGCTGCATCAGCTATAGACACTCTGGTGGGTCAAGAGGACTGTGGCAGCCATCTCCATCACTGGAGAAAGTTGGACCTCTAAATAGTCTCTGTGCACAGCAACGGGGTCCTGCAGAGAGAGCTGGAAGAAGGAATGATTAAGGTAGGGACAAGACTTTGCAGAGATGGAAGGACATAATCAAACAAGGCAGAGAGGGCAGTCTCTGGGCTAGCGGATCAGAAGCTCGGAGCAGTGCCCCAAGCACTAGTTCTAAGTGATGGAGAGGACGGATGTGGCCCCTGAAAGGGGTCCAAGGGCTCTCAGCTCAGTGACAGACAACTTCCCCGACTAAGGAGCATCATGTTTGCTTCCTCTGGATCATCTGTCCCCAGTCATGGGCACTCTAGAGGCCTTAGGTGCCCATAGGTAAGAGAAAGTACCCGAGAAGGAAGTACTTGAGAAGACAGAGAGCAACCAACCCTCACCTCGTGCCAGTGTGTGATTCGGTAGTAACTAATTTCCTGAACCGAGGTACCTGGTGGCTGTCTGTGGGAAATGACACAAGATAATGTGCATCATCAATTAGAAAAAAATCTGTCAGGGCTTAATAGACGTTTGATGAGTGCATAATTGAATTAATACATTCTACAAATATGTATTGAGCACTCTTTCTGTGCCAGGCATTGCCTGAAACACTGGGAGTGTGGCAGAAGTGAAAGAGACGTGGCCTCTGCTCTCATGGAACCTTAAGTCTCAGCCCAAGCCACATGTGAGTGTCACTTGGAGAGCTTTAACAAAGCACCAGTGCTGGGCCTCGCCCAAGATGAATTACATGAGACACTTCAACACCAGTTCCAAACCACTCGACTGACACAGAAGTAGATAAGACGAGCGAATGAATTCTAAGTGCCAGGTTTCTCCTTCTGCAATGTTGATATTGTGCTTCAGAATATCGCATTTCCAAAATTACTAGAGTGGAAGGAAATAAAGCCCTTGGAGAACACCAGGTGAAGACATCAAAGATCCAAAAAACAAGAAGTTCCATTTCTGTAAAAGATGATTGGCCCAACTCCCTTCTCATCCACTCCACACCCAGCTGCCAGAAGAGGACTCATATTCAAAGCACCAGAGACCATCCAGAAGAATATTTTCAGTCATTCTTCCAGAGTCATATGAAGGTGTGGATGAAAGATCTCGAATTTTAATAAGGTAGACAACCAGCTTGTGCAACCCAGGACACCAATCCATGCCCTTTATCAACACAACTTTGTAAATCATATTTCTTCCTCCTTCTCATCCATCTGCCTTCAAAGTAGACTGAGGAATTGACTCAATAGGGCCATGAAACTCTCCATCTCCCAAGTCACCCATATGGACCCTATGTTAATTTTTTCTCCAGCATTGCACCTGAACTACTTCAAACCATCCACCCGGATGGTTGAGCAAACCTGGCGTCTCAGATTCACCATTATTACCGCCTCTCCTTCACCCCCCAACCCTGGTCAGCTCTTCCTTCCAAATCTCTCAGGAATCCCTCTAGATCTTCCAGCCCAAAGCCTGCCCCACTCTCACCCAGGTCCCCATCCAGGTTCCCTGGCTGATGGGGGAGCCTCCTAGTTGCCTCTCTGATGGGGTCTAAATCCATCCTACACACAGCAACCACAGTGAACTTGCCAAAACAAAACTTTGCCCATGTTGATCCCCTAGAAACCCATCAATGGCCTCATGCTGTCTTTAGGGGGAAATCCAAATCCCTTGGGAGGCTCTGTACAATCTGGCCTCTGCTTACTCCCCCAATCCACCTCTCACCTGGCTCCCTGACTCTGACTCTGGGTGTGACATCCTCAGTCCCTCCTGGCTCCTTGTTTTCCCTCACTTCCTATTGGTGAACTTCCTCTTCATCCAGTCCTATCTTTACCCAGCCAGCATTCCTTCACTCCCCAGGTCTGGGTGAGGCATCTTACTCTATCCTCCAGGACAGGATCCCCAAATCCCCCTAACTGATTGCTTGCAAAGCAGTGTAGGGTTAACTCAACCAATTCCCTATCCTCTCCTTGCCTGAAAGATCAGAAAAGACAGAGCCAGCTCAATCTTGTTTGGGATTGTATTTCCAGCACCTAGTTCAGTTCCTGCCACAGAGCAGGTGTTTCAGAAAGACTTTTGGAACGTTGACTACATGCATGAGCTGAAGATGACTATTCATTCAACACGTATTAACTGAGGGCTTGCTGTGTGTCGGGCACAGTTCCCCACGTGTGGGACACATCAGTAAACAATAGTAAAGTTTGCCCTGGTGGAGTTTACTTTCTAGAAAGAGAGAGACATTATGTATTCAACAAACATTGGTTGGGCCCAGAATCATAGTACACACACACACACACACACACACATGCACACACACAAACCAGGGTGGCCTAGCTGGACATGGATGTGGCAGGTCAGTGTGCAAATATTTTGCTTGTTTTTAGTTTCTTCCTCAATGAAAAACTCTCATTATTTCAGTATTACAGTCCTGGGATCTGCCTGTCTCTTCTTCTTCTTCTTCTTTTTTATTTTTTTTGCATAACGTTTCACAGAGCTCCAAACCGCCTAATACAAGGAGTAACACATGCGGTTTGTGCTTAGTCGAGGCTTGTGGGACACACAAGTAAATAAGGATCTCTTGGAGCTCATTCGACCGCAAATCTCGCAAACAGGTGAGAAGATGAGTCTTGTGAGAAGCCCATTCAAAGCCAAAGAAGGAGAGACTAAGCATTTTTAGAATGGCCAGAAAAGGGGAAAAAGTTTTGCAAAATTCAGAAAAGCGGGAGCACTGGCTGATCTTTATGATCCGGGGGAAAAAAACAAAAACACAAAGACTGAGCAAATGACAGCCTGTCCCAGATTTTAATATAAGGTTATTTACATAGTTGCCTAATTACTATGTCTCAGTAGAAGGGGCAAAAGCAAGTGTTTTTCTGCTCTCTATTTGCCTTAAAGCTTGGAGTATAATAAACTATTAGTTTTATTCTTAATTGGTAGACACTTCTTATTTCTTTTCTTAAAAAAAAAAAATCAATACATGGTTTGTGATACCTTTCATGGAGAGGAAAGAACTGTGGCTAGATTTATTATCCTTATTTATCGAGATAATCTGTCAGCATTTATCCCTTAAAGGGGCCTTGAGTCAGGCAGTCAGACCCCTGGTCAGGTCTTTGCAGCAAGTGTCTGGCCATTTCTAAAGTTAAAATGCTGTGAAAAGTATAACCACTTCAGACTTTATCTGGATAAAACTCACTGCCTCTCTTGCAAAAACCCTGGGCTGTGGGTCTGGTCTGCCGAGGCGGGGCTCCCAAGATCTTGGAAACGTCGTGCTGGGTCACTGCCCACTGACCTGGCGGCGCTCCTGCCCCCACCGAGCTTCGGGAAGTGGCCACTGCCGTTCCCAGCGAGTCTGGCCAGAGGCAGAGGCCGCTGGTAACCTTAACCCCACGTGGGCAGGCCTTCATCAGAGCCTCCCCTCCAACCCTAACATTAGCTGGCAAGTTTTTGGGAAGGGGAGGTAGACAGAAAAGTGTGGGGCCATGGTTGTTCTACGGAACCCAAAGGAAACAGGATTCTGACAACTGGCTCCTTGGAGCTGACAAACTGTAATTGTTGAATGTGTTCAGGCACGGAAACAGAGCTTCCCTCCCTGCTCTGCAGGGCAGGCCCTGGGTGGGGGCTGGGGGGGGTGGGGGGCGTTGTGCTGGTGTAAGCAGGGTCCCACACTCTCTGAAGGATGTGGCGTGGATGGGATGTCCCTCTGGGAAGGAAGAGGGTTGAGCCTGGGAAAGTCTAAAATCCATCAGTAACCAAGTACGTGACAGAGGCTGGGTCCAGGCCCTGCATGTGAATCTAACGCACGTTCCCTTGCACCCTCATTGTGTCCATGTGGACCAGTGTGCCTCGATTTACCCTGTGCAAAAATTATATGATGTGGGCATATCTATTCCCGTTTTGTAAATAAGGACATCAAGGCTCAGAGAGGTTAGTTAACCTTCTCAAGGCCGCACAGGCAAGGGGCAGGGTTCAGCTCCACCAGCAGTCTGTTCCAAGTCTCATGTTATCCTTACTATGCCAAACACCACTAGCAAAGAAGACAGAGTGAGAAATGTTGAAGAGCATGGGCTCTCGAGCTAGATGGCCTGGGTTCCAATCCTGCCCCTTCGTAGCTGTGTGACCTTGTCAAGTTACTTACTCTCTCTGCGCCATAGTTTTCTCATCTGTGAAACAGGGACAATAGTTGTATCTTTTTCATTGGGTAATTAGGGCAATTTAATGTGTTAATATTTATCAAGTACTTAGAAGGCTACATAGTACATAACAAAGACTGTTTACATGTATCATGTTTATTAAAAAAATAAATGAAGAGGGGCACCTGGATGGTTCAGTCCTTGGGCCTCTGCCTTCGGCTCGGGTCGTGATCCCAAGGTCCTGGGATCCAGCCCCGCATCGGGCTCCCTGCTCAGTGGGAAGCCTGCTTCTCCCTCTCCCACTCCCCCTGCTTGTGTTCCCTCTCTCACTGTCTCTCTCTCTGTCAAATAAATAAATAAAATCTTTAAAAAAATAAATAATAAATAAATGAAGAGAGGGATCTTTTTTTAAGCTTATTTATTTATTTATTTGAGTAATCTCTACCCCCCATATGAGGCTCGAGCTCATGACCCAAGACCAAGAGTCCCATGCTCTATGGACGGAGGCAGCCAGGTGCCCCAAGAAAGGGATCTTTTTATTCTCACTACCATAGGGCTCATTTTCCAATATCCGAACGCAGAACATGCCTTACATTCTCCTAACATCATGTTGTCTGCAAAGTGCTTTTGCTGCAATGAATTCATCTTATTGTCACTACAGCTGTCCAGAAAGGAAGGGAAGATTGTACCCATGCTACAGAAGAATACTCTAAAACCTGGCCATGTGAGGACTTTCCAAGATCGTTCAGCAGGTGAGTAACGAGCAAGGACTCCAGCCCAATCTTTCGGACCTTGAATCCTGTGCTGTGCACACACACCCAATAAAAAGTATGAACTCCATGGATTTGTGGAGGAAAGCTTGGCACTGTCTCCCCCCAGGACCTCGGGGCGGACTCCTGCAGCCATTTCGCCCTGGCTCCCTGATGGCACACGCTCTGGTAAAATGGCTCAACCCTCCACACGAAATCGGTGACCTCTGGTGTCAAATGCTGCTGTGAACCCCCCCACTCCATCTCTCCTCTGGACTGAGAAGATGGAAGTTTCTCTAGCACCGACACATTCTTGCTCACTGTGTACCAAAGACAATGGAGCATTCCCTTTCTGCACACAGAACAAATGGAAGCTTCAAGAGTGTGAGTGATTTGTTCAAAAGTCACATGAGTTCAGTGAGTAGGAAACTGCATCAAGAGAAAGAGTTTCCAGTTAATTTTATGAACATTGTATGTATTGCCCAATATGAGTGTTCAACCCTATGGTTCCCTGTTTTTTATGCAATCAATGACCCAAATCTAAGGAAGTTGGGGTAGGGCAAGGGGGAGATAAGGAAAAGTAATAGAAAACACATGTACTCAGTTCCTTTGAAGGAGAAGGGAGGAAGCTGGAAGCAGAAGGAGGAGGTTTAGGGGACTAGGGAAGTCAAGAGTGCCTAGGTCCTCGGGAAGAACCGAAGCCAGAATTTTCTGGGACACGAAAAAGTGGATGGTAGCAACGCTCGTGAAGAACCAACAGCAACCACCAATCTTGAACTTGGAGATCAACACTGGCGTCTTAATGCTGATTATTGTTCCAAAGGAAAGTGTCAATACCCATATGTGTACCATTCCTCTGATGGGGAAACTGAGGACCAAGGAGATGTGCGAATTTTAGAGCCCACCCTTGCAAGACCTTTAGATCCCAAGCCAAGGGCCATTACACTCTTTCCGGGTCCCCCTCCAAGGGGCTGCCTAACCTCCCCATCCTCCAAATCAGGTCAGGACCCTAGTCTGCCACTCGAGGGACTGACAGTAAAAATGCCCACATTTCAAATACGTGCATGCTACAATTTTCTGATTGTAAAATCAATACAGGCTTATTTGAAGAGAACTTGGATCTGCTGGCATATGCATATACCCTGCAATGAATCAAAAGGATTTATTATCAGTGGTTTCATTTGGGAGGCTTGTGGATGAGAAGGAAGACTTTCAGTTTTGTTTTTGTACCTTTTTTGTACAGTTCTAAACTGAGAACTAGGCTTATGTGTCACTCTGTGTGTGTGTGTGTACAAAAGATACCTGGGATATGGGATATTGTGGGCCATTTTGTGTTTTTGTTGTCATTTACTTCTCTATGTTGGGGAGGGGAGGGGAGAAGCAAGTTAATAATGATCTATTTTGAATCATTTGAAAACTAACAAAAACATTCCCATCTACAGCAATCGCACCGTTGAGATACGGACATTTGTCATGTTAGCGTGTGTCCTTCATGCTTTAACAATGAGGACTACTCTATGTCTAAATTCTAAATTCTGGGTTTTGTCTATTCTTATTTTCAGTTTATACCATGAATACTTTTGCATATTTCAATATTCTTCAAAATCATTCTCTCAGTAGTTACATAAGAGCCTTTCTATAAAATAATTTTTCAAAATCCATGAAAGCTCACATTCCCTGAGCAAGCACTTGAGAGGGCCTTCTGGCTCACACGCCTTCCACTTGGAGGATTAGGAGGGTCCACACACACAAAGAAGTTAGCACCGTGACAGAATGTGAGCCAGAGGAGTTCTTGCCGGAGACTATGTCCTTCCAGAAGCAGCATGATTTCTTTAGTCAACTTTCTTTTGTAGAATATGGATGTTATTCTCGATTTATCACTATTAGATAATCCTATGATGAATATCTCTGCCCGTAAATCTTTATGTTTCTGACTATTTCCTTGAGTGGAAACTCTTAGCAAAAGTACTGTTTGATCCATAAGAATACAATTTTAAAGCTCTAGGTGCATTTCCCTGAATGATTCACTTACACCTCTGCAGCAGAGTTTAAGAGAGCAGAAGGGAGATCTCATGTTCATTTACTTGTAACTTATTTTATTACACGTAAGATGACTTTTCCCATTTGTTCGCCATTTCCACTTCTCCCTAGTCAACATAGTGTTGCATAAAACCCTCCTCCCTGATACAGTAATAAATGTGATGTTCCTTTTAGGTGTGAGAAGTGTCTTTAAAAATCAACGATACTCTCGTCTGCAGAACTGAGTTGTTATTTTTGAGAATGCGGATGCACTTCAGGGTTGTGTTGGTGAAGGTCCCGGGAAGAAAGAGATGGCCCGCTCAATGTGGGTAACTGAGGAGCGTGTATTAAAGGGGCATGCCCAGCGCTGGGAGCCGGGGTCAGGAGCCCCAGAAGACTGGTGCAGCGTCCTGGGGCTAGCACCCCTGAGGAGCCACTACTTCCCCAGCCCACAGGGGAAGGAGCACTTGCAGGGACCTGGGGACAGCTGTGGCTGGAAGAGAGGACCACTGGGCAGGAGCCAAGCTGGAGGGAGGCAGCCAGTCCTCAGAGGCCCTGCAGGGAGCAAGCCAGGGCATCAGTGATCCCTCTGATCCCCTGACCAGGCCACCCACTGGCCCATGGGAACAGCAGGGGTGGTAGCCCTGGGAGCTGACAGCTGGCCTCCTGGAGCCCCAGGTAGGGTGGGGAAGGATGGAGCGGATTTGGGAAACATGTGCTCTCTTCAGTTTCTGATCTTTCCGTTGCTACACAGACCCCCACAGAATTGAAACTCCACAAAGGAAGGCCCTTAGTTGGCCTCAGTCACCATGGTATCTTGCCACCAGGACCAACACTGGCACCTAACAGCTGTCCGATAAATGCTGATGGGTAAGGACAGCGTGCGTGCACACATGCACAAACGAATGAGTGAACTCCAAATCAGCCCTGCTCTTTCTTGAAGCGTTTATCAGAGCAAGCTCCTTGTAGAAAGCTGCAGATGTCCATAGAGAAGGAAGACAAAACCCTGTTACTTGTCCCCTAATGATTGTCTGGTGATAGGAGCTGGATGGGCCACCTCCCCACCCCTCACCACCCCCCACCAGTCCTCAGTCTCAGAGTAAGAGGAGCTCAGAGCTCCTTCCCACCACCTCCTCCCCTCTCCTCCCCTAGGAAGGTCCAACCTGGGGATACATTTTGGCCATCTCCTCCAGGCAGGACACTCACCGTGACTGGCGAGGGCTTCGGGGTTGCTCCCACCCACCTTTTGGCCTGACAGAGAACCGGCTCCCTTAGAACCATAGGGGAACTTGTGAACAACACGGATTCTGGGATTCTGCTCCCAGACATTCCTCCTCAGGAGGTCAGAGTAGGGTCTGACGGTCAGCATTGTTTTCCAAAGACACGAAGGTCATTCAGACCGTCAGCCCTGCTTCCAGAGTGACCAACTACCCCAATTTACATGGGACTTCCAGTGCTAAAAGCAGGGATGTCCCAAGGAAGCCGGGCTGAGTGGGTCACCCTCCCTGCCCCTGCAGTGGGCCAAGGGACCCCTCCTGTGCTGTCTCTTCCTTACAGCTGGGGGCCGTGGCCTTATCATGGTAAAGTGATGATGTCTGAGAGCCAGCCTCATGTTAGCAGGAGGGGAGACCACGGAGGCGTCTATTTGGAGCAAAACTCATGCTCCATGTGCGTGCTCCCAGGAGACCCACATTGCCATGCAGGGCCAAAGCTGTAGTCCATTCAGCACGGCTCTGATGAACTCTGTCTCCCCAGCGCATTCCCCTCTGTGTTCTTGAAGAAAAGGGCTGGCTGGGGAGGGTGGGGAGAGGGACAGGACTCAGGCGTTCAGCAGCACGATTTTTAGGAAAGGCAAATTGCTACGTGGTTTTGGGCAACTCTCCCTCCCCCCTCATTGGACAACTTCAATGGCCCCCTCAGACCACCTCCACAGGGCACGGGACAGCAGCATCAGTCCCCACCAACAGAGACCCGAGGGAGCCAGAGGAGGAATCCCAGCCTGCGTCCCAAGACTGCCTGCCCGAGCACCCAGGAAAATCCTCTCCTGCTGCAGAGTAAGTCTCCCTGAGCCCTTGGCACAGATGAAGGAGGTCAGCGAGTTCCCCATAAGCAAGTCATCAGACTTCACTTTTGTCCACCGGGTGGCTTAGGGGTCTGTCCCCGTCTCTTTGACGGATCATAGGCAGTATTGTGTAACTGCTTCTATTCACTGGGTCCCAGCCTAGGGCCAGGCACTGAGCCAACCATTTCATTGTCATCACATTTCAACAAGGCAGGGACTGTGTTGATCCCCATCTTACAGAAGAGGAAACTAAGACACGGAGAGGTCCCAACTTGCTCAAGTTCATCCAGCGAGGGAGCGGGGGAGTGGGGAGCGGGGGAGTGGGGGAGCTGGATGTCAAAACCCCAAATCCTTCACATGGAACCATGATGTCCTCCACTCTGGGGGACATCACACAGTCCTGGATCCCAGACCTGGTCTGGCCTCGGACTCCTCCTCTATTAAAAGAAAGTCATTTTTTAAAGCTACTGGTGGTGTTAATGCTCCCTAGGCTGTTGTAAACGTTACGGGCCCTCCATGATCACATGACTGTAGCTTGTTTGTTCAGACCTCTGCTCACCTCCCCGCTGAGAAGGCTTCCCCGGTGACCCCCAACTAAAAGAGCCAAGTCCCCCCCTCCCTGCCCCACCACCCAGATGTGCTCCTTGCTCTATCTTTGTGTCCACAGCAGTAGCCCTAGCTGGGCCCACTAGAGAGACTGCGTGTGCACACACGCGGGTGAATGTGTGCACATGGGCACCTTCTCCTTGTTTTACTTGTTGTGGTAAGGACACTTACCCTAGGATCTACCCTCCTGACAGAGTTCTAAATGTGCGACACAGGACTGTTGTCTACAGGTACAATGTTGTAGAGCGGATCTCTCGAATGGACCCATCTTAGAAAAATGAAATTCTGTACCCGTTGATGGGCAGCCCTCCATTCCAGCCACTGGCAAACACCACTCTATCCTTGGCGACTATAAATCTGACTCATATAAGCAGAATCATGTGGTATTTTACTCTACCTGACTCTGAATCCCAGGTGATTTGTAATAAGAGCTCAGATAAAATAAAAGTTTTTTCAAAGACCTACCCAAAACAAAAGATAAAAACAAGGATGTAGAGGGTGAAGAGAGTAAAAGTATTTCAAGCACTTTTTTTTTTTATAAAAGTTAGAACAACTAAGTACAGATTCGGTTTATGAGCGTCTTAGTAGCCAAGGCAAAGCAATGAGATGCCACGATTCTCTCATCTGCAGAGAGCGGCACACTTTCAGCCAACCCCGGCATCCCGCTGAGTGCCTAGGATGAGCAGGTCTGACTCCTGCAGATCTGCTCGAAAGAAATGACCCAGCATTTCACTTCTGCTCTGGGTGGCCACTCAGTCCACTGTCTCTTTTTTCCCTCTCTGCAACCCATCAAGCACTCCTTAGAAGGAGGAACATGCCTGGCTTCATAGTTTTCGATTCTATAGCAGCCGCACTGAATGGGATGGGATAAATGCCCATTTCTGGAGTGGGCCGGACACCTCTGAGCTCACAATGAGATTTCCTGGCAGGAGGCAGTTTACTAATGCAACATGCCCACTCCAGACTGCAAGAACTCTGAGGAAAATATGCGTTCGGAGCACCAGAGAATGTAGAGACAGGAAAGACCACAACCAGGGCAACCTTCCAGAGGCAGGGACCGTGTCCCTTCGGAAACAGCAAACTTACTCAAACTAGAAAGCTCCGTGAGGGTGTGCATGAATGTCGACAGATTGGCTGCTAAGTATAGACAGTAGGAGGCAGGGGCTGCCCAGAAGCTGGGGAGGGCTCAGAAGAGAAGCTTTACTGACTTGCTGTCGAACCGCCTCTAGGAGGTGCCCCAGTGCAGTGGGGGGACCCTTGGAGTCCACTGAACTTGGATTCAAATCCACCCTTCCTACCCATTCCCGTGCACGGCATGCCCTTCAACAAATGATTTTACTTCTCTCCACACAATTTTTCCTCCATCTGCAGAACGAGTGTGTTACCATCCTCCCTGTACAGTGTAGGAGTTAAGAATGTGGGTCTGATTTTTCCAAAGAAGACATCCAAATGGCCAACAGACACATGAAAAAGTGCTCAACATCGCTCGGCATCAGGGAAATCCAAATCAAAACCTCAATGAGATACCACCTCACACCAGTCAGAATGGCTAAAATTAACAAGTCAGGAAATGACAGATGTTGGCGGGGATGCAGAGAAAGGGGAACCCTCCTACACTGTTGGTGGGAATGCAAGCTGGTGCAGCCACTCTGGAAAACAGTAGGGAGGTTCCTCAAAAAGTTGAAAATAGAGCTACCATATAATTCAGCAATTGCACTACTGGGTATTTACCCCAAAGATACAAATGTAGGGATCCAAAGGGGTACATGCACCCCAATGTTTATAGCAGCAATGTCCACAATAGCCAAACTGTGGAAAGAGCCAAGATGTCCATCAACAGATGAATGGATAAAGAAGATGTGGTATATATATACAATGGAATATTATGCAGCCATCAAAAGGAATGAAATCTTGCCATTTGCAACAACATGGATGGAACTGGAGGGTATTATGCTGAGCGAAATAAGTCAATCAGAGAAAGACATGTATCATATGACCTCACTGATATGAGGAATTCTTAATCTCAGGAAACAAACAGAGGGTTACTGGAGTGGTGGGGGGTGGGAGGGATGGGGTGGCTGGGTGATAGACATTGGGGAGGGTATGTGCTATGGTGAGCGCTGTGAATTGTGTAAGACTGTTGAATCACAAACTTGTACCTCTGAAACAAATACATTATATGTTAAAAAAAAAAAAAAAAGAAGAAGAAGAAGAAGATAGCAGGAGGGGAAGAATGAAGGAGGGGAAATCGGAGGGGGAGATGAACCATGAGAGACTATGGACTCTGAAAAAAAACTGAGGGTTCTAGACGGGAGGGGTTGGGAGGGATGGGTTAGTCTGGTGATGGGTATTAAAGAGGGCACGTTCTGCATGGAGCACTGGGTGTTATAGGCAAACAATGAATCATGGAACACTACATCAAAAACTAATGATGTAATGTATGGTGATTAACATAACATAATAAAAAAAAAAAAAAAATGTGGGTCTGGGGCCAGGCTGCCTGGGTTGAACTTTGGGCTTACTGATGGGATGCCCTTGGGCAAGTTCCTTTATGCTTTTGTCTTGATTTTCTCATCTATAAAATGGGTGTAGGAATAAGATCTACATCCTATGACTTTGGGATGGACTATGTGCAATAAAACATGGGGAGCCATTAAGACAGTGTCCAGTATACATGAAGTGCATAATAGATGTTACTCTTTTTGGACTCATGCTTTGGACTCATCATGAGGCTTGCATAGAAGAATGTGTGAATACACACCACAGTACCTAACACCCGTCTCTCAGAGAAAGTTAGACCCTGAGTCTAAGTGCACCTTGGGAGGTAGGGTCCCTGCCCAAATCCCCAAATGGGCCCCTGGGGAAGCATGCTGAGGGATGCTGGGGCCAAGATTTTTTGCTTGCACGCAGCAGTGAGAAGAGAAAGCACTGGGAAGGGATTGGCAACACCTGCCCCCTAGGGAGTCATAGGAACAGAAATAGGAAGCCCCAGGCTGGTGTTTACAGTAAGTCCTCAGCCTCTGACCACATTGTCTTGTCTGTGGTGCATTTATTTTGGGGACGAGCCCTGAAGTCATTGCTGCCCGAAAGTGCTCCAGGCAGGCCCGCCTCATCTCCACTTTCCCAGGAGACCCTGGGGCGAGGGAACCAGACCCACAGGCAGGCTGGGAGGTGCCCCACAGCTGGCAGGCCGACCACAGGCCCGGCTCAGGCCCCTGCTTCCAGAGGTGCTCGCAGCACGAAGGTCAGAGGAAGAGGTGGGGGGAGGTAGCAGCCCCATCCCACCCACTCCTGCCCTGGGTCTCACTTTCCTTTTCCTCTCAGGGCTGCCTCAGCCTGCCTTCCTGGCTCTTAGGACTCTTCTCCATTTCTTATAACTCAGCAGGAAAAGGGAAAGTGGATTCTTCAAAGCCTCTCCTGGGCCTTGATGGGCAAATCCACTGTCTGAGACGCGGGCTCGAGCCTAGGCAGGACTCGAGGAGCTGCTCCCAGCACTGAAGGACAGACTCGATTCCGGAGACTGTTGGTTGGCAGGGACCACAGAGCTTCCCCAGAGGGGAGTCAAAGTCTCTGCCTGCAGCAGGGTGGTCCTTCCTGGGAGGCTGCCCTGGCCAGAGCCTTCCCTTTCTGCCCTGGCACTGACAGGTGGGGATGGAGATGTACGTGCCTGTCCTACCCCCAACCCTGCAGGCCAAAGAATCTTGGGTTCTGGCGCCAGCTCTGCTCCATTCTCACAATGTAGCATTAGCTCCCTGGTTGTACAACGGGGAGGTTGAATAGGGTACCAGCTTGTACCTCTCTTTATCCTTAAAGAAAACCTCCCACAGAACCTCACTTTGTACCACAGGGCTTAATCTGAAGGCAAATTAGAGGCTGTAGCTACATCTCCTTGCCTGCATCCCTATTCTCCGAACAAAATCAACTTTCGGGAATCCCTGACATAGACCCTCCATAGACAGTTGTGCGGGTTACACACTGCATAACTTCAGGAGATGCCATTCACATTGTAGTCCATGGGGATGGCTCCTCCTCCTAGAAGTGTTCAGGGCATAACCAAACATGGTGGCCCCATCTATAAGGCATCACAATGCAGAATTTTAAAACCACTGGACTAAGACCATCACCTTGCAAGCTTGCAAGCTTGGAAAGCTGACCCTCCTCTATCATGTTAGCATAAGCTACCCCTTCACTAATTCTTTCTAAGGTATAAGTTCTCGAGGGCTTTATCCACTGATATCCCTTAGGGGTCCCTGTATGTTTACTGAACACAAAACCTTTTTAATACCTACATTTAAAGGGCATTGTTGGAGAATTCTGGGAATTGTCTAAAGCAGGAAAATGATGCTGAAGGTCCAGGAGTCTTCTTTGTACCTGGCAATTTATTTCAGAACACAAATGTCTTGCCTTATCTATGACTGTGACTTTCTTAGGGCCAAGAATTATGCCTTTGGGGCATTTTTACTTCCCCAGAAGACAATGTCATTTTTACTAAACCAAGGAGAGGAAGAAACAGATTTATCCACCACCTACTTGTAGCCCGAAATTGGGTTAGCAGTTTGACCCATATCATCTCATTTATTTTCCCTACTGCTCCTCTAGTTTTTTATTCTTACTTTTTAAGAGCAAGGAATGTGAGGCTAAGAGCAATCAAGTATATTGCTCCAAATCACAAAATGATTAGGAAGCAAACCCATGATTCAGTCCCATGTCTGTATAAACCCAAAGCCTGTCTTTATTCCCCATCGCATGGAACCTCACCTGTGTGCTGGGCATCAGAATCCCCTGGAGGGTGTGTTGAAATGTGTGTTCAACTCAAAATCTGAATTTCTGGAGGGGAATCCCCCAGTCATTTCCATTTAATCCCCCAGAGGACTCTGATGGATAGCCTGGTTTGGAGACTGTTTCAGAGTCTTTGGTAGTAGAAATGATCTCACATACATAGCCGGCCTTCCACACCTTTGTTTACACATTCTCCTCTGTCTAAGAGGATGTCTTCTGTCTTCCAATCCTCATCCATCCTTCTCCAAGAAGCCTTCCGGGACTGCTTATCCAGCGTGTGGTCTCTCCTCTGTTTCCTGCAATCATCTCCTTGTGCCTCCCTAGTGCCCTATCCCCCAGCACCCCCTGTGCAGGAGATCTGCATGCTTCCGCCTCATAGATCTGAAATGCATCCTGGACAAATCTTGAGTCTTGCATACTGGTCTCTATTCACCCCTGTCCCCACGAGAGACACCAGCTCCCTGGACAGAGCCCTAGATGTGAATCAGACAGCTTTCACTGAATTTAGTTGGGTTGGATCCAGTGACCAAGACACTTCATTAAAAACCAGTTTATATGTGGCCAGACTGCAGACCTCCCAAAACACTTGACTGTCTGGGGCTCTTTTGCCTTTTATGTCCCACATCCCTTGACCAGAAATTCTCTCCAACCTGTTGAATTTCTCTGGCTACTTCAACCCTCGTCTCTTTTGCAAAATCATGCCCACCCAACGCAACAGTTATTACACCTGCCCCTGTGAAACTCAGCTGGGACAGGACCTACCACAAGTATTGTATATTTTCTCGTAGCCACTGGGCTACACAGCTCCCAAGAGCAGGATCAGGTTTTCTTCATTTTGTAGAAATGTAGGTCTTAGCATTTGAACAGACACCTATTAGAGGCTCCTGTGAAGATTGAATGAATGAAGTGAGCTGATGAATGGATGAGACACTAACTTGGTACCAGGTCTGAGAAACACCGCTTGCTCATCAGACAGGTGATCCTTCTCCCTGGAGTCAGAGTTACAGAGCAGGAACAAAGAGCGGCTGCCCACTCCCCAGACCCAGGCTGCACAGACTGTCCTGGGAGTCATTTGGGAGTTCTGGGTGGGAACAGGGTCCCTAAGCCCAGCTGCCTGCCTCACGGCCTCCTGGATGGAGTCACCCTGGGCCTTGCTGCCCAGCACCTGGTCCAAAACCAGGCACACAGTAGACAGTCATCCATCCTTCCTTCTTCCCTTCTGTTTCCCTTCTCACTCCACCTCCTCCCCCATACAAGGACCTCTTAGGGGGCATGTTCTTGACTACTGGACGGGTGTCCTGAAGCGGATCCAGAAGGCAAGAATGACCCTCACAAAGCCACTCGTGCAACAAAACAGGGGCCTGGCCTGGACCTCTCTCTCCTGCCTCCCCGCTCAAGTTCCAGAGGCATAAGACAGTCCTACACACCCAGGTCCCCAGAGTTCCGTCGGCACGTCCGGATCCACGTCACAAGGGTCAACGTTTGTCCCCATTTGTGCCCATAATCAAGAACAAATGCAGCAACAACTCTGAACTTGCTTTTCTAGTACTTTTTAAAAGACCTTTAACCACAGAATTTTTATTAGCTCTTTTTTTTTTTTTTTTTTTTGTCATTTAACAAATGAGAAAATCCCTGCAAATTGAAGCCAGATGCGCTAGCCTGGCTATCAAAAGCCACGATATTTTTATCATGTTCATTTTTATTTATTCAGTCTCCTTAACTCCCTAGTCGTGGGGCTCCAGTGTTTCCTCGTTATTTTGAAAGCCGGGAGACTCTAGCGTGTGGTGTGAGTCGATTCCCCGCCAGGCCCCTCCGCCTATAAGGTCTGGATGCTTCTTTGTTGGGGAAAGTGGGGGAAGCATGTAGAATGAGCATCTCTGCCCCATTTCCACGTACTCAATCAAACACACCATCCTATACATGTAATTAAGCCCTGATATATATCATAATTGTGAAACTGGCACAATTTTGTATCTCATTAAAGTAAATGGTGTGATTAGAACAGTATAATATATAGGGGACAACTTCTCCTCCTCCCATGTATAAACAGGGCCAGGTTTTTATGGTGTCTCAGAGCTTTCACAGAAGCAGGCTGTCCCTGCGAGGCCCCTGGATCCCGGAGACACAGCCGCAGACTTCATCCAGTGGCGGTCCCGCGAACTGGCACCACACCCACCGGCTTGGTGTTCAGACCCGGAGAGACTCATCTATTCAGCTCCATTCCTGGCTGAACGAAGAGAAAAATCAATACTCCTCAGTGGAAAAAGACCCAATAAGTTGCTTAAAAAAAAAAAAAGTTACTTCCATTTATATCTTTGCTACTAAGTAGGCCCTCGTCCGGGCAGTGAAATGGCAAAGTGGCCAGCGCGGAGGAGGTGGCCAGACCAGCCCCCCTCTCAGAGCCAACGACAGTTCCCGGGCCGCCTTGCCGCCCCAGAAACTCAATTAACCTCCCCGGGCCTCGCTCCTCTGTTCATTAGTATTTATTTATTTGATTTTCTTAAGCTTGCTTTTTGTGGTTAAAAAAAAAAAAATCACCTCAGGGCACAGGCACAAGAGAGTAACAATTAATTAAAATACATAAAACAGAGCTGAGATGGCCAGTAGCCTTGAACTTGGAGGCAGCCAGATAAGCCTTTTGAAAGCTCTATCCCCCTGCAGGAGGGGGCCAAGAACACAGCTCTGAAGAACTCACAGGACAGGGGATGGAGGCTTCAGTGTCCAGAGACGTCAGAAAGCGATAGCAGCAGTCCCGGCGGGCCATGCGCTCCGTGCAAACTATCTCAGACGGGTGGAAGGTTCTTCCCAGCTTTGGAGTCAAAGGGGGAGCTGCTGAGAATCTGCAGGAAGATCAGGTTGAGAATCTACACATCCGTGCAAGGTACTCGCACTCCCTGTGTGAGTGATCCCCGCTCCGAGCCAAGCCAGGACTCCTGCCAGGGGTTTAAAAGAGGCAGAGAGGCTCAAATCAGGTTTCCTCCTGAGAATTGGCATTGTCCAGCGTGGAAGAAGTGCAATGGTGAGCTCTGTCCCTGGAGAGTTTCCAGCAAAAAAAGGACACCTACTATGTGCCAGAGTCATGCCAGGTACTCAGACAGCTGTCCCCCAGGGGACCAGAACACCCAGGTTAGGAGGGACCATGTCCAGATGAGACGCAGCTCCGTCTAACACTGATTCCCACAAAGGCTTTCTACATGGAAATATTCTTGCCAGACTGCGTCTACGGAGCCCACTATCTATATCCCATTGCTCTTCCACCTGACAACCTATCTCGGATATCCTTCCATCTCAGTCCAGGAACAATGTCTACCTTCTGTTTGATGACTACCATTCTCGGCATCTTAAAATGTATCATTTCTTAAATGTAAAAATCTCCCAGGTATGTACCTTGAGGTTCTTTCCAGCAATCCGTTATCGCAAACACGGATTCAGTAAATAATTCTTGCACATCTGCCATATAAAAGTGTAGCTGTAGGTCACATTTCTAGAAGTAGAATGGGTGGTCAAAGAGAATGTGCCTACTGAAATCTGATGGATACGCTGCCCTCCCCGGGGGTTGTGACTTCCCTGAGCACTCTCAGTGAGGGGGATTATCACATGGTGTCCCTGAAAGCTGGCTGCTAGCTGTGTTTCTTTGGCTATATGTGGCCCCTTCTCATAGAAGGCTACCAATTCATGTAGTCATAGAGCTCAACCCCAGATGAAACATCGACCTCTATTCCTGGCAGCCTTGAATGCATCCTGAATACTTGAGCCCAAGAGAGCAAAGCCTAAAGAGGGAAGAAACTCTCTGGTCGGAGGTCTGTCTTCCATACCCCCAGATCCTTTTTCAGGATCTGCCTCCTCTTTGGGTGATTCTTACCCATAACATTCATTTCTTTCCCTTCATGAGGATGCAACCCTAGACTCACCCTCTAGACAAACACAGCGGAAGACACCGCCGCAGCATCCATCCCAGATTTATACACACACAGTGCTTCATGCTTGGCATTTTTCTCTTTCCAGTCATGGCTGCCTTCTAAAGAAAATGTGTCATGTTTAATAAAAGGTCCTCGCCCTGCTGAGGACGCCGGTTAAGTTTGGATATATAAATATTGACCGAAAGTAGAGTTGGAGCCAGGGAGAGCCAAACATTTTTGCACAATACCAGAGAAACCTGGAGGTTCCGAGAGCAACCCATGAAAGAGGATATGAACAGGAGAGATGGAGAAGGGGAAGGAATGAAAAAGCCATCAAGATTCCAGGAGGCTGAGGTGGTGTTGGCTGGGGAATGGGCCGGCGAGCCTTCTCCAGAATTCCTGGGACCCAAAGCTATTTTGAATAAGCACATTATCTCACGTTCACTTGAAAGCAGCTCGAGATGCTCTGATGTGAGCTCCTCTCCATACCCCTACGGCCAGCCTTTCCTAAAGTCTACCACCCTTACAAATGTTGGGATGGTGACTGGGTTATTGGCCCCTGATCAGCAAGCCCTTTTCCTCATCTCTCCAACTACAAGCACAGCCCCTGCTCTGTCTTCACCTTCAAACCCCATTTTGTTTCTCATCAATAGTGTATCTCATCAGCTGGTATGTATTTGTTTATTCCTTTACTGTTCATCTCCCCACCAGAATACAAGCCCTGTAATAATAGGGACATCGTCCACTTCCTTTGCCTCTTTGTTCCCATTGCCTAGAATTCTGCCTAGCCTATACCAGGTACTCAATAAACATTTGTGGAATGGATTGGGTAGACAAAGAATAACCACAATACAGGGAAAAGAAAACACTAAAACATTTGGATGTTGTTTAAAACTCAGCAGACTAGGGGGCACCTGGGTGGCTCAGATGGTTAAGCATCTGCCTTCGGCTCAGGTCATGATCCCAGGGTGCTGGGATTGAGTACCGCATCGGGCTCCCTGCTCCTTGAGAGCCTGCTTCTCCCTCTGCCTCTCTCTCTCTGTGTTTCTCATGAATAAATAAATAAAATCTTTAAAAAAAAAAAAAACTCAGCAGACTAAAACTTAAGTGTCCCAATGTAGCTGAGAAAACATCCATTTTATAAGGAACAGAGTGAAATTAAAGTCTGAAGGTTTAACTTAAGGGAAAAAAAAAAAACATTGGTCCTGTTATCCTCATGTTTCACAGACTAATAGTATTCACAGACTTAGGTATGTAGAAGGACTTTATGAATTTCACATCTCTCGGCCTCATATGACTTCCTGCCATTAACAGGGAGGGCGTGGGTCCTGTCCAGATAACCATGAGCATCCATGAGTAATTGTGACCAAGATCCCATTACCAAGCCCAGTCTCGCACTAGAAATTAGGCATACATCACTGAGGTCAACACTTGGCTCCTCTGTCCTCTGTTCTTTGCCAACCCAGACAACTTACTCCCCACCAGCGATAATACAAACTGTGCGCTCACTTTTCCTCCAACTACAGAAGTGGAGAACATGTCGTGGTTCGTGGGAAGAGAGAATCCGAGAGTTCCCTGCATGTCTACCGTCAAACAGTTACTTTACCGCTCACTCTGACCCCTTGGCCATTCTCTCTTGTGTATTCAGAACAAACATCTCTGCAAAGTAAGATGCCATTAGCCAGCTATCGGGGTCATTCGCTCCACCCACCCAGAAGGTCAGGGAGGCCAAAGGCAGCCTCTGAAAATCAGCGATGGACAGAGTCATGCTCAGGCAACCCAAGGGAAGAGAATTCAGGGCAGTAGCGTCTCTGGCTCAAATAATCCGGGGCCCCATAAAGAGAAGCAAGGAGCTGAGCAACTATCTCATGACACAAAACGGTGTAGAAGGGTTATCTAAACTACTCAGAGTCTCTGTCTACATGGCCTCAACTTACTTGAGAATTGTTCTCTCCTAGCCTTCACTGAGACCATGGAGATAAATAGTGTTGGTGGAAAAAAATATAGACCCAAATCCCAGTGGATAAGTGCTCTCCTTAAAAGGACAGAAATAAAATCATGTTTGCCATCCTCAATAGTATGCACCAGCATAACATCCTGTCATTGTTCTTCAGAGTGTATTTGACACACGTCTGTTCAAATAAATTAACAATCTCATTTTGATTGTCTCTTTTGGCAGAAATAAACAGGTTGTTATGACAATTTGTGAGTCGACCTACAAGATCTCTTCTGAAAAAAATCAAAACTGTGCAAAGTACGTCATCATATTTTAACACCAAAAGGAAAGTGGTGCACTTTTCTTTTTCCTCTTCTTTCTTTTCACCTAAAATCTCTTGTTCTGTTGCACTCTGTGATAGCAATCATAGGACGGGGAAGAAAGGAAAAGAAAAATGGGCAGGCAGCTGTTGGAGAGGCAGGTTACAATTTACCGAGGGAAGAAAATGACACTTGATTTTCTATATAAAGTATTGGAAATAAATCAATCAACCATTCATTTAGTTATTCTGTCTGAACATCCAATACCCAGTATTATCGCATAGCATGTATCTTTTCCCATTTCCATACTACTTTTTTTATGAATACAGTCAAAAGTAATCAAATAGCCAGTTTAAAAGAAAAAAAAAAACAGTTGAAACATGACACGTTTGACTACTTTCTCCTAATTTTTCTATTAAACTCTTTATTATTTTCTCCTTTTTGACTGAGGTGTATTCTACAACCAGTAAAATCTTTTGAACCCATGACCCTGAGATCAAGATCAAGGCCTGAGCTGAGATCAAGAGTTGGCACCCAACCGACTGAGTCACCCAGACGCCCCACCAGTAAAATCTTAAATACTCAACTCAATTAATTTATACTTATGTATAAACCCATGTTACACCACCCAGGTAGAGTATTTCCCATAGCAATTCTCAGCAAGTTTTTTTTTTTTTAATGTCCTCTTTATTTATTTTCTTAAGTGAACTCTACCCCCATCGTGGGGCTTGAACTCACCACCCCAAGATCAAGAGCTGCAGGCTCCACTGATGGAGCCAGCCAGGGGCCCCTCAGCAAGTTTTCTTTGGCCCTTCTCAGGCCCTCTCTATCTCTTACCCCGGAGGCCAACACTCTATGATTCCCCTCAGCTTTGTTTCATTTTCCTCATTCTTGAAATTCATGTTAACTGGAATCATGCCTTATGTTCTCTTTTGTGTCTGTCTTCTTCAGCTCAATATGACATGTTGGAGATCCCTCCATGTCATTGCATTTACCGTTGGTTTGTTATTTTGCATTGCGGTGCAGTCATCTATTACATGAACACACTACAATGTCTTTATCCATTTTCTTACTGATGAGCATTTGGGTGGTTTCCAGTTCCTGACTATGACGGAACAGCTGCCATGAACATTCTCACATGAGTCCGTCTGTGGACATAGGTACTCGTTGCTCTTGAGAATGTCATTGCTGGGTCATAGGGGAGGCAGATATTTAACTTCATTAGGAACTGCCAAATAGTTTCCCGAAGTAGTTATACCATACTCCTATAGGCTTTGAAAATGGCCAAGCTTTTAACTAAAGACAACTGGCACCCCGCCTGTCCCCAGTCCCTTCCCTCCTGTGACTAGTTAGCTCTTGAGCGTGCAGCCCCGAAGGGTACCAAGAGGGGTCACAGGGTTTGGAGTCGGATGAACCTCAAAACTCTACACCCTCACTTGGTAGTTTACAGACCTTGTGGGAAGACACTCTTTTTAATTACGTCATCTCAACATCTCTTTGTAGAATACCCATGAGACATCTACTTACTCTGTAGGTTCTTTGTGAGGATGAAGTGAGGGGATGGGGTGAAACCATCCACGGCAGGTCCAGACACATGACACACACTGGATAAAAGCTAATTCCCCCTCTCCCTGCACCTTCCCCCCCTTCTAGTAAGTTTTGGGGTCCTCCAGAATCATCTCTGTCTCTCTCTCTCTTCTAAGCCCCAAGGGTTGAGGAAGAGGGAGACCCAGAAGTAAAAGAGCCCGCAGGAGAGAAGGTTGGGGGGCCGGATGCGGATCAGAATCCATCTTCCCACAGCAGAAGGGAAAAGCTCTATTTACAGTAGGACCCAGATGGAACTGATTTGTTCAGAGCCATCTTATTCCTGAGTGTGATATTTGTCCACATCATAAAACCACAGGCTACAATGTGTCTGACATTATACCAAGTGATATAACCCTTCCTAATGATATTATAATAAATCCCAAATGAGGCAACCATCACTGGGCAGCCTTTTCAAAGTGTTCCTGAAATAGTTTTTACAGAACAAGGGATCTGTGTGCCAAATGCAGACACTCACATGAGGCCCGAGGAGTCAGCTCAAGCATATACACATGAACACAACTCGGCCTTCGTTCTTGGCTGGGAACTTTTTTTCCTTTTATATTAATCTATTGGCTTCTATGAAAATCAAACTGTTTCTTTTTTCATTTTTTCATATGAAGGATGAAATTGAACATTTCTAAGTGCAATAAAATGTCCCCCAGGGTGCTTTTTTATTATTATCCTTTAAATCAGCAGTTTCTATGCCTCTTCATTAGGAAAAGCCAATGACCTTTCATCTTGGCTTCACCTCCCTTGGTGCTCAAAGAAAGCTGACCACATTTCCTGCCATCCTGGTGGTGGAAGCTTGTTTTGCTCTGTTTTTTTGCTAACAGGCATAGGTAAGTTTCTGAGATACCATGTGATCTGCTTCCACAGCCTGGGGAGCTTGCTGACTCAGGAGACATTGAATTAGTTCTAGGACAAATGTGCAGCCTGCTCTGCCCTGCAAGGCAAGAACCACAGGAAATCATGTGTCTCCACGAATGGGGCTGGAGGCACCATCCTGCTGGATTGTGGTCTTGGAATCAGTAGGACCCGGAGTAAGAAGGAATATCTGTTCTGCTTCACTGTCATGCCCACCAACTCCTCACCAACACCAGCAGCAGTGTCATCACTGCAGTGACCATAAGCACAGCATGTAGTATTTCTCTCTTCCTCCGCACTGCCCCGCCCACCTGGCCCACAATCAGTGGCCTTCGGCGGTCGCCACTACAGTGGACCATCCACTGTTTGGGGCTTCCCATTACACCTCTTTCCTCTCCCTCTCCCATCCATGTGGGTCTGTCATCGGTCCAAACTGGGGCCCAAGACTCAAGCATATTTGTTTTTTATTCTGTCGGTGGGATCACAAAGATGGACTGGGTAAAGCCTAAAACTGCTAGAGACCATCGACCGCCATGGGGTAAAGAGAGCTTACTTAAAGTGAAATGCGCTCTGGAGGCGGCAGATAAGAAGGAAGGAAAGAGGGGCCCTGATGGAATTAGACCCCTTAGACCTAGCCATGCCTATATTTTCGATTACTTATGTCAAAATGTTGTCTGTTTTGCTTAAACGGTTTAGAATGGGGTTTCTTTCATTGGAAAATGAAAGAATTCTGACCAAAACAACCATCCTATCATCTAGTCTATATTATTCATCCCCACCCCAAATACACTTAAGGTTGGGGTCCCGTATAGGAGTTTGGGCTGCTAAGCCAGAGCCTGGGGTTGAAATTCTAAGGGTTGAATATTGTCTCTTATTCAAGTTAGCCCAAAGATGGTGGGATAAGATGAAGCCAGACTCCATAAAGAAAAGCAGGCACTTCATACCAAGGAGAAGAAACACAAGCTTCAAGTCTAGAAGAATTAGGATAAGACGGAGCTTGCAACAAGGGAAGACAATCTGAGACAATTGCTTCTAACGCTAGGAAGAGTGCAGTGAGTTGCGTTTATGGGCCAACATTTTTGGTGGTAGAGATAGGAGCCTGACTTAAAAGTCAGACAAATACAAATCAAGATGGGAGGCACCACCCTCACCAACACCATGATCCACCAAGTATCAAAAGCATCATGGTGGCCATCAAGCATGTGGTCCTTTCCTTGGGCTTTTGGTTCCAGGAGATACAAAAGAGGCCGCTGCTCTGCAGAAGTATATAGTCCAACAGAGTGGACATACAGAAAGACAAATTCAACAAACACATTTGCAAGCAATAGGTTATTTTTCCTGAAAAGAATGACTAAGATAGGAGGTATGCGTGAGTCTGACTATAGCAGAAACACAAAGAAGGATGTGTGTTCTCCTTGGGTGATCAGACACAGAGGAGGTGACATTCCACCATCACGGACATCATTTCTACTATCACCAGAATGGGGCAGCCTCTGGGGCAAGAGCCAGGAAGGAGGACAAAACCTTTCCTGCAACTAGTAATGCTTTGCTAGTAACATATTTTCTCTTTCTGATTTTAAAAATAAAGCATGTCTATTATTTATGTATTAAACACTTTTGGTGACAAGTAGCAGAAACCAAGGGAAGCCAGCTTAAGCCTAACGGGGCCTGGGATAGAAAGCCATATGGGGCCATACAGAACCCAAAGTACAGGCAAGTCCAGCCAAGCCTCAGAACAAGCTGGAACCAGGAAGTCCCAGGCACGTCCCCTCTCTGCTTCTCTCAGAGTCCTTGCTCCAATATCTGTCCATCCTATACATTCACTCTCTCCTAGCGGTTCCCAGAGGATCGGGAGCCTGGGCAGACAGAACATTGAAAATCAATGACCATTGTGGGAGATTTAGAAATGTACCAGGGGAAACAAAATAGTATTCTAAAATGACAATTGTCTCGGGACACTTGGGTGGCTCAGTTGGTTAAGTGGCTGCCTTTGGCCTGGGTCATGATCCCAGGGTCCTGGGATCGAGTCCCACATCAGGCTCCTTGCTCAGCAGGGAGCCTATTTCTCCCTCTCTCTCCCTCTGCTTGTGCTCTCTCTGTCAAATAAATAAAATCTTTAAAAAATAAAATAAAATCACAATTGTTTTGTAAAGATGGCTGATTCTTTGAAAAGAGGGATCTGAGTAGCTGAATTTCCTTTTCTTCTGGGTGCCACTAAAGGGAAACCAGATCATCCAGCAGGTACAAGCCTGATAACTGCATGGCTTTAAGCAAGCTTCCCATGTGTGCAAATAAAAAGAAATCATGCCCTCTTGAAATCAATGCCTGACTTGAGGACAATACTCCACGAATGTTGACTATGATGAGAGTAAATGACCAGTTCTTTTGGCTGAAGACACACTGATGGGTTGCGGACAGTCAAAATAAGGCAAGAGCTAACTTCAAAATTAGGAACCAGAGATTGAAGAATCACTCAAATTCATAGAGTGAGAAGAATTCCAAGTTTCCAGAAAAAAAAAAAAAAAAAAACTGGAAGGAGAGAAAGGGAGAAAGAATAAAGTAACATAGTTAAGAGAATGGGACCTAACACGCCATGATGTGGCAGAACAGGAATGCCCGAAATCAGCGTTCTTTACCCAGGGCTCCTCGGTCCCAAATGGTCCACAGACAGAATTCAGGGGATCCTTGAACTGAGATGAGGCAAGAGTTACATCTTGATTTTTACTGATCTCTAACTGGAAATTAGCATTTTTTAAAATTATGGATGGAAACAACCCATCACCACTGTATTAGCAGTTTTTATAGCTTTTGTAATCAGTAGAAATCACAGATACCTTCATACTATAGTTGTTGTACATATCTCAAAATATCATTTACACTTATTGCTATTTTTACATTACACTCAATTTTTGGCTAACTAGAACTTCTTGCATATTATTTAATGCATTACTAATAAAGAAGCACATGCATCACCACATCACAAATTCGTTTTTTCTTAAATACGTGACAAGTCTATTTCAATATCATTCATTTCCTTTGTAATCCTCTCTACTTTATTATATACATCTCAAAACAATATACTTGGAAGAGGTCTAAAGTTCTCATAAGACTGCCCGTAGGTCTATGAAACAAACAAAAAATCTTTAAGTACCTCTAATTTAATATGGGACTCACTTGACTTTTGTGTTGTACAGGATAGCCCATCTCCATGAGATGACAGGGAACAGGGATCTTTAGTAAAAGTCTGGTACATGCAGCAAATTCATATCCCAGAATGTCTAGGAGAGGATTGGAAGTCGAAATAAAGGAGAAGGGAGGATGGTCCAGGTATCAGCCAAGATGCCAGGGCAGAGATATAAGAAGAATCACAAAAGACAGGATAGAACAACAGAATTCCAAAGATAGGGAGTCACTAGCAGAGGTTCTAATGAGAATGAAAACCCTCAAGAAGTCCCAGAACTAATGGGGAAGATGGAGACTTTCCACAGGACATGAGACAGTTACAGTTGATTCTCTCTAGTGCAAAACGGCAAGGTGACCCCATCTGGTACCTGTGGCTCCAATAATCATTATAATATAAAGAACACCAGAAACACAATAACCGTCAAGAAATAATCACCATTACTATGCTCATGTATAGTATTTTATGTATATATACGTATATAGAAAGTTGACTGCATTCAAATATAGGTATGATACAATGTATGTCATACAATGCAATACTATATATATATGGGAATACATACATATGTATATGAATACAATCAACTTTCAAAATTAGAATTATAATGAACACATAGAAATCCTACTTTTTGAACTTCTCATATCCTCAAACATGCCTTTAATCATTACACAGTGTTCCATCATATAGAGATGATGTCATCAATTCCTTTCATAGTTGACCTTTAGATTAGATCGAGATTTTCACTCACAAATAACGCTATACATAAAAATCTTTGCACATAATTTTTTGTGTATGTGGAATTCTGATTTTTTTCCTTAGGATAAATTCCAAGGTATAGGAAAACTAGGTCAAATTCTATTAACATTTTACCACTCATAGCTTGCCTGGAGAGGGCATGGAAGCTCCACACTTTTCCCCCCTGACCTCACCCTATGTATTTATTCATCGGGCTGTTGATTCATATCCTTTATTATATCCTTTAATAAACTGGTAAATTTAAGTAAATAATAATTTAAAAATATTTTACCATTCATGAAATACATTGTCAAATCTTTTTTTATTATACTTTCAATAGGCCCATCAGCAATGTATAAGAAAGTCTATCTTGCCATATCCTTACTGACATAGGTATTACACTTTTTTTCTTTTTACAATCTGTGTTTTTTTATTTTTAACTATAAAGTGTTTATAGCAGATTGTTTGCAAAGTTGTCTACAGCAATTCCTCCCATCTCTGCATGCATCCCACTTTTCAATGTGACTTTGCGGCTTCTTCCATCAAAAAGAAGGATATGACAAGGAATAGAGATAAGCTGTGCCATCCCAGGCCCTCTAAATCAACCAGCCCCCAGGAGACCCGCCAGCTGATGACAGCAGAATGTCTGGCCCTGGGCAAGATGAGCAGAAGACACGCCCATCTGAGCCCTGCCCAAACTATTGACCTTTGGAATTGTGAGCAAATAGATTAGTTGTTATTTTAGCCACTAAGTTTCGAGATGGTTTGTTACACAGCAATATGTAATTGGTAGAATATTCAATTTTATCATTTTAAAATATGTATTACATTTTAAGAGAAGAATAACAAAACAGACCCTTATTCTGCCATCTAACAGACAGGAGATCACTGCTAACAGTTTGATTTATTTTGTTTCCACTTCTTTTATTTCAGTTTGCATGTACTATATTAACATCAAAATTATAAACAAATCTTGCTTTTAAAGATTGTTGCAAAAACTCTCAAAGCTCACCAGCAAGGCTAATGAGTTAGAATATAAAAAGCATAGTCACTTACAACCAGGGATCAAGAGATTATTTAATGCTAGGAAATATGTTACAAATATATGTATCAGGTCAATTAAATGCAATCATCTCGATAAATATGAAGAAGTAATTGGTAAATTTAATGCCCATTCCTTTAAAAAATATATAGAATATAATGAATAGGAATAGTCAAGTCTAATATAACATGATGGAAATATCTATCTCAATTTTATAGTTAATGGCAATAGATAAGCAGCATTGCTATTAAAAATAAGAGGAAGACAAGAATATTCCCTAAAGTATCATCACTAATATTCACTCTGGAAATTCTAGTCAGGGGAATAAGGAAAGAAAAAAAATATTGACATGAAACTATTTAAAAAGAGAAAACAAAATTATGAATATCTGCTCATGATATGATTACCTACCTCATACCCAAAGATAATCAACTAAAAACATATTAATTTAAAAACTGAAAAATTATTTTAATTTAAAGGGGCTTCACTTTTGCAAAGCAAAGGAAACAGTCAACAAAACCAAAAGACAACTGACAGAATGGGAGAAGATATTTGCAAATGACATATCAGATAAAGGGCTAGTATCCAAAATCTATAAAGAACTCATCAAACTCAACACCAAAAGAACAAAGAATCCAATCAAGAAATGGGCAGAAGACATGAACAGACATTTTTCCAAAGAAGACATCCAAATGGCCAACAGACACATGAAAAAGTGTTCAATATCGCTCGGCATCAGGGAAATCCAAATCAAAACCTCAATGAGATACCACCTCACACCAGTCAGATGGCTAAAATTAACAAGTCAGGAAATGACAGATGTTGGCAGGGATGCGGAGAAAGGGGAACCCTCCTACACTGTTGGTGGGAATGCAAGCTGGTGCAGCCACTCTGGAAAACAGTATGGAGGTTCCTCAAAAAGTTGAAAATAGAGCTACCATATGATCCAGCAATTGCACTACTGGGTATTTACCCCAAAGATACAAAAGTAGGGACCCGAAAGGCTACGTGCACCCCGATGTTTATAGCAGCAATGTCCACAATAGCCAAACTGTGGAAAGAGCCAAGATGTCCATCAACAGATGAATGGATAAAGAAGATGTGGTATATATATACAATGGAATATTATGCAGCCATCAAAAGGAATAAGATCTTGCCATTTGCAACGACGTGGATGGAACTGGAGGGTATTATGCTGAACGAAATAAGTCAAACAGAGAAAGACATGTATCATATGACCTCACTGATATGAGGAATTCTTAATCTCAGGAAACAAACTGAGGGTTGCTGGAGTGGGGGGTGGGGTGGGAGGGATGGGGTGACTGGGTGATGGACACTGGGGAGGGTATGTGTTCTGGTAAGCGCTGTGAATTGTGCAAGACTGTTGAATCTCAGATCTGTACCTCTGAAACAAATAATGCAATATATGTTAAGAAAGAAAAAAAGAAGAAGAAGAATGTAGCAGGAGGGGAAGAATGAAGGGGGGGAAATCGGAGGGGGAGAAGAACCATGAGAGACAATGGACTCTGAAAAACAAACTGAGGGTTCTAGAGGGGAGGGGGTTGGGAGGATGGGTTAGCCTGGTGATGGGTATTGAGGAGGGCACGTTCTGCATGGAGCACTGGGTGTTATGCACAAACAATGAATCATGGAACACTATATCTAAAACTAATGATGTAATGTATGGGGATTAACATAACAATAAAAAAATTTAAATAAAAAAAAATTTAAAGGGGCTTCATATTACATTTTTCAATATTGCAATAATAACATATTAAAAAATGGAATGGAAATCTATCAGTTCTACAAATGTAAAAATATAGATCTCCTTTATCTATCTTAAAGCATAAAACATCCGGTAATAACCTATCAATAAATGTGAAGGATAAATTAACAAACTATAACATTTTCCACCAAACAGGAAAGAAAATACATGATAGAAAAACACACCATTTTACTGCATGGTAATGTGAATTGTCTTTCCATCATTTTAGTCACATTAATTACCTTCCTTTATGTCCATCATACATAGGGTGGCAACTCCAACCCAAGACAGCTATGGTGGAAGGACCCCATTGGGTCTAAGGGCAGAGCATCAAGCCAAAGAAGATTATTCTCAAGCCTCAAGCTTGCATGTTGTTTGTCCCATTAGGTTTTGGACTGACATGGGACCCGTGAACCCTTTCTTCTCCCCTATTTCTCCCTTTGGGAATGGGAATACCTAGTCCATGTCTGTGGCACTCTTATATTTTGGAAGCACAGAACTTGTCCGGTTTCACACGTTCACAGCTAGAGAGCAACTGGCCTCGGGATGAATTGGACCTGGAGTGTCCCTTATCTCTACTTTAGATGAGATTTAGATGAGGCTTTGGATTTTTAGACTTTAGAGTTGATGCTGGAATGAAGTAAGACTTTGGGGGTTGTTGAGATGTATTTTGCATGTGAGAACACGACTTTTGGAGGGCCAGGAGTGGAGAGCTGCAGACTGAATATGTGCTTCCCGCAAAATTCCTATGTTGACACCTAATCCCCAGTGGCATTCAAAAGTGAGGCCTTCGACTTTAAGGAGGGCCCATGATGTGGTGAGCTCTGGGTGTCATACGAAACTGCTAAAGTATTGAACACTACATCTGAAACTAATGATGGACTATATGTTGGCTAATGGAATTTAAATAATCAAAAAAAGTGAGGCTGGGGCGCCTGGGTGGCTCAGTCAATTAAGCATCCAACTCCTGGTTTCAGCTCAGGTCATGATCTCAGGGATCAGCACCACCTCTTACCCAGAAACTCATTGGACAACAAATGGGATAACTGGGACAAATATGGGATCGAGCCCCATATTCTCTCTCTCTCTCTCTCTCTCTCTCTGCTCTCGCACTCAGACAGTGAGTCTCTGCAGTGGAGTCTCTACATCCTGGAGGACACTATTCTCTCTCTCTCACTAAAATAAATAAATAAAATCTTAAAAGAAGTGAGGTATTTGAGAGGTGATTAGTTGAATGGGATTATTACCCTTCTTATGAAAGAGACTCCAGAGGGCTCCCTCATCCCTTCTGCCACGTGAGAAGACCTCCATCTACGAGCCAGGAGACAGGTCCTCGCCAGACACTTCCCAGTCTCCAGAACTGTGGGGAATAAATGTCTGTGGTTTATAAGCCACTGAGTCTATGCTGTTTTTTTATAGCAGCCCAAACGGACTAAACACAGACATACCCCACTTCTCCCCACTGTTGGTTAACAATCCAATTTCTCTTTCGTATTCAGGACCAATCACCCTGCCAGCACAGTAATTCCTTCCTCGTTGGTTCCCCAGCATGAGGAGTCCAAAGAGGCCAGGAGGCAGTCAAAAATTCCAATCTAATGGACCCATCGCTGTGCCCCCTGCTGGAAGCACTTCTCCCTTGGGCTCTAAATCTTCTAGACCATGAAAGCTTAAATCACAGGAGCAGGATGCAAAACTTTTGCTATTGGATCCCTGGGGTAATGGTAAGAGGAGCTTATTCCCCAACCTGTGAACCCTGGCTATGGAGAAAACCCCACCATATACTGGTCACTGGTTTAGTGGAGTCTCTGCACCATGGAGGACACTATTCTAGCCCCACAAATTGCTGCCGTCCAGTTAGTGCCATGAAAAGTCTTCAAACGGCTTATTCCAGAATTCTATGAGACTGACTGCTTGAGAGTGATGGGGAACCTTGCAAGGCCAGTGAATGTAGTGGACAGCCCATCACTGATCTTCATTTGTTGTCCAATGAGTTTCTGGGTAAGAGGTGGTGCTGTGGGGGACTACTGTCATGGTGAGGAAGGCCTTCCGTGAATCCATGGCAGTTTTGGCAAAAGGATTGCAGGCAGGGAAAGCAAATCCATATCCAGAGTTCCAATGATATCCATATCTCCATTCCAATGAGAACAAAGCACTATGCCTTCTATGATGGAAACAATTCAGTGCACTGACTCTGTAACCAGGCTGGTCCCCTCGGGGAACAGTGCCATATTAGGGGCTCAGAGTAGTTGTTCCTAGTGGCAGGTAGAGTACTGAGCAGTCACTTGAGCCAGATTAGCCTTGGTGAATGAGAGTCCCTGTTGCTGAGCCCATGTGAAACCTCCGTCCCTGCCACCGTGGCCATCTGGTGGATGAGATACAGGCCTCGGTTAATGGAGGAGGCTCCAAAAGACTCCTGGGTCACATCTCTTTGTGCTAAGTGGGAAGAGCAAGGCAGGAAGTAGGGAACAGGGCTACTAGAAATCGGGGAGACCCAGGACTTCAGAGAACAGGCTGGAGTCCCCAGAGCCAATAGTTGGGCACTGGGTGGGTCGGAAGAGTCAGGACAACATTAACCTCTTTCCCACAGTGTATTCTGGAAGTATCTCAGAAGGGCACAGAACTTGTTAGTGATTGGCTACATGCATCTGCTCAGACACCCGACTCAGTGGGCATTCCCCAGAGGCGAGAACTTGTCCTGTCCCACTTCCTGGCAGTGTGATTTGGGGGACCCACAGAAAGAAGTGAATGCATCCGAGCTGATGAACTCTCCAGGGGCCCATGCCGTTCTGTGCTCTGTGGCCTCATGGACTATTGATGGCTCCTCCATAATGGACCTCCCAATGGACCAAATCAAAGTGAAGATGCAAACTCTACACCCCCCCTCCCTCCTACCTTAGTGAAGCTTTTAACTTTAAAAGCCTCAGAAAAAAGGCCTCTCCTCTGCTTAAATTTCACCCCTCTGCTTCTGACATGGTACCTAATGAGTATGACTTGATAGCAAAAAATAGGGTGGCACTGAGTGTGAGACCCTCCACTTTCTCCCTCCCATTACTGCCCCCAGCCTTCCCCTCCCTTTTTCCTGCCTTCTCTCCATTCCCTGAGATCTCCTCAAAAGGCCACAGATACTGTAATCTTGGGACTCCAAACACACATCGCACTGGCCCCCCGGAAGCTCACCACCCTCCCACCCCCTGACATCAGGTGGGAGGCAGTTAGTGCTCAGGCAACATGGTGAGTGGAAAACAAGCTCTACTACAGATCAGAAAACTGGACTCATAATCCAGGGCCTGCCACTTACTGGCGGTGAGACTTTCCCAGGACATCCCTGCTTCCCAGTCTGTAAAATGAAGATGAGAACAGCCCCTCAAAGACCTTCATAAGGGGTAAACATTTGTCAATTTGTAGAAGTAGTGAAATTATTTTTTAAGGGGGGAGGGGGGGCAGATGACCGTGCACCAAAGTGATAGCAGAGCCAGGAGAGGTGATGGGCTGCCCTGGCCAAGGCAAGGGGCAGACAGCCAGCCTCAGCTGGCCTCTCCAGAGGGTCAACCCCAAAGTTCTTACAGCTTTAAGTTCCACCAACCCTCTGAGAAAAAATTTTTGTCCTTGGAATTGCTCCTTCCCTCTTCAAGGTTATTTCCAAAGTGTTTTCATTTTAAGAACGGGGGAAATATGGTTTATACCCTGAGACCCCAGTCATTCACAAAAAGGCTTTCATTCTCAACATGTGACCCAAAACACCTGCATCAGAATGAGCTAGAATGTTGTTTAAATGCAGATTCCAGGCCCTGGCATTGACCATTAATTTCTCTGAGCCTCAGCTTCCAGGTCTGAAAAACAGGCTTAATAGCAGCCCTCGCCTAAAATCTCAGTTAAAGAGTCTAGATGGAGTAATGAACAAACACAAAGAAGAATGGCTCCCTGCAAGGGGAGGAGTAGAATTTGCAGCGGACGAGATGACCCGAAATGTCCCATTCAAATCAGGCCTCTGTTACCCCAGGTCCCCGAGGATGTCCAGGGCCTCCATCAACCAATGGAGTGGTCCCCCCATTCCTGTCCACGATGCATCCCGGCCAAGTGTACAGGAAGTGGACCCTTTGGCCGGGCACTCAGCCAAGGCTGGAGCTGTTAGGAAATAAGAATGTGTGTATTTATTGAGGAAAATAAAAGTGTGCACATGACGCTGCACAGAGGCAATTTATGAGGTTTTATGGAAGTATCACCAAAAGGCCCACTCAGTCACTGCCAATGTCAGGTCTGCAAACACCTGCGAGCTCACGCAATAAAGCTCCCTAATGGAGCGGGCGGGTGGGACAGGCTGGTGGAGGGGAATGTGAGCCATGGGGGCAGGTGCCTGCACCTGTGCGGGGGTGTAAGTGTGGGGATGGGGGAGAGCCAGTGGGCACACACACCAGTGGCTGTGCAGGAGAGAATGCAGGGGTGCGAGCCCTGGAAGAGTGTGTGGCATGGGTCACCCCAGGGGACCGAGCCCTGGGACAGGAGGCTGAGCCACAGTGCAGAAGTGCACCCATTACTCATGCTCTCTTCAAAGGACAGCGGAGTCCAGGCCGCTCCCACAAGGGGATTAGTCATCGCCTACTGCTGAGACAAAAGGCCTGGGGGACGTCAAGAAAAGCAGATTTCGGGGGAAAACATCTCTGGGTTGAGCATTCAAGAATGAGTAGAGTCTGGCCAGTGGGAGGAAGAGTGATGGCTCACTTCAGGCAGACCCAATCCCTGGAGATGCTACGGCCTATTTGCTCCAGGTCTCTGAAGCTTCTGTGGGTTCTGTGAGCCAGCCTCACGCCTGGCTGCCCTCCTCTGAGCACTGCCCCATGCCCTCCATTATCTGCCCAGCCCTCCAGGCAAGCTCAGCAGAGCCTAGATGGGTTCACCGCTTTCCGAGGGTTACCTGCCGCAGAAGAGGGTTCAAGGTAGTATATAGAAGTTGTGTTGTTAAAGAGGAGAAGAAGAGGGGGGAAGGAGGAGGAAGAGGAAAAGGAGAGGAAGAAAGATTTTTCAGGGCAAGTCCCTCAACCATCCGGAATCCATCTTCATAAAAATGGCCTTAAGATCCCACAGCAAGCATAACCTTGCCGAGCATGCAAGAACAAGGGACTCCCACTTCCTCTCTCCCTCTCATCCCTCTAGAGCAGTGAGGGAATTGTAAGTGTCGCAAGATCCGTTTGGTTGCATGTGGCACGCCAACATCACATGTATTTTCTGGGCACGTGAGGAAGGTCACTTCCCTGCAAGACAAGGAGGAGCTCCAGGCAAGTGTGGTTTGTGAAAGAAAACCAGGCCCTCCAGTTTATTGCCCACGGTGAGCCAGGATGGTTGGCCGGAGGTCAGGGGCCAGGAGTCCACGAATAGCAACCCTGTGCCGCATCCTCAGCTGAGTGTTTCCGCACCACCCACCTAGTACCCATCCAAACTCTGAAAGGGGGGATGAGTGTAACCTTGACGTGAGCTGCAACTTTGAGGATCCAAGAGAGTGATATTTGCTCAAAGGCATAAAGATAGCAAATGGCAGGACCATCTTCCATTTAGAACGAGAGACTCCTCATTCCCTCAGCAGCAACAGCTTCCCTCCCTTGGAGCCTTTAAAACATCGCACCTGCCTCATCCTTTGCTCGTCTCCCCTCCTTCCTCCCACCAAGTGCACACTTCTGCACCTTAGGGAGCAGTTCTGCATGCCTCCCTGAGTGGGGCAGGGGGCAGCCCAGAAGCACGGGAGGTGCTCATAGAATGGAGGAGAGAGAAAGAAGGAGAGATGGAAATGTTCTGTCTAACCAGCATCACCACTTCTGACTTCACGAAGTAGTCAAGACTCTCTGAGGGCCAGGAGGAAAATGTAAGGGCCAACATTTCTCACCTGAGCCTCTTAGATCCTCTCTCTCTCTCTCTCTCTCTCTCAATGTCTCTCATGCGTGCACACACACACACACACAGAGTCTGCCCCCACTTCTGCCCCAGAGCATCTCCTAGTGAGCAGGTAATATGACGGCCAAAGGGATCAATTTCTGGGCCCCCAACCTCAGCCAGAGCAAGACCCTGCCCTGGTAAAATGTCCACGTCACCCTCCCTTGCAGCCTTGGCTAGGGGTTCTGGGAGCTGGACAGGGCAGTGGTCTGTTCCTCTCCGTGCCTGTCCCCAGACACCAGCACCCAGTGCATGACACCGCAGACTCTCAGAGTAGGAGGGGCTCCATGACCCCCAATTGTGCCATTGAGCTGACTTGCTCAGAGTTTGTGCAGGGCGTGAGCAGGAACCAGGGCTGGATCTGGCTCCACTCCAGAAGGTCCAGGCTGCAGTCGTTAGAATGACCAGAAGAAAATCTAACGGATGGATTTCTCCTGACCGATCTTCCCCCAAATCTTTGCCAGTCATTGCTCAGGTTTTCAGAACTGGGAGCTATCAGTGGAAGATCCTGACTGTGAGCAAACATGATATAAAGTTATAAACTCTGTGAACGGTGGTGTGCTAGACCTGTGCTTCTGAGCGTTCGCGGGCAGGTGAACCACCTGGGGACCTTGTTAACATGCAGGTTCTGATTCAGTAGGTCTGAGGCGAGGTCTGAGATGCTGCATTTCTTTTTTTTTTTTTAAGATTTATTTCTTTATTTGAGAGAGAAAGAGAGAGTGCGAGCAGGGGGAGGGGCAGAGGGAGAGGGAAAGAGAAAGAATCTCAAGCAGACTCCCCACTGACCACAGAGCCCGATGCGGGGCTCGATCTCACGACACTGAGATCATGACCTGAGCCGAAATCAAGAGTTGGACGCTTAACTGACTGAGTCACCCAGGCGTCCCTGAGATGCTGCACATCTACCTAACTCCCAGGTGATGCTTCTGGTCCATGGATCACACCTAGAATAGCAAGGGGCCCAAGGTCAGGATGGCTGGTGCCAGCTAAATCTAATATTCCTCTCCTCCCTTGCCTCAACAAGGAGCCCCGGTGTCTGCGAGGGAAGACCCAAGCGCCCTGTTTTACAAGATGCCTTCCCAGCCAGGTCCCCACTGCACCCCCTCCACCCCCACTGGGTTCCAGACACACCAAACAGCCAGCCAGACCCCAGGATGCCAACCCTCTTCCACCTGCCTGTCTTTACCCCTGCGGCCCTAAAATGTCCTCTCCTTCTCTGAGGCTTTAAAAACTCCTACTCACCCTTCCTCCATCCCCGGCACCTGTTCTGCTTTTGCTACTTGCTGCCTGTTTAGACTCAAGCAAGTTACTTCAAATACTTCAAGCAGGTTCCTTAACCATAAAATGGGAGGGTAATAATGTCCACCTTGCAGGGGGCTTTCTAAATACTAAATGAGATGATACACATAAAATTCCTAGCAAGGTGCCTAAATCATACTAGGCAATCAAAAAATAAATAAATCACCCAACTTGAATGTTACCTCCTCTGCAAAATCTTCCTGGATGTTTCCACGGAGCTATTTGCTGATGCTGCCATGATATTTTGTTTCCATTTCTCTGAAGATGCTTATCATCTGGCATTGCAATGGCTTATTGCCTGGACTAGTGTGCCTAAGAAGTCATAAGCAGCTGGAGGTCGGGACCATGTTTTACCCATCTCTGCTTTTCCAGGATCTAGTACCCAGCTCAGCAAGAGGGCCCAGCCCAGCCACAGCCATAGCATTCTGGGGGCTCTGCGTCTGAGGCTGCCATATCCCACAAGAGCAGTGGGATTAACCGGAAGATTCGGGAGAGCAGAAGCTCTGTTTAAATGAGTTTTCCAGATAACTGAAGATTTGCGTCCAGGAAAAAATTACTCTTCATTTTTAAACAACTTACCAGCATTTTCCTAAATGTGTTCGTGCTGAAACAGAACCCAGGGGTCCTAATATTACCTTCCCAAGATGACTTGAGGACATCAAGAAGACATTAATCATTGCCTCCAGGGAGAGGGAGACTGCATAGCTGGTTTGTTGAGACAGTTCTGTTTTACACTCACTGGCTGGTGATAATTTTCAGGCCATCCTGTCATTCTGCTGGTGAGTCCCAGTTTGGAAAAGAAATGATCAGATCAACCTAACCAGAGATAGGCTATGCTGGATCAAAATGATGGCCTGGGAGACCCCTGAGATGAATATGAATATTTGTGGTGGGTTTTCTTAAATATGGCCCCAAAATTCTTTGACACTTGTCTCATTAATAGATGGGGTCTCTGTCCCCTTCCTTGAATCGAGGCAGGTCTATGACACCTGACCAACAGCAAACAGCAGGGGTGGTCCCATGCAGTGTCCAGGGCTAGGCTTTAAAAAAATTGGCAAATTCCTCCTCCTGTGTTTTAGGATGCTCCTTCTTGGGATCCAGCCACCATGCTGTGAGGAAGCCCAAGACATGCCTTGGAAAAGCTCTTGCAGAGAGAGACCCAAGAGCCAGAACCAACTCGCCAGCCATGAGTGAGTCATCCTGGAGTCGAATCCTCAGCCCTGTTTGTTCTGCCCCACCCGACGCTACATGGAGAACAGCCATCCCTTCCAAGCCCTGCTCAATGGCAGAGTTGGGAGCAAAAGAAATAATTGTTGCTATTTTCAGGCACCTGTTGGGGGTTATCTTTATGCAACCATAGATCATCAGAGCATTTGTCCAAAAAACAAATGCTGCTGGACCATTCAGTGTTTGGAGTCCTGGAATCTATCAAGGATCAGCCCAGCCCCTGCCTTCTCCTTCAAGGTCAGACCAACCCTGTCCCTTCCAAGAGAGCATATGAGGACGGTCACAGGTTGTGAACAGAGAATCTCCAGCTCTCTTCCAGTCTCTGTGAAACCTCAAGGAAATTAACAGTCCTGTCTGAGCCTCAGTTTCTTCATCTGTAAAACGGTGATCTAATAAGACCTAGGTCATCAGGTTGCAACAATGAATATAAAACAGAGACCAGCAAACCCCATTGGTGAGGGGCCAGATGGTGAATATTTTAGGCTTCAAGGACCATATGGGCAGTCACAACTACTCGATTCTGCCATGACAGCAAGAAAACAGACACAAGCATATATAAACAAATTGGCATGGCTGTGTTCCAATAAAACCTCTTGCAGAAACAAGATCTGGCCTGTGGGTCACATAGACTTCAGACCCCTGCAATAAAGGATTGGGAAAGTTCCTGGCATACATGCTAGCTACCATGAGCATAAGTAGTATTATTGTTGATCTAAATGCAACTTTCTTTAGGCAGAAGACTTGGTTGGGGATTTCACCAGCCCTGTAACCACAGGGTTCACCAAGAAGTGTTCACGCTGAGATAATGAGCAAACCTAGCAACAAGATGAGTCACCCTGAGTTGGTGACAGGGAGGAGTTTCAGAAGTTGCTTGCCATCATCCTTCTGAGCAGTCTTGACCAAGTCATCTCACCTCTTGAATCAAGGTAGTTCAGCTGTACGATGAGCATACACGTCACAGACCTTCCCGGGGAATTTGATGTTTCAAACCCAGAGCTAAGATGTTTTCTCATGTGGCCATCACATCTTTCCACGGAGAGCCCCTGGGCAGGGATTTTGGAGGAGTCCAGCTTTAGGGCAATAAAAGGAAGTGAGTAAGGGAGGAGGAGAGGGAGGGCCCAGGAGGGGCAATAATGGGGAAGAGGCTGGAGGAAACATGCCCCCCATAAATTCCCTCTCTCTCTTGGGCACCCATTCCCTCACTCACTCTGGTCTGTGTGTTACTTGCTTTTTGGACAAATGCTCTGATTATCTATGGTTGCATAAAGATAACCCCCAACAGGTCCAGGGCTGGGAGTGGGGTCCCAGCAAGTGATCAAGACACTCCAATCCCTGTGTCATGGACGGGACCCACTTCCAGCGAGGGGAAGAGGCCATCATGTAAGTCATGAAAGGAATAGTGTTATGTGTTGTGAAAGGGGAAGTGGAGGGTGGGGACCACCATTTGGGGGTGGAAGACCTGGCCCACTTGGGGGTCAGGGGAGGTCTCCCCAAGGAAATGACACCGAAGCCAAGAGTGCGGAATGAGTGGGGATGAGTCATCATCCTCTGCTTTCCTCCTCTTCTTGAGTTCACCCCTGCACTTAGACAGACCCACCTCCCAACATCTGTCCATGCCCAAGATCACCCCTCCTCCCTTCTCCTGGGCCAAGTCCTCCCTTGCCTACACTGCCTTTTAAAACATTTCTTTTCCCTCACCTAAACATTTCCTGAAACTTCAGTGCTGTTAAGATAAAGACCAAAAGCCTTAATAACAAGACCCACTAGGCCTTGTGTGGTATGGTTTCTAAAACCTCTCCATCTTCATCTCACAGTGTCCCACTGGTAACTCTGCTTTGGCCACCCTGGATTATTTTCCAGGCCTTCCTATCACAGGCCCTTTGCACATGCTCTTTCCTCTACTCAGAATATTTTTCCCTTGTCTATTTACTTAGTTAACCCCTACTTATCCTTCAGCTCTCAGATCACTTATTTCCTCAGGAAGGCCTTCCCTGACTTCCCCCAACTCATTAAAAACCTCTCTTTTTCAGTTTCCAAAGCCCCTCCGGTAGCGCCTTACCACAGATGCAATTTCCATGATGAGTGTGAAGATTTAACCAATGCCTGCCTGTCTCCTCAAAGATACCGTGAGCCCCTGAGACTTATCTGTATTTTTACAGCTTCACTCCCACACCAGGACCTGGCACATAGTGGGAACCTGGCTAAAATATCCATTTCAATGATGAAAATGTTGGATGCAACATAGCCATAGCACGTCTACATTTGAACCCTTGAGAAAGAAAAAAAAAAAAGCCCAATCTACTGAGCACCTGTATGTTTTCTGGTTTGAGCTCCTAACAGCAGGTGTGGCATGGTGAGGGAAGAAAAATCTACTGGGGAGTTAGGAGAGCGACATTAGAGTCCCATCTCTACATGCTCTTTGGGTCTAAGTTCCCTCTTCTGTGACAAATGGTGAAAGGACAGCTTCCCCCCGCCCAGCCTCCTCCCAGACCTGCTGCACACAGTGAGACCCCTTCAAGGACACACGTTTGAGTTTGTGATGGCCCAACACCCACCAGAGAATCAAGAGAGGCCTGAGCACGCTGGGCCCCACTGCTCCGTGCAGACGCAGCTGGGGCAGGAGCAGGAGGAAGATGAGGACGGTGGAGGCTGTCTGAGCCACCACCAGGCCTGCAGTATCGATCACCAGTCTTGCAGAGGGAACATTTGCCTTTCTGCCCCTTCCAAATAATTAAAGTATAATATTTTATGGCCTGGTAAAATTTACTGGGACCCTTGGCACGTAATTATAGTGCTTCTTTAAAGGAGACCCCATAAAAGATGCATGATTAGAAAGTTGAGGATCTGGATAGAATTACAACGATGTGACAAATAATTTACAAGTGATAAACTGTCCGAGGGGAAAAAAAATTCCAATAACCCCTGATGGAGACTAACAATTAAAATAATAAATTCCCCAAGAGCAAGGGTAAACCTTTCTTCTTGGTCAAAGGCTTACACTCCGTGAGCCCAGCAAGACAAGCAAGGCTTCTTATCAAAGTCAAACTCTGGGCTCCCAGGGCATCTATCCTTTCTGGGCATATGTATTCATTTTTATACTTAGGGACTTACTTATTTAACCTTTTCAGTCATTCACTCATCTACCGATTTATCATTTTTTTTATTTCTAGTTATTGTTTCATGCTATCACCAGTTCTGTTCATCATCCTTCCATCCTTCTATCCACCTACCCTTCTATTCCTGTATTCATTACTCATTCATCTATGTCCGTCTATTCCTTTATCCATTTATTAGCTGTTCATTAACTCGTTGATCTACTCACTCATTCATTTTCACTTTCTCTCCACCTACGCACACATTGGTTCATCCCATCCACATGCATTGCTCACTTGTGTACAAAAGCTCTTTGCTATGTTCTCAGGGAGCACAGCCCAGCAGAACTATAATGTGAGCCATGTGAGTGATTTCAAATTTTCCGAGAGTCACATTAAAAAATAAAAAAGAAACAAATGAAGTCAATTTAAATAATAATTATATTATGTAATAATCATTTTTATTATAGCATAGTATGTCTTTTAATATACTTCATATATCTATTTTAATATAAAATGTAAATACTAATGATGTTATCACTCATCTTATGTAACTCAACAAAGCCAACATATGATCATTTCAACATGTAATCAATATAAAAATAGTAACCAGTTATTTGGCATTCTTCTTTTCATCCTAAGCTTTCAAAACCCAGTGTTTTCTTTTGCACATGCAGCTCAGCTCGGTGGGTCTAGCCGCATTTCAAGTGCTCTGACATGTGGTCAGTGGCTACCATATTGGACATCCCAGTTCTAGGTCTTTGAAGATGAATCATAGAGGGTTTTTGTCCTTGGAGAGTTCACACTCAGGTGGGGACAGAGCACAAAGACTTGTTGACCGGGAGACACAGTCCATGTCTCAAGCATTATCTCCCTTAATCTTCACATCTAAGCTCTAAGATACTCCCATCTACGACCCAGAGAGAAGGGGCAAAAAGGTCTGGAATCAACTAAACCAAGCATCCCAACACACTGTCAAATGAGCAGACAGAGGAAAGACTGAGCAGGTGTAGAAACTTGAAAGGCGGTGGCCCAGCTCTGTCCAAGGCCTGTGAGGGCCTGGAATCAGGCACTGAGCCAAGGTGGAGGTAGGGAAGAAGCCACACCGCAGAAAGATCTTTCCAGGCCAAGCAGATATGGTGCAGAAAGAAAGGAGAAGAATTAACACTCTGGGGTGTCCAAGCTCGTAAAAAAACATATTTGGGAGAGTAAAAAATGTTCACACAGGTCACAGCAAGCCTTTTGCACCAAAAATCATAGCCTTCTATCCATTCGTACTGAAGAGAGGGAGAATTCTGGGGCCAGATCTCTGCATGGTGCCCAAGCCTAGAGAGAGCCGTGAGAGCCAATGCCAATGATCACAAAGGTGATGGGCGCAAGAGTAACAGGAGCTCACGTTACTGAGCAATTTCACACTGTTTCAAGCACTTCGCCTGCACTGGTTCACTGGCCCCTTTATGTTAAAGATGAGGAAACTGAGGCATTTTCCCAAAGCCTCCTAAGCGTCATCTGCCGTGTGTGCCTGGCCTAGACCCCCTAATGAGCATGACCGTGGACACTGGCCTGGCCAGACAGGATCCGGGCTGTGGGATGGCCCCTGGGGATTTGGAGTACCCCATGATCACTGCTTCCACAAAGTTCATGGTCCAGTGGGAAAGAGGAATCTGTAGCAAATAAAGGCCTTTCAGCATTGCCGGTGCTGCCCTAGACATTCAAACACAGCAGACTGGAGACAAAGAGGGCGAGCCGTCCCTCCCCTGCGGGGGTGGGGAGGAGGCGGTCAGGGAGGCTCTCCAGGGGTGATGCTCGTGATGCTCGGGCCTCGCAAAGCTTCCTCTGACTCCCCCAACAAGAAATCATCTTTCTCCCTTCCACAAATTAGCCCCTTTTCAGGTCCTGAGAGCCCAGGCTGCGGCCTGGCCCCCACTGGGACAATTTCCGCTGCCCTCCCTGCCGGGTCTCCAGCACAGCCGGCTCGTTCTGTAATTCCCCTGCGGGCACCAGGGCAGCTTGGTACTTACTCAACGTCATAATGGATCAATGGAGAAATACAATCGCTTGGATTTCTGAGAATGTATATATTTGTTTAAAAACCCCTGTCTTTCTCGGGTACAGACAAAACACTGCAAGCCTAACACCTCCCAGAGATGCACTGTGGGAAGATTTCAAGGCTTTAGCTGTCAGTGTCGATATCAATCAGAGGGGGCTTCACAGCGGGGAGCCCAAGCGGGGAGAGAGGGGGCCAAAGTCAAGGGGAGACAGAGCCACAGAGGGAGAGAGGGAGCGTGAAGGCATGAAGGAAACGGGAGACAGAGGTGGATTGGGGGCCCTGAAAGACTCGGAGGAGTGCAGAAAAACAGAGGCAGGGAGACACCGGCCCCACACAGACTAAGTAAATCAGGAGCCAAGAGATGCTGAAGATCAAATAGTTGATGAGATTGGGAAGGAGGGACAGAGAGATAAAAAAGAAAGGATAGTAGGGGGGCCTGGGTGGCTCAGTTGGTTAAGCATCTGCTTTCAGCTCAGGTCATGATCCCGGGGTCCTGAGACCGAGCCCCGCATCGGGCTCCCCGCTCAGCAGGGAGTTTGCTTCTCCCTCTCCCTGCTCATGCTTGCGCTCACTCTCTCTCTCTGAAATAAACACAATCTGAAAGAAAGAAAGAAGGAAGGAAGGAAGGAAGGAAGGAAGGAAGGAAGGAAGGAAGGAAAGAAAGAAAGAAAGAAGAAAGAGAAAGAAAGAAAGAAAGAAAGAAAGAAAGAAAGAAAGAAAGAAAGAAAGAAAGAAAGAAGAAAGAAGAAAGAAAAAAGAAAGAAAGAAAGAAAGAAGAAAGAAAGAAAGAAAGAAAGAAAGAAAGAAAGAAAGAAAGAAAGAAAGAAAAGAAAGAAAGAAAGAAAAGAAAGAATAGTGAGGGGAGCAGGGGGGGATGTCTAGAGCATGCCCAGCACCCAGCACCCACTTTGTGCCTCTGCTCAGCTGTTCCTGCCGCCTGGGAAACCCTTGCATTGCTGGCTGAGTCTCCTATTCTCCTCTTTCCTCAGAAAGATCTCCATTGGCCACCCCGGGCAACAGAAGTTTGTCCTCACTCCTACAGCCCTTGCTCTCCATCAGAAAAGAACACTCCGTTCTTAGTTTTTTACTATTCACTTGTTTATTATTTATTCTCAGGCCACCATTGTCTTGCCATCTCCTCAGGGCCTGGAATAATGTCTGGCATAGAATAGATGGTACTTAATAATGGAAGAACAGATCATGAATAAATGAATGAATGAACGCACATGTGAATGGCAATGAAGGAGAATCATTCTCAAGAACTCATCTCTGGCTACTCAGGCCAATGGGGTTGAAAGAAAGAGCATGATTCTGTGGCAGGGTTGGGTGTCGACTGGGGGATGCATGCTTGTGCTCGGCAGCTGGTCTGAGATGGAGACCAGTGGAAGCAGGGTGCAGGGGCCTGAGTCGGACGGAGGCTGCTGGGCATCAGCCAGACCAAAGAGAATCCCGGGTAGAAGGTTGCTGGATTGTTGAGCGCCTTCCTTGCTGCTCCAAGTGTCCCTCTGGAGTTCCCTCCCGACAGAAATGGTTTCATCCATGACTTCATTTTGTCTAAAGTTGCAAATGGTCCTGTGGGCAAAAGTGCATGACTCCCCCGCGTGCTTCTCCCTAACTTAATGAGACTCCCATCAGCCCCATGAGGACTAACGCAGCTTCCCTCCCTTGCAGGGCTCTTTGCCTCTATGGAAAGTGCTTTCGAACCATTTTGCAAGACCAGCCCCTGCTGACCAGTGCCGGAGAGCACTCCAAGGGGGATCCTTCCAGTCCAGATTGGAGTGCTTTGCCTTCCTACAGGTCCCTGGAAGACCGGTCAGCTTTTGGGAGACAGACAAGAGGCCATTATGCGTATTTGCATCTTGAGACCGGCATGGGAGGTGTTTTGGGGGTGACTGGGGTGACCTGGCTACAGGAGAGGCAAAGAGGGGCTAGACAGCTTGGTGGGAAGGAATCTGGGTCTGAAATCCCAGGGTGAGGGGACTTCTCCAGGCCACTTAGAGTGAGACCCAGAAATAGTGACTCAATTGAACAACAAGCATCACAGTAACCCACAGTGCCCCCCCCCTCCAGAAACTCTTTCTTTTTGCTTTTGACCTTCCTGCCCTTGCTCACATTTACACAAACTTCACATAGTTGCATTCACAGAGTAAATTCCAGGTCACATTCTGCTTTCCTGGTAATTGTGTAATAAACATCTTGTGTGTTTCAATGAAACCTGCAACCCCGACCTTGTTGACAATTACACTGACGACCACAACTTGACTTACCGGGCTCTATAAATGATCCTTCAAGGGCTATCCAGGTTTTTGCTGCTATAGACACTGATGTAATAAACATCTCTGCTTACATCTATTCCTTTCTTCAAGATTATTTTCTCAGGATAAATATCAGGGCGTGACAATATGTTATCACATCATCCCCAAAGTTTGTAAGAATTCGGATGGTCACAAGTAGTGTTTTGCAGGTATGATTTTTCAACCCACCCTCATCAGAATTGGGCATTAAATAATTTTTTCCCCCTCAGGTGATTGATGTAAGTTATTGTAATTCCCTCAGACAGAATTAAGAAAGGACATTTTTTAAAATGCTTGTTGATTCTTTATATAACTTCATATGTGAATTTTGGTTTATAGGTTTATTCAGTCCCTCTCCTCACCCCTTTTCTGCATCTGTAAATTTGGGTGTGAACCACCACCCTCTGAAAAATAAGGAATGATATATTCAGAGGATGGCATTATAAATCATGGGCAGCACTCAGAGCTTGGAATAGGGTCCTCACAATGGCAGAGGGGCAAAGACATGGAAGGGCAGCCATGTTTTCTCCCAGCCAGTCACCTGCTGACCCCTGACGGGGCTAGCCTGGGAGGTTACTGATACGAATACATCCTGTGCCTCAGGCCCTGTGCTCAGCACTTTCCATAAATATCTCACTTAATCCCTACAATGACACTGAGAAGTAAACCTTAGAATCTCCATTTTACAGATGGAACTGAGAGAAGTCAAGTTATTGACCAACATCACCCAGACCAGTCAGGATTCAAACCCAGATCTATGGGTTGATTAAGTTCATGACGTAAGCACTGCACTAACCTCCGGATGGAAAATATAACCAAAGGATTTTAAAAATAGTTGGTGAATATGAAACCTTCTGTATTCGTTAGGGTTCTCCAGAGAAATAGAACCAATAGACTATATAGAGCTATGTATGTAAGAGGAAATTCATTAAAGAATTGGCTCATGTGATTATGGATGCTGAGAAATCCCAGAACCTGCCATCTACAAGCTGGAGAACCAGCAAAGTGGGTGGTGTAATTCAGCTGGAGTCTGAAGGCCTGAGATGTCCCACTCCCAGTTTGAAAGCCCGAGAACCGGGAGCTCCAATGTCTGAGAGCAGAATATGGATGTTCCAGCTCAAGTGAAGATGAATTCACCCTAGCTCTGCCTTTTTGTCTGGTCAGGCTCTCAACAGATTTGATGATGCGCCCCCCCATCTTCTTTATTCTGTTTACAGATTCAAATGCTCATCTTTTCTGGAGACATCCTCATGAGACACACCCAAAAATGTTTCACTGGCATCCCTTAGCCTTGTCAAGTTGATGCATAAAATTCACCATTACATTATCTCTACCTTAAAAGAGCTCATGGTCCTCTGGAAAGACAAGGAGGAAGAGTCACAAAAGCACCTGTAATAAGGACACATGTGTTCAGGGAGCTGTGGGGGCACAGAGAGAACCCCTCGCTATGGAGCTGAGGAAGGCTTCCTGGAGGAGGTGATGCCCCATGTGGTATTGAGCACTCATGAGAACTTGCCTGGTGGGCAAGGGTCAGACTGCAGAGGAAAAGGTGAGCCAAGAGCTGGGCTTCACAGGGAATGTGTGTCTGTAGGTGGAAAGGGCTTTGGGGTAACTACAGATAGTGGGTTTGGGAACCAGACAGACCCGGTTTTGAATTCTGCCTCTTCTTGCTAGCTGTGCAGTTCTGTTCTAGGGATGGGCACACTGAGGCTCAGAGATAGTTGTTTCACCAGTTGTTGAAGGGACTAAGGAGCACATGAAATAACGCGCTCAGTCCACCTCCTGGCAGAGAAGTGCCTGGAAATAGTATGTCAGGTTTTTGTTACCATCTCAGAGGATTTCCCATTTCTCCTGCCTAAGAGTGTGACCCACGAGGAGTGGCTTCCAAAGACACAGACCTGGGAACACACACCTTTCCAGAAGCAACCAGAGCGCGGTGAAAGCCATCTGGGCTTGGAATTCAGCTACACCTGGTGTCAAATCCCATTTCAGCCACTTACCAGCTTGGACCTTAGACCTTGGACAAGTCCCTTACCTCCGCTGAGGCTCAATTTCCTCATCTGTATAAAGGAGCCAGCAAGCCCCACCCTGGAAGCAATCTCATCACCTGGGCACAGTGCCCTCCACATGAGTGTGCTCTCAGGGTTCCGTGGAAGCCTCTAAACCCCACCTCCTTTTGATCACCCGCAAGCACTCGCTGCGGTGGTCTGCAGCCCACGTCCATGGTTGTATTAATCCACTCGGGAGCACAGCCGCCCCATCGGGGACTTCCCCAAGGGCCCCGGGGCCCGTCACCCTCCAGGGCACCCTGCCTGGCAGGGCCTAAAGGCAGAAGCTTCTGCCCCCCAAGCCCATCTTCTCCACATCCTGCCCCAGCTCTTGCGGGAAAGAGCATGACTCATTGAGGGAAGAGTGCTGGCATCATCTCCCCACCCCCCCCACCCCCCACCACATGGGGCCAGCCAGCAGGCTTGTGGTTAAAGGGCCTGCCTGGGTTGCAAAACAAGCCAGTTTGCTGTGTTCGGGCATCACGTGACTCGGCGGGCTCTGGGGATGGCCTTTCCTTCCCTCGCTCACTGACTCACCGCAGGCTGGCTCGTTGTCACATGGGTTTCTGGGCCTCAGTTCCCCCCAGTGCTCCTAGCAGCTGAGCTCATGTAGAGAAGACCAAATTAGAAGAACCACTTCATTTTTTCCTTGGATTATTGCACCACAAACGCATGAATATATTCTCATTCTGAGAAGTGTAAAGACAATCCAAGACAGAGCCCCCAGAACCCAGAAACCAGCCCTCTGCAGCAGCAAATCTGGTCAGTATCGTCCCGAGGATGTTCAAGAGCCCTACCTTATTTTTTAAATTAATTTTAAGTTACATCAAAATCTGTGAGGGCATCCTTCTTTTTAAAATAGTAGAATAGGGGTGCCTGGGTGGCTCAGTCATTAAGCATCTGCCTTCAGCTCAGGTCATGATCCTGGGGTCCTGGGATCGAGCCCCGCATCGGGCTCCCTGCTCAGTGGGAAGCCTGCTTCTCCCTCTCCCTCTCCCCCTGCTTGTGTTCCCTCTCTCGCTGTCTCTCTCTGTCAAATAAATAAATAAATAAATAGTAGTAGAATATTAGTGAGAAAGCAAGAGTGCCCCCTTGACAGAGGTCACCTCCAATCCTGACCCGGTCCGGAGGCAACCACTACCATCAGTTAAGTATTTCTCTCGCAAATCTGTTCTTTGTATGGTATTATACGTGACATAGAAGCTCACATAGGAAAGGCTAGTGGTGGGGGCGGAGGGTGCATTTCCATGCTGATTTTCGCACGGTATGTATCTTTCTACAACTTGCTTTTTTTCATCCTTCACAATGCTTCAGAGCTTTGCCATTTGAGCACACAGAGTTTCCACCAATTTCATTTAATGGCTACTTAGTATTCCATACTATGCTTGTGCCATAATTTTTTAACAGTTGCCAAGTAGTGGACTTCTAGGTTGGCTCCAATTTTTTCCACTGTGTATAAACAATGTTAACATGACCATCCACCCATACTCTTCTTTTGCCCACATGCAGGTGGTTCTCGAAAGTGGATGCCAGGTGGTAGAATCTGTGCATCCCAGCACACATTTTGACTTAGTAGATATCACTGCATGGTGATATATCCTATCCTATCTGTTTTCCAGGTATTTATAGATATGTGTCCATGTGCACATGGGAACTCACTTTGGAAGGATTCATGTTAAATGGTACAAGAGAAAGATTGAGAGAGACAAAGAATCTCTTCACCCCCAGGACTCAGTGTCCTGTTGAGAAGCAGCATAGGACATGAGGAAGGCCCACCGAGCATCTGCACTAGATGGAAATGATCAATCCCTGCCGCCAAATTCACTATGGAAAGGGGGAAACTAAAGCCTGGCAAGAGAAATTGACTTGCAATTAGCTCCCACTCCCTTCTTGCCGAGCTTACTCTCCACAGTTAAGAGGAAGCCTATCTTCCTACACAGTAGTCAGGGGAGTTTTTCCAAATTCAAATACGATCACGCTCCCTCCTTTACTTTGGCTTCCTTTGCTCCAACTTCAAGACACCACCCAGCCCTTTTTGCTCTTTGTTCCCCAGGGAGCACCAGGATCTCTTCTGCCACAGGGCCTTTGCATGGGCTTTTGACTGTCTGTGGAATATTTCTTGCTCCTCCCCTTCCACACTCACACTCACTTTGCTAACTCCTACTCGTGTCTGAGATCTCAGCTAAAGTATTCCCTCCTCAGGGAAGCCACCTTGACCCCCGTGACCATGCCAGAGCCCTCTCAGAATATCTCCTAGTGGCTTGTACTTCTCCTTCAGAGCACTGCTCACAGATGCAATTCATACTTTTTGTGTAATAAATACTTGAAAAATACGTGACTCACCTACTGACTCTCCAAGGTCAGGGGCTGACTTTCTTTTTGCTGGATCTCTGGCATTTAGGTCACAGTCGATGTTCAGTATTATCTGAATGAATGAAGGAGTAACTTTACTCCCCTCCCCTTACCACGCGGCCTTTTGGGCATACTCTCCACGTCTCTCCCCTGGGCCTTCCCCCTCCCCCCACAAGGTTCGCAATGGGAGGCCGTTGCAGAGGGCACACAGCTTTCTGATCACAGGAGGCAGAGGGTACTCTGGAAGTCACCGAGGCTTCAGATTTGCCACACCTGATTTCAAACCCCATGTCAGCAAGTTGGACGTGTCACTTTTGTTCACTGGGCTCAGTTTCCTCATCTGTAAAATGGGGCAGCAACCTTACCTTGCAGGACTGTATGGGGCCTGAGCACAAGGCCTAGGCCAGTGCCCTGAACACTGTGGTGGCTCAGTCCTGGGGGAAGGCCCCTGAATCCCCCTTTCTCATCATCCCCTCGCTGTCATCTGAAGTGGGTTTCACACTTACGTTAACACGATGTTGACCTTCCCCTCACTCTCGGATCCTTGCCCTGAATCCAACAAGGGGAGCTCCATCCTCTGATGGACCAAACACCATCACTACCAGCTGCAGGCACCAAAGGCGGACATGGGATTGGGAATGGTCCCAGGGACTTACCCCCATGACTCTCTGAGACCTAGAGCGTTCAGCTAACGGGGAGCAGGCTCGTTACCTTATACCCAAACAAGCTTTCTCCCTTCAGAGTAACAGCCCTGGTTTTTTTGACAGCAGCTGCAAGGTCCCCTATAGGGCCAAGAGAACTTTCTGGATCCCCAGAAGAAGAATTGGCCATGAAAGGAGAAGGCGGGGTCAATAAGGGAGGCTAAGAGGGACATCCTCACAGGAGGGGCACCTGGAGCCTCAGAGCTAGGACCATGGCCGGGAACTCCAGAACATCCCAGAACATCCGCTGCCCTTCTTGTTTCTTTCTCACCTCCGGCTGTGGACTTTTGCCTTAAATCAGCCTCATCCCCGGGCTTCATGGCTCATCCAGTGCTCCTTAGTGCCAGGTCCCGCCAGCTCCTGGAGGCGCCCTGGGGAGCACACAGGTGTGGTCCTGCTCTTCCAGAGGTCACCAGCCAGTGGCTTGCTTCGGTGGCAGCAGACAAGGAAAACTGGGGGCTGGCAATCTGCTTTGCCAGGTCTGGGGTATCTGGGACCTCAGGGCAATGGGATGTTAAGGGTATCAAAGGGAGCAAGAGGGAGCCCAAGGTCTGACCCTGACTGACAAGGAGCCAGCCTGCCGCGAGGGGTCTGAGCAGCTCCCTGTCTCTCACCTTCTCCAGCTACTGGGGCAAAACACTCACTCACCTGCAGTCAAAAATTGTAATGAAGCCATCAGTTACCACACAGTAGGCCTGTTTTGTTTCGCTAATGTGTCCCTCGGATCAGCACAGAGTTTGTGGTAAATACTCGGAAGGAAGAAGAGAGTGAGGGAAGGCATGGGAGGGAAAAAGGGCAAGACACAAGAACAAAGAAAGCAGTGAGTCGTGGGCTTATGTATTCATTTACTTATTTATCCACTATTTATCGGCCACCTATCATGTGCCAGACACTGTACTAGACTCTGGGGACACGAGTAAAGCAGACGAGATCCCTGGGTCACAGAGCTTGGATTCTGGCATTTGCAGGAAGAACAGCCTAAATCTGCCACAGCCCTGCTCCCCACCTTGACCCTTCACCTCAGAGAGTAAAGGCTCTGAGAAGGTTTGCAATTACAGAAAAGCCTGATGAACCAGGTCTGTTCTAAACTCTTTCCCCTGAAAGCTGCTTTTTCTCAGAATTACATCCCATGATCTGAAAGGAATCCGGCGAGGTCACCTCCTGGTCGGCCCCTGGCAAGTCTCGCCCTTCTGTCGGGCCACACTCCTCCTCACTCCGAGCTGATTCCCGACAGCACACCCCGCAGATGGGTCCTGCAGCCACAATTTCCGTCGCTGGGTTTCCTGGCACCTAGGGGACTGCCGCTTGACAGCGCTCCAGGAAACCATGCTCTGTGCCATCTTGTTCCACAGGGGCTGCGGCTGGGCAGATGCCTCCTGCTGTTCAGTCCCTGGGGCTCCGGGGCCGCGGCGGGAGAAGCCAGAAGCCGCAGGAAGCTGGGACTCTGATTTGAACAGCAGGAAGGCAGGCCCGGCCTGACCGGAAGGTCCACGCTACTCTGCCAGAGCTCCAGGTTTTGGCAGGGCCCGAGTCCTGCTTGCCAAGGGAACTTGGAGCCTGCCAAACCCCTGTGCGGATGAAGACAAACACCAACCTCGTGTTTCTGATTCACGTATGCTCAGCTCATCAAACTGCTATTTGCTGAAAGCTGCTTACATTTCAACACATCCAAGGACCTCCTTTGGAAATGTGATTGAGCTTTGTCCGGAGATCTCTTGGCCAGGGTGGAAGGATCTAGGGCCTGCCTGTCCCACCACAGACCGCTCCCACTTCAGAAAGGATTACAGCCACTAGACGCACTTAGAGAAACAAACTTCACCTTTCAAACCTCGGTCTAGGGCGCCTGGGTGGCTCAGTCAGTCAAGCATCCAACTCTCGGTTTCAACTCAGGTCATGATCTTCTGGGTCGTGGGATCGAGCCCCACATAGGGCTCCGCGCTGGGCACGGAGTCTGCTTGAGATTCTCCCTCTCCCTCCGCCCCTCTCGCCTCCTGCTCATGCACGAGCTCTCTCTTTCTTTCTCTCGCTCTCTCTCTCTCAAAAAAAAGAAAAGAAAAGAAAAGAAAAAACCCTCAGTTTCCTCATCCACAAACTGGGAGGGGTAGTGATCTGACAGAATTGTCGAGAAGATTAAATACTAAAAGCATTATTTCGGCCCCGGAACTTAATAAGTGCTAAATAAAAAGGTATACATTATCAATGATAGTATTAGGTTATTATCAGTATCTGCATCATCGCCATTCTGTGATTCAGCAGACGCTTGGAATCTTAGGAAATAGTGCATAGACTCCCAGGGTAGATCTCCACAGTAGTGCCCCCAGCAAATCCCCCTTCTCAGAATCCACACTGGCGCAGTCCCCTCCCCCACACTGACTCTGGGACTGGACACTGGGTTTGGTTTGGCAATGCAAGCAGAGTCAGGATGACCCGGGCCTTGGAGAGAGGCTCAGGCATCCAAGACTTCCAGGCCAGGCCCAGGTGAGCCCAGCAGAAGCGCCTCCAGTCAGATGAGCCACTGTTCTGAGCCATGGAGTCTGGGGCGGTATCTGACACAGCGGGTAGAGGGAGCCCACCTTCCCGTCCACTAGCCCCCTCGTTCACTAATAGGCACTCTTTCTCACTTCTTCTCGTTCAGCTAGTCTTTTGGATGGGAGAAATGGAGAGCCCCGAGCCTGGTGAGGAGTGGTGGGCTTAGCATCCTCCTTCCATCAGCTGCGGCCGGACGCTGCTCAGACAGACTCCCCGGGGGCAGATGAGCGGCCCCTCGCAGCAGCCCCTCATCCCCATCTTAGAGCACGGCAGCCTGCCATGCAGAACCAAAATACAAGGAAGTTCAAAGTTCAAAGACATTCCATTAATCCAGGCTAATGGGGAGGAAGACCAGTCAGAAGAAGAAGTGAATTGCATTTTTTTTTTTAAAAAAAAAAGCAGTCTGTAGTTTTATTGCTCTAGAACTCAGACCATAACTCAAACTAGAGACTCAAGTGCTCCCACTGACTAGTCCCCCAGGCAGTTCTGATGAGTGGAGTAGCTTGGTTTGCAATTGGCATATTAATTGCTCACATGCAAATAAAATCCTCCAAAGAATCCGCAGTTATCTGGCAAGAGTTGATTCTCTTAAATGCTTCCCCATTAACCCTGCAAATATTTACCCCACAGGCAGGAGCGATGACCCAGGAAAGGAAATCTCCCATCTCTGCCTTCCAGCCCAGGTCTTCCTTCTGGACTTCAGACCTGTGGTAACCATGCATTTATTGGAACGTATCAGAATGTATTTAACCAACCGTGAGATAGCTGGGATGGGCCAATCACAGTATTGAATGCTGTTCATTTCATTCTCTCGGCCGCCCTCTGAGATAGGTACTGTTCGTATCCCCACTTCGCAGGTGGAAAAACTGAAGATCAGGGGGTTAAATGACTTGCCCAAGTTTGTGCTGTGTGGTTCTACAGTTCCACACCTTGGCTCAAAGATTCCAGCCCCTCTCCCCTGCCCCTCCTCACCTCCCTGTGTTTCTTCTTTCAGGGTCTGTGTCCATCCATAGGTTCATCCAAGCCATGCTCAAGCCTTCTAAAAGACCTCCTGACAGCCTCTGACACCTAGCCACTCCTCTGCACCCACTCTGCCACCACCTCGGTCCTGGGTGACCCCAACACCCCCTCACTGGTCTCTCTCCCTCCATGATGTGACAACTGAGGGGTCTGCCTAGCCAAGCCCGAGCACTGCAGCTTAGAACTCACAGGGAGAAGGGGTGGAGTTTTCCAAAGAAGAGCATAAATGTGGCTAAGTAAGGAAATGGAAAAGTGGGGGGACATGTAGGCAGGGACAGGAGCCTGAGGGAGGGGAACCAGACTCAGAAGTCAGGGGGACACTCACAGAGACCACTTTGCCTGTGAAGGCAGAGCACAAGAAAAAGTTGAAGTGAACCATACTTTTGATCTTTGCTCTTCCTCTGCAATAATTTACCCCTGAGATTGATCTTATTCTCTAGAAAAGGATTATTTGATGAAAAAAGAATTGGACAAGACCCTGAGAAATCCGTGCCCTATAGATGAGAGGACCTCCCAGCCGGATTCTTCCACACACACTGTGCTTTACAAACAACCCCTATGTCTGTCTAAACTTCTCGAGGTTCCCCAAGTGCCCTCTTGCTCTCTCCCACCACAGGGCCTTTGCACATGCAGGTTCCAGAACCTGAAATACTTTTCTTTCTCTAGCAAATTCCTACTCATATTTCAGGTTTCAACTTACACATCAGCTCCTCCTTAAAAAATCTTGCTGGAGCCTCAGGTCCCAGTTAAGTGCATTTAAAATATATCCTCCTGGTTAACTTCCCCCTCATTAACAGTCATTGTGTTCTTACTCTTATTTCTGTTGATGGTGGTGCTCAATTAACTATTGGTATAAATGAGTGAGTGAACGATGTGTTTGTCGACACCAATTTTGCCTTTTGCCCAATCTGGGTAAAAAAGGTGCCAAGTGCCATGCGCCCCAGGGCCCATCACATCAGGGATGGACAGAGTTCTGTCTGGGGGAGGATTCTCTGATCTCAAGGTGAAATAAGAACCTGTGTCCAAAAGGAGGTGTTGGGTGTCATGGACTCAGGTGTGGAGCAAGCTGGGAACACAGGGAAGGGTGAAGGGAGACATGAGGAGGCATGGGGGGAAGCAGGAGGTGGAGAAACTAGGACCGGGGCATGGGGAGCTGCCTCCATTTTCAGTGGGTCTCTGAGGCAGGCAGCATTTAGTGCGAATTTTATGTCCCACTGAGTCATGGAGAACAGTGACGGTTGTGGAGAACCAGCCTTTGGGAACAGGGTAAGTAGGGTCAAAGCAGAAATTAAGCAATAACACAAGGACCCAAGGCAACCTGGTTATCTTACTTTGGGAGCATGACTCACTCCAGACCTACCTGTGATTTCCTGCTCCACAGCCCTCCCGCCGGATAGGAAGTGTCCCGAGCCAGCAGCCAGGACAGAGCAGGGCAGTATCTCTGGCTTCTGCTTCTTGGGCTCAGAGATCGGCTGCTAATTTGCTGTTTCTCAAACCACCCCAAGGCTTCACCCATCCCTCACATCTCCCACTTCGGCCCCTTCTTCAGCCTGATGAGCCAGCCCACCCCATGAGCATTTGAGAGGGGTGCGAAGACAGCCTGGTTTTGTAAAGAATGATCGACAATCCTGCACATCAACTTTGGGGAAACAATGTCCCATCCTGCAGCCTCAAAGACATGATAGTGGTAACCTGCCTCAGGCTGATGTAAAATGGAGACTTCTGGGGAGCTGGTAACCAGGTGGTGGACAGGTGAGGCTTTCAGGCCCTCTCGCACACCTGTGTCCACAGCAACATTACTCACAAGAGCTAAAACAGGGAAGCAACCCAACTGTCCATCAACAGGTGAACAGATCAACAAAATGTGGTCTCTCCATACAATGGAATATTACCCAGCCTTAAAAAGGAAGGGGATTCTGACATATGCTATAATCTGGATGAAACTTGAAGTCATTCTGCTAAGCGAGTAACCAGACACAAAAAGACAAGTACTGTATGATTCCACTTCTATGAGGTACTTAGAATAGACAAATTCATAGAGACAGAGTAGAAGGGTGGTCGCCAAGTCTTTAGGGAGACGGACTGGGCTCTGGGTTTAATGTGCACAGAGTACGGGTTTGGAAAGATGAAAAGAGCTCTGGAGATGGATGGTGGTGATGGTCGCACAGCCGTGTGAATGAGCTTAACACTACTGAACAGTACCCTTAAAAATGGATGAAGATGGTGAGTTTTATGTTAATGTGTATTTTACCACAATACAAGAAAAATTTAAGAAAAGGTATAAGAGCAATTTAAAAAAGAGAGGTCAGGCCCTGGAATCAGACCCGGTTTGACTCGCAGTCCCAACACTCAGTAGCCTGTGGTCTTGGGCAAGTTTCCTGTCCTGTGTATCAGATGGAATGCGGTCCCGCATACAGAGATCCAGGCATCTCGAGCAGAAAGGGGGCTTAATTTGGGGAACTGGGGTGTTTGCAAAGTGGACAGGAGAGTTGGAGGAGAGAAAGAGTCTGCTCTGGCATTCCGGTTCATCGTCCTATCGGCTGTCCACAGCCAGCAATGGCCCCTGCTGCAGAAGTGAGGAGTTTCCAGGAAGCCGCCAGGGACTGCCGCAGGTGCCCTCCGTGCAGGTCCAGGGGCAGGTGATGGGCAAGCAGAGGACAGAGGCTCACACGTCCTCCATCACTGCTCGGGAAGAAAGAATAGCTTCTGGGGCCCTTCTGCCTTCTAGATCTCCCACGAATCCACCTCACGGGCAAAACCCTGCTCACAGGAAGAATTCCGGGGGCGAGGGAATCCGTGGAATGTGGTTGCTGGACTTCCAGTCCCTGAGATCCAGGGGAAAGCGTGGGAAATGAAAACAAATGCTGGCCGCTATACGTACCTGCCCTACCTCTCTGACCCTGGCTTTTCTCGTCTTTCATGGGGATCTGACCAGCACTGGTCTCGTGGAGTCTTATTTGGATGAGGTGAAATAATACATGGGCTCCCACCAGAGGTCTCAAATACTCCTACCTCGTCCCCATCTCGGGGTCTTTCCGCAGGCCGTCCCCACTACACAGGACCCCTTCAGCGCTGACTACATCTACTCAGCTTTCACCCCTTGGGTGAGCTGTCATTCCCTTAGGGACTCCTTCTAAATTAAGTCGCAATCTAAATTAAGTCACCCTGTTACCATACTTCGTAGAACCTCGTGCTTTCCCTTACTGGTACCCAGCACAATCTAAACTTCTAAAATGTCTGTGTGATGATGTCTTTAAAATCTGCTTCCCTTGACTGTGAGTTTCCAAGGTCAGAGCCATTGGGCCGCCGCATCCTCCCCCACCCGCTGGTTGGTCTCTCAGGAGGGAAGCAGGCTCAGATCTGGGTGACAGACCTGTAAGGGCCACTTCTTCCTTCTGCAGCTGGAAAGAGCGGGGGCCAGAGAGGGGAAGGCACACATTTACTGCCAATCAGCCTTGCACGGCCCGAGTCAGGGTCAGCCCAGCTCAGAGGACAGTGAGAGACCTGGTTGGGGGTGGGGGGTGGTCAGGAGGGCTGGGGCCTCTTGCCAGCTGGCCCCTGCCAGAGCGCAGAGCAGGGAAGAGGCTCTCTGCCACCCCTTCTGCCCCTCCCCCACCAGGCGACACAACAGGCGGTGCCCAGAGGGCGCTCACAAGGACCAGAGCGTTTCTCTGGATTTGCATCTCAAGGAGGTACAGACTTCACCAGTCGCCCTCACTCAAACACACACGCACACGCACACACACAGCTCTGTGCCTCAGTTTCCTCATCAGTAAAATGGGGATGATAAAACGCACCTCGTAAATTTAATGAAAGGAGTACCAGCCAAAAACACAGGGCAGAGTGCTCACTAGACGGTAACTGTGCCCAGCCATGGTCTCCCGCCAGGCCCCACCCCAACGCGCCACTCCCGTGGCCCTGGCTGTCCTCTCAGCAGCCACTGCTGGGACCCACAGAGGGACTCAGGCCCCAGGAATACTCAGGCCTCTGCCCACGGATAGCAAGAAATGTTCTCAAGGGACGTGGCTGTCCCATGCAGGCCTTGCCCTCTGAGGGATGACCCTAACTTTCCGCTGGAGATCCCCCAGAGTCCAAGGAACGTGGACAGTACAACTCAGGGCAGCTCTGTGTCCATCCGGGAGGGAAGATCTCCATTTTATAGCAAAGATTACATTTCAGAGATGGCAAGACACTTGCCTAAAGTGACTCAGCTAAGTGGCAGAGCAAAAGCACCCGTGTTTTCTCTTCTTCCCAGCCACCCCTTAGGACTGAAGAGTCTCAGTACAACTAAGGTAAAATGAAGAGAGAGAGGGAGGGAAGGAAGGAGGGGAAGAGGGGGTACCTGAGGAATTCAGCCTCCCCAAAAACAACATTCGCGGAGGTATGTACTATGGTTTTCTTCTCGCCTACCTTCCACCTTTCCTTCTTTCTCTCCTTCTCCCTTCCTTCCTTCTCTCCCTCTTATTGCTCATTCAGATTTCCTGTGCCTCCCTCTGTCCGTAGATCTCCAGGTCTCTGCTTCTCTCTGTCTCCATACAGTCTGAGGGTTGGCTGGTAGTCAGCCTCCAGCCCCTGGACGCCGTGCCAAAGCAGCGAGGAGCAAATTCTTCTCCAGACCATTACCTGGGCCACGGGAGGCCTATCATACCCACTTGGGAAGAAAACCAGACTTTCACTTGTGCCCAGGGCAAGGGAGACCAGAACCTAGTCTGGATCTAGAAAGGTACATCCTTTGCCCCAGCTTCTAGAAACTGGTGTTGGCCAGACAAGTTGGGATATAGACAGGTCAGGTGTCACCATTCAGAGCAGAGATTCAGCAAGGTGTGGCAGGAGAGAAAGCAGGAGGTGGATGTTCAGACCAGATGGTGTCATTAATGCCAATTAGGAAAATGGCCCGGCATCACCATCTAGTCATGCCATCACAGGCGTGTCCCCCTGGACACCCACCAGGACGCAGCCATTAAATGCCCACCCCCTCTCTTCCTCCTACTCTTCGCCCGTCCCCTGGGGGTGAGGGCTGTTCCTTGGCTGCAACTTTACTCAGGCAGAGCTCTCCAAGACAGCGTGCCTTACAACTTTGGAAAGGGATGCCTTGTGAGGTGTTGAGCTGCCCATCTTGGGAGATATTCAAGAGAGTGATGACTTCCTAAGCCTGGGGTACAGAGGATCATCACTGAACTGTTTTCCAAAGCCAAGAGCCAAGAACCTTTAGGAAAGCCACAAATTTTATAATTTTATAACTATATATATATATAGTTATCTATCTATCTATCTAGTCACAATTCCTACCTTAAAGAAGTGGTCACCATGATTCAGACAGATTAAAAGGCTTAGCTTCATGGTCTGAGGTTTCAGAGTCAGATCATTGTGATTCCAAAACTACCTGGCTTTGTTCTTCCAAACGTTGTTCAAAGGAGACACGTGGCTGCGTGAGTTTAAAAGCCCAGGCTTAGGAGCCAGACAGACCTGGGTTCAGATCTGCCACCCACCAGTCCTGCATCCTTGAGTAAGTCACCTTACCCTCTGAGCCTCAGATTCCAAACAGGGACAAGTGCCCACCTCCATGGTGACCAGGAATAAATGAGACTATGATGCTCAGACTCCCAAGCCAGGTTCCAGGCACGTAGTAAATGCTCAGTAAATGGGTCGCTGTATGTTGAGTAGCATGACAAAAACAAAGGTTTGGCCCAGAGGGAGATGTAGGAGTGGCAGTGGTGGGTCACGGTCCCCACAGCCACATGACTCAGATAGTATACGAATCCCGCCTTTAGCCTGAGCAGACACTGCAGAGACTTTGTCCCTGCCCTTCTGTGACACAGTGTACCTTTGTCGGGCTGAACCCCTGCTGTCCCAGGCCTGCCCTAGGCCAACAACACTCACGTCTCCTAGTCTTCTCTAGACTTGACATGAATCCTTTAACCATTAAGCACTGAACATTGTGTTTTCCACCCTCAGAGGTTTCTAGATGGTAATTAGGCAGTGGAACGCCCTGCCAGGGTGGCAAGAGTAAATATCATCAGTGTAGGAGGAGGTGTGGGGGAAGTGGACGTACCTGGAGTCTTGGCACATGGCAGCAACTGCCTTGGCACGAGGCTGCCCAAAGCCTGGCAGCGCAGCTCCCATTGCCAAACCCCCAGCCACCTAGCACTCTCTTGGGGGAAACTAGCTCTGAGGAGGCCAGGACAAAATGATGAAATAGAACACTAGCTTTTGTGTCAGGAAAACCAGACCTTAAAATCCATCCCTGCCATTTTAAATTGGGTGTAATATCTAACCACTCGATGCTCATTTCCTCATCTGGGAATGGTTTGATCGATCTCATGGAGGAGTGGTAAGGATTTAATGCAATGATGTGCATGAAGCACCAAGCACAGTGCTTAGAACAGAATAAGGTACCTGCTGGTACATGTTGCTACTCAAATGGAGCCACCACAATGTAGATAGTAAAGTCACAGTATGAGGTGACAATCATGAGTACCCAATATCCCCCGATAAACAATCTCCGTACCAGTCAGGATGTTTGGGTTATGCCGCTATGACAAGCAAGCCCAAAATCTCAGGTAAAACCACAAAGACTGATGTCTCTTCAGTGTCACGTTTCCCACAGATAGGCAGGGAGGTTCCATTTGTCACAGTCGCTCAGGGTCCCAGGATTACAAAGCAGCCACCAATTGCCACCATGCCAAAAGGAAAGAGACAGCTTTGGAGATTCTTGCCCGGCAATTAAATGTTTTGACCCAGTAGTAATGCACACCATGCATGAGTTAGAACCTGTCACACACCCCACCCCAAACGCAGAGTTATACAGTCCTCCGTACACACAGGAGGAAAAAAAAGAGTTGGGAGCTAGCAAGCATCATTCATCGCTACCCGGGATCCATACTGAGGGGACTCACACACATTTTCTCAATCTGTCCACAAGGCCAGATTTGTCTCCAGTATTGGAACAAATCAGCACTTCTTCACTTGAGCATTAAAGGATAAAATAGATGGGCACCCAGGTCAATGTTGCATGAAAATATTCAAACCTTGAACTCCCAGAATCACAGCTGGTACTGCAAGACACTTGCTAATGGAAAGGCATGTGGACTTGAAGCTGACACCCAGCTAGCAGATTAACTTCTCCCCACCCAGCTCACTCCGGGCCCATGCTCACTGAGCAGATCAATGGCCAAAATCATCTGTGTGCCTCCATTTTTTATTTCCTCTCTTCTTTTTTGTTTCAACACTGAATTAAGTGTCCATAAAATATAAAGCCCTTTCCTGATACAACTTTCAGAGGTTCAGTTAGCCCTCATGGCAGGAAGAAGAGATTCCCCGAGGTTTTCTTCATTAAGTCCCCAGCCTGAGAGCTATAGGCAAAAGGCTCTAGTGTCTCATCTTCAAAGTCTGAGATATGGCTCCTTCCTTTTCCCCTGCTATAATTGCAGCAGAGGGGTGTGATTACATCCTGAGACCATAATGAACTGGTCCGACCTCCTATGGACAGACCTCCTGTCGAGGGGAGGACTTGGCCAGCGACTCTAGCTAAGAGGACTGAAGAAAGTCTTTTTTTTTTTTCCTTTGGAAACTCAGAGACTCAAGCTTTCTATGGCAACCCTTAGAATCCAACTTCTCAGGCCCTTGGCCAGCTCAGTGCTGTGTGTCATCATCCTGTGGATACCTCATCTCTGAAAGTTCTTTGGAGCCAGAAGTCAGGATCTAGCTTGAAGTGGGGCAAGTTTCCAGCTGCAAGATTGTACAAACCATATTCCACAGTGTTTATCTTGTGTGTGTGTGTGTGTGTGTGTGTGTGTGTGTGTGTATCTTCACCTACAGAATGAAAATGAGCATTAAAACAGTTAACCAGACAGTTCGGGTTGCTACTCAAATGACTTGGGGCTACAATGGAAGCCAAATTCAATGGAATCAAATTAACCATAAAAGAAATGACTTCCACCTAAGAAATGACTTGGGGCTACAATGGAAGCCAAATTCAATGGAATCAAATTAACATTTATCAAGCACATACTATGAGGCAAGCGCATGGCTAGGGGTCTTTACGTCTGAGTTATCTCATAATGTTACCACCTTTTAAGAGAAGTACTCTTTCGCATTTTCTAGATGACAAACTGAAGCTGTGAGAGGTGAGGTGACTCACCAAGCCGGTGGGGTTTAGACTTGAGTTCTGATCTGTCTGTCTCTGAAGGTCATGTCTCTTGTCCTCCACTCTCTTGGATGCACCCTGGGAAAGAAGTCCTTACGGCCTCCACCTAGACTTCAAGCCAGGCAGGGAGGAGCAGTGGGTTGAGAAAGAGAACAGTACTGCCAGGCTGGTCCTTGGAGACCAGAGTCTGTGTGGGAAGTTGCCAGGAAAGCTGGGAATGTGTGTAAGCCCCACCCAGATGCTTGTTCTGAATCCATTGGTCCAGTTCTTCAGCAAGAGGCTCCCAAGCCTGGACTTGTAATTAATTACAGGTGTAATCTCCCTACTGTGCACACAGACTGGGTGTCGAGGCACAGGAGATCCATGTGTATTAAGTCTGATACCTTCTTTCACAATCACCTTGACAAATGAGTGAGTACTAGTGAGCATGCGAAGCCATGTCCCCTGCCTGTTCCATCTTGAAATAAGTCTGACATCCATTCCCTCCTTTCCATCTCCATGGTCACGCCAATTCAGGTCTCATTCCCCAGTATTTGCAACAGTTTCCCGACTGGCTTTCTGGCTACCAGCCCCTCCTCCCCTCCACCCAAACTTCCTACAAGCTACCAGAGTCATCTTCCTAAAATGCAAAACTGATCCCATCCTGTCCAAATTAAAAACAAACTATCAAAAAACCTTCAACAGATTCCATTACTTTTAGGATCAAATCCAGACTCCTAGTCCTTGGCCTCAAGATCATTCACAATCCGGCCCTTTTTAACCTCTCCAACCTTATCTCCCTCCTACTTCCTCATGAGCATCCCCAGCTCTGTTCACACCTGAATGCACAGTGTTCTTTTATGGTCCTGTGCCTTTGCCAGGGTGAGCTTTTTCCCAATTCCCACCTTAGTTAAACCCCATTGAACAGCAACAAGAATAGAAATCATGAAAAGATGAGTATTCAGGATCTTCTCCCCTCCCCACTTCCTCAGGAGGCAGAATCAGGGCACTATGCTTCATTAAGATGCCTACAGAATGCAGAGACTGAGTTATCCATTTAACAAGGAGCCGAGGTATAGGTTAACATGGAGGAGATGCATTTTTTAAAATATTTTATTTATTTATTTGACAGAGAGAGAGAGAGCACAAGCAGGCAAAGTGAAAGGCAGAGGAAGAGGGAGAAGCAGGCTCCCCATTGAGCAGGGAACCCGATGCGGGACTCAATCCCAGGACCCTGGGATCAAGACCTGAGCTGAAAGCAGACACTTTAACCGACTGAGCTACCCAGGTGCCCTGAGGAGATACATTTTTAAAAAAATATGAGAGAGCTGAGAGTCAGAGAAGCTTGTGGTATGGATGGTTGAGATTGGGAGACAGAGGAAGTTTGGGGGAGCCTCCATGTAGAGGATATTGAGTTGGAAAACTGGAAGGATATTCATTAGAGTAGCCTTCTCCCATTTAGCACTTCCTCCAGAAACTAAATAAAGACTTCAACTACTTTTAAAAACTATGTTTACTTTTTTCACTACCTCTTATGTTACAACACCGAAACTGGACTGAGCCATGTGGGATGTCAAGATTTATTCAGGTTACAAGTTCTTTAGAGTTTAAATCAAAGCTCTTGAAGCTTGCCCCAACCACCTTCCCTGACCCAGCAGAATTAGTCATTCCTCTCTATGCAAAACCACAGCACTTCATTATATAAACCCTGTTTTAAGTGCTCACACTGAGATATATTATTTGACTATGTGTCCTCTCTGGCATCAGTCCTTGAAGTCCTAAGAGATCAAGGATGGCCATATCATCCCCATCTCTGAATCTCCAGTTCCCAGAACAAGTCCCGGCATCGAGAACATGGCCATCATTCTCTGACTATACTACCAAATTCCGGGCTGTTCTATGAAGTCTTCACCAAACTGACCCACCACTCAAGCCTCAACTTGGCCAGTCTGAGATGGGAGGCTCCACTAAAGAAAGGTCAGCTTCACTCCTAGGTGCCATCGCTTTCAATTTTGGTTCTGACCACTTCCAGCTGAAGATGGAAAACAGAAGTTAAGAAAAGAAGAAGAAGAAAGTGTCTGAACATTAAGAACCACAAAGAGGAGTTGTCCAGTTGGTTCTAAAAATGTGCCTTGTGCCTCTTCTTATTAGGTTCAGCCAGGCCCAGTAAAACTTTGCTCAACTCTTACTCTGCTTGGTAGATCAGATCCCATCAGGGCACATTTCCACAGTCATGCAGGCAAGCACCTCTGAAGAGTCTGGAAAGAAAATAATTCCCAACACCAAGCACCCTTCTAGTGGTCAGGCTTCATGCTATCACCTGAGTCTGTGATGACTATGCCATGGATCTATTCCTTCCCCTCCATGGGCCTCTGGCATTGTCTGCATGTTGGAATGGCTTCAAATGTATGCTCCCTCCTCATTTGCTGAGTTCAAGGGCTGGTCTCTGGGATATTCTATGAAGACCAAGGAGGCAGTACAGAGAGCTGCTGGTCAGGCCCTTCTTTCGTCCCTCACTCTTCAGAAGACAGATCTCGGGCACCTCTTCAACCTTAATGGATGCCAAATGAAAAAGGAAAGTTGGAAACATCCATGGGAGACCCAACTTCATAGGTAGTATGAACCTCCTAGAGAAATACCTTCCCAGGAAGTTTTAATGAATCCAGAGGTTGTGCAGCCCTGAAGGAAAATGACAACAAGGTGATCACCCAAGAAGAGATGGAAATAACCCTCCGTCATTTCCTGCCTGTGTCCAGCCTTTCCTCAAGTGTGTCTGCTTTTCCAGGGTCTCTCCTCCTACCTCATGAGAACCTGCTCATGCCCTTGGGGAAGAGAACAGAAGGGAAGCTTGAGGTTGCCTCTTGGTGTCTCTCAGGTTCCCAACTTTCAGGCAGGACTAGATGGGGCTCAGAGTTCTCTGTGTCCACGTGCTGTACAACCATGAGGTCTTGAGCCCAAATCTGTCTTTCGCCACTGGATGGCCACTGACTGGGGGCATCACTTCCCCTCCCAGAGCCATGGCTTCTGTAAAATTTGTATTTCAGTGGCTGGTGCCGGGATTTCGTGAGATCGTGCATGCAAAATACATGGCAGATAGTAAGCCCTCAGTAATTGTTAGTCATTAATTATTATTACTATTTAAAATGCCAGCTCGCTTCACCTGAGAGACTCTGCACCAAAACATGCTAGTTTCCTTGTATTCCTCCCACAGTGCCTTGTGCTTCCTCTCGTACATTTCTCTACATCTGCCATTTCTGCTCAGTGTCTGTCTTTCCTCAAGGCCTGGGAATTCTAGGAGTGGGTCCCAGATCACATGGATCTCGTTTGCCACTGTCCCAGGTGCCTAGAACCATATTCAGTGCTCAAAAAATATTTTCAACTTAATTCACTCACATTCCACCCATTTCCACTGCAGCTTCTCTTCTCTGAAGTTTTTGCCCATTTCCACGTTAACCTCAACCACCCTCTGCCTCTCTTTCTGCCAGTTCTAAGTCTGAAGAAACCTAAACTCTTCCAGAGCAAGCGTGTTGAGGTCTCCACTTATGTGTGTCAACAGATGACCCGCATGAATAAACAGAGACCTCTTGGGCCTTTTCTCTTCAGGCCCCCAGGTGGATGCCGGAAAAAGAGGCAGGGCTGGACTCAGGTGAACTGCTCTGAAAGTCCCCTTGCTTGGAAGAGAAGAGAGCATGGCAGTCAGTTCTGCATAACATTGGCAAATGCAAGATGGGGAGAAAGACAGAGAGGAGCGCACTAGACACTCTGACAGCCAGAGAGCCAGCTGTTATTATCCCCATTTTACAGATGAAGAAACTGAGGCTCCGGAAGTTGAAGTCATTTGCAGTTACAGCCCTGGGCACTGACTGGGATGCAGTAGAAAGAAAGCATCTGGGTAGGCGGGCCACTGAGCTCACTGACACGCACCCCTACCTCTCCACCCTGGCCCCCGCCCCAGAAAGTACTGGAAGGCAGCTGTAAACCCAGAGGGTACAGTGTCAGCTGGCTTAGCCCAGTGACATCAGATGCCAGATTGAGCAGCTCAGGAATCCCTCCACCTTTGAACTAAACTGCGCTCATTCTGGAGACACCATTCCTGCAGCTTAGTGATGGCAGATGAGGGAAAACAAGAGCCCATCTTACCCTCTGATCCCAGAAGGGCAAGTGAGGATACAGACACCCTGGTAGCCCCCATCTTGAACATCCCAACATTGAGGCGATGGGCTGGTTTTACCTGCATCCATGGAGACAGTGACAGTGAGAGACTGAATGTGTCCTGGGAGCTCCACATGGGGACCAGATGGAGGCCAGACACATGTTAACAGCTAGATCTCTGCCTTCGCTGCCCCTCAAGCTCCCTTGAGTATTCCCGGCTACCTTTCCTCTCCACATCTCCCTCTGTGTCTTTCCCTATCCCCAGCTCCCTCTTTCATCCCAGAGGAATCAGCAGCCAGTTTGAAAATATATATATTATATAGTGTTTAGTATATGCCCATCACAAAGTACTGACCTAACTGCCGTATCTGGACCATAGAGAAGTTTTATTTGTGCCACATAGAATGTTTTAGAAAACCTGAATGTAAAAATCCAGATTTCTTTTTTTTAAGATTTTATTTATTTACTTGACAGGGTGAGGGAGAGAGAGCACAAGCAGGGGGAGCTGCAGAGGGAGAGGAAGAAGCAGGCTCTCCGCTGAGCAGAGAGCCAGACATGGGGCTCGATCCCAAGACCCTGGGATCGTGACCTGAACTGAAGAAAGACGCTTAACTGACTGAGCCACCCAGGCGCCCCTATAAAAATCCAGATTTTTGCCTTCTCGTGACTAACAGAACGCTAGACGTTCTGAATGAATAAACTTCTCCCGTAACAACAGTTGGCTGAAGTTGAAAAACATCTGTCCCTTTGGGTCAGGATATTTTCCCCACAACATTATTTCCTAAAATTGGCTTGCTTCACCCATTTGGCTACCTGGCCTATGTATATGTTTGTGTTTAAGACTCTGTTCTACTCCTAACTCATAAATTCCCATTATACAGAAAGGAAAAGAAAAACTGAGGCACCAAGAGCTTTACAACTTGCCAAGGTCACCAGTGTGTAGCCGCCCCAGGGCTCCCTGGTAACTGCCCTTGCACAATTCCCAAGGGAGAAAAGAAAGCCCCTCAACAACCTTCCACACCCTCTCGTGCCAAGCCTAGGGGCCAGGAGGAGCTCCAGAAGGACCGAGGATGACGCAGGTGAAGGATGGACTCAGGTGGGTGGGTACTTGGCCCTCACTACAAACAAGGCCTCTCCCCTGCCCATGGCTTGAGGGGGCCGAGCCACCATCAGGGCAGGTGAGGACAGCTCTTAGGTCTCTCCTGTCCTTACCTGCCCTCCCGGGGCCAGGCCTCCCAGGCACTGAATGAGTAACACAGACTCTTCTACCCAAGATTTACTCACAGTCCCGCTCGGCAAGGACGAGTCTCCTGTGCTGGAGATGTGTACGCACACACAGAGACGTATACATATATACACACGCAAACACACGAGCACATGCACGATACATACATATACACACAACACACATATATACATGCATGCACAGACACACAAAACTCCGAGAGGGAAGGGAGGTGAGCAGGAAGAGGATGGAGGGAAGGAAGGAAGGAAAGGAGGGAAGGAAGGAGCTAAAAACTTTTTAAATTAACTGTATAGCGAATATTTGCTCTGTGCCAGGCGTGATGTTTCTCGGTCCTCTCAACAGCCTTTTGAAGTGGGTATATTTTTATTTCCTCTTTTCAGAGGGGGAAGCAGAAGCTTAGGGAGATTGGACAAGGAGCCCCAGATCTCACAGCCAAGACAGTTTGCACTGGAGCTGGGGTTCGACCTGCGGCCTCTGATGGTGTTTTCATAGCTGCAAAGCCTCCTGAAGGTCCAGCCCCCGTGCTAGGCCTCAGGAATACAGAAGTGGGGATCATGCCTGGCACCTACCCCCATGGGGCTTCTGCTTGCAGAGGGGGACAACTAATCATGCAAATACCACACAAATGCAAATATCAAATACCCACAAGATGACAAATCTGATAAATGCAATAAAATTAAAGCCCAGAGCACCGTGAGTGGTTATCCTGGAGGCCCTCCCTTAAACTTAGGGGTGAAAAAGGGCCTCCCTGTGGGAGTAACTAGACCCCAGCCTCGTCTCCCCAGATCTGATTAAATTCCTCCTCCTCCTCACCTTCCTGGGATGGAGCTCTTATGAACACAAACCGGGAAGACAATTTCAGTAACAGGCCTAGAGACAGTTCTCCACCCGGCTTGGGAATCCAAGTACTGGAGTCGTGCTGAACTGAGAGCCCGCTTGCGTGGGCGCATTGTGGGGCTCCTCACACCGCGAGCTGCGCGGGGATCAGGCCCGCCAGAACATCGCTCCTTCAGGGTACCAGGGCTGGGTGGGCTGTACTGGACTGGTGTTCAACAGCGACACCATGTGGACAGAACCGAAATGGAATTCCACGGAGCCCGTCAGACTCTCTAGTTGTCGCATCTGACATCTGGAAGCAGAGTGGGCCCCCTTCTGACTGAACAAGACACCAGGTGGTCCTTGGAAATTGGGGGCTTCACGCTAAAAATGTAAGGAGAGACTCAAGTGATTGATGGAAAAAAATAAAGGAGCAGTGACCCTCTTGTTCCTCAAGCTGTTCATGTGTCCCCTACTGGCTTCAAATGAGTTTCCAGAATGTTCTCTGGAGCTTCCCAAAGACAGTTTGCATCTTCTTTACCTTCCAGAGGTGGAGCGCCCACACATAGCTAACCTGTTTCCCAGAAGAGCTGCTCACAGAAGTGCTCACCAGTATAAGGGAAACGAAATTGGTTTGGATGAGATCAACCTGATTTGGAACCCCAGATCCAGAACTTGCTAGGTGATAACCATAGCCTCAGTCTCTACCAGAATCAGTCTTCTTAAACATAGTGTCTTCCTCATAGGCTGTGGAAGGTGTATTAGTTTCCTACGATTGTCATAACAAATAACCATAAACTAGGTGACTTAGAACAACAGGAATTTATTCTCTCACAGTTCTAGAGGTCAGGAGTCCAAAATCAAGATGTTGGGAGGCCTATGTCCCCTTTTACAGATCAAGGGAAGGGTCCTTCCTGGCCTCTTCCAGCTTCTGCGTTGCTGTCATTGCTTGGCGATCTCTAGCTCAGAGCTGCTTCAGGGGATAAACAAGATGACATATGCAGAGAGCAAGGCAGGTAGCACACACTCAGGTAACTTTATTTACATCTGGATCTGAGTTGCCTGTGCCCAGTGTTGGAGGCCTTTGTATCATTCAGCAGCCAGTCAACAGTAAGTTTATCAAATTATAAATATGGCCATGTCACTCTCCTGCTTATAGGCCTCTGTGGTTCCCCAGTGCCCTTAAGAAAAAGTCCATCTTTAGAATAGACTGTAAGCCCTCATTACCTGGCCCAACCTGATCTCTTATTCTTCCACTTCCCTCTGCTCCATTCATACCAAACCAGCCATCAGTCCGTGAAAACCGCACGCATATTCACACTTTCAAATCATGCCCTATTTTTTTTTTCTGTCTCTAATACTCTACCCAACCCCCTTCTTCACCAGAGAAGTCTTTGTTCTCATTGCTCAGGACTCATCTTGCATCCTGTGCTCTGTGAGTCTGTCCCAGAGACCCCTGGACAGAGTAAGAGCCTCCCACCTACAGGTTCTTACAAAGCTCTCTATATGACACTGCTCTGGTCTGCCCGTATTCTACTGTCCTTCCCACAGCCTCTGTGTTCTCTGCCAGACCGTGAGCTCCTTGAGGCCAGGAAGTGGGTTTTATTCACCCTTATCCCCAGGTCCAGCCCAACAGGCCATGGACCCTAATCACCCACTTGCTGAAATGGACATCAGATCTGAACAGTTTCTGAGGACTCTCAGATCCTCCAGGGGTGCACAAAGGAACCACGAAAATGCCCTCCGATGTCTGTGACATCACTTAGAACAGTGAAGAGGACCAAATCTGAATGACTTGGGACACCTGAGTTCGCCCTCCTACATGCTCTGAACCTCTTAATCTGCCAAAGCCTCCATACCCTCATTTGTCAAAGTAACACATGTTGCTACACGTGTTTAGAAATGTCGTCTGTTTTAACCCTCACAATGACCCAGGTACACGGGCACTTAATCTCCATTTCACAGAGGAGTAAACTGAGACCCAGAGAGGTTAGGTAACTTACCCACTTTACCATAGCTAGTAAGCAGCAGAGCCGGGATTCAGACCCAAGTTCCCAAACCCAGAGACTTGACTTATTCATTCATTGCTTCATTCAAAAAAAAAAAAAAAAAACCTTTATTGAGCACCTACTGTCTACCAAGCCTGCCTCTAGATGCTGGGGCTCCAGCAGTGACCAAAAGGAGCAAACATCTCCACATTCACGACTCTGACATTTCTCCTCTGTCATGCCGCCCCGCTAAAACTGGTGGCACCCATGAGAGGGGCAGCAGGCCTGCAGGGAGCTCAGCCCGGCCCAGGACACACAGCAGCTTCAGAACAAGGACAGCAAGACTCACCGGCCAAGGCCAACCCACAGGCGGAGCGGGAGCCTGCGGAGGACCACGTCCTGCCTCCTGGGAAGGTCAGGGGGCAGTTGTTCGGCACCCGTGGCTAGGCCCGGCCAGGACAGAGAGGGAGAGGCAACCTGGAAATGGCAGGTCACAAATCTGTCCTCCTGCCACCTGGAGCCCCCTCCCCATCCCGTCCCCAGCCAAGTGCTGCAGCAATCCCTCAAGTTTACGATGCGACGCGTGCAGGTTGCAGACCTACCATCATCTGTAATGGGTTGTTGTTTTTATTTTCCATTTATAGGGGAGCCTGAGTTACTACCTGTGGTCACCGTGGCCATTAAACTGCTCCAGGGGCTGAGATTTACATATCGGCCACGTGACCTGCAACAAGCTTACAGGGAGGGAAAAAAAGGGGGGGCTTTTACAGTCTAATTAGAGCTGGTGATTGATACACAGGGCTGGCAGAGAGCAGCCTCATCAACCCCAAAAAGCCCCAAAGCCCCTACCCACGATGCATCCCCAGGTGATAAGCACAGTGGATCCTGGGCCCAGTGCGGAGCGAAGGCCCACCGATAAGGAAAAGGGTTCAGGACAAGTGGGCGCGCTCTGCCCCCCTGGAGTGGCCCTCGAGGGCTGGGAAGAGGGTGGGGAGGAAGCAGGATGGGAGGGCCTTCACTCCTCGCCACCACTGTGTCCAATTAATGCAGCAATTAAGTCTATTACCTGCACAAAGGTTGCTGACAACCATTTAATAACATGCCACATCCTCCACAGCTTTCATCCCAAGATCTCAAAACACGTTATAAATAATTAAATGCTATTATTTAGCGATTTGTGTCATCAACGAACCTTACAACCATCCTTTTTTTTTTCTCTCACTGCACACAGCTCAGCACCATGACCTCAAATAAGGAAACTGAGGCACAGAAAGAGGCCAGGTGAGCTGGCTGAGGCCATGCGGTGGCTCTCAGTGCCCGTAGGGGACCCCTCCAGCCGGACCCCACAGCCAGGCACACTGATGTGAGTGTTTCCTGCTGGAGTCATCTCCATTCCCGCTGGGGCAGGTGCAGGGGTCCCACAGAACAAACCAGCCACCTCCCGTCCTGGCCTCTACCTTGACCCCCTGTTACCACTTGAAACCTCCATGTTGAACAAAGTCACAAAGTCTGCCCCCTTTTTTGTATGGTTTACTAGAGGGACACGTTTTGATCCTTACGAGCAGAGTACGAGTTTCCACCAGGTGTCCATGGGGATGCTGCCTCCTGAAAGCTCTCATCTGCTATTTCCTGTGACTGACATGCATCAGGAGCTAAATTCACATGTGCACAGGACCCTCCATCTAAAGAAACGTGTCATCATTATATGCTCTTGGGACCGGAGAACTCAAGCCAGGACCCACTCAGGCTGAGGGCTGTGGGAAGCTGAGAGCATAAGGCTAAACCGTGGCATACTCCTGCCCTGCCCGGTCCCAGGCACAGGCTAAAGTCCAGTCATTAGGGCTCCCACGGTGGGCCTCGCAAGGACGTCCGCCGGGATGCAGGTATTATGGATCAGCATTTTCATGCTCATCTGTCTCCTCCATCAGCTGGAGCTCCTCATCTCAGGCTCTTTCCTACAGGGTCTTAATACTCTGAACAACGAATGCTGTGGTAAATATGATTATCCTCATTGTACAGATGTGGAAACTGAGGCTCCTGATTTACCCAAAATCACATACAGTCAATGCCTTAATCATGATGAGACGCAGTTCCTTCAGCCCCGAGTTTCACATTCTTCGCACAGTCCTCCAGTTAATCCACCATTCAGTCCATCTGACTAACAATCAGAGTAGCCATGTGACGAACTCAAACTCCTACTAAACTCATTTCTGCAACCGCAAGCTGTGGAAGATCAAGGCCACATCCAAGGTACAGAGCAAAAAGGATAACTGGCAAATACCCACCCCAGACAGCCCAACTAGAATATGTGGAGGTGAAGGAGAATTCTCATTATCATAATTGCCAACACAAATAAAATTCACTAGATCGTGCCAGATTTCTTCATTGCCTTGAAGACATTTAGCTGGATCTGCACATAAGTGAAATTATAGCACCTCTTAGCCCATCAGTTTGTCTACAAAGATGAAGCAACTGTGTCTTGTCTGTGATCTGTGCCCCATTTTCATTCACCACATGTTTACTGGGAACTCGGGCTGTGCCAAGCCCTGTGCCAGATGGCAGGACGACATGCATGACTGAGACAGTCCACACCCATGGGAAGTTCCCAGTCCAGAGAAGCCACGGTACGGAGCGGGGCACTGGTGGTGGAAGGCGGGGAAATCCTGCAAGTCCAGGGTAGACCAGTCATGATTGCAGTGAGGATGAAGCTAACCACCAACTCTGAGGCAGAAGAAAGGGGACAGCAAGGGTTTAGATTTGTCTTTCCCTCTGCAGGGCCTGGAAGAGACTGTCACTAAAATCTTCTTATAATAACAGCGGTCCTCAGAGGTGGGAGGCTAACTGGGCTACTAGACTTCATGTGCCTACCATTCTGGCCTCACGCTTCTGCTCTCTGCCAAGTGGGCACATTAGGCTCTTCTATGTATCCCCATGAAGATGGGCTCTCTGGGTTGCATGGAACCCCATTCCCACTACGGGTACATGTTATTGGGTGCCCCATCAAACCATTCCTCACTTAAGGCAAAATCCAATAGCGTTCAGTCTGGGGTCTTGGGGATGGGGGCAGCATTCATTCCGAGGCTAGATTGCCTGTTAGCCAGTAGACAAGTGGAGAGTCACCTAGCTCCTCCAAGGAGGAAAAGCACCGGCTGCCATGCCTTTGTTCATCAGTCAGACACTCCAGTTTGCAGCACACTATTGGCCATCATTGTTCCGCTGCAGGCTTAATTGCAAGGATTAGAATCCAACATGTAATTTTATTGCAGGAATGCATTGGTATGAGACAGAAGAGCAGAGTCATTGAGGACTGTCATCCCTGCTGGCTGTTAGCTGAGACTTGAGAGAGACAATAAGTCCCCAGATAAGTAAATCATTTGACAATAATTAGGGGTGTCAATAATAGGTCAGATCCTGTGCTGGGCCTTCAGAAGCAGATGAGGCTAGCACACTCCCTCTCCTTGAGGAGCTCATATCAAGTGAGAATGCAGCCAAGTTAGCAGATCATCAGAGCAAAGGGAACGAAAAATAGAGTGAGCCAGGAACTGTGGAGGCACAGCAGCGGGCTGTACATTCTACCCACGAAATCGAAAGGCTTCAGAGAGGAGGTGATGCTTGAGATGGGCTTTGAAGAACAAGTCAAAGATCATTAAATCAATGAGAAGAGAACCTTGAGAGACACAGCATCAGGTAATACTGCCACTCACGGGCTATATGCCCTAATCGCTCCATTCCTCAGTTTCCCCATCAGCAAAATACCATTATTCTGATTATTAGACTAGACAATCTAAGGCAAAACACTTGACGTAGTGCCTGGAAACAGGTGTCCAAGACATGTCAGCCATTATACAGTATGGTACTGGCCCGAAAACTGAGAATAGAAAACCCAGAAATGGACCCTCAACTCTATGGTCAACTAATCTTCCACAAAGCAGGAAAGAACATCCAATGGAAAAAAAGTCTCTTCAACAAATGGTGTTGGGAAAACTGGACAGCCACATGCAGAAGAATGAAACCGGACCACTTTCTTACACCATATACAAAAACAAGTTCAAAAAAGGGGCGCCTGGGTGGCTCAGTCGGTTAAGCGTCTGACTCATGATTTCAGCTCAGGTCATGATCTCATGGGTCATGGGATTGAGCCCCACATCTGACTCCGTGCTCGGTGGGGAGTCTGCTTCAGATTCTCTCCCTCTGCCCCTCCCCCCACTTGCTCACGCTCTCTCAAATAAATAAACCTTTAAAAAGTAAATAAATTATATAAATTCAAAATGGATAAAAGGCTTAAATGGGAGACAGGAAATCATCAAAATCCTAGAGGAGAACACAGACAGAAACCTCTTTGACCTCGACCATAGAAACTTCTTACTAGACACGTCGCCAAAGGCAAAGGAAACAAAAGCAAAAATGAACTATTGGGACTTCATCAAGATAAAAAGCTTCTGCAGAGTAAAGGAAACAATCAACACAACTAAAAGGCAATCTACGAAATGGGAGAACCTTGAGATATTTGCAAATGACATATCTGAAAAGAGGTTAGTATCTGAAATCTATAAAGAACTTAGCAAACTCAGCATCCAAAAAAACAAATAAGCCAGTTAAGAAATGCGCAGAAGACACAAATAGACATTTTTCCAAAGAAGACATCCAGTGGCGCCTGGGTGGCTCAGTCGTTAAGTGTCTGCCTTCAGCTCAGGTCATGATCCCAGGGTCCTGGGATCGAGACCAGCACTGGGCTCCCCTCTCTGCGGGAAGCCTGTTTCTCCCTCCCCCACTCCCCCTGCTTGTGTTCCCTCTCTCACTATGTCTCTCTCTGTCAAATAAATAAATAAAATCTTTAAAAACAAGCAACAACAACAACAACAAAAAAAACAAAGAAGACATCCAGATGGCTAACAGACACATGAAAAAGATGCTCAACATCACTCATCATCAGGGAAATACAAAGCAAAACCATGATGGGATACCACCTCAGACCTGTCAGAATGGCTAAAATTAACAACACAGGCAACAACAGATGTTGGCGAGGATGCAGAGGAAGGGGAACCCTCTTACACTGCTGGTGGGAATGCAAACTGGTGCAGCCACTCTGGAAAACAGTATGGAGTTTCCTCTAAAAGTTAAAAATAGAACTACCCTATGACCCAGCAATCACACCACTAGGTATTTATCCAAAGGAGACAAATTTACAGGTTTGAAGGGGTACATACACCCTAATGTTTACAGCAGCATTATCAACAATAGCCAAACTATGAAAAGATGGAAAGAGCCCAAATGTCCATATGTGTGTGTGGAATATTACTTAGCCACCGGAAAGAATGAAATCCTGCCATTTGCAATGACGTGGATGGAGCTCCAGTGTATTATGCTAAGTGAAATAAGTCAGAGAAAGACAAATACCATATGATTTTACCCATGTGTGGAATTTAAGAAACAAAACATGGGAAGGGGGAAAGAAAAGAGAAGGAAGCAAAGCATAAGAGACTCTTAATGATAGAGAACAAACTGAAGGGTGGTAGAGGGAGGTGGGTAGGGGACGGGCTAGATGGGTGATGGGTATTAAGGATGGCACTTGTGATGATGAGCACTGGGTTTTATATGTAAGTGATGAATCACTGAATTCTACTCCTGAAACCAACATTGCACTATATGTTAACTAAAATTTAAATAAAAATTTGAAGAAAAAAAAATGTCAGCCATTATCATGTGCAGAAGGAAAGGTGTGAAAGAGTTGAGCAAGTCAGTGTGGCTTGGTGGTTTGATACAAAATGAAGAGTAAGAACTGCCTGGTTTAAGATGTTGATATTTATCCCAAAGTCAATGGTAAAAACCAAGTCGTTTCTGACCTGGACTATGGCTTGCTGGATTGGATCAGAGACCATAGGCCTGGCTGCAGGGACATCAGAGATAAGCCATTGACACTGGGGTTTGTAAATGAAAATGGAGAGAAGGGGAGGGATTCTGAAGATATTAGGAGGTGGCACCAACTGGTTTTGGTGACTGTGATGATCAGTTCTATGTGTCAACTCGGCCAGGCTACAATCTCCAGTTGTTTAATCATACTCTGACCTAGAAGTTTCTGTGCAGGTGTTTTGCTGATGTGATTAAAGTCCATAATCAGTTGACTTTAAGTATGGGAGACTACCCTGTATAATTTGGGCGGGCCTCATTCAATCAGGAGAAAGGCCTGAAGAGCAGAGCTAAGATTTCCCTGAAGAAGAAATTCTGCCTGTGGACAGCAGCTCCAGCCCATGCCCGAGCTCCAGCCTGCCCTACGGGTTTCACACTTGCCAAGCCAGCCCCACCACCACAACAGCCAGTTTCTTACAATCAATCTTAATATCTATTTCCTATCAGTTCGGTTTCTCTGACTGAACCCTAATACAGTAACTGATTAAAAGTAGGGGTAAAAGAAACCACATCAGTCCTAAAAATTCCTCTCAAAACCTTGGACATAACAGTTCCTGCCTCATCCTCTGCCAAAGTCCATAAAAATCTCCCTTTTATGCGGCAGCCTTTTCTGGACAAGGCAACATTCCTGCCTCGGTTGGCAACTCTATAGAGCAGATCACGGAAGTTCGGCCTTATCAACTCTGACATATGGATCACGCTCCTGGGTTGGGTTTTTTTTTGTTTTGTTTTGTTCTTCATATATATAGTTTTATACGGTTTCTTTTATGTTAGGCTGACTCTTTGATCTCCCCAGGAAAAACTTCTCCCCCCTGGAGTTCGTTTTAATCTACAAAAATCACTGACCACAGCTGTGGACTGGGAAAGGTTCTGCAGAGACGGGCTAAGCCAGGTGAGCAAGTGCAGACCCAGATAACCGGGAACAGCAGTGTGCTTCTCTGGGGCCCAGCAGGACGTCTTCGGAGCTCTCTGCAGGCCTCCCAACCCCTGTGTTCAAGAGTGTGTGGCTGACGACTGGACGGGGGTGGGGGATAGAGTCTCTGCTCCCTGTGCCAGGCTTGGCTCGGACACCCACTGCAGTAACCCCGGCTATTGCCCGGTCGGTATACACCCTGCTCTTCAAGGCTCAGAGAGGGTCTCAGTTGGGGTTCCCCAGTAGCAGACCCTAAGACAAAGGATCCTTTCATTCTGATACAATTTCAAACGTAAAGAAAAGTTTCAATAGTGGTCTAAGAAGCTCCTATCTGTCCTCTCTCCGGACTTGCCAGTGTTGGAGACATCGTGCACCTTTATCACTACGCATTTCTGAGATATGGTTTATAAACCTCTTTACGTAGTGCCCAATACGTGTGCATCCTCCATAAATGTTAACTGTTTATATTAACGTCTTTGACTGAGCCCGGGGATGCGGGGGGTCTGCCCTGCTCTCATCGGATTCGCCTTTGCCCCCTCCCTCTCTCCCCCCCTCTCAACCGCTGTCCAGCAGGGACTTGCCTGACACACAGTGGCTGCCCACAAGGGTTCCAGAAGGGGTTGGCAAGAACAGGGAGACTGTCCAACCATGGGTCAGCTCATGGGTCAGGGGGATAGAACCCACAAGAAGAAGCCCTAAGGACATCTGGAGATGTGTGCTGGTCACACCTGAGATACCACCTTTTGCTCCAACTTCACTCTCTTGATAAAGCCATGCAAGGTCGTGTGAAGAAGTACAGACCCGTGCTGATCCTTCTTTCACATGTCCCTCTGCTCCTCTCTGCTCTCAGTGGCTATTCATTGTCTTAGGACTAAAAGAGAAATTCCATATAGGGCCTCAAGGCTCTTCACATGCTGGCCCTCACCTTGCTTTCCAAAGCCATCTGCTGTTACCTCCACCTGCAGTCACCACGAGCATTCTCCCATGGACTTCCCCCCCATGCCACCTACCTTCTCCCAAGCAGGCCAGGAAGGTTCCATCCCCCGCTGTACCTTTGCACAAAGTTTCCCCTTCCCGTCAGAAACTTCCCCCAGCAGATTCTAAGATGGCTCCCAGTGACCCCGCCTTCTGATCTTTGCCCTTGGAATCTCTTCCCTTTGAGTATGGACTGGACTTAGTAATTTGCTGCTCCTGGGAAATGTGAGGGGATGTCACTTCTGAGATTAGGTCACAAAAAGCCCTCTCTGTCTTGTTCACCCTTTCTTGTTTTCTTGTTCTGGTGGAAGCCAGCTTCCATGTTGTGCAGAAGGAACTGAGGGAAGCCTTCGGCCAACAGCCGGTGAGGTTCTGAGGCTCCCCGTCCAACAGTCCATGAGGAGTTGAATCCTGCCAACATCCACACGAGTGAACTTGGAGGGGCATCCTCCTGCCGGCTGAGCCTTCCAATGAAACCTAAGAACCAGCCAACACCCTGATTGCACCCAGCTGGTGAGAGACCCTGAACCAGAGGACCCGGGTAATCCATGCCCTGGCTCCTGACCCACGGAAACCGTGAGATAATGAATGTGTAGTTTTAAGATGCAAAGTTTGGGTTAACTTGTTACATAGCAATAGATAACTAATACATACACTTTCAACTTGCCAAAGTCATATTCCCTCAGGCATTACATGTCCGGGGAGGTCTTCTGTGGTTTCCTGTCTTTGACCTTGGCTGGGCTAGGCAGCCCTCCTGAGCGGCACCGTCATTTCCACCATCACAGCCTCAGACACATTACACTATAGTTTTCTGGCAATTTCTTGGCCCTTCCCTCTGGAATGTGAGTCCTTTGGAGCCATGAACTGCATCTCTTTCATCTCTGTCACCCGTAAAACAAACCCTATGCCTGACTTACTAGTAATAATATCTAATATTTATTGAGCACTTACTGTATGCTAAAATCATTTTGCTCAAACTTAATCTCACTAAAGCCTCCAACTAAGCATCATTAAGGCCATTTTACTGATGCAAAAAAGCTGAAGTTCAGAGAGGTTGCCCAAAGAGCTAATAGGTGGCAGAGCTAGAACTCGAACCCAGGCCATGTGGCTCTAGAGTTCTGGTTCTGTGTAGTAGGTGCTTGTTGACTGACGGCCCAACTAAAGACCTGCTATGTGGCCATAGGATTGACAACAGACCCAATATGACTGGCCATTCATGTATCTGCCACACAGAGGAGTGAGAGCCCCACAAAGTTACAGAGATCAGTAAGGAATAGCAAAGTCAAGACTGAGAACAGCTGGGTTTGGATTTCCTGGAAAGCCTGGGCCAGAGGCCAAGACCGAATCCAGGGAGCAAAGTTGAGTTGTTGTTAGGTCAACAAGCCCATGGTGAGCTGCCCAAGGGTCAGCGTCCATGAGCCCAGCGAGGACACAGCAGAGGCTGTGGGTGGGAGAGAGCCACCTGGGAGATCCAGATCTCTGAAAGCTCTTGAGCACTTACCCATTCAGTCAATCTCACTGATAATTATTAAGTATCTACTATGTGTCAGGTACGGTCTAGTGTGGGGGATACAGCAATAAAGGCATCAGACAAAAATCCTTGTCCTTGTGGAGTTTACGCTCTAGGGGGGATGGAGAGACAGGCAAACAATTAAAACAAATACTCTGTATGTTACAAAGTAGAAGATTTTAAGGGTTATGCAAAATAAAGCAAGAAAAGTGGGAGGCGGGGCAGGAGGGGAGATGTAGATGCATTCAGGGGAAGGACTGTCTCATGTGGAAAACGTAGAGAACCTGGTCCATAAATGTTAGTGTCGTGATTCCGTCTGTGAGAAGGTGGGGGGTCTTAATCTCTTCTAACATTAGTTCAGCATGCCTTGGGGTGGGGGGGGAGTCCCTATCTTTAGTATCAGGACTTAGTGGGTCAAGCTCATGGGTATTCATCTGGGTTGGTTCCAGCAGAAAACAGATTTCCAAGCCATGTGATGAACTCCGGTGGGAAACGGGCGCGCGGCCATAAACATCCAAAAAGGTCTTCTCTGCAGGTATGAAGACCGGGGAGCAGGTGGACAGAAAGCTGAGAGGTCCACCTCACTCACTCACTCAGCTGGACACAAGCCAACAGCTGGGTCTTTGTGTGATGACAGATCCAGACACCAGCTCTACCCATCAGGCAGTAGGTGTGCTGGTCCGAGGAGCAGGGGCAGAAGCAAAGATGTGAAAATGGACAGACTGAGGCAAGGAAGACCCAGGGCTCCCCACGGCCTTGCTGGCTGCCCATCAGCGACACAAGTGCGTCCAGCCTCCCGTGGAGTTTCGGCGGGGACCTCGGGCAGCTCTGCTGCTCCGGTCAGGACAGATACGTGAGCCGAGGGTTGAGCCCGCAGCAGGCATTGCCCTCCCACTCCTGAATTCTAACCACGTTCTGTGCCAAGGACCATCCAGAGCCCTCAGACTGACTTTGTATGACGGCCAAGTCGCAAACCTAGCCTCGTCTTTCTCCAGCCTGGCTCTCTTCAACCATCAATGGGTCCAGCCCATCGACCTCCACCCCGAGGTATGGCACCAGAGGAACCCACACAAGGCCAGGTTTGTCTCAGAAGTACGTGGTTGCTTTTCCCTCTGCTGTCCCTTTCTTGTCCCCAGCAGCGTCCTGGGCTGACTTGTAAATGAACACCTCCGAAGTGCAAGGCACTGTGACCCCACAGTCCTCAGAGCACCTCGACAAAAGTCCTACCCTTCCATTTTACAGATGCAGCTGGGGCTCCCAGACAGCCGGCAAACTAGTAAAGGGAGCTCACACCTGGGTTCCCACCCGTGCTCCTCCACGAGCCTGCGCAGCCTCCAGCCCACACTCCTCATGTGTCACCTCGGTTCCATCACACCCACCCCCGAGGTTTGCCGAGAGGCTTCCGTTGAGAATCTCTGGAGCCCTCAGCACAGCCCCTGGAAGAGCAAGTAGAAGCTAGTTGGTGGGAATAACAGAAGTAGCCTCGTCCCTCCACCCTCCTGAAAACTTCTGCTCCTTGCTTTGAAAAATTGCAGGAAGGACACGGGGAAACTTGGAATCCCTAGCTCTTGCTCCCCAAAAGGGAAGCTGCTCCCCAGCTTCTGAGCCCTCATAGCTTCAAGCGGGCAGGTGCTCAGGGGCGAGAATCAGGGCAGCCCACAGCCAGGAGCATTTGTTCAAGAATTAAAAGTCAGCCCGTATGGCCCCGCTATTAAACCCCCCGTGGGCGAGCCGGGTTAACGGTGGGGCCTCGTGTGATAAGCCATTAATCTCCACGTGTAATGCAAGAGCTATACAACTTACTTCAGCCCTAATCTCCCGTGAGTTACAGCCTCTTCTGTGATTCATAAAACAAATCAATCACACCTCCCAGGCTCTCATCTATTTATTACTGCTTTTTAAATGCTCGGAGAGAGAGAAGCCGGAGGGCGTTACTCATCCCTTCCCCAGGCCCAGCCAACCTCTGCGCGCTGCAGGAAGACGGACTCTATCCCCCTCCTCGGGTCACAGGCCAAGGTGAGCTGAATCCTGAGGCTTACAAGGAGCTGGTGGTGCTGCATCCTTAGCATCTGGAAGGAGCTTCCCTGTCACTCCCCAGAGGGACTGGGAACACAGGCCCGACTGGGTGGGTGGCAGGCCTGTTCACCACCAACTTCAGTCTGGAAGGCTCGTCGCTATGGTGGATTTAAAGCACAACCACAAATTCTTTGACGTTCCCCCACCAAGAGGCAGAGCCTGTGTTCCCTCTCCTTGCACCTGGGTGGGCTTGTGACTCCATCAATAGGGTATGGCAGACATAACTCCAAGTGACTTCCAAGGCTTGCCACAAAAGACCATGCGGTTTCCATTTTCTTCTCTGGAACTGCGTGCTGCCATGTCAGGGAAACCTGCCACAGGAGAAATGTGCAGTCCTCACCGAGCCCAGCATCCAGCCATCCCTGCCAAAGCCCCAGATGCACGAACCAAGCCAACCGTGGAATCGGCCACCCCCACCCCTGACATTCTAGTCACCTCCGGCCCTTTGAGTCTTCCCAGCTGACATCTCAGACATCGGACGCAGAGTCAAGCCATCCTCGCTGTGCCCTCTCTGAGTCCCCAGCCCACAGAGTCCCTGGGCGCAACGACGTGGCTGTTCTCTACAGCACTAAGTTGGGGGCGTCTCGTGATGCCCCCAGAACTGTCCCCGGGGGGGCATCCCGGTAGCTGAACAGAAGGGACACACTCACGAAGTACCCGCTCTCTGCCGGTCACTCTGCAGATGTGACTATTTCCATCAGTCTTCACCGAAAGCTGACCCGGGGGCTGCTATGGCCCCTACTTTGCAGAAGAGGAAACAGGGGGTCCGAAGAGCAAGGCCGTGCAGCCAAGCCAGCACCTCCCCGGGGAAATCCATGCCAGCCCCCGTGCTGCCCCTCTGCCCACACTGACCGTGCACCAGCTTCACCTGAGCTCCCGAGCACGTCAGCTCTTTGGCCTGACATTCTCGGCACTTGAGCAATTGTTACCTAAATGATCTGTTAACATTGGCCCACTGGTGGTGGGTGTGGTGGGACCATGAGGGCCGTAGCTTCTTGACCACAAGTTCAGGAGCTCGATGAGGGCGGACCCTCCACAGCAGCAACCAAACTTAGGGCCCGGGGGCCAGGCTGGTAGTGGGAAGGCCTGGGGATGGCAAGCCTCCCTCTGCAGCCCCGTCCACTGGAGATTGTGCGGGGGGGAGGGGAAGGGTGTACCCCCAAGGCAGGCAGGACCCCACCCTTAGTCCCTTGAGCCCTGGTGATCACAGCACCCCCTTCTTCCTTCCAGGAACGTGGGCTGGCAGACCCAGGTGACAGGCTGGTGGGTTTCATTTCCTAGTCTTCCCACAGGGAAGTTGCTCAAACACAAGTCTTTGCAAAACCAAAGTCCAGCCTCTTGGCCCTAGGGTGTACCATCCTTGCAAGCAGAAACCATAGGCAGGGGCTCTGGGTAAGAGACAGCGTGGCCGCTCAATGTCCATTCGAAGTGGAAGGGGACACGGCAAGGCGTGAGCGTGGGAAGCTGAGATGAAGATGGTGCTAACTGCAGCCATCAGATGAATCTCTCCATCCGGCGTAGACAGCCGCCCCAGATCCCACAGTCCATCCAGCACCCTCCTGCCAGAGGACCCTTCAAAATCAATGAACCAGAGCACCTCCTGCCTCCACACCCCTTCCACTGATTAAAACCCTCTAATAGCGTTCTCCCACGCTGAGGAGGGTATCCAAACTCCTTCCCTTAGTCCAGCAGAGACTCAGGCTTGAGCGTGGTCAGAACCACGTGCAGGGCACCAGCCCTAGAGTTTCCCATTCAGTGGATCTACAGTGTGGCTCAAGAACACACATTTCTTTCAAGTTCCCAAGCGGCACTGATGCTACCCACCCAGGGGCCACACTTTGAGAACCACTGGCCTACAGGATCCAGTACATTTTATCATAGGCTCACCTCTTCCTGATCGAACTTGCTCACCATGCCCAAGCCACCGAGATCTCATGGGGATCAATAAATCCTCCAGCAGAGGATTTTTCACTTTCAGAGCCTTCCCGCTCAGTGTTCCTCTACCTGGTCCACTCTCCCCAGTCCTGGACCTCTCCTCACCCTCCAGGGTTCTGACGAGTACAGCCTCCTGCTCTTCACTTCCCACCTGCCTCGGGATACTCCCACCTTGGCGCCTCCTGTCACAGCTTCCCATCCATCTGCCTCTCAACATCATCCAACATGCAGGGGAAATGTATGGCTCTGCTGATTTGCTGAGCTCTCTCCGTGCCCATGTGTGAGGGTTTTCTATCTCCGCCATTAGGTGGTGGGCTCCTTCCAACCAGATCCTGTCTGAATCACTGCCGTAACCCAGCACACAGTTCAGTGTCCGTCCCGTAGTGGGGGTTCAGAAGTGTGTGTTAAAGGGGTGCATTGCCTTATGTCATTCTCATGACAACCCTATTAGAAAAGGAGTATTAAGCCCATTTTACAGACGAGGAAACACAGAGGTGCAAAGAGGTGTAGTCACATGTCCAAGGTCAAACGGCCAGTATCGAACCCAAGTCTGCGGCCTCCAGAAGTCCTAGCGGGCACTCTGCATGTCCTGGTGGGAGAATAAAGGGGCAGGGCTGGGGGCAGTGGGGGGGGGGCAATGGTTTGAATACAAGGTGCTGGAGAATAAGAATGGGCAGGCAGGAGGAGGTGGGTTGAGGAGGCAGGCAGGAGGGTCGCCTGGCTTCGCCTTCCCACCTTCCCTGTGGAGTTCAGGAAGCCTGCCCTGGAGCACTGGGGGGAGGGGCGGTTGCAATCCTGACTTTAAGCTTGAAGGCATTTCCACCCCCAACCCCCATCAGACTCTCCTCCCCTGGCCTCTCATTGGTCTGGGCAGTAGGTGGAGCAGACCGTGGACACTGGGAAGGGGCAAGGTTCAGGGCAAAGGCCCCTGCCGGGCATGAGGTGGGGAGGAGCGGAGCTGAGACAGGCTGGGAACGGGGACATGGAGAACATCACCACAGTCTAAACTGTTTCCAAAAGCAGAGGCTCCTCAGTCAAGTGTCTTAAACTCTGGGGCGTGGATCTCACAGCCAGCTGTGTGAGGACTGCCCCGGGGTTGCTCCAGAGGCCTGGGCTCCCGGGGCCAGGCCCCCTTGGGGACTGCAGCCTGGCCTCCTGCCCGTAGCTCTGTGCTGGCTGGGGGTCACCTCCTGGAGAGCCTGGAAGGAGGGAACCTCCCACCGGAGAGTCCCGTTGTGCAGGGGTGGGGAAGGGAGGAGCTGTGTTTCCAGCTTCTGGCTCCCCCGTCTGAGGGCCAGCACACCTCTGAGCAGGAAGGGTAGACATGGAGCACAGACCATGAGCTTCAGGGAAAAAGAGCTCCCCAACAGGGGGCGGGGGGGTGGGTGCTGGGCAGAGGTGATAGATGCACAGATAATCCCCAGGGGCCCCTGAGAAGGTAGATGCCCCCCGAAGGCAATGCATCTCTCATAAACAGCACAGAGCTCCCTTTCTACCTTTATAGACCAATTCAGAAGCCAGGCCTGCTAACAAGGGCCAAGGAGTTCTGGCCTAAAGACAAAGAGGAGATATGAAAAGACGCTGCTCATCCCCTGTGTGTGTGTGCGTGTGTGTGTGTGTTTACACACACGTGCACATGGGCGCACCTGGGTGAAGTGTACATTCACAGAACAGGAGGACGAGGGGGGAAGTGGAGGGTGGAGGATGGGACAAAACTTGCACCCAGTTAAGATCTGAGCAGACTCCAACGGTGGCCAACAAGGAGCAAAGCCAGTCCAAATCTACCATGAACCAATCCCCTGATGCTTACTGAACATGACCCTATGCCAAGCATTGTCCAGGGCACTCAGGACACAGTGGGAAATGGCACAGGCGTGAGGCCCGGGCTCATGAAGCTCACGGTGCAGCGAGCAGCACAGGTAACAGGTGCATATCGGTGCAACGACGGAATGGTGAGCAATGGGAATGTACACTAGAGGACTCCTCCAATCTGGGGCATCACGGTGGCCTCCCGGAGGAAGCAAGATTAGAGGGGACAGCGGAAGGAGGAACAGAAAGTAACCAGGAAAGTGGCAGGGACGCAGGACAAGGGACCCAAGTCTTTCTGATGAAGAACAGAGAGCAAGACAGAACAGGAGGTGGCTTTAGATGAAGCCAAGACAAATTAGAAAGCATCACGAAGAAATAAAAGTAGTAATTATTACTCTAGAGCACACACTCAAACCAGTTTAACAAAATGTTGCCTTAATTATATCTACCTTAATGAACAGATAAAAACAGTTTGTAATTAGTTCTGTAATTGGTTATGTGAAAAGAGATGCTTCTCTGAGTTCCAAAGCACGTTGTCTTGTAGACAATTTATGAGAAGATGCTTCCTCAAGTACTAAAGCACGGTGTCCTAAAGAGCTGTCCTGTTCTAGTGTCCTGTAGACAGCTTTTCCGCATGGGCTCTGCAAAGGTAGACTTCACCTTAGTCATTCCTAGAGTGGGAACAAAAAAGTTAAAACGAGCTTTTACTGTCAACGTGACTGCACGTGGAGCAGAGAGACACAGAACGGGGCTCAGCTCTCACTTCTGTGCCTCATAAGGACTCCGTATTTTTTTTTTACCATAAGTGGAAATGCTTACTCTTGAGGGCAAAGAATGTTTCTGGGTGCCTCTGTACCCCTGTCATTGTATTTAAAAAGTGTGGCGTATCCATTTTCCCAAGGGAAGGAAGCACAACTTTCAAAAAACAAAGAACTACTGCTCTTAAGAAGGAAATCGACATTTGCAAAACTATTCTTAAGCACTGGGGCTCACTGGCTGGGCTCGCTGGACCCTGAGATGGGAACCAGACCCAGAACGCAATCCACAACCTGCCCCGGAGGGTGGAAAGAGACGTGGGAAGGGAAGGCACACTCTCCCAGCAGGAGCCTCTTGCTCCCACTTGCTCCATTAGGGTTCAGGCTCGCCAAGACTGCAGACTGACTACAGACCTTGTCCAAGAATAAAAAAGAGCCCCTCCCCAGCCATGCCCACAGACATTTCTCCTTGCGGCCTGGCTACCCTACCAAGATGAACTATGAACAACACCACTCTTGCCCCAGCGGACCTACAGTCCCCAGATAGGATCCCCAGCCAGCTTCAGTGTCACACTGGGACAACCAATGACTTTGAAATCCACAGATATATCTTCATCTTCAAGGACCCCAAATATCCCCTAAAAATGGACCTGCTGAGACCTCAGAAGCCCTGTCTGAACAGAGATCCTCTCCCTGCCATCAAAATGCCTAGTTCTGCACTGCCCAGAACTAGCCCCATGTGTTCTTAAAATGTGGCTGGTCAAAATCAAGATGTGCTGAATTTTTTAAAAACGTATATTATCTCATTAATAATTTTATATTGATCACCAGTTAAAACGATAATATTTTTGGATAATTGGGTTAAATAGAATATATTACTAAAATTAATTTCATCCGTTTTTTTTTTAGTAGAGCTACTAGAAAATCTTAAATCGTCTAAGTAGCTCACATTAGATTTCCATTGTGTACCCAGGTCTGGCTTATTCTGCTCTGTATGAACATATCTCCCAAAACCCGGGCCAGCTCTATGTAGCCAGACACAGCCCAGCAGACCAGACCACCCCTGGGGCCCCCATACTGGTTTTTAACACCGGATCTAAAAGGGTTCATACCAGTCCCTGTGGGCTGGTCAGATTCGCAAGCCCGAGCTGTCTGCTGCCTGTCCCCAGCCCCAGCCCAACCCTGAACCCCAGGGAATCTTGCAGTCTTGTGCCAAACTGATGAAGAGTTGGCCGGCACACAGGGATGGGCGCCTGATGTTGCCCCTGATCACTCAGAGCAAGGGTCACTCAGGAACGGTGATCAATTTCTGGGTTTGCCTAGGAATGAGGGATTTCCTGGCAGTGGGACTTGTAATTCTAAAAACAAGACAGTCCCAGGCAAACCGTAGTGAGTTGGTCACCTGGACCCAGGCTGAGATCGGATTCTCCGGCACCCCGGAGAGGGCTGACATTCCCACACAACAGCCAAGCTCTGAGATGTGTAAGGAGGACCAGGGTGGCTCACTTGGTTAAGCGGCTGACTTCTGCTCAGGTCATGATCCCAGGGTCCTAGGATCGAGCCCCATGTTGGGTTTGGTGCTCAGTGGGGAGTCTACTTGTCCTTTTTTCTCTCCCTCTGTCCCTGCTCGTGCTCGCGCATGCAAGCTCTCTCTCTCTCAAATACATAAAATCTTTTAAAAAGAAAAAAAAAAAAAAAAGAAGAATGAACAGGGTAGTCCTAAAATCCCAACTGCTACAGGTCTGACCTGAGCGGCCAGGGCCCCCTCTGAACCAAGTGAAAACCCAAGTTCTCAAGCCACGCCCACTGCGGAGGAGAAATGGGGTAGCCATTGGCTATGCTTGGGAATCAGACTCCTCCTCCCAGCAGGGGAGCTGTCCTGTATGATTGATCAGCAGGCTTCCCGGCACTCCCTGCGGGCAGGGTGAAGGGATTGGGGGTGGGGGCGGGGGTCGGCCTGGCTCCCCGCCTGCACCACAGGCCCATCTGTGTGTGGGGCAGGGGATCTGCACCCCCCCCCCACCCTCAGCGGGGTCATCGGCCACAGGCTGTGCCTCCACAGGGCACATGGTGGGTGGGTTGCCTCGGCTGAGGCCAAGGAAGGGGATTTCCGTCTCGAGTTCTGCTCAAGATCAGACATTACTGGCCTCATGATCATCGATCTCTCATAGTCTCCTTTCAACACATACCGGTGTCTTCCACACGAAGTCACTCAGGAAGGGGCAGGGAGAGGACAGAAACTCACATGCTTTTCTGCTTCCCTGTGGATCTGGATGGAGACCAGTGAGGCTGATATCCAGGAAAGGAGAACAAGCAGACTTTCATTCATCCATTCAAACATTCACTGCGCACCTAGCATGTGCCAGGCATTGGAGCGGTGCTGGAAATACAACTATGAACAAAGCCCATGCACCCATGATGCTTAGTCTAGTAGGGGAAACCGATGATAAAGGAATCATGACCAAAAAATTTCAGATGTGATGAGAGTTATGGAAGGAGAAGACCTGAGCGCTATGACAATGTATATCCAGGATCTAACCCAGTCTGGGCAATCATGGAGGACTTTGCTGTGGAGGTGACCTTTATGTCAAGACCCAAAAAGGAACAAAGAGTTATACTTAACTTGAGGGTGGGGCAGATAGTGAGGTCTGGAGTGGTCTCCACACAAACCCCACTGGGTTTGACTTACCTCTTGGCTGACGCACTCGGGCCTCAGAGCAGAGACGAGGCTGTCCCCAGTCAGGACTGCTTCTAGGACCTGGGGTGGGGGTCTTTGCAGGAAGAACCAGGGGCCCAGGCAGGGATGAGTAGGAAGTAACCTCAGGAAAGAGCACAGAACTTAGGTTAAGACTTCGGGTTCTAGAGTCCAACCAACCTGAATTTGAAGTTCAGGGTCACCACTCACTATTCTTACATCACATCTCTGAGTCTGTTTCCTCATTGGTAAAATGGAGGTAAAATAGTGCCTCTTTCATAAAGTTGAGAGAATTTTCAAAGACAATACATGGGGAGAGCTTAGTGTGGTGAACACAGTAAGTACTAGATAAAAAGTGAGATTTCCTGCTTTTAATTATTAGGGCTGCAGTGAAAAAAAAAGGTACAACGTGCTGTGGGAACTGACTGCCTCCTATCATTTATCTTACGGTAACAATTATTTAAAAGAAACTCAAACTGGCAAAACGCCACATGGTGTCTCCAGGAAGAAATATTGGAGCTGAGCCTGGAAGGGTGGGTATTTGACATGCAGAGATCAAGGCGAGGTTTGCAGGCAGAGGGGGATGAAGAAAGTCCCGAAGACCAGAATGGGTGGGGCTCGGGGAAGGAGCAGGCCCAGAGCGGGGGAGGGGAGAAGGCAGGCTGCAGGGCCATGCTAAGAAGTTTTGACTTCCTCCTATAAGCCATGGCCAGGCTATTGAAGATTTTGGAGCAGCTCGATGATTTGGTGGGGTTTTTGTAGGCAGAATGGCAGTTGCCTGAGAAAGAACAAGGCCAGGCGAGGGACCGAGGAGGAGACCAATATAAGCATCTAGAGCAAAATCAGCAAATATTCTATAAAGGGCCACCCCAGACACCCCCATCACCAGCATGCGCAGTGCTATTTCTTGGCCCCATGCCTTGACATATGCTAGCCCCGCTGCCTGGAATTCCAACAAACTCATGCTCCAAAATTAATCAAGTCATTCATTCATTCAACTCATACTTACTAAGCACCTACTCTGTGTCAAACTCACAATCCTTGTTCTCATGAAATTGATGGTCTAGTGCAAGAGTCAGCAGAATTTTTCTGTAAATTTTTTCTGAGAATAAATATTTCAGGTTTTCAGGGTCAAAATGTCCCCATCTCAAATACTGGACTCTGCAAAGTTGCCCATAGACACTATGTAAGTGAATGAGCCTGGTTATGTTTCAATAAAACTTTATTTATATAAATAGGCACCGGGCCAGGTTTGGCCTGAGGGCTGATCGGCCCCACTAGAAACATAACGTGAGCCACAAACATGAACCATTACATATTTAAATTACACATGGAATTTAAAATTTTCTAGTAGGCATGTTTTAAAAAGTAAAAGGAAATGGGTGAAATTAATTTTATTATATTTTACTTAATCCAATATATCCAAAATCTTACCATTTCAAACCTGCAATTAGTGTACAAAATCATTAATGAGATTTTTTTTCCTAGTATTTTTTATGCTACAGCTTTGAAATCTGGCGTGCATTTTACTCTTATAGTACCTCTCAATTCAGACCACCATGTTTCAACTGCTAACAGCTACGCATGGCTGCTGGCCACTATGCCTAGTGGAGGGGGGCTCCTGCCTAGAGAGGGACAAGGAGAGAGGACAGGAAAACTATCTGACACCAACTGAGGGCACGAATTAATTTTGATTCGAATCCAGCTGGGCCACTTGCTTGCTGGCTAATTTCAGAAATGGTTCTTAACCAATCTGGGTCTCTTTTAGGCCCAAAGTATCAAGTGGGTGGTTGCCTTCAACCCCTAGGCTCCTGTCAGCTCTACTATGCAGAGATTCTGGGATTCAGAGTTTGCCAGAAGCCATCATCAATTGGACTTTCTTTGCTAAAAATCATCTTCCATAATACAGTCATCTTGTGAAGATCAGGGTGAGGCTCTCTGTGGCTACTGCCACCACTCATCCCTCCTGGGGCCTTAGAGGATGCTTGTCTGCTCTTGAGGAGTTGGGGGGATATAAGGTGGGCGAGGAAGAGGAGAACCACCCTCCCCAGGCTCTTGGGGGAAGTGCCTCCCACACACACATGGACACACATGCACAAGCACACACACATGGGAACCTAGCTGTCCCCCCACCCACCCCCAGAGTGACAGCTGTGATCTCCAGCCCATCAGGGAGCAGAACGTGGGAACAGAAATAGACTCCACCTGAGTCAGAGGATGAGTCACAATGTTCTGTAGAGCTTCAGAAGGGAGCAGCAGGAGGAGCTGATGGTGGGGAAGAGAGCCAGGCCCCCAGGGGAGAGGGAGGAGAATAGGCTGGTTTCCTGGGCATGGAGCCAAGGAAGAACGTCCTAGAAGGAGTGGGGTCCACTGCCGCAGGCAACTCGTGTCCTGATGGAGGGCCTGTGCTGGGGGTGGGGGGGGGGGTGGGGAGGGGGTACAAAGTGGAGGGGAAATAGAAGGACATGGCTTTTGGAGGGCCAAGAAGGGAAAGATTGAGAAAGGGGTGTATAGAGACTACTCTGAGCACACAAGCCACAACAGCAATACCTAGCTGCTTCATTCCAGAGCCTCTCGTTACAACAGAAGCATGTCTTGAAGCCTACCCTGCTAAGTGAGCTGCTAACCTATGCTGAACTGGGGAGACTGAGGAAGAGGGTATCCTATTTGACCCAGGCTGGGCCAATAGGGTGGGGTTACAGCCGATGGCAGAGGACCTGAGAAACTCACAGGACAGAGGTCCATGTGGCATAGACTCAGTGCTGGGGACCAGCCATGCTGCCACATGGGCACTCGGACAGCTCGCCAAACCATCAGATCTAGGTGGCAGGCTGGCAGAACCATGGGGGAAGGACAGGATGAGGACACCCTCAGGAGAAGACAGGGATCAGGAGGTGAGGGGCCAGCCTAGTGTGACCTGCATCAGGAGCCTGACCACAGGCCACCGTGGAGGGGAGGGCATTGGGCACAGACATAGTGAGGCCTCCGGAGTGTCCCCACACCATGGTGCTGGGTCTGATTTACCTCCTGGGCTGACACACTCAGGCCTCAGCAAAGGGACTAGGCTGTCCCTGATCAAGACTGATTCTGGGGCCTGGGAGAGGGGACCCTGAAGGAGGAGCGCAGGGCCCCAGGCATAGATGGAGGAAGCTGAGGGGGCAGAACTGGCGCCTCCAGCCCATTCCCAATCTACCCATTCTGTGCTCACTGTGTTCCCATCACCCCTTATAACCCTCATCTTTGTGTGGGGCTCCCCCAAAGCAGAGCTTGAGACAGGGACTTTGGGGCAGGTAATTGATTTGGGAGTTGATCCCATGAAGCATGAGCAAAGGAGCAGAAAGTGGGAGACAGAGAAAGGGCCCCAGCTTCCCAAAGGGGACATTGCTGAGGTCATTCTGGTAGGCAGAGAGGCTTGAGCGCACCAGGATCCCTGAGAAGTATGCAGAAGGCCTCCTAGAACTCCCCATGTGCAAAACAGGAGGCTTTACCCACCACTTTCCATCTCCTGTGGTTGAAGGTGGCCCCCAAGAGAATTCATGCCCTGCTTCCCCTGCCCCCTGCAGTTCTGGAGAAAGAGCTGGGAGAGAAGGAGGACAGACACGGAGTGCCCCAGAGGTGGGGATGAGGCGGCACTCTGGAATTCGAGTGGACGCCTGAGGCCCCAGCCATGCCCTTCCAAGGGCCCACTGCACCTCAAATAAAATGCAAACTCCCTGGCACGGGATGGTCTGGCCCCTGCCCACTTTTCCAGCTTCCTGTCTCCTCACTCATGGTGCTATAGCTGTCTATACTCCTCAACAGCCCTCTTGGTCTCCTCTTCATTCCCAGAAACCACCACACCTCAAGACTTCGCCCTTGTTCTTCCCTCCACGTGAAACTTCATGTGCTCGGTTACACGGTCGACACCTTCAGGTCCTTCGGGTCTCACCAAAAACACCCCCTCCTTAGAGACAGCCCCCACCCTGACCTTCCTGCCTGAGGTCCGTTCTTCTGTCAGGCTCTCGTGGATCTCCAGTGGGTGCTGGAAATGTTTAACAACCAGCTCTCCATGAAAAACAAAAGCCTTGATTTGTTGTGTTTGCCAGTTTGGGAGCTCTTAGTAAAGACTCTCGTCAGAGTCGATGTCAAGCTACCAGTGTTCGGTCACTGAATCCACGTGGTGTCAGGAAGGGAGACACGGTGACGCACCAGTAGAGGGTATTTGCACTGTATGGATACGGCAGGACTAAATCGTTTAAAGAGCATAGATAGGAGTAAAATAATTAAGAAGTTATGCATTTTATCTTTTTTATTTTTAACATAATTTATTTCCTTGTAAATTTGCCCAAGTTAATTTTTCATAATGCCTGTGTTTAACCCCCAGCTCACGAAACTCCTGAGTTTTTAACAGTTGTCTCCCGTGAGCTGAGATCACCCCATTCTTTCCCTCTGTGCACATTTTAGGGTGTGTGATTATTTTTTTCTCCTTGCTTTCTTCTATGTATGCTGGCCCTCTAACACGTGGGTCCTGTGAGGGTAGAAGTTATGACTGATTTACTTCCAGATGTGTCCTCAGAGCCCAGCACAACACCTAGCCTACAAGAGAAATTCAGGAAATATTTGTCAAATGAAAGTATTAAGTGCATGAATGAATAGGCAGATGAAGTCGATGATGGCATAAGGTTGGGATCTCTGCTATGGACAGAAGAGGGACCACTCACCTCAAGAGACGCGCAGTAAATCCCACAGGGCTTGCTCCTGACAGGGTGTGGGGAGCAGGCAAGACAGCCAGGCTGCAAGGAAAGAGAGATGAATCTGAAATCACTGCTGAAGGCTCTTGGCGTCTTCCAGGGATGGCCTCCACTGGGCCTTCACCCCCTCTCCACAGCTCACCTGGCCCACGAGGGAGCGCAGTTCTCAGACACCTTGGGAGCTACCAGAGTTCTCCCTCACAACCCTCCCTGTGGGACTTTGCACAGGAGAACTGAACAGGTCTGGTCTGCTCTGGTGTATCTGGGATCCCAGCCATTCATGACCCCTGTGTTAGCTGTACCCTCCACAGAGGGTGGGCCAGGACCCCAGGAGGGACAGCAGAGTCAGCTCGCCTGTGCCCATTGGCTCTCCGCCATGTGGCCCACCTTCTGCCAGTCCCCCCAGGCTGGGACTGCTGCCCCAACACACAGAAGATGCCTGGCTTCACCTATCTGCCTGTAGTTCCTGGCACGACACCACGCACTGGGGAGACGGCAGAGGATACTTGCAACATGAATGAGCCAATGAGTAAGGTGGCTTCCCAGCAGAGCAAATGTGAATCAGAGGCATTTCCCACTCGGGCCAGTCGCCTGCCTGGTACTGGGAAAGAGCACAGAGATGCCAGGCCCGCTCTACCCATAACTGCAACCCAGGGAAGAGGCTAAGAACCCAGCCCTAGAGTCAGCCAGCCTGGTGTCACATCCCAGCCCTTCCACTCCCTAGCTGGGGCCTTTATTTTCTCATCTGTAGAATGGGAATGCAATATGATAGGCTGCCAGGAGGATTTGATGAAATGCTACCAGTAAGGGTCTTGTAAATTTCCTGGAACAGTGAAAGAACTCTTTGTGCAGGAAACTGTCCTAAGCACCTTGTAAATATCAATGCATTTAATATTATCCTTGTGTGTTATACTGCCTCTGACTGTTTTTTCTTTTTGTTTGATTAGTTGGTTTGGTTTGGGTTGGGCTGGGTTTTTGCTGTTATTGTTATGGCTACCGAATAAGTTTCTTCCTCTCCCTGAGCCTCAATGTTCTTACCTGCAAAATGGAGCAGTGGATGAAATGGCCTCTGAATCCAGTGTTTCCACAGCAGTCTAGCTCTGATTTCCCACCTCTTAGTCCACAGCAGTCGCTCAGACCTTTCTAAGTCCCCGTGTGCGGAGTGGACTCCCACTGCAGGGACCTAAGCCAGGAGCCCAGCCTCTGTTGTCAGGAGAATACGGGCGTGGTGGTCACCTTGCTTAATGGCAGGGGCTGGGGACCCACACAGCTATTCCCATCCCCACCTCGGTGCGTCCTGCCAACTCAGCTCTCACCTTCCCATCCAAGAGAGTCCTAGGAGATCAGAGATGAAAACCCAATGCTGCCAATTCCATTCATTCTTAAGCCGATAAGCATTTATTGAGTACCAACTATGTGCCAAGGGCTATGCAATGCTTTGGGTACAAGGCAGGGAACAAGACAGGAAGACTGCTGCCTTCATTGCTGGGGTGAGTCTACTGCAGGAAACAGAAAATAAACAAGTCAACAAATAAGAAACAAGTGGATTTCAGAAAGAAGAATCAGGGGCTATAATGATATAAAGAGTATAAGTCAGGTTAATAAGATAGAGAGTACCTGGGAGGGTAGTCAAGGTGGGCCTTCCGGTGGAGGTGACTTAGGAGCCAACCAGAGGATGAGCTGGAGAACGGCTGGAGGCATGACCTGTTAAAGGAATAGGTCTGGGTGGCTAGAGTTCAGGAAGCATGGTGGCACCCGGCCACAGAGGTCAGCCGAGGTGGGGGGCAGGGGGGGTAGGGACAGGCCAGAGCAGCAAGTCAGCCTGAGTGGCTTGGATTTTCTTCAAGGTGTATTTGCCAGCACATAGGACCTGCTACATAATTTGTAGGGCCAAGTACAAAAGGGAAATGAAAGGCCCTTTTTTCAAAAAGTATTAAGAGTTTCAAGATGGCAACAAGAGAGCATTAAACCATGCATGGGGCACTTCTAAGCATGGGGCCCTGCCCGTGGAGCCAGCCCGGTCAGAAAAAAACTCTGTTGGCATTAGCAAAGCCTTCTTTAATTTGACAAATATGCATTGAGGGCTTAAAATAAGCCAGGCCCTGTGCCAGGCTCTGGGAGTAACAAAAAAGTGAATGATGAAACCAAGAAAGCTACTCTGACCTTAATTTTTCCAATTAGATTTTCTGCACCACACATACCAGGCCAGAGGACTGACCCATCTGCACATATTTGATGGTGGTCCGCCCCACAGATAGAGGCTCAGGCCATCCGCTGGATGGATTTGACTTGATTCCTTTGTAATAATGGGAATGGTTATCGCGCGTCCACCCTATGCCCAGCACAGGCAGAAATCCCCACCTCCACCACCCATCAACAAGAACCAAGCAAGGGAGATGAAAACTCAAGCTTAAAGAAAAGGATGAGCTTTTCCAAATTCACACTGTTACTATGTGTGGGTATGTTGTGGGGGGAGAGGGGCTAGGACTTGGACCCAGTTCTCGTGAAATCCAGAAGCTCCACCTCTAAGTGTACAATCCTTACTCCTATGTACCGTGTGATTGTTCAAAGTAAAGACTGAGGTGCAAACTTCAGGAACCCTGACAGGAATTAATGTCTATTGAGGGCATACCATATGCCAAGCCCTACACCAAGCTTCTCTCACATAGATCTTCTCATTTTCTCCTATAAATAACCCCTCTGTGTAGAGAGTGTAATTTCTCCACTTCTCGTGGTGGCGAGACCGAGATTCAGAAAAGTTAAGTAACTTGTCCAGGGCCTCCCAGCCAGTGTGCAATAGAGCTGGGGGCCAAGTCCAGCTGCGTGCCCCAGGGCTGGGTCCCCGCCACAGTCCTGCTCCTCTCCGTTTCTGCCAGGGCCCTGCACAGATCTTGCTGCTGTGGAACCCCCAGCCAGTGGGTCATTTTCTTGCTGCCAAGGTCAGAGCTCAGAAGTCCAAGGAGCCGGGCCCAGAGAGAAGGTCTGGGGGTTTGACCTGGTGTCAACATCAGGGCTGAAGATTGCTTCATGCCCGGCCCAAGAGGAACAGGAAAGTCTGACTTCTCCCCTTTACCATGGGAAAGAGCTCCTTTTCTAAAAAAAGCCAGGCCAGAACCATGAGTGTGACATGTCAGGCCCTTTCTGCTGCAGCTTTACTCTCTGTCTTGGCCTTTCGGCCAGGGGACAGGGCTATCTTGAAAGAGGAAGACTTGCGCACTCTCGGTTTCCTGGCCAAGGATCAGAGAGACTTCCCTAAAGAAAGCTCCTGGCAGAAAGGTTCTGGGGCCAGGCGTGGCCTGGGAAGATTCTGTCCCTGCTCTGCAGAGCAACCTCAGCTGGGACCCTCGAGTAGGACTGGCAGCAGCCCTTTTGCCCAGAAGAAAGCCCTGGGGGGCGGGCAGTGGCCTCCTGAGCCCCCAAACCGCAGAAAACCAGGCAGCCTGTGGAAATAGCTGCACACGTGCGGGAGGTCCGTGGCAGTCCCAGCTCTGCCCTGAGGTGGTCGGCTCCCCTGCAGAGCAGAAGCTGTGTCCCCCAGGAGGAATCCCACACCGCCCCTCGATAGTTGTGGGAACCCCACAAGTCCACTAACCACTTTGGGCCTCCTAATCCCCATTTTCCTGAATTAAATGATCGAACCTATATTAAGGAAGAGATAAAAATCATAGGGAAATATATTTCTTGGTCTCAGGGAAGGTGCAGAAGCAGAAGAGTAGCTGAGCGAAATAATGAGAGTTCACGGGCCCAGGAGTGTAATACAGCCTCCTGGATTTCTGAACCTGGGGTCTAAGTTTCAAAAAGAAAGAATCTCGTGTCCTTTGCTACCAGCATTCCCCCATGCCCGCCTTCTTTCCATTCATTTGTCCTACATCTCTACTGTAAGTCGGTTTGAGTCCTTGGACCTGAGAGAATGTCTACCTGTTCCTGGAACTATGAAGTCCTCAAAATTCTTAGGTCCTGATCTTCTTCCTTCGAAACCTTGTAAGGGCTTCTCCAATTTTGGAAAGCAAGCAAAGGAGAAGTCTCAAGACAGCTGATTTTCATATTCTTTATAAGGAATCGGTTACTTTTTCCTTGATGTTTATAGTATAAAAATAAGTTATCGTTAGAATTGAAATATTCTGTGTCCAAAACTCTGAGGGCCTTATTTGTTTTTCTCTTGGAATGTGAGTCTGTCCATTTTGCATACTCCGCGAAGTGCTCCAAAAGTATCGTAAAAAGCTATCACTTCTTAAGCATTTAGAGCCCCATTTTAAAAATTAACTCCCGTAATTCTTCCAAAAATCTTTATCATAAAGTGATTAATGAGAGTCACAGCTAAGAGTACTGGACTTGAAGTCAAGCTTTCTGGGTTTCTCCCCAGACATGGTGCTTTCCAACTGAGTGACCTTGGACGTGTTCCCCAAGCATCCTGAGCCTCAGTTTCTCATCTGTGACATGGGGGTGGCAATGGTACCTCCCTGGTGGTCATGGCTGGCACGAGTAGGTAGCACAAAACACAGTGCCTGGCACTACCAGGGACTCTACAAAGGCTGACTTAGTATGAAGCGCCCTTTCCTTTTAAGGAAATTGGGGCTTTGGAAAGCTAAGCAACTTGCCCCAAATCATACAACTGGAGATGACAGAGTGGGGATTCTAACCCAATTTTTCTAAACCTAAAGTCTACCCCTGTAACTATCAGAGTTTGATGCCTTATGCCCAACATCAGCCTGGCATGGAGTAAGCTGAGAATCAAGAGAACTTCGCCTCTTAGCCACCATCTTGCACAGGGAACAGAACAGAAGCTAAAGGGTGGCTTCACGCACCTTCCCTACCCAGGCCTTGGGATCAGCAATCCTTAGCCTGTCTGCACGAACCAGGCTTCATCTTCCAGAAGCCACACCAGATGGCAGGCTGACCCACATGGGCCTGTCTGCGTCACTGCCTTTTATCACTGTTGTCATGTTCTTTAGATTTACTTCATTGGTGAGGAACTGGGCCTGCTCCTTCTAATACACTGAAAAATTGTATGTATTATATAAAATAGAAACATTATGTATATATGAATATACTGCTGAAAAGTCACCCTCAGAATCTAGCTCAACACTGCCTCAGGCAGCAACATCAGGCAGAACAGAGTTGTGAAGCTAAATTGTCTTGCATCTCTGGCAGGGACAAGCAAGAACTCAGACACATTAGTCATTAAGGTATGCGTTCTGCTGTGCACATGCGTCAGAAATGTTGCGGAAGCGCACAGGGAGAAATGAATAAGCTGCACAGGCTGAGGATGTCAGGAAGACTTCCTGAAGGAGGCAACATGGGCACTGGATCTTGAAGGATGAATAGGAGTTGGCAAGTTAAAAAAAAAAAAGAGGGCTGTGGGAACAGAGGGGTCTGAAAGGCATGGTGGGGATGGTTAAGGAATATCCCATCATTTACATTCTTACTTCCTCATTCACTCATGCATATTGATGAACCCCAGGAAGATACCAGACCCTGCGCTGGCTACTGAGAAAGTCAAGGTGAACCTAACCTCCAGGAGCTCCTGGTATGACCTCTGAACGGATCATTGCAAAACAGCTTGAGGGGTATTATATAAATATATACACATAACCGGGGTGTTTCTGGTGGCTTGGTCGTGAGGAGAAGGGATGAAATCTGCATTGCAAATGGAAACAGGGCATGGATTCTGAATTCCATTTTGGGGGAATAGAATATGCAGGTTTCTGTGACTGATCACATCCCAGGGATGAGGGACAGGGAGAAATCTGGGAGAGGCGAGAATGACAGAAGGGAAATACACCTGGGAAATTAAAAGCTAGTTCAGCTTTAGAATCGGCTTTCTGAAGCTGTGAGTGTAGGAAGTCTTAGACTTAGAAACTCTTTGCTGGCCAGAATTAAGATCATGGCACGCTGAAGGCCCTGTGCCCTCAGCCCCTGCACCTAACACCATCCTAGGTGGACACTGGGTGCTCAGTGGGCGCCTGATGATGTGGTGCGTCCTGCCCCATCCTCCCCTGCAGAGCCGTCTGGATCAAACCCGCCCTCATCCACACCCCACCTGAGCACCAGTACCAGAAGCTTCCGCGCAACACAGAATGACACAAAACTGTTCCTCTTTTCAAAAACCGAAATGCTCCCAAGATTGAACGTGTGGATGCTTGTGCGGCTCAATCTCAGCAAACATCTGCTACCTTTGTGTGGCGAGCGCAGTCTCTTTCGAACAGTGCCTTTGATTTCAGGGAAAGACAAATCAGGCTGCACGTTTTTGTTCTGAATGCGTCTCATCACGGAAGGAAATGTTCGGCAGCTTGGAATTCTGAATGTATGAAAAATGGATTTTCTTTTCAAACAAAGAGTTCACGATCAAGAATCAACACAGTTCCTGAAAGAGACGAAACCAGTTCTCTATTCCTGTCCCTGTCCCCCTTGCCTGCCTCATCTTTTTCTGGATTCTCTGAAGTCTCTCTCTGGAGCCGAGTCTCATCCGCACTGCCATTGTCAGATCGGAACTGACAGCAACTCTGGCCTCAGAGGGTAGGGTCAGGGTGGGCCGTGGCCCGAGTCATCTCTCTCCATAGAGTGAGCTACGAAATAAGCCGTGCGCTCTTCTCTCCTGGTGTCAGACCTCGAACGATACGTTTGAAAATGATCCGGTTGGAGAGGGGATGGCATGCTGGAGTGTGTCCAGGGTGCAGCTCCTCACTTCCACGGCCCCACATACCAGGTGTACAACAACAGGCTCAAGTATGAGCATCAGGCTGCCTTGGGTTCAGCTCCTCTCCTGGCTGCCTTCCAGCTGGGTGGTCCGAGGGGCATTTCAGACTTGCTGGATCTCAGCTTCCCTGTCTATCAAATGGGCAACAGCAAACCAACGCCCCCCTCCCCCAGCCCCCACCGCCCCCGTTGGAAGCCAGTGGGTGAATGTGAACTTGCAAGCAGCAAAGCACAATAGGGTGACCCACTGTCCCTGTTTGTCTGAGGCTGAAGGGTTTCTCAGGATGTGGGACTTTGGGTGCCAAAACCAGGAAAGTTCTGGATGCTCCAGAACTGTTTGTCTTCCAATAGGGCACAACCCCATTGTGACAGGGATGAGGACTAGGGTCATCAAGGGGGCAAAATGAATTTTCTGGAAAAATGTACGCTGACTGATTCCTTAAACAAACTATTCTAAGAACTTCATGAGAGGGTGACTCAAGGGGCTTTCTTATTCTCATTTCACCCTCATGAACTCCTGCAGAGTGCAGTGAAGCTTATACAATAGCCACACACCATCCCCCGTTGATTTTAGCTTTACGTCTATTTCACAAATCCCTGTACCACTTCCCTCTTGCTGTCTAACCGGCCACCCAACAGCTTAGTGGCTTGAAACAATAGTCATCTCTTCTGCTCATGATTCTGTGGCTCGCCACTCAGGCCGGGCTTAGCTGGGCAGCTCTCCTTGGCTGAGCCCACTCAGAGACCTCAGGCAGAGAGGCTCGTCAGCCAGGGGCTGGCTGCCCCAGGACGGCCACAGCGGCATGGCTCATCTCAGCTTCACAGGGTGTCTCAGAATCCAGCAGGCTAGCCTTGTTCCCACGATGGCTGGACAGGGTTCTGACACGGCCTCTTGAAGCCTAGCCTCAGACCCGCCATACCACCCCGTCCACCACTCCTCTGGGCCAAAGCAAGTCACAGGCCAGTCCAGATTCAAGGGGAGGGGAAATGAGACTCCATCTTTTGTTGACAGGAGCTGCAAAGATACAGGAGGGAGTGGAAAACAATCTATAATGATGTCTTTCTGATTTATTTTATAAGACATAGAAATAAGGGGCTTTCTTGATTGTAATAATCGATGGTCCCATTGCTGCCATCCTCCCAGTTATTCAAGCCAGAAACCTTGGAATTCTCCTGCTCTCTCCATGTCCAACCACCACCAAGCCCTGCCACCAACACCTCTAAGCATCCCTCAGGGTGCTCCGTCCCTTCTATCCCCACAGTCAGGCCTGAATCCAGGGGCTGCTCCTTGCTCCCTGGGATTATGGTGGCAGATTCCTAATCCTGCTCCCTGCTCCCTGTCTCACCCTCTCTAGGCCTTTCTCACTGCAACCAGGGGAGCCTTTCTCGAGTATGCCTTTAAATGTGTCAGTCCTCTGCTCTAGAGCCTTCTTTACCTCCTTACTGTTGCCAAATCCCATCATGGCAAAGCCTTCCTACCCTCCTCTCCCTATGCCCCCTCCTGCTGAATCACTGCTCCTAGCGTGAAACTATGATCTGGGCACCGTGAACTATCTGGCTTTTCCTAAACAAATCATGTTTTTCATTCTTTTGAAAATATAGCTCAATCTTCCCAAAACCTAGGTGTTTGCTACCAGATCTAGACTGCAGAACCACCTCCGTGCCCAGAGGTCTTCCCGATAATAACACAAAGCATTGGTTCATTGTGTGGGTCAGTGTTCTCCAGAGAAACAGACCAATGTGTGCTTGGGTCTGTATATGTATATACATATAAGAAATCTCTGGGTATATATATATATATATATATATATATATATATATATATGTGTGTGTGTATATATATACATATATATTTGTATATTTGTTCCTTCTGCCTACAAATGTGTATGTGTGTGTGTAGAAAGAGCATATAGACAGAGTCAATTCCTTATAATAAACCTCTTTGTGTGTGTGTGTATATATATCTATTATATATATTATACTTTTATATTTTATATATATATTATATTTATATATTATATAATATATAAATATATATTATATTTATTATTTTTATTACATTTATTATAAGGAATTGATTCAAGTGATTATGGAGACAGGCAAGTTCTAAGATTTGCAGGGTGAATCAGGAAGTTGGAGATCCAAAAGAGCCAATGGTTTAGTTCCAGCCTGAGTCCAAAGGCCTGAGAACCAGGAAAATTGAGGGTATAATTTCCATCTAAAAGCTACCAGGCTCAAGATGTCCATCGATAGATGAATGGATAAAGAAGATGTGGTATATATATACAATGGAATATTATGCAGCCATCAAAAGGAATGAAATCTTGCCATTTGCAACGACGTGGATGGAACTGGAGGGTGTTATGCTGAGCGAAATAAGTCAATCAGAGAAAGACATGTATCATATGACCTCACTGATATGAGGAATTCTTAATCTCAGGAAGCAAACTGAGGGTTGCTGGAGTGGGGGGGGGTGGGAGGGATGGGGTGGCTGGGTGATAGACATTGGGGAGGGTATGTGCTATGGTGAGCACTGTGAATTGTGCAAGACTGTTAAATCGCAGATCTGTACCTCTGAAACAAATAATACATTATATGTTAAAAAAAAAAAAAATAAGAAGATAGCAGGAGGGTAAGAATGAAGGGGGGGAAATCGGAAGGGGAGATGAACCATGAGAGACGATGGACTCTGAAAAACAAACTGAGGGTTCTAGAGGGGAAGGGGGGATGGGAGGATGGGTTAGCCTGGTGATGGATATTAAAGAGGGCACATTCTGCATGGAGCACTGGGTGTTATACGCAAACAACGAATCATGGAACACTATACCAAAAACTAATGATGTGATGTATGGTGATTAACATAACATAATAATAAAAATAAATAAATAAAAGCTACCAGGCTCAAGACCCAGGGAAAACCAATGTTTCTATTTGAGTCCGAAGGCAGGGATAAGGCTGGTGTTCCAGTTCAAAGGCAGTCAGGCAAGAAAGAATTCTGTCTTCCTCTGCCTTTTTGTTCTATTCAACTGATTGACTGAGGTCTTCGACTGATTGGATGAGGCCCACCCACATTTGGGAAGACAATCTACTTTTCTCAGTCTACCAATTTAAACGTTCATCTCATTCGAAAAAAACCTTCACAGAAACACGCAAAAGAAAGTTTGATCAAATATCTGGGCTCCTCATGACCTGCTCAAGTTGACCCATAAAATTAACCATCACAATGATCAATGATTTAGTTGGTGGAAAAAAAAAAAAAAAACAACAACCAATGATGGTAAACTATAAGAGAAATAAGACTTACAGATTACTTAATAGAGAGAAATTTACTCATTCACCCTTCTTTGTTTTGGAAAGACCCACAGTGGTAGCTATGGTGAGCAATGGATGACAGAATTAATTATAGAGTCCCTCTGGGCATGGGACATTTGTCATTCATGTAAGCACACAGAAGAAAGGCTTCAGAGCCAATGGCTGCCACCACCATCTCGGTCCAGGCCTCAGCACCTTTCCCAGGGATAATTGCAACATCCTCCTCACTGGACTCCTTACTTCTACCCTTGGCCTTCCAACAACGTATTTTCTACATAGCAGCCAAAGTGATCTTTTTAGGTGACAAATCAAGACAGATCATTCCCTGCTTTAAAGCCTTCCATGCCTTCCCAATCCACTTAGAACAAAATCCACCATAGCCTACATGGACCAGCCCCTCTGGTCTCCACAATCTCATCTCCTATCACTCTCCCTCTTGCTTACTGAGTTGGCACCCTGGCCTCCTTCCTTTTCCTCAAATATGTATCTTCAGGACCTACACGTGGGTGCCCCACAGCTGTCCCCCATCACTGCCCAGCCCTTTGCATGACTGGCTGGCTCATTCATCAGGCTTCCCTCCAATGTCCCTCCTCAGAGATGCTTTCCCTAAAGTCATTGGAAATTATCTTGTTTGCATATTCGTTTCCTTGATTGTTGCCTGTCTCCCCAACTGGTGTGCAATCTTCATGAGAGCTGAGACTCCATCTGTCTTATCCTCTGTGTCCAGAATCTAAATCAGTATATTCAATAAAAGTCGACTAAATAAATCGGTAAATAGATGAATGACATTATTAAAAATGATAAAAGAAAGATGTACATTTGCTTGGCCAGGATAAAGATAGATGCCAAGTCCTACTCAGGAGAATCCTTCCCACCGGCTCCATGCAGGTGAGACAAAGCTCTCCCAGACCCAGGCTCAGAGGCCTCTCTCAGGAATACATAGTCTCAGGGCTCACCTGGGAGCCCTGTCGTGTTGGCATTTCATCTCATCTCCTTAACAGTGGTAATAAATAGAACCAGGTTTACCTCTTCTTGGGAGGGCCACATTTTCTCACTCAAAAATCTTAATATGAAAGAAAAGGAACTCAAGTGGCTTAACTATGGCCTGATCAAACCTGAGCAGCAACAGAGAAATGAAGCTGAGTCTTAAAGAGTTCCAGGATCAGTTCTCAGAAGAATTGCAGAGCGAGAGGGACACACACATACATCCAACTGCCTACTAGCATCTACACTCAGATGTCCCGCAGGTCCTGAAGCTCATTGAGTCCAAGGCCACCTTCTTCGTCTGTCTCCCTCCACCCCTCAACCTCACCTTCTGTTAGCATCATTGGTGTCCCAAAGTGGGACCACCACCCTTCCAGTTGCCAAACCAGAAAACTGGAAGTCTCCATTGATAACTCCCTTTGCCCCAGTCCCTGCATTGCTACCTCCGAAGCCTATATTCTGGTCCCCATCTCTGCCACCCCTTTGTGTCCAAGCAACGGTTGCCTTTCCCTGGACAACCAGCTTTGTCTCCTTACTGGTATCCCAATATGCACTCAGACACTCTTCTTTTTCCCACAGCAGCCAGAACAATCTTTTAAAGAAATAAATCAAATTGTATCTCAGCTTCTAAATCCCCTCCTATGGCTTCCCACTTTTCTTAGACTTGAAGCCAAATACTAACCTTAGCCTACAAGACCCCACACCGTCCACCACTGCCTGCCTTTCCAGCCTGGCTTACACCCTGTGCACCTTCAACTTCCATGTTCTCACCCTAAGGCCTTTGTTTATTTCCAGGTCTCCAGAGAGACTCTGCACAAGCTGTTCCCTTTGTCTGGAACATTCTATCCACCACCTCCTATCCATTCTTCAGATCTCTGCCCAGTTTTACCTCCTAAGGGAACTGTTCTTTGATCACCTAATCTAGGTCAAGTCCTCATAGAGCTATTTTTTTCCTCCAGAGCAATTATATCTATGTGTAGTTTTGGATTCATTATGTATGTCCATAGTGTGACTATATGACAATCACCCCTATCTTCCACCAAACTGTAAGCTCTGGAGGGCAGGCACTTGTCTCCTTTTGTCCTGCATTGTACCCTCAGTGCTTAGTGCAGGGCCCGGCACAGAGTAGGAGCTCAAACCATTGGATTAACTAATTCATAATAGCTCCTCTATGGAATTGGGCTCACCCTCCATCAGCTGGCCGAGATCCCGCGTTGAGCAATCCTCATGGGATACGGGAGAACTGGATGAGCTAGGAATGAAAGTGAAGGAAGAAAATTGAAAGACTCAGAACCCTATGCTGAAATCAGCCATTGTTTCCCCGTCACTTGCAAGGATCCATTGTGATTTGTGTATTTCTGCACCAAGGAAACATATAACTGACTCCCAATCTCTTCTAGATGGATGGGTACATTGGCTTTCTCTCTTTGGGAATCTTAGGTTGTGTAGAAACTGGTGGAGAGAGGTGAGCAGCAAGGAGAGGGAAAATAGGCTGGGTTTGCCATTGTCACTATGCCAAGGAAGAGACCTGCTGACACCTAAAGGATGTCCCCAGCCACCCACTTTACTCCGCATTCCTAAGAAAGAACACACACACATACACACACTGTAAGAAAGAAGCAAACCCAACTTCAGACCACTGGGTCCAATGGCTCTGAATTACCTACGTGTCCTCAGCTTTCACCATGAACCAATGCTCTGCTTGGTGCTCATCACAGCCGAGAACGATCCTGTGGGCCCGGAGGCTGTCCTCATGGGCCAACAGCATGGCAGGGGCTGGGACTGTGAATGGACTCTCGCTCTATGCTGCAATGCAAGCTGGGAGGGAAGATCAGGGGCCTGGGCCGCATGGACAGGGGACACTTGCCCTGGCCTTGGAGGCCAGCAGAGACTTGCCGGAGGAACTGAGAACGAAGCTGCACCCCAGTAACCCCGCCAAGCCTTGACTTTCTCATACATCAATGGGGACAATAAGTCCCACCTCCCAGGGTGGGGAAGAGTGATAAATTTAAAATAGCAACAATGCTGGCTAAACATTTAGTGAGGTCTTTATTCTGTAGCCCCTGCTAGACTGAGCCCATCTTATGTATTAGCTCATTAAATCACAACTCTAGAAAATAGGTACAAGTATTATCTCCTTTTACCTAGGAGTAAACTGAGGTTTAGGGAGTCTCTGGCCAGCCAGGTCTGCCTGGCACCATTTCAGGTCACTCTGCTACCTCGTTAATGTGACCATGAAAAGCGCTCAACCCAAAATAAACCATTGATGAATTTCAGTTCCCTTTCCCACCCCCGTCCCCTCCTCCCCTTTCCTCCATAGAGGAAAACAACAACAACAACAACAAGAAAGCTCCCAGAGTTATGTGCCTTTAGTTGATCTCTCTGGACTCCATGACACCAGTTTATCGGTATAAATATGGTCTTTGAAAGAGCCTAGAAAGGAGAAACCAGAATATGGAGAATTATTTCCACCTCAGGAACAATAAACTAAATTCCTGAGTCCATCTGCGACCTCAACCCTCACCCAGGGGATGTTCTGGGGAGGAAGGCTCCTGCAGGCTCTGCAACCCCTGGGTCTGGGAGGTCACTGAGTTTAAGGCCTGGTTGCCAAACATTCCAATGATGCAGTCCAAAAATTAGTCAAGCCCCTACGGTGCTTGGAGTCAGACTTCCCTGCAGTCTCCTGTGGCTTGTGTTCTAGAAGATACAGCTCCAGCTGCTGTTCTCTGACCCCTCTGGAGGACTTGGCGTTATCCCATCCACCAAAGCATCACCCCACAGGCCTGGCTCTGCCTTCCCCTCTGTGATCTCTGCCCAGCCCTCTCACTGTATTCCAAGGTTTGACCTCATAGAAGAAGTATCCATTCGCCCATTTGATATGTTGGTTCATTCATTATCGGGGGCAAACTGGATACCAGGCCTGTGTCCATGCACAGGTCAACTCCCATTGTGCCGATATTCTGAGTACGTTTGCAGACAACATCAGAGGAGACCTGACTTCTGGCACGTTGCCACATCTCTCACTTGGCTGTGAGCATGTGCCGCCGGCTGTCAGAGTCTCCTCCCCGCACTTGATTCCACAGCTGGAGATGTCAGAGCCATGGGACTTGACGCTGAAGTTACTAGGATGATGTCCTGCCTTCCCTAGCTCAGCTCAGCTGAAAGCAATCAAGATCGGCCCCCTAGGTCAATCCAAGGACCCCGGGAGACTGTGTCCCCAGCAAGTGGGGGCTGAGCTTCCCTGTTCTCCTGCAGTGGCAACAAGACTTAGTAGTAGTTACTGGGCCTTAGGGGGCCCTGGGGTCCTGAGGAACCTCTGAGAATCAGCTCCCAAGCCATGCTCTTTGTCCTGACCTACAAGCTCAGTTGGCCCGACCTTTTCGTTCCCAACGAAGTAGTGAAGTATGCAGGCTTTGGAGTCAGCCAAACTTGGGATCATAGCCTAGCTCTGTCACTCTCCCACTCGGTGAACTTGGGAAAATTGCTTCATGCTTCTCTAATCTGCAGCTCCCCCAACTCTAAACAGGGGAGGGTGGTAATAACAGTAGCAGCTGTTTCACAGGGATGGTTTGATGACTAAATGAGATAATGCATGCATAGGGTTTAACCCAAAGTTTCTCAACCCCAGCACTAGTGACATTTCAGGCTAGATCATCACTTGCTGTGTGGGGTACCCTGTGCATTGTAGGATGTTTAGCCCAACCTACACCCACTAGGTGCTGGTAGCACACCTTCCCCTCAGTTGTGACAACTGAAAGTATCTCTAGACATTGCCAAAAATTCCCTGATGCCATCCATTCTTGCTTGAGAATCACTGGGTTAACCCAGTGCCTGGAAAATATGCCTAATGAGTATTCACCATTATTAGTACTGGCTGCTGGAATTCAGTCTGCTTGAAGGGTCTCTAGCCCCTGTGCAGATCTTCCCAGCACGAACCCCTGAGAGTTATTCCTGATCCCAGTTCCCTGTGTACTAGCAGGCCCCGGATTCAGGATGGAATCATGGGTACTGTCAACAGCCTGATAAAGCCTGGAAATGTGTCTGCAATGACATATAGAACAGATAAGACCTGTCCCCCCGGGAATACCACAAACAGAAGAGGATTACAGAAGGGTAGAATCCAGAGGGGAGTTTCTGAGGCAATCTGAGGCTAGAAAGAAAGTGGAAATCTCTGTTGAGATTGCTCAAGAACACTAGGAAGATGGCATCATTTCACCAGTGCAGTAAGACATGGAAAGAAATAGAGGTGATGATGTGCTGTCAAGGTGGGGCTCAGAACCCCTTGATGGTAATAACTCCCATAATTGAAATAAAATGCTTCTATGCATATAATGACACCTAGCCCATGACCTGGCACATTATAGGCCCTCAGTAAAGATAGATCATCCAGTTTGACTTACTTTTGTCCAGGGAGAATGCTCAGTCGGACAATTGGCTCAGTGTCCTAGAATGTCAGAGCTGGGAGGGGTCATTGAGACAACCTGACCCAGCTCCTTAATTTTACAGCTGAAGACATCTACATGGAGAGAGGGAAGTGGGTTATAGAGTCACATTGTGGGAAAACAGCAAAAGCGGAAAATAGAACTAAGTTTTCTAGACTCTACAGGTGATTATAAAGGGCCACCTAGACTTACACATCTATGCTGACTCATCCTGAGCCTCGCACTCAGGTTACCTGGCCATCAGACTCAGCAGCTGGAAGAGACATGAACAAGTGCATCTAGACACATAGTCCTAGGCCACTCCCTACCCTCTGGCCTTGTCACACCCCAAACTATCATCCTGCCCCCTCTTGCATCTGTTCCCCAGTGTTTCTGATCTCACTTCCATGTTCATGCCTCTCTTCTCCCTATCTTCCTCCCAACAAAGCCTGGCAAAGCCTTATCACACCATCTTTCCCATCAGAATAACCTGACTCCTCATTATTTAGTTGAGTGCACCTCCCTGACAATAACTAGTTTTTATTGAGCACTCACTATATGTACGAGTTTTTTAGGCAATACCTGTCTTTACAATAAGGATTACTATTATCTTCATTTTATGGATAAAGAAACTGAGGCTCTGACAATTTCATGTTGGGGAAAGGAGGTAGAAGTAAAAGACTAATAGATTAAAAGCTCTAGCCGTGGGAAACATGAGTGTCCTGGAGTGACAGGCGGAGGTGGTTGAATTCCTGGAAAGAGTGAACTGGTTTAGTCTGAAGGCCAGAGGGAGGTGGCAGCTGATGAATGTGCTTTTCCTTCATGTCTGGTAAATGCAGATTCATTGAGGAGGGGATGGTAGGGTAGGGTAGGGGTAGGGGTGCCAGAACTACTGGTCAGTGGGATTCACAGGCAGGCTCTCTCTGCCACCTCCAACCCACCCAGAAGCCCACATCCCACTCAGAATCCAGGCCCATTGCTAGGCTGATTGCCAGGCTCTTGTCTGTCCTCAGCAGGTCCATAAATCACAGGCAGAATAAGGATTACAGGGCTCCACCTGTCTTGACGCTGGACCTCCAGCTCCTGACCCACTTCTGACTAATACATCTGTAGAGTCAACCAAGTCTGTGACCCACTTAGCACAGGGCTCCTCCCCAGACAACCTTCCATGTGGACCTTCGCTGTGCCCTGGAGTTCCTGCAGCCTGCAGGCACCCAGCACCTCGCGTTCTGGACAGCTCCACCCAGCCCAGCCCTCACCTGGGTGTTGTCCGGTACTCCACCCTCTCTCTCTTTTCCCTTCTCAGCCTAGGTCTTCTGGCTCTGTCTGCCCTGGCCCCGAAATGTGTCTCTCTCACTCTTTTTCAACAGCTGGTCCCCCAACTCAACTTCTCCCCCTCTGATCAATGCGCCCCTCAGAAATGCAGATCTGTTCCTATCAGGTTGCTGCTTAAACACTTGCTATGGATTCCCCTTTCCTCTAGGATAAAATACAAGCCCCAGAGGTTGGATGCCTGACACTGAAGCAGGATCTACCCATTTAGAATTCCCTCTGTCTCATTAGTCTAGAGAAGATGGGGTTGCTTAAGCCAAGCACTAAGACTTCCCATCAATTGACCCTATGCACAACAACCTTTAGATCTTAGAATTTTAAAGGGACCTTAAATCAACTCCCAACCACCACAAACTCAATCTTTTTTTTGACTGCTACCAATAACAGGGTGCTCACAACATCATGAGGCAGCCCATTCTGTCGTGTAAAGGACTTTCTTATTACAGGGCCCTGGAATATTACACTTGTGATATACCCAGAAGGTGGTGACCTTCCACCCACTACAAACACCTCTCTGCAACAAACCTACAGATAACCTGATTAATTCCCTTGAACTGCCCACACTTTGATGTAATTGTGCTTTTGAACTCAAATGCAGGATTTTGCCTCTTTCCCAAACAAATGTATTCTGTCATATAAATCTGTTTGAATTCTGAATTGTACCATCAATATGATACTCCAACTAGATCTTTCCAATTAAATGCTTGATGGACTTGACTAAGAGTGCAGGCTCTAGAGTCAGATTTCCCAAATTAAAATGCCATTTCTGCCACTTACACACTGTGGGACCTGCGTTGAGTGGCTTAATTTCCCTGAGCCTCATTTTCCCCATCCACAAAGGTGATATCTACCTCTTACAACAATTATGAGGATTCACTAAGATGTATACACTACTAAGCAGGGTGTCCAGTCTATGTAAACATTCAGTAAATGTTATCTTTTATTATTATACTTAATACATTTATCTATGATGTCAATGATAACTTTCAAACCTTTTTCATAGAGTTCCAATATTTAATATAGATAAAAACAGTATTGTTCCAGTGGCAGCATGGATGGGGTGTCCCAGAGTCCCATTTCCTCTGCCTTTCCCTTCCCAACTTCCCTTCTTGGTAGCCTCTAAGACACCCCATTGGAACTCTGCCCAGTCTAGTTTGAAAACTATTGATCCATGTCATCAATAAAATGCTCTACTAGAAAAGGCCAATTGCAGAGACACATTGAGTGTATACTAGTTTCCTATTGCTGTTATAACAAATTCAGTGGCTTAAGCAATGCAAATTTATTATCTTACAATTCTGTAGGTCAGACATTCAAAACAGGTCTCACCAGGCTAAAATCAAGGGATGGACAGGGCTACTTTCCTTCTGGAGGCTCTAAAGGAGAATCTGTTTCTTTGCTTTTTCCAGCTGCTAAAGGCCATCCACTTTCCTTGGCTCATGACCCCCTTCCTCCATCCTCAAACCCAGCAGTGTAGCATCTCTCTGGCCCTGATTCCATCATCATATTTCCTTCTCTGACTCTTCTGCGTCCTTCTTCCACTTTTAAGGACCCATGTGATTACATTGGTCCCACCCAGGTAATCCAGGTTAAGCTCCTTATTTTAAGGACAGTTGATCAGCAGCCTTAATTCCATCTGCAAACTTAATTCCCCTTTGCCATGTAATCTAACATATTTGCAGTTTCCAGGGATTAAGATATGGACATCTTTGGAGGACCATTATTCAGCCTACCATAGCTTGTCACTAGAGATCTCCTTGGAGACTAGCCTAGATAAATTACTCTGGCAATGACCTCACTGCAAGGGAGCCTGGGAAATTGAGCACATGGCATCTTCAGTTTTACCGTGGAAGACAGGTTCCACATCTCCCCAAGATCCATAAAGGTGAGAGTTCCCCCAGATCAGTCCAAATGGTGGGGGAATGAAAAATAATCAAATATCCACACTAGGAAGCATTCAAAAAAAGTGAATGATATTTTAGAATTACTAGTTCTTAGTGAACCTATGATGGCTCCAAACTGATTCTTACTTCCTCTTCTAAGTGCACTTAAGCCCTACACCATTTAAATAATCATTTCTAGTTCATCGCCAGAAACTGGATTCAAGCCTATAATTTCTAGAACCCAGGTTTTGAAAATCAAGACAGGACGTGCCCATCCCTGGTTTTCTGGCATCTCTCCCTCCACAGTTCTCCAAATAAGACTGACAGGGATCCCACAAAGACTTCTGCAAGTCCTTTCAGGACCCTGAGCTATAATTCACGTGGGATGGAGACTTGAATTAATTAAGAGCAGTGAGGTGTGCCTTCTGCCTTTCCCCTATCCTCAGCTTCGATCTTTCCAGATTAAAGGCTTTTGCCTTGATGAATTGAGCAGCTCTCTTAATTCTCTCCGATAACTGTCAATGTTGTACCATCACACCATGCTATGGGCTCTCCTTCCTTCTCTGCCAACTGTCTCCAAACAATAAAAACCCTCATTTTTTATTCTCAGTGGCTTTTCAAAGGTCTTAGCTGCCCTCAAGATAAGCCTTTCGGACACGGTTTTTACAAACATGGGTATTTTCCCCAGGTGCTTGGCTGTGCGCCCTTTCTCAGATTCACAGGGACTGGAACTTGACCTGCATCTCTCATTAGCAGTGTGAGCTTTATCTCTCAATTAGGACAATAATAGCTACTCAATCTCATACAGCTAAACAGTGTGGGTATCATTGTAACAGCCCCTCGTGAGCTTACTTTTATTGAATTTATCTTAGGTATTTTCCCTTCACCTAAACATAGAGTTTTGTCTGTTTTGCCTGAACTCCTGTTATCACATCACTTAAAAACAGATGGACAGATATCTACCAAATTTAAAGAGTCCTTTGAGATGATACAACATAAAATATCAGCTATGCAGCATGCATAATGTTCCCTTTGGGGAATTAGAGGCATTTCAAGATATTTATAAAGTCCTTCTCCAGAGCAGAGCCATCCCTAGAGTGTATGGGGCCCTGAGCAAATTGTTGTGGGGCCCTGACAAATAATCAGTTTAATTTAAAAATATGTTATAAAATTCATAGACCCTTATGAGGCATACTGATTTATCACTGAAGACTTAGAATAATGAGTAAAGAAGATGTAATTATGTACTTGTCTATTGTCCAATAGAGCACATGAACATGAAGATTTTTCTTAGGGTCCGGGCACTATCTCTTCCTGTTCATGACCAGGAACCATGTATTTGTGTTCTTTGCTATCAAATGCACCATTTGTGGCTGGTTTTATATCTCCTACAATGAGAAAAAAAAGTGTTAATGCTGTATTTCCTCCCTATGACATGGCATTTCAGAACCTGCTTATTTGGAGACAATACAGATCCCTGTGCCTAAGTAGTTCCCTAGCAGCATCTTTAATGTCAGTTGCATCATTACTCACAATGCTGCCTCATCAATCATGCCACCTATGAATACCAGCTTCCAATGACTCAAAGGTTATTACTAAGTTTCATTGATGAAGACCACAAATGCAAATCTTACCCAGAATGTGCAGGGAAATGTGAATGATGATTCATTCCAGCTATGTCAAATTTATCACATGGAATTTTGCAAACTACACATGGAAAAAGGTATCTTCCAATCACATTTGAAACTCTTTCAGCCATAATCACTGTATTTCTAGAACATGACCTCTTTCAGTGTTGATCACATAACTGCTTTCTACTCACAGGTACCGGTGGTGAGCACAGATGGAGGGGCCCAGGGAAAAGCAAGGAGTGGTTCTATTCACACAAGAAATGTCGGTCCCTTGTCCATCTGACTTACAGCCAACCCAGAAGAACACGTCATATATCCATCATATGCAAGACAGGCCATTGGTGAGAAGGACTCATTGGCCATCTCAGAAGCCCTCCAAGTGGATAGACATGGCCAACAGCAAGGACTGCACACAGATAGGAGGAGAGTAATAAGGTATGAGGCTTGAGAGGTCAACAGGGATCAAATGTCAGCAGGGTCAAGTACAAAAGAACTGGGAAGATGGGCAAACCAAGCAGTAGGATCAGCATGTGGAAAGGCATAGAGCTTCAAAAATAGAAGGTGCATCCAAAAAACATCAGATGGTCTCTTGTGGCTGACTTTATATGTTAGGCTAGGAAATTTCAACTCTTCTATAAGCCATGAAGACCTTACATGGTATCTCAAGCAGGAGAGACATGGCCAGATCAGGGTTTGGGAGAAATTACTATAGCAGCAAAGGGAAAGTCAACCTGGAAGAAGAGGAGATTGGTGGGTGAGAAAACAAATAGGAGGAGCCTCCAGTACAAGATGAAGTAAGTCAGCACTGAACTTGGGTAAAGAGTCATCGGTAGGAGAGAACAGGGTAGATTCTAGCCAAGCAAGGGCCAAGCACGCGGGATGTGACAATGGATGGATGTAGGACTGAGTGTTGGCAAGGAGCCCAGAATGACTCCCAGCTTCCAGCTATGGTGACTGGGTGGGGAATGGTGTCATTCCTGAAACAGGGAATCAAGGATGAGGAGCAAGTCAGGCAGGAAAGAGGATCAATTCAGGCTGGGACTTGTCGAGTTAAAGGAGCTGTAGGATATAGAAGAGGAGGTTTCCCGAAGCCAAGAAACACATTCAACAGTCAGGAGTGAAGTCTGGCCTGGAGAGGGTCTTGGTTGAGTTGGAGTTCATCGAGAGGCTTCTAGATTAAGATTGAAACTTAGAATCTGGGAAACACTGACACTGAAGGAATTATCATGGAGAGTTAAAATGAAGGACACTCAGGGATAAAAGCCCATCATCCACATATTGGAAGCCACACTGAGTTTCTTGGCCAAGTTTTCATAATCGACTATCCACATATACCCCTGTTCATTTTTTCTTTTCCAATCATGAGTGAAAACAAACATGTATCCTCATCACATTTACAGAATTTTGGTACAAAATTTCTCTAGAGTCTGTGTGCCTTCTTGAGTCAACACATATGAACACTTCGGGTTTGCTGAAGGTTGACCTCAACAACATGGCAAGAGATGCCGCTGGGCTGGTCATGAGGGTCTATCAGTAAGTTACCAGCCCTTCGGGGTAACTTGAGCTTAGACCTCCTGGACAAATAATAGTAAAAGGTTTTTAGATTTGCTTTTGTTTCCCCCATTTTCAGATGGAGAAACTGAGGCCAACATCTTGGAAGTATTTTGCCCAAAGTCAGTAGTAAAACCAGTGGACCTAAATCAGTGTGATTAAGTTTTCTGAGATTGATTAAAATGTCTTAATGGGCAGACCATTCCAAATTTTCTCTGCCAATGCAACCAGGTGCCACTGGCTTAGTTCAGAAACCAATGAGTCTGCAGTTCCTCCAGCTCATTCAGAAGCTGCTGGGATGAGACGCAGTCCTGGTAAGGCAGGATTTCTCCACCTGGGAGGGTGGGGAAAAGATGCAAGTTATCACCCTCCATGTGGCTTCATAGACTATGGTTGCTACCTATCCCTCCCCACCCCCATAAGGCTAGGAGGATCTGCATTTGTCTTGGGCATGGTTTTTGGTGTCACTTAATGATCATGAGAGGGGTATTCGAGGAGGGAATCCAAACCTGTTTTACAAAAGTGAACTTCCTTGAAACTAGCTTATGTAGGGATGCTCTTCCCTGAAAATTGCTGTTCCTGGGTGGGCATTTTCATAGCTCCCTCTCTGACACCTCTGTGTCTGGTCTTACCCTACTTCAGCCCCCCCCCCCCCGAACAACTGCCAGAAGGATCTTTCTGAAGCATCCTTTTTTAAAAATTTATCTATTTTTATTAACATACAATGTATTTTTTCAGGGGTATAGGTCTGTGATTCATCAGTCTTACACAATTCACAGTGCTCACCATAGTACATACCCTCCCCAATGTCCATCACCCAGCCACCCCACCCCTCCCACCCCCCACCACTCCAGCAACCCTCAGTTTGTTTCCTGAGATTAAAAGTCCTTATGGTCTGTCTCCCTCTCTGGTTTCGTCTTGTTTCATTATGCTAAGCGAAATCAGTCAATCAGAGAAAGACAATTATCATATGATCTCACTGATTTGTGGAATTTGAGAAACGAGGCAGAGGACCATAGGGGAAGAAAGGAAAAACCTGAAGCATCCTTTTGATGATGTCACTGCTTGGAAACCCTCAGGACTCTCTCCTACTGTGGCCGAGTAGTCAAAACCCTGGCCTCAGTCTGACCTTCAGCCTTTCTAGCCATCACTTCTCCCAGGTTCCCCAGAGTTCTGCCACTTTGGGTATCTTCCAGTTCCCTAAATACACCAGATATTTCTATGTCCCAGTACCATTGCACATGCTTCCTAGAATTCCATTCACCTTGGTAGCCATTAAAACAACACTTATTTATTCTTATTAATTTAAATATTTTGGGGGCACCTGGGTGGCTCAGTCAGTTAAGCATCTGCCTTCGGCTCAGGTCGTGATCCTGTGGTCCTGGGATGGAGCCCCACATCAGGCTCCCTGCTCAGCGGGGAACCTGCTTCTGCCTCCCCCTCTGCCTCTCCGCCCCCCCCACCCCGGCTGGTGCTCTCTCTCTCTCTCTCACTTGCTCTCTCTCTCAAGTAAATAAATAAAATCTTTTTTAAAAAAATTAAATATTTTGTATCTAGACTTGAGTTCCTCCAGTATGGAGCCTGCCTGCTTCAGCCTGTCTACACACGTTGCCAAGGAAGAGAGCAGACAGTAAGGGGCAGAGCCTAGGCTTGGCCTCTGCCTGACACCCCATTCCTATTTTAGTCATGGGTTTAGACAGTCAGTTTCACCCAGCCTGCTGGGCCAAGGTGGCCTTTGACGTCCCAAGCCCAGCAGCTCAGAGCTCTCCCAGACTTCATGATGCAAGGAAGAGTGAGAGGAACGTCCCAGCCATGACAGGAGTCCTTCTTGTCCCTCTCCTTTACCCTTCCTACTCCCAGCCGCAGTGGTAGCTAGCAAGAGGGCTGCCATCTTGGACAGCACCAGATCCTGGGTTTGAGGCCCAAATTCCTGCCCAGTTCAGTCCTGTTTGTCACTACGTGGCCCAAAGAAGAGACAACCAGCTGCATCTCAGTCACATCTGTAGGCCACGCAGACGTGGTATGGGTCTGTGCAAATGCTCAAAAGAGCCTTCTGGAAGGGACTATTATTATTTCTCCTGGCAGCCAAGCGTTATCTCCTCAGGGACGTGCAACATGGAGACCTAGGATTGGGAGAAGCCAAAGCTGCTTTAACCATATTTTATAGTTTACAAGCATTTTGATGCTCACCAAGCACCGGCCGTGCTCTGGGCCTCAGAACAACCCTACAGGATAGGCACTCTGTCCCCATTTTTCAGATGAGGAAACCAAGGCCCAGGAGGGTGTAAGAAATTTGCCAAAATCTAATTCTTTCGTGACAGAAAAGAAAATCTGAACCCTGACCTCCTGCTTCTCTCACTCCCCTCCCCCATCAGCTCCTGCCATGATCCCCAGAGGCCTGGCAAGTTTGGCAATTGTTATGATTCAGGCTGAAAAGAGTGAGGCCCACATGGGTGGCAGAAGGTACCAGAAACATGTGTTCCGGTCTGATAAGCTTGGACCAGTCAGCACATTTTCTGAGGCAACTCCCCCTCACTGAGCGCCACCTCCCATCATCTCGCTCTGACCTTTTAATGAAAAATAAACGTCCCTCCACCTCCGCCCTGTTCGCTAGTCCAGATCAGGCAATTACACAGTGTTCGTGTGTGTTCGGAGCGGGGAGGGGATCTGAGACACCAGCTCTTCAGTGAGCAGTGATGGCAGTGAGGAAAGCCAGCTGGCCCCCTGGGCTTTCCCAGGACCCTCGGGCCCCTCTGCTACGGCCCCTGCCTGCCCAGAGCTGCCCTTTGCTATCCGGGTGAGGCAAACCCACCAGCCCACCCATCATCCCCAAACTATGGATCTTCCTTTCCAACCAAACTCTTACACAAGGCCATTCGGCACAGTGGTTAAGGGCACAAGACCTGGCCCAACACTGACCTTCACGACGCACTCACTCTGTGAGCTTGGACAAGGGGTTCTGTCTCTTGGAACCTCAGTCTGGTCTTCTATAAAATGGTGATGAGAGCAACCAGTTCACAGGATTAAATGAGATAAGCCATATCAAGGGCCAAGTTCATGATGAGCACTCAAAAGACATTAGTCGTTCGATTGAAGTGTCATGAAGAAAAATGTGCATATCATAAGTGCTTAGCTCACTGGTTTTCCACAAGTTGAACACGCCCATGTAACCAGTACGCAAATCAAGAAACAGAACATGCCCAGCATCCCAGAAGCCCCCACCCTTATGCCATTTCACACCTTTCCTGTCACTACCGCCTCCCAAGTGTAGGTAACCCCTATCCCTACTTATGGCACCACAGCTTGGCTTCGCCTCATTGAAGATGGCCCTGTCAGTTTTGTTACCACTATGGAATGTGGGCCAGCAACCAGGACAAGTCCTCCAGATGTATTTTCTTATTTAGTCTCCACAACAGCCCTCCGATACGTGTACTCACATCACAGAAGAAGAAATGAAGGAGCTACTACAGAATCTACAAAAATGCTGGTGGAACCGAGTTTAGCAAGATCCAGGCATGCACAGCAAAATGTAGAAACCAATGGCAGCTCACGTTAGCAACAAACAACTGGGAGTTGAAGTTTAAAGTGTCATCACTGGGGCGCCGGGGTGGCTCAGTCATTAAGCGTCTGCCTTCGGCTCAGGTCATGATCCCAGGGTCCTGGGATCGAGCCCCGTATCAGGCTCCCTGCTCGGCAGAGAGCCTGCTTCTCCCTCTCCCACTCCCCCTGCTTGTGTTCCCTCTCTCACTGTGCTCTCTCTGTCAAATAAATAAATAAAATCTTTAAAAAAAAATAAAGTGTCATCACAAAATACTCAGGGATGAATTCTAAAGCCATGAAATACTGAGGGATAAATTCAACATTGAACTATGTGGTTAACATTGCAACACTTTGCTGCAAGAAAATTAGAAAGATCTAAATCTGTGGCAAGATACACCATGTTCACGGATTAGAAGACTTGGGAGTGTTAAAATGTAGATTTCCCCTTGGCGGATCTCTAATTTCAATGCCATCCCAAGCAAAATTCCAGTAGTTGTTTTGTGGATTTTTTTTAAAGAAATTGAAAGCTAATTCTAAAATTTATGTGAAAGTGAGAAAAGCCAAAACAATTTTGCAGAAGAACATTTTGGAGGACTTATCTGACCTGATTGCAAAACTCACCATACAGCTAACGTGATCCAGTGTGGTCTCAGAGTAGGGATAGACAGACATATACATCAAAGAAACACAATGGAGAGTCTAGACATAAACCCACATAAATACACAGTCAGTTGATTTTTGACAAATATGCTCAAGTAATTCAATGAGAAAAGGAAAGTCTTTTTCACAAATGGTGCTGGAATAACTGGATGTGTGTATGCAAGAATACATAAATAAGTAAGTAAGTAAATAAAGAAATAAAGAAATAAAAAGAAAGAACAAGATTCTTGGCCTTTGCTCCACACAGTGTATAAAGTTAACTTAAAAACTGATCACAGACCTAACTGGAAAAGCTAAAACGGTCAAAGTTTTATAGGAAACAGAAGGAAATCTTTGGAACATTAGGATAGGCAGTATTTCTTACATAAGGACCTAAATACACATACACACACACACACACACACACACACAAAACCATGACCCATTTTTTTTAAATGATCAATTGAACTTCATCAGAATTAAAAATGTCTTCTTTTTGAAAGTCACCATTAAGATACATAAACAAAAACAAGGTACATATTGGAAAAAATATTCATAATATACATGTCTGAAAAAGGACTTGGATCCAGAATATTGAAAGAACTCTTACCACTTGATAAGAAAGAACCCAAGTTTTTCAAATGGGCAAAACACTTCACAAGGGAAGATATACGAGTAGCCAAAATGCATATGAAAAGATCTTTAGTCATCAGAGAATAGAAGCTAAAAATGAAATGACACAACAAGACATGTCTAAAATGAGAATGTCTAAAATTCAAAAGGCTGATATCACCAAGTGTTGGCAAGGAGGTAGAGCAGGTGGGACTCTCACACTTTTGGGGAGATTACCAAATAGTGCAGTCACTTTGCAAGATAGTCTGCTCGTGTCTTAGAAAGTTAAACCCACACTTAACCATATAACCCAGCAATCTTACTTCTAGGTATCTGCCCAGGAGAAATGAACACAATGTCCATACAAAGACTCGAGTGTGAATATCCAGATCAACTTTATCCATAGTAAACAGAAAACTGGAAAGGACTCAAATTTCCATCAGCTGATGAACAGTTACATGAGTTGTGGGGAGCCCATTACAGCAGCATCACACTCAGAAATAAAAAAGAACACAATACTGACATTTGGCCACAACCTGCATAAAGCTCAAAAACACCTTGCTGAGTAAATGAATAAATACTGTATGATTTTTTTTATAAGTTTCAGGAAGGATAAATTTAATCTAAAGGAATAGAAAGCAGATCAGTGGTTGCCTGGAGCCAGAAGTGGGAAGACTGGGAAGAGATCCAAGGAGTCTTTTGGGGGTGATGGAGATGTTCTATATATTTGTAGTAGTGGTGGTCCGTGGGTATATTGATTTGTCAAAAATCACTGGACTCTTGAAATGAGTGCATCTTATAACATGATAATTATACCTTAATTACCAACAAAATGATTTTTGTAACAAGCAAAGAAAGGAAGCTGTTGGTTCTATTACTATTATTTGCTATGTTCCCCAAACTGTGCTAAGGCTTTTATGCGTATCATTCCATTTGATCCTTCCAACAGCCCACTGACGTGTGGACACTAACGTTATTCCCATTTCATAGAGAAGAAAACAGAGGCTCACGGAAGGATGTGGAATAACGTGGCCAAAGTTTCACGGCTAATAAATAATCCAGGATTAGAACTCAGGCTCAGCCGTATACTGCCTCCAAAGCAGAGGAAACCCACTCTCTGCACTTGAGTAATTCTCACTCAGTACATGGTTGTAATTGGTATTGTTCTGTGGTTGTTATTTGCAAGGTGATAATTAAAGTCCACCCCCGAAAGTGTAAAGGTCACGGGCATGTGAGCATGTGGGGTGCCTCCAACTTGAAGGACAGCCCAGGAGTGTTAGGGCCCCAGCTGGATGGGGCAGATTTCATCAGAGACCTCAGTGGGAAGAGAATGGGGCAGGGAAACTGAGGCAGAGAGGCTGAGTTGAAGGAAAGGTGCACACATAAGCTAAAGCATAGAGAACATGAGCATCACAGGAACGCACACACACAAGGCCTGGGACCCCTGGGGAACAAGGAAAACTCCAAACCCCACCCAGGGTGGGGCTCGGGTTCAGAATGCACTTCTCAAGCTGGGCAGGGCTGGGCAGGGCAGGTTGAGATGGCCCGGGCAGCTCGGGGTGACCAGTGTAGCTGTTCAACCCCAGTCGGTGTGAGACAGGTCAGTCCTGGAAGAATGGAAAGCACGCCTACAGCTCCCGCTGACCTCAGATTCTCCCCTCGTTAACACACCAGGAAAGCTTATCTTTGGAAATGACCCTGCTTCTCTGAGTCTGCGGTTGTGGAGGGTGACGTCACACCCTCTAATCATAACTTTGGTCCTGAAACAATTATTCATCCTCTTCTATTTAAGGTTGGTGGCCCATGCTCCCCGGGTGATGAGCTCTCCCCCCACCTCCTGACCTGTTCTCTCACGGCTCACGGCCTTCCTGACTTTTGTCATGTGCACCTGCCTCAGGCTGGCTTGGGAGTGGAGCAGTGGGTGCTGGGCCCCAGCTAAGGAATCAAGAAAACTCAAAAAAAAAAAAATGGGAACAAAAAGCCTCCTTTCTTCAAAGCCTCAGGAGCTTCACGAGGGGCCCTTCTCAATGGATTGTCATTTATGAGGGTCATCCACAGTGTTGCTGAACCCAGAGGTGTGGAGGTTGGTGGTGAGCTTTCTGGCCCAGGGGAGGAGATATTAGAAAAGCCCTCGCCCACTGTCCCCAAGTCAGCCCCAGGTGTGCCCTGCACGCACCCTCAGTCAACAGGATCTTCCCTATCTTCTGCTGGGACTCTAAGTTATGTTGGGTCCATGAGAGGAGCCAGATGTCACCGAGAAACTGACATCCAACAGCTGTCCCAGCTTTCAGAGGATGAGGCTGAAGAACTGTACAAAGGACAGAGCGTGAGGGACCACAGTGGGTAGCCAAAGTGTGAGGACAATGAGGTGCCGCAGAAGGACGCTGGCCAGACATGCCAGAACGACGCGTTACGGTGAAGGCTGAGCGGTGAGGGGTGGGACCAGTGGGAGGGGGATGAGGTGGATCTAGGGCAGCCACAGTGAGAATGGAGGGGACAAGATAGACTCCTATCCTGCAAGGTTGTCATTTCTGGTCGGGGCGGGGGGGGGGCGTCCATCACCTTTTTAGCAGCCTTCTGCAATTTGGGGGAAACAGACCTAGCAAGTTGCTATCTCTAAGGCAGAAGTCAGAACTCAAATAATTTCCAGACTCCCTTGCCACTGTGCCATGAGCCCATGACCGGCCTTCTTCACTTACACGCTCCAGATGGGAAGTGGTCAGCGTGAGGCCTGGCTCTGTTTGGAGCTCGCCTGCAGTTTTGCTGGTGTAGGAAACAACAAAGACATTCAGCTTCCAGGCAGCATGGTGCCAAGTCACATCGCCAACCCAGAGACAACGCCAGTACGGATGACAGCAGTGGCTTGCAGGGAGAGCAGGGTTTTGGTCTCTAGTACTCGGTGGCATCTTCAGCCATTGCCACGGCAGCTCCACCAGTAAGCCAGACTCAGAGTGCTTTTAGATGTTCTTAGAAGCTTGGCCTCCAGCCAACTTCCCCATCTCACCCATCAATTCTGGGAGCTACTCAATCTGTTTTCTTCCTAGGGGTGCATGCTGTCATTTGCAACTGAGAAACAGGGATGACACAATTCTTAGATATCTGGGGATAATAGTAAGAGGATTTAGTGACCTAGTGGCCCAACAACCAGAACAGTGACTGACACATAGCAGATACTTAGTAAATACGTGAGATCCTTATCTAGTGGAAGGAGGGAAAGGAGGAAGGAAGCGAGAGAGGGAGGGAGGAAGATGGTGTGTATGTGGGACAAGAGAGGAAAGAGTGAGGATGTCCACGATTCCTGATGTGGATAGCCTCATGGATGGTACTGCCGTTCACTAAGACACGGAAGACAGAAGATGGAGCAGGTTTAAGGAGAAAATGATCAGTCAAGTTTGGGGGTGTTGGGCGGTTTTCTCCAAGTACAGATCTTCAGCAGATAGTTGGATATCGAGATGCAGAGGTCAAGAGGAAACTCAGGGCAGCAGATGATGACCTGGGGGTGAGCAGGACAGAGTTGGTAAGTGAGCATCGCAGGGGGAAGAGACCTCCTGGTGAAAAGAGGAAATGGACGAGGATAGAATTCTGAAACGTATCAGCATTTATAGATGACCTGAGAAAGACTTGCTCACAACACAAACTGGGAAAAACTGTCAGGAGTTCGAAGAAAACCAAGGCCTGCTCTAGAGAGCTGAGCCTATGGGCCAAGATGCGATCAGAGGCCGGCTTTGCGAGGACCCAGGCAAAATCAAGGCATCTTTCTGCTTCTGCCTCTGCAGCACTCGGACCAAAACTCTCAGCTTCCCAGCCTCCTGGCTGTCAACAACCTGGAAGGTAGACCAGCTGACCTAGCTGCAGACGTGCGTGAGCACCCTTGTGGGCAGGCGCTGTGCAAGGCCATCTACATTCTTGTCTCTTTTATCCTTACAGTTGTACCTCGAGTGAAATGCTATACTTGCCCGCATTCGTCCACTGAGGAAACGTCCACTGAGGAAACGGTGGTTCCAAGAAGTAAGGTCACCTGCCCAACTTCCCACTGGGGAGGCTATCAGAATGCTTCCCCAAGACATTCTGACACTGGAATAGGATGGCGGCAGGAAGCTTCAAAAAGAGCGGCCACTTTACATTATGATACACTGAGGCACAGAGCTGCTACTTGCCTGACGTCACACGGCTGGGGACCAGATGTCATCTGTGGCTCGCCGCCTTCAAGACCCAGTGGCAGAGATGATGCAATGGTGGTGGTGATGATGATGATGACAATAATAATCATGAATGACAACAGCCATTGCTACAATGACAAGGCATCTGTTACATGCCAAAACCAGTGTTTCTGGCACTATCTCACCTCATCTTTATGGCAACCTGATGAGGTAGGTGTTATCATAAACCGCCCTCTGGCCGTGGGTGTAAAGGGGCTCAAATCGCCACCATGAGCCGTGGAAAGTCCTTCCACTGGGCTTGGGGCTGCAGTGAAGCATGCAGGACAGGACAGAGGGACAGGGAGCCCAGCAGGGCAGATCCTGGCTCCTCAGACCTGGAAGCAGCCCCAGGGAGCAGACAGCCCAACCCGGCAAGGGAGGCATTCTGCCCAGAAAAACCACAGAAGCGTCTGGGTCGCTGCTGGCTCCTGCCCTCCGTGAGCCTGTTGCAGCTTGCGCAGGTCTCTGGGATGAGACGAGCAAGGACTGGCCCTCCCATCCCCAGTGCTGGCCAGGAAGCTGCCCTCTGCGTGGGGCTCATGTCTGCAAGCCCGTCCGGACCCAAGATCTTGAAATGAGTGGGGCGTGGGTCTATAGGTTGGGGCACCAGGTAGAACAGGATCCTCAAATACCAGACCCTTTGGAGGATCTCAGCGCCACCATAGGGCTCTGTCCTTAGGCTTTTCTTAGTCTTTCTTCCAGAACTAGCACCTGCTGGGCAGTTTATTGCCTTTCCTCTTAAGTCACGTTTGAAACAATATTTCAGTGATATTCCTAGTAAGGTATTGGACTTGGTGAGGATCCCAGAGCCTACTAAGGTGCCTGCTACTTAGTAAAAATAAACATTCATTGGGCATTTACTATGAGCTAGGCAAGGAGCCATGAACTTTACATTCATTATTTCTAATGGTCACTCCAACGTTATGAAACAGGTTCTAGTAGAAATGTGAAGTGATTCTCTCAAGGTCACATAGTTAAAAACGTGGCAGAACTAGGATTTGACTGGAGCCCATGCTCACAACTGTCCTGCTACAATGCATTGCTAGGCAAATGGGAGGAAGTGTGTGTGTGTGTGTGTGTGTGTGTGTGTGTGTGTGTGTAGAAAGGCAGCCTCATTCAATGGACACTTACGGGAACTTCGGGCATAAGACTTAACTCCACCCTATGAAGGCTACATGACCTTGATGAAGGAACTTTACATCTCTGAGCCTCCTCATCATTTTTTCCAAACATCCAGTATGCAAAGAGAAGGACAAGTATGCCCCTGAACAAACACAAATGTAGTAAACATACAATGCATGGGTGAGTGTACATAGGGACCTGTGTGCGCATGTGGGTCTAGGAGTGTGGCAGGTCCCCAGGCGGGTTTGTGAGTGTGCATGTGTTCACATGCATTTGCAGGAAGCACACTTAGTCAGAACTCATGGGTGTCCCCTCTCTGCCCGTGGTCACACACTGCAGGTCCAGGAAAGGTATCCAGAGCTCACTCATACCCACCTGCCTGCCATACTTACACACCTTTCTTTCTGCAAAAATGACTGTTACCTCCCAGCTGTTAAAAGTCTGGGCTATGGCATGAGTAGAAGCTGAAGGCTGCTCCCAAACAAAATCCACGGACTGCACGCTCAGCCCCATGCCTCCTCTTGGGCCAGAACTGACCGCTGGGATATTTCCCTTAGGCTGGGTGAGTGAGCCAGATACGGCCCCCTCAGGAAAAGGGAACCTCAGACAATGTGGAGGAGGCAGGGGAAAGGAGACTTGCTTCGGGCCTCATTTTACTCTCTCAGCAGCCTAAGTAAATGCATCCTCCACACAGGCAGGGACCTGGGCTTGTTCACACAGAGTGAACGCTCCGTAAATATATATCAAAGATGTCAACAACCCTCGAAAAAAGCCCCGTTTTATATATAAGACAACAGAGGTTCAGAAAGGTTAAGTAACTTAGACAAGGTCACACAGCATCTGAGCAGAAAAGACAACATTCTGACCCAGTCTTGCTCATACCAAAGCCTGTTCTTTTTCCACTGTGCCCAAGAAGACATTAGTCTGAGGCAATCTGGTGAGGTCAGATGTAAGAGAGCTGGGCTTTCCCAACCTGCCGTGACATGGAGCCTCAGCCAGGGAGAATGGGCGAGAAAGCACGCTGTCCCAGCCTGAGACTGTGGCCAGGGAGGCACTGACTTGGACACCAGCTTAGCAGTGCTCTGAGGGGCATAGGCTGCATGCCGTTTCCATAAACTGGTCTAGAGTGCCACATCTCTCAACTTGGCAGAGACTGAAGAATGTTCCAGGCAGGGAGATCAGTACATACAAGGTATGGCAAGAGTGCAGGTTCTGGGGGCGTAGGGGCCGGGGGTTGGGGGGACAGGGTCAGGGGCAAGGCTGGAAAGAAGGGCAGGGGCCAGATCCCAAGGGGATCTGTTTAATTTCCCAAACTGGATGGCTTAAAACAACAGAAACGTTCACCCTCACAGTTTCAGAGAGCAGAAATCCAAAATCAGCTTCACTGAGTCAATATCCGAGTGTCAGCAGGGCTGTGCTCCCTCCTGGGGCTCTAGAGGAGAATCTGTTCCCGGCGTCTTCCAGCGTCTGGCGGCTACTGGCATCACCTGATTTCAGCCACATGGCTCCAGCCTCTGCCTCTGTAGTCCTTGCTTCTCCTCTTCTGTCTGTGCTACCTCCCTCTGTGTCTGGTAAAATCCCCTCCTCTGCCTCTTATAAGGATACATGTGATTGTATTTACAGCCCATCAAGATAATCCAGGATAATCTCCCATCTCAAAATCCTTAATTTAATCACATCTTGCAAAGACTTTTTAAAAAATGATAACATTCATAGGTTTCAGGAATTAGGACTGGATATCTTTGGGGCCATTTAAGTAAGTTTATACCTTGGCTTGATGGCAGTGGGAGCCATCGGAAGGTTTCAGGTGGCAGAGTGCCATGTTGAGATTTCTTTTCTAAAATGAATGTGGATTTCTCTCCTATGTCTGTAGGAAATCCAACTCCCAGACCAAGATTTCTGAAAAGGCCCATATACAATCTTTGGTCACTCCTTGCTCCCTATTGCCCTGGATTCACTTTTTCATGTATGATCCCCTACACTCCTACCCAAATATAGAATTAAATCTTTCTTCCTTGATCGTCACCTCCCCCCCACCACCAAAAAAAAAGAAACTCACTCATCCAGAACACTAGTGTGGGCTGATGACTTCACTGAAGGTTTGAAGTGCCAGAGGGAGTTTACATCGTACAATGCAAACAATTTTAAAATAAATATTAAATACCTTGTTCTTCTATGGCCTTGAGCCACTCTGGCCACCTTCTTCTCAGACTGTAACCTCCTGCCATGTCCAGCCCTGCTTCTCCCCACTCTCTCTTACCACCTCCCTTTTCCCTGCTATACCCCACCCCGAATTCCTGTAACTGTTAAGGCTGAGCAGTTAGGATATGTCTGACCTTCTTCAAGTGAAGTATTACTTCCTAAGCAAGGGTGACTCCCTTCCCAAGAGGATCTTTAAAGCCAACAGTTAAAATAAGTTAAACTTTTCATTCCACTGCATATGTATGTGGATGCATGTTATAGATAAACACATTTAGAGGGATATCGTGTATGTCAATGGACACACACATTCACATGCCCCAAAGGTCACAGCTCAGTTCCAACTTGAAAGAAGCATGCTTTAATATCATCACCACAACCAACCGACCCGTCTGGTTTGAGCTGTGGTTGGCAGCAGGTAATTAGCATTCACCAGGATGGCCAGGCCCAGTGCTCCATCATGGATCCCAACAGACTTCTTCACAGCAAGAGGCTCAGCTTTGGTGTAATTACCTATGCCCTGCACATCGGTTGCCCCAGTGTGATGTCAGTCCCTCCACATTGTTTATTTTAATTAAAACAGAAATTGCAGGTCTCAGGTGCCTGTAATTACAGCCTACGAACTAAATTGACTGAGGCCCCTAATTAACCTGAAACACGTCTACCTGGCTGGAGGTGTAAGTTTGTACTTGACTGGTGTGAGGCACTGCATCAGCACTGAAAAGAAAACTGGGGAAGAGCTGGTAGAGAGTAGGCTAGGGCAGCCCTCATCCAAAAACAGCCATATGGCAGCCCGTACCCCCTAAGCCACACAGTGGGTTCAGTTGCATTCCCAAATGTACCTACTAGCACAGGACACATTCAATAAAAGTGCATTGACAACATCTGAAAATCAATTAATGTAAGACACCCTATCAATAGAATAAAAAACAAAAACTAAATGATTATCCCAATAGACACAGAAAAAAACCCTTGACAAAATCCAACACCCTGTCATGATAAAAACCCTCAACAAACTAGGAGTAGGAAAGAATTTCCTCAACTTGATAAAGGACACCAATGAATAACCCACAGCTAAGATCATACTTAATACTGGATGCTTTCTCCCTAAGATTAAAAACAAGAGGATTTCCACCTTTTCCACTTCTATTCAGTATCATCCTAGAATTTTCAGCCAGGGCAATAAGGGAAGAAAGAGAAATAAAGACATCCAGATTGGAAAGAAAGAAGTAAAACTGTCTCTGTTTTAGATGGCATCCTCTTATATAGAGAAAATCCTAAGGAATCCACTAAAAAATTATTAGAACTAATAAATGAGTTCAGCAAGATTGCAGGATGCAAGATCAGCACACAAAAATCAATTATATTTCCATATACTTGCAATGAACAACCCAAAAATAAAATTTTAAAAATTCTATTTACAATAGCATCAAAACAAGTAAAATACTTAGGAATAAATTTAACAAAAGACATGCAAAATGTATACTCTGAAAAGTATAAAACATCACCGAAAGCAATGAAAGAAGACCTATAAAATTGGAAAAGCATCCACGTTCATGAATTGGAAGACTTAATACTGTTAAGATGGTGATATTCCTCAAGTCAATCAACCGATTCAAAGCAATTGCTATCAGAATCCCAGCTGGCTTCACTGTAGAAATTGACAAACTCATTCTAAAAATCATTTGTAATTGCATGGTCCTCAATAGCCAAAAAGTCTTGAAAAAGAACAAAACAAAGCTGGACGACTCACACTTCCCCATTTCAAAATTTACTAGAATGCAATAGTAATCAAGCCATAGGACACTGGCAAAGGATAGACATATAGACCAATGGAATAAAATTGAGAGTCCAGAAATAAACCCACATGTCTATGGTCAACTGATTTTTGGCTAGAGTGCCAAGACCATTCAGTAGGGAAAGAAGAGTCTTCCCAGCAAAACTGCTGAGGCAACTGCATATAATATAGTTATATTCAAGAGCGCAAAGGTGGACTGTTACCTCATACCATGTAAAAAACTAACGCAAAATAAATCAAAGGATTAAATATAAAGGGCCAAAACTATAAAAATCATAGGAAAAAAAAACCATACTAGCCAATCTCCACAACTTTGGATTTGACAATGGTACCTTGGAAATGACACCAAAAGCACTAACAGAAAAAAGATACATACATTGAACTTCACCAAAATTAGAAACTTTTGTGCTTCAAAAGACACTATCATGAGAGTAGAAAGACAACGGACAGGGTGGTAAAATATTTGCGAACCATACATCTGATAAGGTACTTGTACTAGAAAATAAAAGAACCCTTACAACCCAATAACAAAAAGACAAATAACCCAATTAAAAAATGGGCAAAGGATCTGCATAGGCCTTTCTCCAAGGAAGATATACAAATGGCCAATAAGCACAGGAAAAGATGCTTAACCTCATTAGTCATCAGGGAAATGTAAATCAAAACCACAATGAGACACCACTTCACACCTACTAGGATAGCATGGATATCAACAAAAGTCAGGAAACAACAAAATGTCAGGGTTGGGGTGGTGGAGAAATCCAAACCCTCATACACTGCTGGTGGAAATGTCAAATGGTATAATCACTTTGGAAAACAGCCTGAAAATCCCTCAAAATATTAACCCTGGAATAACCATATGACTCAGCATTCCCACCCCTAGATATATAATCAAGAGAAATATATACATTATGTATGTCCACACACACAAAAAAAGACTTTTAGACAAATGTTTATAGCATAATTATTCATAATAGTCAAACGGTAGAAACACCCCAAATATCCATCAACTAATGATGGATCAACAAGCGGTAGAATATCCACACAATGGACTATTATTCAGCCATTAAAAAAAAAAAGAATAAAATACAGACACATGCTGCAACATGGATGGACTTTGAAAACATTGTGCTAAGTGAAAGAAACCAGTCGTGAAAGGGCTTATGTTGGGTCATTCCATTCATATGTAATGGCCCGAATCAGCAAGTCATAGAGAGAGGAAGTAGATCAGTGGTTGCTTAGGGCAGGGGGAGGTAGGGAGACAGAGAAGTGACAGCTACATTGTTCAGGGTACCTTGTCGAGGTGATGAAAAGGTTCTAAAATTGACTGTGATGATGACTGCATAGATCAGTGAATATACTAAAAAAAATTGAATTGTATGGTATGTGAATTAGATCTCAATAAAGTTGTTTTTATAGGTATATTGAGTACCTACTATGTGCCAGGCATGATACCAAGTGCCGAAAGAAAACCCATTTCAAACCTGTTACCTGAGTATCTCATTTCAGTTTTTAAATTCTTCTTCAATTTTTAGAAAATTAAGAAAAACCATGGGAAGAGAATAGAAACCATCCATAATCATGCCATCCAGCAATAGCCACTATTTCTATTTTCAGGCATTTTCTCTGCCTTTTGCATGCAGAAATCCTTTAATGCATTGGGTAACATTTCAAACATGTTAAAGATACTTTTTTAAGCAGAACATTATTATGTTTCAATAGAAAACTTCTGTACAACCAAAAAGTCAATGTTGGCGAGAAAACATGGCATTTCATTTGCAATGCATGGCAAGTGGTTAACATCCTTAGTCATAAATGAGCTCTCAAAAACCAGTAATTTAATGAACTTTTACGTGCTTTCCACCAACTTAAGGAATAAACAGTATTAATAAAATAAAACACCATCAAAGTGCGTAACTACACTGAGGAAATAATCGAAGATTCATCAAAGACCTATGAGTATGCTCACCACAGCATCACTCTTAACAGCAAAGCAAAGGAAACACAAACTTAACCAAACTATCTCAAAGAAGTTTTCTCCTAAATTTGTAAGTGTAAAACAAATCTTAGCTTTCATTTTTTTAAAAGATTTTAGAGAGAGAGAGAGCACCAGCAGGAGGAGCAGATGGAGAGGGAGAGAGAAAATCCCAAGTAGACTCCACGCTGAACATGGAGCCCGACGCGGGGCTCCATCTCATGACCCTGAGATCACAACCTGAGCCGAAACCAAGAGTCAGATGTTCAACTGATTGTGCCACCCAGGTGCCCCTATTTTTTTAAGATTTATTTATTTATTTTAGAGAGAGAGAATCTTTCATTTTTAATGTAAATTTTTTAGTAATAATGAGAGATTTTTGCAAGTTTATTATCTTCTTCTTAGAGAATATTTTTTAATGGACCCTATTTTTTAGAGTGCTTTTAGGTTCGCAGTAAATTGAGCAGAATATTGTATTTTTATGCTTCAGCAAATTACACGTGCAAGTCTTATAGTCATTTTTCTTTAGGTTTTTCTCTTTTTTCACATTGATTTGAAAGATCTCTATGTCTGTTAAGGATAGTAAGCTTTCTGCTATATTTACTGCAAGTATTTTTCCAATTTGACATTTTTCTTTTACTGTTGCTTATAATCTTTTTTGAAGACCTAGAAATTCTCTATTTTAAGTGGCCAAATACATTGTTCTCATCCTTTGGATTTCTTCCCTTGCTCTTGGGCTTAGAAGGTCTTTCACTACATTATTGTAGTCTAATACAGGCAACCTTAACTTTTCATAATGCTGGGGTAAGTAAAATTTGTACATATCATAACCATCCAAAGAAATAACTACTGGCATTTTTAAAAAGTATCTCTTTCATTCATCCATAACTTAATTTGGGAGATGATATAAGCTAAAGTTCTAATTTGATTTCATTTTAATATTTATTGAAAAATCCATCCCTTTCAAATAATTCACACCACTTCTTTTATCTTCTATTAAGCTCATAGGTATTCTACTGTGTAATTCAAGATGAGCCCTTCTTTTTCATGTCATTGTATTTTAATATTGGCATAATGCCATGTTGTTTTCACTAATCTATATAATATATATAACATTTTAATGACATTTTCATTTTTGTTTTCTTGTAATTACATCTTAATGTAATTTAGAATCACTTTAAAAATCAAAATTCCAAACTGTGTTAAATGTATGACTTAAAGTGAGGATTTTTTTTTTTTTTTTTTTTGCCATACACACTCTTTTCAGCGAGGTATATAGTTGTCTTTCCATGCATTCTTTCTTTTTCATATCTCTTGAAGTTTGCAATTTGGATTTTAATTTTTTTCAACATTTTATAATGAAAAGTTTCAGGTAAAAAAAGTTGAAAGAATTTTATAGTGAGCACTTTCTATAGACTCTATCATTAACACTTTACCTGCTTTATCATGTATTTGTCCATCTCTCCATCCATCCATCTTGATTTTTTGATGCACTTCAAATTAAACTACCTACATCAGTAGACATCTCCCTAAATATTTCACATTGCATATAATTAACTAGATTTCAATATTTGCTTACAGGGTTTTTTTCTTTTGAGGTAAAATTTACATATAGTGAAAGGCACAAATCTGACTTAGGTACTTTCCTGACTTTTGACAAATGCATATACTTATGTACCCAAACCTCTATCAAGAGAGAAGCATTGCATCATCCCAGAAAATTCTCTCATGCCCCTTTCCTGTCAATGCCCATCCCCTATTCTCAGAGTCAATCACTACTCTGATTTTTTTTTCCACCATAAATTAGTTTTACCTTTTTTAGAACTATGTACAAATGAAGTCATACAGTATGGACTTGTGTGTATGGTTCCATTCACATGACAAAATATTTTAAGATTCATCCACATTGTTGCATGCATCAGTGATTTGTTCCTCTTTGTTGCTGCATAGTATTCCATTATATGAAAATGCCATAATTTGTTTATCCATTCTCCTATTGATGGACACCTGGGCTGTTTTCAGTTTTTGACTGTTGTTAATGATGTCCTGCCAAAGACATTCTTGTACAAACTTTTTTGTGGACATGGATTTTCAGTTTTCTTGGATAATTCCTGGTTATACAACTGTTGGGTCACAGGGTAGATAGATACATATCTAGATTTATGAAAAAAAATGTCAGATTTCCCTGAACTCCCACCCACAATGTATGAAAATTCCAGTTGCTCCACATTCTTGATAACATTTGGGATTGTCGGCCTTTTTAATAAAGGATATGTATGGGTATCATACTGTGGTTTTGATTTGAATGTCCATGGGCCATGTGTTCATCCTCTTTTGTGAAATGCCTATCCAATTATCTTGCCCATTTTTATTGTTTTTGTTTGTTTTTTACTAAATTCCAGGAGTTCTTTCTATATCCTGAATACCAGGATACTTTCTATATCCAGATACTTTGTAAAGTATCTGTTTTACTGATGTTTTCTCTCAGTTTGTGGGTTGCCTAGTTATTTTCTCAAAAGTGTCTGTTTACAAACAGAAATGTTCACATTTTGATGAAGCCTAACTTAACGGTTTTTCTTTTCTGAGTCCTAAGAACACTGCCTCTCTCTAAGTCATGATTACATTCCCCTATGTTTTCTCCTGAATGCTTTGTGGGTTTGTATACATTATGAAGTAGGAATTGACATCCTTTTTTTTCCTTATGAATAACTATTCCAATTTCATTAATTGAAAGACTGTCAGGAAGGAAGGAAGGAATGAAGGAAGGAAAGGAAGGAAGGAAGGAAGGAAGGAAGGAAGGAAGGAAGGAAGGAAGAAAGAAAGAAAGAAAGAAAGAAAGAAATAAAGAAAGAAAGAAAGAAAGAGGAAGGGAGGGAGGGAGGGAGGGAGGGAGGAAGGAAGGAAGGAAGATAAAGAGAGAAAGACTTTCTTTTCTGGACTGAATTGCTTTGGTGCCTCTCAAAAATTAGTTGGTCCCACTATATTGTGCACCTGAAACTAATACAATACTGTGTGCTAACTATACTGGAATTAGGAAAAGTTTTCAATTAGCAATAATCGCGCCTCGGATAAACCTCATTGGCTACGATACTGCCACTGCGCAAAGCTTAACTATACTGGAATTAAAATTAAGAACTTAATAATTTTAAAAAATTAGTTGGCCCGTTGAGTTCATTTCTGAGCTTTGTGTTCTGTTCCATTGATCCACTTGTCAATCTTGATGCCAATACCACACTTCTGATGATCATACCTTTAAAAGGAGTCTTGAAGTCAGATAGTGTAAGTCCTCCAAGCTTTTTTATCAAGATTGCTTTTGATATTCTGGGTGCTTTGCATTTCTATATAAATGCTAGAGTCAGTTTATCAATTTCTGCAAAAGACCCTCTGGAATTTCCATTGGGATTATGTTGAATCTAGTGGGCAATTTGGGAAGAATTAATATCTTAATAACACTGAGCCTTCCTAACTATAAATACCCATTGATCTCCTTTAATTACTCTCAGCAATGTTTTATGCTTTTCAGTACAGAGGTCTTGCACATTAATCATCAGTATATTTTGTTGGTTTGTTTTTGATGCTCTGGCAAAGGGATCTTCAAACTTCACTTTCCAAATATTTGGTGCTAGGATATAAATAATAAAGTTGATCTTTGTATATTAGCCTTGAACGTTATGAACTTGCTAAATTCACTTATTAGTTCTAGTGGTTGTGTGTTGTTAGGATTCTTCACATAAACAATCATAACTTCTGAACATAAACACAATTTTACCGCTTTCTTTCCTGTCTGCATGCTTTTTTGTCGGGGGGAGCCTTTTTGTCTTTTCGCAATTGCTACAACCTCAGTGCAATGTTAGGAATGGTGAGAAAGGACATCTTCACCCTGTTCCCACTCTTACTAAGAAAGTGTTCAGTGTTTCACCAGTAAGTATAATGTTTGCTATAACTTTTTTCTTTTTTAAAGATTTTATTTATTTATTTGACAGAGAGAGAGCACAAGTAGGCAGAGTGGTAGACAGAGAGAGAAGGAGAAGCAGGCCCCCACTGAGCAGGGAGCCCGATGTGGGGCTCAATCCCAGCACCCCGGGATCATGACCTGAGCTGAAGGCAGACGCTTAACGACTGAGCCACCCAGGCTATAACTTTTTAATAAATAAACTTTATCAAATTGAGAAACTCTTTTATTCTTAGCATACTGAGTTTTTATCATGAATAGATGTTCATTTTTATCAAATGCCTTTTCTCCTTGATATATGTTTCTTCTTAATTCTGTAAATGTAGTGGATTACACTGTTGGATTTGCCAATGTTAAACCAACTTTGCATTTCTGGGATAAATCCTACTTGGTCATGATGTGTTATCCTTTTTGTATATTGCTGGATTTGTTTACTAATATTTTGTTAAGGATTTTTTAGCCTATATTCACGCAGGATTTTAGTAATTCTGTTTCTTTTCTCTCTTTCTATCTTTCTTCCTTTCTTCTTTTGGAATTTCTGTGAGATTTTTGTATAATGATTTCATAAATAAATATTAAAAATGAATTGTGAGGCATTACCTCCTCCTCCGGTTTCAGAAAGAGTTTACATGAGATTAGTGTTATTCCTTCCTTAATTATTAAAAGAATTCACCAGTGAAAATATGTAAGCCTAGAATTTTCTTCAAAGGAAGATTGTTTTTTGACTTCTTTAACTCTACATTTACATAAAGAATTTGGTATTTGTTTATTTGTGTGTTTGGGGAAGGGGTTTATTTTTAAATCTGTTATTCATTTTTTTCCACCTTTTATCTAATAGAATTTTGCTCTACTGGAATCTTCTCTGCCTTCCACTGCCTTATTTTCTGACATTCAAAACCAACAGAATACATTAAAATCTATAGTCTCCAACAGACCCTGCTACCTGGTCTCTCTTTGTCTCAATCCTCAATCCTCAATCCTTTGTCTCAGTCCTCATCTCAATCCTTTTTGCCTCACCTTCAATCCACGTAACTTCCCCTGGGGTGTCTATTCTCCCCAGGATCAGTGTAATATGGCCCCAACTTTCTACCCTGCCGCTTTATTAAAAAACATATTCTCCAAAAAATATATCAAGGATGGCAAGAAAAGCAATACTCACAGACTTGAGAGATGGCCATGCAATCTTTTAATTGCTGAAGATGCTAGGTCTCTAAGCCAATACAAAGAGGGAGCTAAGAAGAGAGGGTGTCCACTTTTATGGTGGTGGGGCTGTGCTGTTTCTACATCTTCATTAGAGAGGTTAATTGGAAAGCAAGGGAGGCTGTGCCAGGGGCAGCCGTAGCTAGCCAGATGCCATTTTAAACTGGAAGTGTTCCAGCTGATTTCTTTGAGAACCCACAAGGCTTTGCTCGACAGACACAATGCTGGCTGGCACACAGTATACATTCAGCCCTCAGTGGGTCACTTGTCCCTTCCTTCTGCTGACATTCTGCCCCAGTCATTGCCTAACTATATTCACCTGCCCTGACTGTTCTTTTGGGGGAAACTGATCAATGTGTTCCTAATTTCAGTGAAATCCAGATGATCATGTCCTCAAGTACATTCAGAAATGAAGATTCCCTTCAAGAGTCAGAATGGATTGACAACCATGGCCTCTGGGTCCCAAAGTTTTTCCCAACCCAGCTGCACCCCCTGGTTACTCCAGAGTTTTTATAAGATCCTGGAAATACCCTCTGAAGGCCACTGGAAAGACGTGAAGATCCTGGAAAGTCCACTGAAGATCCTGCAAAGGCCACCTTAACCCACTGGTTCATGTGCCTCAATTAATAATCAAATTAAAACTTGGATGTGAGGTGTCTGTGAAGGAAGGAGGACCATTTTCTTATAACTGCTACAAATAATATACATGTATCTGTGCACTTACTTGCTGACAAAGTTGTTTCAAAGGGTGATTTCAAAGATCAAAAAAGAGGATACTCCAAGAAGGCCTAATCCCAAGGAGCCAGATGGAAGAGATGTATAAGGCAAGGCATGTGGGAAGAGGTGCACAGCTCCCATGCCCTCTCTGAACACGCCATTCTTCCAGCACTCCATGTGTTCACCAACCTGGAAGCCCTTTGAATTCCATCCTTTTAGGTTTTTTGGAGGCTTCATTACATAGGCATGATTGATTAAACCATTGGCCATTGGTGATTGAGTATGATACACCAGCCCCTTTCCCTTCGCAGGAAGTCAGGGGGTGTGACTGAAAGTTCCAACTCTGTAATCACATGGTTGGTTCCCCGGGCAACAAGTCTCCATCCTTAAGGGCTTTCCAAAAGTCACCTCATTAACAGAAACTCAGGTGTGGTTGAAAGGGGTTTGTTATAAATATCAAGACATTTTTATCGCTCTTATCACTTAGGAAATTCCAAGGGTTTTAGGAGCTCTGTGTCAGAAACTGGGATGAAGACCAAATATATATTTCTTATTGTAAATCACAATGTCACACTCCCTTACCTCCTTTGCTGCCTCCTCTGGATGAGTTTAACTCTTTAGTGGTTGGGAAAAAAAAAAAAAAAAAAGGAGTGGGGAGATGAATCAAAGCAAAAGTTTGCCATAGCTGATCAGACCCTAAGCCAGTTTTCCAAAATCACCAAGAAGATGACTTCCATCATCTTCAGATGCAGGGTTTTTTTGGGGGGGTGGTTTTTTTTTTTTCCTGAACTGGTGCTTTCAAGTAGGAAAAGTGAGACAACAATGGAGCTCCCCGAGTACTCGATTTATTTCCTTGTGCAAAACCACACCAACAGAAGCTAAGGTGAGCTCTGTGACAGCAAGCTCACTATTGTAGCTTCAGTGTGCTCAAAGAGTGTGAAATGAATGAATGAATGACAGATATGAGCCATACACAAGAAACAGGCTCAATGATTCCCTTATTAATCCACAACTTGAGCCACTGTCTACAAGGTCTCAATTCTTGAACTTGGAGCAAACTTTCCAAAGTCCCACCTCTCTTGTGGTCAGAACTTCGGAGTCAAAACTGTACAGTTTCTTGCTCTTTACTAAATGTCCATCTCCATTCACCTTGTTGACCAAGACATGATCATCTTGTTCACCAAGTCATGTTCACCTATTTCTTCTATCTCATTAACCCTATTTCTTCCAACTAAATACAACATTAAAAGGGGAAAAAAAAAAAAAAGGTCATGCATGTACTCTATGACTCCCTCTTGGTCACAACTGATCAGGACATAAGTCAACATCTGACTCAAACCAGGCCAATCCCACCTGTCTCCCAGGGATATGGAATTCCAACACACTCTAGACCGGTCACTGGAAGGAAGGAGGTCTTGAGAAGCTTGAGATCAGCCCAACACGTGGCCAGAAAAACCAAGAATGCCAGTGTGCAAAAAGAAGAGAAGGGGCACATACATTGAAGCAGAGATGAGAGGCAGAAAGTAAGAGCTCTCCAGGTTCTAGAATGCTCCATATCTAGTCCCAGTCCCTCCCTGAGGCCAGGCTGCATTCTGTAAAACAGCCCTGAGCCCTTGTAATCAAAGGCTTGTAATACAAACGGGCTCCTGTCATTACAACTACAAACAAAGATGGAATAGACTCCTGGTGCCTGACCCGGACTGGTGTGCTTGGTTCTTTCCCATCGTTGATTGACAGCGTCCTATGAACTAGGCAACATGTTAGGCACTCTATAGTATATAAGCACTACATAGTTGTAAACTATATCAGAACTATGTTACAGAGCTCAGTACTGTAGACATTACTGCTATCATCCATATTTTATAGACAAGGCCCAGAGAAGTGAAAGTAGCATCCAAAATCAGAGTTAGCAACCGGCAGGACAGGATTAAAAAGCAGTCTGTCTGGGGCACCTGGGTGGCCCAGTCGGTTAAATGGCCAACTCTTGATTTAGGCTCAGGTCATGATCTCAGGATCTTGGGATCAAGCCATACATTGGGCTCCATGCTCAGCAGGGAGTCTGCTTGAGGATTCTCTCTCCCTCTCCCTCTGCCCCTCCTTTTGCGCTCTCTCTCTCAAATAAATAAATAAATCTTTTTAAAAAAAAGCAGTCTGTCTGATACCTGAAACCACATTCTCAACTACTGAGCCATAGCGTGTTCATGGATGTCCTTAGGAAGAGCACTGGGGTGGCTAATAGGTCTGAGGATAACTCCCTGATGCCCTAAGTCTCTGCTTTTTGCCTTCTATGAGGTGAGTTCTCTGCTCCTAGCACAATAGGAAGTTCAGCAAGTTCATTCAAGAGGCCTGGCTTAGGGGATCAAGGTGTTGGCAGGCTGGTTCCTTCTAAGGCTCTCATTTTGGCTTGTAGGTAGTTGTCTTCCCTGTGTCCTTACATGGGCTTCCATTTGTGTGCATCTGTGCCCTAATCTCCTCTTCTTATAAACTCATCAGTCATATTGGGTTAGAGTCACCCTAATGACCTCATTTTAACTTAATTGCCTCTTTAAAGACCCTATCTCCAAATACAGTCACATTCTGATGTACTAGAGTGTTAACACTTCAACATATGAATTTGAGGGTGGGAGTGGAGGTGGGTTGGGCAGGGAGAGGGGGAAACACAATTCAGCCTACAACAGTATGCCACTGTCCTGGGTTTGAAACTTGTGTTCAGCTATATGGCATTCAAGGGATTTCCCCTTTCTTTGCTGAAATTTCTTACCATTAAAACAGGGATAATTTCATTCATTTCACAAATATTCTTTTATTTTTTCCTATGTCATGAAGACTGTGCTTGAAATTTAAATACAGCAAAACTTGAATACAACTTGAATACACCAGACCCAAGGACTCTGATGAAGGAGAAAAAAAAAAAAGTTAACCACAATACCCTGTGATCATCCAGCAGTTGGAGGGCTGTGTGAGTACTGAGGAGGAGTCTGACCCCACCTGAGCATGGAGGGAAGTCCCCCCAAGGTGGCATGATATTTAAGCTGAGATCTGGAAGGGGAGGGATTGGCTAGGTATGGATAGGATTTAAGTGTGTATTCCTTTGCAAAGACCCAGAGATAAGAGACAGCCCAGCCACAGAGAGTTCAAGGTCAACTGGGGTCAAAACATAAAGCCTCCATTTCGGAATTCAGGCATTATCCCAGGAACAGCTGGGAGCCACTGAAGATTCTAAGTAGGGGAGTGACACAGTCTAGCTTATGAGATCTTCCTAGGTGGATAATGGATTGGAGGAGAAGTAATATGTAAACAAGAGGCCACTGCAAAGAGCCAGGTACCTGGACAGCAGCAGGGGCAGAGGAATGGAGAAAAATAGATGCACTCAAGTATGTCTTCTTTCAATACTTACTGAGAAACTTCCATTTGCCAGAATACTGTGCTAAAACCCAGGAATTCTGCAGAAAACAAGACAGCCAAGATTCCCACTTTCACAAGTTCACAATTTAGGAGGTCCACAAACAGCATCCAACTAACCACACAAATGCCACAAAAGAAATACAAAGCATGGCATGGTATGTATTCCAATTCCAATAGGTTGGAATTGGGATCAAGTTATGAATGAGCTGAAAACTGTAAATTGTAGGGGTTAATTTTGCAGAAGTAAGCAAGGAAATAGCACATACCCTGAGGTTGAAGGCACCATGGAGAGTTCTCAGAATAGAAAGGTCGATGTGGCTAGAATACAGTATGATATTAAGCAGATAGAATCACTGGGACCTGGGGGCTGATTAGAGGTGGAAGGAAGGGGGAGAGAATGACCAAGGATGACATCAGATTTCCAGCTTGGGCGACCAGAAACATGGTGATGCCATGTCCTGGGAGAGAAGACCCCGGCAGAGGAGCCAGGAGGGGAAGGGAGCAGGAGAGGATGGCTTGGAGACATCTTGACCGAGGTGTCTGTGAGACATTGACTAGAGTCTAGTGACTAGAAGTTTGTAAAAATGAACTAAATCTATGCATGGGATCGGGCACATGGCATGTGTGTTCAATAAATGGTAGCAACAAGTATTGTTTTTTGTATTATGAATTAGATACGATAGTTCACATTTGTACTAAAACTCTAGTGGTTGTTTAATTTGTCTTCCAAATCAGAGAGTCAAAATGGACACTATTAATGAGTACCCTAGGAATCACAATTATACTAGGACTGTCCCTGGACAAATTGGGATGTCCAGTCACTCTAAGCACAACCCAAGGGCTCCCAGGTGCCCCCAAGCCTGCAGAGGAACAACAAAGCCTGAGGAGCCCCGGGGACGTGACCTGCCCACCACCTCCCTGGGATCCGGCCAGGCTGCAGGGAAGGAAGAGGAACCAGCTCTTGCTGGTCTCCTGGGTCCAACTGCTGGCCCTGCCTCCTCCTGCAGTGGCCGCTTGGAAGTTGAGTTCTAGTCACTAGACTCTCTCTCTCTCTCTCTCTCTCTCTCTCTCTCTCTCTATATATATATATATATATATATATATATATAATATTCTAAGTGCCCTTTGAATCCTGAGCCCAGGCACTTTTGTCTAAAGAGAGCTACACTATAAGCCTTAATAGACCATAACAAAATCAAACTCTTTAGTACTATTTAAACTTCTATTTACTGTTTCTCCTGATTACCAAAAAACTGCCTTTTTTGGGGGGGCGGACCAAGATGGCAGAGGAGTAGGAGACCTGGATTTCATCTGGTCTCAGGAATTCAGCTGGATAGGGATCAAACCACTCTAAACACCTACAAACTCAACAGGAGATCAAAGAAAAGAATAGCAACAACTCTCTGAACAGAAAAGCGACCACTTTCTGGAAGGTAGGACGTGCGGAGAAGTGAATCCGAGGCGATATTCGGGGGGATAGACGGCGGGGGAGGGGCCTCCGTCGGCCGCTTCTGGCAAGTGATAGAGCCGCGGAGCACAAAATCGGAACTTTTAGAAGTCTGCTCCACTGAGGGACGTCACTCCGGTGGCTAAGCGGGGAGTGGAACCCTCGCGGGACAGTGTGGTCTCAGGACCCTCGGGGTCACAGAAAGACCGGGGGTGCCTGAGTGCGGCAGAGCTCCCAGGTATCGGAGCAGGGAAGCCGGCTGCAGAGACGGAGCCGAGGCGCGGGCTCTCAGCTCGGGGTTGCTATAAACCGTGATCCGCGGCACAGTCAGGCCACTGCTCCTCCAGCAGGGACCCAACAAGCGGCAGATCCGGGGAGACTCACCTTCTTCCCCCGGGAGGAGCGGCGGGAGCGCACCGCGGGGATCTGCTGGGTTTGGAGACTCCACCCGGGGTCGGGTACCAGATAGAAACGCTCGGTCACAGGCCGGGTGAGCACGGAGTGCGGCCGGAGACCAGGGAGACGGGAGTGACTGATGGCTTTTCTCTGGGGGCTCACTGAGGAGCAGGGCCTGAGTTCTCGGCTCCTCCAGGTGGAGATTGGGAGGCCGCCATTTTCACTCTCCGCCTCCAAAGCTGTACGGAAAGCTTGCAGGGAACAAAAGCTCCGGAGAGCAAACCCGAGCAGATTACTTAGCCCGGACCAGCAAGGGCGGGGCAATTCCGCCTCCGGCAAAGACATTTGGGAACCACGGCAACAGGCCCCTCCCCCAGAAGATCAGCGAGAACAGCCAGCCAAGGCCAAGTTTACCGATCAATGAGAACGGCAGAACTCCAGCGCTAGGGGAATACTGCACATAGAATCCATGGCTTTTTTACCATGATTCTGTAGTCTTTCAAAGTTAATTTTTTTTTAACTTTTTTTTTTTTTTGAATTTTTCTTTTGCCCTTTTTCAACCAACATCTTATCAGTCCCTTTTTTAAAAAAACATTTTTATTTTTCATTTTTAGAGTCATATTCTATCCCTTCATAGTAGTTACCTGTATTTTTGGCATATATATATAAGTTGTTCTCTCTTTAAAATTTTGAGATAGTTTCTTCTAACAGATCAAAATATACCCTAAATCTCTAGTGTATGGTTTTTTTCTACTCCCCTGCCTGATCACATTCTCTCCTTTTTCTTTTCTTTTTTTTTAAATCCTCTTCTTTCTTTTTTCAAACAACTTCTTAGCAATTTCTTTTATAAAATTTTTTTATAATATCCATCTTTACAGTCATATTCCATCCTTTCATCATATCAACCCTTATTTTTGTACATATATAAGTTTTTCTTTCTTTAAAATTTTGGGAGGCACTTTCTTCTAACAGAGCAAAATACACTCAAAATCTAGTGTGTGGCACTGATCTATATACCAGCCTGATCATATTTGATCATATTCTGTTTTTTTTCTGTTTTGTTCTGTTTTTGTTTGTTTTTATCTTTATCTTTTTCTTTTTTTTCTTTTCTTTTTCCTTTTTTCTCTCTTTCCCTTTCTTTTCCCACTGCTTCAGGTCTTTTCTGATTTGTTTAGAGTATATTTTCTGGGGACCTTGTTACCCTGTTAGCATTTTGTTCTCTAACTAATCTATTCTCCTCTGGACAAAATGACAAGATGGAAAAAATCACCTCAACAAAAAGAACAAGAGGTAGTACCAACTGCCAGGGACCTACTCAATATGGACATTAGTACGATGTCAGATCTAGAGTTCAGAATCATCACTTTAAAGATACTAGCTGGGCTTGAAAAAAACATGGAAGTTATTAGAGAAACGCTTTCTGGAGAAGTAAAAGAACTAAAATCTAACCAAGTCAAAATCAAAAACGCTATTAATGAGGTGCAATCAAATATGGGGGCGCTAACTGCTAGGATAAATGAGGCAGAAGAGAAAATCAGTGATATAGAAGACCAAATGATGGAAAATAAAGAAGCTGAGAAAAAGAGAGATAAACAACTACTGGATCATGAGGGCAGAATTCGAGAGATAAGCGATACCATAAGACGAAACAACATTAGAATAATTGGGATCCCAGAAGAAGAAGAAAGAGAGAGAGAGGGGCAGAAGGTATAATGGAGCAAATTATAGCAGAGAACTTCCCTAATTTGGGGAAGGAAACAGGCATCAAAATCCAGGAAGCACAGAGAACCCCTCTCAAAATCAATAAAAATAGGTCAACACCCTGACATCTAATAGTAAAACTTACGAGTCTCAGAGATAAAGAGAAAATCCTGAAAGCAGCTCGGGAGAAGAGATATGTAACCTACAATGGTAGAAACATTAGATTGGCAACAGACCTATCCACAGAGACCTGGCAGGCCAGAAAGGACTGGCAGGATATATTCAGAGCACTAAATGAGAAAAATATGCAGCCAAGAATACTATATCCAGCTAGGCTGCCATTGAAAATAGAAGGAGAGATAAAAAGCTTCCAGGACAAACAAAAACTAAAGGAATTTGCAAACACGAAACCAGCCCTACAAGAAATCTTGAAAGGGGTCCTCTAAGCAAAGAGAGAGCCTAAAAGCAACATAGACCAGAAAGGAACACAGACAGTATACAGTAACAGTCACCTTACAGGCAGTACAATGGCACTAAATTCATATCTTACAATAGTTACCCTGAATGTAAATGGGCTAAATGCCCCAATCAAAAGACACAGGCTATCAGATTGGATTAAAAAACAAGACCCATCGATATGCTGTCTGCAAGAGACTCATTTTAGACCCAAAGACACCCCCAGATTGAAAGTGAGGGGGTGGAAGACCATTTACCATGCTAATGGACACCAAAAGAAAGCTGGTGTGGCAATCCTTATATCAGACAAATTAGATTTTAAACCAAAGACTGTAATAAGAGATGAGGAAGGACACTATATCCTACTTAAAGGGTCTATCCAACAAGAAGATCTAACAATTGTAAATATCTATGCCCCTAACATGGGAGCAGCCAATTATATAAGGCAATTAATAACAAAAGCAAAGAAACACATTGACAACAATACAATAATAGTGGGAGACTTTAACAGCCCCCTCACTGAAATGGACAGATCGTCTAAGCAAAAGATCAACAAGGAAATAAAGGCTTTAAATGACACACTGGACCAAATGGACTTCACAGATATATTCAGAACATTCCATCCCAAAGCAACGGAATACACATTCTTCTCTAGTGCCCATGGAACATTCTCCAGAATAGATCACATCCTAGGTTATAAATCAGGTCTCAACCAGTACCAAAAGATTGGGATCATTCCCTGCCTATTTTCAGACCACAATGCTTTGAAACTAGAACTCAATCACAAGAGGAAAGTCAGAAAGAACTCAAATACATGGAGGCTAAAGAGCATCCTACTAAAGAACGAATGGGTCAACCAGGAAATTAAAAGAAGAATTTAAAAAATTCATGGAAACCAATGAAAATGAAAACACAACTGTTCAAAATCTTTGGGATGCAGCAAAGGCAGTCCTAAGAGGAAAGTATACAGCAATACAAGCCTTTCTCAAGAAACAAGAAAGGTCTCAAGTACACAACCTAACCCTACACCTAAAGGAGCTGGAGAAAGAACAGCAAATAAAGCCTAAACCCATCAGGAGAAGAGAAATAATAAAGATCAGAGCAGAAATCAATGAAATAGAAACTAAAAGAACAGTAGAACAGATCAACGAAACTAGGAGCTGGTTCTTTGAAAGAATTAACAAGATTGATAAACCCCTGGCCAGACTTATCAAAAAGAAAAGAGAAATGACCCAAATCAACAAAATCATGAATGAAAGAGGAGAGATCACAACCAACACCAAAGAAATACAAACAATTATAAGAACATATTATGAGCAACTCTATGCCAGCAAATTAGATAACCTGGAAGAAATGGATGCATTCCTAGAGGTGTATCAACTACCAAAACTGAACCAGGAAGAAATAGAAAACCTGAACAGACCTATAACCACTAAGGAAATTGAAGCAGTCATCAAAAATCTCCCAACAAACAAAAGCCCAGGGCCAGATGGCTTCCCAGGGGAATTCTACCAAACATTTAAAGAAGAATTAATACCTATTCTTCTGAAACTCTTCCAAAAAATAGAAATGGAAGGAAAACTTCCAAACTCATTTTATGAGGCCAGCATTACCTTGATCCCAAAACCAGACAAAGACCCCATCAAAAAGGAGAATTACAGACCAATATCCCTGATGAACATGGATGCAAAAATTCTCACCAAAATACTAGCCAATAGGATCCAATAGTACATTGAAAGGATTAGTCACCACGACCAAGTGGGATTTATCCCTGGGCTGCAAGGTTGGTTCAACATCCGCAAATCAATCAACGTGATACAATACATTAACAAAAGAAAGAACAAGAACCATATGATCCTCTCAATAGATGCAGAAAAAGCATTTGACAAAGTACAGCATCCTTTCTTGATCAAAACTCTTCAGAGTGTAGGGATCGAGGGTACATACCTCAATATCATAAAAGCCATCTATGAAAAACCTACAGTGAATATCATTCTCAATGGGGAAAAACTGAGAGCTTTCCCCCTAAGGTCAGGAACGCGGCAGGGATGTCCACTATCACCACTGCTATTCAACATAGTATTGGAAGTCCTAGCCACAGCAATCAGACAACAAAAAGAAATCAAAGGCATCCAAATCGGCAAAGAAGAAGTCAAACTCTCACTCTTTGCAGATGATATGATACTTTATGTGGAAAACCCCAAAGACTCCACCCCAAAACTGCTAGAACTCATACAGGAATTCAGTAAAGTGGCAGGATATAAAATCAATGCACAGAAGTCAGTGGCATTCCTATACACCAACAACAAGACAGAAGAAAGAGAAATTAAGGAGTCGATCCCATTTACAATTGCACCCAAAACCATAAGATACCTAGGAATAAATCTAACCAAAGAGGCAAAGGATCTATACTCAGAAAACTATAAAATACTCATGAAAGAAATTGAGGAAGACAAAGAAATGGAAAAACGTTCCATGCTCATGGATTGGAAGAACAAATATTGTGAAGATGTCAATGCTACCTAGAGCAATCTACACATTCAATGCAATCCCCATCAAAATACCATCCACTTTTTTCAAAGAAATGGAACAAATAATCCTAAAATTTGTATGGAACCAGAAAAGACCCCGCATAGCCAGAGGAATGTTGAAAAAGAAAAGCAAAGCTGGCGGCATCACAATTCCGGACTTCCAGCTCTATTACAAAGCTGTCATCATCAAGACAGTATGGTACTGGCACAAAAACAGACACAGAGATCAATGGAACAGAATAGAGAGCCCAGAAATGGACCCTCAACTCTATGGTCAACTGATCTTTGACAAAGCAGGAAAGAATGTCCAATGGAAAAAAGACAGTCTCTTCAACAAATGGTGTTGGGAAAATTGGACAGCCACATGCAGAAGAATGAAACTGGACCATTTCCTTACACCACACACAAAAATAGACTCCAAATGGTTGAAAGACCTCAATGTGAGACAGGAGTCCATCAAAATCCTAAAGGAGAACACAGGCAGCAACCTCTTCGACCTCAGCCGCAGCAACTTCTTCCTAGAAACATCGCCAAAGGCAAGGGAAGCAAGGGCAAAAATGAACTATTGGGACTTCATCAAGATAAAAAGCTTTTGCACAGCAAAAGAAACATTCAACAAAACCAAAAGACAACCGACAGAATGGGAGAAGATATTTGCAAATGACATATCAGATAAAGGGCTAGTATCCAAAATCTATAAAGAACTTATGAAACTCAACACCCAAAGAACAAAGAATCCAATCAAGAAATGGGCAGGAGACATGAACAGACATTTTTCCAAAGAAGACATCCAAATGGCCAACAGACACATGAAAAAGTGCTCAACATCGCTTGGCATCAGGGAAATCCAAATCAAAACCTCAATGAGATACCACCTCACACCAGTCAGAATGGCTAAAATTAACAAGTCAGGAAATGACAGATGTTGGCGGGGATGCAGAGAAAGGGGAACCCTCCTACACTGTTGGTGGGAATGCAAGCTGGTGCAGCCACTCTGGAAAACAGTATGGAGGTTCCTCAAAAAGTTGAAAATAGAGCTACCATATGATCCAGCAATTGCACTACTGGGTATTTACCCCAAAGATACAAAAGTAGGGATCCGAAGGGGTACGTGAACCCCGATGTTTATAGCAGCAATGTCCACAATAGGCAAACTGTGGAAAGAGCCAAGATGTCCATCGACAGATGAATGGATAAAGAAGATGTGGTATATATATACAATGGAATATTATGCAGCCATCAAAAGGAATGAAATCTTGCCATTTGCAACGACGTGGATGGAACTGGAGGGTATTATGCTGAGCGAAATAAGTCAATCAGAGAAAGACATGTATCATATGACCTCACTGATATGAGGAATTCTTAATCTCAGGAAACAAACTGAGGGTTGCTGGAGTGGGGGGTGGGGTGGGAGGGATGGGCTGACTGGGTGATAGACACTGGGGAGGGTATGTGCTCTGGTAAGCGCTGTGAATTGTGCAAGACTGTTGAATCTCAGATCTGTACCTATGAAACAAATAATGCAATATATGTTAAGAAAAAAAAAAAGAAGAAGATAGCAGGAGGGGAAGAATGAAGGGGGGAAATCGGAGGGGGAGAAGAACCATGAGAGACGATGGACTCTGAAAAACAAACTGAGGGTTCTAGAGGGGATGGGGGGAGGATGGGTTAGCCTGGTGATGGGTATTGGGGGGGGCACGTTCTGCATGGAGCACTGGGTGTTGTGCACAAACAATGGATCGTGGAACATTACATCTAAAACTAATGATGTAATGTATGGGGATTAACATAACAATAAAAAAATTTTTTTAAAAAAACTGCCTTTTTTTTTTTCCTCAAAAACGGGTATGGACAGAAAAACAAAACCAGCTTCGGTCTCAGTACTCAGAAATAACCATGAAACTTCCAGTTTTCTATGCATATTTTTAAGTAAATAAGGATCATACTGAATAATGTTTTTATTGTCCTTTTTGTTTTAAGATGTTATTTATTTATTTCACAGAGAGAGAAAGAGTGCACATGAGCAGGGGGAGCAACAGAGAGAGAGGGAGAAGCAGACTCCCTGCTGAGCAGGGAACTCGATGCGGGTTCGATCCCAGAGTCCTGGGATCATGATCTGAGCTGAAGGCAGACACTTAACTGACTGAGCCACCCAGGAGTCCTACTGTCCTTTTTTTGCTTATCATTTGATCATGAGCATTTCCTCAAGTTATGAGGTAGCTCTCACTAACAAATTTTGAGGACTGCATTTTTCCATTTTTGTGAATGTACCAATACATATTTAACCAACCCACTCTCAAGATATAAGTTGTTTCTAATTTCCCACTGTTGCATATAATGCTATAATGAATAACCTTAAATACGTCTTTACCTACATCATTTACATCTCTGATATTTCCTTAGCATAAATTCTGAGAAGTGGAATTAATTGGTCAAAGGATATGTACCTTTTAAGATTTTTTTTCTGTTGACAAATTCAGGAGGTTTAGACCCCGACTATGAGTATAAAATTTTACTTTCTTTTCCACATCCTGTGAGAACTAGATATTACATTTTTTTATATTTGTCAATTTATTTCTTTAAAGATTTTATTTATTTATTTGAGAGAGAGAAAGCACAAGGGGGGGCGGAGGGTGAGGCAGACTCCCTGCTGAGCAGGAAGCCCTAAATGGGGTTCCATCCCAGGACCCTGGGATCAAGATCTGAGCCCAAGGCAGACGCTTAACCGACTGAGCCACCCAGGAGCCCCTCTATTTGTCAATTTAATGGATGAAAATGATACCTTCTTATTTCATTTGGATTGTTTCACTGTTTCAATAATTTAAATTATTTCCAAAAAAGCAAACAAACAAATAGAAAATGTAGCATCCTACTGTCTGGATAGCTTGAAACATTCACAAAGCTCTCTGGGTTTTGATTCTTCCTAACAAACCTGGGACTCCAGCTCCACGGTTCCTACCACATCTCAGCTGGCTTGCATCCCATTCATATATGCAATCCTTTCAAACTGACAAGTCTGTGTTTGCTTCCAAGGCTACACACAACTTACCACAACAATTTAACACAAACGCAGTGGCTTACAACAGACATTTATTCTCTCCCGGTTCTGGAGGCCAGAAGTCTAGAATCGAGGTGCCAGCAGGGCCGCGCTTCCCCCCAGAGGGCTCCAGCAGAGAATCCTTCCTTGCTTCTTCTAGCTTCTGGGGGCTGCGGCTATCTCTTAGCCAGTCTCTACCTCTGTGTTCACAAGGCCTTCTTCCTGTGTCTCTGCATGTCTTCTTCTTTTCTGTCTTATGAGGACGTCTGTCACTGGCTCTGTGACCTATCCAAATCCAGGATGATCTCACCCCAAAATCCTGGCATTAATTACATCTGAAAAAAACCCTATTTCCAAAGAAGGGCATATTCGCAGGCTCTGGGGATTAGGACTTGCAACATGTCTCTTGGGGGAGAAGTCATTCAACCCACTGTAGTCCCAGAGCAGGGCCTTAGCTCAGAGTGTCCTTTGAGGGTCCCCATAGGATGCATTCACTCCAGTCCCTTTAGAAGAACGGCAAGTGTCCTGTCCCCTCTGAATCCGGAGCGAGAAACCAAAGAGAAATGGCTATCACCGAAGGAGAGAATTGTGTGTCTTGTCTCTATAACTCCAAATGAAGAGTTACTCTTATTTTTTTTTTTATATCCAACCAATATTTGTTGCTATGAATTGGGCCACCTGCTAACTTAGGGTGAGCCGGGGCCCAAGGGGAGTGTCGCGCACGGGCCAACGTGCAGCACCTACCCCAGAAGCCTCAGATTCCAGACGGCCGGAAAAACAAAACTAAGCTGATTCCCGTACACGACAATCAAATGAGCAGTAACAAGAAGCTTAGGCCAGTGCTTCTTGGGGTGGAGAAAGGAGTGTTTGGGCTCTGACCAAGAGAATCCAGAAGGTAGGAGGCATTTAACCTGGGCCCCCAGCGAGCGGATCAGGATGGGGGGCATTCCAGCTGAGGGAACAGTGTGTTCGGGCATAAACTCAGACATGGACACAGGATGTCTATGGACCAAGAGGCCCTCCTGGTGTACCATGGGGACAGCAGCAAGGCCAGACCAAGAGTCACCAAATCAGGAGGTCTTCGTTAAGGAAAAAAATATAAAATTATTAGTAACACAAAAGGAAGCACAAGGTTGACCTGTGCTCTGCCACGCCCCCAAAACCAGCCAGATACAAAAGGGTACTGCATGACTCCGTTTATGTGAAGCTCTAGAACTATCCAAATCTATCGTGGCGGAAACTAGATTAATGGTGACCTGGGGCCAAAACATGCAGGGAGATGAACGTAAGGGGAAGGAGGGAAAGGTTGGGGGTAATGGAAATGTTCTCTACCTTTATGGCTCCCAGGTGTATACATTCATCAAAACTCACAAACTATGCCTTTAGGGATATGTATTTCATTGTATATGAATTACACCTCAAGAAAGATGATTTTTAAAATAAATATATAAAAATTCAGGTACAAAGGGGATATTCATTTAGAATGAGAAAAGAAATAACTAATTGCAAGTTTTAAAAGTTGACAAATGCCACAGACATGGCAATATCCAGAAATATAGCCATATTGGGTGTTCCCTGATGGCTTGATGGACCTCTGTAATACTCTTTTCCTTGCGTATTTTGGCTTCATTCTCTTTGTCTCTGCACTTGTCAATATCACAATTTTTTTTTAATATCAATGGTGGGTCAAATTTTGTGTTTTTTTATGGATCATTTAGAAAATGTCCCCCAGTTTCCTAACTCTTTGTTACACTTGATCTTAGCCAAAAGGCCGAGAAGCGATCTAACTCTTTGTTAATACCTCCTCTGTTTTTAGGATTGTCAGAACATCTGGCAAAGCCTTTATAATGTTTTCTCGTATTTGGGCTCTGAGACTTGTGAGAATTTCCCACAGAGGAGTTTCTGGCTCTGTACATTTCTACTTGGTTTCTCCTCCATACCTGGGGCGCCATGGGACACGTTCGTGCCGTAACACAGCCGTTGGCTTTGATCCTTCATGTAACAACATGTCACGTGTCACGTGTGAGTCGGCACACTAGGTGGTACGGGTTTCCCTGGAGGCGATTTCTACACCAGGATGACGAGGGATTGCTTAACAATACACGGAAGCAACTGCAGATCACATAACTATAAACCCAAACTCGGTGCATCCCCAGCTCAGCCTGCTCTTAGCAGAGTCCCTGGAGCCACTGGGACAGTAGGAAGAGAAGCCAAAGAAAACAGTCAGTGGCTTTAATCTATCTCTGTTAAAAAATATCTTACTTTCGCAAATTTGGCGGCAACCTATGAGCACGGGAACACATGGCCAGGACCCCTAGCAAGGGCCTTGAGCTGGAATTCCACAGGTGCAGGGTGAAGCTGCCTCAGGGAAGGGGGCGTAGTCTAGATAATTTGGGGGAAGTGGCTGGGACCAGACTGCAGAGGGCTTTGAAAGTCAGATGATGGACTTTTGCCTTTAACTTCCATGCGGAGAAGAGCATGGCTTTGTTTTAGGGGGATAACTGACAGTGATGGAAAGCATCGTGGGGAGGTTTGGGGTTTACTTTAGTTTCCTCCTTTAACTTAAGACCTTTCTTACGAAATCCCTTCCTCCCCAAACAAACAAACAAAACAGATTTAACCTGTTTATTCAAGTGCCTTTACACTGAGAAAACGATGTAAAGGATATTGAAAATCATTTTGAGAAAATACCCCACCTAATTCCAGCACACAGACATAATGAAGTCAAAAGAGTGCTTAAGAATAGGGACTGTGAAATAAAATTTCTCCGTTCAAAATTTGGCCTCCAGGACCCTCAGATGCCTCGTCTGTCAAATAAGAGATAGAGTAGAACCCAGGTACAGAGTCGCTGCAAGAATGAAGTGAGCTAGGGGCGCCTGGGTGGCTCAGTCGGTTAAGCGGCTGCCTTCGGCTCAGGTCATGATCCCAGGGTCCTGGGATTGAGCCCCACATCGGGCTCCCTGCTCGGCAGAGAGCCTGCTTCTCCCTCTCCCTCTGTCTGCCACTCTGCCTACTTGTGCTCTCTCTATCTCTGTTAAATAAATAAATAAATAAATAAATAAATAAATAAATATCTTAAAAAAAAAAAAAAAAAAGAATGAAGTGAGCTAACGCACTCCGGTCATGCAGCATCGTTTCTGACCCCCCAGTGTTAGCCATAGTTCCTATTTCTTGACAGGTGCCTTCTCCAGGCAGATATGTTTCGTGGGATCCCCACCCCTGCAGGGTCTCTGTCCTGGTCCCTTATCATCACATCAGTCATGACAATATTCAGAAGCAGGCCAGGCATTCCACTTGAGGCAGCAAGTTGGACACGCCACAGCCCGTTTCCTGAGTGGAGGATCTGGGGGGAACTGTAAGGTGTGGGAAGGTGAGTCACCACTGAAAAGGGACAGAGAGAGAACAAAAGCCAAGACAAACTGTGTTAGTCAGGATTCTTTGGGTTTCAAAAGACGAGAGCCCAACTCCCACAAATTTAAGAACAAAGAGACAGTATTGGCTCCCACTACCCAAGAGAAACGAGAAAGTTGGACTGCAGGCACGTCTGCATCCAGGCGCTCAGAAACCGTTGTCAAGTGTCCCTACTTTGCCCCCAGCATTATGATCTCTGTGCACTCCCTTGTTTTCTTCTCTGGCTCTCATGATGCAGAGGCAGATGGGAATGTCCCCCTAAACTCCAGGCTTACGTCATTCCTACTTAGCAAACTGAGAGGAATGAGGTTGTACCCATATATCAAAAGTAAGGAAAGAGCTGGTTGTCTTTAGTCACATGGCCAGAGATGGCAGGACCCTGTCCCTGGCAATGCCACCAGACCCCCAGGGAGGGCAGGATGGGTGATATTCTCAATATAAGGGATGAAAGAACACAAAACAGAGATGATCAATGCCAGTTCCCAAGAGTTAATCAAAGGTGAAGGCCCACCATTGGATCTTCAGCCACCCCCCACCCAAAACCACAATTTCTATCACAAGATGCAGGCTCCTTGTAGGCTTCCGACCATGGGAGTCTGTCACGTACCCAGACTCCCAGGCAGGCTGCCACCTGCTTTCTACCAGAGGCGACCTGGCTCCGAGGCCTGGGCCGCGGCTGTGGGCACCGAGTCAGGCTCTGAGCATCCTGGAGCCGGGGAAGTGGCTGAGTCAAAGGGCCCCAGGCCTCGGCGCAGGCTGCTCTGCCCTGCTGCTTTCAGCTGGGCGGTATTGAAAGATCCAGAGGCAGTGTAGGACTGCTGGGCGAGTCCACTAATTGGAGATGGTGAAACGTTCGGGGAAAATTCAGGTGCCAAATGCCTCTCCTAGAGGTGCGTTAAAAGTGTCCAGTAACTGAGCAACCCTGGGGAATTTCCCAGCAGAGGCCACAGGGTGGATCAGCTCTCGCTCCCAGAGAGAGAAGCCTTTGCACCCACACCAGGTTCTACCTCCACCACTCCCTGCCCGGAGGATCGCAGGCAACTTTCTTTACCTCTCTGATCCTCTGTTTCCTTATTCATAAAATAGAAATTACGTATTTTATCTGGAATAATAAGATGATGACTATAGATCCATTGGACTTTTTTTTCTTAAGTTTTGATAAATTATATTTTTGGTAAATTTTTGGTAAATTGTATTTTTGGTAAATTATATTTTTCTTAAAAGTGTCCCCTTCAAAAAGATGTCCAATATTTTAGTATAAACTGATTCACATATTCTTTTGTTATTTGGAATGCCTATCTGTTGTATATGAAATCAGGCTCTCTTTTTCCTTTCTTGCTTTTGCAGAGGGTCAGCTTGTGATGTGCTGATACTCCCCAATGTTATCTGTGTATATTATTAATTTTTGCTCTTACTTTGCTTCCTTCCTCTGTTACTAAACCTTTTGGGGGTTTAATCTATTATTTTTTCCTATCTTCTTAAGCTCATTAGAAGCATTCAAAGCCATAAATATCACTCCAAGTACTGCTTAGGTACATTCTACAAGTTTTGATATATAGCATTTTCATTACTCTTCAGTTGTAAATCTTAACTATATTACATACTTTATGATTTCTCATCTGAGCCATGCGCTATTTAGAAATGGATTTCTAAATTTCAAAACTATATGTACTTTTTTTTAAGCTACCTTACTCATATTTACAGAGCAAAAGAGCTGGTATGTAATAAGTGATTGAAGATTATTAGAAGGCAAAATGAAAGAAGGGAAAGGAGAAAAAGAGAAAAGGAGGGGAGGACGGAGGGACGGTTGGAGAGAGGGAGGTCATAGAGGGACCTGACTGGTTTGAGCCAAATTTTAGCAGCTCTGCTGTTGGAGTGAACATTGCAATGCTTAGCTGTAAGCTGAGAGCCCCAAGTCCCCACCCCGAACATCTCAGAGGAATTTCTGGAATATCTGAGTCTTAGACCCAGATGTTGTGTCTTCTGTGGCTCCTTCTCCTCGTGTGCCAGCCAGGCCCACCCCAGCTGGAAGAAGACAGGGCAGGCTGAACCTGCCCGCCGTCCCCTGGGCACGCCCTGGGAGGCAGAAGCAGGCAGAGTAAAGGGACAGCCTGAGGACAGGAGCAGAGTCTGGGAAGATGTCAGCAGGTCAGGGATACGGGCAAGTTCCCTGCTGGCCGTGGAGCTGCCTAGCCTTCCTTCTGTGTCTCGTTCAAATAACTTCTCCAGGCCTCAAGAAGGTTCAACAGCCATGGAACCCAACACGCTCTCTTCAACCTTCCCTCCCTGACGGTGGAATGACAGTGGCAGCCAGTCATCAGTCAGGCTGGTCACACACACTGTGCCCCACCCTACGTCATCCTCTGCTCGGCATGGCCTTTCTTTGGTGCTCCCACCGACCCTGAACTTGAGGCTGGTCAACGGTCCGTCTGATCTCAGATCCATTCCCTGCCCTTCCTCTGCGTTGCTCTGCGGACTGCCTTCCCCAGGGTCCCGTGTCCCCTGGCTTCCTGGTAGTTTTGACCAATGGGAAGCACTGGGGGGGAGGGGACCAGGGTATGTCCCTCCCTTCTTCCTGCTCCCTGGGGCATCTCGGGCAGGGATTCCATCTCCACCATGGCGCCCCCTCCTTCTGGGCACGAACTCCCATGGTTTTTACATCTGCGGAGGGTCCTCACTCCCCGGATACCAATCCCTCCTGCTTTGTTCCTCAGGCCCTAAGGGCAGCAGTAGCTTCCTGCTCTTCCGTACACCTGGGCTGCCCCTTCTTCTCCCCAGTCACCTGCTTGACAAGTTCCCTGTATTCAATTCCTGCTGTTGGGAAGACCTAAAGCAATTCCCATTTCTTGGCTGGAAACAGACTAATCCAAATCCACTTTACAGATGAAGCCCGAGTGGAGTTCGGAGACGTTAAGGAAGAAGGTTGGGGCATACCAGTAAAGACAGTAGCAGCCTAGAGCCTGAGGCCAAGTGTGCCTCCCACGGTGGCCACCCTGACGCCCTCAGAGCTGTGTCCGTGTTGGCAGACGTGATGATGGAGGATGTTGACAGCCAGTGAAGATGAAATCAGCTAATATCTCTAACATGTCAGCTAAGCAGAAAGACGGGCATATGGTCACACGACGAACGACTGGCAGAAATGGGATCCAGATTTCCTCTTCAAGGCTCACTCCCCCATACCAAGTAGCTTGAATCAAGTTGTTCCTGGGTTGGATGCCCCTAAGGGACTTCCCAGCCCAACCTCGCAGATGGGATCCTTTCCCCAGAGATTTTCCCAGGGGTGTTTCCTCCCAGCCATTGCCCCCCACATGGAGCTGACCTCCCACATTCCCACTGGAGAATTGCCACTTTGTCCCACCCAGTTCTCATGGTGGGGGGGGGGGGCCGCGGGGGGAAGGGGAACAGAGCCCAGGCACGGTTGCAGAACGGACCACAGCCTCTTTGACGTCTGGTAGCCAGGAGGGCTGCCCAAGACCCCAACACAATGGCCTTAGGTTGCCATGCCCAGGAGCCTCCTGGGTCAGCCCAGAGGTGTTAGTAAGTGAGCTCTGCCACCAGCCCTGCCAGTCTGAGGACAATGGTCCTCACTCCCCACCTCGAGGAGCCAGATCTCCAGTTCCCCTGTTAAGACTGGCCTGACCACTCACCAGTGAGGGACAGGCTACAGCCTGGGAGCATAGAGTCTCAAACACTGCCTTGGCTTCCCTAGGATCAGATGCCTCAGGCCCCGGGACTCCGAGCATGGTGTGTAATGAAGTCCGATCTCCACTTGTGTCCTCTGGGAGATATCCTTCTCTGCCCCTCCGTGCTGAAGCCTCTGCCATCCACCAGCAGCTTCGGGAAAGAATCTCAGGGATCCACCAGAGACTTGGACCCAGGAAGGGAGGATCTTGGAGCATACTCAGCCCTCTAAGGCCAGGGCATCCCGGAGAACACCCTGGAGTAACTGCCCCTTCAAAACAGCCCCATCTGGAGCCTCCCAGATGGTTTGCTTCCACGAGCGGGTCCAGGTCCCAAGAGCAGCTTATGCATATGATGACTGACATGATTGTTCATTCATCGAAACTGTCATGAGTTCCAACAGCACATGCCCCGTAATGGAAGAAATGCTGCCCCCATATTCTGCAGGGGGCTACACTGCAGAAAAGCACGGCAGGCTCAAATCCAGCCCTTTATGAGCTGAGGAGTTTTCATTATTTTGTTACCTTTTAATATTATTCTAAAAATCACATCCTCTTCAGTAACACAGGAATACAGTTAGAAAGCTAATAATCTCCCTTAACTTTCAGAGGAACCTCTATGTTAATAACCTGGTATAGTCATATGTACTTTTTACTATATTTATAAAGCATATTCAGGGTTTGAGGTTTGGGGAAATGGGTTGTTCCATTTTGTTTTCTGCTTTTGTTTTTACAAAAAAAAAAAAAATGGGATCCCATTATCTAGATTACAAATTGCTTTTCTCAGCCAACAGATCATACATTGCCCTCCTATCTGATTCTTTCCAAGAGCTGTATCCCATGCAATATCACAACATATTCAACCATCGCCCTGTTAATGAGTGGAAAATACACTTCTGCGGCGCCCACCACCGACACTGGGACGTTTTTGTGTTCTAGCAGTTAGCATTACTCAAACCCAGGAGCTCTCCAAGTATGGTACCAGACCAACCAGCAGCAGCAGCAACACCTAGGAAGTGGTTAGAAGGGCAAAATCTGGGCTCAAGAAGCTCCGGCAGTGGGGTGTAAGAGTTGTCCCGGCAGTCCGTGTTTTAACAAGCCCTACGGGTAATTCTGATGCATGTTCCCATTGGAGACCCACAGCCTGCAAGGACCACGCCCATTTGTTTGCCCTCCGCAAACAATTGCAGCAATCCCCAGAGTGTTTTCTCTGAGGGTAAGAAGCCAAGAAGTTTCTAGATGTGCAAAGTTAGATGAGGTATGCAAGCAAGCTACCCAAATGTCCATTAAGTGGTGAACTCATTCCTTCACTTTTCCGGGATGCCTTGAACTCATGGGTACAGACATAAGCAGACATATGCCCCCATCTAACATATTCAGAAAAACAGGGACAAGCAAATTTTCCCTGAATGGCCTAGATGCCTGATGGGGTTCTTCCTTAGGTGCAAAGAGATCGTAATTGGTGAGTTCCGTCTGCAAGAGACCAACCATCTGGAACGAGAAGAAAGAATAACAGTGCCCAAAGTCGCTCTGCTCGTCAGCACCTCTGACGCTCGATTTTTGTTTCTCGAAAGCTGCGGGGATACTAAAACCTACCTGCCGGGCTGTTGGTCCCAACTGTACTTTGTGGCTCCCCAAGTGAAGACTGTCTAACAGCTTAGTGTCCAGCGCATCTCTGTGACAGTCGAGCATGAAGCGATGAGAGGAATTCGTGAGTTACCTCGGGAGAACGCCACTAGCCTAAGCTGCCTTCCTCTCAAGAGTTAGAGCTTGTGTCCCTGCTCTGCTCTGTAAGAAGGCCCTGGGAGGCAAGGTTGGGTGGGGGTGAGGATGGTGTGTGTGTGGGGGGGGTCTCCATTCAGGAGTTATGAATGAAAGGTGTAGAGGTTGGGGAAAGGGGGTTCAAACTTTCAAGGGCATCAGAATCCCGTGGGGGCTTATTAGAACACGGATGGCTGGGCGCCCACCCGGGAGTTTTCAGATTAAGGAAATCCAGGGGGGTACCTGGGAGTCTGCATTGCTAACATGTTCCCAGGGGATGCCGGTGCTGCTGGCCCAGGGCCCACACTTTGAGGACCACTGGGTTGCAGTAATGCCACAGCTCTTGTAACAAACAAACTCCAAAATGTCCATGGCTTGTCGCAGTGAAAGTTTATATCCCACCAGGTAACTGTGCAATCCGGGTGCTCTTGGGTGGGGGTGGGGGGACTGCTCCACTCAGTCACATGCTGGAGGCCCTGCCAGAGTCATCGTTCCCACGCCTATGCCATCGGCAAGGACTTGTGGTCAGCCCCACCTTATGCAAAAGGACCTGGGAAATATAGTCCTTGGGTGGACGGTTGCTTCTCCGTAGCAAGCCGCTTCCTCCCAGGCTGTGCAAGCACAGCACGAGCCAAAGGCCACTGCTGCACATGGCAAGTGTTTTCCCATCTCCGAGCCCTGGCCTGGCCCCTGGGAAGTGGGTTAGCCCAGCCCCAGCCCCAGAGCTGAAACTCTCCTCCCGGCAGAGCACACCGCGGCAACAGTGGGGAAGAGGAGCAGGGGCTCCAGAGAGATGGCAACAAGCCTCGTCCCCTCCACTGGGCCCTTCCCAGTGACAGGGACATAAGCTCACCAGTGTCTCCACCGCTGGCCCTGTCCTCTCAGGGTGCAGTGTGATACGGCAGAACCACGGGCTTGCAGTCAGATGGAAGAGCCATCACTTACCGTAGTGTGACCTTGGGTCTCCCCGATCCTGGCGTTTGCTGAGTACCTGCCACCTGGCAGCCCCATTTAAACCCCACCGCTCCAAGTCACTTTGCATGCAGACGAATGGCTTCCGTGCCCAGCTGTGCATTAAAAACCCTTGGTGAGCTTTAAAAACATGTAAAGCAAAAGCTTATTTTAAAATATTACGTTGGGCACCTGGGTGGCTCAGTTGGTTAAGCGACTGCCTTCGGCTCAGGTCATGATCCTGGAGTCCCAGGATCGAGTCCCGCATCGGGCTCCCTGCTCGGCAGGGAGTCTGCTTCTCCCTCTGACCCTCCCCCGTCTCATGCTCTCTCCTATCTCATTCTCTCTCTCAAATAAATAAATATCTTAAAAAAATAATAATAAATAAAATAAAATAAAATATTACGTTTACCCTAAAGTTCTAAATCACTTGGCAACAAAGGAAGTCATCTTCAGACCCAAAACTCACACTAGGTGATGTAAACAAGAACAGCCACTGGAGGCCAATAGACCTTGGCTGGTGGGGGTGCTATGGCGGGTTTACCCAGAGGGAATCTAGCTAAGCTGGGACCAAGTTTAACCCTCCCTGCCTAGTTTGGAGTTAGCTTAGGCCCCAGGAGACCTCTTGCGTGAGATGTGGAAGGTGGAAGTGAAGCATCAGCGGGCAGATTCTGTTGAACCTCAGAAGATCTGCAGGGTCTGGGGGGCTGTTGGGGCGCAGGCATGTTGTTGCTGGTCTGCGGGCTCACCTGGGTGATGTGGGGCAGCGCCCAGACCACACCTCCCCCGGCCCCCAATCAGCTCTCCTCCCCCAGCTTCCCCAAGTCTTAAGCCTGGAGCACTTTGAGCTCTATGACCCAGGACATCAGACTCCGCAGCATGTCATTTACATCACTGAAGTTGGGGACCCACACGTCCTTCTGTGTTCCAGCTTGGATTCCATTTGTCCCTGCTCTCTGCTCACGGCTGTCTTTCCCTCTTGACTGCTCGCCTGTCGACTTCAAACATAGATGCAACCCCCCGAAGACTGTTTACTCCGCTCCCACCATCGTGTGGACCAAATCCTCAATTCCTGGCTTCATATCCCTCACTCTTAGTGGTTTTGCCTCTCTGCTTAGAACTTGATAGTTGCTTTTAACATTCTCATTTAATTTCCACAACCGCCCATAAGGAAGTCTTGTTGATCCCATTGTAGAGATGGGCAAAATGAGGATCAGAGAGGCTAAGCCATTTGTCCAAGATCCCACAGCCAGGGAGGGGGAAGGGGGGATGGGACTTGAACCCGGGCCTCTTGAATTCCAAAGTGCTCTCCACCACATGGTATGTTGTGGCCCCATGAGGTAGTCAACACTGGGTTCCTGCCTGTGGCTGTGCCCGGATCCCCCCTCCCGCCCTCCTCGCTCTGGGGGAAGGGTCTTCCTCAGTCAGGGTTTGCTACCTGCAGAGAGCAAATGGCCGCTGTCTTCCCTTCGCCTTTGCCCTTTCAGCTCTGGCCGGAGTTCCAGGTGGACTAATTATACCATTTCATGATAAATCAGCTGGAGAGGGGAAAATGCTTTCTTGGAAGATTCTAAATGTAACTCAAAGCCCAGAAGAGTACCTCCTTCAAAACCGTTCTGCTTTTGTGTAGAGGACGCATAGGGATGAGAGATGGAGCTCCCGCGGGGAACAGGTGCAGAGGCCTGCCTGTGAGAGAGGCCCGGGAAGGCGGGCAGGAGACACGGGCAGGAGACAGGTCAGGTGGAGAGCAAGACCGAGGGGAAAGGAGCAGAACAGCAAAGACGTGTCCTGGAGACAGAGAGGGAGAGGGAGGGAGGAGGCAGAAGAGAAAACAGAGAAGGAGTCAGACGCAGTAGAAATAGAAAACAGAATAGAAGGGGAGCAACAGGTACAGGGAAGGTGATAAAGCTGGAGGAAGGAAAGAGAATACAGCAAGGAGTGCGAGCCAGAGACCGAGACAGAGAGAGAAAAAGGGAGAGACAGAGGAAGACATGCCGGTCAGGATCCTACCTAGTCCCACTTCCTCCTGGCCCCAAGCTCCCCAGGGAAGGCTGGGGAAGGAGGGGCTGCAGGGCTCCCAGCCTGGCGCAAGGGACACTGGCCACGCTGGACGCACCTCCCGAAGACAGCACCTCTGAGTCGGCTCCTTTCTTCCCAGCGCCACCTGCCCCACCTCTGGGGCTAATAGTCCAGGGATGATTACAGAAAGCCTGCCCGACTGGCGATTTACGAGCCCGGAGAGAGCTCGGCTGCGGGAGGGGTGGGCAGACACGAGGAGGGAGAATGGTGGCCGCCACCCACTGAGATGGCTCCTGGAGGTTTCCTCCACCCGGAACAGGCCTTCCTCGGACACCCACAGACAAAAGGTGTCTGAGGCCCCAAGAGATAAAGGGAGGTCTGTCCAGACTGAAGCCTGGGCCACAAAGTCAACTCGTCCTTCATTCAGACAATGGTTTTACTCTTCTACCAAGCCCTCCTTCTAGCAACCCCTCCATCTTTCCACTAAATATTTCACCCATCTTCCATCTTTTCCACCTTTTTGCCGATCCTTCTTCCCATCTGCCAATACTTTCTCCCGTCTGATATTTCCTCCACTGAGCCACCATCTTCTATTTACCTACCTCTACCCATCTGCCAAATCACCAATCCATCAAAAGCTCCATGATTCAGCCCACTCCTCGTCCATCCACCAACTGCTCTACCCAGCTGCCAGCCCCTCTTCCACCCACCCATCCTTCCTCATTGACCAACTTCCCCACCTCGCCACCAATTCCCCCAGCCTCCACCATTTCTGCTACCCATCTGCCAGCCCCTACATTCTTAATTCAGCCCTCATCTCTGCCAGCCTTTCTGCATCTGATATTCCCTCCCCCTGTGCACCGCTCTCCACTTAGCTTCCAAACTCCTCCATCCATCCACCCACAAGCCCTCCACCCATCGGCCCACTTCTCCATACATTTGCCAACCCTGCCCTTCCTCCAACTCCCCACCTACTAGCCCCTCTATCCCTTTCCCAATCTTCTCTCCACCCTCCAAATCTCCAGCCAACCCCTCTGTATGTTTATGACCCATCCTTATCTATCCCTACACCCACACATCAATCCTTCCATTCATACACAGCCCTCTCTCCATCTCTGCATACAACTCCTTCTTTAATACCTACCCCCATCCACCATCCCAGCCAGCCAGCCAGCCAGCCTTCCATTAATATGCTAACCTCTTCCTACAATGCTTACCGCTTCCCCCAGCAAGCAAACCCTCAACACTTCAGCTACCTCTCAGTGCACCCACTAACTGCACAAAGGTCCCAACCCAGCCCTTAGGGTGGCGCAGTGAAAAGAAAATGGATTTGTAGAACATGCATGCCTGGGATGTAATCCTGGTTTAGCACACACTGGCAATGTATCTCCGTTCAGTGCTACCCCTGCATGGTCACAGCCTTAGGAGGGTCTTCGAGGCCACCGAAGAAGCTGGACAGAGTAGGAAGGGAAGCGGGAGAAAGGTGCTCTCACCTCCCTTAAGGATGCTGATGAAGTTAATTACAGCCATCCTCACACGCTCCCAGCTAACTGGACAGTACAGAGGAAACCTCACCCCACTGATTTCTGCCCTGGCCTGTCCTGCCTGCCCTGATGGGACACATCCAGGCCACAGGCCCCTCCTCTGCCAGAGCCTTGGGGCTCTGAACTGAGTCCAAAGACTCTGAATAGGCAAAGTCATGTGGGACCAAGGCCTGGGGTTGCAGGTGGCCCCAACACCACAGTTAGCCACTCAGACCTATATGATACCATCCATCCTTTCGAGTACAAGCCAGTCTGAAAACAGATGACTTATGGACTGGTTTAGACCCAGGACAGACAGACTGCAGGTAACACAGAGTGGGACAACTACATCAAACCCGGGTATAGGCTAAGGAATGAACAAGATCTGCATTTGCATTCTTGTTGCACTTCCTAGCTGTGTGACTTTCCCAGATCACTTAACCTCTCTGAGCCACAGTGTCCTCATCTGTAGAATGAGGGTCAAAAAAGTTCCTACGTACTGCATAGGATTGTGATTAAAGATATGCACACATCGAGGTAGCCCCTGACACACAGTAGGCCCCCGTCAAAGATGGGGTTACCTCCCCCTCACATGCACTGGCCCTGGGGGCTGAGGCCTGGGTTTCCAGGTACAGAAGGGAGAGCAGGACACATTTCCACCCCAGCTGAGGCTGCCTTGGCCACAAAGCTAAACCTTCCCCCTAGAGCTCCTTGTATCAGCATTTCCACTGAAAAGTCTCCATTTTCAGGGAATTTTGAATGCCTGGAAAATTTCACTATGGGACAAACCTTGGCCAGAGCCAGAAACAAATTTTTTTTGTAAATTCAGCCCTCCCTTTTGGCATGTGGCGGCTTCTCGCCAAAACACCAGCTGACAGGTCAGTGTGTGAGTTTCTTTGACTTGGGTTTCCAAAGCAGAGTTCAGCAAGTGATCAGTCTAATTGCTTTTGATATCTAGAAAAGCTAATTAAGGTAATAATACTTGGCACTTGTATAATAATAATAAATATAATGACCCTTTATATGTAAGGAGCGTCTTTCATCCAAGGATCACAAAGCCTTTACAAACATTAATTAATCCTCACAACTCACCTGTGAGGTAGGTGTAATTAGCCCCATTTTATAGCTGGATGTATTGAGGCACAGATAGGGTAAGGGGTGTGACTGAGATCACACACTGCATCTACTGCCAAGACTAGGATGGCTCTGAAAATTCCAGAAGCCACACTAAGAGTTCCCCGAGCTCTCCTGCCTTTGGACTATCTTGGGGAGTTTCCCCAAGATCCAAAGCTTTCCTTGACCAACCACAGAGAAAACCAGAATGCCAGGACCACCCCTGGCTGGGTGGCCTTGAGTTGGCCTCTTCCCCTCTCTGAGCCTCTATTTCCTTTCCCATAAGCCAAGAGGTTGGGCCCGTAGCCCCAGTGTCCAGTTCCCCCTTGCTTGTGATCCCATTTCTGGCTTCACTGGCAAGTTTTCCCAGCCTTGAAGCCACCAACAAAGACCCAGGTTCAGCCAACATCCCATAAGAGTTGGGTAGCCATATTTCACAAGTAAAAATACAAGACACTGAGTTAGATTTGAATTTCGGAAAAACAACAAATCATGCATTAGTGTAAGTATGTCCCATGTAATATTGGGACATACTTACAGTAACATGTGATTTCTCATCTATCTGAAATTCAGATTTAACTGGGCATCCTGTATTGTATCTGGCAACCCTGCTTCTTGCCACTGTGTGCCAGGCTTCAGGTGGACGTGCTCATATTCCTAATGTCATGTAACCCTTAGCCTTGCCCTGGGAGGCAGGACTACTATTCTCTGGATCCTCCACTGACACCCCAGAGACTCTCCAGTGCCTAGAAAACAAAGTGGGAACCCCTTGATGGAAACCTTCCAGGCCCTGCAAATGTCACCTCCAAAACCTCTCCAGCTTCATGCTGGCCCCAGGGGTGCCCATCACATGTTCATCTAAGCTCAGAGTCATTAGCAGGGCCCTGCACCCAGCATCAAACCTTGTCTCTGCTGGGTCTCCAGCCTGGACCTCTCCTGCTCCCTCCACCCAGAGGCATACCCTTCCTCTACCTTCTGGAAAATGTCTACATCATCTGCAAGACTCTGTTCAATGTCGCCATCTCAAGGAAGCCTTCCCTATACTGTTATATTCATCTGCTATATTCATATCTGGGCTCCCACAGTCCCCAGTGTGTGTGTGTGTGTGTGTGGTTATGTTCTCTGAACTCCGACCACACCAAACACCCTCATCACCAGCACACCCAGTGCTATTTCTTTTTTTTTTTTTAAGATTTTTATTTATTTATTTGACAGAGAGAGAGACAGCGAGAGAGGGAACACAAGCAGGGGGAGTGGGAGAGGGAGAAGCAGGCCTCCTGCTGAGCAGGGAGCCCGATGCGGGGCTCGATCCCAGGACCCTGGGATCACGACCCGAGCCGAAGGCAGACGCTTGGTGACTGAGCCACCCAGGCGCCCCCCCCCCCCCCGTGCTATTTCTTGGCCGCATGTCTTATTACATGCTATTCCCTCTGCCTGGAATTCCATCAAACACCTTCCAAAATTGATCAAGTCATTCATCTATTTAACTAATATTTAACTAATATTTATTAAGTACTTGCTATGTGTCCACCTTATAATCCCCACCCTCATGAAATTAACAGTCTAGTACAGAGGTCAGCAAACATTTTCTATAAACGTCAGATGGTAAATATTTTAAGCTTTACAGGCCATAGGGTCTATGTCACAGCTATTCAACTCTGCCATTGCAGCATGGAAGCAGCCGTAGAAAATATATAAACAAATGGGTGTGGTTGTGTTCCAATAAAACTTTATTTACAAAGACAGACAGCGGGCCGCATTTGGCCCACAGGCCGTGGTTTACCAACTCTTAGTCTAGTGTCAGAAACAGATATCACACAAATAATACCTAATAACTATGAATAACAAACTGTCTTAAATGGTGTGAAGGCAAAGGTTCTACTCAAACTCCTCCTCCCCCATGAGGCCTTATAGCAATGGCCCTTCCTCTCTGCTCCCACAGCCCTGGGTTTAGAGCACGTATCTGTGGTCATTCAAGGCAGGAACCTCTTTTTTCAACCCAGAGGCCTTGGACCCACCACTGATACTGCTCCTAATCCTGCCTGAGATCACCCACTGGCTGGCAGCTGGGTGGGTGCTGGGCTCCCAGACCTGGGCCCCTCCCTAGCAGAGGGGAAGCTCTGGACAATCCTATTGCCGCTCCTTCCGATGGCCCACTTCTGATTCATAACCCAGGCTGAGTGGGACCGGGAATCTTATTTCATAGAGAGTACAGTGCTCATATATTTGAGTGTAAAGTATTACATTTATCAGCCAAAGAAAGACGTATACATAAGCACACACACGGACACAAATACCTGATTCGCATGTACACCGAGAGCACTCACATCCAAACTAGGCACAGACAGGTATATCTAGAGACACATCGACCCTGAATTCTTGTCTCTCAGCCATGCGCACACATACACGTATATGTGTGCGTGCATGACACACTACACATGCGTGTGCACAACTATACATGGGTGTGCACACATACTATACACATGCACCTGCACACGCACACACACGCACGCACGCGCGCACACACACACACGCGCGCACGCACGCGCACACACACTACACTCTCATATCCTGTGAAATCCAGCCCCACCATGTGTCTTGCAGGAGGAACTGGCCATGAAAATCCCAGCTTTGGCATCTCCGGGCTGCCAGCTCCGTTTGGGTTCCTGCTGCCAATCTCAGCTCTGAGGAGGGCCACAGGAAGTTCCCCGTTTCCCTGGCTGCCAATTTCCGGCCACCTCTGACCCCCCAGCGCCGGAAACTCCCCCTGCTTCCTGTGAGCCCCCGGAGCACTCTGTACCCACCACTGCGAGCAGGCGTGTGGTGCAAGGAGATAAAGAGTGGCTCGGTGTCCCCACGGCCGCAGCCAAGGCGGCTTCCTTGGCCTCCCCTGGGTGTCAGGGCCCAGAGCGCCAGGACCGCCAGGGCCTCCACGGAAGGACCTTGGGCTGAGCCCAAGGTCGGAATGTCCCCATTATCTGAAGGACACTGACAGCTTTCCTGCCCTGCTTTTCCCAACACATCCAGCAGCCTTGAGGAACTCACCACCCTCCGGCCCCCGCCGCCCCCCGCCGCCATGGCTCCCTGCAGCCCACGCCCACTGCTTCCATGGCTCCTACTGAGCAACCCCCTCCAGCCTCTGCCACCTTCCTGGTGGGGAGCTGGTGGGACAGATGGCAGTGATGAAGAAGTTGATGAACCAACTCCCAGGCTCTTTGTTGAACTGGTCAGCAGGATTTGGGCCCCCTGTGGTGTCTTCATACTAAATCATTCATTCATTCATTCATTCATTCATTCATTCATTTAAAACACATGTGTTAAAGCTGTGCCTGGTGCTAGGGATTCAACGGCGGATAGGCAAGGGTCACTGGTCTCAACGCAGGGATCAAAACCTAGGTACCAAGGGAGCCCCCTCACATGGCCTGCTGCAGTCAAGAAGTCTTCGCAGAGCGAGTGACATTGGACTTGAGTCTAAAAGGCCAAAGAGAATGTGTATGGAAAAGCAAGCTAGACAAGGCCAACAACAAGCCCAGACGGTCTGGTGCATGATGGGTGCTCCAGAAATGTCTGTTGGTGGAATGAAGGAAGGAATGGGTGGTCACTGGAGGCATTCAAGTAGGGAAGTAACATTGACTCTTGTCGATAAATCATACTTTCCACTGTGGCTGGCGATCCCCGGGACTCTGCCTCTCACAGGAGGGCCTCTGATCAGGATGGATGTGCCGTCTCCCATGGGTTCACTGCCCCGTGGACTCCCTGTGCCCCGTGCCCACCACATACCTCCACATGGACACATAGCCGTCACGGGGCTGAAGATGCGCCTGCACATGGGTACCTGGAACGTGCAAGGCAGCCACAGGTACACAACTGTGTGTGGTCCTTGTCCACATGTCTAAGAATGATAATCATAGCAAACGCTTTTATCACACATTCCCACGAGCCAGGCAGCCGGGCACTGGCCTATGTTCAGTTACTAACCCAGTGAATCCAGCCCCCTAAGGTAAGAACAGCCATGGTCCCCATGTTTAACAGATAAAGAAAGTAAGGCATGGAGATGTGAGTCATTTGTCCAAAGTTATACAGTTAGGAAATGGCAGGGCTGGGATTTGAACCACACTATCTGATCCCAGGGTCCAGGCTCTTATCATCAAAGCAAAGCCGTCCCATGCCTCCGCCAATTCCAGCCTCCCTCCACCACTGTCCTTCCACACTCCGCCCATCCATGTTATACTCCAGCCACACTGAACCCGTTGGGGTCCCCCAAACACACAATTCCCTGCCACACTCATCTCTTTGGTGTGTTCCCTCCCATGATTCTCTATGCTATGTACCTCCCTATGAGATCTATTGTTATTATTTGTTTACCAAACATTTGTTAAGCACAGATCATGGTCAGACCTTACTGCTAAACATTTTACATGCATTCTTTGGTTCAGTGCTCACTGCAACCTTAGGAAGGTTCTGTTATTAGCCGCATTTTACAGATGGCTAAAGTGAGGCACACAGTGGTCAGGTCATTTGCCCAAGGTCACAGACTGGCAGAGCTTGAAATAGACCCAACCTATCTTGACTCATGAGCCTCTGCCGTTAATCTCATCTTGGACTGCGTCCTGCTCAGTTTTACCTGCTGCATCTGAGAGGTAAGTTTTAGGGGCAGGAGGAAACCATGGGAAGAAAGAGGAGGAAGAGGAAGAGGAACCACATGGGAGCAAAATGCAAAGCTTTGGCCCTTACAAATCCTGAGTGTGGGGGAGGTGGGGGGTGGAGCAACCTTGCAAACTTTTTACCCATATTTTATTGTGAATAGTTTGGAAATATTTAGAAATATGGAAAAGTTGAAAGAATTGTGACATGAACACTCATAAGTCCACCACCTAAATTTGGTGATCAGCATTTCACTATGCTTGCATTTTTGCCTATCTATCCATCTTGCTGGCCATCGATCCACTTAAAAAGGGATCCACTCTGCAGACAAGGCTGAGCTCCCCTGGGAAAATCACTGCAGTGATTTGGGGTTTTTAGTGGGGCCAAAGAGCCCACACACAGTTCACATGTCCACACACAGGTCTGCATATATGCAGGAGTGTGTCCACATGTACACACACACATGCACACACACAAGAATAAGGACACAAGGCATAAGGAAAGCTCTGGGATTTGGAAGGGGGGGCACCTCAGTTGGTCAGTTAGCCAGTTCCTTCCCATCCACCATCCCCACAGGGGACAGCCAAGCCTTCGTGTGGCCCCGTCCAGGCCACCAGGAGCCACCAGGGCTGAGTCTGGGGGTAGGGTGTTTCCCTAATTGGCTCGTTCACCCAGCAGAGGAAACAGTCCCTGGCTTCAGCCTCCAAATGACAGGAAACGCCATGGAGGGCTACTTGGGCAGTAATTACTACTTTGAGAAAGGAGGGAAAAAGCTGAGGGGGAAACGTTCCAACTCAAATAATCTGCTCTTTGGGGGATGGGAGGACATTTCAAGGAAAAGACATTTTGAAAAGCCTTCAATCAATCTGACAAGCAATTATCTGCTTAGCTGCTGGTACAAATCCCCCAGTGAGGGCTGGTGCCCCTCCCAGGAAAACAAGAGCCCCCGACTGACACTCAGCACCCCCCCAACCTCCACGCCGCCCCCCAGCAGCCGGGTGGGTGATTGGAGACAGATCCTGCCTGGGAAACCTCAGGTTCTGGGGGCAGCGAGTGGCTCTAGGGGAGTGGCTCTAGGGGAGCCTATTTCCCTCCACCTTTCACACCCACGTGTAAACACACACTCACACACACTCTACCCAGCGTGACTACATGCCCTGCCCCGCGTGTTGTGGAATAAGCCTGTTTCAAACAATCTCTATTTCCCCAGGCAACCAGAAGCATTCTCACATTTCATTCATTCACTCAACAAGCATTTTTCTCAATGAGAAAATTCCCTAGGACATCAGATGAGAGGACTAGAGACACCCATGGCCTTCAGAATACAGTTGGGGAAGGGACTCATTGTCATTGCTTTGTGGCTCTAACCCAGTTTGGGGAAGCAGCACAGAGGACCGGAGAGAGCCTGGCGGTGGCCGGGCAGGAGAGCTGAATCCAGACCCAAGTAGGCAGAGAAGAGCTGCCGGCCCCTTCCAGTCTCGAGCCCTTTGAAGTCAGGCTCTCAGGCTGGGGCAGGGGCTGGGGGTCGTCTCCTTTCTCCTCTGCCAGCCCCAGCCCCAGCCCTCCTCCTCTGATTGCCCCCTCTCCCAGGCCCTGGCCCTCCCTCTTGCTCAGAGAATCCTGGCACTTATCTCTGGTACAAGCCAGGCAGGACAGAGAGCGGGTGGATTTGGCCACTGTCCTCCCAGGGAAGGGTCTTGCCCGGCAGTCCTGAGAGGACCCCAAGAATGAACCCTCAACAGCAGACAGTGGGGGCCTGACCGGCTAATCCCCCTTCCCCGTGGCCCTTCACACCTCTCCACCTGGGCACCCCTTCTGTCTCTCCCTCTGTCTCCCTGTCTCTCCAACAGTGCACACATGTGTGCGGGCTTCCCATCAACCTCCCCAGCCACCTGTGAGGTTCAGAGACTGTGCTCCAACAGGTGATGTGACCCGCCCATAGTCACACGGTTATTAGCTGAAGGGTCAGAATTTGAACCCAAGTGTTGCTAACGCCAGTATCCATGCTGTTAACTACTTTGAAATACCAACAGCCTGAATGAGATTCACATTTAACACAGAGCAGGCGTTCCATCAATTTTAGCCATTCTCATATCTATTATTGTCCACCTCAGAACCCAAAGAGGGTCACGTTGGCAAAGCCGGGGGCGCCGAAAGGTTATACGTGCAAACGGGGACCGTGCGTTTTCTACTTGGACCTCAGGTACAGACCGGGAACTAAGCTGCCGGTGGGCCCCAAGCAGGGTTTAGAACAGAACAACTCATTCCAGCTCCAACCCTGGGGGCCAGAGTCTGCTGGCCAGGCGCTCAGGCCCCGCCTGACGTTGCAGGCCCAGGATGGGTGCTCTTGCTTCCCTCCAATGTCTGCTACCTGAAAAGGGAGGAGCCCCCCCCGCCAGACAGCACCCATCACACTCACACTAACCGCTCCCCACGCTCTGGGACACACGTGGGACACGTTATCTCCCAAGGCCATCACAGGGAGAGGAACACGGGTGCGGATGGAGCAAAATGATCCTGCTCGCCTGGCCCGGGAGGGAGGCGGCTGTTTGCTCTCCCAAGACATTTCATTTTGCCTTCGGTGTTTGGCAAGACATGTCCGATATATTGGCAGGCACATGGCTCACCGTGTCCCCATGAGGACACACCCTCGTGTTTTATGACCAGAACCACTCAGGTACGGGATGAGCCCCAAGTTAAACCCAACTCCCTAAAGCAGAAACTCCCTGCTTGCAACAGAGCTGGGGAAGACATCCAGCGATCCGTCCATCCGTCGATGCATCCAGTTCATCAGCATTTCTTGACTCCTACCTGTGCCCAGCCCTGTGCTAGACACTGGAGGTGCGGGGCCAAGTAAGACCCTGCTCCTTCCCTTCAGAATTCGAGGTCCAGACACAAGGACAGGGAAGATGATGCCATTCGGAGGTGCAGCCTAGCAGAGTGGAAGTTTCGGGAACATGCAGATTCAGGCTCTGTCCCATCGTAACAGAGCGAACTTAGCGAGTTACTGACCTCAGCAAGCCCCAGCCTCCTCCCAGGGGAGCGGGGATAATGGGCGTACCTCCCTCCTCTTGTTGCCAGAACCATGACACGGGAACTATGTGTAAAATGCTGAGCACCGTCTTGGCACATCGAGACGCCCGGTAAGTCAGCCGGCCTTATTTGTTCTTGCCTTCTGTGAAACGCACATAATGACACTCCGCCCGGCTGCCTTCACAATGTCCCTACCAGACATGATAACACGTGGGGAGGGTGTCTTATAAATGACAAAGTGTTTATCACTCACTCTTTGCAGCAAATTTCCCAGGAGTGCCTGTCATGTGCCCTGGCAGGTGCTGGGGATGGGGGAAGGTGGCCCAGACGTGGCCGAAGTTTCCGGCAACCCCTGGGAAGGAGGGCCAACCTGTGACCAGGCAATCAGAGGTCTGGTGTGACAAGAACAGCAATGAAGGTTTCCACAGGGGAGGGCAAAGGAGGGAGTCATAGCTAGCCGGGGAGGTCAAGCAGGCTTCCTGGGGGAAGGGGGCTAGCGTTGGCACTGTGAGGATGAGTGGGCACGAGTCTGAGCGAGGTGCTCATTCTCTGGTTAGGGAGTGAGCATGCCTGGGACGGCACAAGACAGGGGGACCCAGACAGGTTTTGCTCCTTACACATCGAACGCACAGGAGCTCTGAGGACAGCAACCTGAGAAGCCTTCATTCGAACCAAGAGGAGGAAAGGCTATCCAAGGGTAGCTTGTGAGCCTGAGTGGAGAGATAGAGCACGCTGCAGGACAGGGAGGACACCAGCCAGGCCCAGCCGGACATCAGCCGGGGAGGGCCAGACCCAGCCAGGAAGCTGAGGGGGCAGGACGTGTTGCCTGGGTTCCTTGATGTCCCTCAGCCCACAGTGATCCTGGGTCGGGCCCAGCAGGGATGCTCAGTTCTGGGCGGGGTTATGGGACTCAGTCTGGGATGGCCAATCCAAGCACCACAAGACCCTGCCTGCAAACTCCTCTCCCTGTGAAGTTCTGCCAGATCAGTCTTTTTCTGCTTTCTGTAGAAACCAGACTCCACCCACCCACTCCAAATCCCACCCCACCCACCCCACCCCCCCGCCTAGCCCCACAAGCATCCTATCACCTCCCCAAGTCCCCAAACCACTTACGCTGTCACTAGGACCTAATGTAAGTCACAGGGGAAGCCCTTGTCTGACATCCTCCCCAGGAAGCCACATTAGCAACTTCATTAATCAGGGTCAGGTTTGTGCTTCTTTTGTCTGCTGTAACCATTTGTTTATTTCAACTTTGGCAACAGCCCCGGTTTATTACAACTCTTGCTGTCTGACAGCGAAGAGAAGATACTTGCCTTTCACCAGAGCTCGAAGGAGTGGCATTCTTGCATTTGTAGCAAGAGACTCATCTTATTCAATACACCAAAAATGTCAGATAATGTTTAAAAGAGAATGCAAATCCATTAATACACCTAATATATATATATATATATATATATATATATATATATGCACATCTTTCATCCACAAAGAAATGCAAATGAAAATAAAATAAAAAGGAATAACAGTGTATCCCATAGCAAACAAAATTATAAACACCAACACCTAATGCTGGTGAGATTGCCCCCGAAATTGCTAAACAGGCAAACTTTGCTGGAGGCAAAGTAAATTAGAACAGGCTTTATGGAAAGTAAATTGGAAAATATGTATCACAAACCACAAAAATGTTCCTACCCTGAGACCCACTGATTCCGCTTCTGGGAATTCATCCTAAGGAAATGAGACCAATAAAGAGAAACACTCTGTGGAAAAAAGAAACGTGTTCATTAAAGCGTTATTTAGAATAGGGGAAAATTGAAAGTAAAATTCAACATCAATTTCATGAAGTAATAGGTATGCATTAATATGCTAATCCGGAAGGCCGGAGTGGCAAGCAAAGGTGCTTTCAGACCGTAAGTGCGAAAGCGGCGTTCACGTTTCCCGGTTAGTATCAAGCCCAGCAGTACGCACCCTGGGCTAACATAAAAGTCACTGCTCTTGGGATGCTAGGCTGGTAGCCCGATGAGAAGGATTCTTTTTTTCCCCTCGTTTTCTAAATTTTCAGTTGGGTCATATATGGGTTTTATAGTTTCTTTTAACCGGAGCTAACAAATGATCACGCTTCACAAAAGAACCACAGAGTTTAATGAGACAGCATGGCTTTCACAAGACCCTCTGCCTGTCTGGGCCCCACTTACGTCTTCCTGAAGACCGTCTGCCCCATAAATGTCATGTGGGAAGGAGGCAGACCTGGGAAGGCTTTTTACATCTTTGAATCAAATGCTGTGAGGAAGAATGGACTTGTGGGAAATACTGGTGAAGGATTGTTGAATGCTTAATCCCCACCCACAACCACCCTGCTGGATGGCTGGCAGTATCCCCATTTTACAGATGGGACAACTGAGGCTCGGATGCCCTGGAGACCTGACCAAGAACCACACAGGTGGTAAGGAGTAGAGCAGGGACCCACTCACACCCAGATCCCTCTGCTCCCTTGTCTCTGGTTTTTGTTGTCCTGCTTCTTGATCCACGTTGATGATTCTTCTCAAATGGATATGTTTTCAAAGAAGCTGATTCTTTAAAAGACGCTGGAAGTTGCAGCTTGAAGGGAACTCAAGGAGGCCCATTCAGTCTGCCAGGGAGGACGTGGAAGTAGGACACAGGGGTTGGCTGGTTTTGCTTGAAAGAGGACCGGCAAAGCCAGTGGCTGCAAAACCCACTGGGTCCAAGCATTCCAGAGGAAGGCAACCACGTTCCCAAGAATGTACATCGGCAACCACAGAGATAGGCCCCAGAGAAGAAAAAAGGGCTGGAGGAGCCCCCAGTTGGCTCCCAGTGATGTCATGCCTCCACCCAGAATGCCCGTAAAAAAACGACCTGCCCTGGAGTAACTTTATGGGGGCCTCGGTGTCTGCACCCTTTCTCCTTGGCAGCCAGGCCGGCCTGACGGCTCCTGTTGGCCAGCCCCCCGCCCGCCCCCCTCCCGGCCCCGGGCCTCTTGCAGCCTATAATTACCCACAGTACTGGCTTTATGGGCTCCTGGAGATGGGGAACCAGGCAGCAGGAGGAAGTTCCTTGAAAGGGACCCAGGAATCTTTTCAACAGGGCCTCTCCCCACCCCCCACACGGGGGGCTGGACGCCAGGCCTCCGCAGACCCTCTCCCAGCTCCCAGGCCCTCTCTAACTGGCCCCATCAGCGCACCCCTGCCAACAAGCCCTCGGCTGGTCCCCAGGGACAAAATACAAATTGCTCCCTGTGGCCTCCAGGTCTCTGTGTGGTCTGGGATCTGCCTCACTTCTCACAGCGCCCCTGCTCACCTCCCCCCTTCCTGTCACACCACCCACTTGCCCTGAACCTCCCCAAACCTCAGTGCCTCTGCCTGGAATGCTTACCCACACTTTCTCTGCTCACCCTCCTGAGACGGCTCCTTCCCACTCTCCCTTGAGGCCTCTGTTTACATTTCTCTTCCTTAAGGATCTTTTCTGGATCTCTGTCCCAGTTGGGTGAGGTGCCCCTCTTCTGGGTTCACAGAGTCCCCCAGGCTTGTCCCATGACTTAGCGACAGGAATGAAGGCAGCCAGGAAAGGGGGTGCACCAGGCAGCTCACCCCAGCCGCGAGCTGAGGGTTCACTATGGGCAGTCCTGGGCGAGCTGCCTCACCTGGGGGGAGGAGCGGGCTGTCCACACACCAGTCCCATCGTGTTCGGGGCTTTCCCCCAGCCCAGCCCTCCACCTGCACTGCACTTGCCTCTTCCCTGCTGCCCTGCTCGGTTTGTGGCCGAATTCTGTACTTGGCGCATCGGCACAGCGGGTGGGTCAAAACCGTGTCCGGCTGAGGGTCCCCCAGCCCAGCAGTGCTTCAGGGGTCCTATCGATCGAACAACTTTCCTTATCGGCAGCATCAGCCAGAGGCTCCAAGGGTCCGTCCTGCCCCTGCCATTTCCTCAGGCAGGGACAATAGTGAGCAGAGCCAGGGGCCTGGGTTTAAATCCCAGCTCTACCAATGACTATGTGGCCTTGGGCCAGTTGCTTAACCTCTCTGTGCTTCAGTTTCCTCAACTGTAATAATCCCATAAGGTACGCACGGTGATTAACATTGAGACCAGGTTCAAACGAAATAATGTACGTAAGATGCTTGGTCATCATGAAAATAATTCCTACCCCCTTAGCACACGAGGAGCTGCCTAGAGCCAAACAACTGTTCTTACTGAGCAACCAAGAGAGCCCCGATCCTGAACCTGGGCGGCCCCCTGGTGTGAGCACCTGCTCAATGCCAAGCCCCACGCTAGAGGCAGAAAGCACACCCAACCACTGAGCTGCCACAGGCCTGCTGCGCTCCCCAGCACTTCTAGCCTCATGCGGTTTGAACATCCCCTGTGACAAGAAGCTCACTACTTCACAGGGGAACCAGACCAGTTTTCAGACAGCTCCAGATGGCTAATAGCTGGTGAAGCTTGGCCTCTCAGGGAGCATGGAGCTCTCTTTGGCCCACAATAGCCTCTTGAATATTTGAGGGAGTAATCTGCCTCATCTGGTGGGCCTCTGTCTCCCATGGCAAGGAGAGTGCCCACCCCCATGACTTTGAGGTCTTTCCCCCTCCCTCCCCTGGAGGGATTCCAGTGGAATTCAGTGAGAACCACCCCTGCGGGTTTGGGGGAGGTTCTAATCTGCTCAGAACACAGGTGTCTCTGCCACGCTCAGGACATTGCTTCCATTCATGCACTCAGGACTTGCATTAGCATTTTGGCAGCTCTAACACCATGCGGCCCTGGACAAACCACCACGCAGTTTCTGTGAGTCTCAGTGTCCAGCTATAAAGCGGAATAACACAGACACCTGCCTCCTAAAGCTATCGGTTAAGTGCTGCACGAACAACACAGAGCACAGTACTGGAGAAGCGGTGGGCAGCTTGAGAAGCCAGCTAAGAGCCACAACTGTGCCTGATTCACAGGGATTCTTATCAAACGGGCTTTTTCCCATCTTTGGTCATTCCCCATGACTTCAGGAAGCTGTCGGACCGTAACTGAATAGCTGATCAATATGTGGACTAAGACAGGACCAAAGGAGACCTCCACCAAGACGCAGGGCCCACAGAGCTCCGTGCCATGGGAGTGCTCTGCACACACACACACACCCCCACCCCTCCGTCTCCCCTGTCCCCTGGGCGTGGATCCCCCAAGGCCTGACAGCTCTGTTATGCTCATCTGTGTATCTCCAGATCCTCGCAGAGCTGCGGGCCCAAGAACATAGGTTGAATTCACCCCTACTCCTGGATGGCGGGAAACTTGTGCGGTATTATGCTTACCGTCGTTTCCATACAAAAGCATCCATGATACCAAAAAGTAGCTGCTGTTGACCACTGCCCAAGCCTTAGACCCTCCTCTAGCAGCTCAGCACACACCCCCTGCAGCCCCAGCCTAAGGAAGGGATAATACTTACTTCTGTTTTTCAGCTGGGAAAACTGAGACTCAGGGACGTTCAGTGCCAACACCAGGATTTGAACTCGGGCCTATACAGGTACGAGCCTCTTTCCCCCTCTGCCTGGCAGATTTCAAAGTGTTTCTCTGATGCAAATTTGCATGGGAGACTACTTGGCCATCCAGCTCACCTTCTGCCCAGGGGCCTCATCCCCCAAATCAGCAGTAGTATCGTGGATTTGAAAACATGGCCCCGGTTTCTCCGACACTGCCCTCCCCGAGGTGTGGCATCTGTGCTACTTCCCCTTGAAACAGGGACCTGTGACCACTCTGACCAATAAAATATGGCAGAAGTGACACCATCTGACTTCCTAGGCTGTCACGCGCCATGAAGCTTCCACTTTATTTAATGGCTCTTAGAGTCCTGAGCCCCCCGTTAAGAAATCAGACTCCCCTCCTCTGTTTTGGAGCAGGAGTCCTCATTCCCTGCCAACTTTAGATGCTACTTCTTTGGGGTGAGAGGCACATAACGTGGGAGGTCCCCAAGAGCATGAGAAGCCCTGGAGGGACATGAGGAAGACAGCAGGTTGGTCATATTGGAACTCGAGACAAAACGAGTTTGGGGGTGACTCCAGAGATTGCTAAGACAGGCACATGGCAGGTGCATAAGACATGTGCACAGAACCTAAATCTGAAATGCCCACATGTTCTTTTCCACCCCAGACCCAAGAATGTGACAGAAAAATTAAGAGACCAAAAAGACTCCAAGACCTGTTCCTCCTACCAACCAGCCAGACCCTGGTACAGACTGAGAAACTGAGGCCTAGAGACAAGAAGGGATATGCACCAGATCTGGCCTTAAGGTTGGGGTTGGGGCAAGAACCCATGCATCCAGGCACTCCGGCTGCCCCGCCACCCCCCAAAAATGGGGGTAGGAGTCCTGAGTGATCGGCTGGCTACGTCCAGACCTGAGGCCAAACACTGTTCACATGCACTGCTGTTTGCTCAAGGGGGCGGGTGCATGGCCCTCTGGCCACACATCGGGCATTGGAGTGTGAATGGCCACACAGAGGCGCAGAAGTGGGGGTGGGATGGGCTGTCCCCAGGGATTCTGAGAAATTGGGTGAAAGTGGACCGTTTCCGGGGTTATAGCCACCTCAGGTCAGAGACTGGGCACACACCCTGCCCCAAGTCAACCCAGCGCCCTCCCAGACCTGGAAACCCTGGATTTCTGGCACTCTGGCTTGTCCTTAGCACCAGCCCCGTCAGAGGTGGAGGATGGTGTTCTGGGCCTTGGAAGAGCCCATGTGGTCAGGTCAGGCCAGGTCTGACCTTGTGTGTATGTGTGTGTGTGTGTGTGTGTGTGTGTGTGAGAGAGAGAGAGAGAGAGAGAGAGCGCAACTCAGTCATCCTCAGTTTATTGTTACCTTTTCTGGGCCCAGGGGAAGAGAGAGTAAATGGGAACCTCCCCTACCCCAAGAAGGAGCTCAGAGTCCAGTATGGGAGCTGGGGCCTGGGCAAAATCTACAAGCACCTGCCAGGCACCGAGCGCCAGGCTGTGACTTCTAATTGAATCTGCCCCACACCCCGCTGAGGAAGGGGCTAGAACCCACGTCACAGCTGAGGACGGGCTAATGGATGTGCCTCTAGGAAATTCTACAAGAAGCTGCCACCAGTCTGCGTTTGCTCACCCCTTAATTCCCAGGGATTGGTACACAAGAGGCAGATGCCCAGTAAATCTTTGTTGAGTGAGTGAGTGAAGTGTCAAAGGCAACATTAGAACCCAGGTCCGCCTCCTGCAAAGGCCCAGGAGCTCCTTGGCCTGCCGACGTTCAAACTGCTCTAAGAGAAGGCAATGCAAAGCAGTATAGGAGGGCAGCTCCTAGGGGGACAGGGCGGCACCAAAAGCAAGAACGTTTGACTAAGGTTTTGAAGCATAGGTAGGAGTTTTCTGAGCTGACCATTCATTCCTCAAATATTTAATAGGCATCTATTGTGTGCCTGGTACTCTTCTGGAAGTTTGGGATCTATCAATGAAAGAGATAAGATTTCTGCCCTGCTGGGACTTACATTCAAGAGGATCGGAGAGAGTGGGACTCTTAGGCAGAAGGAACTACACAGTAGAAGTGGGAAGGCGTATGAGGTTCACTGGCTGAGTAGGTGTGAAGGGAGCTTTGGGAAGACAAGGCTGAAGCAATGGGCCGGGGTCCAGAGGGTTCTGGGAGCCTGAGAGCAGGCGGGAATGAGGGAAGGGTTTTTTCAACTCATTGACCTAGTGTCTGTGCCGATGGTTATTTTTTTTATTCTTAGTTTATGTGTTTTTCCTCTAATTTAAGCCACGGATCCCACCATGGAAAATCTAGGGCTCCAGAAGTGTCATCTCAGAAAAAAAGAAATTCTTTTTGCTCACTATTCATCTTTTCATATTTTATATTGATTTCAGTATTGAAAAATATTTATTTCCGCATTTAAAGCCAGAATCTTTATGTCAGGTACCCAAACCCCAGCATGGGTGGTTAAGTTGCTTATAAAATATGTGGCATGTTTTAATTTCTTTAAATCAATCAATCAATCATTTGTGATGTCTTTGGCAGCAAAAAGAGAGAAAACAGGCTTTTATTTTATTAGGCAGCTGAGCTTGTCAACATTTCAAATGCGAGGTTGCCTGACCTCTGTTTCTGGAGATTGTTGGAGAAAAGTGAACGCAGACAGCTCCGGGGCTGAATTGGAATGCGGCTCTGTGGAGGGGGGTGGGCAGGGGGTCTCGGGTCCAAGTGGGACCCACTGGGGCACGGGGCGCAGGGAGGGGAACAAAGCTCGGAGCAGTGCCTCCACAGTGAGCAGAAATCGAGGAGCAGAGAGCTGACCTCCACTGGGTCCAGATCGGGCTGCTTGGCCAGATCAGGAAGACAATTCCAAGGATCCAGGGGCAAACAAGGAGGTGGAAGTGAAGGAAGGAAAAGAAATTTAAGCAAGAACCATAGGGTCTGTGTCATCCAGGAATGGGGAGCAGGATGATGGGGGTACAGACATGGGTGAGGTAGGGGCCAGAGTCTGTGGAGGCTGAGGAACACGCAGCAGTTGAATGATTAGGGACGAGCACAGAGCCTAATCCATAGCAGATGCTCAGTAAAAATCTTTTCAAAGAATCGTTTTGGATCCCAGGCTGATGGCTTTTTTGGGGGGCGGGTTGGGGGGGAATAGATTTGATTAGTCGGATGCTTTTTATGTGTTCGGAGGTAACCTATGTCATTTCATAGAAAAGGAAAGTGAGGCTCAGTGAAGCTGAGTGGCTTAGCCAGGGCCCCAAAGCTGGCAAGTGGTAGAATCAGGACTTAAACCCAGTTCCATGTGAGTCCAGAGAACTTAAGTCCTTTGTCCCCTGGGACTTTGTCCCGCAGGAGACGGCAGGTGCCAAGACTAGGCTGCATCATGCCTTTCATGTGACCTAGGAACTTTTGCTTTAATGGATTCCTAGCGCCATAAAAATAGATTAAAAATGATCATTTAGGACTGTGTTGGTATGGAGAAAAAAATGTAATAATCCAGGCTGAAATATATTCACCTTTTTTTCATCTGAGTTTAAAGAAATGATACTATATCCATGGGACTCCCAGAAGTTTCATGGGCCCCAGGCACAGTACCTGCTGTGCATGTGGGATGGGGGGTGAGTCCTGGGCAAAGATGCCTCAGGGGTGTGAGCTTTATGTCTAAGAAAGTGGTCCTCCTGCAAACTAACCAAAGCCACTCTTTGGGGTATAGACCTTGAAAGCCACAAGCCACGCAGAAGGCCAGGGGAATACTCCCCTGAACCCTGCAGAATGTCTTCCAGACCTTGAGATATTTTCACCTCTTCAGCTGGACAATGTAGAGGGAAAAGCTCAGGCATGGGGGGAGGGGCGGGGGGACTCAGACCAGGCCAATTTTGTGCACACAGAGAACAGCAGGAAAATCCAGGCTGCCCCAAGCCCCAGCCCTGCCCTTCCCCCAGCCCGGCAGGTGGAGAGATGCTTGGGCTGCCCTCTGCCCTCGCCTGGCTTCCTGGCTCTGTCTCCCTGGGAGGAGCTGGGGCTCCACAGGTGACCTTTGGCATCTCTGATCTCTGTCTTCCCTCCCTAGCCCCACCCCCATCCCTTAGCAGCTCCTGGGCAAGAACAGTGGGCACTGTGAGGAGGGGGCTCCCAGAGCCTGCCGGTCCCACTCTCACCACCACCCCCCAGCTGCCCTCCGCCTCCCTGTGTCGCTTCTGGAAATCGAAACCACCCTTTCTGGGGCTTCCTGACAATCGCCCACACCAGCCCCAGTCCTTTGTGCCAGGTTCTGTGCCAGGTTCTGGGCTAAACACTATACTTATTCAGTGCCCTGAACAACTCCACAAAGTAGGTAGTATCATTGCCACGTGAGGGAGTCCTACGGGTCAGGGGACTTGCTGAGGGCCACACAGCAGTGAGGGGTCTGCCCAGGGTTCCAACCTGCCAGGCTGGCTCTGGAGCCCTGAGTGCTCCCAGCACCGCCCCTGCTGCTACCCCAGTTAAATTCTTCAGGGCCTCCTTATTCCCGATTCCCTAGCCTGACTCTCACGACTGTCCTGAGCTGGCCTTTGCCACGTCCTGTAGGGGCCCCCACCACTGCCCCCCACTCTGCCATAGCATCAGGCACACCACCACCCTTCAGAGCCACTGATGATTCTCCAAACTCCCACGTCACTTCTCAGCCGGGAGGGAACACCCTTCCAGACAGAGGAGGTTCTCCAGGGGATTGAACATGGCATTGTGACAGACTGGCCTGAGTCTGAATCCCACCTCCGCCCCTGGGTCCAACTGTGTGACCCTGGACAAGTTACCTTACCTCTCTGAACGCTGATTTCCTTAACAGTAAAATTAGAGCCACAAGGCCTACCTCATACTGTTTTCATGAGAATTCACTGAGAAAGGATATGTAGCGTGACAGGCACAGAGTGGGAATTCAGGGGGTATTCTCTCAGCTGGCCTCCCCACCACCACTACCTACCCCCATCTGTTTACCCCTCAAACCTCAGCTCAAACATCACCTCCTCTGAGATGACTTCAAGGAGTCCCTCAGACAGAGGACAGAGCACAGCTCCCTGAGCCATGACCTCTGGGAGGATGAGTCTCCTCTGGATCCCAGCCCAAAACATAGGGCTGGTTGTGTTGTGATGCTTGTTGGAAGGAAGGAAGGAGGGAAGAGAGGAAGAAAGAAGGGAAGGAGGAAAGAAGGGATGGGGAGAGGGAGGAAGAAAGGAGAGAAACAAGGAGGGAAGGGAGGGGAGAAGGGTGGGAGAAGGGGGGAAGGGAGGAAAGAAGGAAGAAGGAAGGAAGGAAAGTGGGAAGGGAGAAGGGAGGAGGAAGGAGGAGGAAGGAGGGAAGGAAGGGAGAATGGAGGGGGAAGAAGAAAAGAAGGAAGGAGGGAGGGAAGGGAGGGGAAAGGAGGGAAGGGAGGAGGAAAGAAAAGGGAAGGAGGTAGGAAGGAGGTAGGAAGGAGGGAAGGAGGGAAGGGAGAAGGGAAAGGGAAGGGAAGGAGGGAAGGGGGGAAGGAGGGAAGGAGAGAAGCGGGGAGGGAGAAAGAAAGGGGGAAGGAGAGAAGGGAGGGAGGGAGGAAGAAAGGAGGGAAGGGAAGGGAGGGGGAAGGGAGGGAGGAGAAAGAAGGAAATGCGTCAGAAGAAGGCGGTTGGGGGTTGGTAATGGGACTGGACATGGAGATTAATAATGGAAAAGTAACTTGGCCTTAATTATTTTGTTAATTAGGCCCAAAATGGCTGGGGGCAAGAAGAAGGGCAACTGCATTTAACCTGATTACACGGTAACCAGGCTGTGTATACAGCCCCATCATTGCTCAGCGTCCCCATGAGTGGACCCCATGCCCCTCTTGCCACCTTCTCCCAAGGCACAACAGCCTCAGATCTCCCAGCAGCCCTCACTGGATTGAGTGGGGAGCCTCAGGGAGCAGAGATGGGCTCAAACCCCCACCGGGTGAGCTCCCTGGGATTTGGGGGATTCTCAAAGTGGCTTTCCCCCCTCATTATATATCGGGCCCTGTGCTGAGCCAGGGAACCAGATTTAATCCTTCTCCTGGGATTGGAGGTGGGGGGAGAGGGTGGGAAGTGGGGAAGGCAGGCCAGATCAAGAGTGTGCCCCAGGCAGAGCCCCGGTCCTCCTCCTCCTCCATCCCCATCCTGCTCATTCCCAGCCCCATTCTTCTCCCCAGCGCTCCCCCCCAACACTCCCCCTATCGAGCCCCAGCCCCAATCTCACCTCTCCAGCCCGCTGCTCCCCATCCCTCATTCTTGTCCACCCCTGCCCCCCCCCCAGCTCTCCATCCCTTCCCAGGGAGCCCTGGTAATAACAGCCTCCAAACCAGCCCAACAGGTTCCAGGGGACCCAGCCCTGCCCCAGAGGCAGGTAAGGAGGTGGAGCGGTGACCCCCCCCCACCCCCCAGCTGCTGGCCACCTGAAAACACCAATTATCTCTCCAGTCCACTGGCTTGCTCAGCCAGCCCAGCTCTGTGGCCTGGGGGAGGGGGGGATAGCGAGGAGGACACCATGGACACAGGGTCTGTGTTTCCAGACCCCACAGTCCAGGAACACCAACCAAGGTGCAGCTTCTGAGACCCGACAGGTCTGAAGAATTCCGCCACGCCAGACACATTGACTCACATTTAATTACACATTGAACCAATCACCTGGTTGAAATGAGTGAAGTTTCAAAAAGGAGATGCGAATTTCGACGGGGCGGGGGGGGGGGGGGGGGGGGGGGGGGGGGCGGAATTAGCAACTTTTGTTCTTATCAGTACATTGTTTGTGCTTCCACATGAAGACAATCCACGAAAATCCCTTTTGTAGCTAGTTTCCAGCCTCCGTTTTGTCTGCTTCCTGCCCCTTGGCCAGTGGTAGGAGAGGAGGAAGGGAGACTGGTCAGAGCAGCGTGAAGTGTGTGTGTGATTTTGAGTGTGAATGCGAAGGTGTGTGTGTGTGTGTTTAAGTGTGAGCATATAAACGTGAGCCAGATAGCCTGGGTTCGAATGCTGTCTCCACCTTGTCTTAGCTGTGTGGCCCTGGGCAAGTCATTGAACCTCTCTGTGTCTTGGTGTTCCCACCTATAAAATGGGCAAAGTGTAGCCTGCCTCCTGGAGTTGTCATGAGAACTGAAGGAATTCATAAATGTAAAGCACTTAGCAGAGTACACGCGGTGGGGGTGATTTAAGTGTTTGCTCTATCAGTAGTAGAAGTAATAATATGATCATTACTATGAGGATTACTTACAGCCATGCCTGGACCCATCAGCACTAAACACCAGTAACACTGATAGTGTGTGTGTGTGTGTGTGTGTATGACCAAGGAAGGACCCTGTGGACGAATAAATGGATCTTCCTGGATGAATGGTGAGTGAATATTACAGTTTTAATTACAGCTCGATGGCTGGAAGTGTGAGACTAAGGTCAAGGTGCCTGAAGGAGGCTCTAGGAAAAAGTCTATCTCCTTAGTTTTTCCAGCTTGCAGAGGCCACCCACGCTCCCTGGTTCATACCCCCTTCCTCCTTTCCCCAAGCCTGCTTCCCCACTCAAATCTCCCTCTGCTCAGGGCTGAGGAAGTTTCTCCTCCTTTAAGAACCGCTGTGATGGCATTTGCCCCACCCAGGTAATGCAAGGCAATCTCCCCATCTCAAGGTCATTAACCCTAATCCTATCCGCAAAGTCCTTTCTTCCCTAGTAAGATAACATATTTGCAGGTTCCCGGGATTTGGACACAGCCATGGGAGGGATTATTCTGCCCCCCACAAACAGGAAAAGGCCCTCCTGGCCTAAATGGGTTGCAGTTGAATCACACCAGCAAGCATCTGTCTTCCACTCCTCTCCTAGAGCCCTGAGCCCTCTAAGAGGCTGGAGGTAGGCAGACTAGCAACAGACAAGCTGCCACCCCCAGGTTCAGGAGCATCCCAGCTAAGCTTCTCAGGTCCCACATCTGGCCAGCTTTGGGCAACTCCTCCCATATCTGAAAGGGCAGCGGGGTATGGAGGAGGCTCAGTCACCGCCCTGCTGTGTGTCCATCAGGATGTCACTCCCTGGCTGAGCCTCGGATTTTCTCATCTGTAAAGCATTCTGAGGGCCGAGCATGATGGCGCACAGACCCCCTGCTTCTGGGAGCCTGACCACTGTGAGATACCCCAAGCAGGACACTTCTTTGAAGTTTGCTGTTTAACACATTCTGTACCAGAGACCTTCCCCTGCTGCTTTATGATCAAGAACAATGTTTCCAGCTGCAACTCCTTGGAACACCATGCAACTGTTAAAAAGGGTGAGGTCAGGGCGCCTGGGTGGCTCAGTTGATTGGGCGACTGCCTTCGGCTCAGGTCATGATCCTGGAGTCCCGGGATCGAGTCCCGCATCGGGGTCCCTGCTCGGCAGGGAGTCTGCTTCTCCCTCTGACTCTCCCCCCTCTCATGTGCTCTCTCTCTCTCATTCTCTCTCTCAAATAAATAAATAAAATCTTTAAAAAAAAAAAAAAAGGGTGAGGTCAGACTTTGCACAGACAAGATGTCCAAAACATATTGTTAGGCAAAAGGAAAAAGGGAGTTTCATAACACTGGGTATAGGTTGGACCCATTTGTTTAAAAAAAAAAAAATTGTCCATCTTGCCAAGTTTCAGAAAGCAAATGCTTTCAAGGCACAAGGCAGACGTGGGCGGATATAAGACTCCGGGGGGGTGAGACCCCGTCACCGGGCAGAGGGGGACCCCACATAAAACAGTCAAATCCCAGTTCTCGAAGTGGACAGTCAGCTTTGGCCTCTGGAGTCTGTGAGAGGGGGTGTGTGTGTGTGTATCTCTGTGTGTGTGTATCTGTGTGTGTGTGTGTGTATCTGTGTGTGTGTATCTGTGTGTGTGTGTGTGTGTATCTGTGTGTGTGTGTGTGTGTGTATCTGTGTGTGTGTGTGTGTCTATGTCCAGGGCTGGGGCGGGTAGGGGAAGGGTGTAGAAATTCAGGATGGATCTGTGGTGGGAATGAAGGCTATCAGGGCCTCTGGCCCTTTTTTTTTCTGTTTACATTTTGCCTTTTCCTAATCTTTTAAAACAAGCTTATACAGGTATCCCAAAAGTCTTAGTACACTTTTAAGCTTAAAAACCAGTATTTCTCTAACCGTAAAAAATGAAGACACAGAAGTAAATACATAATCAAATCTGTGTATAAAGCTGGTACACAGGCAAACGGGTGACTCGAAGCCGCTGGTTTCCCCTGACGGTGACGGTGACACTGACCCGGCGGGTCAGGAATCTCCTCGGCCTCTAGCCTCGGGCGTGGGCAGGCCTGCGAAACAGGCCCTGTTCGGGCCTCGGGGAAGGTCAGCGGCATCTGGAGCGAGACCCAAATGTTGCCCAAGGCCTGTGCCCACGCTCACACACTCATACGGGGTTCTGCAAACAACCCTGTGAGGAATACTTGGGGTTCTCAGCGGACACTGGTCTAAGAGATGACGGATCTGGCGTCCGTGGCCGCCTCTGTCCCTTTGCCAACTGAGTGGCAGCCTTGGACAAGCCATGTTTACTCTTTGACCTTTGATTTCTCCATCTGCCAGATGAGGGTAAAAGATCACGCATGAAAAATGCCCTGGGCCGTACCTGATACGTGGGAGATACCCAATAAATAGGGTTTCTACAGAAGAGAGGTCCTAGCCTCTCCCCAGCCCCTGGCCTCCAGCCAGGTAGGAGGACGTAATCAGAAGTGGGCTGGCTGCCTGGAGAGAGCAGAGTCCGCTGGCCTTATCAGGCCGAGCTGCCCCGGCACCACACAGAGCTGGCCTCTGTCCTCTGACCACCTGCATCTGACTGGTTCCAGGACAAGTGCCCCATGATCCCATGACCCTAAAGCGGAGGGTCTCCACTGCCTGCCTGGGAGGAAAGCAAGATTCCCCATTTTGTAGATGGGAGCTCAGAGAGGCTGGGTAACTTCTATTCGTACAATCTGCTTTCATTCGTTCATTCATCGGATGTTTCAATGAGATGCTAATGAGGACCAGGCACTGGGTTAGGCCCAGGGCAGGAGGAAGCAGCAGTAAACCACACCTACAATGTCCTTGCTCTCACAGAAAAGGGACCAGCTTCACGGGCATGTGACCTGTGTAGTCACACAGGACCCTGCAGCTAGAAAGGGCGATGTCCACTTTGACGCTCTGTTGCCATCTTGAACTTCTCAATTATCATTAAACAAGAGGCCCCTCGTCTTCATTTTGCACTGGGCCCTGAAAATCATGTCACTGAGGGAGTCAAGAGGGTCATGAAACCAAATAACCAGTCCCCAGGAGATGAACGTGTGGGGACAGGAATCTGACCAGACCTTGGAGAGGTGGGGGTAACGGTAAAGGGCTGGGGGATGCTTGGTCCAGTCCACACTGTGGCGTGACTTTCCTAAGGGAGGTCTGAAGAATGAGTCGAAAGTGACCTGGTAAAGAGGTAGAAGGGTGAGATGAGTGATAGTTTTCTTAACTCTAAAATAGGATCTTGGCCTTACAGGACCTCCCAGAACCCACCATTACAAGGTTTCGTTCAATTCATTCATTCCATTCATTCATTCATTCAGCCAATGTATTTCAAACACTTACTCCGTAGCAGGCCCTGTGGACCAGCGTAACAGTGGAGGACAAACTAGACCGTGCCTTATGACACACGTGTCCTCGCCGGGAAGTGGATATTAACACAACTTACTGCGCAGAACTATTTATCTATTCCTGGGATTTGTGCAAGGAAGAGGTAAGGGTGCTAAGGAGCACATGATGGGGGCTGAGCTGTGCTGGGGGGCACAGGTCTCGCCCCACCCGGGGCTGGGCACAGAGGAGGCCCTAGGAGAATGCAGGCTTGGGGTGGGGCAGGGGCGAGGTGGTCTGGCTCTGAATTCTGTTCCACTGTGGGCACAGGCTGGGCCCTGCTGACTCCAGGAGGCACCATGCCAACAGCCGCCTAGCCGTGCCCTGGGCCCAGGAGCAGGGGTGGACCCAGGGAGGAGCTAGCCTATGGCAGGGAGAGGGCAGGAGAGCAATAAAAAAGGGTAATTGAAGGGAGACAGCTTTCAGAGGGAGGGAGAGAGGGAAGCTAGGCCTTCGGACCGACAACGGTGTGTCTGAGATTTCCATCACATATGCCAAGCCACCTTCAGGGCCCTCTAGGCAGGCACCCCAAGTTGTAGTAGGAGCAACGAAGTCTCAGACAGGCTAAGCAACCACCTAGGGTCACAATGAAGGCGGCAGCAGAATCGAGTCTCTGACTCCCAGAGAAGGATGCTGCCTCCACTCCCCTCCTCCCTGACCAAAATCTCGCCAGGTACTGGGCCGTCCACCAGGGAAATTTCCACGCCCCCCCCCCCAGCCCCAGAACCAGCAATGCCTACATTGCTGAGCAGTGGGTTTGTCTGTGTTTCCTTGAGGAGAACCGTGGGTCTCAAAGGTGATCTTTTTTTTTTTTTTTCCTTCCTCCCATTGGCCACCAGGAAGCTCAGAGTCAATTCAGGGGCCCATCTCAACGTGACTTTATATCATATGGAAACCATAATGGCACTTCTGTTCAATCTCACTCTTCTCCCCTGCGTTTACTTTCTGCCTCCTGGGTTTTTTTGTTGTTGTTGTTGTTTTTACTAATTATAGTCTGGTTTAGCTCAGCCTATTATACCCAGCCACAGTAAGCCATCTGAAACCTTTTCAGCATTCTCTATATGTCTGCTTCATCGCTCCCTCTCTGCAGAGAGCCTGTCTCTGGCTCCTCATACACAAGGCCCAAGTGATGCCGCCCCAGCTCCCTGTCCTCACCCTTGCCCCTGATTTGAGCTCCCACCACACTCAGATCGGCAGCCCAGGATCAACTTCTAATTTTCTGGGAAGTAAATGCTTGTTGGCCCAGCTTGAGTCAGGTGTCCACTCCCGGTTCAAGCGGCTGTGTCCAGCATGGGCTAGACAATGCACATGATGGGGGCTGCATGGCCCAGCAGCAACACGACGGCAGGCTAACGCCCAAACTCCTCATCAACGCCTTCAAGCCCCTTTGGACCTATTTGCAGCCTCCTCTTTCCAATCCTAGCCATCTTCCTGCGCCTCAGTCTGAAGCCAGATGAGACACCTTGCTAATCCACTTGCTGTTTTGGAAACTTCTTCCACCACCCCTTTGAGATTTCACCCAGGCTAATTCCCCACCCACCCTCCTCAGGGCCCCTTCCTCCAGCTCTGTCTGTCCTGGGGCATGGCCAACCTAAACGCTGCCTCCTCCCTTTCCTAAGCTTGCTTGGCCCGCCCCGCCATTTCTTGCCCTCCTCTGGTTCCCATTCGGTGCCATCTGCCCCCCTCCTGCTGTGTCCACCCTGTACCCTGCACCACAAGTTCCCATAAATCTCTGACAGCCTTCTCAGGATGCTAGACTTCCAAGGGGCAGAGACTTTGAAGCAAGGAGGCAAAGCCGTGGGGACAGCCGGACCTCGGTTCAAATCCTAGTTCAGCCACTTGGCAGGAGGACTTGGGCACAGCCCTCAGTCTGTTCATGAGCTCCCACCTGGCGGCACAGCCTCCCAGTCACTCACGGTTACCATGGGAATGCAGGGGAGTGGGGTCAGGGATGCAGAAGTGCAGAGCACACAGCGCTCCCCGAGTGTTTGTTGAGTGAATGAACGATTGGGGCCTGAACATGAGCATGTTTTCATTAATTTACACACACGTTCCACTCCCAGTCCCTGGGCACTGGCCCATATTCCGGCTCCTTGGGGACATCAGGAAGGGCGTGGGGAGCAGCCCCTGACTTCTGGCTCCGTAACCTGTTTCCAGTAGGTAGAGAGAGGCAGTGAGCTCACAGACACACACACACACACACACACAGCAAGGGCAGAGACTGCAGAGGGGACAGTCCCCACTCGTCCTCTTTCTCTCCGCCAGGGGAATCAGAAGGCCCAGCTGGGGAGCAAGTCTGAGCCCCCCTGCCCTCTTCAAGCCTCTGCCCGTGTCCTGTCCCCCTGGGACTGCCCCAGGCCTGGAGGGGGCCGGCGGGGAAGGTAGAGCCAGGCTGCGTTTGCTGACAACACCTGATCTGTGTGGGCTACTGTACTTACCAGTTTCCACGCATTTCCTCCTTCACTGCCTTGCCAGATCAACAGCATGGCACCCACACTGCAAATGAGGGAAGTGGGGCTCAGAAAGGTCACCTGGCCCCCCCGGTGGGCTCCTCACCCGGGTAGTAGAGTCGGAGCTTCGGGCCAGAGCTGACAGTCTGCAGAATCTGGGCCCTTGCCCAGGTGACAGGGTGAGGACCCTCCCCAGCCCCAGTGAGAACCCCCTGCCTGGGTCAGAAGCAGAAGGCTGGCCCCTGTCCTCCTGAGGCCTGGATTAGAGAACCTTCAGAAGGAGGCAAAAGTGGACAGCAGTCAGCTGTTCGGGGCCCAGGAGGCTGGGCCAGCCAGGCTCTTGCATCCCTCCTGGCTGGGAAGGAGCCAGGTGTCATCACCAGCAGGCAGACTATGGACTGGAGGGCCCGCTGCCTAGTCACCACCCACAGCGCCTTGAGAGGGACAGGCCACAGCTGACAGTGCTTCGTGAACAGAAGGGCCAGGGCGGGGGTGGGGGGCAGCAGGGCAGGACTCAAATTCGGGGCCTGGTGACTTCATCCAACCTTTTTCGAAGGTCTGAGCATGGAGTGCCGTAGAAGTCTCCCGACCAGCAAATTCTCCTCTGGAGGAGTAAGTGGCTACCAACAATGGCCAACAAGGCAATGGTCAGGATAGTGAAGATGATGATGAGGACGACGGTGGTGGAGGTCACGGTGGGCATGAGCTAACACACAGAGCACTGCGTATCTCCCAGACGCGGTTCCAAGCGCTCTATGACACACCCTGTGAGGCAGCTACAAACATTATCAGCCCATTTTACAGATGAAGAAACCAAGACAGGGAGCACTTAAGTAGCTTGTTCCGAATCACACAGCTAGCGCGTGCTGGATCTGGTGTTCTGGTTTCAGAGTCTGCACTCCTACCGACAGTATTACTAATTAGATTTACGATACGGTGAGAATAGCCATCACTGTTTATCAAGCACCTACTATGCATCAGGAAACTGCACCAGGAGCTCTACAGGCACGAAAGAGATTTAACCCTGACGTGAGTATAGTTCCGTGGAGCTGATATAAAATCTGACACCTTGAGATGGAAGCAAGCTCTCCAATACTGCAGGGCCGATGGGTGCAGAGGGGTGACTGCAGGGCCCCCATCTGCACCCCAGAGGCACACTGTGTTTCTGTGGCTGGGTACACGTGTGCACACACACTCTTCCTTGAGCCCGTGGGCACACGCATACATATGTACCAGGACACACTCATCCCACACGGACTCACGCAAATACAGCTTCCAAAAACCCAACTGTGTTGTCACCAAGTTAGGGACCCAAGCCCTCGGCCTAAAGACTCAAGATGTTCTCTCCAAAAAGTGGTTCCCTGGGTGGGCGGCAAGTTTGCATTGCGACCATGCCAGAAAATGTTGGCAAGCCCTGTCACTCAAGGCTCCCTGGGCTCTGAGCATCTGGAAAGAGCCGGTGGGGGTGAGAATATTCGCACTCAGGGCTGAAACTCCAGCTTCTTTCCCACAGTACGTTCACAGCTGTAAATCCCACTTCCCAGGAGCACCTGCTGGGGTTTGCACACCGCCTTCCAGGGCCTTCCCTGCCAATCAATTTCAGTGTGAATTCAGCCCGAGATCCTGGCCAGAGGAACCGGTTAGACCTGCCTGACAATCTCCCAGCTGCAATGCGGGAGTCTGGGCTTGCGGCTAAGTCTATCCTTCCAAGTTGCTTCTGGGAGCATTTCCTGATGTCCCACCTCCTTCCCAGCCCTCTCCTGAGCTTGCATCTTCCCGGGGCGACAGCCACTGGGCCGGCCGGCCATCACCGCAGCTGGCGCTCCCTGCGTCCCCAGCACCCCTCAGATACCACAGACAGGCTGTGCCCCACCCATCCCTCCTACAGCCAGAAGAAGGCAACATACTCCCCATTTTAGCAAGAGGCAACAGAGGCTCAGAGAGGTGAAGTGAATTTCCTAAGTCCCCCCAGTAAGGAAGAGGAAAGGCAGGGTCTACACCCAGGTCCACCTGGCTCCACGGCCTGAATTTCTGCCAGGCCCCCACTCCAGCTCCAGTGAGGATTTCAGAAACAAGACAGTATCTTCCTTTTGGCATCTGTGGCCTAGAAGTGATTGAAAAGGAGGTGATGTAGAGAGGAGTGGACGATGGGCAGCAGAGAACTTCACGGGGCAACAGCTCAGGCCAAGGTGGGGAGGCTAGAGAACCCAAGGCAGGTGCTGGGGTCAGGGTGGCCGGAGCACCCGATGTTGAGTGAAGGATGGAGGGGCAAGGGCTCGCGGCACAGGGCCCTGAAGGCCAGGCCAAAGACTTTGGAAAGGGCCCTGGGCGTGATAGGGAGCCATAGATGGTTTCTGAGCAGGACTAGTTGCCAATACCTCAGAAAAATTCATTTAAAAGCAACATCTCTTCTCATCCCAAGAAAAAAGATTATAACTGTGAATGGTGACGGCTGTTAACTAGACTTACTATGGTGATCTTTTTGTAAAACATACAAATACCAAATCATTATGTTGTACACCTGAAACTAATATAAAGTTATGTGTTCATTTTATCTCAATAAGAAGAATTAAAAAAAAAAAAAAAAGCAATGTCCCCAGTGGAATCCAGGTGGCTCAAAAAGATGGTGCCCGGTGGTCTGGAGCGGTAGGGGGGGTGCTCTCCTCTCAGAGTCAAGTCTCCACTGAATAAAATCCCAGAAGCATTTTTCAGCCAGTTGCAAATTCTTCCTCACTCATCATCCAACCCCCAGGCTCCACAGTGCAGGAGTTGAAAGCACAGACTCCGGATTAGACTGCCTGCCTTTGAATCCCAGCACTGCCATTTAGCTGTGCATTCTTGGGCAAGTTGCTTAACCTCTCTGTGATGATACCGTTTCCTCATCCAGCAAATGGGGGTAGCGCTATCCCCCTGGCTCACAGAGTTAGTATAAGGGTTACATGAATTACTAGTTGAGAAACACTTAAGTGCCAGACATATGGAAAGTGTTTGTCAAATAAGGACCTTTGAGACCACAGCCCCTGGTCTACCTCTCAAAGATGGAAACAGGAGGACTCTGACGTGGTATGTTCTTAGTGACCCCATTCTGGGTCCTAGTAATCACCAAGTGCTTTTGCTACCCACAAACCATCGCTTTTATGATATGCCCTGGCAGAGTCCCAAGAACCGACTTCAGGCTCACAGGTCTGTAATCTGAGGAATGAATCTACTACATATCAACAATTTCATCAGGTTCAAACCAATGCAGCTACTTTTTGAGAGCAGGGCTTCTGGACCTTTCTTGGTTTTCTGGTATACTCTCCTCCCTCAGGCAAACAGAACAAGGAAGGAGGGCCACCCAAGAGAACCCCAACCTTTGTGGAGCCAACCTTTGTGGAGATCTCAAGCAAGAGGAAAGTCTTTTAGATATGTGATGTCTGTAATCCAACTGATGTGTGACTTTCCTACTATATAAAAGTATAAAACCCAGGGAGAGGTCACTCTCTGTTGACTCTGAAGGAGACAGAAGCTGGGCAGGCAGGCAAATAGGGGTTTCGTTTAAGGTTCTCATCTGAGGGCCAGGACAGACTCTTCCCAGGGGCTCTGTGCTTTGCTTCTGCCCTCTGACCTTCCCCAAATCCCCTCAGAATCTGGCTCAGCATCTTGGACTGCCAAAGCCACGATTTAGGTGGAACTGGAATTTGGGGCATTGCTCTCTTTCAGGGCAAAGACAAACTAGTGGGTTATTGATTTTGCAAACAAGACAGTGACGAGACCAGAGATAAGTTTTTGGAAGAAGACCCTGGCAGCCTGAGAGGGGCCAGTCTAGGGTGGGGCCTGGAAGGTGAGTTTATGAGACTCTGGGAACGGACCCAGAACAAAGTGGGGACATTCCAAACTGAGGTGCAGTGGTGGAAAAAGCCAGAAGCATGCATCACAGAGGGGATATGAAAGCAGATCTGCCCCCAAGAAATCGGCTTCTTTCTCAAGAACTAGAACAACATGGACCAACACGAGGAGCTCACTGGCGGGTGGTATTAGCTGCCACCTGGAGACACACTCTCTCCCAGCTCTGCTTGGAAACAAGAGTCCCCTGACTCTATTTACCTAGCTGTGAAATGGCCCTGATGCCTGATTCCTTCCAGTGTGAGGTAAAGAACCAAAAGTCATGAAGAACACAAGGGGGTGGGTGGGGTCGGGGGGCTGCTCGCTGATACGCTTCCATTTCCCAGCCCCGATTACGCACAAGAAATGTCCTCGGGAACCGTGTCAACCTCTCTTCATCTGCGTTCCACTTTTAGAAAGCCTCTTCCTGAATCAATGAAACACAAAGCAGGAGCTTGGGGAAGGTTGATTTTGACTTGAGGACACTGAATACAATCTTTTCTGGATGTTTACCAAGTATGTTTACCAAGCAGCCTGCTCTCCAAACCTCACCAATTGCTTAAAACAAGAAAGCTGTTGATTTGTAGAGTGTTTTCTTCAAAAAAAAAAAAAAATCATCACAAATGTTAGATTTAGAGACATTATTTCTTTTTAAAAATAACTTGTCAAGGGGACAAAGTATTTAGGAGGCTTTCTTCTCAGCTCAGAAAGCAACAGGGAAGGGGGGGAAGAGAAGCCTTTTTTTCTGCAGGAGATTGGGAGAGGGGATAAATTGGGGAAGGGAGGGTGGTCAGAAACAGGAGGGAAGCTGGTTTGTTCCCTGCCCTCTGAATCCCAACAAGACCCATCTCTGATCCACCCACCCCTGCCTTTTTCTCTTCAAAGACCCACCAAGAATCTAAGGGGAAACAATGAGACTGAGCTCTGTTCAGGCCCCCTCCCAACCTTCCCTCCCTTCTGTCCCACCCCACTGACCCCCCCCCACCTGCCTCTCATGTCAGATGTCAGCCTCTCTCCTCACAGATACCAGAATGTGTCCCAAAGTGCCCCACTGAGGGATATAAGATTTTGGTGGATGACACGCAAACAATCTTTTTAAAAAAATTAGTGGTATTTATTTTAAGGAGTATCAAAAAACTAGATAGATATAGATGATAGACAGATCATAGATGGATAAAGTTAGATAAGATAGATAGATAGCCAGGACCTCAAAGCCATGCTTTCACAGAAATTACCCCTTTCCTCTTTAAATACATTTTACTCAATGCATATTCATTCAGCCAATTACTGGGTTATTGGGGTCTTACCAATGCCAGTCACCACTCATGGTGCTTGGGAACATTAGTGAACCAAACAGCCATCAAACATGGACCTCACAGAGCTTATGTGCTGGCAGGAAAAGGCAGAAAGTAAGCAATAGATGAATAAATAATCCAGTGTTCCAAGGTGATTAGCATTATGGGAGAGGTGCGGGGAGGGGGGAAAGAAGAAAAGGAACAACAGGGCAGAATAAGGCAGGTCTGGAGGGCCCAGGGAGGAGAGAGGGAGCAGGTTGCCAGATCAGGTAGGGTGGTCAGGATAAGCCTCATCAAGAAGGAGATAGATCTGAGCAAGGAGGTAAAGGGGGTGAGGGAGTCTGCCGCAGCTTTATCTGGGGGAAGATGGTGGAGGGAGAGGGAATAGCTCAAGCACATATGCTGAGCAAAGAGAATAATCAGCCTATTCCAGAAAGAAATTTAGACCTAGAAGGTTCTTCCCCTACCCATTTGATTTGGGTAATGCCTATTCAGGCTTCATATCTTAGCTCAAATATCACCTCCTCCAGGAAGTCCTCCCTGACCACTCTTTCCCCAGTCTATGTAAGCTTCATTGTAGTACAGATGCTCTCAGAGGTCCAGCTTGCTTTCTCCTTTTGAAACTGGGCACTGATTAGTTTAATACCTAACTGCTCACTCTTTCTCTTACTAGATCGTAAACTCTATGAGGATTTGTTCACCGGGAGGATTTCTGGTTTTACTCATTGTTATATTGCCAACACCTAGCACAATGCCTGGCATATGGGAGACACACAACAAATACTTGTTCCGTGATTGAGTGAATAGTCTTGGGTGGCAGGCCTGGAAGAAGAGTATTCGCCGAACTCAGGATTGCAGCAGCTGTGGAGAAGTGGGACACTGGGCTCCTGGGACCCAAAGTTTTGGTGGGTCAGAGCAGCCCCAGAAGCTGGAGCCCCCCCCATAGCAAACCTGGATCAGCCTGGGACCCCCACCTCGCTCTTGCGCCCACCTGCTCACCGGGCCCCCACGTGCTGTCTCTCCAGGATAACTTCTGTCTGCGCTGGAGACGCCAAGTCTCAGATAAGGACAACGCGTTTGCTCCCCCTTCAACTCTGCACCTGCAGCAGCCAACAGCATTGAAATGCTTCCTTTCGAAGCTCCCAGAAGAATCCTGGGAGTGGAGACCGACGTGGGCACATTTGCCGGGATGTCTGACGAGGCACGGAGAGGGCCGTGTGCGCCCGCGAGTACGTGGGCACCCTCCCGAAGCAAGCACGATCGCACAGCCTCGATCTGACAGGTAACGCGCAGCAGCTGCGTGATTTACAGGGGCGTGTGGGGAGAGCTTTCCTCTCTCACTTTGAGATCTTGAGTGCTTCATATAAATATTTATGGGAGCCTGGGCCTCCATTAACCCCGCCAGTGCCACATTTCACTCGTTACGTGGTGCTTGTGTGCGAATGAATGTGAAGGCAAGCGTTCGATACACAATGCATGTATGTCAGCGCATGTGAGCATAGGAAGATGTGCATTTTGTGAGAGTTATATATACATAATCGCTGTGGTTCAATGGAAGTATAAATCCATGCAGGGATATGCATCATTGTGTGCATTTTGTGCGCCCTGTGCAAGAGTGCATATATATAGCAGATAAGTGCATGCGGATTTAAGCGTGGGCACCTACATGCCTGCCTCTGTGCGTATCAGCATGAGTTGCATCTGTGTTGAGGCATGTGCCTGCCTTAAGGGCATAAGCATATCTGTGTGCAGGTCCAATGTTTCCACATCACACCAGAAACAGCTGTGGTTAAACTAAGGATGATTCCATCAAAATTGCCTCACCTAGAGACTGCTTCTTCTACAGACACTTGCTCTGCTAATTATGATCCATTTACTGGAAAGTTCAACTGAGAACACATGAAAGGTGAGGGGTTTGTTGATGAATTATGAAAAGCACCAATGTCCCAGGCTAGCAATGCCCAAGCAAGCAATGCTCCCCCCTACATACACCAGGACCACCATAAGCTGCTGGCTTCTTGGTGAGAGATTGAAATGGGAGACAGAGCTATAGTTTTCCCTCCAACCCCCTTGTCATATTTGTCTTGCTGGATCTCCAAGTGCCCATTGCTCATCTCCGTGTCTGGGCAGGGAGCATTATGGAGGGAGAAGAGTAATTACACCCCCAAGAAAGTGACTACCCTATGCAAAAGGAATTAGAAAGGAAACTTCCACCCCAAGAAAGGGCTATTCCCCACCCCTCCCTATTTTCCCCCAAGTCCCCCCACCCCCACCCCCGGGTATTTCAGATAAGAGATTGTGAACTTGTGGACTTTGGTGGCAAAAATACAAATTTTGGTATCAGATAGGTGGGGACTCAAGCTTTAGGTCCACCACTGGGTGACACTGGGCAAGAGGCACCTACTCTGGGCCTACTTTTCCATCTCTGATCTGCATGGACAAGAGTAATCCACACTTCAGAGAGGTAAGTGAAATGTCGTAACAGGACTAACCTCATGATCTGGCCACATCTCTTGTGCTCCGTGACCTGGTTGCCCCTTCTCTGTGGAAAGGGGCATGTGTACCAGGCTCCAGCTCCCAGGACACAAAGGAGGGCAGATGCCAAGCCCTGCGTTGGGAAATGAGCCCTTTGCTGCCCACTCAGGGAAAGCAGAGCTGAATCCCCAGACCAAACCTGGCCCAGGGCCCCAACTCAGTGGGAAATTCTCGCAGTCAAGGCAGTGAAAGTGACATCAGAAGAAACAAGGGAACTTGAAAGTGAGCTCCTGATTCCTGATGGGGGAGTCACAGGCCAGGCTGGATGCCTTGCCTTGCTCTCTCCAGCTCTGAAATGAGCATCCTTTAGGCTTCCCCCCACCACCACCCCCATCTATTTACTGGAAGGAGTACAAACTGTAGTAAAACGCACAGAACTCTACAAGGAAAAGCACAGCGACATAAATTTTGAATTTGTGGACTTCTGCCCCCTTCTCACACTGAACCTGGCTTCCAGAAAGTATCAGGCCTCCTCCCGTTGCCTCTGTGGCTGCTCTTCCAGCCTTAGGACAGCATCCCCCTTTTGATACAAATAAAAAGGAATGTGTAAGAAGCAGCTGCTATTTTACAGGAAAACAACTTCACATGCAAAGAATGCAGAGGGGCAGCTAGTGTGGAGTTTTGCTTCGGAACAAGCCCTTATTAATAATTTAGATGGTTTTCCAAATTGGAGCCACAACTTATCTCCTACATTTAATTTCTTGCAAGTGAGAACAATTAGCTCTGATTCTCTTATCCAAATGCATCTTTTAAGATAATATGTGTAGCACAGTGGAGAAGGGCATTCAGATATGAGGAAGATGCGTGGAAACAGCCGGTAGAACATGGTGCAGGCGTGCAAGGCCCAGGGACTGTGTGCTCCCCAGCTGAAAGGACTGCTCTCCGTAGCCTGGACGCCTGCTCACAGGAGCAGAAACTGCAGAAGGGACAGAATTCCAGCATCAGCAGAGGGGGCCAGCAGCCTTCTCCAACAGGAAGCTAGTCCTCCCAGCCAGGTAAGCACCAGCCTGGGAAGCCTTATGGTGGCTTCTTCCGCCAACCAGGTTCAGCCTGGACCAGGGACTCTCCCTTCGATGCAAGCTGGCATGTCTCCGGAGGGCACAGTGCTGGGCCCAAGCTTGGGAGCAGCTCTTTTAACCAGACTGACTCCTTTTAGGAGGGCTGCTGATGGAAAAGACCACCGTCTGCAAAAGGCGCCCTTTGAGGACTTTTATTTTGGTGGGGGGAGGAGGGGCAGAGTAAATCTCTAATCCTCCCTTCCTTACATAACAAATCCAAACACTACTATCTCTGGGAGGAGAGGCCAGGCCTTCAGACTGTAGGCTGTACAGGGAAGGGTTACGCAAGAAGCCAGTTCTGGGTTTTCCTTTCTGAAAACAGAGGGGCTCAGAAGCGCGGCGGGGGTGGGGGGGTATTTCATCTGTAAGCGTACAAGGGACCCACTGGAATCTCTAGACCCAGCTGTTTCCCGGGGCCCACAGAGAAAGAACTTGAGGAGTAGGGGTGGGTGGGTGGGGCCGGGGGGGGGGGGGGGGGGATTGCCTGGCCTGGCAGAAGCCGTAGCTCTAGTCACAGAAAAAGCCAAATGACCTTGCTGCTGGGTTCCTGGCAGCTCCCACTCCGAGCCCGAGAGGACAGGCACAACTAGAGTGTGCGTGGGATGGAGGTGGGCCCCTCTCACAGGGACCCGGGTTGGTCCTGCCACAAAAATGCCCAGAGACCCTGGACCGAAGGAAGGAAGCCCAGCTGTGACCAAAAGAGGGGTCTGGGTCTAGGGCCCGGCCCCAGCTTCCCCAGCTCCTGCCACCGACAGCCGGGGTGGCCCGCTCTCTCGCCAGCGCCAGCGGGGGCCCTGCTGGAGGTCAGTCCCCACCAGCCCTGTTGCTGGCGGGTCGGATGCAAGGGAAGGCTGGGGAGCCGAAGCCGTCAGGGCAAGAGCCCAGAGTGGCTGGCCCCGGCCCGGAGCTGCGCGGAGGAGGCTCGGGGCCCCAGACCCCATCTCCCGGCCCTCGCCCCTCCCCGCACTTACCCGACACCTCGGAGCCCCTCGGAGCCCTTCCTCGCCTGGCGGCGCCTGGAGGAAAGGCAGAAGGGACTGGGAGGAAAAATGCAGGGACAAAGTTTTCCGAAGTGAAGAGTCTACCGAGGAAGGGCTGCAGGAAAGGGAAATGGCAGAGAGTAAGGCCGCGGGAGACCGCCGAGCCGGGCGGACGCCGCCACCCCCGCCGCGCGGGTCTGGACCCCGGGCTCCCGGGACGCCGCGCCGAGCGTCATCCCCGACCCCTCGCGGAAGGTGGCGGCGGCCGATCCCGCGGGCACAGCCTCCCGCACACCCGTGCCGACCGGGGGTCGCAAGGCCAGAGCAGCTGGAGGTTGGGCGGAGGGCAGTTCGCTCCGGCCGGGACCTGACTCGGGCCGCCCCAGCCAGGGGCTCAGCCTGGAGCGAGCCACCTTCCCGGGACGCCGTGTGTGCCCCCCACGTGCGTCGCGGTGTCCGTGTGTGTCCGACTCGGCGTGCGTCCCCAAGTGCAGGCGCCGGCCTGGCTGCGTGGCACCTGTGCGGGCGCGGAAGGCGCTGGGAGGGTTTTGCCCCCGGGGTCGCGGAGGATCGCTAGGAGCCCGCGAGCAGCGGGGAGCGGAGGGAACCGGAAAGGAGCCGGCGGGCTGCAGGGCGCCGCGGGGCTGGCGCGGGCCGGACGGCCTCGGGACCCAGTTCGCTCTTCCTGAGCTCGCGCGCGCCGGCTCTGCGCTGTCGCGGCGGGTCGGGACGGCGGGCTGCGGGCTGAGACGTGGCCCGGGCCTGCCAGCCCCGGAGTCTCTCGAGGTCCCGGCCTCCTCCGGTGCGCTGCCGGCTCTGCCCGGCTCGAGCCTGCAAGCGTCCCGGGCCGACGGGCGCTCAAATAATAGGTTGGTGCCGGGACACGGGGCGCCTGCGAGGGCACCCGTCTGGGTGCTGGGTGTGGGTGTCTGTGTATCTGTGTGTCAGTGTGTCAGTGGGACTCTGTGGTGGGGTGGTCAGCTTCTCAGAGATGTAACTGGTCACTCTGAAACGGCCTGACCCACCGTGTCATCCTAGATGCTGGTCGGCACTGGGTTGGTGTCTGTGTTTTGTGCTCTGGAGAAGGAAAACCAATGTCGGGCTTTGCGACCCTCCCCAGCCCAGAGGCTGTTCAAGCAGAGTCCAGGTGACTCTAGAGGTGGGAGACGCCAGCCAGTCCGCTTGGGGTTATTCCGAAGGGAGTCAGACCTCCACTACATGGAATCAAGGTGATCCCCTTTGGTCTCCGGATCCAAGCAGCAGGAGGCTCCTCCAGAGCTCAGCCTGGCCGAGACCTCTTTCGCCCCACAGGGGATACACTTGTACCTGTGGGCGTGCTCTTAGCAAGTTTGAGCGTGTGCACTTGTACACACAACTACAACTAATCATACCCCCTTGCTCCTTCATCCATGCGCACTCGGGTAGAGCTACTTCACAACCAGACTCAGCCACTATCCTCCTCCCTGATCACAGCCAAAGCCTCCCGGGCCAGGCACATCTCCGGGTTAGTGAAATGAACTGGGCCTTGGAATTTAATTCAAGCTAGAACTTCTGACTGCTACTAAACAACACCAAAGCACTACTAAATGTAAATCGCTGCTGGTAGTATTTGCTTCCTTATGTTTGGGATTTTTCCCTGCTCTGTCTTTGCCAAACCCCGACCACCATCCCCAGGATTCCAGGGATCCTGGGCCGAAATCTATTCCCTGCTAGTTTTAGCCTTTGCTTCCTTCTCCCCAGTTCGTCCCGGCTCTAGCTTCAGGCTGGGGCTCGCAGCCCGGGTCTCTACACCTCCGCATTCGGGTCCCGAAGTTCCATGTTAGGAACTCTGGGCCAGAGAACCCCAGGGCTGGAAGGCTGGGTCTCTGGGACTGTAGGTATTAGGTCTGAGGAGACCAGAAGCCCCTTGGACCCAGCCATTGCCAAAGGAACAGAGGATCCTTCTGGATTTGGGAGGGGTGATGGGGGGTGGGAATCCCACTCTGACTCTCAGAAATATCTGAGGCCAACTCTGAATTATAGACAAGATTCCGAGAAGGCTGAGGGGGGGTTTGGGGTAACCTAGGTGGGAGATCTTGACTCTTCTAAGTCTGGCAAAGGAAAGGTACTGGGCCCAGCTCCCAGTCTGCAGTCAGAGTTGCTGTACCAGAATGATGCCCCAAACCCCCTCTGGCCCCCAATCCGGAGAGTCACTGAAATCCTGGTCCAGCCATGCAGTGCCCTTCTGTGGGTCTGAGGGCTCCAGGCCTGAGGGGCATGTGTGCCCAGGGCACACCACCCCCAAAAAAACAGGTCCACAAGGAAGGGCTTCCTGTCTGAAGGGGCTTCTGCCCCAAAACCTGGTGCTGGATTCCACTTGCTTCTGCAAGCCCTGGGGAAGGGGGCATAGGCCTCCACTCAGGGCAGGCAGGCATTCTCACTCTGGGCAGGAAGATGCACTGGGCAGGAAAAAGTTGAGAGCCTTACAGCCCCGACAAGAGGGCCAGAGTGACAGGGCCAACTGAGCCTGATTGCCAAAAAGACCCTGCTTCCCCATCAGGAGGCTCCGGCTTCTAGGGATCGGCCAATCTCTGCCTCGGAGCTGGCAGGCTAGCAGGCCCGTCCTGATCGCCAAGCCTGAAGCCCCGAAAAAGTGTGCCCCCTCTCAGCTCACAAACTGGCTCCTGAATGAGGTGTCTACCTAGAGTGAGAAGCAGAAACACATATGAGGCTCATGTACATACACACTCAAAAGCAAGGGCGGGATTTGCCCAGACATGGTCTGTTTCTCCATTGGCCAGGGAGAGTGAGAGTGTCCCCAAATAGATGCAATTCTTAAAAAGGCAAGGGAAGAAAGTCAAAGTCAGGCGAACGCGGAATCCTCTAAATAAACACCATTTCCATGGTTTTAATAAGCAAAATAGGAAACCATTTTAATAACCAAAAAACAGAAACCAGTCTGAATAAAACTACAATAGACTAGGTTTTAATATTTTCATATCATAAGCAGGGTTTGAAATTGATCCCTTATTTTACATGAAATAAAAACAAATTTCTGTTGCAGCAAATTTGATTTCAACACAGTTGAATCCGTAAAAACCGAAGCTCGTTTCTGATGCAGGACAAATATCCACAATATTTAAAACTGCAAGCACCATGCGGTTCATACAATCTTGTTATTACTGTTAATTTATCAACTAATACAAACTCAAAAATGCATCCGGCCAGCAGCGCCAGCAATTTCAAATGGGAACTAAAAAATACGCTTTCATTTTGGTATTTTTGTCAGTGCAACTTAAATCCTTTTACTGACCTGCAGGAAAAAAAAAAAGTAATAAAGAAAAACACCCAGATTTTCCCTATAACTACTATACAACTGAAGGGGGTGTGGGGGGGGACACCACCAATAACTCACCTGCTATTTCAAAAGCAGGGGAAAAAAACACACATAACGTGTTGGTCTAAAGGACGCGCTTGAAAGTTGCAAAATTACTTGCCAATGTTTGGGTTTCCGGTACTTTCTGAGTGTGGCGGTTGGTTCAACACAAGTTTAGTTCACCACTGGGCAGTGTCAGGGCTGGCCAAGCCCGCTCACCCTAAAAGCTCGGCAGCCACAGCAATTAGCAGGGGTCTGGAGGCTTTTGAAGGGACCCTGGGGTGATTCGGATGGCATTAAAAAGCAAATAAGATCTGTTCTCCTTTCCTTTCTAGTGAGGGGTGTCAATTTCGCCAAAAGACAAGGTGGGAGTGAAGACATTACCCGGCTGCTCTGGGGTTCGGAACTGGACAGCTGCCCTGCCCTGGTACTCAGGAGCTGGGACCCCAGTCCTCTTTCTCTCAACACCAACAAAATTGAAAACTGAAGCGGAAGAGACAAGAGGACCAAATGGAGACAGGAAAGGGGAGAAAACATGCAACTTCCAAGGGTGCCCCAAGACAAAGTTGTTTTCTGATGCAAAATGCCCAGAACTTTTTTTTTTACTTACAAAAAAATAATGCCATGATAATAAACCCAAACGAAGACACTCAGCTTGCTGCCACGTTCTCTAAGCGGTTTGGCGGGGCGGGTATTTACAAGCCGACAGCCGGGACTGAAACCCGGCAAGCAGCCGCCGGAGTTTCTGCACTGCCATCCCTTCTCACTCAAAGAAACAAGGGGGTTATGATCCATGATCAACAACATGCTAAAGTTAAACAAGAAAATGGTACAAAATAGAAATTATTACCATACATGTCCAGCATGCAGGATTAATATTTTTAATGCAGATTTTCGTATTTTTTCTATATAATCGAGCAGGCAATAAAACTGATGAGAATTGCGCGCAGAACGTCCTAACTGAGGCCCGCGTCTCGGGGCTGAGAGCCAGTGTTCTCCGGACCCTGGACAGACAGGTCCTTCTGTCCTTCCTTCCTTCGCTCAGCCTCGCCTCGCGCCTGCTGGGACGCCAGGGTCCCTCCCTTCTCCTCTCCTCGCTGCTCTCTTCCTGGGTTGGACTGCGCTCCGGGCCGCGACGCAGCGGCCCCCGCTTAACGCGCAAAGTTCAGAAAGCCAGGAGTCTCCAGACGGCCTTAGCGACTCCTCGGGACTATGCCTTGCCGCCCTCCAGCCTGGAGAAAAGTTGCTCCGGGACTTCCCACCCCCTCGTCTGTCTCTGGCTCTGCTCGGGTCTAGGAGGCGGCGCTGGCGCGAGCCGCTCTCGCCTCGGCCAAGGTCCCCTGCCTGCCCGCGCGCCCTCCCGTCGCCCGCGTCCCGTGCGCCCTTCCTCCCTCTCCCTCAAGTCAAACAGGTCAAGGCTGGGGCCGTGGCAGGGACAGGATCCGGGGGAGTCCGGGGCTGGGGACACGGGACGGGGAGTCCGGGCCGGGGCAAGGGCGGGGGCCGGGACCGGCCACGACTCACAGAAAGAACTCGGGAGAGGAGGGGCTGTCGCTGGTGGAGCCCGCCTCCCTGAAGCCGGAGTTGGCGAGTTTCTCGCACTTGACCTTGTAGGCGTCTCTTTCGCGGGCCAGCCGGGACACCTCCTGCTTAAGCTGCTCCACCTGCTGAATGAGCTGCGTCTTCTCGTTCTCCAGGTGGTGTTTCTGCTGGACGCGTTTATACCTGCACGACTGGGCGTAGCCCCGGTTCTTCAGGGTCCGCCGCTTCTGCTTCAGGCGGATCACCTCGTCCTTGGTGAAGCCCCGCAGGTGGCGGTTCAGCTCGCGCACCGACATGGACACGAGCTGGTCGTCGGAGAAGCGGTCCTCCACGCTGCCGCTACCGCCAGCCGCCGTCGCCGCGGCGGCCGCGTGCGGCCCAGGCCCAGGGTGGCTGGTGGGCAGCTGCTGCGCTGGGCTGGCTGCGCTGGACGGCGGCGGCGACGCTTGGTGATGGTGGTGATGGTGCGGGTGCGCGTGCGGGCCCAGCTCGTCGTGGGGCAAGCCGGCGCCCGGGTATGCGTGGTGCGGGTGTGGGTGGTGGTGGTGGTGATGGTGGTGCGCGCCGCGGAAGCCGTCGAAGCTCTGCAAGGGCTGCGGCACTGGGTGCGAGCCGATGAGCGCCTCCACCGCGTCCTCAGGCGTCAGGTTGAGCGCCTCGGGGTTCATCTGCTGGTAGTTGCTCGCCATCCAGTACAGGTCCTCGAGGTGAGTCTTCTGTTCGGTGGGGCTGAAGCTGGGCGACGAGGGCACCGAGCTGCACGGCGTGCTGAGCGGTGTGGACGACACCGAGCCGGCCGGCTGCAGGCGCGTGCAGGGCCGGCCCGGGCGCTCCGCGCGCCCCAGCGGCTCCTTCTTCACGTCGAACTTGAGCAGGTCGAAGTCGTTGACGTACTCCATGGCCAGCGGGCTGGTGGGCAGCTCGGGCCCCATGCTCAGCTCCGCGGCCATCGCTGACGCGAGGCGCAGCCGCCGCTGCCGCCCGGGAAACTTTGCGGCCGGCCGGGGCGCGCCGAGCCGAGAGCGGGGGCGAAGAGCGGCGAGCCCGGGAGGCGGGGAGCCGAGGGCGCAGCGGGCCGGGGCCGCCGGCCAAGCCTTTGTCTGGGGACGCGGCGGCGCGCCGGAGAGTCCCGAGGCTGCCCGCGCCGCCCCAGAGCTCGGGGCTGTGGCCGCGCCGGGGCCGGGCCGAGTCGGGAGGGGTGGAGAAGCAAAGCGGGGCGCGCGGCTGGGCGGAGGGGAGGCGCCGGGCAAGCGCCCGCCGCTCGCTCTCTAGCTCTCCTGCTCTTGGGCTCTCTCGATCGCAGCCGCTCGCAGCCCGGCGGTGCAGCTGTGCTGGATCCGGCACCGCCGCTGCCTTTTATCGCCTTCCTGATGTCACCGGGGCGCGGGGGCCCGGGCGGCCCAGCGCGCTGGCCAATGGCTGCTCGGCCCCCGCGGCCCGGCGGCGCAGGGCGGGGCGCGCCTGACAGCTCCTCCGCCCCCCGCGTCAGCTGACCGGCGGCCCGAGCCGGCGGAGAGCCGCGGAGGCCTGGCGGAGGGCTGGAGCCCAGTGGAACGGCGGGCCCGGGCCCGGGCCCAGCCCCCCACACCCTCCGGGGCCCGGCCCCCGCCCGCTCGCCTTCGGGGCGCGCCCCCCCCGTAGGCCTGGCCGCCCCTTCCACCCCTTAGTGCGCTCTCCTCGCTCTTTACCCTTCGCTCCTCCACCTCCAGCCCGTGTCACCCCCACGGAGGCTCAGAAGGAGCGCTGGGACGACACCTCTCGGGCCCTTTGTTCCCCAGCGTCCCCCGCCCAGTGGGGGACGTTCCGTGCGCCGCGCGGCTGCGGGCCCGTAAGAGTGTGTGCCGTGCCTGCCTGTGTTTCTGCAAGTCTGCGCGTATTTGTGTGTTGCGGGTTGGTTTGCGGCTCCAAGAGTTGTGTTCAAATCCAACTCTCAGGCTCAGGGGACCCTCCTCGGGCCAAGCAGGGGCCGTTCCCCTCCTGGCGGGTGCGGTGGCCGAGCCCGGAGATAGGACTCCCCTTGCCCAGCCGCTCCCCGCGCTCACCCTACCCACAAAACCACAAGATGAAGGGAGAGGAGAAAGAATCGGCCGAAAGGCTCTCAATTCCTTTCCCCAGCCAGACGCACGGAACCCTGAGCTCCCGAGGCTTGGAGCTGAGGCCAGCTCAGGACGGTGCTCCGGGTGGCTCTCGGCTGCTGGGGAACCGACCCTGTTTTTGTTTGAACGTTTTGTAACGATTTAGCAGATCGCGGCGTCAGCCGGCTGCGAGTCTCAAACAGGCATAAAGTGCGACCCCAAGTGGCCACTGTGAGCAAAGGCGCGTCGAACAGCCCGGCCCGCGGCCGGAAGGCTCGAACGACGCCTCGGACCCAGCCGGATCTTTCTAACTGGTCCAATCCAAGCCAGCCCAGAACGGACGCTGTGTGCGCACTGGGCCCCAGGACAGGTTCCCCTAGAGCCACACACAGGTCCTCGGGTCCCGTCCTGGGACTCAGCTGCGAGCTCGGCGCTGATCGCCGCGCGTGAAACTCCGCGCTCCAGCTCCGCGCGGGGTGGGGCGGGGGGGGAGCGCTGGGAGGGAGACTGGGATGCCCCTGGGCAGCCCCCTGCGCGGGATGGTCCTGGACCGAGTTAGGCCTGTGGTTGAAAGCGGAAACGCCACTGCGAAGGGGGCCAGGGCTGTCCGAAGAGAAACCTCCCCCGAGCGCAGACGGGGAGCCCACAGCACACCGCACTAGGCATCCAGGCAGGACTCGGGCGCTGCGTACCCTCCTGACTCGAGTTCAGGATGGCCCAAAATAAGAGGCTCTTCCCGAGACCCTGGCCAGGGGACAGAAACCGGATAAATCGCAAATTCGCTGTACCCGGAGACCCGACCCGCCTCCCGCGTCGCCTTCTGCTCCTCAGCTTTGGGCGCTCACAGCGAAAGGCAGGAGAAGCGTGCACTGGGTGAGTGTGTCCCAGCCGCTGCCTGTGCAGAGCCAGCAGGACTGACGCCGCGCGTAGGGGTCAGGTGGGCCACACCAGTGCGGAGACAGCCAGATTTTTTTTTTTTTTTTTTTTTTTTAGTGTTAGAAGGTAAAAATAATTTGCCTCCAGCTAATCGGAAAATTCTATTCTTTTGCGCCCTTGGTGGAGCTGGGGTGGGGTGTGGTCTTGAGCTGCCCATTTTTAATAAAATGAATATATTTTAACTAAAACTTGGACTAAAAGGTTTGGATCAGCAACTATAATACTGGAAGAACCCGTCTTCAACCCTTTGCGAGGAGCGTGCTCTCTGCAGAAACGATTCTGCCGTCTCCCCGCAGGGTCTGGGCCCTGCCGCTGCCGGCGCTCTGCCCCAAGCCGGGCAGTGTGGACAAGCACCCTCCCTGCCCGGGTCGTGTTCGCACACGGTGAGAGCACGCTCGCACCGCGGCTCAGCGGGAGAACGTTTCCAGGCCGTCCAGGGTCTGTGCTCCGGGTCTGTGCTCCTGTGTGAGGTGGCCAGGGCCGGACAAACGCACTAGGCTCGCTGGGTGCCACTGACCCCCAGCCGGCGGCGCCCTCCTTCCTGGCCATAAAGAAACCCGGTGGCTCAGAGAGCACACCTGACGCTGTGGACTTACGCGTGCGCACCGAGGCGGCCGGGCCAGTGTCCCCCCGGGTCTGCTTGACCTTCGCTGTGCAGGACAGAAACCCGAATCTCGGCAGTGTGGCCTATGAAGGCCCTAGGGGTTCCTTCGGCCCCAGCCCTGAGGTTCCAAACTTCCCCCTCTCCTGGGGCGTCCCGCCGCCGTCTCAGGGTCTCTAGAACTCAGGCTTTGTCTGGGCAGGCGCGCTCCTCTTTGTGCCTGTGTCTCCGTCTCCGTTGCGGGTCAGTCCCATCCCCCGGGCTCGGAGTGCGATATCTCCGTCCATCCCTAGGTCCACCTTCCCCCCAAACCCGGTTTTTTTGCTACTCTCCCAGCCTAGCCAGTCCCTCCTCTTCCTCCCCACCCCCAACCACCTCCAAAAAATGTTGGAACTGGGTGAGTAAATGAGGCACGCAGGTTGCTCCCGAGCGAAGGCCGCTGCAGGGCAGCCGACCTCACTTCTCGGCCTAGCCTCCCCCACTCCGACTCCTGCTGCGCTCTGCTGCGGTGTCTCGGCGCCCCAAACCCTAAGGCCTCCCGCTCCCAAGAGCCGCTGCCGCCGCCGCGGCCGCCGCCTCTCTGCGCCTGGGGCTCTGGGGATCAGCGTGCCGGGCTCCCGGTCAGTGGGTCTACGGCGGTTCCTGGAGGCTGCGCTCCTTGCCTAAAAAACTAGCTGAGGGGAGAGGGGGGGAAGCAAAGGGAAGGGATGGTGGATGGAAGAAGTGGAGAGTCGCGGAGGAGAAGCAAAGGGAAAGAGGCCGAAGACACAGGGAACAGGGGTAGTGCGCGGAGCCCCAAGCCTCTTTTGAATCGGAGCTGAGGACTGTGGTTGGCGGCCAGAGCCCTCTCCCGAAGTTTGTCGTCTCTTGCCCCCAAAACTCCGATCTGAAGTTTTCGCCCACACGCGACCTCCTCTCCCTAACCCACACCAAGCTGGGCCAGAGGCGATGTGTCCTGGGCGCACCACCTCGGAATTCTTCAGCTATTTTTGATGAGCGAGGAGGCTGTGCGCGGCCCGCGCCCCCGCGGAACCTTGGGGCATTCGGAGTAGGGGTGCACAAAGAAGTTATTCCTCAAGGGAGCACTACCCACCGCCAGCCGCCAGGTTGGAGGTTCGCTGCGCTGCTCCCGCCGGCTACCGAGCAACCAACCCGCTCACCCGAGAGTGGCCCCGCGGCGCGCTCTCCCGTGCGCCTCCAGCCCAGCGCGGCGCTCCCGGCCGGCCGCAGCCCCGTTCAGCCCCATTCGGCCCCAAGATGCACCGTACACCCGTCGTTTCCTGGGGGCTGCAGGTGTTTGGAGCACAAGCCGGCGTCTCTGTGCGTGCATGAGTGCGGTGGGAGGCGTGCTGGAGGTGGCTGTGTGTGTGTGTGTGTGTGTGTGTGTGTGTGTGTTGAGTGGGGAAGCAGGGCATATGCAATGGTTCGAATCGCAGAGCCGGAAGCTCCTGGCCTAAGCGCCGGGTGGGATTCAGGATTGTACTACCCCGGGTCTCCAAAGAGGCCCGTGTTCCCAGCCATCTCAGGATGAGTTCCGCCAGGGAGGAGCTAGCCTTCTGCTTCGGGCATCACCCAGAAGTCGGATCACCTGTCTCCTCCAAGGAGCCTTGAGGTCTCTGCCACCTTCTTCTAGGCCCAGTGGGAGGGGATTCTGTTGCTCCCACTCCCTCTGAGCTTCCCAAGGCCCAGGGCTTGCAAGAAGAGGCAGGAGTCTTTTCTTCTCCCTCCTCTTCCTTTTTCCCAAAGGCAGATGTCATTTCCACTGTCCCCTGCCCCCACACAATGCCCATCAGATTCCAACCCAGTGCTTCCAGAAAGGTATTCTTGGGCTTCTGGTTCCTGGTGACCTTGAGCACCCAAAGGACTCAGTGGGTCTCAGGAGGGAGCCAGAGTTACCCCACTCTGTCAAGCCCTTTCCCCACTCCCTCTCCTAGGAACCAGAGACACCCCCAACCCCCCCTGCCCCCCGCCCCCCCCACACACAGGCACTTGGGAGTGAGAATTTAAAATTAAAACTGTTTTACCTTCTTCTTTTTATTTTGTTTTAACATAAATACTAGAAGTTTTTAAATTACATATATGGCTTACGTTTTATTCCTAGTGAGCAGCTCTGTGTTGGACAGCCACTGGGCAGTATTGCCTCCAACAGAGATAGGGTGTTTGATCATAATATTCACTCCCATTTGTATGTGAGCTTGCAAAGCCTTTTTCCTTCACTTTTCCCTTCAATTCTCACAACTCTATAAGGTAGCAACTATTGTTATCCTTATTTTGCGGGAGATGTGTAGGCAGGTAGGCAGGCAGGTAGGTAAGTACAAATATATAACAGTGTCCTAAGAGTTTTATCAACCTGTTCTGTCCTCACCACTGCCTTTCAGGTGGGGAGGATTAGCCCCACCTACACAGAGGAAGCTCTGAGAGGTGAAGTGATTTCTTTGGCTACACAGCAACAATGAGCTTCTGGCCCGAGTCCAGGACTCCAAATACTATGAAGCACGTCCAGACGTCTCTGTCTGGACGAGGTGGCATCCTGGGGACCTAGGTGCCAGCACGGTTCACCATCTGCTCCCTGGGTCAGGATTTCCAACTCTCCACAGACTCAGTGGTTCCGATCAGGTCACAACAGAGCCTCTGCTCAGTGCCAAGTCCCTGCTGAGGGCTCAGTGAGAAGAGCAGGGATGAACGTGCCTTCTTGTTGAAGGCAGTCAAACATCCTTGGGCTTCTTTTCCTTCTCTGTCCTCTACCCTGACTGTGTGGGGCTGGAGGGTCAGGGTGGGAGAGAAATCAAGGCAGGATGCAAGCCAAAGTAGAGACATTTTGCAGAGTCCTCTTACCTTGTCCTTTACCCTTCGCCTCAGCCTGACCTCTAATCGGCCTTGATCCTTGGTCCTGCCTCTCTCTGGTCTGAGTTTGACCTTCAGCCTGTTTGAACCTCAGCCCCTATTCATTCATCCCTTAAGTATCAGGAGAGAAAGAGAGGCAGAGAGAGAGAGGAGAGAGAGAGAGAGATGGCTCAATGCTGATGAGAAGTTCACTACCACTCAGAGCCAGTGAGGGATGACCTCCCTTCCCACCACTACCTGCCCAGGACCCCAGGGCCAGCATTAGACTATGAAACCTCATCATTGCCCTTCAAGACCGAGGTCTTCACCTCCCACAGCCCAACCATTCCTCCATCCATTCCTCCACCTCAAGATTTCGGGTTCTCCATCTATTGCATTTACCTTCAGTTTTCACTTAGATGACTACAGAGGTCTTGGCTCAGACTTTCTTCTTGTCCACAGGGTCATGAAGCCAATTTTCAGGTTATATGAATCCGATCATTCTACCTTCATCCTCTTTTCCCTGGCTTACCTACAAATTCTTTCAATACTTAAACAAAGAACTAAACTCCTTAGCATGGCCTTCATCCCCTGAATGACCCGCTCCTGCCAACGTCTCCCACCTCATCTCTCACTGCATTCCCCTCACAGTGCGCCAAGCACACTGCCTTCTGTAAGTTCTTCCACAGCTCAAGCAATGTTCTTCCAAAGGGCCTTTGCACAGGCCATCTCCCCTGCCTAGAATGAGTCAGTTTCTTTGTTCTGAAGGACTTAGAAGAGGTTGTCTGTGGCTCTTCCCAGGCCTCCGCGGGACCTACCTGGGAATAGAGTGGGGAGAAGAGTCCAGGAGCCAGGCCAAGGTTCCAGTCACTTTGGGAAATCCCACACATTGAAGTCATATGGCAGGGCTCTTACCTCAATCCCTTCCCTCTCCAAGCTAGATCACACAGACCTCAGCTTTGGGAGAGGACTTAGCAGATAACACGGGTCAAAGAAAGGCTTTGGCGAGTTAGTCCAAATGCTTTTCCACTTGAGAAAATGTGTTACAAACACAGATTCCTGAGCCACAGTCTGACTTTATAGGTCTAAGGAGAGAAGGAAAGCCCAGGAATTTGCATTTTAATAAGTTCCCTAGGTAAGTCTGATGTTTGGGGTCCAAGAAATGCACTTTGAGAAACAAGATGGAATTTGACCCATGAGCTCCTGGAGAGAGACACTGTGATGGAGTTGTCTGTGTGTCCCCAGTGGCCGGTGTCATGCCCATCCCAGGAGGAACTCAATTACAGTTGCAGAAGAATGAATGAATGAATGAATGAATGAAGTTAACACCTAGGCACACACCAATGCTTCCTTGCCATATGACATCTCAGAACCCTCGGGCCTTTCCTGTATGCCCTCCAGCCCTCTCCTGTCCCCTAATTAACAATCATTCCTGAACCAATCCTTACTCCTTCCTCCTCAGACTGAGGACCAACTGAGAGAACATCTGGATGACCTGAGTGACCCCATCCTACTGGCCTCCCCTCTTCTTTCCTCCTCTATCTGAAAGTTCTTCTGGGCCGCAGGGGTCTGGCTTCCCGTGTATGCTCATCACAGCCTGGGGAACAGGGTGGTGGGTGGCACTGTCCCACTGCTGGAACCTTCCTCCTGGGGCTGATGGAGAAAAGAGAGATGTTTGGCCATGCCTGAGCCCAGGCTCATTTCAGCCGGGAGCTGCTGTGGTCACTCAATCTCTTTCTTACCTTTCATCATTTGAAAATGAATTCTGCAAGACATACAAGCCTACTTTCTCATTGTAAAAAATGCAACAATGTAGTTTTAACATCTCTGTCTACAGCTACAGCTTGCTTTTTATTTTTACTCAGCAACTTCTGCGTCAATACACAGAGATCTTCTTTCTTTTTAACTAATGCGTGGCAATTCGTCCAGTGGATGCTCTGTAGTGTTTTTTTTTTTTTATCCAGTCTTGTATTTATGGACATTTAAGCTATTTCTGATATTTCACGATTGCAAACAATCCTGCAACCAACAGTTTCTTTTTGCATGTGTGCAAGTATTTCTCTAGAAGAGATAGCAAGAAATAAAATTGCTGGATTGAAAGATGAACACGATTTGTAATGTCCATTCTGGCAAATTAGCCTCTACGAAGGTTGTACCTATTTTATTTCCCATCGGAAATATGTGAAGGTAACCTGTTTCCCCCCAGCCACACCAACAATGGATTTTATCAAGATTTTTCATTTTTGTGTCAATTCTACTTATGCCTGCTCTGTGACCAGTATTGGGAGACGAGGGTCCAGGGATGGGCATGGCTTCTTTCTTCCCTTCCAGGGAACCTTCCCATTGCAGCTGGAGAGGTGGTATGATGGAGATGCATCCATAATGCTGGCAGATCCCCAGCCCTTAGTTCTATGGGGGGTGGAGAGAGGAGTTGGCTGATCAGAGTTGCAAAGTAGAGGTAACAGTTAACTAAGGCTTTGAAGGCTGAGCAGAAATTTGTCAGAGAAATGCAGGAAGACTGGTCTTGGGCACAGAGCAGGAGCACTGTCTCAGGCACTTGGGGAGCTATTTCCGGGAGGCTAGAGCTAGAGCTTCAAGCCTCTGCAGGAGCCAGTGCTTAAAGGGTCTTGAATGCTGTGCCAAAGAGTCAGACCCCTATCTTAACGGCTAGCAGATCATCTCTGCATGGGCAAACATCTTTCCCAGTTCACTGTCAGTCACATAGTAGGTGCTCAATAAATATCTGCAGAATTGAAAAGGAGCGTCCCAAAGGCATTTAAGTAACATCTTAACCCTCTTTCCTTCCCCATGGAGACAAGGTACGCCCAGTGCCAGGGACTGTGAGCCTGGCTGCATGCTGGATGCTGGAGATACGGGCACAGACAAGCCGGGCTCAGGAATCCCTTCCTGCGCCTCGGCCCCCCATCCCGGCCTGGTGCCAGGTCCCCTTCACCTCTGCTTGTTAGAGATTGCTTTTGGTTTCTGTGTTGACACCCCCTGTTTCTGTGTTTGGAGCGGCTGTTCAGTGCCATTTCCTGATTTAATATCAGAGCCAGAACAGAGCAAGGATGCACAGTTAGCAATTTTTGCTCCAAGTATTTTTCAAGTTCCTTTTTGATGTAAGGGTTGGGTTTGCAGCTTCCCTGATCTTGCCGAGCAGGGAGGGAGAGATGGGCGAGGGGGAGAAGCTGGGAACCGGAGGGGCGAGGGGAGGGGAGAGGGCCCAGAAAAGCTTCATCCGGTAGAGCAGAGCTGAGAGACCCCAAGCTGGAAGGGTGATGGCGAAGGGCTCAGCAGAGACAGGGGGGCAAGCTACAGGGCCTGCGGGCAGGTGCAGTCTCTATGAAGCTAGTCTGCTCTTTCTCTTCTGGGTAGGTGTGAAGATTTATACACGCATCTCTGTGCCTATGTCTCTGTCACACGAAGGACTAAAAAGCTTAAATAACCTAACAATGCAATTCAGAATACCAGAAAATGAAAACAAAACTTGTTCAAAGAAAAGCTGAAGAGAGATGCAAGTCCCAGGCCCTCAGGTATTTTGACTGAGCATCTGCCATGCACGAGGCCTTCTGCAGGACTAAGATCTGGGGACAGACCGAGGAGCTCATCTTCTTCTGGTGGAAACAGATTTTTTCACTGCACTATAGTCAATGCGGTGATGGAAGAAGGCACGGGGTGGGTGGGGCTGTCCACACACACACACACACACGTGTGTGTGTGCACGCGCAAACACACTTGAGGACAAGACATGAGGAGAGACTAGAGTCTTTGAAGGCCTTGCCCCCCCACCCATAGGCACCTGTGTGACCTGCTGCCGGATGTCATGTCTACCTCTACTGCCACCTACCTCTGGGACTCTTCCTCTGACCCTCTCTGTGTCATTTTGGGTCTACTGAGAAGCCAAAGCCAAAATGACATTTGGCATGCAACTGGGGGAGACCCCTGTGAAGGATAAAGTTGGCGGCAGCAGGAGGAGACAGGCGAGCCTTCAGACCAAGACCAGGCCTGACATCTGTGGGAGGGAGGAGAGAGGGAAGAAGGGAGCTTGGGAGGGAAGCATGTCAGACTGCCGTGCTTGCTCAGAACGTGTCAGCCAGGCTCATGGCCTGGGCCAAGGTCACCTGTTGGGAGCCCCACATCTTGTAGGAATGGGCCAGCATTAGCACTGCCATCTCACCCCGAGCTCCGTCACTGGCTGAGAGCACCTGGAAGGAAATGCAGCTGCCGCCTGAGCACGCTGACGGGGTGCCCGTCAGCTGGGCTCCCCGCGGCAATTTCCCCTGAAAGAGACCTAAGCAGGGCATTTCCACGACCCCCATATGCTCCCTCTTCCACCCAGTCATGGCAGACTTGGCCAGGTAGTGAAATTACAGCAGCAACCATCTCAGTGAGTGTTTTCTACGTGTGAGGGCCCGTGCTTGTAAGATAGGAACTCCTGTCATTTTCACCCCCATTTTACCGACAAGGAGGCTAAGCCTCAACGAAACCAAACCACTTGCTAGAGGCCACACCTAGCAAATGGCAGAAAGAGGATTCAAAGCCTATTTGGCTCTAGACTGCTTTGGTCAGGAGGAGGCTTAGAAAGGGCAAGTGGGAGGCTCATTCCTCTCTTTGTATCCTTCTATCCTGCTGCTGATTCCTGTGATGTGTTAACAACACAGCCCCCAAGAAGACCCCTCAGGTCTCATCAGGGCCAATGCCAACCCGTTCCAAGTTGGCCTTTGGACACCAACAGTCTGCCAGCCAGCTCCAAACAGAAGGCCCAGAATGCTCACCTGAAGCAGGCACTCTCCAGCAGCCATATATCTGCCTATTTCTCACGCATCACCTCCTCCAGGAAGCCTACCCTGATTGGTTCATGTTTCCACAGCGTCTTATGCTGACCTCCATCAGTGCATTTATCAGACTGGGCCCAGAATGTTAAATCTGTGTCCACTACTAAACTGGACCCCTCCAGGACCAAAATCAGGTCTGAGTCATGTTGGGGTCCCTTGCACCCAGCACATAGGGCCCTGGAACTGGATGGGTAGCGATACATGGATGGGATGCTCTGACAAATGAAGACTGGTCCAGGCCATCCAGAAGACACCATTGAAGGTCACGGGCCCCTTGAGAAAACATAGTTAGGCCTTCAGAAGAGCATTCTGCATTCCCCAGCCTGGCCGCCAGGGGCCTCATCAACCTCCAGGCAGTATAAACACTGGTCCTTGCTTCTCTTTGGTAAATCCATGCCTCCCACCCCTGCCCCAGCATCTCTGCGTTGGGGGGGGGGGGGGGGGCGGGCCCAGGCTGTCCAAGGCCTGGGCATCTGCTCAGCCGCAAGTGGCCCAGTGGGTAGCCCCAGCCAAGGAGGAGAGTTATTTTTATTTATTTCTTCTTAATCATGAACTTAATTTAGCTGCTAATCAGGTTACCATGGTGACTTGCACTGGATTTATAGCAGTTTCCTAAAGCGCCTTTTTCGCACTCTTTGGGTAAATGAATAAAATTTGGGTGATGAGCAAAGCACATAAGTATTGGGTGTCCTAGAAAAAGGTCAGATGCTTCCGTTTTATATCTGCCTTTCACCCTGCTTAATGTGCTTACTAAAGAGCCCTGACTCTGGGCTGACTCCAGTTTCCTCTCTTCTGCCCTCCCTTTGAAACCTTCAGTGGATCCCTATTGCCAACCAGGTCAAGTCTGAGATTCTTGCATTGCTTTTAAGGCCTGCTCCTCTAGCCTCACCTCCCTAATGCTCTCCCTTCCCTGGGCTGCTCCCTGCATGTTTGTGCTTCTGCCTATGCTAGCTCTGGGCCCGGGAAGCAGGGGTGGTCTCAGAGGTGGCCAAAAGGGTTAATTTCTCTCCTCTGTCTTGGGAGTGAAGGAAGCCTGGCTTGTTCTGGGAACACACTGCACCCCAATGTGGTATCTGAGGACATCTTTGAGGATTGTTACTGGGCCCACTCCCACTCTGACAGGGGTGGAGGATACCGAGCTAGCCAGCCCAGCATTGCAGGGCAGAGGGGCAGCAGGGAGAAGAAATGAGGAGTCGGCGCTTTGACAGTTTTCTGTCTTTTACAGACTGGAAGGCTCATGTAGGTTGGGGGGCACACAGTTTGTTTCCCCTTACCCCGTTGCCTTGGGCCAACCAGAAGCCCCCCCTGTGGCTCCCAGAAGGGAAAGTGTCTCCAGGCTGGAGGCCACAATTTCCAGGTTTCCCCTGAGGACCTGGAGTCTGGCTGCCAATCAGCCCCGGGATCAGCCACAGTCCATTAGCGAGTGCCCAGGGCTCGAGGCGCCGATAGAACCACTAGGCGTCGGCGCCAGATCCTGCTCAGGGAACCCAAAGCCATCTTTAATTATTGTCTTGGCCTTTGCAACCAGACAAACTGGACCTCCAGACTGCAGGCTGGCTCACGAGGCTCAGAAAGCCCCCCCAGCCACCAGCCCTGCTGCCCTGAGTTCACCAGACGCCCTCCAGGTCTGGATGTGGATACAAGCCAGCAGGAGACCACTCTGGGAACCTCCAGGGCTGCAGGAAGAACAACAAGCCCAGGCTGTAGGCGAGGGTCTGTGAGTTCACTGAGAGACCACCCCCCTCTGGGCCTCGCTTCCCTTAACTGGAAGGGAGGACTGTAGTCATGGCCAACGAGCCGGTATCGCTTCTGGCTCTTCAGAATTTGGGGTCAGAAGAACTGGGTTCCAATCCTGACCCAGCAAGATTTGCTTTTGCTTCCAGACTGAGGCCAGGGTTCAGCTCGTTCTGGCGCATCTCAAAGCAGTGAGAGGACAGAAGTTACGACTTTGTAAAGCTCGAAGAGTGGGGGGCTACCTGAGTCCACACCCCCAGACACACCTTAGCATAGGAACAACAGACACCCATCCTCTGCAATGACTGGACAAGCATCTAGCAAGGAACCTCCCACTGACATGGTGGGTGTTACACAGCACGGCGTTGAAGAGCATGGGCTCAGGGGCCCAGCCGCCTGGGTTCGCCTCCCAGCTCTGCCACTGATGAGCTGTATATGTATAATGGGGCTAATGGCACATAAAACTCGTGGAACCGTCGGGAACATTAAGTGAGCTAGCACACAGCAAGTACCCAGTGCTGTGTGTCGACAACTAGGTACCAAACATTTCCCCCATGTAGTGGCTCTCAAAGTCGATCCTGTTGGCCCCATCTCATGGTCATGGAAACCGAGATGCAGGGAAATTAAACCTCTTATCCGGGACTGAGACCCTAAATCAGGGCATTCGCCACCAGATCTTGACGCTCCCACATCTGCTCGATATCATCGGTGTTCTCAACTGACGTGTCCTGCCAAACAAGCTCATACAGCAGTGGAAACAGAGATGGGAGCAGTTCATTAGGAAGGCAGGGGGAGCCGCTGATCAATCCTAACATCTTTAAAGAACATATCGTTAGGACTCGAGGCAACAGGAGTGCAGAGCGCCACCACCCACAGCTTCTAGCCAAAATCGAATGTGACTGCCGGCTTCCAGGAAACACAGGGGACAGAAGAGCATGGTCAATGATACCATAAGGAGGCCCTCAGCCAGAACGTGGGATACTCTGCAGGATGAATGGCCCAGAAACATCGAGAAACAAATGGTATTTTAAAAAAGAAAGAAAAAGTGACCTTTCAAACATGGGGAGAAGTGGGGAGGGGGGCTGTTATGGATTTAAAAATAATTTAAGAGATGTATCAACCAAATGCAATGTGGATGGCCTAATTTGAATAACCTAAATGTTAAAAAAGACATTTTTGAGATAGTCAGGAATATTTGAACATCAACCAAAGAGCAGACATTAAAGGAACTGGGTTTTAAAAATTATTTTTTACGTGTGAAAATAGTATTGTGGTCATGTTTAAAAAAATGTTTAAGTCATTATTTATTAGCAATACCCCCCCCAAAATACTTATGTATAAAGTGAGATGATGTCTGGGATTTGTTTTAAACACTCCAGTGAGAGAGGAGGTGGCGTAAGGAGTGCACGAGGCTTTATTATAATTCTCTCTACTTTCGTGTATGTTTGGACATTTTCGTAATAAACAGTTTAAAAGGACAAGAAGGGCAGAAGATGGAGCAGATCACTATATAGGAAGAGCTACAAGCACGGGTTTCAGAAACTTTGGTTTTGAGTGAGGCTTGGTCCCCCCTCCAACCCCAGAGATGAGAAGGACGGGGGAGACTCCCTTGCCCCTTGGCCATCAAAGAAGGAAAAATAGGTCTTTGCACACAACCCTAGAAATCATTCTATCATTTGCTCACTCATCCATTCATTTGTTCACTCGTTTACTCTCCAATTCATCCATCCACCTATCCATCCATTCATCCATGTGTTGAGAGACTACAATGTGCCAGACACTGAGAAAGAGCCCCGAACAAAGGTGATCATCTTTGTCCTGGAGGCACTGACAGTCCACTTGTTAAAATGCCATCACACTCATACATCTTCACAGACTGTGAGAAGTCTGAATGAAGTGCTTTGCAGGCTAGCAGGGAGTTTAACATGGGGGGACACGGTTTGGTCTGGGGTGAGGGATGGTCAAGATAGCACATTTCAGCTGAGACTTGAACAATGAGGAGATGACCATGTGAGGAGCCCAGGGAGGGGCATTCAGGCCAAGAGGGAGGGACATTCAGGATGTCCTGGGGGCAGGAAGGGTTTTCAGGAATGTTAAGTCCGGTAGGGTTGGCAGGAGCAGAGAGAGGGAGCAAGGAGATGGGTATAAGATAAGGACCCCTGGTCTGGGGAATGTCTGGGGGCATCAACAGCTCTGCTTGAACCAAGAGAAACTTCTCCCCCATAAACAGAACACACTATGTAGAGACATAGGCCTTGGGCCAGCTGACAAATTCTCCTGCAAGTTATCAAGGCGAGTGCCAGGAAAGCTGGTGTACGAGTAGCCTAGTGAAAATGCTCTACTTACTTAAAGAATGTTAATCTGGGAGCAAGGTGGTGAGGAAAGGAGGGAGCCCGCCCTGGGGCAGAGAAGAGGCCACTACAAAGGGAACCACAAGAATCGCTGAGTAAGGAAGACTCCCAATTTGAGATTTAAAAACTAAGGGTAAAAAGCAGCCCTGTGCCCCGCTCAGCCCCTCCCTCCATCAGCCAGCCCAGTCGGGGGAAGGAAGTCCCAGCCAACCGTGGGGACAGTTGTCCAGTGATTTATGGCCCCTAGACAAAGCCTCCCAGGAAAGACCCTGTGAAGCGCACACGTGTTGTTGGAACAATTGGAGCCCATCCATCTGTTTGCGTCAGCACGATATCCGGAACACGGGCCGGGGGCAGGGCTGGCCCGGGCCAAGCACCAGTGTTCACATGGGACTTCCCATGTGGTCCCCGGGGCACAGAAGCCTCGGAGCTCAGGGGGACAGGCCCCATTTTTTCAGATCACTTGGAAAGGTGACTTGCTCAAGGTGATTGGGCAGGAGATTCAAACTCAGGTCCCTTTGAGTTCCTGAGTTCCGGGCCAACATCCTTTTGTCAGATCTTACTGCCTCCCTGGCCATTTCTGCAGCTGCCTGGGGTGGCTGGTCCCAAGGGGGCTGCAGGGCTTTTCCTCCAGTTTTCCAAGAGTGGGCTGCTGGTTTCCACACATGAGGACTTGGTTCCCAGCCCCCAGTTCACCCTGAAAAACCAAGCAGGGATATCGGAAGCCATCAGCAGCCTCCTCTCCTGGGGAAGCAGGCCCTCACTTTCTCCTTTGAAACAATGATTCGACCGGGACTCTGGAGGGCTCACGAGTGACAGGCCATCAGGTGTCCGGGCCATCGTGAGAGGTGCAGGGCACCCGCCGATCCCCAGGAGCGGAGACCAGCACCTCTACTTCGCGAGCACGGTGTCTGATTCAGCTCCAAGAACCCAGCCCAAGCTCTGGCCCAGAGGAGGCACACGGCAAACGTTTGCTGAATAGAGGAACACACGTCAGAGGTGTTACAACAAATCCAGTTGAGAAACGCAAAAGAAAGATGGCTTATTAAAATGATGAAGAGATGGGGAAATGCTTCTGGTAGAATGTTCATTGTAAAAAGCAGAATATAAAACCACAGAACAAAAAAAGCCGGCGGTACACGAGTCTGATTTTAATTGTGTCAAGTAGCACGCATACATGTGCGCACGGTAAAAAAAAAAAAAAAATCCTGGATGAACATGTGAACCAAAACACTAACAGTCGTAGCACCGTGCAATTGGCTTACGCATGGTTCTATTTTCTTCTCTAATTTTTTTCCAAAATGTATTAAGGGAGCACGTGCCATTTTCCAAATAAAAAGGAGAGGCCGTAACTAATTTTTTTTTTAGTAACATAGTTTTAAATAATAAAGTTGAGGGCACCGTCTGCCTCTCGGAACCCAGAGCCAGCGCCTGGGAGCCAGGCAAGGCTTTGATGTCGCGTGAGCTGGAGGAGAGCTGCCCAGGGCCTGCAGGAGCCGCACCATGCCTGGCACCAGCAGCTGCCTCTCCCCTGTCCAGGGCCTCAGGGTGGCGGAGAGTGGGGATGCCAGGCTTAACAGCCATCTGCCAAGTCCTCGCCACAACCAAGTACATTTGCACAACTCCTTGCCCCATAAACAAGTCTGTAAATCAAAGCACATCTCGTACGCAAGGTGGGCCCTTTCTGGTAAAACACAAAAAAACTTAATCTTTGGTCCAGAAGCCAGTAGATTGCGGCGGCAAGTCAGCAACCAAAACCATTAATCTTTGCCGCCTTCCCCAACTGGCCCGAGTAGTAAAGAAGATAATACCCCAGCAGAATCAGTGACCCACTACAAATTGGTCCTGAAAGGTCCACCAGCATAAATAGACTTTTGCTGATCCAACACTTGTTAGGAACCCCAACAAAGAGACTATTGGCTCATCTGATGAGCCGCTCGCAATGGGCCCTTGCAATGGCTGGTGATGGATGACCACCCTCCCTTGGAGGGGAAGATGCAGCTCCTGGTATGGGGCCCTTTCTCATCTTAAATTTGTCCTCAATAAATCACAGGTGCAAAGGAGCTGGCATCAGTTTCATTACACCTACATGCTCCAATATCAATCACGCCACCATGGCGGCCTGTCTGGGCGCAGTTCATTTCAAGTGGCTTTTTCTGTCCTGATTCCGTTTCCAGCCACAATCCAAGGGGCTAGGGGCCCTGAGGGCGGGAGAAAGGAGCTCGTCTCTGGAGGCCTGCGCTGCCCTGGCCTCAGCTCCGAGTACCTCCTCCTGCTCCATTAACCATTTCCCAGACAGGAGCCATCCGAGCGCTGGAGCCAGCGGCCGTGCGGAGACTTCGCGTCAGAAAGATTTGTTTTCAGATCATGGCTCTGACGCTTGCAGGCTTGGACCACATGGCCTTACTTTGCTGAGGTTCAGTTTCCTCATCTGGAAAATGAGGCTAATAACCAAGACCTGCTGAACACAGTGATATGTGTAAAGAGCCGAGCACAGCGCTGGGTACAAGGTAGACCCCCCACGGATCTGAGTCCCATGCTCATTCCTGGCTTAGATGCGCGCTTTCTCTTCGGTACCGAGGCCCATGAGAAAGTAGAAACTCTGCTGTTCGTCTTCCTGTGTCCACCTGCCTGGCCATTCCTGGGCCAGCAAAGGTGTGTCAATTATAGCTCAGAATTTATGAAGATGCTGCCACAGCTCGTTTTTGGTCTTGTCCCTTTCATTGTCGGCAGTTAAAATACACTTAAAGCTAAGGACACCAGAGAGCTTTCAGACCTCTTCTTAATGCAATAATCAAATACTTTGATGTCATTAAATGCATGTATAAGGCTCATCATAAAAGCCGTGAACTTCTTTTTTAAAGAATCATAAATGAGAATAGATGGTTTCTTTTTAGGCAGGCCTGAAGCCGGTCTGCTGACAGCCACCAAAGGCGGGACGGCCACACCCCTCGCAGACTGCCATCGGCCTCCTCCAGAGGGCACAGCCCAGCTGCGTCTGCTATGGGGTGGAGCACTCCAGGCCCAGAGGCAGCCCCGTAAATCTTTAACCAAGGGAGCAAATCTTTGAGCATAAGAGAGGGGAGTGCAAAGGACTCTCACTCCCGAGCTGGTCAGGAATGTCAGACAGAACACGCTTTTCAAAAAGACACTTGCATTCACTCTAAACCTACAAGAGAGCTGGAGTGACGGGGCCACTTATTTGCAGAACAGCTGGGGCGGGGGTGGAAAGGAGGGACAGAGAGAAGTAAGAAGAGGAGAAAAAGTAGAGAGAGGATGGGGAGGCAGGGAGAGAAGGCTGGGAGCAGGGAGGGAGAGAGGGAGAGAGAGACAGGAAGGGAAATGGAGCAGACTTGGCCCCAGCACAGGGAAGTTCATCAGGACCACACGCTGGCTCAGTCCGGAGCCACATAGATCCGCCACACCACGCACGTCAGGGGACCTCAATGACAGTGATCGCAGGGTGATACTGAGCACTAACCGCGTGTCCTGCGTTGTGTCTAAGTCCTTTCCAGGCACAACCTCATTCAATCCTCCCAACAACCTTGTAAGGTAGCTACCTCACCTCATCGATTCTAATGTGTACCCTTCCTTTTTCCCACTTTAACGTCTCTGAAATGGAGATGTTTATTACAATCGCTGTCAGCCGGGCAGCAGTGTGATGGCCTTGTCATGTCTGGGAACACACATCAGAACTTGCAGAATGGGTATCTGCGGCTCAAAGGTCCGAGGAAAACAGAGGAGTGGCTTTTAAAGAAACCCAACTGCTAATGTTTGCGAAGTAGCAGAAGAGAGGTGTGCAGAAAAACACGGACCTCGCCAATTGTGAGCCCATCTCTGAGCATGAAGAGGTCTCAGGAATACCTTAAACAAATTATTTCACTTGTATTTTCCTTCTTATGTATGTACAAAGGCCTTATGATAAAAATCTATGTCTAAATAAGGTACTCTCCATAAGTATGAAATTAAAATTCTAAGGGGTAAGAAAGTCACGGTTTAATTGGTGCGATGATTCTGTTTTTCTTAGTGTGACATAAAACAATGGTGCAGCATACAATCATTGGTTTCTTGGACTAAGAGGGATATAGTAATAGTACTGTCCCATCTTACAGATGAGCAAACTGAGGTTTGGGCATCTTTGTTACTTGCTTGAAGCCATACAGAGAGTCAAAACCCCAGATGTTTCTGATTCCAGAGCCATGTTCTCAGCTTTTATTGCCGGTCTTCTCTGACATCCCTGGAACCAAATCAACATAGATTCAAATTCCAGCTTTGCCACCTACTGGCTTTGTGACCCAGGAGAGTGACTTCCAGTCTCTGAGCCTTAAGCGGAGATGCCAATGAAACCTACTTCTCAAAGTTGCAGGGGAGAAAATCCTTGTGGGAAAAGGGGCAGCACTGTTGCTGGCCCTAAGGAGGTGCCCAGGTTGTGGGGGTTAAGTGAGCGTCTGCATAGAGGTCCAGGGTGCACTTGAAGAGCATCCCCTTTGCCTCTGCAGCAGCTGCCTAGAGACCTGGACAGCATCAGGAGCCCGGGTCTAGCACCGGGGAACTGTTGGTGCTTATTGCTTTAGACCCCATCTCAGGACAAGCCAGTCTAAGCTCACTTCTCGGTGCCTACTGGATACCTGGCTCTTCCTTCCTACTAACAAAACAATGGCCACATCATGAATGCACTACTATTATTACTACTATTCATGTATATTGAGTGTCCATACTGTGCGGGCACTGTTCGAGGGCCTTTGCACATATTTTGTGCTCCCAATAACCCTGGGAGCGGGTATGTTACAGATGATAAGGAGGCTCAGAGAGCTGAAGAACACACGGGTTGCTTTCAGGTGTCCCGGGCCTGGGCAGGGAGCAATAAACCCAGTGTCTTGGGCTAATGTGGTCTCTGGGGACCAGGGATTCATCCCCATTAGGTGGGAAATTTAAGTTATGAAGTTGACTTTTAAAAGTCATCAAGGATGCCTCCCCCGCAATTAGAAGCTGAACACGTTTACTGTAGAAAATGTCAAAAATACTTTATAACAAAAAGCTATGATCACACAGAATCCCGTTATACAGAGAGCACCCCCTGTTCTCATTTTACATTTCCTCCCGTTCTGATTCTTCTCCATATTTTACACAATCAACATTATTCATGTAATTTTATAATCCTGCGTTATCCCCATCCCCCACCCCCAGGATAGGTATTTCTCCATGGTATCACAAACCCTTTGACAGTATCATTTTAATTGTTTTTTACTGTTTGCTGGAATGGGCTGACCATAAGCCACTTAACCACTCCCCTAATGAGGAGCATTTAGCCTGTTTTCCTGTGCTTTGGTACAGATGTGTGCCTAAAGGTTCGTTTATATTTTTATTTCCTTGAGATAAATTATTTGTCATGGGTACAAGCAACTTGTAACTTTTTAAGACTCTTGACAGAGATTGTCCAATTGCAATTCCTTTTTAAGAATGTCTTTTGCAATCCAACCTCGCCAGCACTGAATATTAACATTTTTTAAATTCTCTGTTAATTTGATACATGACATTTTTCTCTGTTTTAAGTTAACGTATTCGTTTTCACAAGTAAACATGAGCTTGTTTTTCAACTTCAGCACATGATCGTATCTGTGAATTTGTAGGATTACAGCAGAGTAGTTAAATGTACCTGCTAGATCGAGCTGCCTGCTCTTGAATCCTAGCTCCCTGCTTACAATCTGTATGATTTGGGGCTGACGATTTAACTTTTCAAAGCTTTTTTTTTTTCATCTTTCTATAGGGATGAGAATAATAACACATACTTCATCAGGTCTTTGTAAAGAATAAGTGAGAGATCCCATGTAAATTATACCCGGTAAGTATTAAGTGTTCAATAAATATTAGCTACGTGAACTGCTTGTTTGGTAAATTCCTTTTCACACACTTTCCTCCTCTCTCTCCTGGACTCTTGATCTCTTTCTTATCAATTTGAAAGAGCTCTTTTTATATGAAGGACATTAGCCCTTTGTCACATTTGTGGTGAATATTTTTCAACTGGCTTTTAAAGGTACATTCCTTCTGCTTTGATGGTCTCCATCAAATTATTTCAGCGCCATACATATCTAGTGAAGCTGCATGCACATCTAGGAGTTATTTCTATTAAGAAAAGTTTTAGAGAAAAGAAGGAGGGTTGATTTCCAATGATGTGTCTCAGAAGTCATGACTTCGGTCCACAATGCTGCATGTGTAACAGACTCTGTAGGAACTGATGGGGTTTATCATTGTTTATCACACCCACAAAGGCAGCCTGAGCCCTGGGATGACTGCCACAGCTCCCGACATGTTGATGCCTGAACACTGCACCTGGCACTTTGTGCCGGGGAAGGAAATGATGGAGCTTTCTGGAGCCCAGTCCTTCCCATTCTCAGTCCTGAAGCTATCCTTGTGTTTACAAGGATATTTTGGCAAACACACACACACACACGCTCCAGGATCTCCACTGTACACCTCCACTTCCATGCACTCAGTACTTTTCTGTCAACGAGGGTTTGGAGGAGTGAGAAAGCCCCTTTTTTTCATTTTTTATGTCTATTAAAAATAAACATGCTGAGAAGCTGCCTTTTAGTCTCTTTATCAAGCCCCAAACGACGTGGGGCCCTTGTCAACTCGGTGTTGACGAAAGCAACCAGCACGATTTATAAGACGTCAGGAACAAACTTAGTTAAGGGTAGGTTTCTCCTCCATTGATCAAAACGGGTTTTCGCCGAACGATGGGCAACGGGTCCTTCACGCAGCTACGGCCACTAGACAGGCAGGATGCCGTCCCCAGCCCACCAGCCCCGGGCCCAGCTCATGGGACTCCTGGCCAGCGCGTGTGCCAGGAAAGCTGGGAAGCCACCTCTTTATGGGTCAGCACGAATGAGACCCATTTCATGCTGAGTCAATTTAATCAATACACTTCTTGCTTTGGAAACTTGGGGCATTTAGAGAGAGCAAAGCCATGATACAGTAAAGCAGCTTTAAAGTCTAATGAGCTTCTCCATACTAATTAGTGACTTTGCTAACTGGAAGCTTTCTTTGTTAGAAAACACACCCTTGCCTTGGTGTGACACAAAATGCCCGCGTTTCTACTCCCAAATGTACCTCCCTTCGGCTTTTATCAAGCCAGAGAGGGAAGCACTTGGTTCCTCTCACCCTGTTAGAATTTGTAGGGGTTTTTTGTTGTTGTTGTTGTTGTTTTAATTTAAGCGGTTACCATTGCATTTTGCCTGGTAAAAACTAGGAAGTGCAAGAGCTCAATTTCTCCTAAATTCCATCTGCCACCTTCCCGGCAGGAACTGGTCAGGGAGCTCCGGAGGGTAAACTAGCGCTAGCCCTGGAGTTTCTGGAAGAGACACCACAGTATGCCCCTCCCGCCCTGCTCCCGTTTCACGGTGAGATCTGGTAATTTGCAAATTGAGCAGCCAACATTATTTTCCGAGGAGCAAGCAGGGTCTCCACTCCTCGCTAGGAGAATGTGACCCAATCATTTGTCAGAGCAACACATGGATTCTAGAGCACTTGAGAATTCTTAGCCATAAAGCTGATTACTAACACAGGAATGGTTGGGGGGTGGGATTCCTTTTAATCTGGGAAGGAGGGGAAGACGAAGGCAAGATGGAAAAGACATAGAACCCTCTAGTGTGGTTGCAGCCCCAAGTGGAGCTTTCTGTGAATCAGAATTACAACTTGGATGTATGAGTGAAAATTCCCTCCCTCTAGCTTTTCTGCCCCTTTTTTTTGGTCGCCGGCTGGGTCTCTGTGTCACTATCTCCATCTCCTCTCTTCTGTCCTTCCTGAGTACTTGCCGAAGATACCCTGCCTGGAAATAATTGCATTCAGACCCCTGAGTCCCACTTAAAAGTCTTTAGGACTGATCGAGATAAACTCAATCAGGCTTCTGTTTCCACCCAGAGTGCCCCATCATTTATTAGACGAATTAAAGTATCAATTTCTGTTTAAACATTAACAGGGTGATGCCAAATATTAGTCAGTTCCTAATAATTTTGAGGGATTAAAAAGATAATAAAAGTAATAGTCCATTACATTACCTACTTCAGCAAGATTGTAATGAACGTAATAAATTCTGGATCAGGGTTATAACAACTTCCATCTATTTAAAATGAATTTGTAGGGTTACTTTCATTAACTATGTATATGGGGAAAATGATCTGACATATTACTTTAAAAGAGCTGTAAAACCGATTAGGAGAAAATATGCTTTCCAGACAGGGATGCCGGCCACCGGGGACAAGTGCATCCTCGGGAAGAGGGCATCCAGCTGCCGAGACAGCCCGATTCCCTGCTCCTCATCCCGCCCACTTCCTGCTCTGCAGAAATGACGACAGAATTAAGCCAGAATGAGGGTGAAGGACCCTTCCCCCTGCCCTCTTGCTCCTCGTTTTTTCCCCCCCTCTCCCCAGGTATATTCCCGCTAATGAACCAGGGCTTGGCTCTGGGAAGTTCTGCAGGGAAATAAGCCGCAGGCCCGCGCGGCCGCCTGGCCTCTGGGCCCTCAAGGGAAAGCTGCCGCATTAAAGGGGCCCATGCCCTCATCCTTGGAGGAGACAAGGGAGCAAGCACTTGGCTGCACCACAGAAATTACTGCTCTACCTCGAATGCCCGCTTCATTTATCAATTTCATAGCAGAAAAACCCATATGACTGCCTTGTTCACTCGTACGCTAAATCTCGACACAGAAAGCTCCCCACCGCCAGTCAAGTGTGCGATGTGTGAGCCTGGATAAAGTAACTTGAAATACCACTAATGATTGAGACTTAATTGAACCTCTAAGTGATTCAAGTGGCAGTAATGAATGAATAACACCCTCTTCGTTCCCCCGCCCCCTGGGCCGGGTGTCTCCAGCCAGAGCTGGCCTTGCCCAGGGATGCCAGCCCGGACAGCCAGTTCCAGCCATTCCCCCGGCGGCCCCCAAGCCTCTCGGCTGGGTCCTGGCTAAATTGCTCTCGCTTGCAGTAAATGACTCCATAAGCACCGTATTAGACCATTGATCCTTTTTATTAGATTACCCAACGGTAAGGTTAATGCATTTGCATTTGGCAAACGGAATGGGTCAGCGTGGATCCCACACAGGGATCGGTGTTTAAACGGACCCGCAGGAGGGCGGCTCTCTCAACACATTGATTTGTTGGGAGCGGTAACCAGATGCGGATGCCCTTCCCCCACCCCACCCCCCAAAAGAAAGTGCCAGGAGAATATACTTCCGGGGCTGTGTCTTCCTTCCAGAAGCCCCTCTGACAGCCAGGAGGGCAATGCGAGTGCCCACCCCACCCCCAGTGCTTGTGTTTCTGGAAGAAGGAAGGAAGGGTCCTGCAAAGGTTTTCAGTCACCTCAGACAGAGACAAAGGTGGGCCCCTCACCAGGGACCAGGAACCTAGCTGCTTTCTCTAAATGAGGGAGAGCCAGGACTTAAATCAGTGACAAGGACACAGCGTCAGAAGCCAAAAATTCTGCTTTTTCTGAACATCCTAGAGTCAGACCAGGGCAGCCATTTCCGCCTGGGTTTCTACGCCCAACATGAACTTACTCTTGGATTTTCTAAATGCATTAGCCAAATGCCATTAAAATGGTCTGCCATTGTAAGGATTTTCTAGTAAGTGAATTTGTAAGTCAGAAAAACCTACTTTGTTGATCTAATGTGAGTTCTACAATGGGGAATATAGTTTTGGGCGAAAAACCTACTTTGTTGATCTAACGTGAGTTCTACAATGGGGAATATAGTTTTGGGCGACTAGAAGTCACCCAGAGAAATCACCCCCAGAAAACCATATTCCTTTATATATGGGGAAACTGAGGCCCAGAGACAGAATGAAACTTACCCGAGGCCCCCAGTGAGTTCATGGAAGAAGTCCCCAGTCTTCTGCCTTCCAGACCAGCCTCCAGTAAGAAGGCAGGCCTCCTATAAGAGGCAGTTTTGAAGCTGTGACACTAAAGAAAGAGTCTTTTTATACAAACATCCTAAGACACGAGCCATATTTCCTATTCAGCTGCATGAACTAGGTCTTGGTCCGAGTTGTCCTGTGGAGTAAGATTCGCTGTAAGTACTGCTTACGGGATGGATTTGTGCAGCACAAGCCTCTGAGGACAAGGAAGCCAGCTTTTCAGTTCCTTTTCCACGTTCCAAAGGGAGTCGGGAGGCTGGGGAGGAGCCTGTCCTGTGAAGTCAGAAATCAAGAGTTCAAGTCTCCACTCAGTCACTTGGGAGCCATGTCATCTTTCTGAGCCTCATCCTCCTCATTTGTAATAATCCTTGCCAGGTTATTTTGAGATTTTATGGGATAATATGTGTAAAGTGACCAGCACGGATGTGGTCCTCATCCATGTAGGGTCTCTCCTCCATCGGCTTCCTCCCTCCTGGTTTCCAGGACAAGGGTGATCCCCTGGAGCTTACAGGCAGCAATGGTGGATGACGGAGCTGGGGACAGCCTCCACCTACCCAGCTGTCTCCTGCCCAGACCCCTGCCCCAGCCTGAGTGTCAGAGGGACCTAAGAGGTCATGAGGATGAGGGTAAGGCCATGGTTAAAAAAAATAATCTTATTCACTTCCATTTTTAGAATACTCTGTCATTTATCAAGTGCTTTTTACATGTGTTTAACCTTGTCTAATACCCCCACCAGCCCTATAAGGTTCAAATGGTTATGCCCACTTTACAGAAGCAGAAACTGAGGCTTGTGAGGACCAAGTGACTGTCCAAAAGTGACAAACCTGGGAAGGGCCAGGGCTGGGGCTAAAGCCCAAGCACATCAGACCCCAGGATCCTTGTCCTGCCCCCGTGCTTATTCCACCCCCCACCCCCAGAAGTAGAGGTGTCTTTGCCCTAAGGGACAGACCAGCATGCAGCAGACACCCTGTTTCTCCTTCCCTTCCTCCCCTGCTATTCCATTGATCATACAGCCCGAGGGGCTGGCAAGGGACAGGAAGGCATTTGTCCAGAGGGAAAACAGAGCTTCAGATGTGAAGGGGAAAAAAAAAATCACTGAGTGAGCAACAGTTGGCCTTGGTGAGTTATTGAGAAAGTGCTGAGGTGGCAAGGTGAGGTGGTGACAGGCCCCTAGGGGCCCACGAGAAGCATGCTATCTGATAGGGAGCATGATGTGGGTAGATGTCACCTGGAGATAGTCAAGGCTGGTCTACCTGGGAAAGAGGACAAAGAGAGGCCCAGCGGAAATAGGCTATCTGTCCCCAAAGTTCTCCGTGTTAGAGCTTGGTACCCAACACGCTTCGGGCCTGAGCAGGCCCAATTCCCAATTCCCATCAGCCAGCCAGCCACAGCTTCTGTTCTAGGGAGTTCTGTTCTAGGACTCCGCATAGCAGGGCAGGGGAGCTGGATGACCTGGAGAAAGTGTCGCGTATAGACATGAGCAGACTTTCAGCCTCTGGGGGGGCCTGGGTTCGTCTGCAAGGGTGTGTGTGTGCAGGGACATGACACTGTGTCTGGCCTGATACATGGGATGGCGTTCCTGTGTGTAGATGTGTCTCCGGGAGCGGCTGGGGCTGGTGGGCGTGTGTGTTAGTGACCGTGCCTAGTCATCCTGGCTGTCTGCACATCGACGGGCGCACGAAGGTGTTAGGCTTCCACGAGAGGTTTAATGGCCGCAGCTCAGCCACGGTGAGGAATGGTGGGGGAGCTGCTCGCCTTTCCGATAGGAATGTGGCCATTCAGAGAAGTATGTGCTTCAGAATCAAGGAGGGAGGGTCTGCTCTGTCTTGAAGGGTCAGGGAGGGCTGTCTGGGGGAGGGGGCATTTATGGATTGCAACCTTCTTCCTGAGTCTCTGATGGGACAGACTTGAGCCAGAATTTGTGGAAATTTCTATTCCCAACCGGAGTCATATTTGGTCTATTGTTCCCAGAGCAGACTGAAATGGGGCACTGCCGAGGCCACACAGCATGATGAGCTGAGGCAGTTAACCAGCCTTCTCCTCAGCAATGTCAACACGGGCTTCCCACCCAGCCCTGTGTGCATGTGAGGAGACAGAGGTAAGCAGGATAGCGCCCCAGCCACCTGGACTCCTGCGCTTGGGGCTTCTAAGTGATTTCTAGTGGGTGTTCCACAGCCTGGGCTGACCTGGCTTTTCACGTGCAACACAGGAGGACAGACCCCTGCCCAGAGCTGGACACTGGCCTGGATGCTATGGTGCCTGAATCCCACTTCTCATGGCTACATGCCCTCTGGCAACGCGAGGCTCTGTTACCCCATCTGTCCAATGGGGATGATTATTCCTCCCATACCTGCGTTACTCATGTGGAGGCTGGAGTCCTGACCCTGAGGAGCTGTACAACCTTGAGCAAATCACTCAGGTCTCTGAGGCTTAGGTTGCTCATCTGTGAAACAGGGCTAATAACAGCAAACAAGATAATGTGGAGGACAGCATTTTAAAAATTTTTTTCTAAATAGCATTTGAGAGAAGTCACCTGTGAGATGGAAAAGCTCAGCTTGATTCTCAGCTCTTGGCCCCGTCTGCCTTTCTGGCTGGGCATTTCTCAGAGCATGTGGGCCTCTGCCTATTACCTTCAGGGGATAAGGAGACCCAAAGAGGGGGCTTCGGGACCCCAAGGACAGGAAGGCCCAGGGACAGAGTCTGCCGGCCAAGGCACTGGCCCGTGGCTCCCTGGAGCCGCACAGCAATGATTCAGGAAAAGGCTGACAAGGATATTAGCGGTGTGGGTTGTTTTTTTTTTTTAATCCTGAGTCCAGAGAAAATGCACGGTCAGGAATAAAGGCGCCCAAGAGAGCAAGGAGAAAGAGAAATAATCAGAATTAGCCAGCGGGCAGGCAGCATGAGCAGGGGCAACTCAGCCCCACAGAGGGCTGGAAGCCCCCGCAGGACCCCCGGCTGGGGAGGCGTCCAGGGATCAGGCAGGCCCGGCCAGGCACATGAGGGGTGCTCCCGCTCCAGCCAGGACCTGGGCCCCTGGAGCCCAGCGAGCAGTCACAATGGAAGACAAAGAAGCCCGTCGCCAGGTGAGTCCAGCAACCCCTGGGGTTGCCACGTAACCCCTGAGACCCCTCCAGCCCCCAGATAGTGGAAAGGGTCCCAGCAAAGGGCTTGAGTTCTCTGCCCCCTATTGTTCACAGGGCTCCGGATGTCAGCATTGGGGTTGGGGGCCGGCCAAGAGGCTGCTCAGATATTGCAGAAGGCTGCAGGAATCTCTGCAGGCAAGAGGCCTCCGTGCTCCCTCCCTCAAGGCTGAAAGGAGACAAGATGACAGAGACCGTGGCCCAAGAAAGTCATGGGGGTGCTTTCCCTGACAGGTGGAACGGGCGTGTCAAGGTATTCCAGAAGGCTGGTCCCAGTGCCTACTTTAAGAGCAGAAAGGAATGGATTTTGATGAGCTGGGGCCGAGAAATCCACTTAAGTGGGCAATGGAACTGACATCTTTCCTAATTGAAACCTGCTTTTCACAAATCATGTTAGACTATCAGATTGCTTAAGGAAAATCTCTGTCCCGAGAGAGAGAGAGAGAGAGTTGGGGGAGAGCAGAATTAACGAATCAGTCCCTGATTCCACTCCAGATTCCAAATTAATGGAGTATAAATTAATGACAAACGTGTGTGATATCCTGGAAGTCAGATGCTTCTCCACACCCCCTTGCTCTGTCCTCAGGCAAAATGCTTCCCTTCCCTGAGCTGCTTTTCTGTGAACATGATACAGAGAAAGGAGATTGCATATTCTGAAGTCACCCGTGCCGTGGCGGAAGCCCATTCCGCCTGGCCTTTATTCTATGAAGGGCGTTAAATTAAAGCTTTTCACAGTGCCTGTGTGAATAAAGCCATTACACAGAATTAAATGTTAGGTGTGTTAAAAGTATCATTTGCTGAAAGCAACATTTATGACACCAAAATTTTGGTAACACCACTTTGGCTTCTTTTTCCCTGATATTTTCGTGTCCCGATGCACCTCGATAAACAGAAGCACGGGGACCTGTGTCACCCTCTGATCTCTGAACCCCATCCCCAGTTCCTCTAATGTAGGTTCCCTTGGCTCGCGATGCAAGGTAAATGGGAATCTTATCATTCAGATGAAGTACAGAAAGAGAAGAGGGTGTGTTTCCCCAGAGCCTTGCTGACTGTCCAAACCTCTCCGTGCAAAGCTCTAAATTACACTTGCTCACGCGGAGAGCCGGGCAGACACTCCCCGAGAACCATCTCGAGCTCCGGATGGTGCTGTCTTCCTTCCGAGCTGCACCGTCTCACGGTCCGTAAGCGGCTCTACTGATCCTCTCTGGGGCACCAGGTCATCGCGAGGACCACCTGGACCCTCACCTTCCCAGCCCACTCTCTATGGGTCACCTAGGTGAACATCACACCCAAGCAACAGCCCCCCAAATTTAATTTATTTCTACCTAAACAAGTTCTTTTATCATAAAGCAATAAATTTGTCTTGGTGCTAGCAATTTGTTGCGGGTGACATAACATTGCAAATTGATTAATCGCTACTGTACGCGGCAAAATGAGAAAAGCAAGGAATTATTATGAATAGCGTCCGTCTTTTACGGGAGGGATTCATTATTCAGAAGTGCTCACTGGTGCTTACATGTGCCCTCGGTGCAGATTACATCCATTTGCAGACTTCCCACATCATGCTTACACAAATCAACAAACGTGCATTTATTAAGACATAGAATGAAGGCTATTTAAAAGTGAAAAATGGCCTTTTGCGTTACTTTTCTTCAAGGAAGGCAGATCTGCGTGGGATGTTCCTGGGAAGTGGCACCATCGTTGTCATGGGAGCTTCTCAGGGTTCCGTGCGTGCTGGCTCAGGCGGGCATGACCAGAGCTGCCGGCTCTGCCATTGGCAGCCCCGGGCTCAGAAATACCCTGCCATGGGCGCCTGGGTGGCTCAGTCGTTAAGCGTCTGCCTTCGGCTCAGGTCATGATCCCAGGGTCCTGGGATCGAGCCCCACATCGGGCTCCCTGCTCGGCGGGAAGCCTGCTTCTCCCTCTCCCACTCCCCTTGCTTGTGTTCCCTCTCTCACTGTGTCTCTCTGTCAAATAAATAAAATCTTTAAAAAAAAAAAAAAAGGAAAGGAAAGAAATACCCTACCAGGGGTTCTGCAAGGCTCGCTCTGGCTCAGGAGACGTCAGCGATGGGCTGTTACTGCCTGCTGGGCAAGTACCGGCAGAGAGGAGTCTCAGACCCCTTAGTGCACCCCCCGCACCCCGCACTTCCCCGGGTGGGGAAGGAAACAAATATTCATTGAGCACCTACTCTGTACCAGACACTGTGCTGAGTGTTTCTTTGCAGTGAATAAGGCAAGCCCTCCTTACCTGAATTTCATAGGGTGGTTGCAGAGACCAACTGGAATAATACATGTTCAGCAAGGGTTAGCTGTAATTGCTATTCTAATTACCTTTCATGTTCTCAAGGTGTTATTATTACCATTTTCAGATGGGGCAGCTGAGGCCTAGAAAGGTTGCAAGACTTGTCAAATCACACAGTGAGAAAGTGAGCAGGACTGAGCTTCAGTTTCGGATCTGGCTCCAAAAACTCAGGCTCTTTTTCACTAAACCACCCCCACAGCTCTCCTCGACTGTCAGAATAGGGTGTATTGGCTTCCTCTACTCTAGCCGAGGACGCCACACGATGCCCATGCCGCAGCCCCTCACTCTTTGCTTTCAGGTATCCCATGGGACATTGGGAGGGTCTGGAGAGACCATGACCTTCCCCATATCTTCCCCTAACTGTTCCCCACATCAGTAGAGCCCCATCTGCCCCTAACAGATGCCCTCCTTCTCCTTCCCCTTGTCCCCTCATCAAGGACTCATCCTGAAGGAAGCTCGTGGCTTACCCCAGTGAAGGCCAACAGGCAGCTCACAGCTCCCGTATGTATTGATTATTTCTGCTGAACCCATGCTTTGTTTAAAAATAGACCAAGATCTCAACTTTCATATTCTAATTAAATTTCAAAGCGCCTGTTATAAAATGAGAACACCTTCCTATTTCTCTGCTGCTCATAGGACCATTAACCACTCCCAGCCAGGCTCAAGGCCCTTCTCATCCCTGCTATCACCCATCAGATGAGAATAGTTACTCATCGTCTCCGGAGAAACCCACATGGAAGCACAGACCCATCTCCAGGTGCCTGGAAGCCAGGGATGGTCAGGTGCTAAGCCTGAGCATGTGGCTTGAGGTGAGAGCTGTCCCTGGGAGCGTATCTCACAAGACAGTGTTTCTCAAAGGCTGTCTAGGACTTGTAAAATATGCAAATTCTGCCCCCCTCCCCTCGCAGACCCACAGAATCCGCTGGGGGTATGGCCTGACAGTCTGAATGTTTGATAAGATCCCTGTATACTTGTCTGTGTGTGTGTGTGTGCACCAAAATTTGTGAACTATTGTCCCGAAAACTTCCCAAACTCCCTGCCCCACTTTTGATGCCATCAGAAGGAATCATTGATCACTGCAAATTCTGGTTGACTCACTGACAACCCTCACTTTATAAAGGAGAGAGATGCAACCTGAGAAGGTGTTCACTATCCTGAGGCCCAGGAGGCTCCCTTCTTTTCATCTGCCCCCATCCTTGATCTCTTGGGGCCTCCTTGGGTGTCCAGCAGGACCAGCGTGCCCTGGCTGAGCGAGGTGATGGGTCACTTGCTGGATATACTCCATAAAGCTGCTCAGTCTGGGGCCAAGGAGAGACCAGACTTCCCCACAGGATGAAGTGAGCTGGGCATCTCTATGCAATCCTGGGCTCTGTTTACAACGGTCAGAGCCTTCAAGTTATCAAAGACCTCTGTCCCTGGCTCTCGCTATCACAGTCTGTCATTGTTTTACGTGCCCTCGAGTATAGCTCTCGAAACTTTGCATGCATCTGAATCATCACGAGGGCTTGCTAGGACAAGACAGCTGGGCCTTCTGACTCAGTTGGTCTGGGGTGGGGCCTGAGAATTTGCATTTTTATCAAGTTCCCAGGTAATCCTGATGATCCAGAGAGCAGGTTCTGAGACTAGACTCCAGGCTCCATGTTACCTCCCCAGGGTCCAGTACATAGTAGGTGCACAATTTCTGTTTGAAGAATGAATGAATAAGTGACTGAGTAAATTATACTAACTGCCTTCCTGAGCCTGGTCACTGGGGCTCCTCATTCCACAACACTTTGTCTGTGGTTACCCAGTATCTTCGAGACATCCGTCAGAGTGCCCAGGAGGAAGACATGTCCTGGGACCAGGCTGAGGGCTCCCTGCTGCAAGGCTTTGTGGCTGCTCACACCCCCAGGAACAGGCCTGGCTCAGCTAGGAGGCTGGCAAGCCGTGGAGGGAGAGAGGCAGCCCATTCCATCCCTGATGAGAGTAATGGCGAGTCTTCCCACCTTGAAAAGCTGGCCCATCACTTCCTAGCTGGGTGTCCTCCTCTGTGATCCTTATCTCTAGGGTAATGGTGGGGGTTCGCCGGGGCAGTGCGGGGCAGCGGGGCGGGGGAGGCCCAACAGTGTCTGACGGGTTTGGAGAGCTTGGTGGATGTCTGCTCCCTCACTCATTCGCCACAATCCCCAGCCCCTGTGAAATGAGTCCCAGAGATGTTTCGAGGAGTAATGAATTCCCTCATTTCAGCTAAACCACCCGTGATCCTGGTTTTGTGGAGACGTACGATGGAACATGATAAATTATTGTTTTAAGCAGAAGCTTCATTCAAATACCCATTTCCCTGTCAAGTGAATTTTGTTTCAATGTATTTTCTAGTGGGTTCTGACTGGGAGCATAGAGAGTACATAAACAGAAGAACATGATGTCTTTGGCCTGTTCCCGGAGTAATGGGGAGCTATAGCATGGGGGTGGGAAGGTCCGGGGATGGTGATGGACCAGAACCTCTGCTTCCCAGTCGTGTGGGGTTGGTGACAGCTCTCAGGATTTATTCTAGGCTTCTTACCCTTGCCGAAAGGACACAGCAACACCAGTCAGAAGGCTGAGTTTCTCCAGCCAGGGGCCTATTTCCCGGGAACACCCAAGAAAGTAGCCTTGTATCCAGTCTCTAGTTGTGCCTGGGGCAGAGGTCTTCAATGCATTATCTCACTTCCCCCTGGACCCCTAAAGACTTCAGGGTGTGTTTCCTAAGAACAAGGACATTCTCTGACACCACCACGGCCGCCGGCCAAGATCAGGAAATCAGCACAGGTGGGGTACTCTTCCGTGGCTCATGGGCCATGTGCGGAGGTTGCCACTTTTCCCACGCACATTCTTTGCAGTTATTTACTTTCTTGTCTGTGGTCCGGGCCAGGATGACACATTGCCTTTACTTGTCACCTCTCTTCGGACTCCTTGCACTCAGGACAGCTCCCAGGTCACTTCTCATGATGGTCTTTCATTTCATTGACATTTGGTGAAGAGTTCGGACCAGTTATTTGGCAGAAGGTCCTTTGGTCTGTTGCCTTGATTCTATTTCGGTGATGAATTTGGGGCTGAAATAGCAGAAGTGATGTGTCTTTCTCTTATGAGTTGTAATTTCCCCATTTTTGGTGACGTTGACCTCAGTCACTTGGTTAATGGGATGGCCTGGGGTTTCTCCACTGTGAAAGATGCTATTTTCCCTTTGTTGTCTGTAAGTAATTTGTGGAGAGTTATATAAATATCCTGGCACTCACTCATTTGATTCTCTGTGGATGTTTCTTGCCTGAACTAAGGATGGTGGCAAAATGGTAATTTTTTTAAATCTGTCATGTATTCTCCATTTCCCAGGGACATCCTACTGTAAGAATACCATAAGAAGAGCTTTCCCATCTCCCCATCTGTTTGGGTGAATATATCATACATGAATATACTTATTTCTAACTGTCTGGACTCAGAGATTCTTCTTGTATTCAATGTGTTCCAATCCACTGCTGTCCTTGTTTGATGTTTGAGTCACATGACCTCATGTAATCCTATGACAACTGGGTGATATTACCAGAGACCTCCAGATTCTCCCCTTAGGTCTTCAGCTACATCTGCAGGACTCTGCTCCCTGACGCCCAGCCCTAGGCTTGGTCCTTGCAGTATCCTGTCACTAGGTGTCCTGGCTGGGAGACAGAAGTCCACACACAGCTTCACCAACTCTTGTCTTCCAACCTCCCTTCCAAGTCCCATAGGAATGCACCTACAGGGTGGAAGGAAGCCTGACTTCGCCAGCACTCTTTTTCACTGTCTGAGGCAGCTCAGTCTGGAGGCAAAGAGACCTGCTGTCTAATCTGTAAAATGGATCAGCTTTTTGGGATGTCTATTGATACGATGCCCCCAGGACCTCTTGGCACAGGCCACTTTTTTTAAATCAGTGAGTCTGACTGCACAATCTTGGACACTCCTGAATTCATCATTCAAAAATATTTGCTAGGCACCTCCAGGCTCTGGGCTAGCCTGGAGTTAGAGCAGTGAGCAAGTTAGACAAGACTCCTGTTCCATGGAGCTCATATTTGAGTGGAGTAGATAGCAATCAAATCACTCCCTAAATAAAAGTCTGAAGGTACAGGGATGAGGTCTATCGAGGGAGCAAATGTTTCTAACAGGGGAATCTGACCTTGTTTGGGGGTGTAGCAGGAAGCTGAGACTCAGATTGGTTAAGTAACTTACCGAGGGTTGCACAGGAGTGGAATCCAGATTCAAATTTGGGTCTCCTGACTCCCTGGCCCATTTTGGTGAAGCTCTTCTGCCGTGGTGGTTTCCTAAGGGTCTCTCGGGACTCTGGGCCACGAGCCTGTGTTCAACTGTCCAACTTGGCACAGTTTGTTTCCACTGTGACACTGCAGAGCCCAGCTAAATGACAGTAAGGAAGAAAGGACTCTGATAAACCCAAACATCCTCTGAATCTGTTTTGGGAAATTTTGTTGTTGGTGGTGGTGGTGGTGGTGTGTTTGTGTGTGTGTGTGTGTGTGTGTGTGTGTTTTAAGGACTAAAGCCAGGAAAATTGAACAAACCTGGGTATTAAAATAAGGGGAAGGGCACCTGGGTGGCTCAGTCATTAAGCGTCTGCCTTCAGCTCGGGTCGTGATCCCAGGGTCCTGGGATCGAGCCCGACATCGGGCTCCCTGCTCGGCAGGAAGCTTGTTTCTCCCTCTCCCACTCCCCCTGCTCTCTTGCTGTGTCTCTCTGTCAAATAAATAAATAAAATCTTTAAAAAAATAAAATAAGGGGAATAGACTCGTGCCTCTGACCTGACATCAGAGATCTATAATTGTGCCCCAGGCCATGAGCTGAGCACAGAGGAAGGCTGAGGGTCACCCAGATGGGTCGGATGGATTCAAGGCCAGAGCCCATGCTCTCTGCCACTGTACTGGGCTACCTCCCTGGGGATTTCCATCTGTCTGTCTGTCTAAGAGGGTGCAGGCAAGGCCTCAGCACTCTGAGCAGCCGGGCAAAGCCCCAGAGTGAAAAGGATGCCCACACCTGCCCCCACTGCTCAAGGCATCAGGAAGAGTCGGGGAGGGGCAATTCAAGCTTATGCCCACACAGCGCTACATGCCCGCATGGACACCCCAGCCTCCGGGTCACCTTTGGCTGGCCTTGACTGGTCCTGGCTTGACACCTGATCCCCGTGGAAGCTGACACCTCAGCATGAGAGGGATCAGGACAGACAAAGCTGCCGCCACCAGAGCCTTGGCCGACTTCAGGGAGAGACTCTGAGGACACTGGCTTTTGCAAGCTGCCCCCAGCTCCCTCTTCCAGCTCCACACCCAGAGAGATGTGTGCCTAAATTCTCCAACAGAATAATAATGTCGAAAAGAAAAAATTTCGACTTAACTGACTTGGCTAAGTTTACACAGCTGGAAAACTGTGCTTAAAATCCAAGTCATCCATCTTCCCAGCTTATACATTTAACCTCTTCTTCAATCAACCACCTCCCTAGACACTGGGCATAACACACACACGTCCAGTGCCTGGCCTAGAGTAGGTTCCCCACTGTGCTTGTTCCGTGCCCGAGTGCATAGGTGTGTACGCTGTTTGCACATGAGTGGAAAGTGTCCGTGAGTGTACATGCGGGATGGAATATAATGCACACGTCTCGAATCCTGAGGTTATTGCAGAAGATTCAGTAAGATCAGGAATGAAGACCCATGTTTACTTCTTGCGTCTCAGCTCCTCCTTGAGCAGGTGCTTCTCCCTCTAGGGACAGAGAGAAGCATAAACACCATTCAAATCAATTGAGGACAGGGAGGTGATAGCCAAAAACCTACCCTAGGCCTGGCATGGTGGGTTCCATTATCCTAGTGCATGCACCTTGATGGAACTAGAAGACCACATGCTTTGGAGCCGGAAAAACCCACTTCGTCTCCTGACCCCACCACCTGCTTGGGTTTAAGTGACCATGGACAGGTCACTTTACTCCCCTGAGCTTCTATTCCTGGAAATGGAGAGGTATGACTTCTCGCCGCATTGTTATGAGGTTTCAGTATAGGAAGGGTTCCCAGCCCAGTGTCTGGTACACAGTTGGTGCTCAGCATATGCTAGGCCCCTTCTTTTCCCTTGCAGAGAACATCAGAGCAGCATCCATTGATGCCTCCTCAGGGGAGAAAAGGATGATGGTTCTTTTTTTTTTTTTTTTAAAGATTTTATTTATTTATTTGACAGAGAGATAGCGAGAGCAGGAACATAAGCAGGGGGAGTGGAAGAGGGAGAAGCAGGCTTCCCGCTGAGCAGGGAGCCCGATGTGGGACTCGATCCCAGGACCCTGGGATCATGACCTGAGCCGAAGGCAGACGCTTAACGACTGAGCCACCCAGGTGCCCAAGGATGATGGTTCTTAACCTCAGATGAACGTTGGAGTCCCGAGGGAGCTTGAAAAATTCCTCAAGTCTGGGCCCCACCCTGAGAGGTTCTGATTCAACTGGCCTGGGAGGTGGCCTGGGACTCAGGGCTTTTAAAAGCTGCCCAGGTGATCCTAATGGACAGCCATGGTTGAGAACCTCTTGAATGTAGGTTCTCCCTGTCACTCATTGGGTGCCACATGGGGACCAGGCTCAGACAGCCAGCCTCACAGCCCCTCTGCCTGGCGTCTGCTTTGTCAGCTTAAGCCAAGGCAGAGAGGGGGAGGGAGAAACTCACGCTATCTGAGGCTAAAATCCTCTCCCTGGAATTGGTCTGATTCCAAATCAAAACTCAAGACTCAGCCCAACGAAAAAAGTTTTTATTTGTGACTCTATTGATATGAAGGAGTTTTGAGATATAACCGTAAGGTCTGAGATGTGCATTTATTAATGACATGCTCCCCGAAAAAAGACCATTAGACCACATAAAATTGACTGTCTGCTATGCTCCAGATGCTTTACCTCCCACATTCTCTCAATAGTCATTGCTCACCACACCCTCTGACTATCCTGGGGCCAGTAGGGATAGTTATGGAGAATATAGGGATATTCCCACCTTCTAGGCCTAAACTCCTGGTCCTTTATACCTAGGTCTCTCCACAGATTTCTGAGTCATTTTGGAATTTGCATGTAAAATAAAAGCTTCCTACATAATTGAAATTATGGCCAATTGACCGTGAAATGGAAGTGTCCGTGACCAATGAGGTGTTGGGTTGGGGGAAGCTGTTGTGCTCAGAAATGGGGCCTCCAGAGCCCCAGGGCTGGTTCTCTGGCTCTGCAAGAGAAATCCTCCTGGAATCCTTGTTGCTCCCAGCCAGTCCAGCAGCCCTCCCTGGGTCCCTCTCTCTGGTAAGAAGCAGTTTGGTGTAGCTCCAAAGGAAGATATTCTCTTATGATCTTTTCTTTCTTGGTTGAGAATCCTTCTAGGGGAAGACCGTATAGAAATACCTCCTCTCTCAGGTCATGGCTTGTCAAGCCAAGGAACTTCTGGGCCAGATTGGGGTGTAAGATGCCCCAAGGGAGGGAGTGGGAGATGATGCTAGAAAGATAAACACAGCCCAACTGTGGATGAAAACTTTGAACTTTGGGAGGCAATGGGGAGCCATCAGAGGTACTGGTAGAAGAGTCAAATACATAGGCCGTGTTTTACAACAATTGCTCTATAAAGAGGATTTGATGGGGAGCAAACTGAGGCAGAGAATCCAACCAGTCAGCTTCAACAACAGCCCGGCAAACACAACATGTTGGCATGGACAGCATGGTGATGACGAAGGGGAAAGGGTCAGGGGGAGACTTAGGACATGACTAATGAGGACACAGAAAGGGAAAATAAACAAGTGTCATGTACTACTATCCCAACAGCGTGAGGAAGCACTGTTATCCCCCTCTTGTTCGAAGGAAAATTGAGGCTCAAAGAGGCCATATGTCTTGCTAATAAACAGTGAAGCCAGGAATTAAATGCAGGTCCATCTGCATTCTAAAATGTTAATGAATAGATAAGTAAAATATTGAAACAAAAAAAGGAGACAATACTTTACTCCGGTCATGCCACACTCAGTATATTGCATTCAATTCTAGAACCCACACTTTAAAGAGAGACTTTGGCTCATGGAATATATACAGAGAAGGGTGATGGGGGTGGTCTGGGAGTTGGAAATTATGTTCTATAAAATGAAAGGTCTAGGGGTGTACAGGCTGGAAAAGAGCAGACCTAGACGGCAAGTGACATTGCATTCAAATATCCTGTGCCCTCCCAGAGCCCAGGGAGTGAGCAGGAGCAAAATTCTGCATGGGTCAGCGAGCGCCAGAGAGTGGGCATGTTATAGACAGGTCTTTATCTTGAAGGCAGTGGGAAGCCATTGACAGTGTTAAGCAATCAGTAACATGTCTTTAGTTTTAAAAGATCACTCTGGAGGTGGGTCCAAGAATACCTTCTTCCATAAAACTCTGTTTCCTTCAGATGTATTCCAGTACGCATCTTGGTGAGTTTATTACTCAAGATTTTCTGTTACTATTTCTATTTTCTATTACAGTTGCTACTGGGATAAAATCTTTTGGTTCATTATATTTTCTAACTAGTTGTTATTGGAATTTCGATAGATTTTTGTGTGCACATTTATTCCATATCCAGCCACTTTAAGAACTCTTTTCATTACTCCCAGTAGAGATTCTAGTTAATTCTTTTCAGTTTTCTAGGATGTTAAACACATCTTCTGCAAGTAATGACAACTCTTTCTTTCAACAGTTATAATTTATAATTTAAAAACTTACATTGTCTCATTGCATTTACTAGATTAAATTAAATGTTCTCATTGCATCTACTAGAACTTCTAGGACAGTGATTCTCAACTGGGGATGATTTTGCCCCCTGGGGGGCTTTTAGCAATGTCTGGAGATATTTTTGTTTATCACAACTAGGGAGATGTTTCTGGCCTCTACTGGGTAGAGGGGCATTCTTATCTTATTCTTGATTTCAGTGAAAATTGTTTTTGTGTTTCACCATTATGTATGGATTGACTATTAGTTTTAAGACCAAAATTTTGTTGTGTAAGGAGTCTTTAAACCTGTGTTAACTAACATTTTTAAAATCAGAAATAGATATTGAGTTTTACCAAATTCTTTTATAGTCTTCATGAAAATGATAATACTGTTTTTTACATATGATCTGTTCTTACATTATGATTGAATTCTTTGCTCCACTGACATTATTTTAGAATATCATTGGCCATTGTTAAATAAGCAAATCCCTGTTGCTTCTTCCCTTATATTATACTATAAGGAATTGCCCATGTGAGTAGTAGCTTGGTTATAAATCAATGCCAGTAATTTGGAGTGTCTGCCCTGTGGCTTTCAATGGGGACTCAAATATGAAGCCATTGTTTGCTTCCTCTGATTTGGAATGGCTAAATATGGATACCACGAGCCTCCCATTGTTCTCAGCTCCTCTGAAGGATAACTGCCCACCTCCCTGAGGTCATCTCAGAATTCTCCATCCCATGAAATGAATTTTTCATATTCCACAGAGACAGTCAATAAATATTAGTGTATACAATCTCAAACATCCTCTCTACATGTGGGAAAAGTTCACTCAGTCATTGTCACATGACATAGTAACAGACAGATAGAAACTTAATTTTTTAATATAGATCTTATATTAAGCTATCCTTGCAGTTCTAAAATAATTCTTATGTGTTCATGGTGTATTATTCTTTTAGTATTAGACATGGGGTTTTATATTTTTTAGTATCTATATTCAAATGTAAGAATGACCTTGAGTTTTCTGTCTTTATATGGTTTTGGTATGAAATTTTGCTAATTTTGCTCTGAAGCAATTATCAATTAGATTAAAAAGTAGACTATAAACTAGAAAAGATGTACCTGTAAAACCACCTGGGCTTGGTTTTTGGTTGATCGTTCTTAAAAACTATCTTTGTGATGTTAAATACCCTTTTTCACTCTAATGTTCTGGATCCATAGTTTGACCTTTTTATTAGTGATGAAAGAGAACTTATTGACATCTGTGGAACTTCCCTTGCATTTAATTGTCAATTTTACTGTATTTCTACTTTCTAAATCATTAGTTTCTCCTTTTGTCCCTGAATATCACTTTTCATCTATCTTCCCAAAATGTACATTTTCCCCTGATTTCTTGAATAAAATGTTTCTTTGATTTTTGTGTTCTTATTTTAATAGAGAATTCACTTGACAAAATGTATTTATCTTTGAATACAGTTTTGGCCATATTCCTTAAGTTTCCTAAATAATGTTCTCATTCCTTCCATCTAAATGTCCCATGACTGGTAGTTTAGGTTCTCTCCAACCCAAAGGTATTGTTTTCCTTTACATTAATTAAATATTTTCCCTCTAACCTTTCCTTTTCTTAGTGTTTCCTACTTTTATTATATTGTGTTCAAAGAATGTGACTCACATAATTTTTATTTTAGGGAAATTATTGTTGTTTTTCTTTCTGGTTAATATATGATCAGTTTGTCTTACTATGCAAGAGTTCCTGAAAAGAAGCTTTTTCCTAGAACACAGTCTCCCCTTTGGGATGTGCATCACAGAGGGGAACATAGCATTATCTAATAGGGTACAAGAAAAAAATATTAGAACCCGTATTTAATATTTATTTTTTATCTTGTCCCTTTTTACCTCTATTTTTGTATATGTTTTGTATGTCATGTTAGAATCATAGAAGATTAATATTAATAATATGTGCATATTGGAAGTATATGCTTGAAAGGTTTTAAACAGAAATATATAATAAAAAGTGCAACAACTATTAATCTAAAGAGCATGGAGTTCAATATTTTAGTGCAATGGTATGTCTACATAATTTTAAAATATACTTATGTTGAAGCTATAAGCTCAAAAATGTTTTACATAAAGGAATTCACTTTCAAAAAATTTGGAGGCAGTTGCATTATCAATGATAATAATTTTATAGGATTTGAAAGGCTTTGTTTTATCAGAATTCTAAGGAAGGTAGGGGAAGCAATTTGGATTCATAGGGGCTGGCAGTCTGGAAGGAACCCATTGAAATAAGGGGACCAGATCTATTTCCTAGGGTCATATCATACATGGAGAGTATGGACTTACGGAAACAGCTTGTGGTGGGATAGCAGAGTACTGAGCAATGAGCTATGTGATCCTTCCATGTGACATGACCAAAATGTTCTATCGGATTACTAACTCCAAAAATACTTGGCTTAACTAGATTTTTCACAGAAACCTGTGTAAGGATACACAGACTCCAAAAAGAAAACCAAGAGAAACAGGAAGAGGTGAGGATGGTAGCTTTTAAGGAGCATCTGACAACCTTAAGACATGGAAGTGGAAACTGGAAAATTTTTAACTAAAACTCCAAAGGTCAAGAAGCCCTTGATGTGATGGATACAGGCAAAAAAGGCATATTTCTCAACTCATCAATATCCTTACTTATATTTTATCTACGTGATCTGTCAAAGACAGAGAAAGATATATTAAATGCCCTGCCACTAGTATGTTTTATCACTTTTCTTTGTATTGCTAACAGTGTTCATTTTATGAATTTTAATGTTATGTTATTTGGCACAACAAGATTCATGACTGTTATTTTTCTTATTATGAATTGCTTCTTTATTAAAATAGAATTATTTTAGTTTTGTGCTTTTTATGTTAAATCTTATCTTGTCTCTCTGTGTCATTTTGACTTAGGTTTAAGTTATGTGCAAAATTTGTACTTCGTTTCTGTTGTTTACTTGCTTGCTTTAATCTGATCTAAAATTGATTAGTTTATTTTGATTAAAGTTTATTCTATTTAAAGACCCAGAATTTTGGGTCTCACTGCATTGCTGTATTATACTTTCTGTTTCTTGAACTTTTTTGCCATTAGCTGTGCTTTCTATCAGCATTGTGCCTAATTTCAAAACTTTGAAAAACCTTTAAAATATTTTTTAAAAAGCACTAGTAATTATATACAAAAATGTTCCCATAAACTGTTTTCTGTACTTTTTTTTTTTTTGCTCTGGTTAATCGAAGAGTATAATACTTTCTTATATTTCTCTAAGCAATTTTCTTTTCTTTGTAAAAATTGTACTTGAACCTGTATTTGTCTGTTCATCAATGCAATGAATTAAGTAATTTTTGTCGACTTCTCCTCTATACAAGGATTAAAGAATCATTTTAAAATTTACCCCCAATTCCTTCCTAACTCACTTTCATGTTTTCATTAATATAATCTAGAAATTTTAAACCCAGATTATTAATGTTTAATTTTATGTTTGTTTATATTACATTCATTTTTTCCAAGAATTGTTTTTAGATAATGGCATTGCTAAGTAATCATATTTATAGTTACTGAAATAACATAATGGGCTCGGTTCTATGTCTAACTGGTTTTAATATTCACTACTCTGACTTTATATCTTGATTTACCCAACTTTGAGTAAGTCTCCAACTTTGGTCCATCTCATTCATATGGAGTATGCCTTCAAGGATTTTATTTGCTTTGCTTTTGTATTTTAGGGTGAGCTCATCAATGGTACACTTTGCACATCCATCTCTCTGTTGTCTTCACAAATGAACAACTTGGCTGAGAATAGTGTGTTTTTGTATCATAACCTTTTCCTCTCAAAATTCCACAGATACTGTCCCATAACATTCATTGTCTTGTAGTCTTCAGAGTTGTGGCAAAGTCTGAAAGCAGTCTGACCTTTGTCCTTTATAGGAAACCTGGGTTTGTTTGTTTTTTCTCCTGTCTGCCTATAGGATTCATTCATTTACTAATTCACATACTCAACAAGTATCTGTTGGGTGCCTACCGTATGTGAAACAGTGAATGGAATAGACGGAGATCTCTGCTTTCATGGAGGTGGCATTCTAGTGAGGGAGACAGATGAGCAACAAAATGAATAAGCAAGATAGTGTTTTTGATGGTCACATGCTGGAGCAAGGATAAAGCTGAGGAAGGGCATAGGGAGTTGGACACATGGACATTTCAACAGCATCATAGGGAGCCCTGCAGTAGGGTGATGTCTGAATAAAAGCCTGAAGGAAGTGAAGGAGCTAGATGTGTGGCTCTGGCAAAGAGCATTCCAGACAGAGGGAACAGTTTATGGAGAGACTCTGAACTGGGAGCACGCCTGGTATATCCAAGGAATAACAGAAAGGACAGTGTGGCTGGGGGAGCATGAGCAAGGAGGAGCTTGGAAGCTGTTGAGACTAGAGTTTTTTTTGTTTTGTTTTGTTTATTTTATTTTATTATGTTATGTTAATCACCATACATTACATCATTAGTTTTTGATGTAGTGTTCCATGATTCATTGTTTGCATATAACACCCAGTGCTCCATTCAATACGTGCAAAACTTTTAATACCCATCACCAGGCTAACCCATCCCCCCACCCCCTCCCCTCTAGAACCCTCAGTCTGTATCTCAGAGTCCATAGTCTCTCATGGTTCGTCTCCCCCTCCGATTTCCCCCCCTTCATTTTTCCCTTCCTACTATCTTCTTCTTTTTTTTTAACATATAATGTATTATTTGTTTCAGAGGTACAGGTCTGTGATTCAACAGTCTTGCACAATTCACAGCGCTCACCATAGCACATACCCCCCCCATGTCTATCACCCAGTCACCCCATCCCTCCCACCCCCCACCACTCCAGCAACCCTGTTTGTTTCCTGAGATTAAGAATTCCTCATATCAGTGAGATCATATGATACATGTCTTTCTCTGATTGACTTATTTTGCTCAGCATAATATCCTCCAGTTCCATCCACGTCATTGCAGATGGCAATATTTCATTCCTTTTGATGGCTGCATAATATTCCATTGTATATATATACCACATCTTCTTTATACATTCATCTGTTGGTGGACATCTTGGCTCTTTCCATAGTTTGGCTATTGTGGACATTGCTGCTATAAACATCGGGGTGCACGTACCCCTTCGGATCCCTACATTTGTATCTTTGGGGTAAATACCCAGTAGTGCAATTGCTGGGTTGTATGGTAGCTCTATTTTCAACTTTTTGAGGAATCTCCCTACTGTTTTCCAGAGTGGCCGCACCAGCTTGCATTCCCACCAACAGTGTAGGAGGGTTCCCCTTTCTCCGCATCCCCGCCAACATCTGTCGTTTCCTGACTTGTTAATTTTAGCCATTTGAGTGGTGTGAGGTGATATCTCATTGAGGTTTTGATTTGGATTTCCCTGATGCCAAGTGATGTTGAGCACTTTTTCGTGTGTCTGTTGGCCATTTGGATGTCTTCTTTGGAAAAATGTCTGTTCATGTCTTCTGCCCATTTCTTGATTGGATTCTTTGTTCTTTGGGTGTTGAGTTTGATAAGTTCTTTATAGATTTTGGATATGAGCCCTTTATCTGATATGTCATTTGCAAATATCTTCTCCCATTCTGTCGGTTGTCTTTTGGTTTTGTTGACTGTTTCTTTTGCTATGCAAAAGCTTTTTATCTTGATGAAGTCCCAATAGTTCATTTTTGCCCTTGCTTCCCTTGCCTTTGGCGATGTTTCTAGGAAGAAGTTGCTGCGGCTGAGGTCGAAGAGGTTGCTGCCTGTGTTCTCCTTTAGGATTTTGATGGACTCCTGTCTCACATTGAGGTCTTTCAACCATTTGGAGTCTATTTTTGTGTGTGGTGTAAGGAAATGGTCCAGTTTCATTCTTCTGCATGTGGCTGTCCAATTTCCCAACACCATTTGTTGAAGAGACTGTCTTTTTTCCATTGGACATTCTTTCCTGCTTTGTCGAAGATCAGTTGACCATAGAGTTGAAGGTCCATTTCTGGGCTCTCTATTCTGTTCCACTGATTTATGTGTCTGTTTTTGTGCCAGTACCATACTGTCTTGATGATTACAGCTTTCTAATAGAGCTTGAAGTCCAGGATTGTGATGCCACCAGCTTTGCTTTGCTTTTTCAACATACCTCTGGCTATTCAGGGTCTTTTCTGGTTCCATACAAATTTTAGGATTATTTGTTCCATTTCTTTGAAAAAAGTGGATGGTATTTTGATAGGGATTGCATTAAATGTGTAGGTTGCTCTAGGTAGCATTGACATCTTCACAATATTTGTTCTTCCAATCCATGAGCATGGAACGTTTTTCCATTTCTTTGTGTCTTCCTCAATTTCTGACCTCGCAAGAGCACAATAGTTTTCTGAGTACAGATTCTTTGCCTCTGGTTAGATTTATTCCTAGGTATCTTATGGTTTTGGGTGCAATTGTAAATGGGATTGACTCCTTAATTTCTCTTTCTTCTGTCTTGTTGTTGGTGTATAGGAATGCCACTGATTTCTGTGCATTGATTTTATATCCTGCCACTTTACTGAATTCCTGTATGAGTTCTAGCAGTTTTGGGGTGGAGTCTTTTGGGTTTTCCACATAAAGTAGCATATCATCCGCAAAGAGTGAGAGTTTGACTTCTTCTTTGCCAATTCGGATGCCTTTTATTCCTTTTTGTTGTCTGATTGCTGTGGCTAGGATTTCTGACCTAGAGTTTTAATGGAAAGTCAGATCATATAGGGTCTAGTTAACCTGGTTATATATATGTCAGCCTTTGCCAAGCTGGGATTTCAAGGAAAGTACGTGTAGGATATTGCTCTCCAAGAGGGAAATATGGTAAGCAAAGTTTCCCAAATTAAGTTGTCTATGGAATTCCATTAATACACTTACATTTTTCTTGAGGATGAGAAAGTTTTCCTCTAGTTCACCTTCAGTTGTTACTTCATTTGTTTGTTCTGACCTCTTTCAAAAATTCTGCTTTTATTTTACATTTTTTGGAAATATTTTAAAGTATTTCATGTATATGAAAGAATATACCCAATAGTCTCTTCTTTAGGAAAGGCAACAATCTATATGATGGAGTACCATTTTCTGTCTTCTCTATATTTAATCTCTTTGCTTTTTTTCTCTTATATTTTGCTAGTTTTTCAAGTTGATGCAAGATTTCTGATTTCAAGTCTCATAATGTCTGCTTTGCCTACTTTTGGTTCAAACGCACAACAAACTAAATTCAAAACCATTTCTCTTGTGATATTAGTTTTTTTATACTAGGTTTTTAATTGTAAAATTAATATTTATTAAAGGCATGCCTCATCCCAGATATTCTGCTAAGAGCTCTATATGCTCTATTTCATTTACTACTCAACTCCTTGAAGCAGGCGCTTTTATCTGCATTGAACAGGCACATAGAAATTAAGTGATTATTGATTCTATTTTCTGCATTGCCAGTTCTGTCTCTGTGCTGCATCTAATGTTGACTTTAATTTTGTTTCTTTATATTTAGTCTTGTTGGGTTTTGTTGATGCTTCATTTCATTTCTATCTCAACTTTGTTCCCTTCATATCTTCCATTGGTATATCATCAAATAATTTTTCATATCTTGTATCATAAACTGCATGTTTCCCTGAATTTTGCTGAAAAGACAAATTTAGGTGTGTTGTAAAATGTTCTTTAGTTTACTATAATCAGTCTTTTTCAAAAGTAAGTTATTTCTCTGCATCACGAATACTATGTTCTCTGCTTTATGGCGAAGATTCTCCCAGAGGTCTCACGGCCTCTTTTTCCCCCTATTTACTCACCCTTGATAAGGAAGGGAGGGAGGGAGGGAAGGAGGGAGGAAAGAAGAGCCTATCCAGGGATAAGATTTTTCTGGTAAATAAGATGAGATTTTCTGAGTCCTCACTGTGCACCTGACTGCTGTTTGAATCCTTGGACCCAAAACATATGCCAGAGAGCTGGCTCAAGTGATATCCTCTAATCCTCGCTCCAACTTTCCAGTGTTTCTGTCTCATATTTACTGTGAATCTGATGGCTTATGGAGCGTGAAGCTATCTTATGAACCAGCTAGCTGGCCATGCTACTATGAGAAGGTCACATATTCCTAAAGAATCTGTGCAGGGTATAAATTTGAGCTCCAACCCCTGAACTCCCATGTTCGTCCCAGGGTCAACCCCTTCCCAAAGCCAACATCACATCCCAGATGTCCATCATCTCCCATGATGCACTTCTACCCCAATGGCATGACAGCATTGGTAGCTATAATGGGGGGAGGGTGTGACTGGGGTGGGGTGAGGGAATTGATGACTCTGACCTCGCAAGAGCACAAGTCCCACAGAATGGGGGTGGGGAGGTTGAGGCTGCCTCCTGCCCTTTTCCCCATTTGGCTCCACTTCTGCCTCAAGACTTCATCTGAGTTTTGATTGGTGGAAATTATGTACATATCACTGATGCATATTCCAGGGTCTGGTGCCATTAAACATGGCCATACTTGTGTGTTTTCATAAGCATTTCAATGGAAAGGAGGGAAGATAAAACAGGTTCAACTAACATAGAAACAGGGAAGCAAGCTCACATGGGGGATGAGCAGCTCTCTGAGCCGAACACCCTCAGACTCCCAGCCTTGCCTTACCCCCACATCTCTTTTCCCTGTGAGTGAGGGGAGCTGGTGTTAGCAGCAAAATGTGGTGGTTGAGTGTGGACCCTGGAACCAGGTTCCCTGGGTTCAAATCCCTGTCCTACAACTTACTAAGTGGATGACACTGGATACGTTACTAAAACAAAACAAAACTTTCTATGCCTCGGTTTGCCCACCTGTAAAATGGAGGTAATGCTAGAACCCCTCTCTCTCATAGGATTCTTATGAGGAGTAAGTGATGTAATATTTGAAAAGCTCTTATAATAGCACTTGGCACCTAACAAAATGCTATGTATGTGTCTGACTGACCGATTGATTGATTTGAAGTGGGCAGCAATGATTACCCCTGAGCCCCGTCTAGGTACACATGGTCCACATTCATGAGCTACATCCTTGATTTCTTTTGCTCAGATTGGAGCTCTGCTCAGGGACACCTGCTTTGCCTTGCCCTGACCCCTGGCCAAACTCTCTCCCTGAGGTTTGAGCCAACTCCTTATCCCTGGGATCCCCGGGATCCCCAGGATCCTTTATGAATGGGCTCTTATGAAAATAACAACCAAGTGCCTAGGGCTTTCTGCGTACAAGCCTTCAGTACCTCACCTGCAAAAATCCCAATGAGATGAGTGCTATTACCATCCCCATCATACAGACGAAGCAACCAAGACCCAAATATTTTGCTGCTATTCAGCAGAGGAGCTGGGATTCCAACCCAAAGAGCCCGAAGGGCAGAGGCACCTCTCTGTTTGAAGAGAAGAGAGACTCTGGAAGTTCAGAGACAGGCCACACCTTTATTAAGAAAGTTCCAGAGCAACTTAAAGGGCCCCCAACCCAGCACAGATCTGGTGCACTGTATTGAGTATTGCTCAGTGTCTGTAGAGTGAAAGCAGTGCCCTAGGTCAGGCATTCTCAACTGGGGCCAACTCTGGCAATGTCTGGAGACGCTGTTGGTTGTCACAACGGGCGGGGGGTTGTCTAGGGGCTCGGGGGCAGGGATGCTGCTAAACATCCAACGGTGCAGAAAGACAGCCCCACAACAAAGAATTATCCAGCCTCAGGTCAGTAGTGCCGAGACTAAGAAACACAAAGCTTTGGAATCAGCTAGATCTGTTCCCCTGCCCCTTTTATCTCTGGCAAAACAAAGGAAAACTAGAATCCCTCGATGCCATAATCCCCCAGAAGGGCAGGGTTGTCCCTCTGGCCCTCATCCTCGGTTCCATTCACCTCCTTGTTCCAGATCTTTGGGGCAATCCCAGAACTACACTCCCAGGCAAGAACTTGTGAATTTCGGGGAGAGAAAGGAGAGACTCTTGGCCTTGGGGAAAACCGAGCTGCTGGATTTTAAAAAAAAAAAAACTTGGCCCGCAAGCCCCTTGGATCTGACAGAGGATAAAGCCTAGACTATTTCAGATTTCAGAGGCTGCCAGGGAGAAGTGACTCTCTGCTCCCTGCATTCAAGAGCTTTTGTTTTACATTTAAATGACAAGATTGCTGCCGGGGCAAGCCATTGGCTGGGCTCAGTCCTCCGCCAGGAGGGAAGTTGGCGCCCCTCTGGAGCGGCTGCCTTAATGTCATGTCATTACACCGTATTGCTGCACAGGTTAATATAATTGGGTGACTATGTGTGAGCAATGATCCGTGCCGTGTTACAGCGCTGAAACAAATGACATTTAACCAGCCCGTCTGTAAGGCTCCTTGTTATCTACATGGTGAGCAATTGGAACAGAGAAGCAGACCTCTCCTCGAGCAACCGATGAATTAGTTGTTGGGTTTCCTCGACAGCCTGGATTTATAAGAGCACAATTCTAACATAATTTATTAGATCTATAAACAGACAGATCCGATGTTTTTACTGAGATTACATCTTGTCACCCTCAGATATTGTGTCACTGACAGCCCTGTTATAATTTAATTTTATTATTCTGATAAGGTGTTGTTTCTGGGGGCTTTTTAAATTTATTTATTTATTACTTGCTCTCCCCCACCCCCTGAAAAGACATTTTCATTTTTAGCTAGAAAGGAATCAGAAACGTCCATGCTGGCTGGAACTGGTGGCCACCCAAACAGCTTTTCTGGGCCGTGACTCTGAGAGGCTCCAGGGTAGGAATGATGTTTTAGCAGGACTAGGGTACGGCCCCCAGACCCCCGGGGCGGGGGGGCATGAGGACCTGCGGAGTGCAAATGGGCCTGGGGGGGGTGTGCTTCCATTCACAGACACACCAATTGGTGATTGACCTACTTCCCGGAGTCCTCGCCCTTGCAGGAGGCCAGCCCATCAGCCCAGGACATAGGCAAGTTCACCCCAGGTACAGTCACGACTCACCTGAGATTGAAGCTGGGGTTAGAGGGTGGGCGGGGGGTCTAGCTATCTGGCCAAGGGGTCTCACGCAGAACTATGCCCTTAGCCCCCCGCTGACCACGTAAAAAGAGAGGGGTGCACGCCCACCCTCAAAGACCCTACTAGCAGAACAGTCCCAGCTCTGAGTTACCAAGACCTTCCAGGAAAGAGACAGTGGCTATCCCAAGAACTGCAGGGAGAAAGAATCCGAGAATTGTGTGTCCAGGCCAAACAGCATAAGAGGGTGAGGAAATGCCCCTCTTAGAGGCCATCAGAGAGGGGTTTAGGCCTCTCCGGGTGGCTGTGACCTTGGGCATTCTGCTTCTGCACAAGCCACCCCCCAGCTGAAACATCAGGGGAATGATACCTGTCTCATCAGTCCTGGTGAGAATAAAATGAGCAGCATCTTAAAAGTTAAAGCACTATGACTAAATGAAGGGGACATTTATTAGCCACAACATCTCTAAGCTCCATTTTTTTTCCATCAGGAGGGATATATATGTTTAGTATTGTTATTATTTTATAATAATAATAATCGACATGCAGCTTTACGTTTTCCAGGGTGCTTCCGTGTGATATAAACTAATGTGAGCTCATTTTAATCCTCCTCATAATACGGCCGGGGTGGGTGACTCTGTTTTCCCCATTTTATAGAGGAAGCAAGGGGCTCACGGAAGACACCTGCAGGTCCTCAACCAGTTACAGGATTGTAGCTCACAACAAGCGGCGCCGTGTCCATGACTTTGCACTTCTGATGGTATCAGGGCTCTCTCTGCTCTGAAAGCCTGCTCATTCAGGGCTCTGAGGACAGTCAGAATAAAAGCTGGTCACCCACTCCCTGTTCTCGGGAGCGCGACTACAGCTTGCTCATTGAAGATGATTTGGGTGAGTTCACGGGAAGCCTGGGGTGGGGGTGCTCTGGGGCTCTAGCGCCATTTGCTTGCAGGGCCAGCTCCCGTCCCCAAGGCCGGAGGCAATTCTTGGAGTCATTTGTAAGCCCTCTATGCCTCATGGGGAGAAAGGAAATTAATATCAGAAGTGGCAGCATCTGAGTGGCAGCTTCATAACAGGCTTGAACCCCGACCTCTCGGCTACGCTGGGAACAGCTCAGTCAAGCACATCATTGACTCCCAGGGTCCCGGAACCTGAGATGTGCACGTGGGCCTGGAGGTCATCCAGTCCAGCCCCCTCATTTTACAGATGAGGAGGCCATATCCCAGTGAGGGCAAGGGGCTCGCCCCAGGTCGGACAGAGGGTCGGGGGACAAAACCAGGGCTGGAACCAGGTCTCCTGGTCCAGGCCTCTTTCCAACACGGGCTGCCCCAGCAGGCACACTCTATCGTTTGATGCTTTTCTGAGGTCCAATAAGACACGAGGCACATCACAGCCCCAGGTACTCAGCATGCAGCCTGCACAAATTCGTCCAGCCACTGCTGCACGGCAGGGGCACCTTACGCAGGAGGGAGGCACGCACCTGTTCACCCTTCATCACCCTGGCCTTCCACTTCTTGCCTCACCCCCCTAGGACTCCAGCCTAATCTCCCTCTCCCACTTGCCGCCCACTCCTACTCCAGACTCAGTGCCAGGATGTGCTGATTTTCTGGATTGCTTCGCTATTCTATTAAAATTTTCCTTCCAGACAATCCTGCCTCCGGCCACGCTGGTAAATGTTTTCCAGTCTCACCCGATCCTCAGGATGCCCTTGTAGTAGCTGGAGGGGGACAAAGGCAAAGCTTTTGAAATACAATTTCAGCTCCAACACCCCATCCTCAGAGAAGCTTTCCCTCGCCCCAGCCACCTCCACCCAAGGCCAAATCAGTTTCCAGTTTCCTTGGCTGAGTAGCTCTGACAGTTTGTAAGGAGACATCATGGGTGCTGTTTCTTGATAAGCATGTGCCTCCCCCACTAGAGGGAGCTCTAAGAGGCCCGGGTGGTGGGGGCTTCTGTTTGCTACCACGTTGCAGTGCTCAGCACATGGGGCAGGTGCTCAGTAAATACATGCTCAGTGAGGGAAGAAGAAAGATGAAGCCCATCCCTACCCACCCCTATGAGAGCCCGCCATGGTAGATGGGGAATTCTGGCTGCCCTTGGGGAGTCCAAGAAGGATGTACTTCTGAGCAAAAGAACCCATCTTCAGGGTTGGCTTGGCTGAGACACACACAGAGCAGAGATAGCACCCTGTCCCCGATGCCCCCCATCCCTAAGGATGCGTGTTTCCAATTGCCCCAAGCTGAAAGAGTGCCCCGTGTGGGGATGGGGCAGGGGTCACCCAGGATGGAGGTGGCTTCAGCAAGATGCCCCTTGCTGCCTACTTCCCAAGATTGCTTCACCTCGCAGGGGCTCCTGCTTGAAACCTGGCAGCCTGTCAAGGTAGAAACGGTACAAGGCCAAAAAAGGTCAGCAGCCTGGTCCTGTGGGTCAGCCAGGGACAAGGCCAGCCACCTTCGGGAACAGGAAGAGAGGCCACAGGGGCCCCAAGAGGCCTCTCTGGAGCTTGTCTTTGGATCCAGAGGGAGAAACCCGAAGCGCTGGGGCCTCACACAGAGGCTGGGGCCTCGCACAGAGGCTGCGTCTAGATGCTGGTGGCACGAGATCAGCAGAAACTGTTTAGAGGAACCAGAGCAGCCCCTGCAGCCACTGTTCTTCAGAAACAGCTGGGCCGGGGCCCAGAGGATCCAATCTGACTCACAGTCTGGTCAAGGGAGGAAGGCATGGCTCATGCCTCGAGGCCCTGGCAGTCCTCAGCCATAAGGATTACTGGGAAAATTTTGCTGGGGACACAGGTACAACGTCATTGAGAATGGTCCTCCCAGATCTGCCCTCCAGGACAGTACTGTCCAAAAGAATAGAATGCAAGCCCATTGTCAGGTTAGTTCTGTAGCAGCCACATTTTTCACAAAAAGGAAAAATAATATATCCTATTTAACCCACATATATCAAAAGTGCTATCATTTCAACGTGTAAGCAATATAAAAAATATTGTTAAGATATTTTACACTCTTTTTTGAAATGCAGTGAATGTTTTACACTTACAGTGCATCTCATTTTGGACTAGCCACATTTCAAGCGCTCAGTAGCCACCTCTGGCTAGCGGCTACTCTGTATGGGACAGCACAGCTCGAGAAGGTCAAGCCAGCCTTCAGTTTGATAGTCCTATCTGGAAAGTGGGCGTATCTCAAGGTTATCAAGTGTCTGAATTCAGGCACCAAAGGTAAAATGCAGACCTACAAAGCGGGTGCAGAAATGAGGGATTTTAGAGAATGCCAGATAATGCTCACTCAGACCCACGATTCCCTGAGCCAACAAAACCAGGCTTTTGCAGGGCTCCAGGGGAACTTTTCTGGCTGGGGCACTCTGGGGCTACTGCCTCTGTGGCTGCCCTCCGGAGATGCTCCGCTTTCAGCCTGGGAAATGGAGTTGTTTGAAACTGATCCAGGTTTTCAGCTGCCTGGTCCCCGCGCCCCATCTGCCAAGCACCAGGAGCGAGGCAGATTCTGGAAACACATCTGTCAACCTGCCCTGATGGTTTCTGGCACTTCCCCCAGCCTTGCAGAAACCCGCCCCCCCACCTTGGAAGAAGCCACACTCACCGGGTTGAACAGTTCCTGGCTCCCCACTGGAGGGTATCCCAGGACACCCCTAGAGGTGGCTGCCCCCAAGGGCAGTCCGCCGCTCTCGGGTATTGATTGGTCAGTCTGCTCTGCTGCTTTGCTGATGCCCACTGCTCCGACAAGCCCCCCCTCTGAGATGGCAAGTGGGGCGCAGACCCTGGAGACCCCCACAGACACAGTGAACAACTCTCAGAGGGGCCCCATGGGCTCCAGTCCCGCAAATCCCAACATGGAGCAGGGACAGGGCATGCATGGCCAGCGGCCACACCTGCTCTGCCTCCATTTACTCTTCTAAAATAAAAGTCATTTTGGGAATGAGATGAGAATATGTAAATAAAGATCCTGACAAGCGGTATTCATCAGGTTCTGGGTGGAACGAGGCAGAGCGCTAACAGGGAAAATAGAAGATCCAAGAGCCCTGGTGAGATCAGGGCTGCGCTCCAAGTGGGGGCCCGTCCGAGTCACGATCACTGGAAGTTCGTAGATGAGTTCCACCTGATATATGCTGCAGGACAAAGTTGATCAGACTGGTTGTGCGTGTCTGGGTGTATTGTATATGTCAAAACACTTCATGGACTAGACAGCCTGAGGGTGTCTGATTCTCCTCCAACCATGCCAACCCCGGGTCGGGGCCAGACTGGCGTCAGTGCTCAGTTAACATGCCTTAATCAAACAGGCGAAGAAAAGGCAGGGAGAAGGGTGGGAGGGAGGGAAGGAAAAGTCAAGAAAATCTGGTCAGGGGCAAGGATGAGCAACAAGGAGACAAAGCATTTGAGGGGGAAGAAGGGGACAGAAGGGTTGTCCCCGCTTGAGCTCTATGCATCCCCTCGGCCTCCTCCTTCCAGGGACCCCCCGGGGTGGCTTGGCTCAGTGGGCTGGGCACCCCGGCTAGACGCAGAGCCTTTCGCTCACTCTCCATTTTTCCTCTTGAACCATCACGGAGTCTACACGTCAGCTAAACACAGTACCATATGTGGGAAGACTCATTCTGATACCCGTGTTTTCCTTATAAAAGCATGTTGTTTGATGTGTGGGCAGAAGAACTCATTGTAAACTGTTAAATATGATGTAAATGCTAATTTCTCTGCATCGCCCCGTAAAGGAACGCCCTGTGAAGTGCATCTCGTGGAAGGCCATAAAAGAAAATGGTCAAAATAAATTAGGGAGAAATGCGGGTGGAAGCATACGGTGTATGTTTTGCCAACACGCAGCCGTGAGTCCTCTCTCCACGCTCCGGCCCCAGTAAGTGAGGATTTGCATAACGGCGGTGACAGATGCCACGACTTACCAGCGGCCCACCCGGCCTTGACAACTTTGCGGAAACAGTCTGCCACGATTTGCTTCAAACAAAAACATTTTTTTTTTTTTTTTAAATCACCAAGCACTCCTTCCTTTTGCAATTCTTAATACAATTATGGTTTTTTGTGCTTTGGATTTCAGTCCTGAAAAGAGGCACTCAGGGCCTGGTAGGGGTGTGCCTTAGAAACTACCCCGGGTTCTGGGCCGCCCACGCAGGCTTGCAGTCCACAGCCCCCTTCTCTAAAAACTTCCAACGCATTTCGGCCGCCTTGGAAAGGGAGAACGTGACATCACGCAAGGCAGATGTCCGGCTGACCCAAGCCACTCCTGGCACTTCGTTAACCGAACCCAGCTCTGGATTTTAACCATGACCCAGAGTCTGTCACATACACACAAATTAGAATCCTGGGGTCACGCAGCTATTTATGGAACAGATATTAGTACATTCTTCGCAAATGCATGATGTATGAACTGTATATATTCCTTTGATAAATTGTTTTTAAATATTTCCTCCTTTTTATTAATTGAAGGGGAGCCTCATGTATCAATGCCATTTCCTCCTGTTTTTCACATAAATTATTTTGTTGCAATGTTCGTTTGTATTATTATTGCCGATATTAAGGCAAAGACTTTTTTTGCCTTGTAAACAAGATTTTGCTTACAGCTAAATGAAAAGAACTGAAGTTAATCACATTGAAATAATAGGTTTAAAAAGGTAATTCAGTGGTACTGGAATGAAGTTTAATCTTCAGCAATAGAAACCGTGCTGAGAGAAATGGCAGAAAAGCCTGTTCTGTAATTAAATGGTATTTATCATTGGCAGGTCAGCCCTGGGTGGGTGAGAGGCTCCAGGCCTCCGCGGGGAAGAGAAAGGCAACCAGAGCGGACAAAAAGTGCCCAGAGCAGAGCCTGGGGACGCAAGAGTGGGCTGGGAAGAAGAGCAGGCAGGCTTTCCCACCCTGCCCATGTGTACCTCAGCTCATAGCAATGAGTCTGACGAGGTGCCAAGAGCACCCTCCAGCAGGGACCCACCTCACAGCCTCCCTGGTTGGCATTAATCACACGAACTTGGAATTTAGACAGACCCGGAATCCAATCGCTCTCTTCATCTATAAAATGAGAAAAATGGTACACTAAGCTCTTGGAGCCGTCACAACTAGTAACCCGGGACGTGATGTACCATGTCCCATGCACTGTAGCAACGATCAGTCCTGTTAGCACGCTGAGCTTCCAGATCTCAGGCAAAGCTTAGCACAGCTTGAGAATCTCCAGCCTGACAAGGAGAGTCTGAGCTTCTCAAACAGATGCTTCTCAGGCAGCCTTCTGCCAATGTAGGCAAACCCATCAGCAAAGCATCAACCCTGGTGTAAGCTGAGAGTATCAGCCTGCAGCAGAGAGGCTGAGGGGTAATTTCAAGATGGTTCTTGGGGTGCCTGGCTGGCTCAGTGGAAGAGCACAGGACTCTTGCTCTCGAGGTCATGAGTTCAAGCCCCACGATGGATGTAGAGATTCCTAAAATAAATTAATAAAACTTAAAAAAAAAAAAAGAGATGGTTCTCAAAGGTCTCTTGGCAAACATGGTCAAACCCAGGACCAAGGCAAGTCACTAGGTTGGACCTTATCCCGGATCTCTCTTTCCAGAGCCGATTTCCTCCTAAGGCTGGAAGGTCAGAGTTCCCAGAAGGTTTGGTGAGGCTAAGATGTCAATAACTTCAGCCTGGGTTCACCATTGGCCCACGCGTCCTCCTGGAAAACATACCGGGACATTCTTCAACATCAGGGCAGTTGTACCTGGCACTGCTCCAGGCTTCCTCTCCAAGAAGCTCGAATTCAGGCCCTTTATTACCACTCCCGTTTTTATTAGTGTTCCGGAGCAAAGTGTCTGCGGCTAAAGTTATTGAATTTTCACTAAAACCTAAATACATGCACGACCCTTCTGTACTTTCATGTTCAAAAAGGTACAGATTTCCAGCTGCCGTCTCCCGCCTCTGCCCAGGTCCTTCCTCATTACAGGCTGTGGTCCAAAACCAATACGGATTAAATAAATACCCCACTGAGAACTGCACTTGGGAGAATTGTCTCATTACGGTACAGATGTGGGCTATCTCCAAACAGCACCAACATCTTGTATTTTATTTTATATTAAAAAAAAGAAAGAAATTAAAATCCGAACAGTATCCAGGAAGGAAGTGTTTGCACGGGTGAATGTTTGATTTCATTTTTCTCCCAGCACGCCCTCTTCTTTTATCCCATAATGGCTCTTCTCAGTTAATCTGTCTTGAAAACCCACAGGTAGAGATGTTTATTGATACAAGCCCTACATGCAACTCGGTTTACAGAGACCATTGAAAGTGCATATAGTAAATTTCACTTGATGTCTACTTATTAATGCAATTTCACTCTGAACATTTCAACAGAAAGAGGTTTTGCCAGATGGGGGATAAGCCTTACGTTATAGATAGATACGGAAGAAAACATTTGGTTTCCATTCTAAATGACTGATACAGGCTGTCCCAGTGATTGCATTTTTCAGGACAAATCACCAAATTCAACATCAATTACTTTGCCTTTTAGCCGAGTTTAAGGGGGGAGAAAAAGTTGTTTTTGTTTAAATCATCAAAATTTCATAAAAACATTTCAGCCTTCCATTTCATACAAACACAAGTTACTTTTATAATTTCACAAAAGCAACTTTAACCATGGTTCGCACGGAAACATCCTGTACCCTGAAACCACAAATCCAACTTCCCAGCAGCTGTTAAACTCGAATCCCTAACGTAATGCCCACACACGTTTGCTCCCTGAGACCCACCCAGGATCCAGTGTCGGTGGACAGAAAAGCAGGGCGCAGGAACTTACATTTCCTTTATGCAGATTGTGGAGAAATATAGTGGGGGAGACATGCACTCTACAAGGCCTTTATGGTCCATCTGTGGAATTGGAATAGGAAATCAATGGCTAAGTCCAGACTAGGGCGCAGAATTCTTCCAAGCGACCGTTTTTTCCTTCCTCCCGTCCCCGGCCCCTCCTCTGCTAAAGATTTAACATCGCCTTGCTCATTTAGAGCATAATTGAGACTCCACTTTTATTTCATCATCCTTCCCCTTTCACTGATCATTGCTAATTTTCTGGCTCAGTGCCATCCAGGGAATGGGTTTACCTAACCCCCTCAGAGGTTGGATCGGAGTCACTGGGATAAAACGGGGGTTGTGCTTTCACAAACCGACAGCGGGTATAAGAAGCTGACCAAGGACTCAAGGATGTCTCACACCCTCAACTCTTCTACCTGTCTGCCAGACCACCCAGATTTAAGAAAAATATCTGCCCCACCCCCAAAGTCAGCCCGGCACCTCCAGTTGGGACCTAAGCATCCTCCCCGCTGCAGCCCGATGAAGGAACTCATCCCTTCCCCCACACGTGCAAAGAGAGTGGGTGGCCATGTGCAGCTGTACCTCCAAGTAGCCAGATGTGAGAACAGCACATCTGTCCACAGTTTCTCTGCTCAAACTGAATCACTGATTCTTCACCCATGCCTGAGAACATGCGCCAAGGAGAGATTTAGAACCACGAGGTCTCATCCCCCCTTCCAGAAGTACCAGGCTGGGGGCAGGGAAAATTTACAAGGTGCATGCGGAGAAGCCTTGAACTCAGGCAAGTATAAACCTGGACAGAGGAAAAGGCAGCCTGACAGAAAGGATCAGAGGGAAACAGCTCCCAGCACAGTACCCCAACATGACATTCTGCCATCCCGGGAGGGGCAAGAAAAAAAAAATCACAACCATGAGAAATGTGATTGAACTGTCAAAATTATATAAAATCAGCATCAGAGATTGGGACCCCCACGGCACACTTCTGTTTGTTCTGTAACAGGGTAGAGACGGCAATGTCTCCATCCAGATAGGAGACAGAGGTAGTGATACCACAGGAAAAGACCTACGGATGGGACACCAAGTTATCCGCACACCCCCACCCACCCGTGTTTTATGGTATACCCATGAGGTTGGAAACCCGCTACAAAGTTTAATCACCCCAATCTAGTGAGGCATTTGAAGATTTGGAAGCAATGGTGTACTGGAGTCAACTTGTACCTCACAGAGCCAAATGTCAAATTTTCAGGAAATTTGCAAGTTGGTTAATATCATGTCGGTAACTTGAAAGTGGCCATGATAGGCATATTTACACGAGAGGGAATGGGCTATAAACCAGGGCTTTTCTCCCCCTTCTTCTTCAGAGAGCATGTTGTTCAGCATGTCCTAAAACCTTTGGTGGGAGGACTCATCCTCTGAGATCAGTCAGTCGGCTATTTGCTCAGTCCAGTTCCCTTTGGAGGTCCCCCAAACTACTTAAGCCCCAGACTTTCTAACTGGCATGAGCAAGCAGGTAGCATTCTCAGAAGTGCCCCAGGATAGGCGGGGAAGGTGACAAGGGGAGGAACAGACCTTTCAGAGCCACACCCCTGATTCAACAGACCATCTTGGCCTCAGCTGCTAGACTGGGTCTCCACAGCAGGTGTCCTTTCGGCAGCGTTCCGCCACTCTAAAAGCTTAGCTTAGTGCAGCGACGGCTTCCATGCCTATCTCTCTGCCTGCTGCATGCTTCAGAGACCTTGACCAGAATGCAAGGTCACATGCTGAGTCCAAGGCTCTGGGAGCAGGACCCTGGGTCCTGGACCCACTTCCTGTGGACTCGTGGTGTGTCTTTAGACCAACCCATTTCTCCTCTGTGGTGACGGGGGTGGACTTGGCAGTCTGTCTAAGGCGCTGTCGGCTCTGACGCCCTGGCATTCAACCCTGAGTCCTTGGTCTAAATGGACTCTTGAGGGAGTGTGGAGGATGTAGGAAACTGAAACAGATGGGCAAATGCCATCAAATTTTACAATAGAAAACAGGAAACCCTGACCCACGATCCCGGACTCCTGCTAAGTCTGAAGGCCTGCTTATTTTCTGAATGATCCGTGAGCCCTTGAGGGGAAAAGTACCAGGAGTCCACCTGAGGGCTGTAGAAACAGCTCAGCTGGACCGTGAGTTGGGGCATCTGGCTTATACAGATCTGGATCCAAATCCCAGTGCCACCACCTATGTGCTAAATGACAATGGGAAGCTTACCTAACCTTTCTAACCTTCTGTTTCCTCATCTGTAAAATGGGTCATAATAACCCCCACTCTGTAAGACTTCTGTAAGATTACATGAGGTAAACCACATAAAGCACTTAGCATCATGCCAGCCCCGATTCAGCACGTAATAAATAGTGGCTATTAATAGTATTATTCCCTCAGACGGTGGGGCTGAATTGAGAGACCAGGAGAATTAAACAGATTTGGAATTTGCAGTCCCAGCTTTGACAAGAGTTGATTCCATCCCTGGGGCTCAGTTGGGCCTGGGTTTCTAAGACAGACTGCTGAGTACATTGGGCCTGCAAGGCACACTTTTGGGTAGACCAGCCAGGAGGTGATGGTTACAAGTCAGTTTAGATCGGAATCAGTTACGTCTTTTTACTTTGGAGTGAAAGAGGCAAAGAGATGCACTAGGGAGGCCATGATGGGCTATTCAGGTCCAGGATCTGGACCAAGAACTCATGCCCTGGTCCTCTAAGAAGAAGCTTCAGGAAGAGGCCGGAGTTGCTGAGAGCTAGCACACCAGCAGTCCTACTGGGGGACCCACACGACAGCGTGTGACCCCAAGAGAGGTAGGCTAAGCTTCTCACTTCCTCACCAGACCCAGTGCAGCTTAATCAGTAGGGTACCAAGGACCGGTACCAACATCCGGGATATTGCACACGGGACATGGGGATTGCATTCTTGCAGGCCATGCCAGGAGGGGTGAGGTGCCTTCCCACAGTTCATGGACTGCAGGTGTCAGCAGGAAAGGAGGAGCGGGAGAGAAAGAACTTGCCAAACTCCATTACATGGGGAAGGAGACTTATGCCTAAACACACAAGGGACTCTCTGACAAAACTTGGAGGACTTCTCAGAGGCCCATCTAGGTGGGGCCAGAGCAAGTAAAACATGGGTGGGGTTTGTTAATGTGTCTCAGGTTCAACTTCAAACTGGAGTGACCTAGATACATTGGGGTTCTGCATCTTGCATCTGGAATGAAGCAGGCAATCATTAAACGGATGCTTTCGAGCTGTCCTTGTGGGCAAGTGGGAGAATGCGAGTTGGTGTTAGTGCTCCAAGGTGGATCCAGGAAAGACTGAATGCACCTAAAAGGAGACACTCACCTGGCTGCATAATTAGAATCACCTGTAGAATGTTTAGACCCACACCGATGCCTGCCTCTACCCTTGATGATTTTTATTTAGTAACTCTGAGAGGAGACTGGAGCCTTAACTAGGGTTACTTTCATCCTAAGTGAGTCTCATCAGCAGCCAGGGCTGAGGAGCAGTGGTCCTCGGGGTTGGTGACTCAGACGTGAGAGGGCCTGAAGTCAGAAGAGATCGCCAATGGGCTGGCCAACGGCATCCAGATCCAACTGGATCTCAGCACTCTGCTTTTCAAAGTAGCAGGTTCCCCATCACTGGATCTGTCCAAGGAGAGAGTAGATAAGCAGTCCTTATATGGTCCCTGCCTACAAAGCACCGACCCCATCTTACCTTCACCGTAACATGTGTGCACACATGTACAAATGAGGTTTAGAGAAGGTCAACAGCTGCCTGAAGTCACCCAAGTAGGTAGCATCCCAAAAGGCCAGCCCTCCAAGTAGCACTCGGTCTTAACTTGGACGCTTTGTCTCTTAGATCATTTCACCTGACTCCACAGCCCCATCGTTGCCTCTCCTGGGTCATGGGATGCGCTGGAGGGGATATCGTCAGGGGAAAATAGGCCACTGGATCTTGAAGCATGCCACGAGCCCTGAATGCCTGTCAGCAACTCTGTTACTGAGGCTGCGGCTGCCCTAGGAACGCACCCTCCCCGGGGCCTGACTCCTGCCAAGGCACCCCCACTTCCTGAGGCCTTCTCTCAGGAAGGAAATCCCAGTCATCATAAAAGGAAAATAAGGAAATAAAATCTTAATAGGATTTCATAGATGATATAAAATCTCTACAACTCTGGGTGACAGACACTAAAAAAGATCATTTAGAGAAAAAAAGCTTTCTAAGACTTCCTGTGGAATTGGTTGTCTCAAGAAGCTCGGATGGGGGTCATATATAATGTCATCAGTCCTAGTTCCCAACAGGATGCTGTGCCAGCAGGGCCTGGGCTGGATGGGGTGAGAGTAACCTGGAAGCTCACACCCAGGAAGCGTGCAGAGTCATGGGATAACCCCAAACCATAGTCCTGTCTGCCTGACCACCTCCTCCACATCCCTCAAGGCTTGGCTCAGCTGCTGCCCCTTCTGGAAGCCTTCCTCGAACCCTGACAGACTTAGGTCCTGCACATCCTCCCCAGTACTCCTGGGACATGCTTCCCTCTCACAGCAGCATTTCTCAGAATGTGCCCATGGAACACGGGCGCTGGCATCAACAGGGGGCATCTTGTCCTCAGACACACCCCTAGACCTGCCATTTCGGGACCTCTGGGGGTGGAGCCCCGGTGTCTGCATCTTTAACGAGCTCCACATGTGTAGGTAGCATTCCATCTGAGACCCGGTGGCAAGAAGGAGCCTGTCATGTGAAGGTCTGGGAGCAGTGTGATCCAGACAGAATGATAAATGCAAAGGTCCCGAGGTGGAAGAAGAGTTTGGAAAGTTTGAGGAACAGCCACAAAGGCAGCATGGCTAGAGAGAAATGGGTGATGGAAAGAGTGGCAGAAGTTGAGGGTGGTGATATACCCGGGGCCAGAGCCTGAGGGGGTTAAAGTTAAAAACCTTTGTTGAAGATTCAATTATTGGTCCTAATTGTTTATCCCACTGTAACAAATTATATATCTACACCTTCCTATGGCCTTATGGTGATGGAGTACACTTCCTTTCTCCTTGACCTTGGGCTTGGCCCCATGACTTGCTTTGAGCAATCAGAGGGTGTTGGATGTGTTGGGAATGAAGCTTGAAATGTTCTTGTCAGGCAAACTTGCCCTCTAATGTCCCTTTTTGTCACCAGGAGAACATGCCTTGAGTAGCCACCGGCCCAAGAGAGTGACAGACATACAGAGTAGCCCTGGGCCCAACCTACAATCTGCCGCCAAACCCAGCCTAGAACAGCCAAGCCTCAGCCAACCCTCAGACACATGAGCAAGTAAAAAAGGTTTATTACTGTGTAGCATGGAGTTTTAGGGTGAACTGTTACACAGAACTACTGTGAAAATGACTCTCAGGTAAAGGCTTTCCACAGGGGAGTCTTCGATTTTGTCTCTGTTTTGTAAAGATCACTCTGGTAGCGATGAAGAGATTAGATGCTCATTCCCAAAAGATAGACATGGAGACAAAGAATTAGATGCTGTGGTGTCCTGGGTAAGACTCTGTGATGGTAGTGGTGGAGACAGAGAGAACAAAATGGGTTCTTGATGTACTTGGGACATCAGGACAGACAGAACTTGCTGATGGATGAATCTGGGGATATGAGGTCAAGACCACGTCACACAATTCCAGGAGGAACCATGTACATGAAGCGATGCAATGTGGTAGCACTGGATATAGTGAGGAATATAGAGAAATCAGAGAGAAATGTCTTCTAGATTTTTTGGCCTATGTCACTGAGTAGACAGTGGTGCCATTTACCAAGATAGGGATGAGCTACCAGGAGGAAGGCTGGTGGGGGTGGAGGAAGATGGGCAGGGGACCAGTAGCTCTGTTTCAGTCATGCTAAGTTACAGGGTCTGTTAGGCATGCAAATAGAGATATAAGTAGGCAGTTGGATATCTGGGTTTGGAGCCCAGTGGATCAGTCAGGGCTGGAGTTGTAAATGAATGAACGAACATCTGACCTCAGTACAGCATGCCTGTGCTCATGTTGTTCCCTTTGCCACCTCTTCATTGGCCACTGAGCTCCTATTTCTCCTTTTAGTTTCCAAATTTCAGCTCCAGGCAATTAGTTGTTCTTACCTCTGTGCTCCTGGAGTTTGTAGTAAATATCCCCCAGAATACAAAACATTCCGCCTCCCACACTCAACTGCAAACTGGGAATCTTTGTGTTCCCAGCACCCAGCTGCATGCTTAGCTCATGGACAATGCTCAGTAATACCAGCTTTCTTCCTTCGAGGCAATGGGATGGGTACTTTTAGAAGCAATAGTCCATCTAGACTTCTCAACAGCACAGCAGGTATGACTATCATTCCATTTTAAAATTGATGAAACTGAGGCTCCGAGTGGTTAGGGTCTTGGCCAAAGTTCCTGCACATGGAAAAACCTGAATCTGTCCAATTTCGCTGCCGGGGCTCTTCCCATGTTGGCTCTGCCCCATTCCTGCCTCCCCCGCCCCTCCCCCCTCCTTGGCAGGGCTCCCACACTGCCTGTGCCTCCACACAGGATGTGCTTCCTGAAGGTCCTGGTCCAGATGGCCCACGGAAGCTGCTCCTCATAAATCACCAGGCCTCACAGAGCTGTGCTCAGCCACTTTCTCCTCTCAATCTCCCCAGGTCCCGGTGCGTGGGCCCCATCTGCCCAGTCAGCAGAACTGGCTCCCCCAGCCAGGGAAATATGGCTGTGGTCCCCCTCCCCACCAGGGCCAGGAGCCCCAGAGCAGATTCCTGAGAGCCGATGAGGGGGACTCACAGAGCATCTTTGTTAGGAACTTGGAAGTGACTCCACGGGATAGGCAGGGGACAGGGAGAGCACGGCTTGAAGCTTTGCGTCTGGGGTAGGTGCAGGTCCAAAGGGCTTCTAATCCACCTGCGAGCCGGGCCCCACCACCACTGGGTACTCAGACTTCTTTGCTCCCTAAGCAAGAAGACAACCTGCCACAGGGTAAATGCATGCTCGGCACTGTGGAGTCCCCCCAAATTTCCAAATACAGATCAACAGCTTCAGTGGCAACCCAATGAAGGGCCAACACACCTTGGACAAGTCACTCCCCTTCTATGAACTTTAATTTTCTCATTTTTCAATTGTAGGTGATAATACCTGCCTCCTCACACTGCTAAGTTATCAATAAATACTATTTCAAAAAGGCACGTGGTGGACCCTCAGCACATGGTAGGAATATAAAAGTGAGGCACGTCAAGGTATTGTGCCATTCAAAACTGGGGCAGAAGTGGGGACAACATGGAGCCCGCCTGAATGAGGTTTTTAGAAAGCCTCCTCCTTCCTTTCCATTTCACTGCCACCATCCCATCTGTGTCCCTGGAGCACAGACTGACCAGATGCATCACTCTCTGCCTAAAACCCTTCAGTGGTCCCGCAGTCTCCTCTGGCAATAATTCTTGGCATTTTTTAGTCTGTAACTGTAAAATCTATAATTTGGGGCAGCATACTTGGTGGGGGCAGCAAGTTGGCTAGCTGCCCACCAAGATCCATGCTCCCATTCCACAGCATGGAATTGCTGGACCACCACTGTTCAGTCAGGACTACATTTCCCAGTTCCCCTCACACCTAGATGGAACCAATGGGATATGAACTGAAGTGACGTGCACCTCCCCTCCAGGCAGAGATGTTTCAGAAGCAGGTGGCCCCTGCTCTACTGTCTCCTTTCCTATCTGCTAGCTGCAAGAAAAGACTAAGACACAAAGAGATGGCGGAGTCACAGAAAGGAAGGTGCTTCGATCCCTGAATGACTCTGTGGAACAGAGCCCCATTGCCGCCAATCAAGAATTCACATTTTGGACTTCACTTAAGAGAAAATCGTTTTAAGTCAATGATATTGTAGAATTTATCTCTTATAGCAACTAGCATTACCCTAAGTAATAAAAGGGGGTTAAAAGACTCAAAATAGCATGAAACAAATCAATAATAATGACAGTGTGATCATGGCTCCCATGTAATGGTAGCTCATCAACTCTATAAAGACATGCACCACCATCTGACTATTCAGTGGGAGACCTTTCTGTACCACATGTCACTGTGAATAGATCTGGTGCTCCAACCATGCTCTCCTACATACTCATGAGGCAACATTCTTGACTATCCTATTACATATGCCCCATTCACTTCTTGTCACATGCCCCATCCACACCCACTGGTAGCTCCAGCCCCTGATTTCCATCTAAGGATCCATCCTACCCTGATCCTCAGTCTAGAGGCTCTAAGTCTGGCTGAAGTTCTATATCCACTGGTGGCAGTGACTGGCCTAGGAGGAGGCACATGGTCTACATGAGTTGAATCATCCATCCAGTAAGTATCAAGACTGTGTCTGGCTATGCTGGATAAGCACCAGGTACTTTCTTCTGCTGGATTCAACCCTAGAAAGAGGCTGGCATCCACAAGGGGAGAGCCTTAGAGAGGGTGTTGTCTATATGGCAGAAGACAGAACCAAAAAGAACAAATGGATCTTGATGACATCAGACCGTGGTCTTTTTATTTACATAAGTCAGTAAATTCCCTTTTATCCTAACTCCTACTTGGAAGGGATTTTGTGACTAACTGGGACTCAGAAGGGCCGCCATTTGGAGCCCACCTCTGAAGGATTGGAGGCTATGGGGAGGGAGAACCTCTGGCCCATAGGATGGAATTCAGACTCAAGAGTCCTGCACACCACTCCCCTGTTTCCCCTGCTCTCTTCCCAGTCTCCACACCAACTATGTCAAATTCCCAGAAAGCAGAGGTACTCCTCGTATGCCCTCATCTCTGCCATCCCCGTTCCCACTGCCCTCACCCACCATCGTTGCCAGCTTCTCTTTCCAGCCTCCCCCACCTCTCACCTCCTCGGTTGCTCTTCTCATAGCCACAAATTGTTTCTAATTAATCAAATTCCTTCTCTCACTCTCTCTTGGTTACTCTGTCTCTGTCTCTCTTTGTCTCCATTTCTGCCTCTGTCTCTGTCTCTCCTTCTCTGTCTCTCATTGTTGTTGTTCAAATCTATGCTAGTTCTCTACCAAAATAATCCGGCCTTTAAAAAATACCCCAAGAGGCATTGGCCCAGTTTCAACATGAGGTCTCATTGAAACCACTTCAGGAAGGATGACACCACCACAGATTTCCTGGGAAGAGAAGATTTAAATCCATCTCAGAAGACCAGAGGGGTGAAGAAAATGGGCATCACAGCTCATTCCCAAGGTCTGGGCTGAGAAACACTCAGGAGAGGTCAAGTGCTAAAAAAAATAATAATAATAATAACCACAGAGAGGAAGCTTTTACTTCAGGAGGAAGACTGACTCAGGCCCTCTACACACATCTCTTTGAGTTCTCCTTACACCTGACATTTCAGCTATCTTGCCTCTTTGCTGTTCCACCAGCAACTAGGCATGCTCCCACCCGAAGACTTGCAGCCATTGCTTATTGCTGTCTAACAAATTAATCCAATTTGTAGCTGCTTGCAACAATATACTTTTTTTTCTTTTGATCTCACAGAATCTCTGTGGGTCAGGAGTCCAGGAGTGGCTTAGCTAGGGGGCCCTGCCTCAGAGTCCGTCATGAGATTATAGTCCAGGTGTCAATGAGGCCACAGTCATCTGAAGACTAGAGGATCTGCTTCCAAGGTGACTTACTCACAGCCTGGCAAGTTGTGCTGGCTGTTGGCAGGAGGTCTTATTCCCTCCCCATGTGGACCCCACTATATGGCTGCATGAGGGTCCTCACAATATGGTGGCTGGCTTCCTATGGGAAGAACGATCCAAGAAAGAGCAAGGCCAAAGCTGTCATTTCTCTTATGACCCAGCCACAGACGTCTCATTTCGTCAGTATCTTATTACACAGGTCAGCCCTACTCAGTGTCGGGGTGGGGGGGCTACACAAGGATCTGAACACCAGGGTCATTAAGGGCCCTCTTGAGGGCTGGGTGCCACTGAGACTCTGCACTTACCTCCCCTAACCGGTACATCCTCTCTCCACATATCCCCGTGGCCCATGGCTGGCCCTTTATCTTCCATCAATCTTTGCTTAAATATCATTTTTTCAAGAAGACCAGACTTTTAAAAAGTACAACCTTTCCTCCTGCCTCAGAGCATTCCTGATTCCCTTATTTCTTCCCTGATTGACTTATTCTTCATTATATATATATATATATATATATATATATATATATATACACACACACACATATACATATATACACTTACATATATATACACATATATACATGTACCTATATATACACATGCACACACACACGTTTTTGTTTCTTGAGTATTAACTTTAGATGTACAAAACACCAGCACGGACCGTAGAGAGAGTTCCCATATACACTTAACCCAGTTCCCCCTAATGTCCTAATGTTTGTTCCGGTGGGTTTTTTGGTTTGGGTTTTTTTCCCTCTCTTCCCCCATTAGAATGCAATCCCCAGGAGCTTTTGACTCCTGTATTCACTGATGTCTCTCTGGTGCCCAAAGCATTGCCTCACTCACAGTAAACGCTCAGTAAATATTTGTTGGCTCATGAAAGGAGACTATTCTAGCAGCTCAAAGAAAAGCCAGTGTTGGCCTTTTGACCTTGGTTCTTAAGAGAACCACAGAGGGTGTTTTGCATGGCAGATCCACAGGACTCCGATGATTTAAACTCAGCTGGGAAAGGTGCGGGGTGGGGGGAGGTGGTGAGAAAAGCAAAAACCTCGCTTATTATAAAATGATCAAGTAAAACAGTGACCCTCGCTTATTCCTTCATTTCCCCCTCATTTTCGTCTGCTCCCTTTGGCATGGTTTACTTAATTGCTGATAAAGTGAGTTAGGTTTTATTCGTGTCCATCACCTAGCTGCATTTGTCCCCAGGGCTGATGCAGTATTTCCCTGGGAGAGGCTTCATTGGACTGAGCAGGGCTCCCCAGGGGTGGGGATGGCCTCTGAAAAGTCCACTTGAGGATCGCCCACCCTGAGGGGCCCCACTCTAGCAGAATCGTCCCAGCTCCCTGCAGACCCTTCCCTGGGAGGGCTTCCCATCTGGAAGCCTCCTCCGCTATCTCTAGATGCACTTGGATATTTATCCCGACAAAACCAGCGCAGGATGCACGCCTTGCTCCCTTCTCCAAGTTCACCTCCACCTATGTTAGGAAGCCTTGGTGAATTCTCACCGCGGGACTGATGTCCACCCCTGGGTTCTGAGCCCTCCAGGCTCTACAAGCCCCAGCCCCAGATCCTTAACTGCTCCAAACCCACCCCATGTGAGGCAACAGGCCAGGGCCTGAGTGGTGAGTGTGTGTCAGCCACCTGCCATGTGACCCACACAGACCTTCCACGTCACTGCCACTCGGCATCATAGTCCCATACGAGGGGAGGAGGTAGGCTCGAGTGAGGTTTCCAGAGTTTAGAAATAGTAGCTCTTACCTTGAGGACCGTTCTGAAAACCAAGTAGGTGATGCCCAGGTCTAGTGTTATATCTGGCACTCGGAAAACACTCCATCATGTTGGTGTAAAACAAAGTCGGTTTACGGATTGGAAAGGGGGAGCCTAAGAAGGTGAAGGAACGCAGATGAAGTCACGCAGCGGATACAGTGCAATGGGTCCAGGTCTGCCTGGCATTAAGCACTTACAACGTCCACTATCCTAGTGTCCCTGGAAGAATGGTACATGGACCCCTGCATCTGAATCTCCTGGGCATCTGCTCTCGTTAGCAGAATCCCAGACCATCCCAGACGTCCAGAACTGGAAGCTCTTTGGGTGGAGGCCCAGGGGTCTGCATCTTCTACCAGCTCCCCTCACCACCCCAACTGCATGAGGTCAGCCCGCCTTCTTGGGCCCAAAAGAAGCTGAGCGTTTGTGCTTCTGGCCCTTGGTGAGTTCCAATGCAAGTCATGGGCAGCACTCTCTGGAATTTTTCGGCAGGGCCTGGAAAAAGCAGTTAGAAATGTCTAATTGTGCCTCCCCGTGAAACAATGGGCCTCCACGACAGAGAAAACACTTTGTCAAGGTGCTGTGGAATGCAAAAGAGATTTCAGTGACGTGTCTGTCAATAGGATGACAGGCAGAGCCGAGCGTGGGGCATATGTCCATCACACAGGGAAGCCTCGGATTGTACCCACAGAGTATCTAGGGAGTCTTTGCGGGGAGTCCTGGGACAAGGGCTTAGTGAGGGCCTCACCGGACCCACTTCAACTCTGGAGGACGGCATGATGTCCATTTGACAGGTTGAGACTTCAAGGCTCAAAGACATGAGATCTCTTGTTCAGTGTCACTCAGCAGAGGTGGTGTGGCTGGGGTTCAAATCCAGATCTTAAGCGGCACCTTGCCTCCACACGCAGCTGCCAGGAATGGGGAGGAAGAGAGATGCTGTTCTGTGACCCCCCAACCTGCCTGCCTCACAGACCAGAAAGCTCCACCTTCACCCCGAAGGCAGCCAGTCACTTGATCTCTGGACTCCGGGTTTGAACAGAGGCATGTTTGGGGGTCTCACAGTCCCCGACATGGGTTGGAGCTGAGGCTCCATGCCACACAAAGGCATGATGGGGCTGGATGACATTCACTCCTGGCCCTTAAAACCGTGACCCTTCAAAGAGAAGTCTCTACTGTATTAGATTTCTATGGCTACTGTAACAAATGACCACTTAACTTAGTGATTTAAAGCAATGCAAGTTTATTATCTTACGGTTCTATAGTCAGAATCCCAAAATGGGTCTCATTGGGCTAAAAATCAAGGTGCCAGCCAGGGTTATGATCTTTTCTGGAGGCTCCAGGGAAGAATCCATTTGCTGGTCTTATCCAGCTTGTCTAGGCCACCTGCATGCCACGGTTCATGATCTCCTGCCATCTTCAAATCCACAAGTGGCAGGTTGAGTCCTCCCATGGAATCACTCCCACACCGACTTTTCATCCACCTCCCTCTTCCATCTTTCAAGGATTCTGAGGAATTCACTGGGCCCCCCCAAATAATTCAGGATGAACTCTCTATTGCAAGGTCACTTGATTGGCAGCTTCAATTCCATCGGCAACCTTACTTCCCCTTTGCCATGTGACCTAACATTCACAGGTCCTAGAGATTAGAATGTGGACATCTTGGGGGAGCAGGCAGCAAGCATCGTTCTCCACCCACAAACCCCCATCCACCTCCCCATGATGCTGGGCAGGGGACAGGGAGGCAGGGAATAGCATTCAGCAATAGCCCGGCCACGGGTCACAACTCTGTCTTTGGGGCAGAGTTAGTAGAAGAATCCTCTGTCACCCCAGGTGTGGCCCTGTGCCCTTGTCCCCCAGGCTCACCATGAAGACACAGTGTCTGGTTCCTGCCCCCCGAGCTGGACCAGCTCGCAGGCGTCCTGACTTGCCCCACTCAGAACTTCACTATGCAAGGGCTTCTCATATTTTTTAAAACCTGATTATCACCACTGCCGTTCTTGTCATTGGCGTTCATGCAAGTTAGCAGTAGGGATTCAGAAAAAAGTTCTTAATCTCTGCTACTCCAAGGATTGTTTTCATCTTGTTTCTTCATAAAAATGAGACGGTTCTATCCACTTTACTTTCTAGTTGTTCATTCTCCACTGCATCTGGGAGGGACTCGCTCACCCGGCTGGAAGACATGGTCTAACTCACTCCCAACAGCTGTGCGGCCTTCCGGGGGTGGGTGATGTGCTCAGGCAGATCCTTTCTGATGGACACGCAGATTGTTCCAGATGATTTACACTTGCAGGGTCTTGAGGAGAAGGGAGTTCCCACCCCCCAGTCCAGCCCCATGGGGTCCTCATTGGCCAGCCTAGCCCCCGCCTTTTTCTCTTCACAGGGAGAGCAGGGGGCGCGGAAGCTAAGGGAAGCAGAGAGTGTCTCCAGGAGCAGGGAGACCAGCAGGGTGGGTGGTGCTGGGATGTCAAGAAGGATGAAGACCGCCTGCCGCCCATAGGATTTAGTGACCCAGAGTCACTTCCGGGGCCCTCACGTGACTTCAAGGGAGGTGAGTCCCACCTTCTGGGGCAGAGGCGGCAACATGAAAACCTAACAGCCATCCGAATGGCTGCCATCTGGCATGCACACATGTCCCCACACCTCAGGCCCACTCCCATTCCGCCTACAACAGCCCTACAAGTAGGCTTAGTGATGATCCCCTTTTAAAGACAAGGAAACTGAGGATCAAGGGTCTCCCCTGGAGTCATGTGGCTGAGAAGTCACAGAGCCAGGACTCAAACCTACTTGCTTGGGGCCCAGAGCTGGGTCAACTGTCCGGACCGGAGGGGTGGCCCAGCCGGCCACCTGTAATTCTCCTGCTGCTTGTAAATCACTCCCACCCATCACAGTCCTCCATGCACCGCTGGTTTCTGCACTGGCTTTGCTGCTCATTCTCTCTGATTAATGAGAACATAATATAGGCTCAGGGTTCGACAATTCAAACTGGAGGGAAAAATAGAAGCCTTCATATCTACTCTCTAGAGAGAACTTACGTGACCAGTTTTGGGAGGTCATTATGTACATTTTCTATGCGTGTGTGTGTGTGTGTGTGTACATTGTCACTGCTCTGCCCATCCCCTTTTTACAACTATCCTCTATACACTGGATGCCTTCAGGAACATTGTTCTATGTCATCCTCATAAGTATCCTGGGACCTGGACATAGGATGACCATCCCCACTTTACAAATGAAGAAATTGAGGCTCAGAGAGGTGAAGCCACTTGCTTAGGCTCACACAGCTAGTAAGGGGCAGGACTGGAATCAAACCCAGGCCAGCTGACTTCAGAGGCCACACGTGCCCACAGCACCCTCCTACCTACAAAGAGAGGGGACCATGAAGCACTGCTCTATGTCCTCGACACAAAAGGCCCAGGAGGTCCAGGGTTGAGAAGACGAAGTCATCTTTCAAACTTCAGCAGATCTCACTTAAGCACCTCCTGACAGCTGGTGTGTCCTTGGCACGTTAGGGCTCTCATGGTGACAGCCCCAAGAAGGGCCATCCTGATCGAGAGTCACCCCCGGGGGCCTCCCTCTGGACCCGAAGCATGACTGGAATGGTGGTGACAGAGGCGGTGATGGGGGGAAACACATGTACCAGCTCCAGTGGGCACAAGCAACAATCAGCAGAGCTTCCTTGGGTGGGGGGGGACCCAAGGGACGAGACCTGTGTGGGGGTCTCCCCTTCAGCTATTTCTTCTTTTCAAGCTCCCTAGAAAATGCTCGTGGCAGAGCTATCTGGGCCACAGGGCTGAAATAAACACTATTTGAACAATCCCAGGCTGACAGCTTTGGAGGATGGACAGGAAAATTACCCCCTGGAAAGGTAAGTCTGAGCGTGTCCCTGGATGCACCTGGAGGGTGGATCAGTCACCTCCACGCCTCCAGGGGGCGCTCGCTAGCACCCAGGCCCTTGGCTGGATGCCCGGGGGAAGGAAACAGCAAGATGCACGCAGAGGCGTGGGGCCCCAGGTGACGTGCTAGTGGCTTTCGTACCGCCATCAAAAGGAGACAGGACTTGAATCCGCATCCCCCAACCTCACACCCCCAGCCCCGTCTCTCCTTCGAGGAGGATGGGGAGTTGGGTGGCACATCTCTGAGGGAGCTGGATGGCTCACTCGGGGTCTCCATGGCAACCAGGGACTCCTATCCCCAGTAGCAGGATGGTTTCCCTGAGCCAGCCACACTCTCTGGCCAACCCGCTGCTTGGCTGGCCATCAAAGGTGAGCTGACTTTCTAGATAACAGGGCACAGCAGTGGCAGCCAATGGGCATGAGGTAGCCCGGTGCCAGGGACAGGACAGACTCAGGACCATTTAGATGGGAGCCCTGCCACTTGCCAGCTGAAAGCCCTTATCAAGTCTGTGGTCACTCCCTGAGCACTTGCCATCTGCCAGGCCCTGTGCTTAGTACCTCCTTTGCAGTATCTCATTTTACCCCCATGAATTAATAGGGCTTCTCATTGTCCCCACTTTGCACAGGAGGAAATGGAGGCTCAGAGAGATGAAGCAAATGGCCTAAGGACACACAGCCAGTGAGGAGCCGACTTACACTGAGGTCTTTCTAAAGTCTCCCCAGCTCGGGCTACTTATAACCACAGGATTATATCGCTGTTGCAGAGATGAGCCGGCACCATACCACAGAAACCCACTTCTAGAAACCCAACCCAGCACGAGACCCAAGCCCCCTCCTGTGTCCCCCTGAGCAGATGACCAGATGTCTCTGAGCCTCAGTTTCCTCATCTGTGTAAGAGGTAAGACTCATGGCTGCCATAGAGGTCAGATAAGCTGAACCCAAATGGGATGACTGCAGTTGAAAGGGCCCCCCCAAATCCTGCCAATCCCAGCCAGGGAGCCTCTGCCCCGTGCTTGCCTCTCTCCTGTCTTCCGCGTGGGCGAGCCTGAGGTGATGCCGGCTGGAGCCGGCGCGGGAGCTGGTGCGGGCATTCTCCCTCTTGCTGAGCACTGCGGATCGCACCAGGCATTTCCTCTCCTTTTGTGTGTTTTTCATGACCTGCTGCCAACAGCTCTTTGCTGGGCGGCTGCCACCATTTACCCAGCACAAGAAAACTGCCTTTCTTCCCCCATTTAGGGTCTGGTTTTAATTTCTATAGTATTCTCTTTAATAACAATGCCTAATTAAAACATCTGTTAAAAAGTCTGTAACATTAACTTTACAGGGAGAATTTAATAGAATTATATTGGAATTGCAGGCATTTAACGGGCTTCCTAATTAGGCTTTTCTTTTTAAAAAAAAAGGGGGGGGGAGAAGAAGAAAGAAACATTCCACAAATTAAAATCCAGCCTCTTTTTTATGATAATGTAGGCTGATGGTCCAGTGGCTGGAGAGGACTGGCAGAAGCTGGAACAGAGAGAGGAGCCAAGGTAACTCAGGGTAATGAAATCTCTGGGGATGGGGAAAGAGAAGGGACAGGGGACTGATGCTTACTGGCAGTTCTTGCATTTATAATCTCAATTATATCCTGACACCAACCATGGAAAGTAGTATTAGCCCCACTTTACTGATGAAGAAACTGAGGCACGGAGGAAAGTACTTTGCTCAAAATCATGCACACCCAGAGCCAGAATGAGCCAGAGCCTTCCAAGTATGCACTTTCCCGCTGCTCCACACAGCCTCCCAGCTTTGCCTCAAAAGGGTTTTCTAGAACTCTCCGTGGGGCCCATCTAAGATTCAGCCCCTTCTCAGTGATGGCCATCAGGCTGCCCCCCCCCCATGGCCACCGTGCACCACCCCAGAGCCCTTTCTGCAAAGCTCCTGCCTGAGATGCCCTAGCCCTAACTTGTTCCCTGCACCCCTTCAACATCATGTTGGGGGCTGGGGTGGGGTCGGAGCACAGCCCAGTGCCCTCAGGAGCATTCCCCCAAGACAGGAGTCAAGGGACAAATGTCCAAAGTCATTATTCTGGTCAAAGTAAAAGTGCCTGGACCAGCAGTGTCCATATCACCTGGGTACCTGTTAGAAATGCAATTCTCAACCACTGCCACCCACCCCCCACCCTGGATCCCCTGAATGAGGATCTCTGAGTGGGGGAGCCCTGCAATCTCTATTTAGATAAACTTTCCAGTTGACTCCAATGGGATTATAGGATTGCCATCTCTGAACGATCGGCAAGACTGAATCCAGTGATTTTGCTGGAAAGAGCCCCAGTGTTTCTTCACAGCCAAACCAAATCAGCTGCCACTCCACTGTCCTCAGATACCCAGAGGGCAGCATGGGACATGGAGAACCATGAGACATGGAGAACAACATAGGCCACTCACGAGGCCCCTCAATCTAAGCAGAAATTCCCAAATTCAAGGAAAGGGAGTTGCTTCCAGCAACGGTTTTCAGATTCTAGCATGTCCCTCTCTGTTTTCAATCCCCCATCCCACTGACAAACCCATACCAAAAGTTGCCAGTGGGCCAAGCCCTGGAGTGGACTTAAAATAATTCAGACCGAGTCCAGACCCTAATTTAGATGGGAGCCATGCCACTTGCCAGAGTACGATGAAGAGGGACAACAGCTTGACAAATAGACCACTCCCATCAGCAGGTTAGTGAGGCCTCACGGACTGTCTTGGGGCCCATCTCCAGCCATGTGTGAATGGTTTACTTTTGTCCTGATGGATAGGCGGTGGGGCACAATGGGTACAGCAGGATTTGGGAGTCAAATGGAGCCGAGTCTGAAGCCTGACTCAACCACGTTGGCCACGTGATCTTGGGTAAATGGTGTTTCCTTGTGAAGCCTCAGTTTCCTGCAAATGTCCAAGGCATAGAGATGGTGTCAGATTGATCCGACTCTAAATTAACAAAGGAATCGAACCTCTGAAGGGAGAGATGTTTCCCTGTCCTTCCTCCTCACTGCAGGGCTGGGGCACGAGTTAGAGAGAAGGGCAGCAGGGTGATGTGGCCTCCCCCACTCAAAACAGAACCTGAGCTCTGTGGTTGAGGTGTGGAAACAGAGCCTCAGGTGAGGAGTTGCTCTGGACCCCTCAGCCCTGACTCTGCCCTGAGTCTCACCCTCCATAGAGATTCTATTCGGTTTCTTCCTCCCACTGGCAAGCAGGCACCCAGACCCTGTGGCCCGCTCTTCTTTGTCACTGCAGACTAGGAGTGGCCAGACCCTTCCCTCAGCCCTCAACATACTTAGGAATCCTTATGAGGCATTCCTAAACACCCAAGAGGGGACACCACAAGAGAATAAGAAAATAAGAAGAGGAGGTCTAGAGCACTGCTCCAACCACTTACTAGCTGCGTGACCTTGATCAATTTAATTAACCTCTCTGGACTCATACAGGAATTCAGTAAAGTGGCAGGATATAAAATCAATGCACAGAAATCAGTGGCATTCCTATACACCAACAACAAGACAGAAGAAAGAGAAATTAAGGAGTTGATTCCATTTACAATTGCACCCAAAACCATAAGATACCTAGGAATAAATCTAACCAAAGAGGCAAAGGATCTGTACTCAGAAAACTGTAAAATACTCATGAAAGAAATTGAGGAAGACACAAAGAAATGGAAAAACGTTCCATGCTCATGGATTGGAAGAACAAATATTGTGAAGGTGTCAATGCTACCTAGAGCAATCTACACATTCAATGCAATCCCCATTAAAATACCACCCACTTTTTTCAAAGAAATGGGACAAAGAATCCTAAAATTTGTATGGAACCAGAAAAGACCCCGCATAGCCAGAGGAATGTTGAAAAAGAAAAGCAAAGCTGGCGGCATCACAATTCCGGACTTCCAGCTCTATTACAAAGCTGTCATCATCAAGACAGTATGGTACTGGCACAAAAACAGACACACAGATCAATGGAACAGAATAGAGAGTCCAGAAATGGACCCTCAACTCTATGGTCAACTAATCTTTGACAAAGCAGGAAAGAATGTCCAATGGAAAAAAGACAGTCTCTTCAACAAATGGTGTTGGGAAAACTGGATAGCCACATGCAGAAGAATGAAACTGGACCATTTCCTTACACCACACACAAAAATAGACTCCAAATGGTTGAAAGACCTAAATGTGAGACAGGAGTCCTTCAAAATCCTAAAGGAGAACACAGGCAGCAACCTCTTTGACCTCAGCCGCAGCAACTTCTTCCTAGAAACATCGCCAAAGGCAAGGGAAGCAAGGGCAAAAATGAACTATTGGGACTTCATCGAGATAAAAAGCTTTTGCACAGCAAAAGAAACAGTCAACAAAACCAAAAGACAACCGACAGAATGGGAGAAGATATTTGCAAATGACATATCAGATAAAGGGCTAGTATCCAAAATCTATAAAGAACTCATCAAACTCAACACCAAAAGAACAAAGAATCCAATCAAGAAATGGGCAGGAGACATGAACAGACATTTGTCCAAAGAAGACATCCAAATGGCCAACAGACACATGAAAAAGTGCTCAACATCGCTTGGCATCAGGGAAATCCAAATCAAAACCTCAATGAGATACCACCTCACACCAGTCAGAATGGCTAAAATTAACAAGTCAGGAAACAACAGATGTTGGCGGGGATGCAGAGAAAGGGGAACCCTCCTACACTGTTGGTGGGAATGCAAGCTGGTGCAGCCACTCTGGAAAACAGTATGGAGGTTCCTCAAAAAGTTGAAAATAGAGCTACCATACGATCCAGCAATTGCACTACTGGGTATTTACCCCAAAGATACAAAAGTAGGGATCCGAAGGGGTACGTGCACCCCGATGTTTATAGCAGCAATGTCCACAATAGCCAAACTGTGGAAAGAGCCAAGATGTCCACCGACAGATGAATGTATAAAGAAGATGTGGTATATATATACAACAGAATATTATGCAGCCATCAAAAGGAATGAGATCTTGCCATTTGCAACGATGTGGATGGAACTGGAGGGTGTTATGCTGAGCGAAATTAAGTCAATCAGAGAAAGACATGTATCATATGACCTCACTGATATGAGGAATTCTTAATCTCAGGAAACAAACTGAGGGTTGCTGGAGTGGGGGTGGGGTGGGAGGGATGGGGTGGCTGGGTGATAGACACTGGGGAGGGTATGTGCTATGGTGAGCGCTATGAATTGTGCAAGACTGTTGAACCACAGATCTGTACCTCTGAAACAAATAACGCAATATATGTTAAGAAAAAAAAAAAGAAGCAGAAGATAGCAGGAGGGGAAGAATGAAGGCGGGGAAATCAGAGGGGGAGACGAACCATGAGAGACGATGGATTCTGAAAAACAAACTGAGGGTTCTAGAGGGGAGGGGAGTGGGAGGATGGGTTAGCCTGGTGATGGGTATTAAAGAGGGCACGTTCTGCATGGAGCACTGGGTGTTATGCACAAACAATGAATCATGGAACACTACGTCAAAAACTAATGATGTAATGTATAGTGATTAATATAACAATAAAAAATTTAAAAAAAATAATTAACCTCTCTGGGCCTCAGTTTCTTCATCCATCATATGGGAATGATAATAATATGCCTAACTCTGGAGGTGCTGTGAGGATTACAGAAGTGAATATTTGTAATGCACTTAGAATAGGGGCCAGTGTACTGTAAAAGCTACAGAAGTGTTTGTTCAATAAATAATAAATGAAAGTATGAATGCAGTCCAGCTCTGGGCTCTCAAACATCAGCGATTACAGGTTCCCAGAACTGAAAGGCCCCCCTCCAGCCCCATCTACATGCCAGACCCTAACAGCCAGTTGTCCCTCGAAGGAGGCAGCCCCCATCCCCTCCGGTCCCTCCCTCACGTGGGCCAGGACAAGGTCCCTGCGGGAGGGAAGCTGGCAGCCCCCGCCTGGGCCCCCGTGGCCATGGCCATGGCCGCTCGGGGAGGGCTAGGGTTCACAGTTCAGTGCGTGGGCACATTCAATTGGACAATCTCCTGTATGATGGTTGTCTCTGTTCAATTACTACTAAAATTCATCAAATGGAACCGAGAGGTTTTAACGCCGGTAATTGTGGTGCAAAATGCTCCATAATTGGTCTCTCAAATGAAAGTGGGGAGAACCCCATTGAAAACGAAGCTGCCTTGTCCCTGAACAGTCGGAGAGTGATGGCTCAGACGTGCTCTGCAGAAGCCGTCGTTCTGCCCCCCACCCTACCTGAGACCCCCACCCACACTGGGCTCCCCCAGGGGCCTCTCTCTCCCTGCCTGTGCTGGGTGCAGGGATGACAGGTGGGTACAACCCATGTTCTTCAACCCAGATCCTCCTCCACCCCCATCATCCTGGGACCTTCAGGCCTGTCTACAGACCCTGGGAAGACTGGCAGGCCCCTGCGCATGGACTTCTTATTCTTTTAGATGCAACGATTTCACACCTGCAGGCCTCTGGTCTTACTGATCCTTCCACCTGGATTCTGTTCCCCACCTCCTCCACATTCCTCTCTCATGGTACCCGTGCAGTGGAGCCTTCCTTACCTTCCCGGAGAGAAAGAGCATTCTCTGCCTTCTCTTACAGCCCAGACGAGACAACTGTCCCACCACTAGTAATAGCAATGGTTACTCTGGAAGAAGAGGGACTTTTAGTTCAAAAACTGGCAGCAGAATTCCTCTGCGGTCGTGTGTCTGCCAGCAATACCCCCAACCCTCTACCCTGCTCCCCACACCAAGAAGGGGAATCCACTTTCCCTCCCCCCCTTGGATCCGGGCTGGTCTTGGGACTTGTGTTTAGTGGAAGTGACAATGTGCCCGTTCCGGGTTAGGAAGCCCACTGCCAAGCCCTCACCCGGTGCCGGCCCTCTCAGGGCCTGTACTGGTTCCGTGAACCTTCACAGTAGCCCCTTTCACGGGTGGGCAAACAAAGGCTCAGAGAAGTTACCGTCTGAGGTCACCCTGTTTGCAAAGGGCCGAGACTGGATTTGAACCCAGGATGTCTGGCTCCAGGACCCATGGGCTGCATTCCTTCTGGCATCTGGGCTGTGGGAGAGTCTAAGACTCAGCCGTTCTTGTTCAGATATCAGAATAAATCCACGGGGCCGGAAGAGCGAGGGGCGCAGCAGCAACCCAGTCACATTCACGGGGGGCGGTACCTTTGCTCCCAGGGTGCCTGGCATGCGCTCTCAGCACGATGTCATTTCCATTGTCACAACAGCCCCACGTGGTGAATTTTTATTATTCTCCTCATTTTACAGATTAGGAAGTTGAGACCGAGGGAAGTTCATCAGTTTGCCCCCAGATCGCCCAGCTGGTAAGTATGAAGCCAGGTTGAACCTCCCTAGTTCCCTGGACCAGTACATTAGTGGTGCCTTTGAATCACCCCGCAAGCTTGTTTAAATGCAGATTCGGGTTCAGCAGATCTGGGGTGAGGCCTGAGATCCTGCATTATTATTTTTTTTCTGCTGTTGTGTCATATTAACTGAGATGGCCACAAAGACAGACACGCACAGTTCCCCCAGGCGGCATGTGTCAGGGGAGGCCTGGGACCCCAGAGGTTCTCAGTCATGACCTGATGGCAAAAAGGAGGGAAGGAGAAGAGCTAGAGAGGCTGCCCCTTCCGGCACAGCTCCCTGTGGCCGCACCTTGTACCTTCACAGCGCAGCTAAACAGACGGACTTTTCTAGTATTTTTACTACCACTGTTACAGCCTCAAGGAGGTGAGGCAAGTGGCCCGAGGACACCCAGCCAGGGCACCCATCCAACACCACGTCCTGCTCCCCCCTGCCTGTGGAGGAGCTGGGGCTTGCTGATTCCCATCCCCTCCCTGAGCCCTGGGCCAAGCTGGGAGCCCGGGAAAGGACACGCCAGGAAATGCGTGGTTTTCGCCCCCATGCCCGGCCATGGACCACAACCATCCTCCCTAGCTTCCGAAGTCCCGACTTCTCTGCTCTACGTGGGGCGACCCAGGTGGTCTGTGGCCGGAGAGGCTGAGCCAGCAGAGGGGCCCACGCGAAAGGGGGGCTGTGTCGCTGCAGGCTGAGAACACACAAACACACACACACACACGCACACGCACACGCTTTCCCATGAGAATCCAGCCCAGCTACTGCCTGACCCACCAGCCAGGAGCACCTCAACACCAACTTTCTCAGGAAACCTGGATGGGCCGAGGACTGGGGAACTGGCACAAGGCCTTCAAGGACGAGAGAGGAACCACAGCTGCTGTTTTGTGGACAGAGTGTCAGGCTTTTGCTGATCCCAGCAGACCAAGCGCCTCCTGTCCCCCCGACAGAGGACACAAGGGGGGGAACTGGGCAGCCAGAGAAGGAGGCTGGCAGCCCCAAGTCCTAGACGGCAGAAGGCAGAGAGCCCCCAGACAGGGAGAGACATCAGGAGGGGAGAGACAGAGGCCGAGAGAGACTTCATGGGGAGGAGAGGTCAGGATGGAAGGTCGCAGGCACAAGGGGTGAGGGCAGAGGTAGAACCTGGGACACTAAAGGCCTCCAAAGTACCTGCTAAATGCCTACGAAGCCCTCAGTGCAGGTGGGCTCAGACCCTCATGAACGTCCTTGTCTTTAGGGCGTGGCTAGCATGGTACCCAAGAGACTGATGAGCTGCCCTGAGCAGTGGGCCCAGCATAGGAGCCAGCTCGAAAGAAGGGGTGGCAGGGCGATGGCCCCGGAGTCCCAAGGATGCCCTTCGCCCCTCCCTCTAGGACCCCCAGCCAGCCCCTTGCTTCTGTCTTGTCCACAGCACCCAGGCCTGGGAATCCAGCCGCCACTCCCTGGCCAGAAGCAGAGCCTGGGGGCACTTCCTCAGGAGATGAGGCCCCACGGAAAACAGGGCACACCGCGGACGGTGGGCTTGGTGGACCCAGACGCTCTTTCTCCTCTGCACTTAAAACACTTCCTAATCAGCAACACTCTGAATGCTTCCCTGGATGTCAGCTCAGATCTGCTGCTTCTGTCAAGCAGACAGAAGAATTCTCTACTGAGCCTCTTCCTTCCCTTTTGGCTCTGCAACATCCCAATTGTCACGGGCTGATCGCTGTGCTGGGGGCTTCATGCCTGTTCTGAAAGGCGGGGTGACCCGTCTGACGGTCCTGACATGGGTCACGGGCTCAGCACCCACCACAGCCCCTACAAGGGAACCCAGGACGACAGGACCCACAAAGACGTGTAGCTTCCCCACGCTCCCCGGCTGGAGCCCACCTGGCACCCCACTGCATGCGCAGAGACTTGGCACCCGGTCAGAGCCAGGTGAAGGTCAAAGACCCAAGGAGGAAATTTAAAATGGTTAAGTGCCCTTCAGCATGAACTGAAGACAATGTCAGGTCTACACAGCAGCCCAACATCATCGTTTATTAAGCACTTCCTGTGTGCCAAGCACTGTGTTAAGCACTTCATATGTATCTTCTCAAGTCTTTTCATTCCCACAACTACCTTATGAATTAGGAACTATTATTATCCCTATTTTACAGATGAGAAATGGAGGCACAGAGAAGTTAAATCACTTGCCCAGAACCACACAGCAGGATAGTGATGGAACCAGGACTTGAACTCCAGAAGTCTGACCCCAGAGCTCTCCTAGTCTGTGTACACAGCCCTTTATAGTTTACTCCCCAAGTTCACATCCGTGCCCCTGTGAGGCAGGTATAGGTTAAGTCCCCCTTACAGAAGAGCTAGCTGATACGCAAGGACCGGTGGGCCTCAGAGCTGGGACTCTGCAGATCCCAGATCCAGAGTCCAGGCCAGGCCTTGCTGCCCCCTGTCTTGGGATGGGTCTTGTGTCGAGTCCAGGATGGTCCTCAGTCTTTGAGGACGCAGCTGGTGGCCACATAGCCCAGCCGCCTCCTGATCGCTTAATACTTGAGACACCTGGCCCAAGCCACACGACCCAGGCCTTCAACCTTTCCCCCGCCTGGCACCCAGACGGCACCCCCCAGCACACTGCATCCCTGGTCTCCTGGAGCGGGTTTCTGCTTGGTTCAGCAGTCGGCAGATTAGAGGCAGAGCCGGGAGGACATTGCTCCTCCAGTGGCCTCTCCCTGCCACAGGCCCGGGGAGTCTGCGCGGCTATCAGAAGGAGGATGGTGAGGGCTGGCTGGAGAGGGGCTGCAAAAGGGGTGCCCAGGCCCCCGAGCTTCCAACTGAGGATCACTTTTGCAACATAGCAAAGGCCCCAAATACAAGTGCAGGAGGGAATGCAGTGACCAGCATGGCCTGGATCCAGGGTCCAGCACCCTGGGAGGATGGGGCCAGGGAGACAGGGAAGAAGGAGCCCAGGAAGCAGCAATAGAATTTGACAGTGGGACGGCTCTCTGAACACCGGGCAGTTTTGGCCAAGTCCGCCGGGGCCCTCTCTGCCCACTGCTAACAGCAACAGCAGGGACATCTGGGGAGCCCTCCAGAGGCCTGCAGGGATGCATGCAGAGGGGAGATAGGTGGGGAGGGAATGTGGTGGAAACCAGGATCCCCTATGCTGACAACGGAACCCACTGCAGCCCCCTACCAAGGTACCCCGATTTCAAAAAGAGTTTGTCTAACAACACCCTACATGGCTTAAGTAATAACTCATTCATTTCTAATTTTGACTAGTCATAACCATCCAGAATATTCTGGCCAGTAGGGTAACCCCACCAAACTGGCATAATTTCTGCCCAGGGCAAAGCTCAGTGTTTCAGGTAACTTGGGTGGCCTCATGGCAGCTCGCTGAAATATTGAATATAGTTTGAGAACGTTTCCTGGCTGCTCTGGGACTGGATCTGCCTCGTTCAGGGCTATTTTTCCAGGGAACCTGGCACATGAAAGGCCTCAGTGAATATTTGTGGAATGAATGAATGAACGATCGCCATGAAGATCTTCATAGTCATCTCAGGGTCTGGAAACTCCAGATTCTTCATCCAGGAGCTCTCAGCAAAACAGGCCACGAGTTTGCAGTGTTGTTGGCTGCCATGGTCCCAGAGAGGCACACGGGTACACACACACACACACACACACACACACACACACACACCCAGCAGCGCCGGGTCTGTGAGAACAATAGTAGCAAAGCCGTTGCTCCCAATTAAAATCAGAGTGTAAAAGGGAAGAGAATTTATTTGCAGAACCACAAAGCCACAGAGAGGTCACTGAAAAAGCCTCTAAACTTGTTTACAAAAATATGCAATTATGTATTAACTGTTCTGCCATAATTGCATTGAGCACTTCTTTTTAACTGCCTCACTGTTAACTCTTCAGAGGAAGAAAGGAAGTTTTCTGTGCCTAGAACAAAGAGAGCAGGACGCGGAGGACCAGGTCGTCGATTAAATTCTTGCCTCCCAGCCCATGGCTGATGGCATGATCGAGCCTCAGTCTTCCCTTCTGAGAAATGGGGATAGGAGTGCCCACTGCTCAGAAGAGAATGAGATCACCTAAGAAAAGGCATCTGGCACAGTGCCAAGCATCCTGCAGCCCACACACAAGGGTGGCTCAGGTTCTAACAGGAATCACAAACTCCTCGCCATGAATCGGTTGCCTCTCTGATGACTTCACAGCAAGGCTCACGGGACCAAGTAACTATGCTTTGGGTAAACCGGGGGCTCATCGACCCACCTAAGTCCTCCAATGGCCTTGGGAAAAGAGGTTCCCAAAAGGTGCCAGGAGCATCTGAGAAAGAGTCCCTCCAGAATAACCTCTTGAGCTAACTCTGGGTCTGGCAACGTACCATTCTCTAAAAAGAAAAATAAATAACTTCCTCCCTGAGATATTTTGTTTTCTCTATTCACATTTCCTGGCTACTCTCCTGGTTCAGCCTGTTTGAGGAGTCCTTAGGAATTAGCAACTCATAGACCAGTAAGGAGCAAGAAAGAAAACCCTTGGGGCGCCTGGGTAGCTCAGTCTTTCAGCTCAGGTCATGATCCCAGGGTCCTGGGGTCGAGCCCCACATCGGGAACCTTGCTCTGCGGGAGGCCTGCTTCTCCCTCTCCTACTCCCCCTGCTTGTGTTCCCCCTCTCACTGTGCCTCTCTCTGTCAAATAAATAAATAAAATCTTTAAAAAAAAAAAGAAAGAAAGAAAGAAAAAGAAAACCCTTGAGTTTCTACTGCTCTCCAGGAATCATGCTATATCACATCTGTTATGGCGTCTAAGCTTCAGGTTTCTTATCTCTAAAATAGGAAGAATGAAAATAACTTTTGCATTTAATCACCATGTAATCTTCCTGCACATGACACCACACCCGACACTTGATAATCACCCAATAATTTTTACTGTAATTATTATTCATCATTCTCACAACAACAAAAATAATTTGCAAGTAAAGGCTCAGAGAGGTTAAGTAACTTGCCCAAGGACATAGAGCTGGAAAGGCTCAGAGAGGTTAAGTAACTTGCCCAAGGACACACAGCTGGCAAGCAGCAATGGTAGGATTTGAACCCAGGAAGCCTGTGTGCCCTGACCCTCTGCTGCTTCCATCTGATAAGTGTCCGACCATCAGCTTCTATTACAATCCAGGGACCTGAGCCCAGGCAAGAGGCCCGGGAATGGTGGCTTGGGATTTTCCATGGTAGATGACCAAAAGCACACAAATACTTGCATGTGCAAAGTGACCAGAACCAGGGCGACCCTAAGGACTATGTTTTGCTAATGGAGAAATGAGGCCCAAGGAGGAGCAAAGCCAAACGGTCCTTCGAGACTCAAACCACAGTCTCCTGTCTTCCAAGCACTCGTCTCTAAACCTTGCGAATGAGATCTTTGTCCATCTGCCATGGTTTTGTGGAGCCCAGGTCATGAGCCGCCACGCACCAGATGAGTGATGGGTGCCTCGGTTTCCCCATCTGTAGAGTGAGGGTGAAAAGTAACCTTCCAGATTATTGTGAGAAATAACGTATTTCAAAGTGCTGGCAACATTCTGGGGGCTCCATAAAGTTAGGCTAATCTGGTTTAGGTTCTTGTTTTATTTCCAAGTCAGGTGCAGCACCCCCACTCCTTGCCGGATAACCGCCTCGACATGACAGATCCTTGCCTTAGAATCAATCCCTTCCCTTGGCAGCAGATTTCCAGGCATTGGAGAGAGCGGGTTGTGTTGCTGCTCACCCCCTCTTGGCCTGCCTTTTCCTGCTTCCTCCTTCCCACCTTGCCACCCCATCTTTCTCACAGGCGAAGACCTTTTCTCTCCAGGCCCACGGCACCAACCCTGCACTTCCAAAGGAAGCAAGCGCTGAATAGATTTAGCAGGTTCGGATAAATGTCACATTTATTTTGGTGCCAATGGAGTCACTGCATTTTAATGAAGACCCTGCCCCGCCCCCGCCCCTGCCCCAGATGTTGGTGCTGGTGGGAACACCACATGTTCTGCTGCTACCTCACCAATGCAGTTCCAATAAGCAGGTGCCGGAAGGTGGTGCTGGGTTCGGCCTCCCAGCCCAGGGATGCTGCTTCTGGGGGCTCATTTTGCCCACCAGCGCCTCTCCAGCCTCTCGCCCAACCTCCGTTTCCTCATCTGAAGATGATGCATGCCAGGGCTCCTGGCTGGGGGGCTGGGCGCCATGGAGACTCTCAGGGCCTGTTTGCTGGTTTTAACTGATTCCGAAAATCCAGGCGCAGGGACCAGGCGGGGGCAAGGGATGGTTGGCTAGGAAAGTGGCTGCACGGGATGGGCTGAATGGGTGGCTGAGCAGGCAATTCCCTGTGCTGAAGAGTGGCAGCCCCAGACTGGGCCCCTTCTCCTGAACGCCCCTCTCAGGAGGGGACCCTGGCCTGGGAGGGAAGGGTTGCTGGGAAGGGCAGGGCCAGAAGTGCAGACCTTCCTTTTATTCTGGCTCCAAGTGACTGGAGGAAGGGATGGAGGAGCCACAGACCTGGCTCCCACCACCTCCCCCACCCTGTACCCTGCCCTCCTTGCAGCCACTTCCAACCCTGGGGCTGGAGACCTCACAGGTGATGGGCTGGCATGAGGAGGCAGCCCCTTGAGAATTGCTCCCTCACACGCTGTAAAAATCTGTAAAATAAAATCCACCCTTTCTCTGCATTTTGCTGAGCCTAGGTGTTCTCTGGGTTCCTATTGTCTATGGGTCTTACGCTCCGGAAGCTGAGTTTGTCATAATCAGGAACCAAAGCCAGCATGCAGATGCCGTATGGTGGGGCAAGAGGGAAGGAGTGGGAGAGGGGCCGTGTGGGAGGGAGACAGCGGGGAGCGCCGCCTCATGTCTCCAGAGGCCACCGGATGTCGTGGTTTGGGTCCCCTAGAAGCAGACCCTGAGACAAGGATTCTAGGGCAGATGGTGTCCTTAGGAGGTAGTCCCAGGAAGCATGAGGAGGGGAGGAAAAGTGTGTCAGGGAGGAGAGGGAAGGCAGTGAAGGGTGCATGGTCGAGAAAGTGAGCACCCCGGGAACTCAGGGGCTGGTGGAGAACATGCACCTCTAGGTTAGACCACCTGAAGAACTGGCTGAGGGTCCCCCCTAGGACATTCATTCCAAAGCACTTCTGACCTACCCTCAAGCAATCTGTAAAAGGGCCTGGAGAGGTGACCAGTGATTATCACACCAGTTACTGTGTTCGTTTCAGAAGTAGGGTCCCTGAGGCTCAGAGGGTCAGAGAGCTCCGTCTCCTCTCATACAGCTGGGCAGCTGCTGTAACAGAGTTATTTATCTTCTGAGACCCCACTTGAACGGACCTTCTCCCTAAATCTTTTGACTGCTTACCCCATCCCAGCAGAAATTAGCGTTCCCATTACATCTCATCTGCACTTGACTTAGGACGTTCGTCATGCTGCCTTGTAACGACCCTTCCCCCATCTGGGTCTTCTGACTCAGTGTGACTGAGAGCCATAGGTAAAGCACCCAGCATAACTGGGTATTTACCCCAAAGATACAAAAGTAGGGATCCGAAAGCACCCCGATGTTTATAGCAGCAATGTCCACAATAGCCAAACTGTGGAAAGAGCCAAGATGTCCATCAACAGATGAATGGATAAAGAAGATGTGGTATATATATACAATGGAATATTATGCAGCCATCAAAAGGAATGAGATCTTGCCATTTGCAACGACGTGGATGGAACTGGAGGGTATTATGCTGAGCGAAATAAGTCAAACAGAGAAAGACATGTATCATATGACCTCACTGATATGAGGAATTCTTAATCTCAGGAAACAAACTGAGGGTTGCTGGAGTGGGGGGTGGGGTGGGAGGGATGGGGTGACTGGGTGATGGACACTGGGGAGGGTATGTGCTCTGGTAAGCGCTGTGAATTGTGCAAGACTGTTGAATCTCAGATCTGTGCCTCTGAAACAAATAATGCAATATATGTTAAGAAAGAAAAAAAAAAGAGGGGAGGGGGTTGGGAGGATGGGTTAGCCTGGTGATGGGTATTGAGGAGGGCACGTTCTGCATGGAGCACTGGGTGTTATGCACAAACAATAAATCATGGAACACTATATCTAAAACTAATGATGTAATGTATGGGGATTAACATAACAATAAAAAAATTTAAAAAAAAAAAAGAAGAAGAATGTAGCAGGAGGGGAAGAATGAAGGGGGGGAAATCGGAGGGGTAGACGAACCATGAGAGACGATGGACTCTGAAAAACAAACTGAGGGCTCTAGAGGGGAGGGGGGTGGGAGGATGGGTTAGCCTGGTGATGGGTATTGAGGGGGGCACGTTCTGCATGGAGTACTGGGTGTTATGCACAAACAATGAAACATGGAACACTATATCTAAAACTAATGATGTAATGTATGGGGATTAACATAACAATAAAAAAATTAAAAAAAAAAAAGCACCCAGCATATTGCAGGGAATCGGCAAAGGCTTGCTGCCTCTCCTCCATGCTCCCTCCAACCTCATATCACCAAAAGCTAGCAGTGTGCCTGAGACCCATAAATGCTTTATTGAATTGCATGGAACAACAAAGTAACTCTAGAAATAAAATCATCCTCAGTGTTCATACCAGAGGAAGAGTTACTCTAGATCTTAATGCACAAGGGAAAAAAAAGAGGGAGTAAATCAATGCAGAAAGAATACTCCGAGCAGAGGGAACTCCAAACAATCGTACATATGTGAGTGGGGAAAAAGTAGGAGGTAAGCAAGGGCCTGGCCATGCACATCTCCAGGCTGAGGAATGGCATTGTCAAAGGGTGCACAGACAAGGACTCTTCCAAAAGTGCCAATAGGCCCAGATGAACCATTAGGACTTTGGGTGGGAGAGGATGCTTCAGGCCAGAACAGTCACCCAAGCTCAGAAAGGGAGACACGGTTTCTGGAATCCTGAGCAGATGACAGGCCCAAAGCTGGAAGCTTCTGTGATCAGTGACCACTGCAAGAGTACTGGGGAGGACAGACCGCCCGGAGGCCACATTCTAGGAGGGGAGGGGATGGATTAGAACAACTTCAAGCTCACCCAATTCTCAAAACAAGAACTAAAGACCAAGGAAACATCAGGACCAATGAAACAGAATCTCCTCAAGGAGGAAATCTGCACTCAGCAGCAGCCCAGGGAGGACTTTAAATCACTGAAAACAAAGGCAAAGGGCCCAACTCAGCTTTGTTCCAAAAGCTGTATCTACAAATAGCAAAGTCAAATCAGAAGTACAGGCAGAAACTAATTTTTTTTTGAAGAATACATTCACCTTATTTTCCCAACAATTAGGTGATGCATATTCATTGCAGAAGATTTGGAATACACTGAAAAACACATCAAAGAGAATAAAAATCACGTGTAATTCCATCAGTAGATTTTCTTCTATGCTTTTTCTAAGCCACTCTACGTAACATGGATTTTCCCTAAAATTGGGATTATGACACAGTTTTATTGGCTTCTTTTGCCACTTAACAATATATCACAAACATTGTATCTGTCGTGATTAATTTATATTAATTTAAGAGCTGCATAGCTTCCATCACTCGGATATCATATCTGATTTGTTCAGTCCCCTATTTGCTGGACACGTGACTTATTTCCTGTTTTTCACTATTATCTGTTACCATGTAACGAACGTTCTTCTATAAACAACTACTCCTTAGGATACATGTCTGAAAGCAAGAGTACTAGGTCAAAGGGGATGAATATTTCTAGGACTTATGACATGCGCCTCAAAGTTGCCCTTTAGAGGACTTGAGTCCCCCTGAAGCAGATAGCCCAGGCCTGTGCACCACAGGCCCCATGTGACTACTTGCATTTAAATTAATTAAAATTAAATTGAGTTAAAAATTCCTCAACTTCATTAGCCACATTTTGAATGCTTGATGATCACATATGCAAGCGATGACCACGTTGAACAGCCCAGATACAGAACATTTCCACCAGTGCAGAAAGTTCTATTGGACGGTGTCGCTCTAGACTACAGAAAGGAGAAACAAGACAATCCACAAAATAAATAAGTCAATTGTACAGGATATTAGAGAGTGATAGAAGCCAGAGAAAAAGATAAAGCACAGTAAGAGGGCTAGGGAATTCCAGAGTAGAAAGGGTTTGTCGTTTGGATAAGATAGTCAAGGAAGGCGTCTCTGATAAAATGACATTTTAACTGCAACCCACAGGAAGAGAAAGAAACAAACCATATAGATTATCTGAAAGAATAGCATTCTGGGCAAAGGGAAGAGCAAGTGCAAAGGCCCTGAGGTCAGAGTATGCCTGGCATGCTCAAGGAAGAGCAAGGAGACCGGTCTGACTGGAGTAGACTGAGAAGGTTAGAAAGACATAGATGAGATCAAAGAGGGGACTCTGCAAGATCACGTGCGGTCTTACAAAGCCACTAAAGATGCTAACTTCTACTCTACTTCAAATGAGTTGGGGAACCATTGAAGGGTTTTGAGTAGAAGGAAGTTATTATCTGACTGACATTTGAAAAGGTACTTTGCTAAATCGAGGACAGATTTGAGAAGACAGGAGAGCAGAAGCTAGGAGACCAGTGGGGAGAGTGAGGCGGTAATTCAGGGGAGGGGAGTCGGCGGCCAGAGCCCAGGTGACGACGGAGGTGGGGAAGGTGATTGCATTCTGGACAGGGCTTGCGGCTGGAGCCCACCAGACTTGCAGATACCATTGCAAACAACTCTGGGCTACAAAGAAACAGCACAGGGATGAGACGTATCACTGGCGATTTTGGAGAGGCAGCCTCTCTCAGAAAGTGACCTTGGAGCCGTGATCTGAGATCCGGATAGGAGTGAGTTCGGTGAAGATTTTACAAATTCCTTGTCTGGTCCTCTACAGCCTCCTGACAACAAGGAGAAGGAAGGGAAGTGAGTGGCGGCGGTTTCCCTCTGGGAAGAGGAGAAACTTTGCCGCAAAGAGCTGGAAACAGCCCAAAGAGCCGTGCATGTATCTGCAACCCAAACAGCTTTGCTGTTATGGGTCTGTTTGTCATAGATCAGTTAGTGGGTAGATTGCCTCGGCTGGATATGGAGATTTAGACCATGCCAGAGCGGGTAATGGTGCGGCCAGGCGCTAGTCAGGACTCGGCAACGACTCTGCTGTGCCGAGGGAAGTGCGAGCATTTGTGAAGTTATTACTCAAGGCTCGTCTCTGCAATTAGATGATTGCATAACCTTAATATGATCAATCCTGCCGGATGTGAATTGTGCAGCTGTAACCACAAAATAAGGTGGCATTTCTGTTTTCTTGTTGAACGCAAACATTATATATGCGCAAGTCATAATTTTATAACGGTCGCTTTTGGCAAGAAAGAGCTTTGTCAGTCAGAAGATGCAGTTGAGACAAAAAAATATGTGCATACGTGTGTGTGTGTGTGTGTGTGTGCGCACGCAATATGAGAGCTTAAAGAGACAGTCATAATGTCAGGCTTCGTCTTGGGAAATACTGCTCTGTGGGTTCTGCTTCTTCTTTTTTCCTTTGTACACATCGATTTTGAGGCCAGGAAGTTGGGAAACTTGGAGCCCCTCTGGAGCCCTCCCGGGACAACACAGCTTTGCTCTCACACATGCACCACATTGAGAGTCACAGGGAATCAGCTTGATATTCATCAGCAATTGCACATCACACCCCGTTCATCAAGCCTCATTGTTCGGTGGGGACGTGAGCTAAGACTTAGGCTCTTCCGATTCGAGATCCTTGCAGAAATCTGAGCCCAGCCCCCGGGGCCCAGCTCGAGGGACTGCAGGGACACAGCCCTCAAATGCCCTCTCCACCTCACCAGCTCAGGGGCCCCCGAGGGAGCTGTGACAAATGAACGCAGAGACCAAGGCTGATGGTCCCCAGAAAGCTCCTCTGTCTCCGGCCCAATTTCCAGGGGCACAGAACTCGGAGGGAGGAAGAAGCCTGGAGGTTAGGAGCTGTCCTGTGTTGGGTCAGAGCCTCCTCACGTGCAAGGAGGATGAGACAGGGAGAAGGAGAGGGGGTGGGAGTGAGGGTGCAAAGAGATTTACGAATAAAGCAGCCTGAAGGTGTGTCGGAGGATGAGAGCGGGCGGCCAAGTGAGCGAACGCCTGAGATGTGGGGGAGGGGGTGCTGAACAACAGTATCTGACCGGGGCCATGATCTCATGGCTGGAACGAACAACAAAGCCAAGTGTGGCCGGCAGGCTGAGTTCCCCGGGAGGCAGACCCAGAGGTAGAGACTGGTATGCAGAAGGTCTCTCCATGCCCATGGGGAAGGGCAGGTGGCAGGAGTGGGCAGAGGGAGAAATGATGGGCCGTGATGAGTCCCAACAACATGGCCTCAGCGGGCCCCAGGGGGGGCTCTGAGGCTGGGATGACCCTTCAGCGTTGTTCCAGGTTGGGGCACAGGGGCCATGCCTTTAGACCCAGCACTGAGCAGCCACTGATGCGGGCTGCCCCAGCCAGGACATGTGATCGGCCGGGGTGAGTCCTGAAGAGAGCTGACAGTAGAGAGCTACCCGCTGACCAACCTCCACGGCAGCAGGTGGAAGAGATCCTTCAGCCCTGAACAAGCAGTCTGGGAGATGCTGCAGAGCCTCGCCAACACCAAGGAAAGCATTTGAGAGTATCAAGAACTAAAACTGGGGGGAAGTCAGAGACTGTCCTGAGGTGACAAAGAATCAGGTGTGGGCCAGAGGGCAGGTGTTAATGATGGGTGAGCTGTGAGCTGCTAGTTTCTAGGGCAGACGCAGGCTCACCTGGGGTCCCTCAGTTTCAAGCCCCAGTCCCCCCCAAAACAACCACCTGTCTTAGACCTTTCCTAAATGGCCCAGCTGGATGGAAGCAAAAGTCTAGGAGGGAAGGCGCCTGAACAGCAGAGAACCCCCCACCACCAGCATGATCATCTGACAGCTCGTGTTTGTAGAGCACCACGGTGTGCTCTCCCTACCAGCCCTTACGACAGGCTTAGGAGATAGCAACCCCACAAAGGTCCACTGGAGTCCGAGGCATGGCTGGGCTCCCCCATAACCGGCGGGTCCTCAACCTCCACCTCCAGCCCACCTCTCTCCCAAGGGCCAGATCCACACACTCATTCTCCAATAAACACTTCTGCTTGGACATTCACAGGACACCCAACGCATGTGTCCTATGTCACCTTCATCTTCCACTCTCAAACCTGGGTGCCTTCTGTTCCGAATTTCAGTAAATGGCATGGCTTCCATCCATTTGGACAGGGCAGAGCATGTCACCCTTGACTCCTGGCTCCCCTCACACCTACATCTGACACATCCTATGCAGTCTACCTCCTTCCTAAGTCTAGAACCTGGCCATATCCCTCCCTGCCCATTACTCTGCCCACTTTAAGCCCCCTTGATCTCTAGGAAGCAATTCTCCCAGTTAAGTCTTCCTGCCTCACAACTTACTTGCCCCTCCCAGTACCTTCTCTTTGTACATTCAGAGGATCTTCCTGAAATGTGAATCTGATCACAACTCTCATCCACTTAAAATCCTTCTACGTCTGCCCCACTGTTTTTCAGATAAAGTCAGCGTGCCTTCCCACAGCAAAAACTCTTCCTGATCTTCTTTGTGGCTCCTATGTCTTGTTGAAGTCTCGTCTCTAGATATTCTCTCTCTCCCTCTCTCTCTCTCGCCTGCACACACACCCCAACACGTGCATTTACACTCCACATTTGTGCTGTTCGATGCAATAGTTATTAGTCACCCAGAGCTCTTGGGCACTTTTGAATGCACCTAGTCCAAATTGAGATGTGCTAATCTGTGGGCTAATTAACATTAATATTTGATTAATTAATTAGTTTTGCCTGTTTCTTTTCACTTTTTAAATGTGGCTGCTAGAAACTTCTAAATCAGACACGTGGCCCGCATTCCATTTCCGTAAGAGAGTGCGGCACAGGCCTCTCTGGGATGGCAGGAACAGCCTCCCGTCCCTCCAGGACCTGGGGGTTTTCTCAGCCCAGGGCTCAGGCAACATGCCCCGTCTAAAGCAAAGGAAACTGTCCCATCAGAGCTGCAGCCTCCGCCTATAAGAGGTAGGCGGCTGGTACTTTATCTTTCAGGTACAGGTAAGCCCTGGGCAGACTAACCGCCGAAGAACCAAGGGGAGCAGTGGAGTTCTGCACGCAGGTGTCAAAGACGGTCCCCCTTGCGAGCCGGGGAAGCTGTGCAGAGCGTGCTTCAGGGAGGAAAAACCAGCCGGTGTGCCTCTGAGAATCAGTTCTTCAGATCAGGGCTGGGTGGTCAGAGGGATGGGGCTGCCCAAACGTGGGGAGCAGCTGATACTGGGCTCCAGAGAGGACCAAAGCAGGATGGCTCTTGCTCTAAGATGGAAGGAAGAGCAGACCTCAAGAAAGGGAGCAAGGCTCACAAACGCGCAGAGTACCTTTCTTATTGTTGCTGTTCTTCCCGGGGCTCCCTGAAGAGCCACACGTCACAAGTTTTGACTGTTTTCTCCTGTCAGGGAGATCATTTCTGTCAGGGAGCATCCACGCCTCAATAGTGTCTACCCCACGGGAATGGCCTCGCGTGGTGGGAATGGGGAAGTCGAGGCAGGAAAGGGAAGTGCGGTCTACCCATCATGCTAAGCCTCCCACGGATGGGGCCAGGCCTCCCAGGACTTTGGGGACGAGCTGGGGTCCACGGGGCCACTGGGAGCCGCCAGGAAGAGCACTGGGCAAGGAGCTGCAAAGTGATGAAGAGGTTTGGGAGCAGCTGTGAGACAAACCCCCACTTTCCCAGTCCTCTCCGGAGGAAGACGGTCCTGGAAGGGAGACTTGCTCTTACCGCATCCCGCTGCCCCTTCTTTCTGGGCTTTGCTTCCCTCCCTGGCTGCTGCCTCTTCCTCCAGGAAGTCTTCCCAGATGCCCTGCAGCCTGGGTGAGGTGTCCTTCCTCGCCGTTCCCCTAATCCCCATCCCTGACTCCCGTGTCGCCGTCTGTCTGTTCGACTCAATTCCTCAGCAGTGGGCACCCTCAGGGCAGGAAGCTGATGCGATGGCTCTTTCTCATCCGGTGCCCAGCTCAGTGCCCAGCTCAGTGCCCAGCTCAGGATCTCATAGACACCCGGCGGCTCCATGAACGTCCACTGGATGAACGAGCGGTATAAGACACATCTGGGTTACGAGAGGAACACCCGACTCTTGCCCTCTCTTCAGGCCCCATTTGGAGCCCGGCTCCCTTCTAGCTCCAAGGCACCTCTTGATTTCCAGCTTGACCATCCTCCCTTTTCAGAAGCAGCCCCCGTTGCCTCCAGAGCTCTGGGACAGGAGGGGACGATGGGCACCTGTCGGGAGGCCCTCTGATGAGAGAGTTTTTCCTAATTCTCCCGTCACTTAAACAAACTGGGATCCTGATTGATAGAAGAGCCATTTTTACAAAGACTGGGAAAAATGGCTTTTAATATCGGTTTTTAAGAAAGAAAGTATGGCCCCTATAAACTGTTAAACTTCACTTTATTGACCATAAATCTGTATTTTGCTCAATGCAAAAGTTTTTCATCTTGTACAGAAAAAATGCTGAAGCAGCGACAACTGCCGAAAACAAGAAGTTTTCTCTTACGGACAATTTATATGAAAAAGTTATTGAATTTCTGGTTAGGGAGGCCAGGCCCAGCGGCTGGTGGTGCCCCTCCCCCGCCCCACCCCACCCCCACCCAGGGCGGCCGGCGGGCATCCTCGTGACCCTTTGCTGATCAATGTCAGGAGAAAATTAACCAATTGTGAGTCTATTAAGTTGTGGGCACTAGGGATTTCAAAGCCTAGAGCAAAGACGAGTTTCTCCCTGAAGACATGAAACTGAGACTCTCCTTACTGAAGATGCAGCCCACCTTTCTGCCAAAGGGAAGGGAGGGAGGAGCTGGTTTGGGGGCGCACCTGCCAGCCACGAGGTGCTCTCCCCCTGATGGTCTCCTTCCCTTCCTGGAACCCCCTGGGACAATAGGCTTCATCAGCCACATTTTGCAAACAAGCAAATGGAAAATTAGAGAGCGTGGGTAATTTACTCAAAGTCTTGCGGCTTAGAGGTGCCGGATTAATTTCTCTGAGCCTCAGTTTCCCCATCTGTAAAATTTACCCCGAAGTACTAAGCCCAGAACTGGCATACAGTCGGCGCTCAGAAGACGTCTGCCTTCTTCCAGAGGTCAGGGATCTGAAGCCCAGTGTGGCTGACACTAACACCCAAACTTTCTCCCCTGAAGAAATTGCCCCCTTATCAGTCTTCCTGAAACCAGTTGCTTTAAGGAAGTGGGATCATTGAACCTCCTGTGCATACATGGGGCAAAGAAGCAATATTCTTTCTGCACAAAGCAAGTCAACACATCATTAAAAGTATGTGTTTTGACAAGGAGCTGGCAAGCTCCTTAAAAGTACCTCTCTCACAGCTCCAGGTACCAGAAATTTTACCATTAGAGCTACACATTCTTGAATTAAGGCGTTATCCTATGTCAAAATGAAAATACTCCTGGTTGAGTTCACATTAAAAAAAAAAAAATCCATAACATCAGATCTAGAAAGAGCCCCCCCCTCCCAGAATTACCTAGTGTAAGAAGAGCATGCAGGGTACGTTAAGTGAATCGAGTCCTACTGATTGGTTGTTCCTGCCAAAAGAAGTGGGTTAAAAAAGATTTGGAAGTAGGGTCTAGGCTCAGTGGAAAAGAGTGTAGTATTCTATTAGTAAGGTCCGCTTTAGGCTAGAAAGCAACTTGGCGGAGAAGCGTGTGAAAGCCTCTTCAGTGGTCTCCTAACCTCCAATCTCCCCTTTCCCCTTGCCACCAGCAACTTACTCCCTCAATACAGTGATCTTCCTAACACAGATATGATCACATTAATCCCGCCATTCAATACCTTCTAATGCACCAGTAGGACAAAATGCAAAGCCCTTCATGAGCAACTCCTGCTTCTCTCTCAAGCTTCACATCCCACCACTTCCTTCATATGTTATACCCAGGGAGCACTGAACTATTTTGACTTCCCCGAGACTCCCTATTTTCTCACACCACCACCTTTCTCAGACCAGGCTACATAGAGCAGCTTCTCTCAACCTGCACGAACAGCAAACTCCTATTCGTTCCTCAAAACCCAACTCAACAGTGCACGCTGGGAAGTCTTCCTTGACTCCCCCAGTAGACAAGTGCTCCCCCTCCAGCGCGCTCACTGCACCTTTCACATTGCTCTATTAAGCCCCCCTTGCATCGCTGTGAGTCTCTTGAAGGCAGGAACACAATATCTAATTTTCCTCTGTGCCCTGAGCATGCAGCTTAGATCCCAGCACAATCCCAGGCAAAAATATTTGAGTGTGTGAATGAATAGTTGAGTGAATGAATGAATAACTTTCCTTCCCCAATGCATATGCCTGTTCATCAACCTTTGAAACCAGACTGACCTATCAAATATACACATGATTCTGCTGACAAATTCTTACTGAGGTCACTGCTAGGAGGAAGGAGTAATGGACACAAACTCAGTCTCTGCCCTCATGGAGCTTATAGTCTGGTGGGAAAAACAACTCATCTAAGACAGATAAGGGTGCCTGGGTATCACAGTCGGTTAAGTGTCTGAATCTTGGTTTTGGTTCAGGTCGTGATCTCAGGGTCATGGGATCAAGCCCCATGTCGCCCTCCATCAGGCTCCCCATTCAGTGCAGTCTGCTTAAGATTCTCTCTACCTCTGCCCCTCCCCGCCACTCTTTCTTTAAAATCAATCTATCTATCTATCTTTTTTTAAAAAGGGAGAGAGAGACAAATACATAAGTAATCACAAAGGAGGAAGCTGTGGTGAAGATGAGCAGAGCGCTATGATGGTAGGAAGGGGTGAACCACTTAGTTGGAGTTCTGGAGAAAATAATAGGATCAAACCTGCAGGATGCAAAGGAACGAGCTGTGGAAGCTGGGGGAAGGGATCCTAGGCACGCCGAAGAGGTCTGTGAAGTTTTCAAGGCAGTAAAGAACTTGGTGTGTCTGGAACTGAAACGTAACCAGACAGGTTGCAGTGAGTGAAGGAAGGGAAGAGGAGGTTGAACTAAGGCTGGAGAAAGAGGCAGAGGCCCGATCATGCAAATGCATGCAAAGCCTTATCAAAGTAAAGAGGTTGGATTTTGCGCTAAGGGCAATAGGGAGCCATGGGAGGGATTTGAGCAGGAGAGTGTCAAGAGCTGATGTACTTTTTAAAGAGATCACTCTGACTTTTATGTTGTAAATGGTTCATTGAGAGACCATTGCAGTGGCCAGGGCAAGAGAGGATGTTGGTTTAGTCACAGGTGGTGGAAAGAAGTTGATGTATTCAGCGCATGTTTCGGAGGGAAGGGCAGTAGCGTGTGATGTAAGCTCCAAAACCCATCTGGCTCCCTTTTCAAACTGGATTAGCACAAAAGCCCCAAATACTGTCCTTCGTCATGTCACATTAACGCCCTCCCCGGACCCCTTGCTCCTTTGGTCTTCTGACTTTAGTTGAGACAATTTGCTCCATCCAGGAAAAGAGAAGTAGACTGGAAGCCTCTAATACACTCAGCCTGACACATAAGAACAGGTGTGAGTTCATAAGTGTTTGTTTTATCACTATGCATAGCTTGGATATACTATGTATTTCTTTGTGCATATCAAATATTACATTTTTAAAAGGAGGGTAGCTAGCTCTTTTAAGGGAAAAAGCTGGAACTATTTCCATCTGCTCAATATCCAATGAGCAAATAAGGTAAAATCTGTAGCAAAATTGTTAGCAGCTTTGAGTTAATGAGCTGAGCCCTAGTAGACAGGTCAGAACAAAGGTTTAGATTCAAATTCCTGGTTCATTTATTCATTCAGGAAATATTGGCTGATGCACGCTCTGTGCTAGGTGCTTGGAGCTGCCCCTGAAGAGCTTCCAGGCTGGCGTGGGGAGCCATCACTGGAGGACATGGTGGCAAGTGCTGATTGAAGCCAGCTCCAAGCCAGCCAGAAGGGGTTAGGGAAGGCTTCCCAGAGCAGATGACAAAGGCACTGATCCTACAGGATGCACATCAGCATTTCAAAGGGACAAAACCCTGGTGAGCTGGTGCCAGCTACGGGTATTCTCTCCAGCTTCTCTTTAGGCATCATATTGGGAGCTTGGAATCAACTATGGTGGGAGTAGCAAATGCTTTTTTTTTTTTCCCCAGCACACGACTGGAGGTGAGCATTGGCAGACCCTGGAAGACTTAGATTGTGCATGCCATGGGGGGGTGTAGGGGAAGGTGAGGATAAAGTCAAAGGCCATGGAGGACATTTCTAGGCCAAGACTTTTGGGGTAACCAGGCAGTCAAGAGTGCAACATACCTGAGTTAGAATCCCAGCTTTGCCATTTTCCAGCGGATGATTGCGGTATACATTTCACCTCTCTCAGCCTGAGCTTCCTCAGCAGGAAGGACGATTCAACCAGGTGTTAGAGATGAAGTACTTAGCACAGTGCCTGCCACGTAGTAAGCGCTCAATACCAATTACCTATGCGTAGGCTGTAATTTTTTTTTTTTAAGTAAGCTCTACACCCAACGTGGGGCTCGATCTCATGACCCCGAGATCCAGAGTCACCCGCTCCACCGACTGAGCCAGCCAGGCGCCCCTAGGCTGTAATTTTTTAGTGTTTCAACGATAAGAAGCAAATGTTGGCAGTGATTAAGGGAGAATCTTCTAATCCCACCTGCCCATGAATGTATAGCAGTGAAGGGGCAGCTCCTCTGAAAAGAAGTTTTACCAAATGCTCAAAATTTAAATGAAAAAAAAAAACCTCCAAATTGAAATCGTCATGTGAAAAAGTAGGAAATGGCATTCAGTAAGTATGTGTTAACCCTTCGGCACTGATCTATAGTGAGGTTTTAATAAATCACACTAGTTTCAGTCCTTATTTCGAGAAACTTCCTTCAGACGCCGGATCAACGTGAAACATTCAAATGAGGTAAGGCCTTTCTGAGGGCTCTCCTCAATGCCCTGTATCAGGAGAATCCTTTCCACTGTGGCTAGTGGTAGCACGAAACTTTCCCAGCCCTGTGTAAGCTGTAAGGATTAGAATGCCTACCCCCTTCCACTGATTCTTTCCCCGGACACAGGCGGTTTCTGCACGCTTGTTTACAGATCGTTGATCACTCAAAGGTTCAAGGGGAGCCTTCTGCAACCAAGATCTCTCCCTCTCTCTGTCTCTGTCTATCTCTGTCAGTCTCTCTCTCTCTATGTCTGTCTTTCTCTCTCTCTATCACTTTGCTTTCATGCTTGCTTTCTCTCTTCTGGTACTTTTTTCCCCTGAAAATTCTAGCAAGCTTGGTCTCCTTGAACTGCACACTCCGTCTTGTCCACTCAGTGAGACCGCTGGGCTCCGTTTGGGTTTTGTCTCTCGCCACTGGCCTGGGACTCTCTCCAGCAAGGGCTTGCCTGGTTTGCTTCCCTTCTCTGAGGGTTACCATCCTGCACCCTCTGACATCCCAAGTCTGGATGCTTTTAATTTATTTGGATGTTTCATTATTTAAGGCAAGAGGGTAAATCCAGTCAGATTACTACCAGAAGCAAAAATCTCCGGAAGGACGTTTTAAGGCTACAGAAAACAAGAGAAAGGGAACAAAGCGGAGATGAAATGCAAACAGCACACAATAAATGGTTACTAAACATTTGTCGGGTTAAAATGAGCCAGCCACTGACTCAAGTCCATGTACATGTTTTATGGGGAGAAACAGCCCTGCCTAGAACTGGGCAAGAAGGAAACACGGCCGCCCCACAGACACCCCAGCATTTCTGAGCATGCCGCGGCAAGGCTGCTGAAGCTGATCAGCCAAGATCATAAGGAAAAGAGGAGTGGAAGAGTTGTAAACACCAAAGAGAAGATGAAGATCCAAGGTGCTCATTGACAGGACAAAGGAAACTGGGAAAGGAGAGGATCGTGACTCTGGAATAAAGTCCATCAGGGAGGATAGAAACCCACACTTCTGACGGAGGCCCACACCCAGGACATCTGACCAGCAAGCACAGTGCATTGTGGAGAGAAGCCGGTTAAGGAGATGACAGAGAGCAGGGAACACTGAGGCCAGGAATACCGAACACGTGGTGTATTGACTTCCTCTTCTCCCTCCTGTAGCCAGGATGGACATCACTTACCAACGAAGGCTCCCGAATCAGGATCCTGGGGCCGCCTCGGACCACCTCCCCGCAGCAGTATGGGCAGCTCCCACCCACTGATCATGGCCAGCTTCCAAGTTTAAACCATTTCTCCTTACCACCTTCGGGCACGTAGGTGCCATTTTTGTGGCAGTCTTGTTGGCTTGGTGGTGGGAAGAGAAATGGAAATATGAATCTCCAGGTAACTCAGCATTCGTACGTATATTCTTCCATGCTCAATAACCACACACAATGTTTATACGTGTTTACATAAGTATTTATGCATACACATATGATAGTTTTATAATTAAAAACCTGTTGGAATCAAATGAGGTAAGAGAGAAGAGAATGCCCTGGAAAGCATAAGCCTGTGTGCTTTAGAACACAATGCCAGGAGGCCTCTGTCATCTGTCTACCTGGTTTCCTGCTAAGATTCAGGAAATCTGTGCTCTATCTCCCAGATTCCTGGTGAAATTCGATGCCTCTTCACTTCTAATCCCACACCCAGCTGTCTCTATATAGGGTGTCCAGCCATCCTGGTTTGCCTGGGATGGGGACGTTCAGTGCTAAAACTAGGGAAGTCCCAAGCAAACCGGGACAAGTGGTCACCCTAGATGTAGGGGTGGAACAAAGCCAGCAGTCCTTGCACTCCCCCCACCCCAGGATATAGGGATATAAGCCAGAGAAAAACTAGGACCCCAGAAGCACAAACCATGGCCAGGGAGAAAGAAATGAACACAAATTTTAAATCTGAGGGAGCTCGATAGCCCTCTACATAGGAACTCTTCATGTTCCACCTGAGGAAGCTAAGATTCAAGCCATTTAAATAAGTCCTAGCAAGTGATGGAGCTAAGTTTGAACCTCAGCTCATCACAAAACTCATTCTGTTGTGGAAATGCAAAGGAAAGAGATTCTTCTCTCTACCTGGCAGGAGAGAGATCAGAAAGGCTTCACAGAGGAGGTGACTTTTGAGTTGTATCTTTAAGGGTGGGCAGTTTACCAGGTGGACAAGAAGGGGGAGAGAGGCGTTGACTGAACTCAATGGAGAACTCCCAATATCCAGAGTACAGGCAATACCCTAGATAACGGGTTTCACCATGGAGACATATAGGGGAGAGGCGTAATGGGGTGGGGGGGGGAGTGGAAGTCGGATTCTGAATGCTGCGATGCTAGGGAGCTTCCATCCGACCCTGAAGGGACAGAAAGCTATTGAATGTTTTAGATAGGAGAGACACACACATTGGATTAGTATTTTAGAAACACACCATGATAGAGACGGAGTTGGGGTAGATTGATCTGAAGGCTGAAACAATTATCCGAGGAAGAAATGATGGAGAAAGGAACTTGGGCAGGGCCAGTGGGATATATCAGAGGTAACAGATAGAAGAGAGATTTAGGAAGCCAGCGGGTCAGGCCATGTGTCGGTGTACTTGGAGAGCTCCTAGTTTAAGAGAATAATCTGCTATGAGATGAATGGAGGAGGAGAAGCAGGCTTGGGGGGAAAGGTGACACTGGTTTGAGCTTGGCTATCCGTGAGACATCGAGTGGAGATGTCCCCCAGGCATGGGAAAGAGGGTAAAAGGCTGCTGAAGCTGATCAGCCAAGATCAGCCAAGATCAAGGTAAAAGGCTGCTGAAGCTGATCAGCCAAGATCAGCCAAGATCAAGGTAAAAGGCTGCTGAAGCTGATCAGCCAAGATCAGCCAAGATCAAGGTAAAAGGCTGCTGAAGCTGATCACGGATAGCCAAGCTCAAACCAGTGTCACCTAAAAGCACCGAACTTGGACAAGATCCCCGGGATCTTGGAGACATTTGCCTGGTGCGTTCCAGTGTCCCACCTTCCACGACATAACCAGCAAGACCCCAAGAACCTGCTCCCCCCAGCACATGTCTCCCCCTCTTCCAGAGGACCCAGAGAGAATGGAGTGCCTTCACAGAAGCCCCAATGTCTTATTAAGAAATTCAAAGAAACCCAGAATCCTAGAGGCCCCGTCTGTGGTACGTTCATTTCCTTGCACCCTCACACACGTGTCCAGTGGTCTCTTAGTCTGAAAAAATAAGTCAAGGGAAATTAACACGGACTCAGCAATGGTCGTGTGCCGGGGACCTACCATCCTGGTCGCCTCACATGAGTTAACCCATTCAGTCCTTGCGACGGTCTTGCCCCCATTTTGCAGCCGAGAACTTCAAGGCTCAAAGAGATCACTAGGCTTCCCTGGGGCACAAAGCACATAAGTTCCTCAAGTACATTTTGAACTCAAATCTGTCGAGGGCCAAGGCCTTGGCCATGACGTCGTAGCTCCCACACACCTGCCACAAACTGCTGATGACGTGCAGTGACCTTTTCACTCTTCCTCAATGAAAGGAGGCAAATATGTGAGAGGCTTGCACGGCTGTCAACTGCTTTGTCCCAGGGTGAACAGGTCTCTCTTTTGAAATCACATTCTGGACAGAAGAGTGTTACCTCATTTTAACTTAATTACCTTTTTAAAGACCCTACGTCCAAATATGGTCACAATCTCAGGTCCTGGGGGCCTGGATGTCCGCAGATGACTTTGGAGGGGGACGCACTCAGCCCACAACAGAGATACCTTCAGCGGAGCCCTTCTGCCTCCTGAACTCAGCAATGGCTCATCCTTCCAGTCAGTGTCCTCTCTCAACCCTGCATCTCCCTGTCTGTGTGCACCCTCTCCGCCCTCGCCACCCCCGCTGAGGCAATAAAGGAACCATCTGGGCCTGCCAAGCTAGGCCGGAAGATGGCAGACTGCCAGGCTCTTTGTTCACTGGCTTCACGGACCCACCTGGGTCTTCCTAGCACACACCACCCCAAGTAGAAGCACCTCAGACGTCCACACAGAGGGCGAGTCATGACCCTCTGTGTGTGTCGTCAGACAGGGAGAGGCGTGCTTCGACAGAGCTGAACAGAGATGTCATCACGGAGGGCGCCCAAGAAGCCTGAAGTTGGACTGTTAGCTGATGGCTGACTGAATCACCCTGGCCCACAGGTACAGGCCAAAGCCTGCAGGTAAATCCTACTGGCCCGATCCAGGTGGGGTGACCCAGCAATAGGCTCCAAATCTCCTGCCTCCAGACCCAGGCACCCTGAGGGCTGAAGGAAGGAGCGAACAATCCACTCTGTGTTAGCACACCCTGCGAGCCAGCGGCTTTCCCGTGCCCTCCCTCACGCGGTCCTTATGACAACCCCATTTTTAAAAAAGCGACTCAGCGAAGCCAGGTCACAAAGCTTGGAAGTTGATGGAGCGGGATTCAAATCGGAGTCTGTCTGCCTCCAGCATTTGTTCTCTATTTACTCCACCTTCCTTGAGGAATCCCTGTCCCTCATCTCCAAGGAATGCGGAAGAGCACAGTGGGGTCCAGAAGTCCGGAGCACGAATACCGCTGTCCCCAGGATAAGGACAGATTCTGAAAACCGTAGGCAAGAGAGTTCGGTAACTGGGTTTGAGGAGAATTTACTGTGAGGTTTCCCTGGTTTCCAGCAGCTTCTGTCTCACCTTGAGTCAACCTCCAGCCTCCCCTGAGACAGGGGAACTCAGAGATTGGCACTGTACTTGGGACGGAGGTCAGGAAATGCTGCAGGAGCAAGCACAGAAGCAACAAGAGGCCCCCCCACCTCCGCCCTCCCCAGCCCCACGTTCCTGCCACAGAGCAGCCAGGGGGCCTTTCGAGATCTGAGCATCTCACTTTTCTGCCCGAATTCTCAGTTAGCCTCACACTGTTGTTCAGGATAAAAGCCAAACTCCTCACCATGCCCTCCAAAGCTCCTTCCCATTTCCTAAGACCCAAACCTGCCTCGTGTCTCTCTCTCTGCACCCCTTTCTCTACACACACACACACACACACACACACACACGCATCTGAGGGCAGGACTACTGCTAGCACAGAGAAGGTGCTAGGCAAGGCTGGGGGACCCAGTGGAAGAGCGACAAATGGACCAGCAGCAGCAGAGGGTGTGAGCGCTCCTGGTTTAACTGTTCTGCAGACGGTGACTCAGGGCCGGGAGTCCTCCTTCTGCATCTCCGGCCTTCCCTAGATCCTCTGAGTTCTCCCTACCCTGCCTGCCCGCAGATGGAGAAAGACAGGGAGACGCTTCAGGGCCTGCTGTGAGGGAAGTGGAGAGCCCAGGACAGAGAGGAAATGGGGGTGGGGAGACACAGGGCAGGCGCTGGGGGCCTGGAAGTCTCCCGTCAACACCGAGCTCTCTGAAGTTCACCAAAAGCCGCCTCAACGTGTCGCCTGAGTAGACGCTTATCATCCTCTTCAGGTCTCTGGCCCATTTTCTCTGCATCTTGACCCCTCCCCGGGCAGAACTGGTCTTATCTGAGAATCAATGTGGGAGGGCAGGGAGAGGGCAGTGGCATCATTTTCTTGGAGGGCAAAGTATGGACTAAGTCCCCTCTGGCCCCTCCGCATGCCAACCCCACGGCCACCAAGCCAGGGGCTGGGCACAGCGGCTAGTTGTCTGCAGCTTCCCAGAAATGTCTAGACCACGTCACCAGATTGGCCGAGGCAGCGGAGACCTGGGCTCTGCCTCCACGAGAGTGTCCGTTTTCTCCAAAGAGGCTCGGGGGGTTGGCTGACGCCTCTGCATGGGCCCGGCAGCCGGGGAAGGGGGAGAGGACAGACTGAAATTTCACTTTCCCAGAAACAGCAGATTCAGCAACTGTGGTCGCTCCAGGAGACACAGATCCGCACCGGCTTGATTTCTCTCGGCCTTTATCGCCATAGGAAGAGTAAGAGCTATTACGCCCTGCCCGGCGGCCAAGGACTCACCTCGTCTGGCACCGGTGAAATGCTAGCCCGGCCTCCAGGGTCGCCAGACACCTCCCTCCCCCACACTCACGTTGGTGGGACCCTCACCGCCCTGCCCCAGGACAACCGGGACAGACCCTATCCTTGCCATCCCGAGCTCTCCGAGAACTCAGTCGCTTCCAGAAAGTGAGCAAGGTTTGGACCCCATGGGGAAGGCTGTAACAGGGGCCAAGGGGTTCCAGAGACTGAAGCCCCCGTCCCACCTCCACACTGGCCTGGGCTTTAAGAAGGGGTGGGAGAGCTTTTACCTCTGGCTTCTCTGGGTTCCTTGCTTTCATCCCAGGAGCCCCTGGGAAGCGTGAGCAGCTGCTGAGAAGGAGGGAGCGGGCTGCCTTAGGGAAGGAGGCCCCTTCTCCAAACGAGGAATTCTTGTGCCAGTGTTAGAAAGGCAAGACTCTAGTCAGAGCTGACCCAGAACGTCCTGGATCCTGCCAGGCTTGGCTGGGACCCTGAGGCTTCATGAAAAGGGGTGAGGAAAAGGGAGGCAGGCAGAAGGAGATGCCTCTGGACACTATCTATCCACACCTGGTCTCCTGCCCCCAGGACTCCATCTCAGCCCGGGGCTGGGCTTCTGCTTCCTACTGTCTCGCTCCCTGAATAGTGCACCTGTTTTGTCCGGCTCCCGTATGCCCTGGCCCCTCCACACTCCCATAATCTGCCCTCCCGCCTCACCCCAGTGTCCTGCCCCACAGCCCACAGGGGGGCCGAGACAGCCTCCTTTTTATACCCCCAGGGAGGATCCACAGGGTCCGTCTGTTCGACCCACTTACCAAGTCCCCTGGAAAGTCCTAGAGGTTTTTCCTTCACTCATTCCTTAGACAAACCCTCCCTGCACATGGAATTTGTACACAGCACCGTGCTCAGCTCTGGAGGTTAAAACTGACCAGCACCCCCTCTCTGCCCTCCACAAACTCTCAAACTTCTAGAGAAAGGAGATAAGTATTAAAATAATGACAGTGAGAAGATAGTGTTCAACATTTTTGAGCACCTACTATGAGCCAGTGTATATGAAATATATACTACCATATAAAGAAGACTATGACCCAGGCCCTAAAAGAGAAAAAGAAGCACCCACACACAATGTCTCACTCTACGGCAAGCTCATCCCGGCTGCAGAGGCTGGGCCCCCACCCCCCACCCCCAGGGAGGGCAGGCCTCTCCCACCCAGACCAGCCCTCAGTTAAAGGCCCCGGTTTCCTCCCTTTCCGTGGCGGTGGGGCACCTTGGAGCTGTGTCCCACGTGCTCTCCCAGAGGCCCCAGCAGGGTGGTGCCCAGGTGCCCAAAGCACCCCCCTGCTCATTCATGCACACTGCTGGCTTCCGTCTCCTAGCTCACGCACCACTCCCCGCCAGTGCTTCCTGGGATCCCCTCCCAAGGCAACCCCTCACAGCCAAATCCTTATCCCAGGGGTGGCTTTGGGAGGACTCCGGCCTCAGGCAGCATGCAAAGCTTTCCCCACATCCTGGTGTCCACCTGCATCTTCCCGCTTGACCTCCCAGAAGCCCCCCGCCCAAGCGGGCTACGGCCTCCTCCTCCTCCTCCGGCATGCCAAGCCAAGGGCCCTGCCTCCCACCGTGGCCCACGCTGTGGATCCAACCTGGAACCTCCATCCCCACCCCTCCCCATGCCACTCCCAAATGCTGCTCTAAAGAATTCTTCGATGTCCTCCGAGACAAATACGAGTTCTGTCTCTTGCAGGAAGCCATTCCAGCCAAGCGGCCTAGGGTTGTAATGCAGGTGTGCGTACGTATGGGTACGTGTGCACACCCTGCCTCTCCTCCTTCCCAGCCCGCCAAGGGCAGCTCTGCCTGTTACAAGCCAACCAAACCCTTGAACCCTCCTTGTGTAAACTGAAGAAAAGCACAGGGTGGGGGACCAAAAAATACTGAGAAACAGGTGATTTCTTTACCTCTGAAAATCTTTTCTTGAGTTAGAGAAAAGGATAGATTCAGGAGACGGGACAGAAGAAGAGGGAGCCAGCAAGGGCCCAGTTAGAGAGAAGGCTGGGGAGGGGGGAGGAGGAGGGGGGAGAGGGAGGGAGAGGGGAGGAGGAGGGAGGACAAAAGAGAAGAGAGAAGAGGAGGAGGAGAGCAGAAAGGACAGGAGGAAAAGAAGAAGAAAGTAGGGCACACTCTCAGCCTGAAAGGAGTGGCTATTGGTGAGAAAACAAATAATTCTTACTTTTCTTTTTTTTTTTTTCAGTTTTAAGTGTTGTGTCCCGTGAAGCAAACCTTCCTTTGTTATTTTTTTCCAGGCTTCCATAAAAAGATTCCTGTTATTTGCGGATATTGGCAACGCCGCAGCCACCAAACGGGTTGGCTTTATGCAATACCAGATCTTAAAAATCTTAAAGTGAAGGTTAAAATCTCTATTTTAACCCAGAGACAGAGGCCCCCCCATTCAGGTCCTCTCCTCAGCCCCTGATGACTTAACTGTCCAGCTGTCGGAAGAGGACAGGACAGTGGCCACCGTGGGCCCTTGTCCCTGCTCCGCAGGCCAGCGCCAGGGACGCCCCCACCCTCCGGGCCCCGCAGTCCCAGCCCTCTCCCTCCTCACCCAAGTCTGACAAGGCTCCCTAATGCATTGACCGTGGCCTTTGCTGGAGGGGCTAAATATAAAACTTTGCTGTGCTCTTCTTGTCAAAGTTAAAAGCTTTTCATGTCTGTGTTAATGTTTTTTCTGTCTGGGGCCTCCAGTGACAGATGTGGCATCGTGTGCTGAGTAACTGGAGAGTGAATGGCTGGCAGGGGCCGGGGAGGTAGGGGTAATTTATCTCGGAGAGTTTAAGCAGGATGACATGGCTGGGAACAGGAGGGGGCGAGGCTGTCACCTGATTACTAATTCCAAGATTTCTCCTCGGAGAGGGAGAAGGAGTGAGCGAGGATGAAGGGAACAAAAAGCAAATCAATAAACAGGTTAGCGTCTGCGTCATTATTAACTCTCGGCCTGTCAGCACCCCATTGAAGCGATCGCTCGAGGCGGCCTCGGATTTAATGGTCAGCGCAATAGATTTACTGTAAATGTTATCAGAGGCAGGGGCGGGGCAGGGGGCGCAATGAGGCCTTCATTGACAAATCATTGGATTGCGCCTGGATGCATGAAGCCATTTCTGACCGTGCATAAATAACTCAGAGCTTAGGTCCTGGGTGGCAGTTCCTCTCTCCCATTTCAATGCTGCCACACCCTCCTTTCTCTGAATCCTTCACTTCTGGAATGTTCCAGCAGCCAGGTGTCCCCTAAATCTTCCCAAGGGCCTCTTGATCTGGCCCTTGAAAAATCTGAAAAGGCCGGGCAGCAGGTCTGCACCGGGAGCCTCTGAGATCCAAGGAGAGTCATAGAGCCAGGAACGAGCCCAGGCCCCCAAAAAAGGGGCCAAAGTCTAAGGCTGCACTCAGGCAGGTGGGAGACCTCTGAAAGGTCAGTTCTAAAGGAGGCATTCCCTGAGCTCAGGGTCTAAGGGCTGGGGACGCCTTCTTGTGTCCTTCCAATCACTCACCAGTCTCTGCTGCCTCTGATCCTCCCGCCTCCTGTACTTACCAACAGCAAATGCTTTAGCCCCCAAGGCTGGTGGGAGAACTTTTGACTGGTCCATTCATGAGAATGTAGGTTGCTGGCCTACTCTAGTGCCAGGAGCCATGGCAGAACAGGAATCCAGGAGCAGGGAGAAACAGTGGCCAGAGAGCACAGTAAGGCAGCCTGCTGTTTTCAAGAGCAGGGCTGCTGTGTACAGTCGTTTAGGCTGTACACTGCACAAGTCTAGGGGATGTCATTCAATCATAATCTGAGTATATGGCAATCTCTGGAATTGTACAGCATGCAAACTTCACAGGCACATGAAGCAGTCCTGACAAAGAGGCGGTGCCAGTATGGACAGTGGAGGGTAGCAGCCACCCACAGAACTGAAACCTGAGAGCCTTGCCAGTAGATTCCAACTAAAATCAAAAGGGACAAGTAGGCTTGCCAGGCATGGGTTGTCTAAACAATTGGAAGGGTTTTAAAAGACCTTAGGAGCTTGGGCCATTGAGAAGAGGAGTGTTTTTGCTGACACTTGAATGAGAAAAAGACTGTGAGAACAGCCACCTCAGGGAATGCAGCCTTCGTGTTAACTATGCTGACCATATTCTTTCGAACCGAGCATGGAAACTCAAGGCCAGCGAAGGGTTTTTGCTCTACGGATGGAGACAAAAAGCTTAGATGCAGAAAGGTTCTCCCCTCTCAGGCACTGAGATTATTCCTGAGGTCAGAAGCAGAACACTTGGCATCTCCACTTGAATTCTCAAAAGTAACACAGAGAGATGGAGTCAAGAGGGCAAGCTCAACACCCCTTTTCCCTTCCACACCACCACCTCCTGCCCCACCCCACTCAGACCTGGAGCAGATAAGGCCTGTCTCAGCTTGGGTTCCCCTAAATGGAGTCCCTAAGACAAGTACTTGGAAAGAGGTTATTTGTCAGGGAGGTGAACCAAGAAGCAGGCTGAGCAGGTTCCTTCTCTATGCTCTCAGGCATAGAGAAAGAGAGACATGGGTCTTAAGAGACTAAGGAAATTGGCTGCAGCTGCAGGTGGGCTCCAGTGGGCCCAGAGCTGTGGAACAGGACCTCAATAGCATCTTCTATAAGATCCAACCTCAGCTGCCACCAGGACTGCCCGACTCCCTGCCCCTTACTCCTCTCATAGAAAAACCAGTGCCCCAGAACACCACTGCTCTGTTCAGAGGGACTGGCTGCCATCTCCCGTGGAAAGAGCCGGGAGAACCCAGAATTATCACGGAGTGTTCCTTGAGGACTTGCCACCAAGCTTATGCCAAGGAAGATCTTTTGTCCAGGACTGTCCCATAGTGGCAGGGTTGGGGATATTTCCTTGAGGCTAGGCCATCTCCCACGCCTACTGGGGTTACCCTGAAGGTTGGTGTTTATTTTGCTCCAGGACATTCCTGGGGGCTGGCAGAGAGGACGACCACCTAATTGTGTATGCAGAGCTTTACCGCATGGCACCATTCCCATTTCACAGCTATCTCAAGAGCTCAGCAACAGAATCCACGTTTTCCTAAGACATTGAGGTGATTTTTGCCAGGACACATCCAGGGAGGCTTCAGTTGGAAGGATGAAAGTCACCTGCAGGGCTGGACTGATGATAGCATCCCGAGGATGGCTATCACCCAAGACCTGTCTCTCCAGGCCTGGCGGCTTCCCTCTGTCGCTCATCTCCCGGTGAACTCACATTCCCTATTGAGTGTCTCAGCCCTTCCCTCTATGTAATCAATTCCCTACTTAAATTCTCTAAAGGGGTTTTGGACCAGAGTGTTGGAAATTGCTAATGTGATTTTTATTCTTCTGTCTGGCCCCTGGCTGATGTGGGGACCCCCGTCTACATTTCCTACCCCTCTCCCTGCTTTATTTGTTCTCTTTAGAATGATCACTGTCCAACATACTGCACCTTTTCCTCTCATTCACGGTCTGTCTCCCGCACTAAAGCAAGGGCTGGGAGTTCTTTTTTTTGTTCACTGCTATTCTCTAGGGCCCCAAACGGTCCCTGGCATACAGAAGGTGCTCAAGAAATACTGGTCAGATAAATAAATGCAGAAGCCGCTGGCCGCTCCGTGTGGGACCCGGACAGGAGCCTGGTGCCTCCGTGCAGACTCTGAGCTGCCCAGCCCAGATGCCCCTCCGTCTCCAGCCTGGATCCGATGTCCCAGCCGCCCACCATTCGCCTCCTGACAAGGCCATCTGTGTGTTTGCCCAGTGAGGCCGGGTGATCGGGCACAAACCAGGAGGTTGCAGGAGGACACCCGCAGTCTTCGCAACCTTGCCCTGGAGGAAACACGACAGAGCAGTGGGACAGGTGAGCCCCGTGAGAGGGGAACTGGGGCCTCTGAGCTGTTTCCACACCTGAGGGGTTCAGCGTGCACATGCGTACACACACACCTGTGCACATGCTCTCTCTCTCTCTCTCTCTCTCACACACACACACACACACACACACCCGTACACCCACACAGAAACCCATCACACTCTTCTGTCCCTACTCACCTACATGCCATTCCCTCAGAGCTGAGCTGAGCCTCCCCAGCACAATGGGCGTAATTACCCCTGACTGGAAGCCTGGAACCTTCCCATCGTCGTCTCCAAGGGCATGTGCTCTTGGGCCCTTCCCGAAGCAGCGGTCCCAACACCCACCTGTCTGCCCAAGGAAGTGGCTGTCAGGAGATAGAGACCCCAGAAATGAGCCTGTCCTCACTCTCAGCAGACGGAAGTTTCCGTGGGGAGCAGGTAAAGGGTAAGGAGGAAACACCTCTGAGCGTCTTGAGACAGAGAGAGCCCCTTGGAGGCAGGAACGAAAACCTCATCCTCCTTTAGATTTCAGGGCTCCATCCCCAAGGAATAATGTAGACCTTCTGGAGGTGGGGGGGGGGTGATGGTGTTTACGTGGTTGGGGGAGGTGTTTACGTGCTGTGTGTGCGGCATATGTGACATGTGTTTACATGTGCTTGTGTGTTGTGTGTGATGTGTGGTGTGTGACATGGTGTGTGTCTGTGTGTTTGTGCGCGGTGTATGTGCCGGATGCGTGTGTTTGTGTGGTGTATGTGTGTGTGTGCGTGTGGTGTGTGACATGGTGTGTGTCTGTGTGTTTGTGCGCGGTGTATATGCCGGATGCGTGCGTTTGTGTGGTGTATGTGTGTGTGTGTGTGGTGTGTGACATGGTGTGTGTCTGTGTGTTTGTGCGCGGTGTATGTGCCGGATGCGTGTGTTTGTGTGGTGTATGTGTGTGTGTGCGTGTGGTGTGTGACATGGTGTGTGTCTGTGTGTTTGTGCGCGGTGTATATGCCAGATGCGTGCTTTTGTGTGGTGTATGTGTGTGTGTGTGTGGTGTGTGACATGGTGTGTGTCTGTGTGTTTGTGCGCGGTGTACGTGCCGGATGCGTGCGTTTGTGTGGTGTGTGTGTGTGTGTGTGTGGTGTGTGACATGGTGTGTGTCTGTGTGTTTGTGCACGGTGTATGTGCCGGATGCGTGCGTTTGTGTGGTGTGTGTGTGTGTGTGTGTGGTGTGTGACATGGTGTGTGTCTGTGTGTTTGTGCGCGGTGTATATGCCGGATGCGTGCTTTTGTGTGGTGTATGTGTGTGTGTGTGTGGTGTGTGACATGGTGTGTGTCTGTGTGTTTGTGCGCGGTGTATATGCCGGATGCGTGCGTTTGTGTGGTGTGTGTGTGTGTGTGTGGTGTGTGACATGGTGTGTGTCTGTGTGTTTGTGCGCAGTGTATGTGCTGGATGCGTGCATTTGTGTGGTGTATGTGTGTGTGTGCGTGTGGTGTGTGACATGGTGTGTGTCTGTGTGTTTGTGCGCGGTGTATGTGCCGGATGCGTGCGTTTGTGTGGTGTATGTGTGTGTGTGTGTGGTGTGTGACATGGTGTGTGTCTGTGTGTTTGTGCGCGGTGTATGTGCCGGATGCGTGTGTTTCTGTGGTGTATGTGTGTGTGTGCGTGTGGTGTGTGACATGGTGTGTGTCTGTGTGTTTGTGCGCGGTGTATATGCCAGATGCGTGCTTTTGTGTGGTGTATGTGTGTGTGTGTGTGGTGTGTGACATGGTGTGTGTCTGTGTGTTTGTGCGCGGTGTACGTGCCGGATGCGTGCGTTTGTGTGGTGTGTGTGTGTGTGTGTGTGGTGTGTGACATGGTGTGTGTCTGTGTGTTTGTGCGCGGTGTATGTGCCGGATGCGTGCGTTTGTGTGGTGTATGTGTGTGTGTGTGGTGTGTGACATGGTGTGTGTCTGTGTGTTTGTGCGCGGTGTATGTGCCGGATGCGTGCTTTTGTGTGGTGTATGTGTGTGTGTGTGTGGTGTGTGACATGGTGTGTGTCTGTGTGTTTGTGCGCAGTGTATGTGCCGGATGCGTGCGTTTGTGTGGTGTGTGTGTGTGTGTGCGTGTGGTGTGTGACGTGGTGTGTGTCTGTGTGTTTGTGCGCGGTGTATGTGCCGGATGCGTGCGTTTGTGTGGTGTATTTGTGTGTTAGTGTGGTGTGTGACATGGTGTGTGTCTGTGTGTTTGTGCGCGGTGTATATGCCGGATGCGTGCGTTTGTGTGGTGTGTGTGTGTGTGTGGTGTGTGACATGGTGTGTGTCTGTGTGTTTGTGCGCGGTGTATGTGCCGGATGCGTGCGTTTGTGTGGTGTGTGTGTGTGTGTGTGTGTGGTGTGTGACATGGTGTGTGTCTGTGTGTTTGTGCGCAGTGTATGTGCCGGATGCGTGCGTTTGTGTGGTGTATTTGTGTGTTAGTGTGGTGTGTGACATGGTGTGTGTCTGTGTGTTTGTGCGCAGTGTATGTGCCAGATGCGTGCGTTTGTGTGGTGTATGTGTGTGTGCGTGTGGTGTGTGACATGGTGTGTGTCTGTGTGTTTGTGCGCGGTGTATGTGCCGGATGCGTGCGTTTGTGTGGTGTATGTGTGTGCGTGTGTGGTGTGTGACATGGTGTGTGTCTGTGTGTTTGTGCGCAGTGTATGTGCCGGATGCGTGCGTTTGTGTGGTGTATGTGTGTGTGCGTGTGGTGTGTGACATGGTGTGTGTCTGTGTGTTTGTGCGCGGTGTATGTGCCGGATGCGTGTGTTTGTGTGGTGTGTGTGTGTGTGTGGTGTGTGCGGCAGATGTGTCTGCGTCTGTGTGTGTCTGGGTGTGTCTGGTGTGCGTGGCATGTGTACGTGTGTTTGGCCCCACACACAGAACTACGTGCCGCGCCCCCCGCGCTGAGGACAGAAGTGGGGCTCCAGCGCACCCCACACCGGCCCCTCCACGCCGTCACTGTGGGCAGAAGGTGCCCGGCCAAGTGTTCCCTGGGACGCAGACCCCAGACTGAGGGAAGGGGTGGGTCCTGCAGGCAGAGGGTGGGGGAGTCAGACGGGGGGCCTGGAAGAAAACGATCTCTGAAGAGCGACAAGCCCGAGCAGGCCGGCGGGGGACCCCGATCCCGAAGCGCTTCTCCCGGCCTTTCCTGGGCTCGGTACCCCCCGCGCCTTGGTAACCACGTACGGGCCCCCCCTCGTGGGAGCTCCTTAGGAAGCCGGACCCTGAGCAGCAAGCAGAAGGCAGGGGAGGGGTGGCCGCGGGGAGGGAGGCCTGCCCACCGCCCCCTCTGCTGGCACCTGGGCCAGAGCCTCCTTTGGGGGGGAGGGGGCCCCCTACAGAGCCGTGGCGAGCGGAGGAACTGGGTACGAGGTTCTGTCAGACCCAGGTGCTGGCTGGCATCTGGAGGCGGGCAGTGGCCTCCCAGGGGCCGGCGAGCTGGACGGGAGGGCCAGCGGGGCAGGACAAGGTGACCTCCCCCAGCTGGCGCTGGGCTCCTCATGGGCCCGTAACCCCCGCCAGCTTCGCAACCCGAGCGGGGGGGCGGGGGGGGGGGGGCAGCGGCAGAGCTGGGCCATCTGTGGGGGATGGGCCAAACAATTACTTTCCTTATTGAATATCTGATTAATTATTCAGGAGCCAAATCAATTATTCATATCTCATTTAAGCGAGGGGGGAAAAGCCACTGCCCCTTGACAGCAGCTTCTCAGCGCCTCCCAAGGCCCTGGGGACCGAGTCATCCGCGGGAGAGGCTGTCACAGCAGGAATGCGGCTGCGGCCACCGTAGGCCTCCTCGGGCACGCACCGCCACTGGGCACCCACGCACCTGGTCACGCTGTCACCCACGAGGTGCCAGCCAGGTAGAGCAGTACAAACAGCGTGTGGAGACGGCCACGTGCCTGCTTAGACATCCTTCCGACACCGTGGAAAGGGAGAGAAGCATGTGGTCGCTGAGGAAGAAGCCAGTTCCTCAGTCCTTCAGGGCAGGGCCTAAGAAGGAAATGACATTTGGGCTCAGATTTGACAGAGGACAGGGCAGGGAAGGTAGGGAAGGGCATCCCAGGCCGGTGCAAAGGTGCAGAGGTGCGAAGAGCGTGCAGGGCTGGGGACAGTGGGTGACGCAGGTGATAGAGGAGAGGGTGCACGGTGAGCACAGACCGGATGACCCAGAGGCTGGGGTTCGCCCTGAGGGGAGCCGCTGAAAGTGTAGGGTGCCCAGAGGAACGCAGTTCGGAGGGCTTGGAGGCCCACTGGGGGCGAGGGCCCCATTCCAGACACTGGTTCACCGACCCCCCGCCGTTCTGTCCAAGGGTGCCCACAGGCAAGGGTGCATCTAGGGGTCATCTCAGCCGGGGTCAGGGGCCATGAGGCTTTCGTAAGTGGCTGAACCTTTGCCACTTACCCCTGCAAGGTTCCCCGATGGAAGTAGGGAAGGGAGTGGGGAGGGGCTCCAGAGAATCTTAGATTTTCAGTGCAGGGAGTGGGATTTACAGGCACTTTTTGCAGATGGAGAAAGGGAGGCCCAGAGAGGGGAGCTGACTGACCGTCCTTGGTCACCCGGAGCAGAGCCAGGACCAGGCGTCAGGCGTGCAGCAGACTCAGGAGAGGAGGTGTGGGCTGCAAGGGGGCGGGGGTCTGTGGCTGCCTGTCCTACCTCAACCCAGCCCCCCACCCACCCCGAGCCCCGGGAGCTCAGAAGGCTGGGGGCCGGGGACAGGCATAGGAGGCCCCTCCACTCTGTCTTCCACCTTCTTTGTCTATTGATCACTCACGTGGTCTGCGTGCGTGTGTCTTTCTCCCTCTCCCTCTGTCTGTCTGGTTTCACATCCCCCATCTCATTTCCTCTCCCCCCCACCCCCTTCTCTTGCTCTCTCTCTTCCCCTCTTCCTCTCTCCCTATTATTCTGTCCCTCCCTCTGTCTCTACCTACCACCCATATGTGTCTCTCAGTTTTTCCAGTCTTTGTTGCTCTCCCACTCCCGACCCGCTTCTTTCCCAGACTTGTCTTTCTCCCCACCCCCTCCTCTCCCCTCACCTTCTTCTTTCTCTCCATCCCCAGGCCCGTCCATGCCTGGGACCCAGCCCCTTCCTTCCCCCAGCCCCTCAGCCTGACCAGACCCCGGCGCCCCACACCCACTAATCAAATCTGTGACCTGATTCAATTACACCCAGCAAAAACCCAGACGTGTAACCTTGTTAATATCACGTTTATTAGACGGAGGGGAGGAGAAAATTAAGATAGACTTCGTGTTGCTGCTAATTAGAAAAATTGAGACTTTACATCTGCGTAGCACTGAGCAACATGTGGTGGTAACAGATGTGGGCTCATTACACAGCTGCACGGGGCGGGGGGCGTGTGGAAAACGTGCCCAAGCCAGCCTCACTCCTGAGCTGCAGTTCGCTCCATGGAGCGACCCCAGGCAGGATGACACCCTCAGCAGCGAGACAGCCAGGACCTGGAAGAGGAGGCCGTGTAGTCCAGCAACTCAGATCCCCAGCTCCGGAGTCAGATCAGAATTCAGATCCTCACTCTATTATGTGTGAGCTGTGTGACCTCGGGCGAGCCCTTAACTTCTCTGTGCCTTGGTGTAGTAATTTACACAAAGATACCCTGGGCTCCAGCTTCACAGACCTGTGGGAGGATGAGATGAAATAAAGCGAGTCAAGTGCTGAGCGCAGCACCTACACATGCTTGGACCTCCCATGCTGGCCGCAGGCAGGAGACAACTGAGCTCTCACAGCTCCCCAGCGTGTGGCCTGTCCACCCCATCGCTCGAGCCGCCACCACCCTACCCCTGACAAAGGCCAATAGGAGACAGGGCTCAACCCACCAGCCCCTGGGGACTTTGTGGGTCAGAAACGACTGCATTTCAGAGCTCTTTAAGCTTGGGTCCGAGAACTCACTTTTGAAGGAACCATGGAGGAAGGGGAGGGTGCCCGAAATGCCCACTTAGGGGACTAGTGGAGGGAAGGGGCCAGAGATTGTGGGAGGACATAAATCTTCCATCAGGTTTTGCATTAAAAAACCAAACAAACCAAAATAAATAAATAAATAACCAGGACACCCAGTTAGATTTAGATTTCAGATGAATAACAGGTCATTAAGCATAAGTATGTTCCATGCAACATTCGGGAGTATGTTCCATGCAACATTCGGGATATACTTATGCCAAGCAATGATTCATTGTTTATCTGAAATCCACATTTGACTGAGGGTCCTTAATCTTATCTGGCAACCCTAGGTGGAGAGTCAGAACAAGCTGGAGCTGGGAGAGGGTCCTGGGCTCCCCGGATCCCACAAGACACAGGTAACCAGCCACAGAGGGGGTAGAGGGGTGAGGAGAAGCTAGGAAGCTTCCCCTCCCTGTGCCACCCCAGGAGCTGAGCCCAGGCCCACCCCACCCCACCCCCATGCTTCTGTCAGAGCTGAGTGGAAAAGGATTCTGGCCTCTGCTCCATTCAGGTGGATGGGCCCTAGAAGGGGGGGGAGCCCACCTTGCACCCACAGGACAACCCATGGTCAGAGCCATATGACTGGTGAGGCATGAAAGCTCATGAAACTTTGCCCCCTCTGCCTCTCCCTCCTTCCAGGGTACCCCCTGAGGCCCTGGGTCCCTTGGTGGGGCACCCTTATAGGCAGCTAGGAGCACAGGTCCCACAGGAGCCCCTTGGGGGCTCACCATCCCCTATCTGCAGGACTGTACATAAAGGCTCACAAAAGCAAAGGAAAATCCCTTCAGGGCATCATGAAAAGTCCACTGCTAAGGGGACTCAGGGCAAAACAAAGGCTGGGCCACCTTCTCCCCAGAGTGGGCCCTTGAGGCCTCCTGGCTTCTGGTCCACATGCGGGGTCAGAACCAAAGGGAACTGGGGAGGCGGGGAGATGGAGCAGGGCTGACGAATACACCAGGGATTCTGGGTCAGGCCAGGGTGGCAAGGCCCAGGGTGAGCCTCCCCCAGTGTGTCTGTGAGGTGGGAGTGGGGACCAGCCTGGGCTAAGGTCTCCCCAGGGGCACCACCCCACAGCTGGCCTGGCTAGTCCTCACAACTCCAAAATGGAGAGCCTGGGACCTTCCCAGAGGTAAGCCCTGCCCTGGGGCCAGGAGGGGCTGCAGAGGTTTATTTAGTTTGGGTGTTACCCCCAGAGTCTAGCACAGGGGCTCCCGTAGTGAGCATTCCCTGCTTGCTGGGCACTGTTCAAAATGCTTAGCAAATACCCACACATTCCCTTTCCTAACACCTGCTGCTTGCTGGCCACTCCCACACACTGCCCCATAAATCTCCGACCTTCTCTGACACGCACAGTGCCCCAGGGAGCTGACCTCTCCCTGCGGTGCCACCCTCAACCTCCAGCCTTGGGGTGCTTTCTGGCAATGGGAGGCACCTGGAAGAGGTGAGCGGCCCTGCTGGGATGCTAACCACGGCTATAGATCAGGGAGGACAGGGAGGAGGACTTTCAAGACTCTGGCTCTCGTGGGCCTCTGGAAACACCTTTCTCTCCCTTGCCCTTCCAGCCTAGACAGGGAGGAGGGCTCCCCGTTTTCTGCTCTTGCTAGCCCTAGGCCTTACCATCCCCTATGTTTCCTTAATCCTGCCCACACTGTGTAGATTGTCCCTTCCGGACGTCCTTTTGAGAAAGCCTTTGGAGTCCCATCAGTCTGTCCCTCCAGGATCTTGACTGATCTAAGAATCCCATGAAGCATGTCACCATTATCACCCCTATTTTGAAGATGAGAAAACTGAGGCACAAAGAATTTAGTAACTTGCCCAAGGGCACACCAAGAGGTGACTACCCTAGTCACCGCAGGCCCAGTTCCTCCCCACCCACACCTCTTGGGACCCTCCACACGCAGGCTTTGTTCCTGCCTCCCTCCTTGGGTCCCTCTCTCACCCCACAGGGCTGGGCTTTCCAATGCCAGGTTCAGATTTTATCTGATCATTGAATAAATGAGTCCTCAATCCCTGGAACAGGAAGGTGTGGAGGAGGATTCTATTCCCGAAGCCTCATGAAGCAAGGGTAACGCAGGCCCAGGTCCTGCACCTCAGAATCAGGATTATAAGACCTATAACCAAGTCCACATCTATTCAGTAAGACAGTTGTGGGGAAACCCTGTCAGGCACGTGGTAAGCTTCCATCATCATTCTAAAGCAGAGCTTCTCAGCCAGGGCAATTTGCCCTCTAGGAGACACTTGGCAAGGTCTAGAAACATATTCAATTATCAAAACTGGAGGTTTTGATAATCGAATAACTGGGGGGCCTCTACCCCTATCTAGCAAGTAGAGGCCAGTGATGCTGCTAAACATCCTGCAATGCACAGGATGGCCTGTAACAAAGAACCATCCAGTCCAAAATGGCAATAGTTCCAAGGATGACAAACTTAGGTTTCCCCACCCAGAGGACCACAGAATCTCAAGACTCTCAGAGGACATTGGTCCTACTGTAGATAAAGATACTGAGGACCCAAGAAGACCTCAAGTCACTGCCCAGTTAGACATAGCCAGTAGCCAAGTCCGGGTCAATGTTTGACTTCTAAAGTCTGGCACAGCACCTTGCACAGCACAAGGCAGATGCTTGCTGACTTGACCCAGCCTCTCACTGCTCCAAGTGGGTTCTCAGCTTGTCCTCAGTTGCCTTTCCCTGCCAGCATGAGCTGAGATCTGGGACAGCGGGTCCTAGGGACTTCCTTCCCCTGGAAGATGAGTCCAGAGAGCTTTCCTTTGGAGTTTTCCCCTGCCCACAAAGGCTCTTGTCAAGGATACCCGCTTGTGTGCACACACACACACTTTCAGACATATATGCACACAATCTATAGCTGAGCTGTGACAACGGGGCTGGCAGCCACCAGCTCATCCATATCCCCATGTTGGCCTCAAAGGGATCCCCCTGGAGAGCCCCGCCCTTAGTCTGGCAGTATTTCCAGTGGTCTTCAGAACTGTGCAGAGAGCCTCATCAAGGGCAAACTTTGATCCTTTGAGGGTAGAAGTGATTTTAGAAACAGCTCCCGGCCATGAGTATTCAGGTGTGCTCAATGGGAGAACATACTCGATCAGGCCATCCCAGAAGAGCTCTCAGAGGGAGCTGTGTATGGTGTTGAAGGTTTTGTGAAGTGGAGCTGCAGGTTACTGATGGAGAGCCAGAGCCATCCCCCGCTGGGACCATGGGTACGCAATCCCATGCTGGGGACAGGAGAACCAGGAATGGAAGGAGGATTGGGTTGGACGGTCATTACCTGGATGGCCAGACGCAGAATAAGCCAGAGGCCAGGCCCAAAACCACACACCCAAGAAGTCAGATCCATGGCTCTCATCTTCCACCCTTTGATCTCCTGCCAATGGCTCTCATTGGCAAAACCCAATGGGAAGCTTCCAAGCAAGTCCAGTGGTCAGCCTTTTGGGGCCCAGAAAAGGGCAGCAAACTGGAGGTGGTGGAGGGCGAATGGAGAATCACTGGCAGACCTGTCCTCTTTGACCAAGGGATGGGCACTAACCCTAAACTTGCCTTAATCAGCCCTTGTTCTCCCTGGACTCTAAATCCCAACCACTCATTCCCATAACCGTTCCTGTGCCACACTCGCACCCAGACCACACAGAGGCGCCCCAGTGAAGGGACATCCGCCAAAAAGCCCTCGTCCTGTCCCACCCATCTCCACCTTCGGGACGAGTAAGGCAGAGCTCACCCGTGAGCAAAGGATGTCTCCAAGCCACTCCTGCTGATGGCTTTATAACGGGGTCACCTGGACACCTTAAATTGCACTAATGAACCACAAGAACCCCGCATGGGGTGCTGGCAGGAGGCCACACCATTGCAATGGCCAGAGGGGAGGCCTTTTTATTTCTTTTCCCCAGAAAGACTCAATAAATGCTTTTAGCATCTCTTTTAAATTAAAAAAAAAGGACTGAAATGTACGAAGCATATTAGCATTGCTCCCATTTTCAATTAGCCCAGATGATCATGTTAAAAGCTATTAATAAAGAACTGCGAGTGGAGGCCACTGGTGGAGGGACTCAGCAGGGAGCACTTGTCGGCCCACAGTGGAGTCTTATGCAGCTGCTGAAGACCCCTCCTTGCCTCGCCCCCAAAGCCACAGGGACCCGCCATGTTCCCGCCATGCGGGCAAGGGCAGGACGGTGGACTGGGAGCATCTAAGATCTGAGAGGAAAGGCAAGGCTCCTCACACCCTCCACGCCTGCTCACACCTGGGAAGAAATGAGAGCCTGGCTTGGAGTTAAACAAGTAAATGTCTGGTTCTATCAGGTCTTATCAGGAGAAATGGCCACATGGGCCAAGCTCAGGTCGTCCTACGGTCAGCCTTTTGGGGCCCAGAAAAGGGCAGCGGTCAGCCTTTTGGGGCCCAGAAAAGGGCAGCAAACTGGAGTCAGGCCAGGGACGCCCCAGGTTAGACATGGTTGTTTCCAACTCAACAGCCAGTTCAAAGTCTCCCATGCCGGCTGCAGGCCATTAGGGGCGGCTGCCTTGGTGTTCTGTGCTGAGAAGGATCCTTTTATCCCACCCTGGGAAAAGTGGCTTAGTTGATGAGTGATATCTGCCCAGAAAATGGCAAGGAGGGTGGTGGCAGGCTTGCCGTGCACCCACCACTCCCATTGGGAGAGTGGCCACCCCTTTGATCCATCTGCCGGCTAGAGGCGCCTTCCATTCCAACCCTGTTCAAGGGAGCCAAACCCTTCCTCCCCGGCTCCTCTCACCCTGGGTCTTGCTTCTGGGTGGACAGAGCCCACGGGGACAGGGACCTGGACTCAGCATTCCTGCCCAGTGCCCAGCTAAGCACGAGATTCGGTTTTGTTGTTTCCAGCCATACCAGAACAAAGAGGGAGGAGGAGGGGGATGGGATCATTTTTTCCCCCTGTCTCAGAGACTTTCAGTCCAGAATTGGGACTCACCCTTCTGGTCCCCACTGGTGTCACAGTCCCAGCTCATTTCCCCGGGACTCGTGCAAGGCTTCCCTAGATTTCCCTGCCTCCAGCCTAACCCCATTGAGGGCTACCTCTCGCTATCTCAGAATGATCTCCACCAAGCACAGTTCTGACCATGTTTCCCTCCTGCTGACGACGCATCCGTGACTCCCACTGCCTCCACGTAAAGCACCCCTCCCAGGCTCACCCCTGCTCACCAGGCTGTCCAGCCATTCTGAACTCCCTGCCATTCTCTGACATTATCGTGCATGCTGACACCTCCAAACTGTGTACTGGGAACTCTCCTTTTGCCTCCACCCTGCCAGATAACTCCTGCTTAAGCATGGAGGTCCAACCCAGAGGTTACCTGCTCCCCAGTGCCCCCTGGAATCTTCTAAGGCAGTATAAACCTCTCATACCTGGATTGTCACGGTCTGTTTGCAGTCTCTCTCCCCTGCATGACCGTGGCCAATGACACAAACCACCATTCAATGCAGAAAGGCCCGTAAATGCCCAGCTGGACCCCAGAGGCAGGGCCCGCGCTGAGCCTCACCCCTACCATCTCATGGTCTGTCTTCCACATCCCAGACTTGCACAGCCAGCCGAGCTGGGCCCCCAATAAGAAAGGGATGCCAAAGGAACCCAAAAGGTCCAAGGGGAGGTTTCAGGGATCTTCCAAACCAGGACCATGTGGCCATGTCACATGCTATCCTTTGGCTACCCCACTAAGGAGGAGAAAGTCGCCCCTGCATTCTGCACTCCGGCCCCACATCCTGGCATCCCTCTGTCCACCCCTCACTCCACTCGTTAGACTGGATTCCAGAGCCAAAGGAAGGGCTGGCTGTGGACCAAGTCCTGGAGACTAAGATGGAAGTGGACAGCCAAGCAGTGTGGCCCCCAGAGGGACCCAGCTCCAGACAGACTAAAGCACCATCCCTGGTCGCTAATCAACTCCCACCCTCCCACCTCATGATTGATGGTGGGCAGACGCATCGTGCCCGCACATCTCCTCCTGCGGAGGATTTTTTTTTTTTTTTTTTTGTTAGGTTTTGCTAAAGCAACCTGCAAATTAATTTAATATCCTCCTTTGGTTGGGAGCTATGAAACGGGGCCCGAGGTTGATGATGCATGAACCATCGGTGGCAAGTATTTAATCTCTGGACAATGGATAGAGATGTTAGTGCATGCCACACTAAATTCTATTTACGCTGCCTATTAAGGGCAGTCAAGCTGAAGGGAATCGGTGCACATTACAGGCCCTAATGGGAGAGGAAGCTCCACAACAGTACATTAAAGGCGGAAAATGAATTAGGAGGGGACCGCGGAGGAGAAAACAGGCAGGCCAAGGGGCTATCTGGAGATAACTCTTCCTGACAGCCCAGCGCACACGCCCAGCCCCGTGGGTCAGTTATGCCAAGGAGAGAAGCCCTAACAGTGCCCCCCAAAGACCTTACCTGTGGGTACCACTCCGCCCAGGGCCCAGGGACATGGGAGTTATGGTCCTGCAGGTGAAGAAAGAAACATTGGATCTATCTCAGCCCACCAACACAGCTTCCCTGCCCATCCCAGGTGGGTCCCTCTGAAGGCCTAATGTATTCCCCAGCCCTGCGGGCTAACTGCTCCTTGCAGTCCTTCCATGGGCAGGAGGAAGGAGGAGCAGGTCTGTGGGCTTCTGCAACTGCTGCGGCCACTGCTGTGACATTATCGGGCAGACTTTGAGGACCGCGGATGACGTACGGGAGAACAGAGCTACAGATACTTTGCGTGAGTCATGTGATCTTTGCAAGCCCCAATTTCTCCATCGTCAAGTCATGATATCACTCGCCTTCTCAACTAAAGTGAGGGTTTGAGTCTTCCTGGGCTCACGCGGTACCTCAATCCTCCCCTTGTCTGCCTGTCTGTCTGTCTGTCTCCCCTCCGTTGTCTTAGTATTTAGCTGTGAATGGAGAGGGGCCTCAGCCAGTGCTTGCTCACTAAAAGAATTTGCCCAAGGTCACCCAGCAGGTGAGCGCCTCAGCCAGGATCAGCACCAGATCTGTCTGACTCCCATCACACCTCCCTTCCCAACACCCCTCCTGTCAGGGGGTGACTCCTGGGCTACTTGGGAAAATCTGAGCAGACATTCTCCCCTCAAAGCCAGACTGCAGAGTCTGGGGTCTGCAGGGGGTCCCGGCCTCCTGCTTCCTGCAAGGTGAGTGTGGAGAGCAATGTAGCACGCTCAAATGCGGAGCCTCTCAGAGAGATGATGCCTGCAAGGGGATAGTATTTCTGGGCTATCAAGCTAGGGAGAGAGGAAGGAGGTAGCATGGGCTTCTTCAAACAGGATGAAATGTTAGGACAGTATCATCACGGGGAGATGCTCACAGTCAGCCCAGCTCTGCACCCAGAGCACCCACAAGATCACCGGAAGGACCTGGGGTCCTGGGGAGAGGGACAATGACAGCCTCCGGGAACTGCCCAAACTCCCAGAAATGGTTGGAAAAGCATCGCCTTCAGGACAAGCCCCTAACTCCCTAACACCTCCACAATCCTTAAGGTCAGGCCTACCACATCTCTCCCCTACCCCTTGCCCTCTGTGTTCCAAACTACCCGGAGTTTCCGGCTTCCAGAATGCACTCTGACACCTCACACCATGCCTCTTCACTTGTTCCCTTTATTTGAAATACCCTTCCCTGAACCTCCTGGACTATTCCCACTTGTCCTTGAAGACCCAACCATCTCCTCCAAGTCTTCCATGAACCCCAGAGGCCGAGTCAGGTGCCCATGAACATGGGATGCTACTATCTCTGAGACCCTGATTTCTGCAACAGTACCCTGTGCCACCTGCTCATAGCTCTTACTCTACTAGGTGATTATAATCAAGGCACATACCTCTGATTCGTTCAGTGTTTCCAGTTCCTCACACAAGACAGGCACTTGGTAGGACACCACAGCTTACTTGTTGAGCTGAACTGAATTGAGACACTGGTTCTGGTCAGCCATTCTGTACAAAAGTACTATAGCCCTTGCCATGAAGATTACATTCATCCAACACCATCATCAGGTATAGAAGCGTTGAGTTATATAAGCTTACATACCACTGAAAATAACTAGCTATATTTGTCATAAACTAAAAAAAATTACATATTAACCATTGGAGTGAGGAGCCAAGGCAGTACTCAGGGGGACATTTGTGATCTTGATTGCACCTATGAGAGACCAAGAACTAGAAATAAATTATCTTGAAGGCTTTCTGGGTACATTTACGACAGATTAAAAACACACATGCAGCTTCCGAAACCTTATTGGTATTGCCTTTCTTCTCTCCATCCTTGTGGGTTCTGCCTTTTAAGGATATCCCTTTGTATTGTTTCCCTGGGGGGTGGGGCCAGAATGAGCACACCTGCTATAACTATGTGGCAGTCTTGGGGATGTGCCTTGCTCCAGCTTCGCAGTAACTGATCAACAGCCCCAGCTGCTATGCTCTGAATCTATCACCACACTCAGTCCCAGCCCCTGGAAGAGCACAGCAGAGATACTAAGTCAGGGGTACTCCTAGAAGACATGAGACTCCTCTGACAGTTGATTTTGCCTCAGGAACTCCCCCATCGGCTTTGCTGAAACTTTCTTGGAACTGCACATCATTCTATTGCTTTTTTTCTACCCAACCTTCCTTCCCTCCCTCTCTCCTCCCAAGTGATTAAACATGCATCATGACTTGACAGCTCTCCCAGTCCTCCTCCAGTTTCCTCCCCATTCTTCCCTCATGGGGGTCTTCCCTGAGAAATCTCTTACATCTTTAATCTCATCTTGGTGTCCACTTCTTGAAGGACCCAAACTGACACACCCAAGAAAACTGGATGCTAAGCCAACAGTGGGCAAAGCTGAGAACCAACCTGATGTTCCTTGGAATTTCTGAAAGACTTAAGGACTGAAGGCACCAAGTACCACTGTACGTGGGGAGTGAAAAACAGATCTAAAAGAAGAAGAATCTGTAAAAAGCTTAGAAAATACCTGGCCAGGAATGCAAAATGGTGCGGTCACAATGGGAAATGGTACGGACGTGCCTCAAAGAATTAAACATAGAGTTATGATATGATCCAGCAATCCCACTTCTGGGTATTCATCCAAATGAATTGAAATCAGGGTCTCAAAGAGACAGTAGCATCCCATGTTCACTGCAACAATGTTCACAGTAGCCAAGATATGGAAACAATGTAAATGTCCATCAACAGATGAATTGATAAAGAAGATGTGGTATAAATATATAATGAAATATTATTCAGCCTTAAAAAGAGAAGGAAATCCTGCAATATGTGACAGCAAGGATGAACCTTAAGAACATTATGCTAAGTGAAATACGCCAGTCGCTGAAGGACAAATTCTGTATGATTCCATGTATATGAGGTATCTAAAATAGTCAAATTCAATGAAGCAAAGAATAGAACTGTTACCAGGGACTGGAGGTGGGAGGGAAATGGGGAGCTGCTAAACAATGGGTGTAAAATTTCATTTATACAAATGAATAACTTTTAGAGATCCGATGTACAACATTGTGCCTAGAGTCAGGTTGGGTCCAGTCCACTGTATCTCTCCCCTATTCCTTGCACTCTTTGTTCCAATAACACTGAACTACCCAGAGCTGAAAGCCAGAAGTGAGAGGAATAGGGGAGGGCTGTGATGGACCTGACCTGACCATAGGCAAATGTTGAGATAACATACTATATTGTACACTTAAAAATCTGTTAAGAGAGCAGGTCTCATGTTGAGTTTTCTTACCACAATAAAATTTTAAAAGTACCTGGAACACAGTAGTCATTGTATACATGTTTGTTGAATGAGAGTATTTTTAAGAAGCAGTCAGAGCCCTAGATCTTCTCCTTACTCTTTCACAAAGAAGCCATTGTTTCTACCCTATCTCAGCAGATGAGTGGGGAATTTTTCTCCAGAGATTATAAAACAAAAGATCTCCAGAACCCTTGAGAGCAGGGTTCCTGACCAAAAATAGCAGAATCAAGTGAACTTACACACATTGGATGTTGAGATTTCCCCATGCTCTTCTCCCACTTGGCTCTCAGAACATTGACCGCCAAAGCTTTGCCTCCAAGTAGGAAGGAGACTAAAAGAACCTTCTCTAGGAATCTAGCCATCCCAAAAAGAGATTGCTTAAAATAATGACTTCTGAGATTGCTTTACCAAATAAGCCACAGGCCATCCAATGGGGAAGCTTGGAGTCACCAAGTCCCACTCACACTCCCAAAGTGTCCAATAAGCTGGTTAGTGCCCCCTTCTTCAATGAGAATAGACAACCAATGGTCAACAGACATCTGAGAAAGTCCCCTGACACAGAAGATAGAGACCAAAGCAAATAAATGCGGTCAAGAAGCAAGTAGAAGAAAGCAGGAATTATGCTATCCAAATATGTGTGTGTGTGTGTGTGTGTGTGTGTGTGTGTGTGTGTGTATGTTATTTATATAAAGTGTCCAGAGTAGACAAATAAGAGAGACAAAAAGTGGATTAGTGATTGCCTAGGTCTGGGTATGGATGAGAGGTTTGAGGAGTGGTAAGTAAAGGATATAGAGTTCCTTTCCAGGGCTGATGAAAATGTTCTCAAACTGATTGATTGTGGTGATGATTGGACAACTCTGTGAATATACTAAAAACCATTGAATTGTACATTTTAAATGGGTGAATTGTTTGGTATGTGAATTATATCTCAATACAGCTGTTACAAAAAATATATATACATATAATATTATATATCATATTATAATACATATTATACATTATATACATAGTATCTTCAGAGAAATTAGAAAAGAGATTGCATCAAACAAAAGTAGAAAAATATAAAAAGGAATATTCCAAACAGATAAAAAGGGGGCCTTAGAAATTTAAAATGCAGCAGAGTTTAAATAAAAACATTCAGAAAACTAAGAATATAAAGGGAGGTGTTCCCCAGAAAATACAGCAAAAACACAAAGTGGAAAATAGGACAGAAAAGAAGAGAAAATTAAAGAATCCAAATTATGAGAATTCCAGAAAGAGAGATGGAGACAATAAAGGAAGAAAGTTACTGAAATTATTTATGTGAATTTCCGAGAACTGAAAAATATGAATTTCCCTTGAAAGGGTTTATAGAGAGGATGAAAATAGCCTTATACCAGGCACGTTATAGTGAAATGTTAGGAAAATGTCAAGACTTTGGATACAAAGAGAAGATCCTCTAAGCTTCCAGAGAGAAAAAACAAAACAGATCGAATAAAGGATCAGAAATCAGAAATGCTTCAGATGTCTCAACAACTAGAAGACAATGGAATAGTGTGTGTTAGTTATCTATTGTGCATAGCAAATCATCCCAAAATTTAGCAGCTTAAAGCAACAATAAACATTTATATCACATGGTTTCTGTAAATCAAGACTTTAGGAGTGGACTAGCTAGGTGGTTCTGGCTCAGGGTCTTTCATGAGGTTAAGTCAAAATGTTGGCCAGAATTGTAGTCATCTGAAGGCTTGACTGGGACTGGGGGACCCACCTCCCAGATGCCTCACTCATATGGCTGGCAAGTTGGATTGGCTGCTGGTGGGAGGTCTCAGTTTCTCATCATGTGAACCTCTCCAAAAGGCTGCTTGAGTGTCCTCATTACACGGCAGCTCACTTCCCCCAGAAAGAGAAATCCTAAGAAAGCAAGGCAGAAGCCACATGTCTTTATGGCCATCATTACTGGTTACACAGATCATTTCTATTAAATGTAGGAGGGGACTATACATGAATACAAAGAGATGAGAATTATCGTGGGCTATTTTGGAACCTGATGGCCAAAGACTGGTTCAAAATTATGAAGGAAAAGATTCTAAACAAACAAACAAACAAAGTGTACTCCCAGCCAAATATTCAAGTGTAAGGATAAAATTAGGACACTTTCAGACATGAGAAGTCTTTAGTTGTTTACTCCTCATATATCTCTTTAAGACACTACTAAAGAAAGTACTCCACCAAAATGGGTATGTAAGCCAAGAAAGAGGAAGATAAGATTCAGAAAACAGGAAATCCAACCCAGGAGTTCGAGACAATACTTCCTCATTTCCCCCTCCATCAACCAGGCTTTGGGGCAAGACACACTGGGATTCACAGCATGGCTTGACCACTAACTGCGTGTGTATTTGTGTGTTCTTGGGTTCAGGCACCCCTGTATATATAGAGAGAGAGACAGAGAAAGAGACAGAGACACAGAGAGAGAGACAGAGAGATTGAGAATACAAGTTTCTATGTGAAAAGGATCAAATGAGATAACATATATGAAAGCATCTAGGATACAAGATGTTCTCCATAAATACCAGTTTCCTTTCTTTTTCCTTATACAGTTGGGAGAAATGAAGAAGGAGAAGAAGAGAAGGAAGGAGGGAAGGGGAAGAGGAAAATAGTGATGAATGTGTTGGTGGTGGGGATATTGGCAATAATGATGACAAGCTAAGATTTTTACCACATCACCTCATGTAATCCTACAGAAACCCTGTAAGACAGGTGCTGTTATTATACCCATTTTGCAGATGAGGAAACAGAGACATAAGGAGGTTCAGTGAGCCATCCAATGACATAAAAGTCATCACAGAACCAAGATTGAACTCAACAAACTTCAGCCCCAAGAATATGACCACTTTTTAATATTTCCAGAGTCTCTGGAGCCCTTCCTTGTAGCCTCCTTGGAAACAACCATGCCCCACCTTTGCACACCACTGCCCTCTGTCCCTCATAGCAGGCACTATGCTGGGTGCTGGGAGTACTGAGTACTGTCCCAGAGATTCATGGCCCCTGTGCCCTCAAGGAGAAGTCTGACAATAAATGTCATTACACACAGTGTAAGCGTGCAAATGCAGTCACGTCTCCATGCTGTCAGCCACCTGAGGGGGCCTAATGTGGCTGCAGTGGCCAGAGAGGCTGCCCCAAAATGATGAAGGGGCTTCTGAGGCCACAGGATGAGCCGTGGCCCAAGCAGAGGTGGAGAGAGGTGATGGGGAGCATGGAAAGTGTTCCAGGTAGAAGGACATCTTGTTAAAGGCCTTGCATTTTTTCTTATTAAAGAAATCTGAGGGCGCCTGGGTGGCTCAGTTGGTTAAGCGACTGCCTTCGGCTCAGGTCATGATCCTGGAGTCCCTGGATCGAGTCCCGCATCGGGCTCCCTGCTCAGCAAGGAGCCTGCTTCTCCCTCTGACCCTCCCCCCTCTCATGTGCTCTCTCTCTCTCATTCTCTCTGTCTCAAATAAGTAAATAAAATCTTTAAAAAATAAATAAATAAATAAAATAAATTTAAAAAAAAAAAAAAAGAAAAAGAAATCTGATTGGGTCCAAAAAATAAAATGAAGAAGAAAGAAATTGGTCCCCAGAAGTGCAATTGAGAGGTAAGAAGCGGGGCCACGGGGCTAAGTGGGTCTCATAGACCTTGGAAAGGACTTCTGCCTTTATCGAAAGGAAGTGGAAAGCCACAGGAGAATTTTAAGCAGGGGAATGACACAGTCAGGTGTACATTTCAGGAAGATCATGCAGGCCACCACAAGGAGGAAGGACTGTAGGGCCAAGAGTGGCAGCAAGGAGACCCACAAGATGGTTGTCAGGGTCTGCCAGGACAGAGACGGTGTGGGCTGGAGCAGGGCTGCTGGAGGGCCTGGAGAGACGTGGGTGAAGGCAACACATAGAATGCTCTGGAGACATGCCTCAGAGATGGAAGAGATGAGAGAAATGAGGTCTTGGAGGAGGCCAAGTAGAGGAAATGAAAGACAAGGATGGGCCTTTGTGGAGTGCTTGCCCTGAAATCCCCTTCGAGTGACTTATGGGTGTTATCTTTTTGCCAAACTGAGGCATCCCCATGGGCAAGGCCCAGCCTAGAGAAATAGTGAGGGGCAATGGGAGGGGAGAGGAAAGAACGCCCCCATGGTGAGGTTCGTGCCCTTGAACACCCTCGCTGCCCTCCCAGCCTTCCCACCGCCCAGGACCTATTCCTTCAAGGACAGCCTTGTCCACACCGCCGGCAGCTCCCACCCACCAGCTGCAGCCCTACTGCTGAAATTAAGCTGTAGTGTTTATGGGACTCAATTAACAAAATCACTCATCATCCCAAGAACTCATTGAATATCTGGACATGACAACATTTGAAATATATTAGCCCAGTGCCCAGTGAGGTCATCCTCATTCCAGTCTGGGGTCCTCACTTGCCCCACACCCTCCCGGCCCACCTCTGGGGCCTCCCCTCCACCCCCAGTCCCCAGGAGTCCTTGTAATTAATAGCTAATTAACAAACAAAACAAACCTATCAGGTGGAACAGCAGAAAGACATTCTCGGCCCACAAAAGCAAGTAATTATTCGGTATGGGCACGTCTGGAAAAAAAAAATCACTTACAAGATAAATCAGTGGCTCTCCCCCATCTTGAGGGTCTATTAGGGTGGAGGAAGCCTCCTCAAGATCAGAAAACTGATTTAAAGGAAAAATTAAGCCTGGCCCATTTTCTCTACAACTAATCACAAACCAAAATGTCCCAAAGTCTTTGTTTTTCCAAGCTTCTTCTAGTCGCACTGAGGACAAAGTTAAAGTGTTCGTTTCAAAAATATTTATTGTGCACCTGCCATGAATCAAGAGATAGCGAATGGAGCAAGACAGGCATGACTCCTGCTCTCACAACATCTTTATATTCTAGAGATTTGGAGACAGACAATAAACAAGAAAACAAGCAAGATCTTTCAGTTAGTGGTAAGGGCTATGAAGGCAATTAATCAGCTATGTGATGAGAAGCATCAGGCTAAGGATTGCTTTATAGGTAGCATGATCAGAGAAGTTTCTCTAAAGAGATTATACTTGAACAGAGCCAGTCATGCTAAGAGCAGAGGAAGAAAATGTGTGGCAGGGGCTAGAATGGCTAGTGCAAAGGCCCTGGGAAAGACATTGGCAATTCCAGGAACAGAGGGAAGAGGGGTGTGACTGGTACATAGAGAGAGAAGAAGAAAATGGAAAGTAGGTAGTAAGTTTGGAGGGTAAGCAGACAGGATCTTTACGAGCTACCATAAAGAGGATGTTTTTATTCTAAATGAACTGGGAAACTATTAGAGGGGCTTAATCAAGGAGCAACAAGATTGAACTATAAGTGGAGGGTACACAAACTCAGGGCCTTTCACGTCTCTCACATCCCATGTTAACTCCTGTCCTTACCCCCAAAGTCCTAGCAAGCCCCAGACATTGGCCTTTGTGAACTATGACAGTGCATTCATTTCCAAAAGAAATCACTGTCACCTTCTACCTCAAAGTTACTTATTCCACAGATGGAGAAACCAAGACATGGCCTCTTGGTGAGTGACTTCCTGATAGAAACCAGGGCTTTCCATTCATAGCTTCGTGGAAACCTCACAGCAGCTCAGTGAGGCAGGTAGTATTAGCCCAATTTAGCACATGAGGAAATGGAGACACAGAGAAGCTAAGTTGCCTAAGAAGTTAGAGCATACTGGGAGCTAGGCTTCAAAAATAGGCAGGCTGAGTCCACAGTCCAGTTCTGACACCACGCCGTTTCGCCTTCGTGGTGTAAATCATTTCCCTGAGATTTTGCAGCAGATGCATGACTGGGACTGAAGTCTCTTCATGGCCACCTGCATACACATGTCCGAGAAGAGGTTCCATGTGTCAGGAATTCACCCCTGAAAGCCATAGTGTGGCTGTGGGGTTAAATAAGCAACAGATACAAAGTACCCACCACAGTGCACAGCACAATGCCTAGCGTTTAGCAGAAACTCAATAGATTTTTTTTTCCAGAAAAGAAAAACATGTCTACTTATGTTAAAGTGAAGCCCCATTTTCTCTGAAGTGAGAACCAGCAGAACATACCCGCTCCAAAAACTGGATCTTACTTTTAATAAATTTTTTAAGGAATCGTTTGACTTGTTTTTAAACAGATATGCTTAATTTCATCTAAATATGGGTCAGATGGAAACTGATATTTTTTAAAGCTTTTAAACAGGGCTCTGGCAGTATCTTAAAAATCCAGCGGGCCAAGCACAGTGGTGGGCCAAGTTACTGCCCTCTGGTGCCAGCCCTTTGGTGCCCAGAGCAGGGGCCTGAACAGGTGGACTTCCAATCCCATGTGAGAGGCACTGCTGGTCCATACATAGACCTTGGGAGGCAGAGAACAGCCCCTGGGGAGCAGAGGGAGTGTCCTACCTACTCTGCTGGAAGTGTCCTGCCAAAGATCCTGGTGGCTTGGTGAGATTCATGCCACCAAATTGTCCTCTGGCCAAGGGCAGAGAGAAGGAGGGAAGCCAGGCCTCCAGGGTTCATGCCTGAAAGCAGGACAAAGGCCAGACATGAGATTGCCTTGCATGTCTGGCCCACTGACTTGCAGAAAAGCAGAGAATCTTCCCTGCCAACCTGGCAAGTTGAAGAGGTCTGTTTCCTCCCATTCGAAGTCTCTCGCTCATATGATGAGATCTCAATTAAACTGGCACCTCCCCCACCCTTCCTCCCCCTTCTCTTCACCACCATCTCTGGGCACCACTCCCTTCCAGACCTTGCCATCCTGCCCCTGCTTCAATGTCTCCTAGAAAGGTCCTTCAGGGGCTGAACCAGCGGTACCTGGGTCAGTGGTGGGAGGCACAAGAGGCCACCAGCCCAAGTCCCCTACCTCGAGGACACTCAGGGACCGTCCCCATATGCAAAGCAGCAGGCGCCTGAATTCATAATTGGATGTTCCAAAATGTAATTATGAAAGATGAAATGCTCCTCTCAATGAGAAGGCTGTAAATAGAATAATTAATTTTGTGTTTGCTTGAACAATTCTGTATTATGGACCTTACAGTGGAACTGAAATTAATTAAGTGCACCAGGATTTATGGAGGAGGTGAAGAGAGAGGGAAAAAAAGAATTAATCCGAAGTAAAGATAGATGAGTTTGGGAGTGTAATGATGTGTTAGCCGGGGCTATTCTTTAACAAATTTACCAGGCACGTTCTGGGTACAAAAGACGTGCATTGACAGAATTATCTCAACTAATACAGCTGCTGGTGGAAAAGCCAGTGAGCAGGAGGCGGACAGATCCAGCCACTAGGGTCCCCCATGGGGGAATTAGACACAGGGGCTATTTCTGAGCTGGCCAGGAGGGGGCACTACCAGAGGGGAGTGGGGGCGGGCGAAGCAAAAGCCACTGCCTCACAGCCATGCAGGGGACACTGGAAAGGTCCTCGGGGTCACAGAGAGGAAAATCAGGAGGGCCAGAAGTCAGGGAGGAGCCAACCACAGGAGAAAGTCCTCAGCATCTCTGGGGCCCCCAGGAATGTTCATTCCGGCTCACGCTGGGTTGGCTGGGTGTCTATAAGTTATCTGGCATATTGCCTAAGATAATTTGCTGCATATGGGTCTCTTCCACCTGAGCACAGTCCCCTGATGACTGTGACTCAGGGCCCACCTTCATCACGAACCAATGAAGAAGGAACCTGCCCAGAGAGCTTAGTGATGAGGCTGAATCCCACTTTGACAGAGGCCAGGCCATTTAGAAAAGGAAAGCAATGGTTTGACTGTTGCTTAATATATGGATTGGTCTTCCAAATGCCACCTATGTGTCAGGCCGCAAGTTATGGGCAGTTTTTTCATTATTCTTTGGACCCATAGTTTGCTCAGGAGCTAGGGAGGGAAGAAGGGGGTCACCCCGCTCCTGGTTCGGGCCCTGTGGCAGATGGTATTTTCCAAAAATAGCCCCAGCAATATTTCCAATCCCACATGCTCTTCTCCTCCCCTTAAACCTGACAGGAGGGATGTTGCATGACTTCCTGAGCTAGGCCGTAAAAGGCAACGTAGTCTCTGCCTGCCTTGCTCCCTACAGGTGCCTGCCATTTGAACCCAACGTCCATGCTGTGAGGAACCCCAAACTAGTTCACATAGGGAGACTGCCCAGGGAGGACCCAAGGTCCCCAGCCTAAAGCCGGCACCAACTGCCAGACACGTGAGAGAGAGAATGATCCCTGCCCCAGCCTTCAAGGCTTCCAACAGATACAGATACGGAGCGGAGGCAGCCCATCCCCACTGCGCCCCGTGTGAATTCCTGACCCACAAAAACTGAGTGATAATAAACGATTACAGTGTTTTAAGCCACCAAGCTTTGGGATGATTTGTTACGCAGCAGTAGCAGGTAACTGGACCAGGCCCCGACTGAGCCAGAGGGCCTCCCTCTTTCATCTGCTCTTCCTATCCGGATCCCACATCTGATTTCTCTTTTTTAGCTAGGGAAGAATCTGTGGCTGCAAAGGTTTGAAAACACACTGGTCTGATAGGGGGGAAAAAAATACACTGGTTTGGAGTCACGCAGACCAGGGTGGGATCCCAGCCCTGAGCTTCCTGGCTGTGTGGCCCCGCACTGCTCACATCACCTCTCGGAGCTTTCTTCTCAGCAGGGATCAAACAGCGGGGGAATAACACTGGTTCACAGAGTTTGGGGGCAGGGGGGGATTTTAGCACTATGGAAGGACCTCATCCTGGAGCCAGCAAAGTGTTGCAGTTCAGAGCAAAGCTCCCAAGTCAGGAGGACCTGGGTTCAAATTCCAGCTCTGGGCTTTCTGGCTGTGTAAGCACACACAACTCATTTCTCTCTGTTCCCATCTGCATACTGTGGGTCATAATTGTAACTGGTCCCTGGTACAATGCAAGTCAAGCACACATAGTAAGTGTTCGGCAAACAAGAGCCTGTCATTGGATTGAAGCTCATCAACCCAAGTTCCCTCACCTTTCCTGCACAAGTCCAAACTTGTTCAACTCCCACAGACATCAAAGCACCACCAGTGTCCCTCAAGTGCTTTCCACTGAACAGCCAGACCTGTGTACCTGTTGGCGCTCCCAAGAAGCCCGCACATCCCTGACCCCGTGTTGGGGGCAGATGTGTGGGCCAGAGCGATGTGAGCAGCTCTGGCGAGCACACACCTGTTCCCACCCTAGCATTTGTCCTCTGCAAGCAGTAAGATGGCAAACTGGAACCTCAGTGTGACCGCCGCAAGTGTGTCTCGGTGCCGTTTGTCAGCCCCCAGCCTCATGGCCCATGAGCTGGCTGATCTTGTAGAGGCCCGAGCTGGCCAGGGGGAGGGAGGACTGGGACTGGGCTCGCATCTGGGCTGCAGCGAGGTCCCAAACCGTCAGGCAGGTTCTCCCTGTCCCAGCAGCCTGGTGCCAGGTGAGCATCCCTGTTGCAGACTCCCACCCCCCAGGGTGGTATTAAGCAGACACTGAGATACCTGGCGTGGAGAAGGGTGATGGATGGCTTTATTAACCCACTGAGGTGAAGCTGCTGACAGTGAAGGACTCCCCTGTCAGGGGAAGCGTCCCTCGCCCGCAGGCCCCCTCAGCGGCCTGCCTGACAGCCTGAGCCCCTGACGGATGGCAGCTCCTTAGAGAACTGGAGCACAGCATCAGGATGGACCAGCATCCCTCCAAATGCCAGACCTCCTTTCAGGCCCACCCCCATAAGGCTGAGTACCACCAAGTCCCCTGACCCTGAAGACCACGACCTGCCCTTGTCACCCATGCCTACTGTCTTCATTACATAACTCAGAAGGCGGCAGCCACCTTGCTTTCCATGTAAAACACATCCCCGCAGGTGTGTGATCAGCAGCGCTGCTGGGATTTCTGGATGGCATCCGCCAGCCTAACTCCGTGCTAAGCATCCCATTGACCTCTCCCCACAACATTCCAATGAAGTGGGATTTGAACCCAGGTCCACTGACCTCCTCCAGCCCCTCTCTGTCCCTGACCCTGTGCAGAAAGGACCCTCCTTGGGGTTGCTCCCATGGCTCCCCCATCCTCCTGCCCACTCTGCTGCTCCAGCCTCCTCCTCCTCCCTCCCACACTGTCATGGAAGGGCCAGGAAGCCTGTTAGCTGCTGGGGCCTTCAGCTCCCTGAGCCTGAGGCCAGAGAGGAGAGGGTGGGGGTGAGGAGGGTTCTGCCCACTCCAGAGACCCCCTTCCAGAAGTCCCTCCAGCCTCCATGACCCCCTCCCATAGGCGAGACACAACCTCCTCAGTGTTGTGTGTGAACTTCCGTCTCCCCCTCCCTGGCTTGCACCCCTCACACCAACACTGCTGCCCGGTCTTTCCCACCCTTGTCTGGATTCCTGCGGCAACTCTGGCTCCCCAACCCTACCCACCTCCACACACGCATGCACGCCCCCCAGAGTGGTCTTCCCGGAAACCCAAACTCCATCCTGCCCTGCCCCCAGGCCCAGCCGAAAGCCCAAACCCCTCCACCAGTTGACACCCTCCACAGACCCGACCTGCTCTCTTTCAAGCCCCAACTCCTGCCCAGACGCCCCACTATACTCCAGCCACACTGACCCTCGGGCTACTTCTCGCACACACACCGGCCACCCGGACCCTCCCCTCCACTCAGAAGGCCCTTCCCCTTCTTTGGCACCTGAAGCTCCCGTTCATCTTCCTGACCTAGTTCCCCGCCCCTGGGCCCACCCAGCAAGGAGGCTTCTCCTTCTACAGGACCCCTTTGTGCTTTGCACTTCCATTCATCACACCCCCCAACATGCAGCGTCACTTGCTCAGTGACCAGTCACTCCCTACTTTTCTTTGAGTCCTTCAAGGACAAGGACAGTGTCTTGTCCTCCATCCAACCACCCAGGCTCAGCTCATAGGAGATGCTCAATAAAATAGAGCTCTTGTGATTGACTACTATGACTATAGTTTCAAAGAAATCCTCTGCCTCTGGCAGGGCAGCCCCAGAACAAGCTTGACCTCATGTCTTCCCAAAGGTTCTCTCGCCATGTTCCAGCCATGCCACCCTGCTTCTAGCTTCCCAGTTCTATCCAATTCACTCCCACCTCAGAGCTCAGAGAGCACAAGCTCTCTTGACTTGGCTCACTCCTACTTAACCTGCATAGCTCAGCTGATATATCACATCCTCAGAGGGCCCTCCCATGACCCCTGGTTTAAATCAAGTGCTCTCTTCTACATGAGCAGGATATGCTGCAATAGATTGACTGCATCAGTGCCCCCATGCCTCACCACCCCCTCTCTCCTTCATCCACAGCCTTCACCTACAACTTTGCAGCCTCTCTCACTAAAGAGAAAGAGTCCGTTTCCCTACCACTAAAATCTAGACTGGCCTTGGGACTTTCTTTGGCCAATAGAATGAAGCAAAAGTGGCGGTGTGCTGGTACTGAGCCGAGGCCTTGGAAGCATTGTGTATGTTCACTTACCCTCTTGCTCACCTACCTTCACCATGAGAATATGCCCAGGCTGGCTGGTGATGAGACAATTGAACAGAAATGGGCTGCCCCCGGTCATCCCAGCTGAAGCCATCCAGATCAGCCAACCCACAGCCAACTGCCAGGTACACAAGTGACTGAGCCACAACCAGAAGAACAAGCCGACTGAGCTCAGCCTGCAGTGCTGACCGACAGACCCATGAGTTACATAAATGCTTGTTTTAAGGCATCGTGTTTGGGGATGGCTTGTTACACAGCGTTTTGTGACAAGTGAGAACTGATGCTGATAAATTTCCCTTCCTAGCCGATCACAACTGTGATTATATGTTTATTAGTGCATTTTCCTCCATTAGACTGTAAGTTTCATGTTGGCAGATACCATAAACATCTTTTACATTACTGAATTCCTTAACCTGACATAGTACTCACACATAGGAAGTGCTCAAAAAATTCATTGAGTGGATTAATAAAACTGAGTGGTTGAATGGGTGAATAAGTGAATGCACCCCATTCACTCCTCCTGCAGCCCTTTTTCTCCCACTCCCTGGATAGCCAGGACAGAGCTGCTCTCCAAAGCAATTCACAGGGATTAAGTCAGAGCAATTGATACTTCACTCTCTCAGCCATGAGAACCTGAGCCCCTGGGAGCCAATGAGAGCCTCTGGCACAAGCTTTTGTAATTCTGAAAGTTATGCCCATCTGCAAGTGGGCTCCCTGCCGCACCTCATCTTAGTCTTGGCAGTCACCCCATTCCACCAGCACCAGTGGGCAGAGGGAGAGGAGCTCAAGCAATATATGCTTCCTCTCCTTCACCCATCAAACCAGGGGCTTATGGGGAAGAAGTATGTCTTCTTTCCCATCTCTCCAAGCTGGTGTGTCATCTGTCTGGTCTCAAGAAGACCTCTGCAACACTCTCTCCTACCTTGCTACCAGGGGTCATCCCCTCCCCTTCTACCACTCCCACTAAGAGGTTGGTCTTTGCAATCCAAACCACCCTCCTCTCTTCCTAGATCAAAGTAGAGAGGAGAAGGGTAATTTTTTGCAACATTCAGAGATCTTACACTGGACTATTGGGCACCTCTTTTCACTAGTGTCCCCCACTGCCACTGCCACTCCTATGGCTACAGTTTTAAGTCGTTTGTACAAGCTATTCTGGAAATGGATTGGCCTGGTATTGCTTTCCTGGCACTTATACAATCAAGCAGGGATCAACAAAGAAAAAAAATCAATTTTATTTATTCCACTTACTTATTTATGAATACATTCAACAAATATTTTATTAAGTACCTACTATATGCCAAGTCCTAGGGATACAATGGGTTGTGAGAAAGATATGGGCCATCATGCAGCTTATAATCAAGTATGAGAGTCAGGCAGTGAGCAAACAAGTAAATAAAAAAAAGAAAATATTAGATAATAAAAGAATTTAAATAAGGTGACATAATAGAGAGTGACTGAATAGAAAAATAAAAATCCAGGCAGGTTGCCGAGAAAATAGCAAATCTATAGCCCACCTGGAAAGGTCTGTTTGGCAGAATTTTTATCTCCATAAGCCAAAGAGAGAATGGAGTTTGTCAGTGATTCAAAAGATAAGTTATTCTTTCACTCAACATGTGTTTACAGAGTACCTACCACGTGCCTGGTTGCTATAAAGTGCCAATATAAAAACTTGACCTAATGTCTCTAACTTCAAATGAGGAAGAAAGGGAGTAAAAGAAAGCTAGCATTTACTGGGGACTTACTATATGCCAGACATGAGCTGTGAAATTTTGTGTCTATTTTTTCACTCAATCTTCATGTGTCATGGAAGTGGTAACTAAAGTAATTCCCATTCTTCTTCAGCTCAGGGAGCCGTCCTTACACATCTAGAAAGTGGTACTGCTGAGATTTGGACCTATGCAGGTATGGCTCTTATCTCCATATTATGCTCCCTCCTCAACCTCTTTTGAATTGAATCAAATCACCACAATTAAAACCTTCTTTATTTTTATAAGAATGTGAGAACCTGATTCCAAGAAGAATATATTGACAAATAAAAGAGGCAATTGCTCTTAAAAGTTTAAGGTGTTCTCCATGTCCCTCTCCATCACCCAGTCAAAACCCACTCCATGCAGCTTCTTCTTCCCCCCACAGTGTCTAGTTCTCAGGCACGACCAGTCTAGACTCCTTGCTATGTGTTCCCTATCAAGGAGCCAAGATACATCTTCTACATGGCACCTGCCTGAGTCTTTGAGGCAGATATTTTTATGCAAAAATTCTTGCCATAAGGAAAGCATGATTAAAATATTTTTTACAAAATGCATTAATTCCCAGGCAAAGATAAAAAGTCCATTTGACTCAAATAGATTTTCTATGGTGAGTTAGTGCTGCATTGAGGGTAATGGATGGGGGAGGGGTAGGTTTCCAGCTCATAAATCAAAGGGGAGATGGGACGGGGGGGAAAGGAGTTGATGGAGGGAGGAAGAGGCACTGGTGAAATTTCAACCTGTGAGAGTGATGCTTCCTCCACTCCTTCCCCCCAGTTCTTAATGATCTCATCAGGGGTCCAAGATTGATTCCCAGCCTTGTTCATCTATCCCCTTCTGCATTCATTATTTTAATAGCATCCACATAGGACCATTTGACGTTTGCATCAGGCAAGCACTAATGGGAAGTTTGTTTGGGAAGCTCAGGAATCAAGGAGAAGCAGACATCCATGATTGGGACCAGGACAGTCGAAAAGGGAGCAAACGTGAACATTGCGGAAATAGGGGAGGAGGAAAATTACAACTAATGGTTCTGTCCAAATCAGATCAATGTGACTGAGTTTCCCGTTCTCCCTACAGGGTCCCTCCAGCCCCTAGACCTCTTAGCAAACCAACGAGCATAAAACTCAGGCATGTAGGTTTGAATAAAAGGAGCCCAGATCATTGAGCTGGATCAAAAAGACTGTCATTTGAATTCATCCCATAAACATTTCCCAGGTGCTCATCTGAGCCAAGCACTGTGCTAGGTTTGAGAGATGAAGTGTGAAAAAGATCAGGTCTGCCCTTAGGGAACTCCAGTCTAGGCAAATGAAGACACAGTTTCAGTTCAGGGCAATAAATGTTATGCTAGAAACAAGCAAGGGAGGACATGGTCAGGAGCTTCTAAGAGGCAGTGATGCTTGAGATGAAATGTGAAGGTTAATCAACAAGAATTTTCTGGGCCCACTGGAGTAGACATCCTTCCCTAGCAGAGAGAACAGTACATGGAGAGGCACAGAACGTAAGACAGGCTGGTGTATTTGGGAACTGCAGGAACTTGGGAGTCCTGGAAAACACAAATCTGGCAAAGAGGTGGGAAGGATTGAAGAGGTTGGCCAGAACCTGGTTGTCAGGCTGCATGCAATACGAGGCTTCATCCTATAGGTCCAAGAGTGCTTTAAGCAGATTAGAAACATAAAAACATAATTGCATAACGAGAAGCCTTGTACAAAATAGATTGAAGGGGAGAAGTTCAGGACAGGAGGCAGTTGGGGTACTTTGAACAGTCCTCTTGGGAGATGATGAGGCCTGAGCTAGGGCAGTGGCCGAAGTTAGAGGGGAGGGGCGGAGTCTAGTGGTATTCTGAAGTGAGATCCAAAGGTCTGGCCCCACCTGGGGTGTGGCACTCCTCTCTGACCACCAGGCATCCATAGGATGAGGTAAAACAGAAGAAAGGAGAATCTGAGGGGCAGAGTCAACAAGCCTGGGGCTGGAAGCTGGGTCCTAGGAGAAGTGGTTGAAAAACAAGGGACATAGCAGATATTTTCAATGTGCCAATGGGCTATTGCCTTAGGTTGAGTTCCCCCCAAAAGCAGAATTTAAAAATAAGAACTTGGGGCGCCTGGGTGGCTCAGTTGTTAAGCATCTGCCTTCGGCTCAGGTCATGATCCCAGGGTCCTGGGACCGAGCCCACATCGGGCTCCCTGCTCAGAGGGAAGCCTGCTTCTCCCTCTCCCACTCCCCCTGCTTGTGTTCCCTCTCTCACTGTGTCTCTCTCCAAATAAATAAATAAAATCTTAAATAAATAAATATAAGAACTTAGGTGCAGGTAGTTTGCATGGGCGATAACCCCTGAAATGAAGAATGAGGAGAGTGAGCCACAGAAGGATGGAGAGCAGATACATGGTAGGTGTGGCTGAGCTGGTTACCACTGGGGGCAAATGAAGCTCATTCCCACCGGGGACTCCCTGGGGAACTGTTAGAATGTCTCTCAGACAGGAAGTTTGACATTCACCTAGTACTGCGGGCTGCCCCCCAGCATGTGCTCTCTCCCACATTTCTAGGCTCTACCTGGGCAGGGAATGAGGAGACTCCCCCAGGTTTTGGAGAAAGGCCTGAGACAAGAAAGCTGAGAGACACAGTGAGGACTTAAAATGGAATTTTGTTCATGTGCCTGGGAACCCCCCACTGCAAACATAGCCAAAGTGAGAGAAGGACAAAGGGATATGTCCTTGGGCAGAGGGAGCAGGCAAGGCAGGAGTGGTTCCAGAGGTAGAGCCAGGTGCCTTATTCACGATCCTAAACCTGGAGAAGGCAGAAGCAGTGTTAAATGCCCTCATTGCAATACGTGGTGCTCTGCAACAAGGCATTCCTGGCACACCTGGCTGGCTCAGTCGTCGGAGCATGGGACTCTTGATCTTGGGGTCATGAGTTCAAGCCCCACGTTGGGTGTGGAGGTTACTTTAAAAAAAAAAAAAAGGCATTCCTATGTCATTAATTGCAAGAGCTACAACTTATTGCATCTGTACGGGCTGCCAGATGCAGGGGTAAGTCCTTTCCATATATATCTCATTTAATTCTGAAACAATCTTATGAAGAAGGTCCCATTATCATTACCATTCTATAGAGGAAGAAATCAAAGCTTGGGTGGAATGTATTATTTATCCAAAGTCCCCAGACTAAAGAGGGAAAGAGCCAGGGTTGGAACCAGGTCTCCTTAACCCCAGCCCCAGCCCCATACTGTTCATTCAAGGGCATTTTATCCACAGAACTGGACAAGTGGTGAGATTTGGAGAAGGTTTTCGGTTAGATAATAATACTCTATGAATGCTACTTTCCTGATTTTGAAAATTCTACTGTGATTATGGTTGCATGAGAATTTCCTGGTTTTTGGGAAATACACACCAATATGTTAAAAGCAAAGGGACAATATGTCCACAACTTACTACCAAACAGTTCAGGAGAAAATGTTATATGTATGCACACAAACACACACACACACACCCATACACACAATGACAAAATAAATGTAGTAAAATGTTAAGTTTGTGAGAATTTAGGTAAAGGTTATATAGCAATTATTTGAATGATTTTTGTAACTTTTCCTATAAATCTGAGATTATTTTGAAATCTTAAAAGTTTTTAAAAATCACCTAATCCCATGAAGACTCATCTGCCTCATTTTTTCAAAAGAGGAACAACAACAAAAAAATCCCAGTCCATTGCAAAGGGCAACAAAGAAAGTATTGTTACTGGAATGGGAAATGTCTTCGAGGAGATTATCAGAAAAGGGTCTTGGCCCTGAAGGGTTTCTTGGATATTTGAATATTTTCTTCTCCTCAGGATCTTAAATTCCTCTGGTAGCTGAACCTTGGGAATTGATACCCAACATCATGGCCCTGCAAAGCCAAGAAGCAAAGCTGACCAACATGCCAGTCTCCCCCATGCTTGCCAGGTTTGGCTACTGGGAGGACAGAATTTCAACCAGCTCTTTCCTACCTGCCCCACACATGAGCAACTCAGCTCTTGGAATCTTCTCTTGGGTGAATCTCAAGGCTGAATTTGGCCTCAAGGTTCCCCAGATATGGTTCGAGGAGATGTAATGCTGAAAAATGGCATGGAAAAGGTCTGGAAAGGAAGTTATTCTGGAGGGCACTGGGGATCAAGCCCTGGTTCCAGCCCAGATTCCACCGCTTGGACAATTCCTTTGGATTCTCTTGGCCTCCTTTTCCCCATCTGTAACAAGAAGACTCATAATACCCATATCCCAGCTTTCGTCTCCTCACTCGCTCACTCAACAGCATTTTCTGGGACCCTCTATGAGCCAGATGCCAGGTGAATCACTGGGAGTAGAAGAGTAAATTGAAAAGATATGGCCACTCCCTCCTGGAATTTACCACCCTGTGGGAAGAGACTGACAGCCAAAAAGCAGCAGATAAGTAACTTATCACAATTCATAGATAGTGGATGAAATAATGGCAGACTATGTCAAAGAATACGAGGACGGGGATCTACTTGGCTAGATGGTCAGGGAAGACTTCTCTGAAGAGGTGGCATTTTAGCAAGATCTGAAGGGTGAGGGATACCAGCCAAGTGAAAAGGCATTCTTGAGACAATTAGAAATGACCCAGAAATGGTCATGAGTTGATTAGTGCCCCTTCCTTCCTCCTTCCTCCTTCCTTCCACCTTTGGCCAATGCAGGTAGTCATTTAAGAGGCAAAACCATATTGTCCAAAAGGTCAGCAGCCCCCTGGGTAGGTTGGGCTGGACCCTCCCCGGGGACCACCCCCACTTCTGTCCTGGGTACACACACAGGAGTTGTGCCAGAATTCAGAGGGAGAAATGAGACACTCCCTTACCAGATAGTTGTATGATGCTGGCAGTCCCCAGTGGTGACACTGGGGAGGATGCCAAGCAAACTGCCTTTACCTACCTACACCTCTCCCATGCCACAGGCAGGGGCACCTCTCTGAAACATCCCTCAAAGGGACTACAGGAGTTTTTGGATAAATACCCCTGCTCCCTCACCCCTTGGGTAGAATAACTCAGGTAGTATGTTCGCTATCTCTCAGAGGTCCCCGTGACCCTGAACCCCAGTTGCCCAGCTCATGAACACTTCCTGTACTTACTTCCTTCCCTTCCCTCTGGCCCCTTCCTGCTCCCACCACTGTTTGCTGGGATCACCTCTGATGAACCATCTGGATGAACATTCCAGGGTCAGGGTCCACCTCCTGGGAAGCCAAGCTAGACAGTATGCAGGATTACTTAAGAATCTAAATGGAATTGTGAGCTACTACACTTGTGAGTTCCTTAAAGACTGGGGCAACTGTCTTTTAGCTCACGGTTGTATCCCCAACATTTCACATAGGTCCAGGGCCAGAGAAGGTACTCAATAAATCCTAAATGACAGATTGACCTCACAGAGCTAGGCAAGTCCCCACAAGGGCAGACATTGGATCCAGCCCTTCCCAGGAGAGCCCTGGAGGATATTTGACCCCCAAGGGCCTCAGACACCTGGCTTAGACATGAAGAAGGCCCCACTTAGGGGCCCCGAGTGAAGGGCATGACCAACAATTAGGGGAGTGAGGTTGGCAGACAACATAGGGCTTGCTGGGCTGATGCAGCCTCTACTCACTCTACTCTGCGGAGAATCCCAGCTCTACTGGGCATGGCTCACTGTGGTGAGTGTGCAAGCAGCCACAACACAGGGGCCATTTCAGTTAGTTCAGGAAAGGTACAAGAGCATGACAAATATATGTGATTTGAAAATTGGCCAGTCTTTTGCAATAATTTAGAGGCACTAGTTAGGAGCAATAGAAACCCCCCAATTACTGATGTTTAAGGCTGGCACTGTTGCTGGCTGAATATTTCATGCATAAATGAACTTCCACTAGGCCACCCGCTGCTTCTGATGAGGCTCTTGCGGGCTTTATTGCCCGGCGCCCAGCAGGGTCCCGCCAATGGGCCCCATGACGGATGATGCATTGTTTTGTGGCTTAAATAATGCAGTGTGGGACAAGCTCAGTGCTGGTGCACTTTATTTACATATCAATTGAGTGGCCACTCTGAATATGAAGAAATATGAGAGGAGAAGTCTCTGGCACTGAATATTTCATGGCTGTGAGCCCTGCAGGAAGCGAATGTCCCCAGCCCAGAGCTAGGCCTGGCCGCGTGTGCTAGAGAAAGCTGGCATGAATAGTCGGGGAGATGAGGCAAGAACAATCTCCCGAGCCAGGAGGGGAGCCGCTAGCTGGAACTGATGAGCCCCCTATCATCTGGACACAGCCCGCCGCTGCTTTTTCAAGTCAGCAAAATTATCTGCTTCCTGCCTCTACCTTGTGATTCCTGGAAACTTCTACAGAGAAGGGACTTTGTTTAAGCCATCCCACTCTGACTTCTCAAGCCACGTGGATGAAGCAGAAGTAAGCAGAGGATGGAAAATGGCATGTTCCTCCAGGGATGAGGCAGGGGGCCCAGTTCAGTGGCCGCCCTCTGAAATGCCTCTTGGATCTCCCACCCCTGCAATCCTTCACTTACCGATTACCACACAGTCCTCCACCATGTGCCAGGCTCCTTGTTAAGTGCTGTGGATACAACTGGGAAAAAAACAGTCCCTGTCCTCATGGAACTCACAGGCAAGTTCAGAAGACAGAAAACAAAACGGGAAATTATATTGATCAGATGTATCAGCTGTCTATTACTGTCTAACAAACTACCTCCAAAACTTTGTGGCCTAAAACAATAAGCATTTATTATCCATCATAGTTTCTGTAGGTCAGGAATTTGCAAGTGGTTTAATTGCATATTTTTGGCTCAGAATTTCTTATGAGGTTGTAGTCAAGATGTTGACCTGGGCTGCAGTCATTTGAAAATTTGATTAGGGCTAAAGGATCTGATTCCAAGGCAACTCACTCACATGTGTGGAAAGACAGTGCTGGCTGTTAGCAAGAGGCCTTAATTGCTCACAATATTGACCTCTCTATAAGTCTACTTAAGCATCCTCCCAATATGGTGGCTGCTTGAGTGCCCTCCCAGCAGGGCAGCTGGCTGAGTGATCCAAGAGAGGAAGCTGGAAAGGCAATGTCTTCTATGGCCTGCCCCCAGAAGTTGCAAACCATCATTCTACCATATTCTATTGGCCACCCTGATAAACCCTGATGCATTGTGGGAGGGCACTACACAAAGGCATGGATACCAGGAGACAGGGATTGTTGGGGGTCATCTTGGAGGAGGGTGACCACGTGGGTCAAGTGGACACATAAAGAGAGGCAGTCGGTCTGGTATAAGGGAATCCAGTAAGGCTTTCTAGCGAAAATGACATGTGGTTAGAGACCTAAAAGACAAAGTTATCTGAGCAAAGAGGAAGGGGGAAAAGAGTCCAGCAGAGGGAACACCCAATACACAACGGCCCGGAGCCAGGGGCATGGGGAACCCAAGGAACTAAAACACAAAGTTCAGTTTGGCTGGAGCTCAGAGAGAGCACTGAATGGCTGGCTCCATTGTGAGGGGCTTGGAGAGGATTTGGAGGGTTCAAGACTCCCCTGTGGGTATGGTGGGCCCCAAGTCCGCTGCACCCAAGCAACGGTGGGTGAGTCTGGGTAGGTCTGAGAAGATGCCCTGGAGAGATGCAGACAGAACTCTGAGTCAGCCCCGGGCTGTAGCATATTCTGGAGGATTCAGTTTAGGGTTAGAGGTAAATTAGAGATACAGTTAGAACTGGAGAACTGGACAGAGGTTCTGTACCAAATGCCACCAACCCACACTCACTTGCTGGTTCTGTGATCCTGGGCAAGTCGCTTACCCTCAGTGGCCTTGGTCTTCTCATCTATAAAGTGGGGATAATAGTAGCACCTGCTTCATAAAGTTGTTGTGGATGCTGATTGAGATGAGGCATCTGGCACATAGTATCCACTCACTAAATGCTTGTGGAGTGAAGGAGCCCTTCACCTGTGTCAAAGTTCTTCTCTCTGGGCCATAGACTCCCCATGTCTCCCTACCACCTCCTCCCCAACTTTTTTTTTAGTAGGTTCCACACCCAGTGTGGGGCCCAACACGGGGCTTGAACTCATAACCCTGAAATCAAGACCTGAGCTGAGATCAAGAGTCAGATGCTTAACCAACTGAGCCACCCAGGCACCCCATCCTCCCCAACTTCTAAACACTACCTAATATTTGCTTCTGAGAGTCTTACTGCGAGCCCCCCCCCCACGAGATTAGAAGTCCCCAGAAGTTGGCAGAAGTGTGCAAAGCCAGACTAACACCCCTTTTTGGGCTGGCCACACTCCAACAGCTCTGTGCTCAGCTAGGTAAGTTTCCTGACTCCATTATTTCTTCATTCTGTCATTTTCCTTCACAACAATTATCACAACTTGTGAATTTTTAGTTAATCATATACTTGTATGGGCTTTGTGGTTGTTTTGTATTATTTTTATTTTGTTCCTGCGCTTAGTCCATCAACCAGAATGAAAGCTCCATGAGGTCAGGGGCCCTCTGCCTTGTCTACTCCTATAGCCCCAGCACTCACATAGCACCTGACAGCAAAGCCCAGCAAATACAGGTGGAGTGTCTGGACCAGACACCAGGGTTTGAATTCCAGGACTGGTACTCTCTAGCTGATAGCCTTGGACAGCAGAGAATCGTAGTCTTTCCCTCTGTAAAGTGGGGTCAATAATAGCACCTATCTCATTAGGAGGATTAAATGATAGTATATGTAAAGCACTCAAGAACAGTGCTAGAACATAGGAAGTGGGATACAAGGGTTTGCTTGAGAACAGACCTAGTTAGGTGTAGACATAGAGAGATAGAGGTATAATAGGAGATGCTCAGTAAATATTTGACGAATTAACAATGTGCGGAGTTTAAGAAAGGGGTGAGGTCCTACTTGGGGCAGAGCCTGAGACAGCGTTGAAGACCCTCACAAGGGCAAGTTCCTTGAGCGGAACAAAGAAACCTTGAACTGGGAGACCTTAGAAGTTGGTGGCAGTGGGGAAGGGCAGCTGCAAGCAAAGGCCGGGTGGGATGGGGCAGGGGCCAAAACAGACCCTCGGCGGGGGCCCCCACCTGGGTTTGCCAGCTAGAGTACAGCTAAATCATACATTATTGATTTGTCAAACGTATTTGCATATAAATAAGCATGATCATTCATGGAGGCCGGAACGGTGCCGCCTCCCCTCAGCGCCATGATTACAGATGGATGGCCCTAGTTAGACACGAGCCAGGGACGCGCTACCCTGCCGCAAAGTCAGCGGCTGATTTAAAACTACATTTATTGGAGCATGTAAGTGTGACAGCCCAGTGGTGAGTTTGGGATAATTAGTCTAAAAGACAAGATAAACGAGCCCTAAAACTGGTATTGTGACGAAGACACCACCCCCCAGCCGCCGCCCCACCCCACCCCCCCCACCAGCTCAGCCCTGATGCCAAAAATATAGCCGATGATAATTAACTGGGAAATGTTAACAGGCAGGATTATGTTCCAATTGCATTTTTCAAAGGACTTTAGAATTTTACACCCAAGTTGATTGTGTTCCCCTCCCCCTGGTGATTAGACTGGAGAGGGGGATTCTCGGCTAAAAGCACAAGCTGGGGGTGGGGTCAGACAGGCCCAGACGAGGCCTCCAAGGCCAGGCGAGCAGGTGGCTGCAGTCAGCCGTCCCCCGAGCTTGCACGGAGACAGATCTGCAGGGCAAAGCACGTTGACCCAGGGAAATTATATCTGCCATGTTAATTCATTCCGCGTGGGAGATCGGCCGTGAGGTTGGAGGCTGGCATCGGCCGCCACTGATGGATCACGGGACCCAGCTGCTCAGCTCCACGCCATGCTAGAGACTCATCATTGCAGGGAAACACGGTGCTTGCTAACACTTCATTTTAATCGTCCCAAATTACACCGGAAGACGTAGAGCCCGGCGGGGCCAGCCAGCAAATATCAGACGTTACCTTGAAGATCAGCTGGGCCTAGTGAGGAACCTGTGGCCCCAGGGTGGGGACCTCTGCACCAGGCTGACGCAGGAGGAGGGGCTCACTGCCCTTTGGTTCCTGTCATCGATTCTGGGCTCCCAGAGAAGGGGGAAGGGCTGCCCTGTGACTTCTGGCCCACGTTATCAGCATGTTTGAAGACTTCTGTTCTGAGATTTAAGCCTTACGGACGCAGACAGAGAGAGGGAGGGCCTTTGGGGTTTGTCTGAGGCCCTGAAAGAAGACTCCGAAAGAGAGGCAATACAGCAGTCTGTGGTCAGCAGACTAATGGGCCCCCGAGGATGTCCACATCCTAATCCCCAAAACTTTACATGACAGGAGGGACTTTGCAGATATAAAAGGATCTTGAGATGAAGAGCTTATCTTGGATTTTACATGTGGACCCAAAGTGATCACAATGTCCTTATAATAAGGAGGCAAGAGGGCCAGAAAGAGAGAAAGAGATTTGAAGATGTTACACGTCACACCCCTGGCTTTGAAGATGGAGGAAGGGCCACAAGTCAGGAATACAGTCAGCCTCTAAAAGCTGGATCCGGGGTGCCTGGTGGCGCAGTCGGCTGAGCATCTGCATCCAGCTCAGGTCGTGATCCCGGGGTCCTGGGATCGAGCCCCAAGTTGGGCTCCCTGCCCAGCAGGGAGTCTGCTTCTACCTCTCCCTCTGCCCCTCCCCCCCGCACTCTCGCTCTCTCTCTCATGAATAAATAAAATCTTTAATATAAATAAATAAATAAATAAATAAAATAAACGCTGGAAAAGGTCATAAACTGGGTTCTCCCCTAGCGCCTCCCAAAGGAAGCAACTATGTTGACGCCTGATATTAGCTCAGTAAGACCCATTTCAGATTTTGATCTCCAAAGCTGTAAAATAATACATCTGTGCTGTTTTAAGCCACTAGGTAATTTGTTGCAGCTCTAGTAGGAAACTAATACAGAGTCCCCCAGTGTTCTCAGCGAGGCCTCACCACCTCCCGCTGTGTGACTTTGGATAAGTCACTGAACGCCTCTCAACCTCAATTTCTTTACCTCTGAAATAGGCATAATAGAACCTACTTCCTGGGGCTCTTGTGAATATTAATTAAGCAAATGCCTGAAAGGGGCTTAGCTCAGTGTTCAGTGCATAGTAAGAGCTCAATAAATAGCACTTAGTGTTCTAGCTGTGGCTGTCATTATTGTCCCTCGATGCTCATCCTGAGACCTGGCCAGGGAGAATAAAATTGATAAGAAGATACATATAGCCAAACTAAAGATTGGTATAATCGTCAAATATTTATTAATCACCTTCTGTATACAAACTACCACGTCAAGTACAGAGAATAAAACAGCTAGCAAAAAGAGACCCAAAACCTACCTTTGTGGAGTTTATAATATGGCAAGGGAGATGGACCAGATTACCTAATTAGATTCTATTATAAATTATAATATTATAATTACATTTTATGTTATATTATATTTACATTAAATAACCTCCCAAACAAGTGCTGAGATTGAGGTACTGAGAAGTACAAAATGGAGAGATGTGTCCCACCAAAGAGGTCAAGGAAGGCTTCCTAGAAGAAGCTGACCTCAAAAATTTGAGCATATTTGGTCCTCTGGGACCATCAGAGCATGGACTCTTCTAGGCTATGGAAGGAAAGACTCTGCCTATACCTCTGGGGTTATTCTCAGGCCTCTGAGGCATCTAAGAGGATTTCAGTCCAGGTAGAAGGCCTACAGATGGGGGCACCCGGGTTAAGTGTCCGACCCTTGGTTTCAGCTCAGGTCATGACCTCAGGGTCACGAGATTGAGCCCTGCGTCAGGCTCCACACTCAGCATGGAGTCTTCTTGAGATTCTCTCTCTCCCTCTGCCCCTCCCACTCATGCTCTCTCTCTCTAAACTAAATAAATAAATCTCTAAAAAAAAGGAAGAAGAAGAAAAAGAAGGCCCACAGATGCTCACCATAGTGGGTCCTAGGAAGGTAGAAAGCCCTGGCCACAGGTAGCCCAAATAAGAAGTGGTATGATCAAGTGTGGCCTTGATCTGTGTAAGGGTGAATCTATCCCTTGGGTGTTGGACCCCTATTTGACTCCAAATATGAGGCTAGACTTTGTGCTTGGGCCCTAACCCTGAATGCACAGGTTCTGGCTGGAAGAGTAGAGACCCTCCCCTGAACCACAAATATCTGGGCCTACTGAGGTCACCTTGGGTAGAGCTGCCCTCCAGCTAATCCCTGGGCTCAGCTTGCCTTCAAGGAGGTCATGTCAGGGGAACTGCCTAGTCTTGGAAATATCCTCAATCTCCTATCATGATTTGACTCTTAGAAACTTAAAATCCCACCTATTCCTTTCATAGTACAAACTATAGGAAGTAAAGCTTAATAAAAACAGTGAAGATGTCCAGAAGATAGTAATGATCACATGGAGAAAGAGGGCACAGTTCCTTGAGGATGTGCCCATCTCTGAGCTTGGGTCAAGGGTATAAGAGATTTGAGTATTTGTCAAAGAGACCTGGGTTTATGGGGCGCCTGGGTGGCTCAGTCGTTAAGCATCTGCCTTCAGCTCAGGTCATGATCCCAGGGTCCTGGGAACGAGGCCCACATCAAGCTCCCTGCTCAGTAGGAAACCTGCTTCTCCCTCTCCCACTCCCCCTGCTTGTGTTCCTGCTGTCGCTATCTCTCTCTGTCAAATAAATAAATAAAATCTTTAAAAATAAAAAAGAGAGAGACCTGGGTTTAAAACTGTTGTGTGGCCTTTTGGTATAGCCTTCAAGGAGCCTATGTGTCTGCCAGATTTCGCATCAGCCAGCTACTGCTGAGTAACAAGCAGCTTCAAAATCTCAGTATATACAATAATAATCACTTATTTTTCAGTTGTGGGTCTGCGGATCTGCAATCTGACTGCTCTAGGCTGCAATTCCAGGCCAGAGATTGGTTTCTGCTGACAGACATTCCATTGACTAAAGCAAGGCACATAACCAAGCCCAAAGTCAGGGAATAAATGTTTTCTACCCCTCATGGGTCTGAAACAAGGCATTTGGCAAAGTCCAATTCAATAGAACAGATAAGTATACTTCTTCCATGGACATGGGAAAGAGAGAGGGAGGGAAAGAGGAAATATTTGTGTGACCACTAGGTAATTCATTACATACCTTAATACTCTGTCTGGGTATAGTAGAGTATTCCTCTACTATCTGAGTCTAGGCCTCACACCTCCATTCTGTGTACACGTTAAACTTTCAGCACACCACCTGACTCCCATGATGACTCAGGTTGGCCATGTCCCAAAGCCCCTCATCAGTACTCATTTCCAGACTTAGATAGTCACTACATAAAATCCTAAGCCTGATCTGGGCTTCTAGCACATAGCAGACATGCAAGAATCATCTATTGAGTGAATGAATGAATCCTCTGCCCACTCCTTAGACACATCCACTAGCCTATTGGATGCCCCCTACCTAAGCCCCATCCCACCTCCATTCCTGCTGTATGCACAGCTTGGCCGGGGAGACCGTAGCAGACTCCAGAATCCACCCACCCAAACAAGACTGTGACAAGCTGCAGACCCTCTCTTTCTCAGCTTTCACAACACTGGCCATGCCATTGGCAGAAATTCTAAAACAGCATACAAAATGTGGATGTAGGAGACCAAGTCCCCAGAATGTTTTGGCAAAAAGCAAATATTGTGACAAACAATTGGAAATGTGGTGCATTTATCTGCACTTTCAGTAGCTGTTCATATGTTCACATTAAAACAGTTGAAAATGTATAATTAAAAATCTGTTTCAAAATGCAGAGAACATGTAAAAATAATTTATCCATTCACAGATGAAAAACAAAAACAAATAAGTGTGAGCCATGGGAAAGAGAAAAGAAAGCAAACTCTGTCAAGATGCAGGCCCTAGTGGATGGGGACTAGAACAGGTGTCCTAGCACGGCATGCCCCGCATCCACCAACGTGGGATCCAAAGGGTCTGGACCGAGCCTGCAGCCCTTTCCATCTGCCCAATCTGATGCTTCAGATGCAATGTGTGAGAGGTATGCTGGGGACAAACACTGAGTGAATATTTGGTGAAAAACTCTCTGCAGGGGACTCGAGACCCAGATGAGTGGGGTGCAGAGCCAGCCTTAAGTCTAGCAGGACAGACAGATAAGCACCAGGGTGAAAAGACATATTACACTATAAGCATTGGCAACCTCACCACCTCCCAGACTGCTGAAGAGATGTCCATCTTTGGCCATTCTGACACTTTTTCTCTCCTGCTCTCTTGGGGGTATTCAGAGTCTACCAATCATTTCCCTGGGATTTCTTTTACTTCTATTTGGAAAACTGTAAAGTAAAACCACTTAGTAGAAAAGGAGGACTTGGGGTGCCTAGGGGGCTCAGTCGGTTAAGCATCTGCCTTCAGCTCAGGTCATGGTCTCAGGGTCCTGGGATCGAGTTCTGCATCAGGCACCATGCTCAGCAGGGAGTCTGCTTCTCCCTCTCCCGCTCCACCATGCTTGTGCGCGCTCTCTCTCTGTCAAATAAATAAATTTTTTTTTAAATCTTTTTAAAAAAAGAAAAGAAGGACTTGCAAGCGAAAGAGGAGTAACCAGGAAGTCAAGAGCCATGAGAGCCTTGGCTTAGAGAGAATTTGAGTTGGGCATTCATTATGAAGACACCTGTAGAGGAAGGGAGCCGTGAAAAGCCAGAGGAATGAGGGGAGAGAATTTTAAGTGCTGCTGTGATTTTTGATTTTGATCCTCTTTGACACTCCGAAAGATACCAATAAAACACTTAAATGGCTTTAAAGTGCTTTGTTATACATGACTCTTTGCATGCAACTCCAAGCTGAGACAGGACCACATGGGGCCTTGGTTTTATTTGGGTTACATGAGTAAATATGATTTAGTATACCCGGGGAAGCACGCTCCAAGAGAGGTGTAAACACAGTACCTTGAGAATATAAAGAACAGGGCATCCCAGAAGAGGAAAGAAGGCTTCCCAGAGGAGGTAATGTTTGAGTTGGATCCAGAAGAATATGATCACCTCACAGGCATGATTTGCAAGGGCATTTCTGGTAGGAGAGATAATATCTACAAAGATACAAGGTATTCAGGGAAATGTGAAAGTTCTGGTGGGGTAAAGAAGAAGCCAAAAAGCTCAGTGGATGGACAGGAGCCACCTGGAGAAAAGCCTCCTGTGCCATTAGGAGCTCAGCCTTTATTCTGTGGTCAACAGAGCCTTAGGAGCATATGACTGACAAACCCCTGGTGTCATCTTCACTCCACCCTCTGGCCAGAGAGGCTGCATTCCCTAACACAATCTGCCCTCCTCTGGACTCCATCCCCAGGAAAGGGACCAGGGGAAATGGAATCAAGCCTCAAGCAGACTCCAGAGGTCACAAAGGCACTTGCAAGAAGTCGCAGCGACCAGTGAAGAGAAAGATGCACTCCAGAAAATAAAGAACCCATTCTTCATCATCTGAATTCATATGCAGGGAACACATTGTCTCCAGTGAGCGTGTTTTGCAAACGTGCTTGCACGGACTTGATTTGAACAGCAATGCAGTCTTGGTGGCAATCTGATGTTTTATTTTATTGTTTGCAATTAGCGACAAGTGAGGGAAATACCCAGATCGTGCCACATCACACAAAGTGGTGTTATCCGAAGACTTAGCTCTGATGGAGGGTGGGGGCCGGGGGACGAAGCCATGAAGAACCTGCACCCCCAGAAAGGAGACCGAGAGACGTGGCATCTTCAAGCTCCTAACAAGAGCAGAGGCATTGTTCAAAGTCAAAAAGTGCAGCTGACTGCTGGGATGGTAGAAGACATCTCTGAAGGAAATTCCCTCCAAGGACAGGACAAGCTGGGTGTGTGGGGAGCCCAGGCCAGTCGCTGAGCAAAATCTTTTATGCTGGCAAAAGAGAGGCCTCTGACTTCCCTGCTCATCAGCCGTGAGTGGTAAAAGGGCCAGTGTCCCTGTCCAGCATCACCCAACGTGGACTTTCTCAACCTCGACACTACTGACATTTTGAGTTGGATTATCCTCGGGTTGGATAATGCACAGTTCGGCACTGGAAAATGTTTAGCAACATCCTTGACCTCTACCCGCTAGATGCCAGGGGCACGCCCTCCAGTTATAATGATCAAAAAATAGCTCCAGATATTACCAAATGTCCCCATGGGGAAAAAGCACCCCCATTTTGGACCCATCTGGCCTAGACTTCAATGATCAGTTCCAAATCTTGGTTAAGATGGAGAAGGAGTCCAGGGTTTTCAGACAAAGGTTTGAGGGCTTAGAAATGCTCCATTCTGAAGAATCTAAGATCCTCAGCTTATCTCAACAAAGCCACCACTGCCCTCCCGTGGGTGGGGGGGGAGACACAGAGTCCCTTAGCTTTGATCTGTCTGAGACTTCAAAAAAGACTGAATGAGAACTGACCAGATGGCATAGAGTAATAGCATGAGCAGGGACCTGGGTTTGAGCCCAGGCTCCTCACTTTCCTTTCCTTGCTGTGCTCGAGCCACACTGGTCTGCTGGCAGCATTTCATACAACCTACATTTAACCTCAGGGCCTTTGCACATGATGTTACCTCCACCTAGAACACTCTCACCCCCCATGTACATACATATCCATAAGCACAGACACACACAGAGCTGGCTCACTCACCACGTCTCAGATTAAATGTCGCCTCCTCATAGATGTTTTTCCTGATGCCTGGATTTCAGCGTCTCATGATGTTCACTTTATGGAATCCCATGCTATTCACAATTAAATAAGTATTGTGGGGGAGAAAAGGACTGAGGGAAAGGTGGAGAAAGAGAAAAAGAAATAAGCCTGAGAGAGCAGGCCCAAGAAAGAAAGAGAGAGAGACAAGGAGAAAGAGAAAGAATCCCACAGTAATTTTTCTTTTAAATGTAGAAATTAGAAGACAATGCAATGATAAGTTAGGTTTTTCTCATCTCCTGATATGTGTATGTTCCTGACTGCTTTCCTTCTAGTATGAAACTAAACTTGCAGAACCTTGTAGATAACTGAGGGGTAGCATCTGCATAATCGTATTCCATGTGAAATGGACCCCAACTGATAGGAGCCATCATATTCCTGTGTTACGTGTGGGGAAACTGAGGCTCAGAAAATGTGTGTACCTTGCCCCGAGCTATATCACTAGTGGGTGGTGGAGTCAGAATTTGGATCCAGGAACAGGGGTTTCCAGAGCCCGTGCTCCTGGTCACATGTGATGTGAGCTGAATGAGCTCAGCAACCAGGAGGGAATTGGCCCGACACTGGGCTGGAACACAAAGTGGACGTTCAGTAAATATTTACTGAATGAGTGGGGCCAGAGGTGGGATTCATTTCAGGGAAATTTTAATCCAGTCCTGTTCAGACCCATCCCCGCCCCCGCTCACTTATCACCCTGTAATTGAAATAATGCCTATCGACAGAGACTCACAAACAACTGCTCAATTTTCCTCAAAATTCAATTAAACTTCGTTTATTCTGGGGATCGATCCAATTAAAAGAAGGAAAATTTCAGATGGTCTGAGCAACACCATCCATCTTCAAACGTAGTGTCTACCCCAGTGATGTAATAATTCGCCCAATCAATGCTTTAAAAGCATTTAGCAGTCTTGATAATGAACTTTTGTCAAAACAGCCTTGCAGAGCAATAAGTGCCTGCAGATTAATATGAAGTCATAAAGGGCTAATGCTTTGGGGGTGGGAGGTGGGGGCAGTGACATGAATCAGTGGGAGCCATGGCCTGGAGCTTCCACACCTTCTCAGAACTAGTCACGGGCAGTGTTTTCAAGACCCAGAAAATGCCAAATGCATTTCCCCATTTCTGCTGTCTGTAGGTGCCACTCCCTTCCACGGCCTCGGTTTGCCCAACTCCACCAGCCAGGGACCTGGGACGCACCAGATCCAGAGGATCCCACTCAGGGTGGCTGGGGCAGCTTGCCCTACTGGAAAATATGTCCAAAAGAAGAAGCCTTTGCTTGGAAGAGCTTCCACTTGACCATCTCTGAAAGCTCTCACTTCGCAAATGGCCTTTGAGCTACAAGAAACCGATTTTCTACTACAGATCTCCTCTTTTTCTTGGGGGTATTCAATTTATTAGCTGCGTGACATTAAGCAAGTTACTTAAGGTCTCTGAGCTTTAGCTTCTCCATATGTAAAATGGAGGTGATAGCATTTATTGGTGCTCAGGGGAAGGGGGTTGTGTTGGATCTCTAGGTGATGAGGATGCGAAGAGTCATAAGACTCAGCCTCTGTCTTGGAAGAACTCAGAGCCACTGGGCAAAAACAGGTGAAACAGCCACGGTGCAAGATGCTGGCGCTGTTAGAGATGTCTGAATCCAGCGCTGGGAACAGGATGAGACAGGGCTTCACCACGGCAGTGACCCTTGAGCTGGGTCTTGACCAGAGAGCAAGTATTTGCCAGGGGAGGAAGAGAGGAGAGGACGTCCGGGCTGAGGGGACTACAAAGGCAAAGACATGGAAGACGACAGGGAAGGGCACACATGAAGTACTCAGCATGCCAGAATCGGAGCCGGGAAATGGAACGAGGCAGCTGGGCTCAGCCACATCTTCAAAGGTCTCATTTGTCAGGAGAGGAGATTGTCCCTTTTTCTAAGAGAAATGGGGAGCCATGGAAGGTCTTAAGCAGGGGATGGATATGAGGAAAACTGGATGGATATGAGGAAAATTGCACCCGGGAAAGTTGGGTTGGTGGGGATGGGACGGTTGGAATGACTTAGGTGAGATACGACGGCGGCCAGGGTGGTCTCACCACACAGCTCCACTCCCCCAGAATCCCAGCTGCCCTCTACCCCCACTGAACACATCCCCCAACCTCCTTATTCTCATCAATAATGTCCCCACCCCGGCCACCAGGCAAGAAACCTAGGAGTCCTTCCACACATTTCCTTTTCCATTCCTCACAATCCCTAGGATTCTGTCATTAACCTTCCACCTGCACCCTGTGTCGAAGGATATGATACCCCATCCCCAAAAAGTTAAGCTCGTTTTAATCCAAGACCCCCTTACCAATCTGAGAAGGTGACCAGGATGCAAATCGTCCCCTGCAACCAGACCTTGTCACACCCAGAGCTGTCCCTGGTCCTGGCTGCCTTGGTCTAGGGAAGAAGTAGGGAAAGATGCTCCCCAAGGTCAGGGGGGTTCCCCTCCAGAATCAGGGTGTGACAAGTCACTTCCTGCAGAGCGGGACTGGGCTGAACTGGGGGAGCCCCTGGGCCCTGGGCTTGGGCCAGCACCCATCGAGCGCTGGTTCTCCATCTCCCACCCCAGGCCACCTTGGGAGGTCAGCGTTCTCACCATGGGGAGCCAGGCTGTGACTCCAGCTTCCGGCACTAACCAAACCTTTTATCAACTCTTCTCCGGGGTAAACTATCCCTTTAAAAACCAGCAGAAAGTCTCAGGGTTGGCTAGTCCTTTAAAAGCTGGGGGAGGGGCGCCTGGGTGGCTCAGTCGTTAAGCATCTGCCTTCGGCTCAGGTCATGGTCCCAGGGTCCTGGGATCGAGCCCCACATCGGGCTCCCTGCTCAGTGGGAAGCCTGCTTCTCCCTCACCCACTCTCCCTGCTTGTGTTTCCTCTCTCGCTGTGTCTCTCTCTGTCAAATAAATAAAATCTTAAAAAAAATAAAAAATAAAATAAAATAAAAGCTGGGGGATCTGGGTAGCCAAAGGAATGAAACTCTTGCTCCATTTGCCTGAAGTCACTGCACCCCTAGGGGACACCGGGCCCTGACCTGCCATCACAGAGGCCCAGGATTTGGAAAGAAGAGGATTAAGAATTAAAGAGGAGGGGAAAAAAGAAAAGTGGGGGAGGCTTGTGCTGTTAGATCAGGGGGAGTATTAAATGATCCCAAATCCAGAAATGTCTTTTCAAAGACTTCTGCCATTAGGACTTAATATTAAATTTACTCCTTCTGTGCCTTAAAAAATAGCTAATTTTTTTTCAAAAGGTGCTTTTGATGCCAAAGGTATGGCTTAAGCTGAAAGGCACCAGCACATCAAACATCATTTGGGGGATTTCAAAGGGCCGTTTCAGCAGGATCCTGTTCTCCTGATCCCCCTTCTCGGCTGATGAAGTTTCTGAGCTCCCTGAAGTCAGATCTTGTGTTCTTGGCTATCAAAGGCCCAGCAACACTGAGTCTGTCTGTCTGTCCCAGTAAAACTTTCGCATAGAAAGCCTCCCTTTTGCACCGAGATCTGAGGGGGGAATAAAAAGGATGCTGATTTGCCAGGAAACAGGAGGGAAGCCCTGCTGAGCTGATAGGAATCTTCTGACCAGATTTAAATACATTTGGCCCAGACAAGGGGGTGCGGAAAAAAATCCATTACTTTGGAGAAAAGCTTCACAGGGTTTCAAAAGGAAATATGTTAATGCTGGGAGAAATCATTTGTGTGGGTTTATGTGTGAGTGTTTCAGCCGCCCCACAAGTTTAACATCCTCCACCAGGAGCAAGAAAGCAGAAGCAGTGGAATTATGCTGCCACCGTTCAGGGGAGGCCAGGGGGAGCTGGAGGCTGGAGGGAGGCCACAACCACTCTGGCCTTGCTCTGGCGGTCTCGGCCAGCTGAGTCTGGGGTCCCAGAATCAGAGAGTAGCGGAGCCCCCCACCCGGATCCCACAGGCAGTGTTCCAAGGACCTTCTTTCCTGCCTTAAGGCCTCACTCAGGAGTCTGCAGACTGAAGCTCATAGAGGTCCCTCAGACAGTTCCCAGTATCCAGATGGGAAGACTGAGGCCGCAAGGGGAAGGGGGCACCGCCAAAGGTCCTAGGCTGGTCAGGCCTCTTGACCCACCCGCACCCACTGCTCTCCTCTGGACCTTGGCTGGGCCCTGCCCACTGGCCTTCTCCCGATAGCCCCTGCTCACCCCAGCACCTGCTCCACTCTCTGAAGACTGCACCTGAGTGACTGTTTATATTTCTACCCATAGGCTCCGGAGACACCCTACAAATGAGGTGCCTGTCGTACGTGGCCTTGCGGCCAGACATTTCTATGACCCGGCACGGTCCCAGGTCCCATGGGAACTGAACAATTGTGTCCAGATAATTATAGGACATCTTCTGCTCTGGCTTCAAGAGGCAGTCTGGCTGGATTCAGGAGTCCCAGCTCGTGGGCCCAGCTTGGTCTTTTTCTGTGCGCCTCACTCCCTTCCTCTGTAAAATGAGGACCATTCCATCATCCCTGTCTCTGCCTCCTAGGCCTGCTGTAAAATCTCAGTCAGGTCAGGAATAAGAGCTTTGGGCTGGGGGTCTGCAGAACAGAGCCACGGGAGGCCTTCTCGCCCCTCCAGCAATTTCAGGCACAAGCAGGGAGAAGAGGTGAGGTTGTTTTGAAGGCCGTACTGTGTGGTTGTTGCAAATGCACCTGAGTACCTCAGAGGCCCTGCACTGCCCACGTTAGCACCGGACTTTTCACGACAGTTTGGGGGCTCTTTTCTTCATTGGGAGAATAGCTGGTTGAACTTAGAGAAGAAAAGAACCTAAGGACTTGGTTCTTGGGGTAAAGATGGGGGACCAGGTGGGAGTCAGGCACTGGAGCTGCCTGATCGGTTCTCCGATCCTGAGCTTACTGCACAAGGAAGTGGGGGCCAGCCAAACTCGGCACTTGAATCTGAGCACTGTCGTTCCACTAGGAGAGGGAGACGAGAAAGAAAAGAGAGACAATAGCTCATCATTAATGATCTTGAATTAATATAAATTAGTTGAGCACATCTTGGCTGCTCCCAGTCAGGCAGAGCAGGGGGCTGCTGGGGACCAAAAAGGAGGTTTCCTTCACTTCACATTCACCCAGCCATCCATAAAGCTGCTGCTGACCGTGCACTCTTCCCTCCCTCCTCGGCTTCCCTCCCTCCCTCCCTGCCTCCGACACCAGCTCCAGGCTCCAGAGGTGTAAAATAGGCTGGGGATGGCACCCCTGGGACCAGGGGCAGCCCCCCAGAGCCCGTGACCTTTGGAATGACCTTTGGAACATTGCCACCCAGAGAATCGCTGCCGTCAGGAGCCGAGGGTGTCCTGAGCTCAGCCCCGGCCCAGACCCCAGCCGCCCCCATCTCACACACTCGCCCGGGCCACGGAGGCAGCAGCCTTGCAGGTCTGTGCCCAGAGCCAAGGCCACCAACAGAATGGTGCCTGGCAACGTGGTGCCCAGAACGACCAGAATGTTGCTTGGGACCATAGGCGGCCCAGAGTGCTGGGATGTTTGTTTGAGCACATGAGGTTGTGAATTCTCTGCTTTCAAGGAGTCTGAGTCAGGCTGACCCTTCCTCCACCACATCAGTTTGGTTATAAGTCAAGGAATGCAAGCTGCCCATCAGGAGCACAGGGTACTTTGGTACCAACAAATGGGCCTCGGATGAGACTGCGGGTGACCGTAAGTCTCCTAACTCAACAGGGCTCACTTAGGCACACTGGGACCACTTGACCCAGGTCTGACCCATTGGGACATGCTAGGACCACCGGACCCAGGCCTGGCCCACAAGGCATGCTGGGACATTCCCAAGACTAAGCAGAACATTTGTGGCTTAGCCCAAGGTTTAGAGGTCAGAGGGCACCCCCAGTATCCCTGGGAGATAGGACTTTTCCTTCCATTTACAGAGAGGGAAACTGACACTCAAGAGAGGTCAAGTCACTTGCCACGAGGTCACACAGCCAATAAATGACAAAGTTGGGTTTCAAGCAGAGAAAAGAGCCAACTTTATCAATGTGGCGACTAAAGCTTTGTAAATGATTCCTCGTAACTCCCATGAGACAGAACTAGTAGCATCCCAATTATGGACACACAGCAACTGAAGCCCAGAGAGGCTGAGCCACAGTGCCCTGGTCACACAGCCGGCCAGGGATGGAGCTGGGCTCCCAACCCACAGCAGTCTGGCTCCAGACTGGGGAGCCGGCCTGCCTGGCTTCAAATCCCACCTTTTCCATTTACCAGCACTGGGACTTTGGACGAGTTGTTCAGCCTCAGTTTCCCTGCCTGTAAGCTGGAAATCATCATCATAATGTAGCAGCAGCGACGCCCGGCTACTTGATACCCACGGAACACGCGCGACACGGCCGGGCCGGTACCAAGTGCTACATGTTTGTTAGACGAGTCTCTGCTCACACGACCATCACGCCACGGATTCTCTAAGTATTAGAGGGAAAAGTGGCACCCTGGAGGCCTGTCGTCTCCAGCCGGCCCCCGCCCCCGTGGGTCCGAGGCTCGAAGGAAGCACACACCCGCTGTCCGTAATGTTCCTGTCAGAGCAAACGAGGCCATTAACTGACGAGCTCTGTGATGGAATTGTCCCGTGCCGTATTTATTATAGGGTCCTTTCCCTGACACCTCCCAGGGAGAGAATATTAAATATTTAATGCACGCGAGCCTGCTCGTTTTTCATCCCCACTTCAGCACTCACGCTGGCTCCAGGCTGGGGAGAGCCCAAGTCCGCCAGCCCGGCACCCTCATGCCTTCCCGCCTCCCCCCACCCGCCCGGACAGGGCAGGGGGTGGGAAAGCGACGAGGACCCACGTCAGGGACTCTGGGAGCTGGGGCCCAGGTGAGTCCTGGGAAGGGTGTCCTCGTCAGCCATGCTGTCAGAGGCCTGCAGACAGGCGGGTGGCATCGGTGTCCCCCACCCAAAGTCCTAGGAGTCCCTGGCCACCAGAGCCTGGGAGCCTTCATGGCATCCAGCCCATTCCCTCCTCCGCACATGCCTCAGGCGCCCCCACCCATCTGCCGTTGCTTCCCGCACCCCTGCACCTCCACAGAAGTTCCTGCTCCTCCTGCACACAGTGAGCTGGAAATGCCAGGGAGCCAGTGCCCCTGAAGCAAGCCCCCCTCAACAACGGACTGCGAGTGGGCACATCACAGCCCCAGCTTCCTTGCCCCTTGCATTGGATGACTCTGGGTGCGTGAGCTACACTGGCTCGCAGAGGTCCCCCCTGGTGGGACTGGGCTCCTACTACCCACAGCCTTTATGGGCTTCCTTTCCCTCTCCCTTCTCACGGCCCCTCTCCCCTGTTAGCCCACCCTGGGATTGCCTCCCAACCAACCCTGCACAAGCAGCCCTGAGACCGCCACCCAAATGCAGGGACATAAACTAAGGCAAAGCCATGGCTGGGTGGGGGATCATCAGAGGACACAAGATGAAAGTCCCATCTTCCACGGAACACCGACCTGCTCAAGGCCAAGCCCTGTGCTCGGGGCTGGGGACTCAGCCAGGACCCCCAAGATCTGACTCCTGGACTCCCAAGAGCTCCCAGGCCTCAGGGGGCACAGTCATGAGATGCTAACCACAGTGCAATGGGACCAGCTCTCACTTCCATCACCCCCAGCCCCGCAAACCAGCCCAAGGGGTGCCTCCTAAAGACCGAGTCTCCCTACGGTCTCAGCTCCCTCCGTGGCGCAAACATGGAACCTGCAGCAAGCGCGGGCCAGCCCCCAAAAGAGACCTAGCCAGTCACACCCAGCTTTCCTTCCTCTCTTTCTTTCCCCATCTGTGTGGCCCCCGGGGGTTGGTAGCTGGAACAGTGTACGCCCAGGGCAGAGGAGAGGCTGCAGGAGAAGCAAAAGGCATTTGACAAACAACAGGGTGTGAGGGTGGGGACAGGAGCCCGATTCTCCAGCCCCACAGCCTGACCAAAGGCGTGCTCCCGGGTGTCGGGCCTTCTGCTTTGGGCTGCCACGCCCACGCGGATCAGGGTGGCTGAGGGGTCTCCTTTACTCCTCGTGATAACTGTATGCAGGGACTATGGTCTGGGCCAAGGGGCTGAGGCTTACAGCCCTGCTCCCCTCTTCCTGCGACAGGGCTTGATTCCTGCAGGGACTCCTGCCTAAACCCTTCTCTGCCTCCACTCTTGGCCTCCTTGTCCTGTGGCCAGCCCATTCTCCAGGTTCAGTATCAGCTTACTTGTCATCTCCCCAGAAAGTGCTTCCCTGACCCCTACTCTGGGTTGAATGGTGTCCCCCCAAAAGACGGGTTCAAGTCCTAACCCTCTGTACCTATGAAGGTGACCTTAATTATAAATGGGGACTTGGCAGATGTAACCAAGTTAAGACAGATCATGGGGATTCGGGTGGGTTCCCGCCCAGTGACTTCTCCCTTGTAGTAACCAGGGGGAATTTTGGGCCCAGAGAGGAGAATGTCATGTGAAGAGGGGGTCAGAGACTGGAGTTTGGGGCCACATGTCAAGGAAGGCCTGGGGCCACCAAAAGCTACAAGAGACAAGGAAGATTCTTCCCTAGAGCCTTTGCAGAGAGCATGCAATACCTTGACTTCAGACTGTGAGCTTCTAGAACTGAGATAGTAAGTTTCTGTTGTTTTAAGTCACATAGTCTGGTACACTGTTAAAGCAGCTCTCGGAAGTTAATAAACCCTCTACTAAGGTCACTCTCCTTTGTCTTCTCTATCACACATCTTCTTCTCTTCCTCCTTCATACCAGTAATAACAAAAATGTAATTATCCTTATGTGTCACGTTCATTTCCCATCTTACTCGCTAGACTAGCAGTGCTGTGAAGGCAGAGGCCTTGCCTGCCTTGTTCTCTGCTACATTCCTGGTATCTAGCCCAGTGTCTACGGTGCCTGGTACATGGTAGGTGCTAAATAAATGTTTACTTATTGATGAAGATTTAATGAACACCTCTGATGTGCTAATGCTGTTCTAAGTGAGCAAGATAAACATCCTCTCTTTATGGAGTTCACATTCTACAAATAAGTAAACAGATGCTAGAAGAAGACAAAGTACAGGGGCCGGGGGCAGGGCAGGATAAGGGAGCTTGAGCACTGGCATAGAACAGCACGAACTGAAAACAAATTAGCTGGTCAAGAAGGCCTTGTTGACAGGTGCCATTTAAGCAAGGTTTCAAGAAAGTGGTTTGAAGGAGTTGGCCGTATGAGGTTCTGGAGGAAGAAGAATACAGACAGAGGGCATAGCTAATGCAAAGGCCCTAAGGCTTGGTAGTTCAAGGAACTGAAAAGAGGTCAGTGTAGACAGACTGGAGTGAGGAGAGGGAAGAGTGGCAGGAGAGAAAATCAGATATGTGTTGGATGGATGGATGGATGGATGGGTGGATATGGATGGATGGATGGATAGATGGATGGATGGATGGATGGATATGGATGGATGGATGGATGAATGGATGGATGGATGGATGGATGGATGAATGAATATGGATAGATTGAGGAGAGGAGAGAGGGAGAGAAGGGAGAAATGGTCCATGTCTAGGACTCAAAGGCAGGTACTAACTCCATCCTTTAACCACATTAGGTCAATAATTGAGAATAAAAAGGGCCCTGCCACTCAAGAAATGTGGCCAATCACAGACCAAATGAAGTCAGCCCTCCGCACCCTTTCCTGCCATACACAGCATCATGGAACAAGGATAAGATTGCCTAAGAAAGTAGGCTCAATCTTCTTGGGGACCCAGGGTCCTAAGTGAGGGCTCCTCCAGGGTCTGGGATCCTGCCTATCCAGCTGGCCAGAGCCCCCACATACAAAGCCCTCCCTTATTGCTACAAACCATAAGGCTGAGGGGGTACTTGGGTGACTCAGTCAGTTAAGCGTCTGACTTCAGCTCAGGTCATGATCTCGGGGTCCTGGGATTGAACCCTGTGTTGGGCTCCGCATTCAACAGGGAGTCTGCTTCTCCCTCTCCTTCTACCCCTACCCCGACTCATGCTCTCTCCCTCTCAAATAATAAGTAAAATCTTAAAAAAAAAAACCATGAGGTTGAGCTGCTCCAGGCTCCTGATAACTAACAGTGGGTCTATCCCAGAGGAATTGCTAGTGAGGTACCTTCTGAGACTGAGTCCCTAAAGGACACCCATAAAATTCATTAAAAATAAAAGATTTGAAATGAAATCATGTTGGTTTATTAAAATTAGGAATTTCCTCTTCCTTCCTCATCCCTAGCTCCAGCTGGCTCAGGTCAGCATCCCCAAGGGGCCAGCAGAAGAGGAACCCCATTGCTGGGAAACTCCTGGGTGGGGGTGTGACCCAGAGCCTGAGTCAGGGGGAGCCCTTTGTCCCCAGAACCTGCTCCTGATCTTCCCTCATCTCTCCCATCTCTCCTGCTCTGGGAAACATTTGCAGCTCTCCAGACCAGACACATGGCGCATGGCACAGACTTGACCACTGCTGGTGGCTGTCTCCCCACATGCCTCATCTGTCCCCCCATGGGAAACTCAGCTCTCACGTGCCCTCTGCCCCATGTTGTTCAGCTGCCACTTGGCATCGCAGAACCTTCTTTTCTTGATTTCCATGCCATCACCCTCCCCTCCTTCTCCTCCTGCTTCCCTGGTGCTCTTTCTCTGCTCTGCAAGGTCCCTGCCACCCCACAACTTCCAAGCGTCAGAGCCCTCCAGGGCTGCATCTTGGGCTCGTTCTCCTCTCTCTCTCTCTCTGTCTCTCTCTCCCTCCCTCCCTCCCTCTCTCCCCCTGCAGTTCTCTCCTTACACTATCTCATCCATTCCCAGGGTTTGAATATCATCTACAGAATGGCAACTTCTAATATTTTCATGTCCAACCCCGGCCTCCCCTCGGACTCCGGACTCCATCCTTCTGTGCACTTCCACGAGGTATCTCAGACTCACCGTGGCCAGAATGAACCGATCTTCTCCATGTTTCCTCTCCCAGGAAGCAACACCACCCTGCTGCTGGAACCAAACCCCAAGGAGTCCTCCCTGACTTCTCTCTCTGTGACCTTGCCCCCTCACACCTGCAGGTCCCCTCTGCCCTCACTCCAGGACTTACCTTGACTCCGGCTTCTTCTCTCTCCACATCTTCCTCCTAGGCCAGGCCTCCAACCTCATTGGTCATCCTCCTTCCTCTCGGGCCAGAGTGGTCACCCCAAACTGTCGGCCCTGCTGCAGGGAGAAGAAAGGGCGATCGCTATGCACGCACGCACATAGCCCCGGGTGCCCCGCGGATGGACCTCGAGGCCAGCTGCAGACCTCCCAGCAGAGAGCCAGGCGGCACTGCGGGGACAGCCCTGCACACTACGCCCCCTGCCCTCTCCACCAGCCGAGAGGAAGAAGCCAGTGCCCCACAGCCCAGTGTGCAGAGCCCGGCGCATCCTGGCCACCAGTTATTTTCATTTCCACTGGTCATAACAACAATATCACTCTCTGCCTCTGTGGCTCCCTTCACAGAGAGTTTCCGGGGGCATTACCGTCACAGCTTCTTTACCAGCCAGGTAGGATGGGTGTGATAACCCTCAGCCACAGGTGGGGACCCCAGAGCGGCAGAACAAAGAGTCCAGGCCAGGCCATCGACACAATTAAAGCTACAGGTCCCGATTCCCACACTGCCCACGGTCCCTACTTGGAATAAGCCTTTCCATACTCCCCATAAACAACTCCGAAATCTCACCATGCCAGCACCCAGTGAACTCTGGGAACATAGGCAGAAATCCTTTGTTGGCCATGGATTCCCAGTGTGGGTTTGGGGCAGTCCTTAGCACCCATCATGTGCCCAGCAGCCCTGCACCCAATCACTGTGCTCTGGAAAAGCCTCACCTAAACCAAAACTTTCAGTTCAAAGGGGCCCCTCCTTCACTTGCTCATTCTCATCATTCTCAACCCTGGCTGCACCTGAGAATCTCCTGGAGCGCCCACACCCCAGGACTGTGATTCTGCTGGCCTCTAGTAGGGCTGGGCTTTGATATTCTCTGATTTTTTAAAAGAACAGGTGATTCTAAGAAGCAGCCATTGTTGAGAACCACTGAGATTTGATCCACAAACACATATGGAACACTGGTTGAGGAGCAGAGATGCGCCTTCCAGAAGCTTCTACCTAATATGGGAAATAGGAAGGTAAACCGATTATTAAAATGAATTATTTTCCAGGTGTTGCTTTTTGTTGATCTTTTTTAATGTAACAAATATTTCTATTACTTACCAGTTGCTAGGCAACATTCTAAACACTATACAAATTTAACTTATTTAGAATTTGGAACAGTGAAAAGGTACCGTTATTAGCCCCATTTTCCAGATGAAGCTACAGAGAGCTTAGGTAACTTGTGTAAAATCACAACATCTAACAAGTGGTCGAACTAGAATTCAAATCCAGAGAATGGGATTCATCTTTCTAACCACTGTCTTCTGAAGGTGGTGGCTCCTAAATCTTAGGGGGATTTGCACAGAAACACAGATTCTCGGCCTCATTCGCCTCACCCCACTCCCCACCACCCTCAGATTCCAGTTCAATCCACTGAGGTGGGAGACCTGGGAAACTACATTTTGTGTGTGTGTCCCAGGCGATTCCGATGCAGGCGTCCTGAGGATGGGCCTCTGAGAGACTCTCTGATGAAACAAAGTGTGGTGGTTTTAAAATGTGCCCACGTCAGTGGCATATAACACCCAGTGCCCATTACATCACGTGCCCTCCTTAATGCCCGTCCCCCAGTTACCCCAGTCCCCAACAACCCTCGGTTTGTTTCCTATGGTTAAGAGTCTCTTACGGTTTTTCTCCCTGAACGCTACCTCTGAAACAAATAATACACTATATATTAATTAATTGAATTTAAATAAAATTTAATTTAATTTAAAAAATAAAAAATAAATAAAATGTGTCCACAAATTCCACAATATGCCTTCCTTTAAAAGGTGGAAGCTAGGGGCGCCTGAGTGGCTCAGTCGGTTAAGCGTCTGCCTTCAGCTCAGGTCGTGGTCTCGGGGTCCTTCCTCCTTTGCTCTCTCTGAGGTCACCTCGGGGTCCTTCCTCCTTTGCTCTCTCTGAGGTCACTCACTGTGGGAGAAGCCAGCGGCTGTGCCATGAGGACCAGCAGGCAGCACCTATAGGAGGAACTGAGACCTCCTGACAACGCCCAGCACCGACGCCTTGATGCAACCTCCTAAGAGCTCCTGAGCAACAACCACCCAGTTAAGCAGCTCCCTGATTCTACAAAACTGTCAGATCATAAGTGTTTGTGGCTTTAAGCCACTACGTTTTGGACTACACCTTATGCAGCAGCAACAGATGACTGATACAAAGAGACAGCTTTCACCATCGATGAGAGTCAGGAAAAAGCTGCGGACATGACACAGGAGCCAGGGCTGGAAGAACACGGGCCAAAAGGGGAGAGAGAGGGCATTTGTTCCAGGCAGAGGGAACAGCATGTGCTAAGGCACAGGTGAGTGCATGGAGCTGGTATTTTCGGGCTTTGCTGGAAGCACAGGAAGCACCAGTGAGTGGCTACAGATGCAACGGGAGCCAAGTCAGGATGGACAGAGCGACCCTCCATCCCAGTTTGCCCAGGACAGTCCTTTTTTTTTTTTATGTTATGTTAATCACCATACATTACATCATTAGTTTTGGATGTAGTGTTCCATGATTCATTTTTTGCATATAACACCCAGTGCTCCATTCAGTACGTGCCCTCTTTAATACCCATCACCAGGCTAACCCATCCTCCCAAGGCCCTCCCCTCTAGAAACTCAGCTTGTTTTTCAGAGTCCATCGTCTCTCATGGTTCATCTCCCCCTCCGATTTCCCCCCCTTCATTCTTCCTCTCCTGCTATCTTCTTCTTCTTCTTTTTTTTTTAAACATATAATGTATTATTTGTTTCAGAGGTACAGATCTGTGATTCAACAGTCTTGCACAATTCACAGTGCTCACCATAGCACATACCCTCCCCAGTGTCTATCACCCAGCCACCCCATCCCTCCCACCCCACCCCCCACTCCAGCAACCCTCAGTTTGTCTCCTGAGATTAAGAATTCCTCATATCAGGGCACCTGGGTGGCTCAGTCGTTAAGCGGCTGCCTTCGGCTCAGGTCATGATCCCAGAGTCCTGGGATCGAGCCCCACATTGGGCTCCCTGCTCAGCGGGAAGCCTGCTTCTCCCTCTCCCACTCCCCCTGCTTGTGTTCCTGCTCTCGCTGTCTCTGTCTCTGTCAAATAAAGAAATAAAATCTTAAAAAAAAAAAAAAAAGAATTCCTCATATCAGTGAGGTCATATGATACATGTCTTTCTCTGTTTGACTTATTTCACTCAGCGTAACACCCTCCAGTTTCATCCACGTTGTTGCAAATGGCAAGATCTCAATCCTTTTGATGGCTGCATAATATTCCATTGTATGTATACCACATCTTCTTTATCCATTCATCTGTTGATGGACATCTTGGCTCTTTCCACAGTTTGGCTATTGTGGACATTGCTGCTATAAACATCGGGGTGCACGTACCCCTTCGGATCCCTACATTTGTATCTTTGGGGTAAATACCCAGCAGTGCAATTGCTGGATCATATGGTAGCTCTATTTTCAACTTTTTGAGGAACCTCTCTACTGTTTTCCAGAGTGGCTGCACCAGCTTGCATTCCCACCAACAGTGTAGGAGGGTTCCCCTTTCTCCGCATCCCCGCCAACATCTGTCATTTCCTGACTTGTTAATTTTAGCCATTCTGAGGACAGTCCTTTTTTTTTTTTTTAAGATTTTATTTCTTTATTTAGAGAGAGAGAGAGAATGCGAGCAGGGGGAGGGGCAGAGGGAGAGAGAGAATCTCAAGCAGACTCCCCACTGAGCACAGAGCCAGACTCGGGCTCCATCTCATGACCCTGAAATCATAACCTCATGGGGCGCCTGGGTGGCTCAGTTGGTTAAGCGACTGCCTTCGGCTCAGGTCATGATCCTGGAGACCCTGGATTGAGTCCCGCATCGGGCTCCCTGCTCGGCAGGGAGCCTGCTTCTCCCTCTGACCCTCCCCCCTCTCATGTGCTCTCTCTCTCTCTCTCATTCTCTCTGTCTCAAATAAATAAATAAAATCTTTAAAAAAAAAAAAAAGAAATCATAACCTCAGCCGAAATCAAGAGTCAGACGCCTAAACGACTGAGTTGCCCAGGCACCCCTGCCCAGGACAGTCTTGATTGACACCTATTACCCACACAACCCATGCAATGTACTCTTTGTCCAAGATAAAATTGTCTCCTATCAGATGATTATGAGCTAGATTATGATCGCCCTGTTGATGAGCCCCGTGTGTAGGCTAAGGCATTGGAGCTTTACCCTGGAAGCACTGGGAAGCCATGGAAGGGTTTTAAGCTTGGGAGTGACCCAATCCCAGTTGTGTTTCAGAAAGGTCCGTTTGCAGAGAATGCACAGGTGTGCCGGGTGAACTACGATGCAGCGTGGACTGGTTTGGAGTGAGTGTGGAGGCTTGACCAGGGTGGAACGAGCTGAGAGGCCAGGGAGGACCTGGGGACAGTCCCCTGGTCAGGTGGTCAGTGACTATGACAACCTGTATGGAGGCCAGAACAGCAGTAATGGGGTCCAGGGAAGTTATTGAACAGATTCTGTTGCAATAAGAGCTGGAGGAGAAGCTGGAGGGCGAGCTGAGATGCAAGACTATCAGGGAGCATGGCCCCCACATTTCAGGGACCAGAGCTCCGTCTAAAAAACTCTCAGATGAGTCACCTCAATCAGAGCCAACGAGGCTTTGGCCGGTTCATTTCTGAACTGCAGGGGATTTGGCCAAAGGAACTGAAACCACATGTAACCTTGGCTCAAGCAGGTCCCGTCGGACCCAGTCCCCTGAGCCACAGCCCCGATGCCCGGAAGCTTGTCTCCCGCGCACAAGGCTGCAATGATGCAAGAATTTTTTTTTTTTTTTTCATTTTGCAGTTAGGGCCTCAGGCCTGGGAGGAGCGGCCAAAGGTTGCCAGGGTACAGATTGCAGGCCCCAGAAACTCGGTATCAGCCCGAGACAGGGTTTCGGGTGAAATCCCTAGAAACACACTCTCGCCTCCTCCCAGCTGGGATACCTTGGCTGAACTTGAGTCATCCTCCTAATAAAAATTCCATGTTCCATCAGCAGAATGCTTCCAGCCCAATTAGATCAATTTTCTCTAAGTAGCAATAAATGTGTTTTCCTTTCAGAGGCCAGCCCGACACATTAAGCAGGCTTGGGGCGGCCATTCCCCAGGCCGCTGGCTCCGAGTGCGCGGGGTCAGGGGTCACAGTGCCGCCGCCTCCAGCTCATTAGTGGGGCCCATTCATCTTTGCTGGGGACACCAGCACTCAACATGGTGGCAGGGCTCAGGGCGGGGGGGTGTGGGCAATTCATCAGGGACTCAGGTTCGCTGAAGACAAGAGCAGAAAAGCAGACCTGCTCACAGGCCGGCAGGAGCCCCAGGCCCAGCAGCTGAGGCCCGGAGCCGCCTAGTTAAAGGTTAACCTGGTCCAGGACGTAGGGCTGTGGGGGCCCCCCACAGCCCCCATGCAGGGAAGGAAGGGCCCCCGGGCAAGCCCCTTTGAAATGCACCTGGCTCCTGTCTGCTGGCCGAGGTTCTCTTCCGGCCACCTTCCTAACCCCCCAAATCCATCCAAGCAGGGCCTCCCAGGGCCTGGAGAATGACACTGTCACTTGGGCTCCCGTGGCTCAGGAACTTGCCTGGAAGAGACCCTTTGATTTGCAAATCCAGATGCTAGGAATGAGAGGGTACTTCAGCCAGGCCTCACCCTGCCTTGCCCGGACCACCGGCCTGGAGGACTCTTGGCGGAAGGCATGAGACCTTTCCACTTCCCCAGAGCTAGGACTCAGCCTTCCTCACACATACAGCCCCTGTCACCCTGAGCCAGCAGAGGCCCCAGCCGGAGGCAGCCTTGCCAGAGGGCTATGGCATTGTAGGAGCTTGCCAGGGCTGCCGGAGGGGAGGACAACAGACCTGAGTGGCTTCCACAACAAATCTTCATTGTCTCACAGTTCTGGAGGCTAAAAGTCCGTGGTCAAGGTGTCAGCAAGACCAAGGTCTCTCTGAAGATGCCAGAGAAGGGTCTGTCCCAGGCCTCTCTCCCAGCCTCCAGGGGCTCCTTGGTTTGTGGCAGCATAATTCCAGACTTTCCATGGCACTGTGTGTGTGTGTGTGTGTGTGCGCGCAAATTCCTCCTTTTTATAAGGACACCAGTCGTACTGAATTAGGTCCCACTCTCATGACCTCATTTTAACTGAACCACCTGTTTGAAGACATGATCTCCAAATCCAGTCACATTCTGAGTTACTGAGGGGCTAGGATTTCAACATACAAATGAGGGGGTACATAATTCAGCCCACAGTATCCTCATTTTGGGCCACAGGAGAGGTGAGTCCCAGTGGTCCCGGCTCATTTGGGGATGCAGATGTGTACGGAGTGCCCGCCAGGCCCTGCACAAGGTGCTGGGGGTACGGTGAACATCTGGAGTCTGCCCCATGAGTTCATAGCTGGCTAGGGAGGCAGGCACTCATCAATCACACAAGTAAATGTGCAGCTACAATCTGGGTTGAGGGCCCCGAAGCCCAGGTGTGGACAGCTAGAAACACAGGTCACCGGGTCACACTGCAGGTAGGAAGTAGAGCTAGGGCTGGCATGACAATGGCAAGATCATGCCTGGCGTCCCTGGGCTCTTGCTCCGTCCAGCCGACCCCCACCCTCATATCCTCCCGTCCTTCCGCCCCCAGCGCCCTTCCCAGCCTGATGCCCTTCCTGGAAGCTGGATTAATAGCATCTGAGCAAGCCTGGCCAGGAAGCACTGCTCGGGGTAACCTTTCCATAGAGCCCAGGGGGCCTGGCAGAGGTCTTCCTGATTTATACCAACCCAGCCACACTGCCCCTCTGTCTCTCGACAGAGAGCCCCTCCTTCAGCTCAAGCTGCGCTCCGCTCAGACAACGACCCCCAGGTCCTGGGCCCAGATGTCACCTCCTCAGGGAAACTTTGCTGACCAGGCTCCCACAGCAGCTCTCACCCCAAACCTCTCCGCAGCACCCTAAGCACAGCTGAAACTAAATCATGGATTGCAAAATTAGCTGTTCTGTGTCTGTCTCCCCTGGAGGCTGCGAGCTTTCTGACGACTGAGACCATGTTCTCGTGCACTTCCATATGCCCCCAGTCCCACCCCGTGCCAGTGACACAGCAATGCTCTGTAAACACTGGCTGAATAAATCAACAAAATTATTGATTAGTGAATCAACCTCCTGCTTCTCCCAAAACCACAAGCTGACCTGCAGGCTTGATGCCAAATCTATGCTGCTCCCGAAGGCACCAGGGGTATAAAGATGAGGAACGAGAGGGATGCTATTCGGGGTGGGGGGGGGGAAGAGCTTGGGAAACAAGAGAGCAAGGACATGCAAAGTGGGTTTGGAGAAAAGCGAGCATTTCCATTTGGCCAGAGCAAGACTTGAATGCTGGGCTTAGGCAGCAGTCCCAGGTGCCACTGAAGGTTTCTGAGTGGTGGCCGTCCTGACAGGCAGAGCAGGTGCCAAACGGAGACCAGAGGTCAGCAAAGAGGAGTCCGCTATGGCAAAGGTTCAAGTGCTGCCCCCCAGGGAAGGCAATCAAGGTGACTGAGGGAAAGCAGAAAAGGGGGAAATGACACCAAATCTGGGGACACGTGTGGCACAGGCAGGAAGGATTCAGTGAAGCAGCATGATCAGGAAAGCAGAGAAGGAGGAGGGAAGACGGGCGGGCCCAGTGCGGTGGAGGGAGGCATCCAGGTCGTTCTTCTACCTGCCCACGGGGTGGGTCAGGGGACCTAGCTTGGAAGTCCGACCCCATCAGGGACTGGCTATAAACCTAGGGAAGTGCGGCACCTCCGATGCTCTGCTTTCCCTCCTGCACTTGGGAGCTGGCTGGGCCCGTTGAAAACAGCGTGGGACACATTGAGATCTCTAGCCCAGGTGCTAGCCCAGAGGTCCTTCCAGGGGTCTCCAGCCACGCAGTCCTGGTGTAAACCAGGATTTCTCAACCTCAGCCACGTAGATTTGGGGAGCTGGGTAAGTCTTTAATGCCCAAATTCCCTCTAGGATGTTGAGGAGCATCTCCGGAAACCAAAACTGTCTCCAGACGTTGCCATGTGTCCCCTGAAGTACGAAACTGCTCCGAGAGCCATGCAGGTCTGTCACCAATGCTCTCGGGAAAGCTGTGTACCTGTAGGGCAGCCTCCTGTCCCCCGGAGGGGGTCCTGTGTGTCCAACGGCCCCATGCATCTGATCCACAAACATTCTTGAGACACTTACGCTGAGCCAAACAGTGATTCTGCTCTCAGGAATTTTACAGTTAGTAGGAGAAAGCATTTTGATATATGGGATCACATGTTAGGCTGGGCTAGATCACGGCCCCCAAGGATGTGCACAGCCTCATCCCCGGAGCCTGTGGACACGCTACTTCATGTGGCAAAGGGGACTTTGCAGATGGGATTCAATGAAGGTTCTGAGATAGAGAGATTGCCCTGGATTATCCAAGTGGGCCTGGGATAATCACAAGACTCCTTATAAGTAAAAGAGGGAAGCGGGTGAATCGGAGTCAAAAAAGGAGGTGTGATGACAGAAGCAGTGGTCAGAGTCAGGGAGAGAAGAAGATCTACACAGCCGGCTTCGAACGCGGAGGAAGGGGCCCGAGACGAGGTATACAGGTGGCCTCTAGAAGCCGGAAGAGGCAAGGTGACAGAATTTCCCCTAGACCTGCCAGAGGGTACTCATCCCTGCAAACACCTTAATTTTAGCCCAGTAAGACCCATTTCAAACTTCTGACCTCCAGAACCGTAAGAGAATAACCTTGTGTTATTTTAAGCCACTCAGTTTGCGGTAGTTTGTTATAGCAGCGACTGGAAACTAATACACACAGTCACACAATTAGGCAGAGGGGCATGTAGAGTCTCAGAGGAAGGAGCAGGGCTGCCATGGGTGGTTGTCCAGGTCACACACTACCCAAACATAGTCAGCTAAGAATGTCACTGGGGCTGAAATTCAGCCCACACTCCTCTTACCTAACCATGAGCCCTTGTGGGGACTATGGCCGTGGGGGGGGTGGGAGGAGAGAAAAGACACCTTTTTCTAATTCACACTTGGGCACTTTCCATTTGCCAAAAAACTGTGACCCCAGGGGAAGTAGGGTGGGGGTCCTTAATTTGCATACCAAACTGTGGCCTTGGCCGGAGACTTTGACTCTTCCTGAGGTAGTCAGGAAGGCCTTCACAGAGGAGGTGACACCTGGGCTAGCTCTCAAACAACAAACAGGGAAGGAAAGGGGAGCCATTCCTAGGAAAGAGAATGGCACAGAAGTCTGAAACGGCCTGGTGCCCTTAGAGGAAGAGGGAGAAGCTCCACCTGGCTGAAGCATCAGGTACGTGGGAGGGGAGGTGATCCAGAGATGCAGGGTTCAGGTTGGGACCTGCAGAGTCTGAGGGGCCTGTTGATATTCACGGGCAAGTGTCTTAGGAGTTCTGGCAAGACGTCTGGGCTGTTCCACACCAGCCTCCAGATGCCACTCCAGCAGCCTGGCCTGGACCGGACTCAGGTTCCCCTCCCGCCTACCCAGCCCCAGAGACTTCCACCCCATGGCTCTGACGGGCGCCCGGCTGCTGGACCACTTGCTTTTAGGGGCTAGTAGTGCCCTCCCCTTCCCAGCACTTAACTCCGAGACAAGTATTGATGGTGCCTTGACCTTCCCTAATATATTTCCACAAGGTGACATGGGCCAGTCCTGCAGTCCCCAGCAGGCCCCGGCCCCTCCCTGGCCCTGAGCAAAGAACAAGGAAAAACCATCAAGCTGGGCGCGAGGTTTGCGATACAAATGGCAATAAGTACGTTGTTTTCGGGAGGCGAATGGGCCCCCACAGACTAACGGCCATCCATGGCTTCCTCCCTCCCCTTCCCCAAGCTGCCCCCCTCCAGAGCCGGCCCAGCTGGAATGTTGCAGTGGCTCCTGCTCTCCCCCCGCCCCCAAGCCCTTTTGCTGACAGTATAACCTTCAGGAACCTGAAATTCCTGAGTGGTCCCCAGAGCTCAATGCATCTTGAAAGAAAATTTGTGTAATGTCATTTCAGGCTGTCCCTAATCCAGAATTATTGAGGGGGGGGCTGGGACCTGGGAATTCCCTCTGACACTTGACAAATACTTGGCTTTGTGTAAATGGACAGGCTCCTGAAATAACTGCCTTTGGATGTCACACGAAGAGAAATTAATTCTTTATTAACTTCCGCAATGATAATCTAATAAACCCATCGGGCCTCCGGGCCCCAGCATTTAAAGAGCTTGGTGGTTTGGATGCAAATGTCTCCCAACCCCATTTTGTCGGGAAATGTGCTCATGGAGAGGAGAAATAATCAGCTCTGGAGGTCAGACGTCAGAGCAGGGTCACAATGGGTGACTTTCACGGCTCCACACAGACCTGAGAGTCAGGAGACGCAGCCCTCTCTGTGACAGCAAGCTGTTCTAGATTTTCTGGGATGGACCTCAATTTCAGATACGCTGTCCCTTTGTCCCCAAAAGAGCATTTGTTCTGGTCAGATGACAGGCTCTCATTTTTGCTTAGATTATGAAGTCACCATAGCCGTCACCCTCCAGTTCCAAAGGACAGCCATCCATTTTTTTCAACTCCTAGGTACCTGCCATGTGTCAGACATGGGAATCCAAGACCTCTGTCTTTGGGAGCTTACAGCCCAGCGGAGAAGCAAACAACAAAATTGGCTGTGATTGTAAGTTGGGGGAAATGCTAAGAGGACAAAGAACATCTGGGAAAGCGGACAAAGCCCACTTCTCCTGGGAGAGGAGTCCAGACTGTGGGCACTGTGCGGGTCGGCAGTGTGAGCCGTAGGCAACCAGCTGAGGGAGGCCTTCGAGTCCTTTGGGTCCTTCAGGTCCTTCGGGTCCAGCCTCCTTGGCAAGGTCCTGGCTGCTCATGCCCTGCCGTGAGCCCCCACAGAAGCAGGAGTCTGAAGGTCCGTCCTGGAGGCAGGAAGAGCAGGAGAAGGAGGGGAAGGAAGGGGGATTATCATTGCCTCCCAGAGCTGATGGGGGTGCACAGGCCTTCGAGAGCAGGGAAATCAGAAACCTCCAAATTGCCAGAGGCAGAAGATCCCAGCCTCATGTGGTGCTTTACCCGCTTGCACACTTACCATCACAGGGCACTCACCACCACTCAAGGCCCCAGAGGACTCCTGATTACACAAGTTCTTGAACAGACTAGGGTGTGTGTGTGTGGGTGTGTGTGTGTAAATGAATTTAGAGCATGATAAAGGCATATCACAAACTAGCAAAGAAATGAAGGATGAAGGATTATTCAATCCATGATACTAGCTCAATGATCTAACTAGATGAGATCTCAAACGGACTTAAAAACTCAGTAAAAATCAAACAAGAAAAAAAATGTAGGTGAATGGAATTTGGGGGTACGGAAAGGGTTTTCTAAGCATGCAAGCAATAGAAGATTCACAAAGGAAAAGATAATGAGTGTGACTGCATAAAAACTTTAAATTTCTCTATGTTATGGACTCAAGCATGATAATCAATATCACTTTTTAAAAGGGACAAAGGTCGAAGGAGGTGATTCACAAAAGAAGAAATACAAACAGCTACGATGCATATGGGGAAAAAACATTCGATCGTGTTCATAATCATAGAAATGTCAGCTAATGCAGCCGTAAGGTGTCAGCTCTCACCTATCGAACTGATTTTTATTAAAAAGTGTGACGACATTTGCTGCTGCAGAAAAGATGTGTGCTCCCCCACGCAGCTAGCAGACGCACGAATTGTTACAACCCTCCTGGAAATCGGTTTTCTAATATGTATTGAGAACTGTAAAACTTTGTGTTATGCCAGATTCTTTAATACACAAAGAGCACGGTTTCAAAAAGAGAGAGAAGTAGTATGAAGAGAGATTTACAAGACTCATCAACCAAACGCAAAACCTGGACTTTTGTTTGGATCCTGATTCAAACAAGTTGTCTGTGGGAAGACATTTTTGAGATCATTGGAGAAAATTCGACCTACCCAGGTATTAGGTGATATTTAGGAATTATTGTCAATTTTTTTTAGGTGTGCAAATGGCATCCTGGTTATGCTGCAAGAAGTTATTGTACCTATTTAAGAAGTAAAACTTAACTTTTACAGGGGAAATAATACAACATCAGGACCTGCTTTAAAATATTCAAAAAAAAATGAGAAGGGGATAGATAAAACTGTCAGGATGTCAGTAATCGTGAAAGCTGAATGATAACACAGGATGTCTGGTTCACAACACTCTCCAACATATATTTGAAATTTTTTCCATAATAAAAGGTGTTTTTAATATATCACTTGAACCAGTCGTCCTGCTTTGAGGTTCTATCCTGAGGAAATGTTCAAAGATATGCACAAAGATTTATGTACAAATGTATCAACAAGAAAACTAGTCATCAAAGGAAAAAAATCCATTAAAGCAAAAGATCATATGACACGTTGTGACAATGGCCAAAGAACCACGTCCTGGGGTCACCGTGGCAAAAAGAGATTTTTAAAAACACATATCGGCCTTCGGAACATGTTCATGTATTAAGTGATGGGAGAAGGGGAAGCAAGATACAAAATTATAATATTCACTATGATCCCAATTATCTTCAAAATGAATACGTTTGCACAAGCAAAAAAAGGCCAAAAGGTTAACAGTGGTCATCGTTGGAAGGTATAATTACAAATGATTTTTATTTGCTTCTTTAAACTTTTCTATATGCAACAAGGTGGAAAAAATGTAATTATCTTAAGAGCTGGTGCCAAAACTCCTCTCAGAAAGAATCTGGCTTTGGAGAAAGACCTTGATGCGCGTGGGCTAGAAGCTGAATCCTTGAGGGCCTGGCCCAAGGGGAAGCTGACACCAGGCCCCGCTGTGCCTCAGGACAATGCGGGCAGGGTTCTAAGAAGCAGGGGAGGCTTGGAGAACATAAACCAGAGGGGAACGCACAGAGGCTTTGAGTGTCCTCTGTTTTGGGGATCGAGGGGCCAGCTCATTTCCCCTGGAACTCTGAGAGATAATGTCTCTCCCTGCACCCTAACTGACATCTCAGTAACCTGTATGTTCCAAGTGTTCTACAATAACAGCCATTTCTAAAAGCAGAAAGAAAATTCGAGTTTTCTTTTTCTTTGTTAAGGGAAACCAAGTCTTCTTTATCCCAACCTGGAACCTGCCTTTCCGGAGCCATCCCCGACGGCTCCCCACCTGGATGCATCCAGATGGAGTCGGCTCTGTCTCTCCGCTGCAGCCTGGGGGGAGTAAAGATGGCGCTCCCTTCCACGGTAGACCTTAACTCTTGTCTGGGAGCATCGCCCCGCATGTTGCTTCACCCCAGCAGCAGTCTTTCATCCCAGTTACAAAAACCCACTCCAGTTTGTGGGGTTTTTCCCCCACTTACAGAACCGGTCTCCTCGTGCCTCCCCCCACCCCCAGCCCTCACCTGCTGGCATTTCCACCTGGGAGGTCTGAGCCCCCAACTCCTTGAGGCTCTTTCTCCTAGCTTCTAACTTCTGGGGCACTCCCCCCCACAACCGTGATGCCTTGGTGTTTTGTTTTTACCTTTTCAGTTTTCTGAGGACTGCCTGTCCCTTCTATGAAACCCTTGCTCTTAAAATACCTCCTGTGGTTTCTGCCTCCCGATTGGACCTGACTGATAGGCCACTGCTAGGTGTCATCTTCCCCCACAGTGCACCTAATGGGTGATTTTCCAGATGCACCTGTTGGATTTCCTCCTGGGAGGCTGGAACATAGCTCCTGCCTGCCGAGAGATTGTTGGATCCTGTCTTCCACCCCGTTGACTATCCCTCCCAGTCTCACACCATCTACCAGTGTGCTTCACTGACCTATGGCCCTCGTCCAAGTCCCTAATCAAAACACCACCCAGGATGGAGGCCTCCGTGCACCCCTGACAACCTCCCTCCCTTCTCCCCGAAGCACCTTCCAAGAGGCCTTGCTCTCCTCTGGGTACTCACGAATCACACCGGAGCTGAGACACGTGGAAAGCCATATATGAGTCATCCCAAAACTGCAATCCAGCACCAGGGGGGCATGGCTGGTGTCAGCTGGCACCCCCACGGCCGCCTCTGGGGAGAATGGGCCTCCACAGTGAGAACTTGGCATCTCCACCATCCGGAAAGCCACGCCCTCACATCGGGAGCCACTGGGGCCCTTTCCCTTGGAGCACATGCACCCAGGTCCAGTGTTTATGCTGTTTACTAACTTCACGGCAAAGTAGCAGCACAAATAATATCAAAGGCCTATTTTGTAAATTGCATGTAAATTATATAATTTTCCCAGGAATAATTTTTACATCTAATTAGTACAAATTGTCTTACCAAAAAAAAAAAAAAAGTTGCATCCAAAAATAGCGCATGGGTTTTGGTTACCTTAATTAGAAATGTTTCCTTTAAAATGAAAATAAGCAATCTTGCAAATCAAAGAGACTCCAAGGTCAGGCTTGGGCACCCCAGCTTCTCTTGGGGAATCCAGGAGGTTCTTGGAGAAGAGATCTCATTGAAAAAAGAGGTTTCTTATCTGGGAAAGAGAGGGTCACCCAAGGCGATCTCACCTCTGGGGTTGGGGAGTTGAACCCCAGAAGGAAAAGAGAGGATGTGTTCAGAATGCACACTCCCTCATAACAACCTCGACTCAGAGGTGATCCCATCACTTCTATATTCCACCGGCAACAGCTAGTCAGAACCAAAGGGCAGAGGAAACAGAGCCAGAACATTCCCAGTGGAGCCTTGGAACATTCTTGATAAGCACAGGAGATGGACACTGGTGAGCCCCAGATGTCTCTGCCCCAAGGCTCGGCACAGGACCAGATCCTCCAGCCTTCTCCCCGTAGACTGGGGTTGGCTCCCTCTCCCAGTCATCCATGGGCTGGATTCCTGGTCCGGACTCCAAGAACTCCTTAGCTGGCCGTCCACCTGGCAAGGCTTGTCATTTCTGTTTAGGGACTCTGGCTGCCACTAGATCACCTCCACCCATCCACAAAGATGACTGACAGATTGGCTCAGACCAGACCTTCCCCCACCCCTGGGACGCTTGTCAGGGTGAGGCTCCTGGTCACCACCCACAGCTCTCCATTCCTCCGCCCTGCCTACACCCCAGCACTGAGTCCTGTATTCATTACCTAGGACTGTTACAAACTGAGGGGCTTAAACAGAAACTTCTCTCTTCTAGAGTCCATGATCAAGGCACAGGCAGGGTTGGTGCCTCCTGAAAGCTGTGAGGGAGAATGTGGTCCAGGCCTCTCTCTCCCTCAGCTTCTGGTTGTCTACTGACAATCTTTGAGGTTCCTTGAGAGCATCAGAAGAAAAGTGAAATAGGGCAAAGTGGGGACGATGGAATGGGCTCTGGGCTCTGAAACCCAGGCAGTGTGTGTGTGTGTGTGTGTGTGTGTGTGTATTGTCAACTCCACCACCACGTTGTGTCCATTTTAGGTGTTACTGGCTCAGCACTGGCCGCCATCATCAACGAGCAGAAAGAAGTCCCGTGCAGCTTCCGTGTCAGGTGATGTACTGTGACTCTCCCTTTCCTCAGCTTATGTGGCCTTGTAGATGCCAAGCCTTCAGCGTCCTTTGGCATTCTCCCTTTATACTATCTTCCCTCTGTGCATGTCTCTGTGTCCAAATTCCCTCTTTACAAGGACACAGTCATATTGGATCAGGCCCAACCCTAATAACTTTGTTTTAACTTGATTATCTGCAAAGACCCTATGTCTGAATAAAGTCACATTCACAGGTACTGGAAATCGGGACTTCAACATTGGCAGGAAGAGTAGTGGGGAGAGGGTACAATTCAACCCACAACAGGGTCCCAGCATGCTTTGAGGTCTTGGCTGAAAATGCCTTGACAGCCTTGGGCAACCCCACCTGCCCAACAACCAGAGAGAAGGAAGAGGGCTCTTCTTTGTTTTTTTTTTTAAAGGTTTTATTTATTTATTTGACAGAGAGAGACACAGCGAGAGAGGGAACACAACTAGGGGTAGTGGGAGAGGGAGAAGCAGGCTCTCTGCGGAGCAGGGAGCCCGACGCAGGGCTCAATCCCAGGACCCTGGGATCATGACCTGAGCCAAAGGCAGACGCTTAACAACTGAGCCACCCAGGAGCCCAAGAAAGAGGGCCCTTCTGATGGGAACACCCCCACCTCCCATCCCCAGGCCCAGAACAAGTGGCTGTGGGAGGCAAGTGTGGGAGAAGAGGAATGGAAAACAGCCAAACTCAGAGCCCTGCCACATCAGTAGCCTCCTGAGGATTAATATTAAGTTATTCATAAAGATTAATCTGGATCCCTCCTAAGAGCTCCAGAGGAGGCTGGCTCCTAGCATGAAACAAATGGATGAAAACAACTCAGAAGACACCTGCCCACTAGCCCGGGGACCAAGCGGCCCCGCCTCACCTCCTGGGGCCTCTGGCCTCAGAAGCAGACCTGGGTTTGAATCCTACCCTGCCACTTTGTGGCTAAGACACCTTGAGCAGGCCTATCCCTTTCTCCCAGGATTGAGTGAGCATTGCATGCGAGCCATTTGCAAAGTGCCCACGCAGATGGACGCTCTGTAAGTGTTTGCTGAGTCTCACAGGGAAGGCCCGAGGCTGGAGCCTTGCGGAAGCCTGAGCCCTGAGTCGGGGCCACACAAGCTGAGGAAAGGGAGAGTCACAGTACATCACCTGACACGGAAGCTGCACAGGACTTCTTTCTGCCCGTTGATGATGGCGGCCAGTGCTGAGCCAGTAACACCTAAAATGGACACAACGTGGCAGTGGAGTTGACAACACACACACACACACACACACACACACACACACACTCACGCTGCCTGGGTTTCAGAGCCCGGAGCCCATTCCATCGTCCCCACTCTGCCCTATTTCACTTTTCTTCTGATGCTCTCAGGACCTCCCCTTCGGAGGTTCTCAGCAAGTTTATATTTGGGAATAATTGTAACGTAATTTGATACGTAATTAGGGCAGAATAGAAGACTGCGTTTTTAACTACCCATACATCCCCATCTCATTTAAATAATTCCTAATATATCCAAGCAGGCTGCCTCACGCAGCACTGATGTGTATTGAGCTGAGGATAATGAAATAAGGGATGGGAGAGGGGAAATGCTATTTCAGAGTCTGAAGATCACCAATTAATGACATGAAAAACCGAGAGGGACTCTGTGCGCTTCATGTCCCCTGTGCAAGGCACAAATGCAGACCCCTCCCAGTCCTCCCGTTCAGCTCCCCCAAGGCAATTACAAGAAGCCAGAGGGACAAGGAGGGCGGGGAGCGCGGCAAGGGCAGTCCTCCCGTTCAGCTCCCCCAAGGCAATTACAAGAAGCCAGAGGGACAAGGAGGGCGGGGAGCGCGGCAAGGGCAGTCCTGAGGGGACAGAGCTGGTGCAAGGACAGCCCCCATCCCCACCGCCAAGATGGCCATTTTCACATCCCACTGCCCCTCCACTGCCCTGACCCAGCCGCCCCCCATGCCTCCCCTCACTCTCCACCACACATGTTTCATGCCAGCACTGAGATCCAGCCAGAGATTCATGGGCCCTGTTCTACTGAAACAAGCCACCCACTCAGCCCACCTGCTCATCACAGCCCGTGGCCCTGAAGGACGTGGTCCCCATCTGCACTTCCATCCCAGGCCGTAGGCCACTCACGGGGCTCTAACCTCACACACTCAGGGGCTTTGCACAGGCTTCCCTCTGCCTGGACACTGCCTGGACTCCTCCCCGGCTGGCTCCTGTCCATCCTCAGGCTTCACTTCCATGTCTCCTCCTCGGAGAGGCCTTCCCAGACCCCGTGTCATTCCCTACCCCAGCGTCCCATGTATCAACGTTACAGCACAAACCACAATATGTCACTTACGTGTTCTATTCCCAAGCCCCATGCGCAGGGACCATGTTGTATTTCCGCCGGTGTACGCTGAGCCTAACACAGAGCAAAGCAGAGTAGGTATCAGCCCAAATGCTTTGCATGTGTTGAATGGATGATTCTATAGGAGAGAGAGGGGGTAAGCAGCATTGGCCCCGCGTTCCTGCTTAATGCCCCCCCTCCAACCTCCTCCATCACATGGTTCTCAGAATACCCCACCACCTGGCCCCTTGGGGAGGCCTTTCTCTCTGCCACCCAAGACCTCTGCATTCTCATCACTTGTGCCCCATCAGCAAGCTCTGGGACACTACCATGTGGCTTCTCCAAGTGTGATTACCAAGCCCAGCAAGGTCCCACCAGCATACGGAGAGGCAAGGGGTCTGGGTTGGGGCTGGAATGGGCCAATGAGCATGGCTTCTGGCAAGAGCTGAGATGGGGTCACAGGAGATGGAAGTCACAGCTTGGGGTGGAAGCCCAAGCCAGCCAGGCCTCAGTGGCTGGGCTTTTGGGATGGGCCAAGAGAGGGCTGCTAATGGTCCCATGCTCCTAGCTGTGTTATTCCCTTAACAGAAACAAGAGATCCTCCAGCACCTTTGCACCCCTCCACCCTCACCACACACACACACACACACACACACACACACACACACACACACACACTCCTCTTGTTTTTCCAGGACTGAGACCTCAGCCCACAGTGCTGGGTGTGAATTTGGTATCCAGAAAAATACTTGCTCCATCAGCACAGCCCACAGGACTCCCAAAGGGGAGAATTTGGGGGGATTTCATTTTTCTCCCAAATGGTCTCTTAGCAGCAGATTTAACTCACAGGATGTGGATTAGCATCCTCTCTCTGCAAGAAGCCTGGCACAGGGGTGACCGACCTGTCCCACAACTCAGGATAGAAAATGGGCCAAAGTGGTTCCTGCCCAGGAACACAGCCTTCTCCCCCGTCCTCACTCATCTGCCATCACCCCGGTGCCTGCTCATGGCTGGGCTGCAGGGCTGCTGGCAAAGCGTCCTGGGCTACAAGTTCCAACATGTGCATCCTCCCTGACCTCCCGCTCTGGTCCTCACTAGCCTGGGAATCTTGGCAAGTACCTCTGGGGTCATTAGCTACATTCCTAGACAAACACCAGGGCCCCCCACCCTGGAAGCACCGTGCACCTTAAGGACGGACTTGCTCCCCACTGCCAGCCCCTCTGTGGACCAGACAGACCAAAACGTCCAGGACAGGCCCCCTCTTAAACACATGACCCTAAAGACCACCACACTGAACAGTGAACACGTCAGGCCTCCTCATCCTGGTTTTTCAGTTCAGAAAACCCACTCAGCACACAGGGTTTCCTCCAGGCCCCGGGCAGCACGGTGGCGGGCTGGGAGCTCGGACTTGGAAACCAGACCATTTAACTCTAGAGCCAAGCTCTCTTGCTCCCTGGCTTTGTGGCCTCGGCTCATCGCTTCCCTCTTGCTCCTGGCTCCTCACTCGTAAATGGAGGTAAATGCGTTGCCTCCTTCCAAGAGCTGCTGTGAGAACAAATGAATTAATGTTCGAATTAACCTGCAGGTTAATAACCGTCTGTCCTGCTTTGCCCAAAACTATCCCAGATTTGGCCCTGAAAGTCCTGCACCCTACGAACCCCTTGCTTCCCAGATAACAAACAGGGTCGTCACCCTAACTAAATATGTGTGTATATTTATGTATAAGGTGCCTGACACGTGGTAAATACTAAATAATATTACAAAAAAAACCCTGAGCTGGGCACCAGTGACATCACCTGCCAAAACGTGCCCCTGTACCGACTTGCCCAGGCCACCCCCACCGGGGGCAGACTCACAGATTGATTTGGGGCCAGGCTCCTAATTCAGTGCCTGGAGCAGGCCTTTCCAGGCCCCCGTGTGAGGCAGACCCCTTCCCCTGCTGGCCTGGGACGCCTGGAGGGGTGCCCGCACCCGGAAACGTCCTGTCCTATGGCCCCTCCTCTGGCGTCAGAGTCTTTCTGCTCCAAACAGATGGGCCCCCGGGGGCCGCCCCCGCAGCCTAGGGAAGCCCCAGCCCCTTTCACACGCAGGTAAAACTTTAACCAGAGGCCTTTGGCGGTGCGATGGGCCCTGCACTCCCATTCAGGGCATGATAAATAGCTGCTGTCACCAGGACATGAATGCCCATATTGAAGAGCCCTGCTTTCTGTCTCCCTCCCTTTCAGACTGCCAACTTCTTCTCTCTTAAGCCACCGGGCGTCACTCACGTGTCACCTTCTCCTGAATGCCCCCCAGTCAGAGACCCTTGCTCCCGCTGCCCCTCGCCTCCCACCTGCTCACCCCTCCCCTCCCCCCCTCCTCCCCTCCTCCTGCTCCCCAAATCCTCTCCTCTCCCATCCCCTCCTCCAGCCCTGACTCGCCCCATCCCAGGCCCTGGGCCAGGGAAGCTCCCACTCTTGCCCCTGTCATCCACGTGGTTACTGCAGGACAGCTGACCCCAGACACAGGAACTCACCATCACTGCCCCAACAGCACCAGCCCCATGGCTGCAGTCCTAAAGGGAAAGAGGGCAAAACCAAACAGGAAGCCCAAAAAGTAAGTGAGAAGAGAACAGAGTCATAGTGCCCTAACACAAGGGCTTTTACCCCAAATGCCAGGCTATTATATCTGGCTGAGTCTGGGTTGTGTTTCTCTGGGGAAGAGAAACCATAGACTCCATCAGACTTCCCAAAATGGGCCAAGAATTGCAGCTCAGAGGCTCTGCTCATCCCAAGAGGGCCCAGCAGCACTGGAAATGCCAAACTAGCTCCACACTGCGGCATCCAAGCCACGCTGCTGAGACAAACAACCCCACGTCTGCGGTGCATGCCCGTAGCCGGGAGAAAGGCTGGTTTCTCTGGCAGCAGGAAATGGCCATGCGCTGGCCTATCTTCGTCAGAGCCCTCTTCGGCCCTAACACCCGTCAGTCCAGTAGCTGAGGAGGCTACAGATAGGCTCCACACGTCAGGGGCCGCTCAGTAAGCTACCTCATCGGCACGTTAAAGAGAACGGTGTCTTTCATTCAGAAAAGTGCTGCTCATTTCATCACTGAGATGACTTTCAAGAGGCTTCCGTTTCGGTGACAAATGGAGCTGCAAGGCACGGGATGTGAGAAGGGCATGGCGAGCTCACGTGTGCCAGGGCCCCCCAAGACTACCTTCCAGCTGCGTTTCCACGCCCGCCCTGGGGACCAGAACGCCAGGGGCTGTCTTGAGACTGTTCGCTTGTTATGAGCCCCTGTACACTGTGGGAGATACACGAGGGTACACGTGAGGTCTACTGTTCCCCAGAATTCACACAATGCGGAGGAAAGGGGGAGCTTCCCTCCACCTCAAATGGGGGAGCCACCCCTGAAGTAAAAGAAGTACCACATAAAGGGAAGCCTGGGCGGCTCAGTCGGTTAAGCTTCTGGCTCTTGGTTTCGGCTCAGGTCATGATCTCAGGGTCGTGAGCTCGAGCCCCAAGTCTGGCTCCCCACTCAGCATGGAGTCTGCTTGAGAGTCTCTCTCTCTCCATCTGCCCCTTCCCCTGCTCACACTCTAAATAAACAAACAAACAAATAAAATCAAAAGAAGAAGAAGAAGAACCACATATGGGCCTACCACCGGACATGGGTGGCCCCTGGTGGCTTCCCAAATATAGAGCTGAGGCAATGAACATAGTCCCATGTAATGCCCTCCAAAATAGACTTCTTTTTTTTTTTTTTTATGGCTGATATTCTGTGCTTATATCCATGGCTTATATTCTGTGCCATACTCTTTTTTTTTTTTAATTTTATTATATTATGTTAGTCACCATACAAATAGACTTCTATGGTCAAATACATTAAGGAAACACAGCTGTTACAACACCTTTCTTAGAGGGCCGAGATGAAGATTAGCTGATTCAGGGCTCTGAGGAATTCTACAGTAAACAAACTTGATCTGCCCAGGGCTTCCCAAACTCACTTGAGAGACCGCTGAGCCCTTTCTTATGCAGAATGACCGTAAACATTCCAACAAATACACAAGGCACCTTGCCTACAGGAGCTCACCCTGGACCGGTAATCACTCTAGGTAAGTGTCATTATTACCCCATTAGACAGATCAAGGTCGTGAGGCTCTAGAAAGTTGAGTGGATTGTCCTAGCAGAGCTGGGATTCGTCCAACTGCTAATCTAGTTACCTGACCATCTGATTCTTGAGGCACTGTGAGAATGAATTTATGAAACACAGACACCATCCCCATCAGAAGCAAGGAAAGAAAGTAGCATTTCTGGACTTGGTGTAAGACAGACATAGAACCTGCTCTGTGTCTGGAAAGGAAAAAGGATGAAAGAGGGGAAGACACCACAGTGGATTCTGAATACTGCCGTAATCTCCCCCAAGGAATCTTGCTTGTGAAGAGTTTCATCAATAGTAGCTGCTTCCGAGCATCTTTCCAGCGGCTGCAGTCTGGAGGTTTGCCTGAATTGTGATATATTTCATGCATTGGTTTATTTCACCTCCTGATCAGGCCTGAGGGCTGTCAAACATAGACCAGCCTCTCGTACCCACTTCAAAAGAAGCAGACAGAAGGTGAGGAGGTCAGACTCAGAAAGAGCTAGAGGCCAACATCAAGGGGCAGGAGGGCTGGCCTGAACCCAATCTCTGAGGCCCTATGGCAAACAACTCTCAAGATTTCCACCCATTGAAGGCTCCAGGAAGAGATGCTAAATAGCCTGAGCTAGTCAACATGTGGCATTCTCCTGCCAACTATTATGGGTCCAGGGATGGTGGGCACATGACCAAGGTTGGCCCAATCCCTTTTTCCCTGTGTATTAGCTATCTAATGCTGTGTAACAAATGATCCCAAAACTTACTTTTGGGATAATTAAAACAGCAATAACCATATATTATGTCTCAAGATTTCTCCAGGCCAGGGATTTACAAGTGGCCTGACTGGGACATGCCAGCTCAGGGTATCTTGTGAGATTGAAGCCTCATGTCAACTGAGGCTGTCATCGTCCAGAGGTTTGACTGGAGCTGGAAGATCTGCTTCCAAGGAGGATCCCTCACATGCCTGACAGGGTGGTACAGGCTGTTGGCGGGAAGCTTCGGTTCCTCTCCTCATGGGCCCCTCCACAGAACTGACTGAGTGTCCTCACAGCATGGCTGCCGGCTTTCCAAAGGGAGCAATCCAAGACACCGAGGACAGCTGTAATGACCTTTATGACCCAACCTCAGAAGTCCCACCACCGTTTCCACCGTGTTCCAGTTGTTAGGAACAAGTCACTAAGTCCAACATTCATTCAAGGGTGGGAGGATTAGACCCCACCTTTTAAAGAGAGGAAAGCCAGTAACTTTCTACCCACAGTTCTTCTCTCTCCCTTGATGTATCACTCAGCCTCAAAGATGGAGTCCAGCTCCTTTAGTCATGTTGTTCCTTGACATAATTAATTCCCCCAGTTTGAATTTGATTATGTGTTACTTGCAGCCAAAGGCACTCTGACAGACACAGATTTTTAAACAATTATGATGCAATGTGGTAAGCCCATAATCAAAGTATTCATACAGTTTTTCACTGAGACAGCAGGGAAAAAATCCACTAACTCAGCTTGGGGAGGACCGAGAGAGGTGATCCCCGAACTCAGTCATGATTGGGGTGCTGGTATTGCTGATTTTGGGTTTTTGTACCTTTTTAAATTTTGGTTTTATTTTACAACAAGAATTGACTTCTATCTCTAGGATATGGCCTGAAGATGAAACATTCAGGCATCTCTCTTGATGAGTAGTTCTAGATTTCCGTTACAAAAAGAAATCTCTCATTATTTAAAAAAAAAAAAAAAGTCTTGACAATTCTGCTATGTGATTTCAGTATCACATTTCTATACATTAGGGATCTCAACCCTTATGAAAATCAAATATAAAAAGAAGAAAATTTAGCAAACTTGAACCTAAATCGAGAATCACCTCATTATTATTAATGAATAATCACCCTCACATTAATGAATTAACTTTAAAATATCAAGCTTAACTACTAATTAACCTTCAATCGATGCTTTAAATAAATTTTATGGTGGTTACAAAGTAAAAATATCATTAATAACATAACATGTTCAATATTATAATCTTTCAGATACTGTGATTAATAGAAAGTATTTCTTTAATTTTCCAAGCTTGCTGTTTTTTAAATGATATTAAGCCTGGGGAGGGGAGGGGAGAGCAGAAGCCAGATCATGGACGTCTAGCCAGGTCACTCTGACACTGAGCAATGTCCTGAGGCCTGGCCTGGTGAACACACAGTAGCTACACTGTCCATCAGAAAAACATCTGGTTAGGGCATGTTAGGTTTAGGGCCCAAATAAGCATCCCTGAGTTCTTCTTGATACCTGACCCAGCTGGTCACATGGCAAGAACCTCAAATCCAGATGAAATGGAACCAGGCACTCAGCACAATCCTAGTTACCAAGAGACATGAGCAACCCAATTCTTTCTTCTCAAGGGAGAGGACAAGGGGTCCTCCCACAAAACCCTGCATCTCAGCCACTTAGTATATTCCTGAGAACTGAGGATCTATGGTTGTCATTACAAAAGAGTTCCCTTCTAAGAAATACTCCCTAGGCATTATTTTATTACATCTTCATAATGACCCTGAGAGGTAGGTATGGTGGCAACCGTCACTGAGAGCCAATGCCCATGTGTTCCTCTATACTTCTTCTACCCTGGCCGCTAGTTTGGGGTCATTAGATGGAGCTGTAGTCAGTGGACTGTAGGTAGACATGATGGATACCACTCCCAGGCCTGAGCCCTAAAACCAAGGTCTGCAAACACTTTCTGCAAAGGGCCAGGTAGTAAACACGCAAGGCTTAGCAGGCCCTACGGTCTGTCGTTGATAATAAGTAACCTAATGTGTGTGCCTGTTCCAATAAAACTTTATTTACAAAACCAATCAGAGCCTACATTTGGCTCATGGGTGTAGTTTGCCAACCTCTGTCCTAAAACATCCCTCTAAATCCTCATTCTTGCCTGGCTTAATACAAAGGATTCAGCAGAGAGCCTTGGAGAGGCGTTGGGGGATGACAGAGCCACAAAATGGAAGAGCCTAGCTCCCTGAGTCGCCGCCTAACCCAAATTGTACTGTGACTGAAGCAAGAAATAACTTGCATTGTGTTTAAGCCACAGAGATTTGGGGATCGTTGGTCATGCCCTCTTGCATTAATTAACCTGATTAACAAAGTCGGTTTAATTGTTCCATACCTATAATTGTCCAGCTCTTTCTAGCCCAGATAACTGGCTCTGTCCACTTTGGGAAGAGGTTATGATTCCAGCACAGCTCCCCGAGGACAGCCCCAACTATGTGTTAATCTGAACCGGACGACAGCCTTGCATACACACAACACTGCAGCTGGTCCCACGCCACTGGCCATGGATAATTGCTCCTGTGTGACAGCTAAGAAAGATGAGGCTCCAAGAAAGAAGTGGTCCTCCCTAGTTGACAAAGCAAACAACAGATCCAGGTCTAGGATGACCAACTCATCCAGGCTGCCTGGGACATTCCTGGGTGTAGCCCCGAAAGTCCCGCATCCATCCTGGGCAACAGGGCTGGCTGGTCAGCACCCAGAACTCAAGCACAGGTCTGTCTGACTCCGAAGCCCATCCTCATGGCCTATCAGGAAGAGGGTTTTCGAGAGACCCAATCCATCTTGACCTGGTCCCCACGGGAGGCCTCAGACACCAGCGCCCAGCCCCAGGTGTGCTAGACCTGGGGGGTCAGGAGGGAGCCATGTCATCTCCTCCCCCCAGGCCTCAGGCCTCTTCCCTGAAGCAGTGAATCCGGCATGAGTTTTAAATATACACTAGCTTGAGTGTGGAAGTCAGCCCTGACATCTATAAAATGGCACTAAATCCTGCTTTTATGAGCTCTTGCTACATTCTGCGGAGTGTTTTATCACGCTCACTGGAAGTTTACTGAGGAGAGTTAATAACCCAAAAACACGGTGGCCTGCCTGTCTCCGGATTGAGCAGTGGGACACCCAGCCCGTGAGGTCGGGGAGTTCTTCCCAGTGGTGCTACGGACACCCACACCTCTGCTTCCCCTGTGCTCGGCTCCACCCCAGCCCCGCTCACTCCTTCCTCCTTCCGTCCGTCTGTCCGTCCGTCTGTCCAGCCAGCTGCTCAGGATCCAACCTCAGGACCGGTGCTCAGGTGGTCAGGGAAGGACTTTCTGCAAGGGTGGAATCTGAAGGTTGAGAAGAAGTTGCTCGCGCCAGAAATGAAGGGAAGAGTAACCCAGGGGGAGGGAAGAGCATAGGCAAAGGCCCTGAATCCTGGGACAGTTCACCCAGGCAGAGGAGGCTTTCCAGAGAGGAGAAGAGAGGGCCAGGACCAATCCTGGAACACCACAGACTAGAAGAGACAGGCGGAGGAGGGAATATCCTGAAAGGAAACAGAAGTAAACAGTCGGAGAGCTGGGAGGGAAAACGAGGCTGGAGGGAACCATGCCTGGTGAGGCAGGGGGTATCTCAGGAAGAGAGAGCTCAGTGGTGTCGGATAGTACAGAAAAGCTGAGTAAGAAAGCCAACACAGGGCCCCCTCGGCTTGGACAATGTCAAAGTCGCGGGTATCTACTGTGTGCATACTGTGTGCTGGGTTCTGTGCCGAGTTCCAGGGACGCAGATAAAATAAAACACAGGGGTTTAAGGAGGGAGAGGGGGAGAACAGAGAAATATTCCGATAATTACAGTGACCTGTGTCCGATGCCGTGGGATCCCAGAAGACATGCAGAGTAATGCCAGCTGGGGAGTTGGGGGTTCTTGTGAGAGAAGGGCACATCTGACTTGGGTTGTGAGGACTGAACAGGAGTTTACTAGATTGGTAGAGAGACAGAAGAAACGTCACGGGCCAGGCAGCAGAGGCCTATGTTCAGGAATGCAGGGAGGTCCCTTACCCTGGGAGAGTGGGGGAGATGAGGCTGGGGTGAAGGGGAGGTGGTGAAGGAACTCCCAGGCCCTGCCAAGGAGTCCAGGTTTATTCAGGCACAGAGTGGCATGGAGGAAGACAGCATCCGATCTGCACTTTAGAAAATAATCTCGAATAGGGGCGCCTGGGTGGCTCAGAGCGTTAAGCGTCTGCCTTCGGCTCAGGTCATGATTCCAAGGTCCTGGGATCGAGCCCCGAATCAGGCTCCCTGCTCCACAGAGAGCCTGCTTCTCCCTCTCCTTCTACTGTTCCCTCTGCTTATGCTCTCTCTCTCTCTCTCTCTAATAAATAAATAAAATCTTAAAAAAAAAAAAAAAAAGGAAAGAAAAGAATCTTGGGGCACCTGGGTGGCTCAGTTGGTTAAGCGTCTGACTCTTGATTTCAGTTCAGGTCATGATCTCGGGGTTGTGCGATCGAGCTGCAGACCTGGCTCCGTGCTCAGCTAAGAGTCTGCTGGAGATTCTCTCTCTCCCTCTCCCTCTCCTCCTAATCCCACTCGCTCGTGCTCTTTCTCTCTCTAATAAATAAATAAAATCTTTTGAAAAAAAAAGAAAAGAAAATAGTCTCTGGCTGTGGGTTCCAGCCCGAGCTTTGACGCTAACGTGCTGAGTGACCTTGGACAAGTCCATTCCATGCTCTGGTCCTCAGTTTCACACCTCTGGCTGGGGAAATGAGACTATGCCCTCCCGTCCTTACAATCTGAGGGCTCTGTGGTTATTATAAAAGTCAGCTGTTCTCAGAGTACCCTTTGTATGCAGCCCGTACAAATAAATTCATCACGTGGATTCAGATTTTCAGAGTCATAACTTGCCTTGAGTTTTTGAGAAGTTTTTGCCTAAAAGACTGTTGGGGTCAAGCACACCGCCAGCATGTCTAAGAGGCTTTTTCGAAGTTCCTTGGTGAGGATGAGAAGCAAAAACTCCATCGTAGCCCAGGGGAAAGGCTGATATTTGGTGAGATGTCTGTGTTTAAATCCCACCACTTGACATCTGTTTCCAATTAATCTGCCCGTGTTAAGAAGGATGCTGCCCGGAGCACAGGATTCAAGCTCCGTTCCAGAGAGGCAGAGGGTTAGTGCAAACCCAGCCCACCCACTCCCTCCCACTTCCAACCCCAGGGGCTCCCACGTACCCCCAGGACCACCTGGCCTGTGCGGTGCCTGAGGATGTGCTTCCCTCCCCTCTCTGCAATTTACACCTCAGCAAGACCAGGCAGGACGAGTTTGAAGAACTGAAAGGAAAGCCAAGATCACTGGATATACTGACCAGAGAGTGGCATGAGGTGGGTGGGCAAGCAGGCAGGGGCCAGATCCCGCAAGGCCTTGTCGGCTGAAGGAGGGAGTCCCATTTTTCTTCTCGGTCTGGTGGGAAAGGACATGGTCCAGTTTGCATATGTATGAGCTCTCTCCATGCAGAGTGGGTTGTACAGAGGCAAGAGGAGGAGGGGACATCACTTCAAACCACACTGGAAAAGGCAAAGCTATGGAGGCAGTAAAAAGACAAGTGGTTGCCAGGGCGGGGGGGCGGGGCCAGGGCGGAGGAAGAGAGGAGTGGGTGGAGCACAGAGGGTCTTTAGCGCGGTCCAACTACTCTGTATAATACTGTAAGGATGGATGTGTGTCATTACATGTCAGTCCAAACCCACAGAACGTACAACACCAAGAGTGAACCCTAATGTCAGCTACGGACTTGAGATGATGATGTGTCAGTGCGGGTGCAACGAATGTGCCACTGCTGGGGGATGGGCACTAATGGGGGAGGCTGTGCATGCGTGGGGACAGGGGTCCGTGGGAAATCTCTGTACTTTGCATTCAGTATTTTTGTGAACCTAAAACTGTTCTAAAAAATAAAATTCGTCAGCCTAAAAAAAGTTTTTAAATTAAATTCACCTGTTTCTGTTCCCTTGCTTCAATGTGGCAACAAGGAAATGTAAACCTTCACGCGTGGCCCTCACGGTGTCCCTACGGGCCGCCAGGGAGTTCGAAGGGATGGTGTTACTTACACAGACCCGGGGAGTGGTGGTAAATGCAAGAGGAGGAGCCGTATCTGAGGCATGGGTCCGAGGTACTGCATTCACTGGCAGATCTTGCTGATAAGGTGGATGGCGGGAATGAGTGAGCGAGAGGGATGCTGGCTGCAGTTCTGGCCTGATCACGTGGAGGGATGGTGGTGTCGCTTCCTTGAGTGGGAAGACTTAGGGGTGGGAAGACAAGGGCAGGGGAGCCGGGAGTTCCTTCGGGACAAAGTGAGTTTGAGATGCCTCTAGGACGCCGAGTGAAGCTGTTCAGCAGAAAACTGGATGCATCGGCCTAGTATTCAGAAGCAAGGTCTGGGGAGAAGACGTGAATTTGGAAGCAACCACTTGGAAGAACTAGGTGCCTCCTCTGGGTGGGAATCTCACCCCAGACAGACAGATGGACAGCGATGTTAGCGAGCCCCCCTGCTCTCTCTATTACAGCAAAGCCTTCTGAACATGCAAATGTTCTCTCTGGCTTTGAATCTTCTCTGTATGTCACCAGCTTTCTCCTTTTCACCGCCCCCACCAGATAAACCCCCTTTCTTGGCTCACCCACCCCACAAACTCGCTGGGCAAAAACTATAGCGAAGGCGCCGGTTACAGACGGTCTTCGTCAGAGTGCTGTGGGTCAGGATGTTTGCACAAATGCCTCACAGCATCATTTATCTTGAGGGATGTCAACTCGAAAAATGTTAGTTCATGTCACTGTCAGTGTAAATGCCAAAAATTAGCTTTCTTTCATCAGAAAACGGAATAATTAACTTTGCAACTGTTTCCAAAACTGCTAATTAATGGGTTTTACCCACTTGATTTGTCAGGCTACATTGCAAGCCTAGCAGCGTCTGAGCCCCTGGAGGATTCCTGTCCTCCGCTTCTCTCTGTCCCCGGCAGCCGGAGTTGGAAGAAGTTACAGGTAAACAAGTGAAGAAAAGCAAGGCCAGAGGAAAACGCTGCTAATTTGGAGCTGAGCGTTTTCCTTTTCCGTTCAAAACTGGTCTCCGCCCTCCCCACTTTCCTCTCCCACGTGACTGTCCCCAGTTGATCTCACAGGGGCAGTGCTCAGCCTTAGTCGATTGGTCTGCACCCACCTGTCACCCAAACTCAGAGGTCAAATCACTTGCCTTGCACCCTCAACCAAGCCGGTAGGGCGTGGTGGTTAAAGACGTAGGCCCTGGAGGCAGGCAGATGTGGGTTTGAATGCCACGTTGAGCTCCTCCCAGCCGTGCGTCCTTAAGCAGGACACTTCCCCTCCTACTACCTCGGTTTCCCCATCAGTAAAAAGGGATTCATAGTAGACCTATGTCGTGGGCTTGTTGAAAGCTTAAGGGAGATGACAAATGCACAGTCTTGGGCACAGTACTTCAGGTATAGGAAGTCATCAACAAACAGGGCTCTGAGTACATCTTCTACCCCATTTCCACCTACTGGGCTCCCCTGCCCTCACCTGGATTGTTGCCTCTTGGATGAGGGCCAGCCCATCCCCCACTGGGATTGCCAGAGAAGTGTCCTCACCACGCAAATCTGAGCAAATGTAGTGAATTAGATCATTGATCCCGATTCTTACTCCACTACATCAGGATTATACATCCATACCCTTTGCCTTGTAAGTTTGTAGGGCCTCCCACTGTAGATGGAGTGTATTTCCCCACCCCACTGATTTTTGGGGGTTTTTTGTTGTTGTTGTTGTTTTTTACTTACGGTTAAATACACGTAAAATTTACCATCTTCTGTTTAGTAGGCTGCTTCAATATTGGCTGCTAATAGCTTTCACCTCCAGCCTTCTCTGGAGAATTGCCATTGGCTCAACAGGATCTGTCAGCTTGTAGCCAGCGATTGATTGACAAGGGAGGGGTGGATCAAAGGGCCTTGGAACCAAGGTGGGAGGTGCAATTTTGTGCTCCAAAACTCTCCACTGAACCAGGCTGAAGCCTATCTCCAGCTAACATCACACCCTGGCTTACATTTCTTCCTCTATTTTACCGTGTTTCCTTAGCTTCTCTTCTCCTGAAGGTGGTCCTGCAGGAAAACACGTTCACAATAATCCTCATAAGTGTAATAAATGGTAGTTGTCTTAAGCCACTGACTTTTGAGGTGTTCTGCTACATGGCCTTATGAACTGATACAATTAGGGGACACAACAGGTGGAATACCATCCAGCCATTAAAAATGATGATGGCACTCTGTGTATCGACTCCAGAACAATGACTTGTTCAAAGCAATTTTGCTTGAGAAGAATCCAACACCGTAGTGTATGTACAGCGGTGTTCTTTCTGTTAAAGAAAATTAGTACATGCGTCCATGGGATATTCAGGTACAAAGAAATGTCCGGCAGGGACTCCAGTGGTCAACAGACTCTATCCTTGTGTGGTGGGATTGTGGACTCTACATTACTTTTGTCTTTGCACTTATTTTATACCACCTGGTGTTTAAATTGAATTTTCTTTTTTATTTGAATTAAAGTTCTTTAAATAACAACAGCAAAATTACCAACTTAACCATTTTTAACTGTAGAGTTCATTAGCGTTAAGTACGTTCACATCGCCGGGAGACAAAACTCCAGAACTCTCTCCTCTTGTAAAACTGAAACTCTACATCAATCAAGCAACCGCTCCCCATTCCTCCCCGCCCAGCCCCTAGCAACCACTGCTCTATTTTCTGTCTCTATGAATCTGACCGCTCTAAGTACTTCATATAAGTGGAATCATACATACTTGTCCTTTTGTGACTGGCTTATTTCACTCAATGTCGTGTCCTCAAGGTCCATCCACGTTGGAGCCTGGGTCGGAATTTCCTTCCTCTTTAGGGCCTAATACTCTTCCTGTTGGGGGTTGGGCTAAGCCATGTGACTTGCTTTGGCCAATGAAATGTTAGCAGAAAGATCGGCTGCATGGAGGGTCGTTAAAAATGCTTCCATAGCTTGTCTTGGCTTCCTATGCTCCAGACCCACAGAGCTGAGGCAGGGCCTCTGATGGTGATTCTCCTGCAATCCCATCCCTGCCCAGAGTCCTCTCTGGGTGCATTAAATGTACACTTCCCAGGGGCGCCTGTGTGGCTCAGTCCGTTGAGCTTCTGCCTTCCACTGAGGTGGTGATGGCAGGATCTTGGGATCGAGTCCCACGTTGGGCTCTCTGCTCCATGGGGAGCCTGCTTCTCCCTCTGCCTCTGCCTGCCACTCCCCCTGCTTGTGCTCTCTCTCTCTCTTTCTCTCTCTCTCTGTCAAATTAATAAATAAATGAAATCTTTTTTTAAAATGTGTGGGGTGCCTGGGTGGCTCAGTTGGTTAAGTGACTGCCTTCAGCTCAGGTCATGATCCCAGAGTCCCAGGATCAGGTCTCCACATCAGGCTCCCTGCCTGCTTCTCCCTCTGACCCTCCCCCATCTCGTGCTCTCTCTCTCTCTCTCTCTCTCTCTCTCAAATAAATAAATAAAATCTTTTTTTTAAATGTGTACTTCCAAATAGAGATGGAGGCTCTTGGCTTAAAAGAGCTCTTTTTTTTTTTTTTAAGATTTTATTTATTCATTTGAGAGAGAAACAGAGCACAAGCAGGGGGAAAGGCAGAGGGAGAGGGAGAAACAGACTCCCCGCTGAACAGGGAGCCCAATGTGGGACTCAATTCCAGGACCTGGAGATCATGACCTGAGCTGAAGGCAGACACTTAACCATCTGAACCACCCAAGCACCCCAAGAGAGCTCTTCATAACCCCTCTTGTCCCAGCCAATGATCTGCCTTCTCCCATCACAAAAATACTACCAGGCAACTAACAGGCTACAAAACAAGAAAGCTCACAGACCAAACTGAGGTGCTCAAATCATGCCATTCGTTAAACCAAATAAGACATAAAGCAAAATAAATAAATATAAATCAAGAATAAAAGACATGAGGTTGGTTGACACATTTGAGATGGGGTGTAAGTGAGGAGAATGGCCAAATGGCCCTGGAACCCGGGGTATGTAATTTTCATATGTCCTGGCTCTTTCCTTTCCACCCCAGCCAGCCCTGCTACTATGTGGTTTAGAAGACCAGAGCTGAGGTTGGAGCAAGGACATCCAACAGACGGAAGGTGCCTGGGGTCAATGACACACATACTCTATTGAAGAGACAAGGCAAGTACGTGCATCTAACCAGTGCTGCAGCTTTACCACTCACCTCTGAACAACCCTGGTTTTCATCTGCCTTTCTTGGACAGAGCATATGTGGGGACAGAACAAGCCCAGGATCGGTAACACCGGTGGGTGGCCAATTTAGGGATGACCTGTTGGAGGTGGTACCATCATGACTTAATCTTTCCACCCATTTCTATTTACAGTAGTCTTCTTTGTGTTACCATATAAGCCATTTAATCTATCTATGATTAGCAAGTTGCTAACATTCTTACTATCTAGGTTTAACACATCTTATGAATTCTGCCTGAGTCTCTGAAGCTTACTCATTGTGTGTACTTAACACATCCTCTAAGTTTTGCGTCTGTTGCATAAGCGACAATCTTATGTACGATCTATGCCAAACACTTTGTAGAAGATGCATCCCGTCCTATTTGTTTTTCTTATCCTTTATAGCAGAATTACATATTCTCAAGTAATACAGTAAACACACATTACACTTTCCAAACCACCCACGTTCCTGCAACTCTGCCATCTCCACCCCAGTCCAAGCTGCCACCATCTTTCACCCAATCGACCTCTACGTGGTCTCCCTGCTGCCGCCCTGACCACCCACCTGGCAACCAGAGGATGGCCTCTGAAGGGGAACTCTCTTCCGGCTCCACCTGGCCATAGAGTCTGAACTCCTAAGTGGCGTTAAGGCCTATTGTGATATGGCCATAACCACCTCTCCTCTCTTCGTGTCCCACTGTTACCAACCCCACACCTTGCACTCGACACCAGCCCCCCAGAAGAAGCTCCTTCCCATGTGCCTGCTCACCTCCTACACTCCAAGCCAGAACCAGCTCAGGTACCACCCCTGTAACAGCTAGTTTTATGTGTCAACTTGACCAGGCTAAGTGATGCCCAGAGAGCTGGTAAAACATTATTTCTGGGTGTATCCATGAGGGTGTTTCTGGAAGACATTAGTATTTGATTCAGTAGACTAAGTAAAGAGATCTGCTCCCACCAATGTGGGCAGACCTCAGCCAATCCACTGGGGACACAAATGAAACAAAAGGTGAAGGAAGGAAGGAAGGGTGAACTTTCTCTCTCTCTCTCTCTCTCTCTCTCTCTCCCTTCTTGATCTGGGACAGGGACATCCATCTTTTCCCACCTCAGACATTGAGCTTCTGGTTCTCAGGCCTCAGGACTCTAAGACTTACACCAGCAGCCCCTCGGTCCTCAGGCCTTCAGCCTGAGACCAAATTATACTGCTAGATCTCCTGGTTCTCCAGCTAGCAGATGCAGAGAGTGGGACTTTTCAGGCTCCATAACCATGTGAGCCAATTCCTTTAATAAATCTCTCACATCTGTCTATCTGGTTGGTTCTGTTTCTCAGAAAACCTAACCCACACACCTCCTCTGGGAACCATTTTCTGATTCTCTCCCCAGGAACTATCTGGGAAGAAAAGAAAGGAAGGAAAACGGCAAAGGGAAAGGAAGATGGAGGGAGAGAAGGACGAAGGGAGAAGATCTATAACCATTGTACTATAGAAGGAACTAACTCCAGAGATAATTGTCCTGCCCCTCTAGGTATTTAAACAAAAGACTGAATGATGTCTAGAAAGAAAAAAAAAAAAAACAGAAATTCTTCAAACACAGAATGTGCATTTGGACCAGCTACAGTCTATGATCTTTCCTTGGATTCTGTGTCTTCCAAGTATCTCTTGATTCTGAACAAACTACCCCAATACTTACTGGCTTAAAACAACAACCATTTTATTATGTCCCATGATTTTGTGGCAAGGTTCATCTGGACCGTTTTTTGCTCTATGTGGCACTGACTATGCTCACTTGGTGGGATTCAGCCATCTGGGCTAGGCTGGAGGGTCCAAGATGGCATCACTCCCAGGTCTGGACATCGGCGAGGACTAGAAGGCTGGACTCAGCTGGGCATCTCCCCTTCTCTGTGTAAGACGCAGAGCCTGCCCACGAAGTGTGTCCAGAAGAGGGGTCAGACTTCTTCTTTGATGGCAGCTCAGGCTCCAGGAGACCAAGGTGAAAGTTGCCAGTCCTTTTAAAAACTAGACCCAGAACCCAGAACGGCAGCACTTCTTCCATATTCGTTTTTAGCCAAATCAGTTACAAGTCAGCCCAGATTCAAGGGGAGAAGAGATAGACTTCATCTCTTGATGAGGGGAATGTCAAAAAATTTTGTAGCCATCCATAAATTCCCAGTGAAGAACTGATGACCATACCTCCAGAAAGACTTACCAGGACTAGGAACAGTGCAGGGAAAGCAGTTCCCGAATCCCTGGCCCACAGCAACTGCGAGAGATAATACGTTTATTGTTGTCTAAAGCCACTTTGTTTTGGGGTAACTTGTTACATAGCAACAGATGTTAAATATGTACGCCTTCTCCAAACGGTCCTGTCCAAAACTGAGTCCTGGGTGGGAGGAAACCAGGGACTGATCTGATGATGTACTTGAGGAAAAGAACTTAAAGAATTTAAGGAAATTATCAGACAGATCTTCAAAATCTGCTATCTCAGGGACAATTCACATTCATGTATTCACTTAACAAATATTTATAAGGGCTCACGATGTGCCATGCACAAAGCAAAGTGGTAGAGACAGAAGGATGAGTAAAAACGGACATGGTCCTCCAAATTACAGACCTCTATGAGAATATCCCACTCTGGGTCCTGTCCTACTCTGTAACCTGCAAGTTTCACCCCCAAGGCAGGTACTGCCAGATGAAAATGGGCACCAGGCACCTTTGATCATTCACAGCCCGTCTAAGGCCACCTTGCTCTCTGCTCTTCATCCCGGGGTTCATTGCTTGTGCCGGGCCCTTTGCCCCATTGCTCAGACCTAGCGCTCTGGCTTTTGGCTTCCCTGGGAAGCTCAAGCCCCAAGCAGAGCCTGGTATGGCAGCCGGGGCCCAGGGCATCAGCACTGTGGGCCCGCCCCCTTAAGCCCTGGCCGCCCACCCGAAGTTACTCGGCCCCTTTGCTCCCTGCGCCTCCACGGGCTGCTTGCTGCCCCAGCTGAGCCGAGACAGTTGTCCCTGGGCTGGGCTGGCTCTCCGCTTCCCCTCGGGCCCAGGAGCCATTGTCCCCGGCCAGCGAGGCGCATCTCGGAAGCACCATCTCCTCGGGCTCTTTTTCCTGCTCTGCCTGGATTGGGCTCATTTACTAAAAATTAGTTGGGAATGAAAAAAGCCCCTAGTTTATTAGCGTGCTATTATTCCCCTCCCGCCGTCCCCCTGCCGCATGATGGATTGCCTGGTGAGGGGACGCAGCCCCAGCCAGGGAGCCGGGAAGCTCCGCGCGGTCCCCGGCGCAGACAGATGGGGAGGCCGAGTCCTGACCATGATTGATTAGCTCCGCAAAGCCTGTTGAGCGGAGTTCCATCAAGATTGATGCTTTCTCCTCATAACAGCATTTCCAAAAAGTTTCTATTACATTTTGATTATGTTTATAGAATCTCGCTGGTCCGGGGGAAGATGCAATCTCTTCCCAGTGTGTGTGTCTGTGTGGGCCGTGGCAGGGCCCAGCTTGCCCCCGCCTCCCGGGCCTCTGCCCAGGGCCCCTCATCTTCTGGGCAGCAGGAAAGACCTTCCTTGCCTCCCAACGTCAAGGTGGAGGAAGCCACTGTCCGCTCTCCCGGCACCTGAAGTCCAGCCTCAGGGCAGCTCTGGTTTTGGAGGGCGGGGCCTGAGACCTACAGGAGAGCCGGGAAGGAACGGGACAGCCCCCATCTGTCTACCTGGTTCCCGTGGGCACAGTACAGAGCCTTGTCAGGTGTCTGGTAAGCTCCATGTTTAAATATTTATATGAATGTGTCTATTTGTGCGTGTGTGTGTGTGTCACACTTTACCCCACAAGGGAGTTGAGTGATTTACAGGAAATTGTGAAAAATGAATTAGAGAACAAGAATTAGGACCAGGGAAATGCAAATCAGCCCAGAATAGCAAGTCCAAAATGTGGAAGTAAAATGTGTATGCAGTCAAGTAAGATCCCACATGGTCTTTCTGCGTGGGCCTTTAATCTGGTCTGAATTTCCTGAGAGTCAAAGAGAAAAGGGGAATAAAATCAGTTCCTTAGGTCTTATTGTCATTAGTAAAAGAACGAAAAAAGCCAGCTCCTCGGGGGACTCCATTCTTCAATTGAGGGTTTCTTCCATTTTAATTCTAAAGGAAATTTCACACTCGAGGGTTCTTCATGAGAGACTGTGAGAAATGTGTGAGACCAGTTAAAATGATTCTCAGCCTTGACACTATTGACATCTTGGGCTGGGTAATTTTTGTTTTGGGGGGTTCTGTCCTGTACACTGTAGGATATTTAAGAGCATCCCTGGCCTCTACCCACTAGGTGCCCGTAGCAACCCCTCCTCATTTGAGAGAACCAAATATATCTCCAGACATTGTCAAATGTCCTCTGGGGTAGGGTTGTTAGGTTTAGAAATTGAAATTCAGGATGTCTAGTAAAATTCAAACAGTGAATAATATCACAATGAATAAACATTGAATAATATTTAAGTATAAGTATGTCCCATGCAATATTTGGGACATACTTATACTAAAAACTATTCTTTTTTTTTTTTTATCTGAAACTCAAATATAACCGAGAATCCAGTATTTTATAAAGTAACCCTTCCTGATGGGCAACATCATCTGGTGGGAACAAGAACCTCAGGAGCCTTTCAAACCTGATACACTGCAAGGTGCCCACTTCCTATACCAGATATTTTAAAGTGTTATAATGGTGAAAATGTGTTTTGCATCAGTGCTTCTATTCATTTATATGTAACCAACAGTTTGTTTTCTGTTTCTTATCTTTTTTAGGATAGGAAATATCCCAAATATTGTGAAATAACTTGCACATAAGTTAGACCAATTTTTCACCAGAAACAAATAAACCCTCTGCTTGAGAACCACTGTGCTAATGGCCTCAAAATAGCCCTTCAGGTAAGGCAGCCGAGGGTTCCAGAAGGCTCTTGTAACATCCACAAAAGGAGCCAAGGACATAACTCTACACTATAACTTTTAAAAAGCAATTCTGCAGAATTCTAAATAATATCATCTTTCCACACTGTTTTCTGCTTGATCTAAAACATTTCACAGCAACCTGCCCATAGCACACCGGCCCAGAATCCCCCTGCAAAAAGGCAACAGGTGAGTTTCACTGTCTGGCCCTGAATGACCTTATGTCGGTTTCCTGTGGCCACTGGGATTACTAAATAGACTCAAGCCATCTTTAGAAATAATCCATTCTTGGATTACTCAATTGTAAAAAACTGGCTGGGCTTCTGGAAAAAATAGCAAGTTGGATGCCTTCCTCACTCTTCATTCCAAAATAAATTCCGTGTGTATCAAAACTCTGAACCATAAAAAATGAAATCAGAGTAATACTAGAAAAAAAATACGGGATAATTTTTGGAACTTCAGAATGGGAAAGGCTTTTTGGGTCGCCTTCTGGACACAAAACCTAGGCACCATTGAATAAAAGAAAAGATCAAGAGATTCAACTACATGTTTAAAATTTTAACTCTCGGGGCACCTGGGTGGCTCAGTCGTTAAGCATCTGCCTTCCGCTCAGGTCATGATCCCAGGGTCCTGGTATCGAGCCCCGCATCGGGCTCCCTGTTCAGCAGGAAGCCTGCTTCTCCCTCTCCCACTCCCCCTGCTTGTGTTTCCTCTCTCGCTGTGTCTTTCTCTGTCAAATAAATAAATAAAATCTTTTAAAAAAATTTTTAACTCTCCACATGACAGTAAGAAAAAAAGAAGAATGATGAACTCAGAGGAAAATATAAGCAACATAAAATAGAGAACTAATTTCTCTATTACAGAAAGAGGTCCTCACAAATCAATGAAGGGGGGGTGGAACAGAACACTGGGTTTAAAAAAGAATAAGAATACACAGTTCCCAGAAAAAGAAATACAAATGGCTTTTAAACACATGGAAGAATGGTCAACCTCACTCAGAAATAAAACCCCAATTTTAAACCTCTTTCTACCTATCAGATGGGCAAAGATCAAAATGTTTAATGACGTGCTGTCGATAAGAGTTGGAGGAAACAGACGCAGACAGTGTTGTTGGAAACAGGTGCATGGGGTTCACCCTTGGAAGGCATTTTGGAAGTATGTATTCGGATTTTAAATATGTAAGTCCACTGTGGGTATTTATTCCACAGATATTCTCAGATATGTGGGCACAAAGATACATGAACAAGGTTATTCATGAAAGCATTCTGTTTATAGTAAAAGTTTGTGAATAAGCTAGCTGTCCACTACTACAAACTTTTTAAATAGATTATGGTACATCCATGAAAAGACACGGTGGGCAGCAGTGAAGAAATATGGGATGGCTGTAGATCATGCAGTGATAAGGAATGATCTCCAAGATATATTGTTAAGTGAAAAAAAAAAAACAAACATGTGTAGAGGGTAGGAAGGAAACGGAGATATACAAATATGCCTTTCCTGTCCATATCCTATTCTTGTGGAGCTATTTGCATAAGAATCTGGTTATGTGGATATTCTCTGAGAAGGGAATATAGAGACCAGGAGCAAAAGATGAAAACAAGACTTACTTTTTAATGAATACTCTTTTGAGCCATTTGGATATTTTTTATCATGTGCATGTAACTTTTCAAAATGAAATACTTACAAATGTTTCATTTAAAAAATGCCCATTTGCATTTAAGGAAATTTATTCTATGGAATTAACCAGAAAGAGCTGCTAAAATTCATGCTCCAAAATATTTATTATAATGTTATTTGTAATCGTGAAAAATTGGAAACATCTAATAATAGAAGTTTGGTTTAAATAAATTATGATATATCCATATAGTAGACTATTTTGAACCATTAAAAATCATGTTCATAGAGACACCTGGTTGGCTCAGTTGATTACGTGTCTGCCTTCAGCTCAGGTCATGATCTCAGGGTCCTGGAATCGAGCCCCGTGTCAGCCTCCCTGCTCAGCGGAGAGTCTGTTTCTCCCTCTCCCTCTGTCCCACCCCCTGCTCATGAGCGCTGTCTCTCTCTCTCTCTCTCTGTGTCAAATAAGTAAATAAAATCTTAAAAAATTAATAAAAAATCATGTTCATAAAGAATGACTTAGGGTGCGAGAAAATGATCATGAGAGTTATTAAGTGAAAAAAAGCAGGTACAGAATAGTATATGCAGCAGGATCCTGATTTTTCTCACACACACACACACATGCACACACACACACACACACACACACACAGAAATGTTTATGAGATATGTAGTGTATTCCCTCACGTGTTAACCCCCATGCAGATACACGGGTAACTTGTATTCTTTTCTTCATGTTTTCTATATATTCTACATTTCCTATTAAGAAATATTAATTTTATAATAGGAAGGCATTAGATGTTTGATGAAAAAAAAGATAAACTTCACTGTCCCACTAATGTTATATGAAAAAGAAATCAATTTCCACTCAGATGGATACCAGGTTCCCTAGACCCTCTGTAGGGCTTAGGTCTACCTTTATTAAATGAAAAGGCTGAGTTCTAGTAGGGAATTGTCTGGGGGGGGCCAGCCTAATCTTGGGTGAAAGATTCAGTCAACCCAATTAGAGGCCATGCCTCAGTCCCATGGGATTCATGTGAGGGTGGGGGAAGAGGAAGACAGAGGTGCTGGCCTCTTGATATCATCTAGAACTCTTCCCCACGTGTTTTTGGCTAAAACCACTACCTCTATTTCCAGGAGAAAGCTATAGCTGCTCCTCCAAGTCCATCAAGACTTCAAAGCCGACCACATCCAGGCAGCCCTCCCTGATACCACCTCCTCTGTTTTCTTAGGGCATGGTGTGGGCACCTCTCCTCCAGTCCCTAGTTAGCTACTATACTGTAGAAGTGTTTTAAATTTGTTAATAACACCTGCCATTTATTTGGCACTTCAGTTTGTCCCACACTCTCTGCTAAACCCATTACATCCATTCGCTCATTTGATCTTCACAACAACCCTGTGACAAAGCCCCTATAAATCGTACAGTTGAGCAAACTGAGGCACAGAGGGACCCAGTTACTCACTTGGGATCTTGCAAACAAAAATGGTAGCACCAGGACTCAGACTTAGTTCAGTGATTTCAAAGACCATAATCTCAACTATTATGAAATGTTGAACTCTTTCAAGATGTGCGCCTCAGCATCGCAGAGTCTTTCTACTGGGCAGATCCAGCCAGGTATTCATTTCTTCTTCTGGCAGCAGCAACCGAATATTGCCTTGGGAAACACACAGCCCTCATTGCATGCAGCATTTCTGGGACTGTCATTCAAGGTGTCCCACCTTTCCTGGCCATGTGACCCCAGCCACGTCAATCATGCTCATTTCCAGGACTCTGAGTCTCAAATGGGTGATGCAAGGACAGAAAGGACAGAGGCCCCATGATCCAACTGGTCTTTGATTCCTGATAACTGGACTCTATCCTCAGGGCTGAACCTATTGACTTCAGCTGCACCATAAAATTCCTGGTTTTGCTTGAGTTAGCCAGAGTTGATTCAATTTAGTTTGTGACCTGACCCTACCTGAAAGGGCCAGTACCTTCAATATAAAAAGAACTCTCAAAATTCAAGAGTAAGACACCAAAATTCTCAACAAAATAAAAATTTAGCGAGCCAAATTCAGCAACATGTGACCAACTGGCATTTATCCCAGAGTGCAAGGTTGACTGAACATACAAAAATCGGTCAATGCGATACCACATTAATAGAATAAAAGACAAAGACGAAAACCATATGATCATCTCAACAGAGGCATAAAAAACATTTGAAAAATCCAGTACCCTTTTATTAACAAACTAAAAATATACTTAATTAAAAAATAAAATAAAATATACTTAACAAACAAGAAATATAACTGAAATTCTCAATCTGATAATGGCCATCTATAAGAAAAAAAAAACAGCTCACATCATAATCAATGGTGACAAACTGGCTGTCTTCCTCCTAAGATCAGGAACAAGACAAGGATGCCTGCTCTTGCCATTTCTCTTCAGCATTGTACTGGAGGTTCTAGCCAGGATCATTAAATAAGAAAAAGAAATAAAAGGCAGACAGAAATAAAAGGCATATTTTCCAGATTGGAAAACAAGAAGTAAAATTATCTCTATTTACAGATAACATGATCTTACATGTAGAAAATCCTCAAGAGTCCACTAAAAATTTGTTCGAAAAAGTAATGAGTTCAGTAATCTTATAGGATACAAGATCAATATACAAAAATAGATTGTATTTCTATACACTTGCAATGAACAATCCAGAAATGAAATTAAGAAAACAATTCCATTTATGATAACATCGAAAAGAATAAAATACTTAGGAATAAATCTAGCAAAAGAAGTGCAAGACCCAGACAATGAAAACTATAAGAATATCATTGAAAAATCTTAAAGACCTAAATAAATAGAAAATAGCTGATGTTCATGTATTGTAAGACTTAATATTAAGATGGCAGTACTCTTCAAATTGATCGATAGGATCCCTACCAAAAATTTCAGTTGCCTTTTTTGCAGAAATTGACAAGCTGACCCTTAGAAGACATATGGAAATGCAAGAAGAGACAAAAACAATAGAATAGACAAAATCATCTTGGAGAAGAAGAACAAGATGGAAGGACTCACACTTCCCAATTTCAAAAAGTACTATATAGCTACAGTAATCAGGACATCATGGTACTGGCATAAGGATAGAAGTATAGATCGATGAACTAGAATTCAAAATCCAAAAATAAACCCTTACATTCATGGTCAATTTATTTTCAAGAATGGTGCCAAGACAATTCAATAGAGAAAGAATGGCCTTTTCAGAAAGTGGTGCTGGGACAACTGGGTATCCACATACAAAAGAATGAAGTCGGGCCCCTATCACACATTATATGAAAATTAACTCAAAATTGATCAGTGACCTAAATGTAAGAGCTAAATCCATAACAGTCTTGGAAGAAAACGGAGGAGTAAATCCTCATGTCCTTGGATTAGGCAATGGTTTCTTAGATGTGACACCAAAAGCACGAACAACCAAAGAAAAAACAGGTAATTTGGATTTCATCAAAATTAAAAACTTTTGTGTACCAGAAGGCACTATCAAGAAAGTAAAAATACAATCCACGGAATGGGAGAAAATATTTGCAAATCATATCTCCAACAAGAGACTTGTGGTCAGAATACATAAAGAACTCTTACAACTCAACAACAACAGAAAAGACAAATAACCCAGTTTAAAAATGGGCAAGATTTGGAATAGACATTTCTCCAAAGAATATATACAGATTGCCAATTAGCACATAAAAGATGTTCATTATGTGACATTATTAGTCGTTGGAGAAATGGAAATCAAAACTGCAATGAGATACTACTTCATGTCCTCTAAGCTGGCTGTAATCAAAAAGATGGAATAACAAATGTTAGCGAGGATGTGGAGGTATTGAGCCCTCAGACGTCGCTAGTGGGAATATAAAATGGTGCATCCACTCTGGGAAACAGTTTGGCATTTCCTGCAAACATGGAGTTTCCATAAGACCCAGCAATTCCATTCCTACATATATATATAAGAGAATTGAAAACATGTTGACACAAAAATTTGCACACAGATATTCATGGCAGCATTAGTCATCATAGCCCAAAAATGGAAACAACACAAATGTCTGCCCACTGTTGAATGCGTAAACAAAATGTGATAGATCCACATAATGGAATATTATTCACCCATAGAAAAGGATGAAATTCTGAAGCAGGCTACAACATGAATGAAACTTGAAAACATTATGATAAATGAAAGAAGTCAGACACCAAAAGTCATATATGCTGTAATTCCACTCATATGAAATATCCAGAACAAGCAAATCTACAGAGACAGAAAATAGATTCGTGTTTGCCAGGGACTGGGGAAAAGGGAATAGAAAGTGACTATGATCAGCCGCAGCAACTTCTTCCTAGAAACATCGCCAAAGGCAAGGGAAGCAAGGGCAAAAATGAACTATTGGGACTTCATCAAGATAAAAAGCTTTTGCAAAGCAAAGGAAACAGTCAACAAAACCAAAAGACAACTGACAGAATGGGAGAAGATATTCGCAAATGACATATCAGATAAAGGGCTAGTATCCAAAATCTATAAAGAACTCATCAAACTCAACACCAAAAGAACAAAGAATCCAATCAAGAAATGGGCAGAAGACATGAACAGACATATTTCCAAAGAAGACATCCAAATGGCCAACAGACACATGAAAAAGTGTTCAATATCACTCGGCATCAGGGAAATCCAAATCAAAACCTCAATGAGATACCACCTCACACCAGTCAGAATGGCTAAAATTAACAAGTCAGGAAATGACAGATGTTGGCGGGGATGCGGAGAAAGGGGAACCCTCCTACACTGTTGGTGGGAATGCAAGCTGGTGCAGCCACTCTGGAAAACAGTATGGAGGTTCCTCAAAAAGTTGAAAATAGAGCTACCATATGATCCAGCAATTGCACTACTGGGTATTTACCCCAAAGATACAAAAGTAGGGACCCGAAAGGCTACGTGCACCCCGATGTTTATAGCAGCAATGTCCACAATAGCCAAACTGTGGAAAGAGCCAAGATGTCCATCAACAGATGAATGGATAAAGAAGATGTGGTATATATATACAATGGAATATTATGCAGCCATCAAAAGGAATAAGATCTTGCCATTTGCAACGACGTGGATGGAACTGGAGGGTATTATGCTGAGCGAAATAAGTCAAACAGAGAAAGACATGTATCATATGACCTCACTGATATGAGGAATTCTTAATCTCAGGAAACAAACTGAGGGTTGCTGGAGTGGGGGGTGGGGTGGGAGGGATGGGGTGACTGGGTGATGGACACTGGGGAGGGTATGTGTTCTGGTAAGCGCTGTGAATTGTGCAAGACTGTTGAATCTCAGATCTGTACCTCTGAAACAAATAATGCAATATATGTTAAGAAAGAAAAAAAGAAGAAGAAGAATGTAGCAGGAGGGGAAGAATGAAGGGGGGGAAATCGGAGGGGGAGAAGAACCATGAGAGACGATGGACTCTGAAAAACAAACTGAGGGTTCTAGAGGGGAGGGGGTTGGGAGGATGGGTTAGCCTGGTGATGGGTATTGAGGAGGGCACGTTCTGCATGGAGCACTGGGTGTTATGCACAAACAATGAATCATGGAACACTATATCTAAAACTAATGATGTAATGTATGGGGATTAACATAACAATAAAAAAAAATTTTTTTTAAAATAATAAAAAAAAAATAATAAAAAAAAAAAAAAAGAAAGTGACTATGAATGGGCACAGGGTTTCATTCTGAGTTGATGAACTGTTCTGAAATTAGAGAGTGATGATCAATGTACACTTTGTTAATATACTAAAAACCACTCGATTGTACCCTTCAAGAGAGTGAATTTTATGATATGTGAATTATATCTCAATAAAGCAGTTATTTTTAAAAAGAGAGCTCAAAAAAAACCTCGGTAAAAAAAAGCAAACAATCTGGGGCACCTGGGTGGCTCAGTTGTTAAGAGTCTGCCTTCGGCTCAGGTCATGATCCCAGGGTCCTGGGATCGAGCCCCGCATCAGGCTCCCTGCTCCGCGGGAAGCCTGCTTCTCCCTCTCCCACTCCCCCTGCTTGTGTTCCCTCTCTCACTGTGTCTCTCTCTGTCAAATAAATAAATAAAATCTTTTTTAAAAAATTTTTTAAAAAAGCAAACAATCCTATTAGAAAATGGGTAAAAGATACAAAGAGACATTTCACAGGAGACAATATACAGGTGGCAAATAAGCACATGAAAAGATGTTCAACATCATTAGCCATTAGGAAAATGCAAATTAAAACCACAATGGAACTTATAGAATAACAAAAATAAAAAATAGTAACAACACCAAAGGCTGGCAAGGATGCAGAGAAACTGGAACACTCATACATTGCTGGTGGGACTGTAAAATGATACAGCCATCCTGGAAAACAATTTGTCAGTTTGTTAAAAAATGAAGCATACAATTATCATATGACCCAGCAATTGTACTCTTGGGTAATTATCCCAGAGAAAGGAAAATTTACACTCATACATATGTGAAACCATATGAAAACCTACACATGAATGTTCATGACAGCTTTTTTAGTAATAGCACAAAACTGGAAACAACCCTGATGTCCTTCAATGGATGAATAAACTCTGGTACATCCACAGCATGGAATACCACTTATCAATAAGAAGGAATGAATTGTAGGAGCACGTGGCTGGCTCACTTGGAGGAGGGGGTCGTGAGTTTGAGCCCCACATGGGGTGTAGAGATTACTTAAATAAATAAAACTTTTAAAAAAGGAATGAATTATTGATAGACAATCTGGATGAATCTCCAGGGAATTATGCTGAATTTTTAAAAAGCCAATCCCAAAAGGTTGCATACTGTATGATTCCATTTATGTAAGATTTGGGATGGAGGGGTTAGAAATCAAGAATGGATTCGTGGTTTCCAGGAGTTGTAAACTGGGGTCTGGGGGATGGGAGGGAGGTGGGTATGGTTATTAAAGGGCAACATAAGAGATCCTTGTGGTAACTGATCTATCTTGACTGTGGTGGTGAATACCTTAACCTACACATGTGTTAAAACTGTACAGAACTAAATACATACACACATACATAAGTACAAATAAAAGTGCAGAAATATTAGTAAAATCTGTAAATTGTGCCAGTGTCAATATCCTGGTTGTGACATTGTACTACAGTTTTAGGAGATATTACTACTGCAGGAATATGGGTAAAGGGTACACAGGATTTCTCTGTGTTATTTCTTACAACTGCATATGAATCAACAATTATCTCAAGACAAAAAGTTTAGTTTTAAAACCCCTACCTGATATGGTGGTTGGAAAGGAGAGAGGGAGGGAGAGAAGGAGAGAGAGGGGGGTAGGGAAGAAAAGTAACATTTTGCGGTGGATTTGCCTTCTTACAGAATCCAGGCTCTTTAACACCTGGTTGGAGAGATATATTATTATTATCCCCATTTTATAGATGAAGAAACTGAGGCTCAGAGAATAACCATCCTGTACTCAAAGACACACTTTGAGAAGTCAGGATTCAAGCCCCACTCCCTGACTCTCCTTCTGCCTGCCTCCATCCTTTAGGCAAACACAGCCATCAATCAAATGTAGGCAATGACTGCATTACTCAAGAGGAAATTGAAGCCAGACTGTAAGATGCAGTCCACAAAATTCATGATTTCTTCCCCCACCCCCGCTCCTTTTACTTGGTCCCTTTTTCATATGGATTGGGTTTTTATTTCTGCATTTATTGCACACGCAAATTACAGATGAGAGCATCGACTACACAAGTCATTACTCAGAGTAGCATTTCCCCAACTGCCACCGGACGAGGACCGAACAGCTTGTGGTTAATTTGCTATATAATCACTGCCTGTGACAGGGGGGCAGGGCTGTGCCTGTGCTAATATTTGGAAAGGGGACGCTGAGCAGAGAGGACTCCTGGGGTGTGGGGAGTGAGAATGGGATTGGTTGGACCAGGGAGAAAAGAAGAGAGCTGGTGGGGAGCAGAGGGAGGGGGCTCTGCACCAGTCACAGGCTTCTGGGAGGGTCTGCTCCTCTGCCAAGGAGTACAGTTGCTCCATGCCATTAGTCACATCTCCGTGGAGGAACTAACCAGAATCCCCACTCTCCCAGCCTCCGCCATTCCTGGCCACTGCCCCCGCCGCCTCCGCTCAGAGGAGGGATATTTGTGTGCACAGGCGTAACCGCCGGGATGGGTCGTGGGCTGGAGGAAATTTACCAACAGGCAAGAGTTACACCACTCTAACCAGTGTGCTGACAATCCAGCAAGAAAAAAAGGCCAACAATCTGATAAAAAATGGGCAAAGGATGTGAACAAGCAGTTCTCAGGTTAGAAAGCTTAAATCACCTCCAAACATGCAAAAAGGGGTTTAACCTTGGGCTTTTAAAAAAGGAAATACAAATGAAAACCACAATGAGAAACCATTTTTTTATTTATTGAATTAACAAAGATCAAAATGTTGATCACACACTGAACTGACCAGAGTGCAGAGAAGCCACCAGCCTTTGAGAGCAATGAATGGCAACTCAGCATTCTCTGTCAAAATGTTTGATGCACATACCCATTGACCCGTAAATTCTACAGCTCTAGAATGTATTCCACAGCCATACTTGCATATATGTATGCAAAGTTGGATGTACAAGGCTATTCACTGCAGCACGGTTTATAATAACAGAAGATTGGAGACAGCCTGAATGTCCATCAACAGGGGACTGCTTAAATAAATTGCCATACATTCATACAATGGAAATCTTTATGGCTGTTAAAAAAGAATGAGGCAGCTCTTTATGTACGGATATGAAACAATCTCCAAGATATATTGTTAAGTGAGAAAAGCAAAGTGCTGAACAGTGTGATTAGAATGCTGCTCTTTGTGAGGGTTTTTTAAGGATATAGACACATATACATCTACACTTATATATGCAGAGCATCCTTCTGGAAGGATGACAGTCTTTGCAATGTTTGGTTCCGTAGAGGGGGAAAAGGTTCTGGGAGCTGGGAACAAAGAGGGAGGAAGGTTCATTGTTCACTGTTTACCACAGGCCTGTATAACCCATTATAATGGATTAGTAATAGTTTTTGAAGCCTCTGTTGGTTTCTCTTGCCCAAGAATCAAATCTCTTGGCCTAACACCCAGAGCCCTTTTGGATTTGACTTGAGCCTATTCTCCTTGGTCTGGTCTCCTGACACACCACCCCTAGAACACTCCTCTCTAAGCACACTGAATTTTTCACTTCTCCCAAATGCACCATGCTTTTTCATACCTCAGGACCTTTGCACTTACTGTTTTCTGTGTCTGGAATGCCCCCCTCACTTTAATTTGCCCTATACAGGCTTTTGCATCATTCAAGACCCAGAACAAACATGACGCCCAGAGTTCAGCCTTCCCTGAACTCCCCAGAGAAAGGTAATCCCCCTCCTCTCCCCTCTCAAGGTACCCTAGACAGACCTCCAACCTGGTATAACTGGAATTGTGCCTGGACAAAAATGACCTTCCTTTGGCCCATTTTCAAAAAAGAGCTGCTGATTTAGCCTGTCCCTACTGGGTACCAGCATCTGCCAGCATGGGTCCACCCAACATGAATGTCTACCTCCCCAGAGAGTGAGCAACAAAACAGAGTCGCACAGCATGGTCCAGGAAGAAAGATCCCATGGACCCAGAACTGGAGATCTCCATGCACATTAACACATTAAAAGTTCTGAGGAGTCCTGCAAAGAAAAAACAGGTGAAGTCTATTTAGCCAGGGTGTCCCTCACTTTTTAACCCCAGAATTTGCCTCCCTTAAACATCTAGAGAGATGCGGTGGCAGTGGAAGTAGATTGTGTGTGGTTAGGGTGAGTGGTCATGACAGAGGCTGAGTCAGACATGCAGACATAGTGAGTGATACCACAAAACACCAGAGGTCCGTGCCCTCTGCACAGTGGGGAAACTTTTTAAAGTTGGATCCAGTTTGGAGGTTCATCTTCCCACTAAAAGATTGGGGCACCAAGCCCTTTCCCTTGGTGACAGCTCAGCAGGCAGACACATGAGACAGATCAGAGGGAAGGAGGGGGAGAGCCCTCATTCTTGAGTGGAAGTAACTAGAGGCAGGTCCTGTTCACCATCTGATGGAAGAAAAGGTTCCTCTTGATTCTTTTACCATTGAGATTCGAAATAAACAGAGCCACAGAGATAGTGGTGGAGATTCTGCGAAGAGTGGGAATAAGGAGCAATTGCATCTGAGTCTGAGAATTTTCTGCATTTGGAGTTAAAATCCCCCATATAACATAGAGACGGTTCCATGCAACAGGTGGGCTGGGACACCCACCAAGGAACACAAGACCCCATCATGGCACTCATGATAGACAGCAGACAAGAGCTGGTGACATCCTGGTCACCTGTCCTGGTCGTGGTCTCTTTTTAATATCTCTGGGGAGCAAGACTGTTGAGGTCTTTTACCTCCAAAACAAATAATACATTGTATGTGAAAAAAAGAAGAAGAAGAAGAAGACAGCAGGAGGGGAAGAATGAAAGGGGGGAATCGGAGGGGGAAATGAACCATGAGAGACGATGGACTCTGAAAAACAAACTGAGGGTTCTAGAGGGAAGGGGGGGTGGGAGGATGGGTTAGCCTGGTGATGGGTATTAAAGAGGGCACATTCTGCATGGAGCACTGGGTGTTATACACAAACAATGAATCATGGAACACTACATCAAAAACTAATGATGTAATGTATGGTGATTAACATAACATAATTAAAAAAAAAAATTTTTTTTTAATCTCTGGGGAATGCCCCACCTGGCCCTACCCCTCAGTGCAGACTCCCCAGACCATTCACTCCAGCCCTGCAAGCAGGACTCAGACCCATGGGGCATCAAAATCGTCTCCCCTTCTTCACTGCCACAGCCTAGTCCAAGACCTTGTACTGCACTCACAACATTCTCCTAACTTGCTTCCTGATTCCATCCCTGTCCCTAGTCCACACAGCTGTCGGAGTGCTTTAAAAACATAAGATCATGTCATTCTTCTGTTTAAAGCCATTAAATGGGGTTTCCCTTTACTGTTTTAGTTTGCTTAGTTTTTAACAGCTTTATAGAGATATAATTCATATATACCATACTATTCAACCATTGAATGGTTTTTAGTATATTCACAGAGTTGTGCAGCCATGACCACAATCAATGTTAGAACATTTTAATCACGCCCAAAAGAATCCCCTCGCCCTTTAGCTGTCACTCCCCGGCCACCTCACACAGAGCCTGAAAACCACTGATCTACTTTCCATCTCTATGGATTTGCCCATCATGGACATTTCATATAAATGGAATCATACAGTAAGTGGTCTTTTTGTGACTGGTTCTTTCAGTTACCGTAATGTTTTCAAGGTCCCTCTGTGTTGTAGCATGTATCAGTACATCACTCTTTTTATGGCTAAATAATATTCCACTGTAAGGGGATATGCCAGTTTGTTCATCAGCTGATGGACTTTGGGGTAATTTCCATTTGGGGCTATTCTGAATACTGCTGATGCAAATATATGTATACAAGTTTATGTGATGATACATTTTCATTTCTCTTGGATATCTACCTAGGAATAGAATTGCTGGATTATACAGAAACTCTGTGTTTCACCACTTGAGGGACTGCCAACTGTTTTCCAAGGTGGGTTACCATTTTACATTCCCACCTTTACTCAATGAGACCCTTTATTCAATGAGAAAGACAAACCTCTTTGCCTTAGCCTTCAAGGCCCTCCCTAGTCTGGCTCCTACAACCCCAGCAATCTCACCTCCCCTCACTCTGCTCCTTGTGCTTCATTCTCCAGCCACACTGGCCTCTTGCTTCCAACATCTCATGTTCCCTCCACCCTCCAAACCTCTACTAAAGCTGTTCCCTCTCCAATCACTTTACCAGCATAGCCCCTGACCCTGCCCCCCCAGAGCTTCTCCTATGTAGCACACACCACAATTTCAATTCAACACGTAATTATACTAAAATTTTAAGAATTGACAACACTAAGTGTTGGCAAGGATGAGAACAATTGGAACACACACATGGCTGGGTGTCAAGTGGACCATAGAGTCTAGCAAATACACTCCTAGGTATTTATCCCTGGGAAGTTAGCACATATATCCATAAAGATGTTCATAATGACTTCATTCATAATAGCCAAACACTGGCGACAATCCAAACACTCATCAGTAAGAGAATGGAAGAACAAATTGTGGTATATCCATACAAAGAAACACTACACAGCAATAAAAGAAAGAAAAAAACTATTAATACACACAGCAATGCAGGTGGATCTTAAGACCATTACACTGAGGGAAAGAAGTCAGACATAGCATAGTACACATCATATGATTGAATCCCATGCAATTCAAGAACAGGCAAAACTAATGTGTGGTGATCAAAGTCTAAATGGATGGTGGGGGAATGGGTATTGTCTAGAAAAGGACTTAAGGGAACTTCCTGAGGTGATGGAAGTATTCTGTATATTGACCAGAGATATACATATGTAAAAACTCCATCAATCTGGACAAATATATTATAAAGCAAATAGACAAAATGTTAATTGTAGAGTCTACATGATGGGTATATGATGTCCACTGTACACTTCTTCCTTTCACGTTTTAGTGATTCAACATAATAATCCCACCCATGCAATAGTCCAGTGCAGGTTTCACTGGTCAATGGGCAGCTTTCCTCCTTATGGTAAGCCTCAGACCCAAGTTCCTTCCTCTTTGTGGCCCCATCATCCTCTAGCACAGTGGTTCTCAATTTGAAGTGATTGTGTCCCCCTACCTCCACTTCCAAGGACATTTTCAAAGCCTGGAAAGACATTCGATTGTCCTGACTGGGGAAGAGAGTGCTACGGCATCTAGTAGGTAGAGGCCAGAGTTGCTGCGAAACATCCTACCGTGCACAGGACAGCCCCACAGCAAAAACGTATCCAGTCCAAAATGTCAGTATTGATGCCGCAGAGAAACCCTGCTCTAGCAGATTTAACCTGGGTCCACAAACCCCAAGGAGTCCTTGGAGAAAACTCTGTTTCAATATAATTGGTTTCCTTTATAATCCTATGGATTTTACTTCATGCAGTGAAAATCATTACGCTGAGTAGGGGTCCATAAGCATCACTAGTCTACCAAATGATCCATGGCACACAGAAAAGTCCTCAGCTTCTAGCCAGGAGGTGGAGGAAGAGCTTGGAGAAGGCAGAGCCACTTCTTAACTCCAGGGGCCCTAAAACTGACACGAAGTATTTCTGCTGGTAGCCATCCCACTGATGAGAACTAGTCATATAGGCATACCTAGATGCAAGGGAGTCGGGGAAATGTAGTCCCTCTCTGGACAGCTGCTCCAAGCACCAACTCTCTTCAGTGACAGAAGAAGCATAAATTTTTGGTGGCCAGCTAGCCACCTCTACCTCACCTTGCCACTCCTAAAAATTATGAAGACAGTAACAACAAGAATACTAACCAATGCTAAGGATAATAATAATAATAATATAAATAGCTAGCATTCATCAAGCAACTCCTCTGACCCAGTCATTGTGCCGAGAGCTTCCCCAAGCGTCATTCTATTTGCTCAATCCTCCTTCTCCCTATGAGGTTAGGAGACTCCTACTCTGTAGTCAGATCCCATTCTGCTCCTGTGCTCTGTAGACATCCTCTCTGCCATGGTCAACTCATATCTATGAGGCACGGGCTGCCATGGTACCTGTCACTGAGAGCCTGGGGAAGGAACACAGAGGCTGGCTAAGGGGGGCTTGAGCTCTCTGTAACCATATGTCCCAGAACCTAAGACCCCAGCATGCTGACATGCTGAGCCTGGATTCTGGGTCTTCTGAAAGCTCCCCAGTTCAAAAAGAGTACTCTTTAGCCTCCTTGAGCTCACCCACTGGGTGCACATCTGCAACTGAGCCTTCCATCAAGACCCCCCTCCAGACAGAGGAGATCCAGCCAAGAAAAGTGATCACCATTTTCACTGTCTATGGCCTCCTCTTCCTTCAGCAGGAAGCTGCCCAAATGGTAGTGGTGAAAATAGATCTCCACTCTCTCTGTCACTTACATTAGGGGAATGAATGATGGACCCATGTGGTTCAGAGACCCAAAAGCAGGTGGAGGTTTTGCTTTATACTCAAAAGCAAGACCTAGTCCTTGTGCACGAGTTCTCTGTGTCGATGGCACATACAAATATTATGCCATTTTACAGATGGAAGAATTATGGCTTGACTATGTTAAGTCAAGAGCATGCAGTTATGGAGCTGAGAGGTGAGCTGGGCTCAGGATGGGGGTTCTCAAAGCACTTTGCATGGGTGCCTCAGGCTTCCTGCTCAGAAGTGTTGGGTCCAGTCCAACACACCAGCCTTGGGCCTGGAGCCCTCCCCAAGCTAATCAGGGGAAGTGGCGGGGGGGTGTCTGCGATCGAACAGCTGCATGCACAGCAGATGGTAGCGGCTGCCTCTCAGATGGTTTTTTTTTATCACGTAGCTTTTTTCTTTCACATTAGGAATTTTTTTTTTTTAAAATCCTCTAAAAACATGAGTTTTGCAGCAACAGAGGTGGCTGAGTGTTTCTGAGAGATCCAGAGCCCAGACTCGGCATGTCTTGGCCTCTGTGATATATGAATAAAGTAAGTTCAAGCTCACTGCCTAGAAACAGTCCCTGGGGTTGCCTCCTCTTCCCCTGTAGCCAATGAAGCCCTGGGATTCTGGAAAACCATGCTGTCCCCAAGCCCTGCAGATAGCCCTCCAGAACAGCAAGGATGCGGTGGAACCAGCCCCTAGTGTGGTGAGAATTCCAGTCCCTAAACACACAAGTCTCCATGGGAAGGAACAGAGACGAGCATCGCCTCAAACAAGCCACTTGAACCTCAGTCTCGTCATTTGTAAAGTGCAGATAATAAAGCTGTCTACCTCTTGAGGTTGTGGGGAGGATTGAATGAGGCTTGTCAAAGGGCCCAGCGCAGGGCCTGGATCCAAGAACATTGCCAACGAAAGTTCGTTTCAATGATGATTTTCAAGCCACAGGAAAGAAAAAAGGTCATCAGTGATGTAAAGGCCAGAGAAGATGAGACCCTGCAGCCCAGATGGAGGGGTTATGAGTAGGCTGGCTAGGTCAGAGAAGCCCTTGACCTTATCCAGCAGGAAGGAGGGCCTGCTGCTCCCAGGTGTGCCAGAGATGGGGGAAGGGCTTGGGCAAGTAAGCCCCCAGTCCAGCATGGCTCCCACCTCAGCAAGTGTTCCTGGGCCAGAGAAGACTTCTTGTGCAGCCCACTAGGTTATACTGGGGAAAATACTGGAAGACATTCTTATAGGTGTGACGTGTCCTGTCCTTTAAAGATGCCCTCTGCTTAGACAGATGCAGATGATACTGAAAAGAACGTCCTCCACATGCCAACCCGGCATATCGGCAGAGGCATTGAGATGTAGTGGTTGGCCATGGAGCAGATGCTCCTTATGCGGGTCAAGGCATCCATTCTGCAGGGGGACCTGGGAGCATTCAGACTGGGGATGCTGACTTCCAGGAACCTGGATGCAGTTCACTGGCCTACAGAAGGAGCATGAAGTGTGCTCCCTAGTGAAGGGGATGGAGGATGTGCTGGGCCCTTAGATAGTAAGGTTCCCTGGGTCAGGATGGGTCCTTAAGTTTGAGCTGGACCTTCAACTACCAAATCCTAAGGGCCTTCCAGATAACAAAGCCTCACTTAAATGGAATCCTCCCAACAACTCAGTGATCTAAAGATTATAATCCCCATTTTACAGGCAAGGAAAAGAGGCTAAGAGAAAGAAAGTTACTTCATTCATTCATTCATTCACTCAACCAATTACTTAAATACTGATTGTCTAGTACGTGCCAGGTACAAAGCTAAGCACTGAGGAATACAATTGTAAATGGGCCAGGCACACCGTGCCCACGGGAAGCATGCAGGCCAGGGGGAGACAAACAAATAACAGATAATCAAATAAAGAAATAAATCATCAGGCTTGGCCGCCATCATGAACAACACAGTAACTATCCGGACCAGGAAGTTTATGACTAACCGACTACTTCAGCGGAAACAGATGGTGATTGATGTTCTTCACCCCGGAAAGGCAACAGTACCTAAGACAGAAATTCGGGAAAAACTAGCCAAAATGTACAAGACCACACCAGATGTCATATTTGTGTTTGGATTCAGAACCCATTTTGGTGGTGGCAAGACAACCGGCTTTGGCATGATATATGATTCCTTGGATTATGCAAAGAAAAATGAACCCAAACACAGACTTGCAAGACATGGCCTGTATGAGAAGAAAAAGACATCAAGAAAACAGCGAAAGGAACGCAAGAACAGAATGAAGAAAGTCAGGGGGACTGCAAAAGCCAATGTTGGTGCTGGCAAAAAGTGAGCTGGAGATTGGACAACAGAAGGAGTAAAGATGCTGCAGTGGCTTTATCTGGTTGTGCAGATTTTTCATGAGAGGATCAATAAACTAAGAATGTTAACGTGTAAAAAAAAAAAAAAAGAAAGAAATCATCAAATAAAGAGAAAGAAATCATCAATTATTCAATGTGATCAAGTGAAGTGTATGGGGTAGGTTGAAAGATTGGCTCCAAGTCCCCACCCTTCTTTACGTCAAGATTTGACCATACAACAGTCCTCCTGTCCATGGATTTGGGGCAAAATTTTGGCCAGTGGAATGTGAGTAGTCATGACATAAGCAGGAATTTGGAATGTACTTACACAATGAGGTTTGTCCTCTTACACTCAGCCAGAGCCATGAGAACATACCCTAGCTAGCCTGCTGGTCCCAGGAGATGGATGAAAGCAGAGCCACCATCTCATGAACGAGATAAATGTTTACTATTGAATACCACTGAGATGAGATTCGGTGTCCCCTTTTTTTTTTTTTTTTTTTTGTTACACAGCAATAGCTGACCAATATAGAATGTGATGATAGATAATGAGACAGGAAGATAGGCTATTAAAAAAAGACAATGTAGATAAGAGAGGGTAAGAGTGTCAAACTCTCTGAAAAAGAAACATCAAACAGAAAAATTAGTTAAGTCCTAGACACCTAAGAGTGCAAAAGTGGGGAGGGAGCTTTAAAACCAGAGGGAGTAACATATACAAAGGTCCTGTGGTAAAAAGGAGCAGAACACATTCCCAAGAAGTCAAAAAAGGCCAGAAAGCAAGGGGAAATTTGATGGCAGGGGATAAAATCAGAAAGGAAGTTGAGAAAAAGAATAGAAAAAGAGCATGCAGGCCTGTGGGCCATGGTAAAAAAAAAGCTTTTATAGTTTTAGATTTCACATTTAGTTCTAGGATTTTTACAGAAATAAAATTCATGTACAATACAATTTACCCATTTTAATTATTTAACAATTTAGTGGTTTTTAGTAAATTCAGGGTTGTGCAACCACTACCACTCTCTAATTCCAGAACATTTCCATCACCCCAAAAAGAAACCTCAGACACATTAGCAGTCCCTTCCCATTCCCCTCTTTCCCCAGCCCCTGGAAACCACTGATCTACTTTCTGTCTCTGTGGATTTGCCCCTTCCAGACATTTCATATAAATGGAGTCATAAGAGTGTGTGGTCTGTTGTGTCTGGCTTCTTTCAATTAGTATCATGTTTTCAAGGTCCCTCCATGTTGTAGCATGACTCAGTACTTCATTCCTTTTTGTGGCTGAATAATATTCCATTCTATGGATATAGCACATTTTATTTGTCTACTCATCAGTCAATGGACATTTGGGTTGTTCCTATGTTTTGGCTATTATGAACAGTGCTGCTATGAGCATTGGCATATAGGTTTTGTAGTAGACACTTGGGTTGTTTCCATTCATTCATTTTATTTAAGAACAGTGGGAAGCTATCAAAGGGTGTTGAGCATGACAATGACCTGATAAAAATTCCTCCCAGCTGTTGAATGAATAACGGATTACAAGGGTGACAGTGAACTCTCAAAACAATGCTGGTAAGACTGTAAGATGGTACTACCATTTTGGACAAAGTTCAGCAGTTTTCTTAAGAAGTTAAACCTATACCAATAAGCAATCCAGACATTTCACTCCTACGTATTTACCCAAAAGAAATGAAAGCATATGCCCGTGCAAACACTTGCACAGAAATGTGCATGGCGGCATTAGTTGTAATAGCCAAAAACTGGAAATAATCCAAATGTCCATCAACAGGTGAATGGATAAACCGGTTGTAACATATTTATACAACAGAATACTATTCAAAAATAAGAAGGAATGAACTATAGATACACACAACAACCCAGATGGGTCTATATAAAATTCTAGGAAAAGCAAACTAATCTATAGTGACAGAGAGCAGATCATGGTTGACTGGGGATGGGAGGAGAGAGACAGGGAGGGAGAGGAGGGAGTATTTCAAAGGAGCATGAGAAAACTTTTGAGAGTGATGGGTATGTTCATTGTGTCAAATGTGGTGATGGTTTCCACGTGTATAAATATGTGAAAACTTTTCAAATTGTACACTTTAAATACATTCAGTTTATTGTATGTCAATTATACTTCAATAAAGCTCTACAAAATTAACAGGACTTACTGATTGGATGTGGCAGGTGAGGGGAAGAGAAATGTCAGTTGTGACCCCCAAGTCTCTGGCTTCAGCCACTGGTGGGTGGAGTGGCCATGTCCTGACATGGGAATACTCAAGAAAGAAGATGACTGGGGGAGAGAAAGAACAGTGAGCCAAGGTGTGGAGGATGGGAGTTGGGAGGAGAGAATAGCCCAAGACAGGAATCCATGGTGGGAGAAGATGGGGGTAGACAAGGCAGAAATGGGTAGGTGGGGTGGAGTGGAGAAGCAAGGCAGAAGTACATTAGGGGGATCTTTCTGCAGGGCCAGTGGGTGGGTGAGCAGAGAGAAAAGCACCCAGTGGCTTCTGTGGGACCTGCTGGATTCACAGCCAAGGCGGAGAGGATATTAGAAATCAGGAGCCTAGAAAGTGAACCTATTTGGGGTGTTGGGGCAGGACAAATGGAGGAGTCAGCTTTGGGGCTGTGGCATCGGGCAGAGAGCCTTGGATCTGGATGAGTGAGGAGAGGTCTGGGCTGGAGAGAGGCAATTAGAGCTTCCCTGGGAGTGAAGGGATTGCGGTGGGGAGAAGCAGAAGGCCTCGGAGATGCTCCAGAGTGCAAATGAGGATGGATATGCAGTCAGGATGGGAGGAGGGGGGGCAAGAACCAGACCCAGTCCCCAGAGGCCTTACAGGAGCATCTCTGGCCAGAGCAGTAGTGCCCAGGGCTGGCAACCAGGCCTGAAAAAGGAGCCATCCTTGGAAGGACACTGGAAGGAGGGGGATGGCCTAATCCCCCAGGACCTGGGACATATATCTCCACATTGAATGCTCACAGCCCCTTCATGAGATCAGTGTAATTATCCCCATTGGACAGACGAGAAAACTGAGGGTCAGAGAAGTCAAGAGACGTCACCCAAGGTCACAGAGCTTGTATCTAACCCACGTCTGGGGGATCAAGGACTCCTTTTGAGCATCAGGATGCCCAGAATAAGGTTCACCAGGGCCAGGCTTGAACCAAGCACCCACCAACACCCCCCAGGGCACACACAAGCACGTCTGAAGCAGTTGGCATGAAGGAGGGAGCGCAGCTAATTGCCTGTACAAATTAACTCTAATGTGGTCGGCATCGGTGTACTGATCTTTCTTTAATTACATTAATCAATTAATGAAGAAGATGGTTTCCTCTTATTATGATTTCCAAGGCCCTTGTGTTCTCAGGAGTCCAGCTGGAGCTTGGGTTTCGTTTCTGCCCCCGGCTTCGGTGGACAACAGGGCAGGCACCAATAAGAGAAACCACCCCCAAAAGCCTTCTCTACCCTGAAGCCAAGCTCCAACAGGGAAGAGGTGAGACAACAGAAATAATGATTCCAGAAAAGGTAACCAGAGGCAGAAGCCCAAACTCCCCAACCTGGCATTCGAGACCCCTCTCCAGCATTGTTCATCGTTCCCTTCACCTGTGTTTATCGGCCTGGGCTGATGGATTTTCTATGAACACGCTTCAGCCTCCCCCCCACCCCTCCTAAGTGCCTTTCCCTCCAGCAGGGAGGCCAGCTCCATCAGTCAGCTTCTGGTCAATCATTTTGGATTCAACAAATATGCACTGGCCCTGCCATTGTGTAGCTTCCAGCCCTTGGGGACAGACAGACGTTAAACAGATCCATGATCACACAGAAAGGTGGTTCCCAGCCCATTAGAATCACCAGGGTAACTTGTGAAAGTAGGATGCTCAGGCCCCACCCTGGACACGTTCAAGGAGAATCTGAGGGTAGAGCCTGGGCAGCAGTCGGGGTTTTCATTCCCCAGGTGATACTAATGAGCAGGTGGGACTGAAACCGCATCTGCAATGCTTTCCTCAAGGGCTTTGGCGGTATGATCAGCCCATCATGCTTTTTATAATTCTCTGCTTAAATGAGATGAACTGACATGAGAGACTCTGCTTTCTGTGTATAAAGAAGTGACACACCCTTGAGACTCTCCTGGCGATTCTCAAACTTCCGCACACACCAGAATCGGACACGGGGCTTGGGGGGGGCGGCCGGGGTGTGAAGACACCGATCGCCGGGCCCCACCAATGTTAGTTTCTCACGAGGTGATGCTGATGCTGCTGGCCTGGGAACCCCAGTAGGAGAACCACTGAATTAGAGCAAGGTTTAAAATAATTCAAGGGAGTGCGTCCTTCCCTCCCTCATTAAACGTCTGCCCTTCACAAACTTGGTTTTAATCAAAGTCGTCTTCTTTCTCCCAGGCCAAAGAAGAAAACAGCCTCCAGCTGCCCCTTTCTAGGGGTAGAAGCGTGTGAAAGCTCACACCTCCCCATCACACAGGTTCCTATTTTAACTGACAGGTGTTTGGTGACCACGGGGTTTCCGCTGACTCCTCTCCCCGCTTTAACTCCCAATGTTGTAACAGAGCCCCGGATGTCAGAACGCACCTCACCTGGGAACTCGTGCCAGGAGCAGATTTCCCAGGCCTACTGAATCCGAATACTGTGCGGTTGGAACTCAGGTGTCTGTGTACAAACAGCCCCCCCACACACACACACACCCGGGTGACGCCAGCGAACTCTCCAATGCACAAACTCCTGGCTCAGAGAAAGTGAGTCCGTTGACCATTTGAACTCTTCTGGACCCAACTCACTCTGATCATTTGTATTGGTTTTTTTCGTTAACAAATAGAGCATGTAACTCTTGATCTCAGGGTCGTGAGTTCAAGCCCAGTGTTGGGCAGAGAGTTTACTTTAAAAAATTTTTTATTTATTTATTTATTTAGCTTCCATTCATCTAGACTTCCTAGGTGCCAGGAACTGTACATTACTGATCGTGTTTGATCCTCAGAACAACCCAATACTCATTAAATCTATTTTACAGATGACGAAGCTAAGATGCAAAGAGATTGAGGATTTTTGCCCACCTGTTAAGTGACAAACCCAGGTGGGTGGGGCTCTGTGCCCCACCTCACCTTACCTTTTCCAAACAATAACATTGCAGGCACCTCTCACACTTGGGTGATACCTCCATTGTATGGTTCTCTTTCAATCATAATATTTTAACATCTCACAGAGCGCCTGGGTGGCTCAGTCGGTTAAGCATCTGCCTTCGCCTCAGGTCATGACCCCAGGGTCCTAGGATCAAGCCCCACGTGGTCTGGTGGGGGAGGGTATCCCTATTCAGCTGGGAGTCTGCCTCTCCCTCTCCGCCTGCCCCTCCCCCCCCGTTCTTGCACGCTCCCTCTCAAAATAAATAAATAAAATCTTCAAAAAAAAAAAATCTTAACATTCATCCATTTTTCCTACCCAGATATTTGCTTTCTAAAGCCAGCTTCATTAAAAAAATAAAATTTTTAAAAAACCTTCAGTTCAGTTTTTGAACTACTTAAAATCATCTAACTAATGATTAACTGCCCTAACATGTCATGCATTTTTCTTTTGTGAAAATTGTGGAACTCAGCTCATTTGGAAGCCTGTGACTCATATCTAAAGGTGTTCTAATTAGCCAGTCAACCCAGCCAACCCAAGTGGCTGAACCGGTCAACTTGGCTCCCCGGAAAAGTGCTACAGGATGAAGATTATTCCAAGACAAGGTGATAACCAGCTGGTGTCTTTAGCAGAGAAATTATCAATGTGTCTGTGTTCCAATCACACACGGACAGCCTAGGGTGACAAGCCATCCCAGTTTGCCAGGACTGTCCTGATGTTAGCACAGGAAGTCCTGTGTCCCAGGAAATGGTTGCCCTCATGGCACCATGCTTTGCTTGCCATGGTGAGTGCATGGGAAGGAGTTGCTCCTTCCCTTCAGCCAGCCACGGGCCTGACTCCAGGGCTCTGAGAGATGGCCTGTGGCTCCCCGTGAGGCAGGATATCCTGGCCAGGACCAGCGTTTCGGCACCTCGCGAAAGGGGTATGTCTTAGGTCGGGCTGCTGCAAGAGAATACCACAGACGGGGTGGCTGAAAATTCTCACGGTGATGGAGGCTGAAGTCTGAGATCAGGATGTCAGCGTGGTCCGGTTCTTGGTGAGGGCCCTCTTCCCAGTTTATCAATGGCCATCTTCTTGTCATATCCCCACGTGATGGAGAGCAAGAGAGCTCTGATCTCTTCATTACCGTATAAGGGCACTGATCCCATTCATAAGGGCTCAACCCTTGCGGCCAAATTTCCTCCCAGAGGCCCCACCTCCAAATACCCAAACACCGGGGATTTAGGCGTCAACACATGACAGGATAGGGGGCAAGCCTTCAGCCCGTTGCAAGATACTTGGAGACAGAAAGGAAACTAATCTGAACAGTGACCATGTCTCCTGCAGACCACCCTCCTCTCCCCCACACAAACTCGAGAGAGATTTTGCTGGGATGATTCTGGAGCAGGAACTCCACACCAGGCGCCCACCTCCTCCTCAGATAGAAATAAAGCCCAGGCCGATCCTGGAGGAGTGGGGGACAGCAAGACAGGACCAAGACAGCCCAACACTGAGATTCCAATCTCTGGCTGCCTCTGTTGCTCTCAGGCCGAGGAGGTTGGGAGGTGTTGGGGAAGTGTCCTGGGTCTCCCGAGCTGGCAGGGCCACCCCACAGCACCTGCGGCTGCTGGCCTGACCCAGGCGGTGGTCTCACCACAAGAACAGGGGCACAGAAGCCCAGACGATGAGCTGATGAGATCATCCCGGAAGGTGCTTGCAGAGGTCTCCAGCTGTTTCCCAGCAGCTTCTGCCTGCCGTGACTGGTTCATCTTCCTTCCCTTCCATCTCTCCCATCCCCACTGCAGCCCTCCCCACCCCCTATTGTTGTGTGGCCTTGGTTTCCTCATCTACCAAATGGGGAGAATATTCATCCCAACCTCAAAGAACTATGGTGGGCTGTAAAGGGAATATGGCACATAGAATGCTTTGGACTTGGGGCGCCTGGGTGGCTCAGTCATTAAGCGTCTGCCTTCCGCTCAGGTCATGATCCTGGGGTCCTGGGATCGAGCCCCACATCGGGCTCCCTGCTCAGCAGGAAGCCTGCTTCTCCCTCTCCCACTCCCCCTGCTTGTGTTCCCTCTCTCGCTGTCTCTCTCTCTCTGTCAAATAAATAAATAAAATCTTTAAAAAATAAAATAAATAAAATAAAATAAAATGCTTTGGACATAGTAAGTGCTCAATAAGTGGTCATCATAGTCATTAGTATTATCCTCCAGGGCACGAGGTAATGGGGGAGGGGCTGAAGGAGGAAGGGGGTAAGCAGGCTCTCACACCCTCCCTTCCCCACAAAGCACAAGATCTGTTCTTCCTCAAAACCAGCACCAACTTCTCCATTAGGCTCAGGAGCATCAATATTTTAGGGACCAAAAAACTTTTTAATTTCTTTTCATCCTATTTTACTGTGGTAATAACACTAACATGAGATCTACCCTGAACAAATTATTAAGCTTACAATACATTATTGACAATAGGTACAATGTTGTACAGTGGATCTCTGGAGCCTATTCATCTGAACTGAAACTTTTTATTGAAATATATTTGATATATAACATCATATAAACTTAAGGTGTACTTAACTGAAACTTTATGCCCTTTGAATAATAATTCCTCATTTCTCCCTCCCCCAGCCCCTGGCAACCACCATTCGGTTCTTTGATTCTATGAATTTGACTATTTTAGATACCTCTTATAAGTAGAATCATGCAATATTTATCTTCCTGTGACTGGCCTATGTCACTTAGCATAATGTCCCCAAGGGTCATCATGTTGTCATACGGCAGGATTTCCTTCTTTTTTTAAGGCTGAGTAGTATTCCATTGTGTGTATACACCATATTTTTACATTTCTTTTAAATCCAGGAAAAAATGGGTGCCTGGGTGGCTCAGTTGGTTAAGCATCTGACTTTGGCTCAGGTCATGATCTCAGTGTCCTGGGATCGAGCCCCGCATCAAGCTCCCCACTCAGTGAGGGGTCTGCTTGTCCCTCTGCCCCTCCCCCCACCAATGCTCTCTCTCTCTCTCTCTCTCTCTCTCTCTCTCTCTCTCTCTCAAATAAATAAGATCTTTTTAAAAATTATTTCTTTTTTTTTTTTTTTAAGATTTTATTTATTTATTTGACAGAGAGAGACACAGCGAGAGAGGGAACACAAGCAGGGGGAGTGGGAGAGGGAGAAGCAGGCTTCCCACGGAGCAGGGAGCCCGATGCGGGGCTCGATCCCAGGACCCTGGGATCATGACCTGAGCTGAAGGCAGATGCTTAACAACTGAGCCATCCAGGCGCCCCATAAAAAATTATTTCTTAAAATTAATTAAAATCAGAAAAAAATAACTTTTAGAGGAGACAAAAATGTGTCACTTTTTTTCTCTCATCAGAAACAAGATTTTTAGGACCCCTGAAAATATATTACTGGGGGAGGGCCCACAAAGGCAGAAGTGTCTAGAGCCCACAGAAGGCATAGGCAGCCCTGCTCGAAACCTCAATGGTGCCTGCCTTGCCGCATCCCCCGGCCCTGTCCTCATGCATGCCATGTTTGCCTCTCTCCTGGACAGTGGGGAGAGCCTCCCAGCAGGTCTCCTCCCAGCCTGTTCTCCCAAATCCTCCGTTACATCTGCCACAGAGTAGCCCGCACAGTCTGTCAGGATCACAAATCTGACCATGTCTCCTCCCTGCTGGACATCCTCTGTGGCTCCCCACTGCCCTCGGGATAAAGTCCAAACTCCCCAGCATGGCACCCAAGGCCTAGGTGGGCAGTCACATGCAGACTTCCTGCTGCTCCCCCACCCACCCCACGTGCACCCAACCTTCTTGCTTTCACATCTCCACGCCTTTGAGCTTCCAGTGCCTTCTACCCAGAATGCCCTTTCCCCTGCAAACTCCTAGCCATCCTTCAAAGCCCAGCTCCTCCGTGAGAACTACTGCACATTTACCATGTTGTGATTTGGGGTGAATGTCTTCTAGAGGTCAGGGGCTGTGCTTGTCCTATCCCTCCAACCACCACCCCAGGGCCTAGCTTAGAGCTGGTGGCCAGTATGGTTTGTGAAGGCAGAGATGACTGCCCTGTGGTCACGGCCAGCCTCCGGGCCCTCCTCCGCCCCACCCAGCCCCAAGCCCCTGCAGCCCCATGGTTTGCAAGGGCAGAGGGACACTCTGTGCTCCTGCCCAGCCCTACCTCATCTGGCAGGTGTTCACAGGTGGCAGACTAGCCCGAGGTGAGTAGAGCTGTATTCACCGCCACCACCCCCTCCAGGAGAAGCCACCAGGACTGTAGGGGAAGCTTGCCACCCCAAGAAAATCCCAGGGGCCATATTCAGATACCTGGCCAGGGAGCAAGAGACCTGGTTCAGCCTTGGTCTGCATGTGACTGTGTACCACTCTGTGCCTCAGTTTCCCCATCTGTTAAGAGCGATTCGGGCTCAAATCCTCTAAAGAAAGGGTTCTTCTGACTCAGGCTGCAAAAGCTCTTCCAGGGCCTTCCATCGGCCCCGGCCAAGTTACCAACACAGAGGGAAGAGTGCCACCTACTGACTCCCAGGCTCCCTCCAGGAACACTGAACAACCCAAGGAATCCTCAAAATATGCATCCTTCCGCGGGAGCGCTTGTCTGTATGGTCCCTCTGCGTAGCCACAGCCCCCTCCCTGTGCGTGGCACCCCCTCCAGCCTGGCCAAGGGGCTTTAGCTACACTGGCCCCACGCTGTCCCCAGCCCCCAAACCTCAGGAGAGCCAGGAGCCCTTGTGCCATTCTGCCCCCCACATCACGCCCAGAGCCAGGGCAGCCCCCCAGCTGCCAGCCCCCCACCCCACTGGGCTGGCGGCTGGAGGTGGAGAACAATGATCTCTATTGTGACTAAATTTCCCCCTGAAGATCTCATTCAAGATGTTAGAGTGAGCGATCATAAAAGGAATTAATAGTTGATTCGCTGTATAATTTCCTAGTTCAATATACTTTAGTGCGGCGACTAAATGAGCCGTCCCGGCCGTTCGGTGGGGCCAGATAGCGACTTTATCACTGGGATCTCAGGCTGAGGAATAAAAGCAATTCTTCTGAAGTAATTGCGTCTAATTAAAAGAAACATTTAAAAAGTGTAACCAAAAGGAATTCATTTCAAATGGAAAATTAATGCTGAAAAATAGCCCTGAGCTCTCTTGTCGCAGCTAATAGCCAGGCAGCCGCAGAATAATTAAACTGTTTTGAAATGTCGATACCATCCTCCTCGGGAGAGGATGGGCACGGCTGAGCACGGCTCGGGCACCGGCAAAGGGGGCAGCTTCCAAAGCGGTGGCCAGCGCGGGGACTCGGGCTCAGCCACGGGCTTCCCTGCAGGCCGAGAGCTGGGCCACCTCGGCCAAACCCGGAGGAGGTTGGTGCCGTGACACTTAATGAGAGGGCCATCAGCGTTCGGGCCTCCTGGGTGCCTGAGCATCCCAGTGGGTCCTCGGGACAACCCTGCAAGTCAAGTCTTATTATTAATTATTATTATGAATATTATCATCATCAGTTCAAAAGGAGGATTCCCAGTGACCTTGTCTGATATCACAACTAATATGTAGCAGAGCCAAGATTTCACCCCAGGTCCTCCCGGCTCTGGGGTCCTTGTGCATTCCCCTACATCGATGTTAGGACCCAGCATTGAAAAAGAGGCCCTGTGCTCTCTAATTCTGTGATTCTCAGCTTTGAAATCCCTGCCCCAGGCTCTACTTCCAGACACGCTGACTTCATTGGTCTGGGGGCAGCCTGGGCATCAGTTTTATGGGCTTTTTTTTTTTTTAAGCTGTCCAGGTGACTCTACTGTACATCCAAGGTTGAGGACCAGTGGGCTAACACCCAAACATCTAGCACGCTTTATCCCATGGACATGCCCTGAAATCTTCCTGCCCATTTCCCCGGGGCGAGGGTGGGGGGCTCACTGCAAAAGAGCAGTGCAAATACCACCCTTGCAAGGTTGCAACCAGGATGAAATGGGCTAAGAGAGACTAATTGAGAGCCGGGCACTTAATAGATGCTAAATAAATGCTAGTTTCCAGATAGAGGGCAGCAAGAAGTAAGAACCCAGGATGAAATGTCTAATAAGACTTTACTATAGCTACTGACTCCATTAAAACCTGGGAAGAAAACTAAATCTGAACAATTTAACAGGCAAGATGATCTGGTCAAAAGGGCTGTGCTCCAACTCGAATTCAGAATGCAGAGGTCATGCTGGCTTTAGAACCAAATCTGCATTATGGAATGTACACAAAAACCCACATTTTTTTCAAGTGCTTGCAGTTACTCAAACTAAGCTAAGGGTTGCCTGTGATCAGTGATTAGGGGGCATGCTTTAGTGAAATAGAAGACTAATTTGTAATCCAGGAGTTGTTTATATGCTGACAAGCATTTCTAAAGACCTTGGGAATGCTCACAAAGTAGGTTTAAAGATGTACCTAAACCTTATTTACACCATGAAGATTCTTAGAAAACACCTCCTTTATACATATGCAAAGATCGCTAGCACCCCCCCCTTTCTGAATTGCAAATAGATTCCCATTTTCAAAGATCACCAGCAAGCACCCATCTGCTTTGTTAATGGCTAAACCCCTTATAAGGCAACTCTGTTCCCTAAGGGTAATAGAGACCTTTGGACCCAGGAGAAGCACCACCTTACCTTCTGATGAACCTAGGCTGCTGAGGCACAGTGACCCCAGGATCTTTGCAAGTGTCATGGACATGCACGATACTCTGTTTTCGCTGCCAACTGCCACTTCTTTGCCTGAGGACTTTCTCTGGCCATTGCATCCACTTTGTCCACCTGTCTGGCAGGACAGAGGGGCTACCCACATACCCCCAGGGCAGCTCTCAACCAAGGAGCAGTGAGAGTAGGTTGATAAATACCATAGCTCCCTCGTCCCTTGCGTGGATAAGCCTGTGGTATGCTATGCAGCTTCCTACAGTTTCACGGGCTGGGAACTAGCAGGATCACGCACCCTTTATTCGCTGTCTTCCCCTACCTATCTTACTTCCTCACTCCCTGTACTGTCTTCACCTCCCAAGTTTATGCACTTGCATTTGAATCCATGTCCACTAAGACAGAGGGTGAGAACAGCATCTTTGGGTTCATCAGGTTAGCAGTTATAATGGAGATCCACCCCAAACTGGCCTCTGAATACGCTGCACAGGAGAAAGCATGGGCTTTTGGAACAGAGATACCTGGGCTCCAAATCTGGCCCAGACATTTACCAGCTGTGTGACTTAGAAGAAGTCAGTTGCTGAGCCTTTCTTTTCTTTACCATAAAATGGGACTAATCATGGACCCACTACACAAGGTTGTTGAGAAGACACAGGAAATCACCCGGGGTTAAGCCCTTGGCACAAGCAGATGTTGATCCCACAATTTTTGGTGGAAGGTTTTTTCCAGGATGAGCTCAGAGCATGACACAGCAGGGAGGCAGAGTTGCTCCGGGGGAGAGAAGATGTAAGAAGACAATTCAGTCACGATGTTTGCATTCAGCGTGCTGGGAGACCAGCGGGCCGGGGGCAGCAGCAGGGCTGCACCAAGGTCTCCAAGGGTCTGGAGCTGTGCTGTCCAGTATCATAGCTAGTAATCATATGTGGCTATTTAAATTTTAATTAATTAAAATTAAATACAATTAAAATTCAGTCCCTCGGTCACACTAGCCACATTTCAAGTGCTCAGTCAGTGCTAATGACTACCTGCTAGAGACTGAATGTTTGTGTCCGCCCCAAAAACGTCATAGGTGGAAACCTATTCCCACTGTGGTGGTATTTGGAGCAGGGTGTTTGGGAGGTGATTGGGTCATTAGGGTGGAGCCCCCATGAACAGAATTAGCGGTTTTATTAAAGAGCCCTCAGTGAGCTCCCTAGCCCCTTCTACCACGTGAGGACACAGAGAGGACAGCCATCTATGAACCAAGAAGCGGACCCTCCTCACACAAGGCCAGCCCCTCAATCTTGGACCTCCCAGCCTCCAGAACTGTGAGAAATAAGTATCTATTGTTTGTAAGCCACCCGATCGCGGTATTTTGTGATAACAGCCCAAACAGACCAAGCCCCAGCCACCCTGGGCGGCACAGACACCAAACGTCCCCATCTTCACAGCAAGTTCTGCGCCGGCCTGGGGTCGGACAAACCCGGGCTCAGACCTGGCATGGCATCTGCTCACTGTAAGCTTTGGCCAGGGCACCCGACCTCGCGGAGCTTCCGTTTCTTCTTCTGTAAAATGGGCTGCATTAATCATCTCACCCTGGGCAGAAAGGTTCTCCCAAGGGCCAACTTAAAGGTGATATATGAAACCACCTAGACGAGCCCCTTGTCTGTAGACCCTAGAAGTACAAATAATGCTGACCGAGTCTACTTCGGCATTTAGTTTTGCCTGTTTTCCCTTCAACCTTTGGGCCCTAGCTGCACCTTCTCTCCAGTCCTGCCATGATTTCTGTCTCTCTCTCACACCCACCTCTCTGCTCACACCATCAAGCAGTCCCCGGGGCCTGCACAGACTGAACCAAAGGCTCAGACACATGGCAGTTGGGGTGTCAGGGAGAATGGCTTTCTGAGATAAGCCTGGAAAAGGGGTGGCCTTAAGTGCATAGTCACTAAGTGAAAGTAGCCCATTGAAAGGACTATATACTGCATGATTCCAACTGTACCACGTTCTGGAAAAGGCAAAACATGGAGACAGTAAAAAGATCCGTGGTTGTCAGGGGGCTCGGGGGAGGGAAGGAGGAATAGTGGGAGCACAGGAGATTTTTCGGGTGGTGAAAGTATTCTGTATAATACTATAATGATGGACACATGCATGATACATTTGTCCAAACCCATAGAATATACAACATCAGGAGAGTGAACCCTAATGTCAATTACAGACTTTGGGTGTTGATGACATGTCCAGGTGGGTTCACCAATTATAACAAACGTACCAGTCTGGGGAGGGATGTTGATGTTGAGAGAGTCTTCCTTTTAACTGGGGATGTGGGAAGTCTGTATGTCCTGCTCAGTTTTTCTGTGAGCTTCAAACTATTCTCAAAAGTTATTTTAAAAGGGAAAAAAGGAGTCTTTCAGTACTTTGGTCCAGAGCACATGCAGTAACCAGGTTAGAGGAACAGACCTCCTGGCAGGGGGGAGGGAGGACCAGAAATGAAGATCCAGTCTGACTCCTGATTGCAAAACCAGGAATGCAAAGAGAAAAGGTCCAACCAGAAGCTGAAGGGAATGGCACTGGGCTTAGAATGCCCTTGTCCTTAGCCCCAGTCAGCCAGCCAGCCCTGCTCCGGCAAAATCAAGCCCTTCAGGATGGAACATTCCCAATCTTCTCACTCTCAGGCCCTGCTGGACACCTTCACCTCTCTTTATTCACTCTTTTCCTTCCACCGCAATATGCTCAAATCATCCAAAACTTTCCCTTTATCACTGAGCCTTCCTAATTAAGCTAACATTATTAGAAGGTTGAGAGGGAGGAAAAAAAAAAAAACCCTCCCAAATTCTCTTTGCGTTTCAGTAGCTCTTTAATATGCGAGGCAACGAGAGATGAGCTGCTCCTAATTGCCAGTCCCTGGAGTAGCCAGTCAGAAAATGAATTGATGCATTTTTTCCTTATGAACAATGCATGTAGCACAAATTGCGGTGGCCGTCACCAGAGATTTAATTACAAAATATCATTACTTTCACACATCATTTCAGATTTGGCCTGATCAAATCAAAGTTAGGGCAAGAGGGAAAGAAAACTGCACTCTTTGCAGGGTCATTCATCCAGGGGTGGCTGCAAAGCCAGGGGGGATCGGCACAGTGGAAATGTCCTTGGGGCCACTGCAGAGAAAGCAGCTGCCGGAGACATGCGTGGAAAAGGAGATTCCCGGGGTCCCGAGGTTCTGCAAAGAGGAGGCTGTGGGAGGGTCCCCAGGGCATGGCGAGGACTCCTCAAGGGACAGATCAGATGCAGAAGCACCACACCCCTGCCATTCAGAGGCTCTACCCCAGTTCCGCTCATCGGTGGCTTGAAGCAACGCATGTCTCCAGTTCTTTCCTTCCACAAATGTTTCTTGAGTATCTCATGTGTGCCCGACCCTGTGCTAGCCCCTGAGGCTGCAAAATAGTAAGCCAATGCATGTGGTCTCTGCCTTCACGGGAGGCACACTGTGCTTGGAGAAACAGATGTACATCAAAATAGTCACAGAATAGTTGGGGGGGGCGGGAGGGGTAGGGGAGCCACACTTCCTGAGTCTACATCCCTGCTTCAGCACGTCAAACCTGGGTGAGCATGACTAAGTCACTCAACCTCTTGGTGCCACAGCTTCCTCATCTGTAAAATGGAGCTCATGCCAGTACTTACCTTATAGTGGTGTTAAGGATGAGATGATTTAATATTTATAACACACTGGGAACAGTGCCTGGGAAGCTCCATGTAAGTGTTTGTTAAATAAATACAAATTAAAAATTACAACAGTAAGAAGCAGAATGGAGTATCCTGAAAGGCTATGAATAGGAGGATTCAGCCTAGTCAGGAAAGACGGGAAGAGGCTGAGTTGAAATGTGAAGAAAGGGGAGACATTAGTTCATGGAAATACTAAAGAGTGTTCTTAAAGTAAGAAAGCAGCACGTGCAAAGGCCCTGTGGCTGGAGGAAACATTTTAAGGGCAAGGTACTGAAGAAAAGGCCCATGTGGTTGGAACATGGTGCAAACTAAAGATAAAGAAGCTGACAGGTCCAGTCCATGTAGAGCCTTGTAGGTCATGGTCAAGAGTTTGGACTATAAAAATTACCCATGTGCACTGGAATCTTAAAAGCATTATTTCTCATTTGTTGCAAATGAGGCCCCAATTTTTTGTTTTGAATGTTCATGTTTACATAAAAGATATTTACTTCAATTATTACACCTAAGATGCTAGTGTATAATAATAATACACACCATGAATTTCATACAGTGATGTTGCTTCTCTGTAGCATGTAGAGATCATTTTAGTGCTAAGAACAAACATTGTACGGATAACCAAAGTTGTGATAGATTTATTGCAAATGTGGTCCCAGTTCCCCCCTCCTTATATCCACATCCCTCACAATGTGACTTTATAGCCGCTCCCAACAAGGGATGAAGTCCATTTCTCCACTCCTGGAATCTAGGCTGGCCTCGGGACATACTTTGCCCAACAAAATGTGCTGGAAAGTGACATCACGCCAGTCCAGAGTCAGACCTCAAGCAGCCTCGCATGCTTCTACCTCTTCTCTTAGAACGCTGCTCAGCCACACCTAAAACAAGTACAGCGTCACCTGCTGGGGGAGGAGAGACCACAGAGAACGAAAATGAGCCATCCCAACCAAAGCCATTCTAGATGAACCAACAATTAGCTGACATGGAAAGGGCTCCCCATTGAAAGGAGGAGAACTGCTCAGCCAAACCTAGCCAGGATCAGCCAACCATAAGCTGACCCACAGAATTATGAGTTAGATCAATCGTTGTTGTTTTAAGCTGCTAAGTTTTAGAATGGTTTGTTACGCAGCAGGAGCTAACTGATATACACACTTGGTAGGCGAGGGAGTTGGGCATCATGAGAAGGTGGGGGGGGTGTGCCTATAACACGGTGTGGTGCTGACACACCCAAGATATGCATGGAGCAATGGGAACACCTGGGAGGGAGGAGTGAGTTCTGTAGGAAAGAGCTGCTGTCAGAGGAGACTTTCTGGAAGAGAAAAAACGAGCACATGTTTGTCCAGGGAGAGCAGGTGGGAGAAGTCCACCAGACAAAAGAACGAACATGAGCAAAAGCATGAAATCATAAAAAGGGGTGCGGCTTGGTCAAGAGCAGGGAACTTCAGGCTCTTCTGGGACATGCAAGGGGGCAGAGCTAAAGGTGGGGCACCCAGCCAAGGTGCACCCAGCAGGAAGGAGGCACCCCTGCTGTGGTTGCAGGACATGGGGTGAGGGGCTTGGACGGGGGGCTTCAGGACAAGTAGAGGCAGAGCTGGAGGGATAAGGGGCAAGCACAGCTCCTCCATCAGACCCACACAACTCCTGGAATTGCTCTAGGTCACAGGGTGTCCTGGACCAACCACAAGACAAGACCATTTCCCCCACCATGTGGCCTGGGGCAGATCTGTCCTGTCTGAGCCTGGTGCCTCCACAGCCTGGCCTCCCAGAGGTTCTGCCTAGGAGCTCATGAAATGACATCTGGGGAGGTGCTTTGTAAACTAGAAAGCCCAGGTACTTGGATGGGGTGGGGTTATTCTCGACCTCCTTCTGAGCATTTTCTTCAGTTTTATCCAGAAAAGGAAGTTTTCCCAGAAAACTGTGCATCGGTTGGTATCCCACAGGGAACAGATGGTAATTGAGGGGAGTATAATTTTTTTTTTAAGTAAGCAGGGTACCAGAAGACCAACCAGGATAGTGCCATGCCCCGAGGATGGCAGCAGTGGGGAGAGCCAAGGGACAAGAGAAGGCGAGCAGTTACTGGGATAGGAAGGAGGAAGGGGAAACTGGCAGCAGCCATGGCTCCTGTCACCACCATGGTAGGGAAGATGTTGGGGAAATAAATGCCCCAGCGTCCTGCTCCTCCCACCTTCCAGTCTCCAGCCAGAACTTCTCATAGGTTGAACCCACCCAGAAAATGGATGGCAAGAAAGTCCATGAATGCAGTCCCTAACGGGTCAGCCGCCCAGGGTTAGAGCAGGGGAAAAAGTGGACAGTGACCCTGGGGGGCCCTGGAAGACGTCCAGCACCACCTCCATAGAGGATAGGTGGGCTGTGGGAGAGGAAAGCAGATTCTCCAAGATCGGCCACGACAGCGGCCAGGGACAGGACTACCACTCTTGCATCCAACCCCTTCTCCCTCTGGCCTCATCCCGGTGGTTCTCAAAGTGTGGTCTGGGAACCCCTAGGGGTTCCTGAGATCTTTTCAGGGGTCCACAAAGTCAAGCCTAGTTTCCTATTAATACTAAGATGTTGTCTTTCTACTTTCCTTCACTCACAAGTGTACAGTGGGAACTTCCAAAGGCTACTTAGGTGAAGAAGCCATAATCCCCTGAAAAGGTTACTAAAACACCCTCCCTTTCCCAACTGCGTATTTGAAAGAGGCATTCTTCATGCGTTTGAACCAAAATAACTTATCACAACAGATCGAATGCAGAAGCAGGTATGAGAACCTAGCAGTCTCCTGGTAAGCCGGAAATTTTTTAAATTTGCAAAAACGTAAGACAATGCCACTTTTCTCAGCTTTTCCTTGTTTGGGAAAATAGAGATATTTTCTGTCGAAATGTGATTTACACTGACAATGTAATAGGTTGGTTATTGTTATTATAAGTGAACATTTGTCTAACTTTCCGTTTTAATTTCTAATACAGTAAATATTGATAGATACAGACCACATAAGCAGAAGCTCTTTGGGAATCCTCACTAGTGTTTAAGTATGTACAGGGGTCATAAGACCATGAAGGAAGACCCACGGCTCTTTCGGATTCCCAGAACAACTACCTATGCCAACTATCCTAACTATAACTACTGCTGCCCACCTCCTGTTCGGGAGGCTCAGAAGCAGGGCCACAGCCCCCCCCCCCCCCCCCCGGGGCTCACACAGCCGGTGAGCGGCACAGCTAGAATTTGAATCCGGGCTGTCTGACACCAAAGCACGCACTCTCTCCCCCCACCGCCCATGCAGCAGGACGCGGGGGAGGGGGACAGTGAATGATGGCACAGCATCTGGCTTCTGCCATCTCCTCCAAGGAGGGAAAATGACAGGGATTGATTGATCTCAATGATCCGCTATAAATGGTCCCTACATGTGGCCATGTTAATCAGCTTCTACCAGCCAGTATCTGACCAGTCTGAAAGGTTTATGGCAACAATGTGGTGCTGATTTATTTCTCCTTAATAAAAAAGTGATCAAGTGAAACCTGCATCTATCATTCTATTTATCACCCGGGGTGATTTATTAACTAATTACACTTGCAGTGGCCGCTGGCTCTGAGTATGGACAACGTGGGGAGGTGGGGTCAGCGTGGCCATCGGTACTGCCCTGGACGTGCCCGCCGCCCTCTGCTGCTAGCCTCGCCACGCACGCACAAGCAAGACGGGGCTCCCGGACTCGGGTGTCGAGGTTCTGAGAGAAGGGGGAGGAGGAGAAAGGGAGAGGGGAGAGATGGAAGGGCTGCCTGGTCCCAGCCATTTACACCTTGTCCCTGAAGAAGAAGTGCAGCAAGCCGATCTGCTTCCCCATCTTCCTCCTGGCTCTCTGGAGGAAAAGGGAGCCTTAAGGCAAGATCTGGAGGGCACTGATGGTTCGGGGAGAGGAAAGATGAAAAGCCAACAGCCCAAAGAGGAGATCCCAGGCTAGTGGGGCACTGCCAGAGGATCCCCCCTTCCCCCCTTGCTTGTTGCCCCAGGTGGAGTTGCCGGTAAAACACAAGTCTGAATCTCAGAAAAACAATGAATAATTGTTTCGTGCAGGAATGTCCCAAATATTGCATGGATGTCCTGCCAAATCTGGCAGCCCCATGCCCAGAGCCGTGAGGGAGCTGGTAGGGTGTGCAGCTGACAAGACCCGCAAGAAAGCCCAGGGCCCGGGGGCGCCTGGGTGGCTCAGTCGGTTGAGCGTCCACTCTTGGTTTCAGCTCAGGTCATGACCTCAGGGTTGTGGGATGGGGTCACGTGTTGGGCTCCGCTGTCGGGGGGGGGGGGTGTCTGCTTGTCCCTCTCCCTCTGCCCCTCCCCCAGCTCTCTCTCTCTCTCTAATAGATAAATAAATAAAATCTTTTAAAAAAAGAGAAAGAAATCCAAGGGTCCATAACCATGGCCAGCCTCACTCTGCCCACCTGTTCTCCACCCGCTATGTGTCCCTGGATCCTGAGGGCCTCCCCCTGGGATCTCCAGGAGGCTGTGACTTCCCAGAGCCAGTGGGCAAACCATTCAACCTTGCCAAGCCTTATCTGTAAAATGGGGCCCCCAAACCTGCCCCTGGCCTTCCCCCAGGGACTACACAGAGCTGGTGGGGTGGATGAGTCTGAACGGCTCTTCCATGAGGGTCCATGGCAGGGGCGGGGGCTGTCATGGGGGTGTCATGGCTAGGTTCCCATCCACCCTGAGAGGGTCAGGTTCCTTTTAGTCCTCTTGGGGAAATAACAGCTTTATTAATTACAAACTTTTTTATTATTATCTTTCCTGAAACTTTGGGTTTATGGTGGGAAAAGTCAGAAGCTAAGTTGGCAAGCCTTTGTGGAAGAACACGGTGTAGCTAAAATTGAAAATTAAATTAAATTTGAAGTAAGTATAAGCCATGCTTAAAATACTGCCCAGCACGCAGAAGTTTCAGATGAGTACTTGGAAGTCTACCAACCAACAACCAGCACTTTGGCAAAGCCATCACCCTCCCAGCGTCTAAAGAAGGAACCACTCCCCTCACACATGCTCTGTGAACCCCGGTGTTCCATTAATCCAAAAACATCAGAAGCACTCTGAGAGCTGTCAAGACAGAATTAGGCATGTGGATAGTGATACCGTCAGACTTTGCTGGAGTAAAAAGAGGGAGGAAGAGATATCTACTAACCTGCCACGATGTGCATGATACATTGCTTTCAGAAGAAAAGCAAGTTGAGGAACACTCTAGAGCAGGGTTTCTCAACCTCGCCACTACTGACATTTGGGGCCGGATAATTCCCTGCTGTGGGGCCGTCCTGTGCGCTGCAGGATGTTAGGTGGCACCCCAGCCTCTACCTTGGATGCCAGGAGCTGTTGCCCTGTATGTCATGATGACAAAAAAATGTCTCTAGACACTGCCAGAGGTCCCCCGGGGGATAAAGTCACCCCTGAGTGAGAACCGCTGGTCTAGACGGCATCAGGAATGTTTATGTGAACAAAAGCAAACACCTAACCTAGTATTTCTAGAGGAATTTAGGCAAGTTTCTGGGGGCATAGAGAGAAGTCTGGATGGCAAGTTTCTAGACAAGGAGCTGGAGTTGCCTCTGGGGAGTGGGGGTAGGGGAGGATCATGGGGGACTGTCACCTGATGTGTTTTATCTGCATGTTTGCCAATGACAAGAGAGAAAAGGAGGAAGGGAGGAAGGGAGGAAGGGAGGAAGGAGGGAAGGAAGGAGGGAGGGAGGGAGGGAGGGAGGGAGGAAGGAAGGAAGGAAGGAAGGAAGGGAGGGAGGGAGGGAGGGAGGGAGGAAGGAAGGAAGGAAGGAAGGAAGGAAGGAAGAAGGGGTGGTAGGGAGGGAACCCCAGAAGCCAGGTCTGGCTCAGGTGCTGTGGGACATCCTGTGCTGCTTGTCCTCTCTGGTCCTCGATGTCCTCAAATTGAAATAAGGAGCTGCACAAGCCCCCTGGCCCTCTTCAGCCAGCAAGCCCCAAGGTGACCCGGGCCCCTCCTTCCCACACCCCCAGCGGTTTTACAAAAGAAGCCTGAGGTCTGGCTCCCTATCAGCGGCTCTAACTGATTGCACCTGCTGGAGGAGGCGGGGCGGACGGGGTCTGGTCAGCCACGCAGCTCCAAGCTGAGGACTTGATCGGGCTTGATTAAATAATTACACAGAGCCCACTGAGTAATCACGCCGTCTCAAGAAGCGAGGAGCACCTTCAGAGGGAGGCCCCATTAGTGATGTGGGGGCGTGTGGGTGAGCACGTCTCTTGCCTATGATAAAATTATCATTGTAAGGCCTCATTTGCAAAATGCATCCATCTCCCCATCTCATCGATTGCCTCCCAAACCCGGGGGTGCAGTGTAATCCCCGTTTGACACACGGCTAAGGAAACCGAGGCTCAGAGGGATTTGGGGCTGGCTGAAGAGCCCACCAGGAGGGCTCCGTGTGACCCAGGAAGTCCACGCAGAGCTATGATAGGGCTCAGGACTAAAAGATCCGAAGAGAGGTTGGGGTTTTGTTACTCATTGTTTTCATTTTGGTTTGTTTTGTTTCCCCACTAGGATTATTTCTCTCCTTCTAATTTTGGAAAACAAATCCCAAACCATCTGAGCCTTCCCAAAATCTGTTGCTGCCAAGAGAACAGCCCCGTGTTGTGGGGTGAGAGGGGGAGCCCCACTGCAACCGCCCATGTGCCCCCCAGGCCGAGAGGGGGGCTGCTGGATGGTGGGGGGGCCCAGACCGATCTTCAGTGAGCCACCCCCTCTCTGGTATAAAGGCCACAAGCAGGTGGGGGGAGACAGGCATTGAGACTCCAGCACCCTTCCCAGCCAAGGGTCTGATTTAACTGGGAAGAGAAGCAAAGAGCTAGAGGTTACTTTGTTGGGTTCTCTGACCCAAAGGGAGATGCCCACTGCCTGCCCCCTTGCTCCTCCCGCCACCTACCACCAGCCCCACTGGAGCAGCCCAAATTCATTAATAATGATTAGTCTCTCCTCAAAAAGAAGCGTGCAATCAAAGGGCCATTAAAATTAAGTGCTGAAGGAGCAGGTGGGGGGAGGGGACAAGGAGGGGGAAGGGGGAGAAGGGGGAGGGGCGGGCAGAACTGGGCAGGAATGTCTGCTGGACTCCGACATCTTGCTGCAAGACCTTGGTTGGGTCCCATCTCACCTTGCTGCTGAGACTCAGTTTCCCTATCTCTGAAATGGAGGGGCAGTTGTGACTACGGTGTCGAGGGTAACGTGCATGGAAGCACCCGGCAGAGAGGCATTAACTTTGGCTGACCCTGATACGAGGCTCCGGGCACCATGACCTTGTGGGGGAGTTAGTGGAAGGGGAGGGGGTGATGTCACCCGCTAGCCAGAGTCCCGAGCAGCCCCTGCTCACTGTCCTGCTGCCCGCACTCTGGTCCCTGACCTCTGGACAGGAACAGCAGAGGCATCAAGAGCAACAGGGCAGGGGAGGGGAGGGGAGGAGATGGAGGGGGAGCCAGGACACCCCTAGACCTTGGGGGAGGCTGAGTCAGACAGGGCTTCCCAGACACTGGCAGCCACTCGGCCCCCCGCTTCCCGCCAGCCCTCTGGTTTCTGGGGAGGTCTCAGGGCGCAGAGAGGAAGCCCCGGTGCTCCCCACCTACCAACTGACTCTCAAAGTGCCCTGGGTGACCAGAGACCAGACAGAGCCCTCTGTGGGGCACCGGGACACCCACCATGGAGCCCCCTGCACGGCAGCTGGGAAGTACACCCTTCTTCTCAAGGAACAAAGAGAGGAAGCAAAAGAAGTAGCCTCTCGGGCCCACGCCTTCCTTGGGAGAAGGCAAGATGCCAAAACTCCAGATACGCTGATCCCTGGGTTTGTGTGGACTTCTGATTCCTCTTGAGGACAGGAAATGAGATTTTTACAAAGACCCCTCTCTTGTGCCAAGCGCTCAACCTTGTTGCTTTTCCATATAACAACCACAAGGACACCGCAAGGATGATATTCGTCATTCCTGGTTTAGAGGAAGAACTCAGCAAGGCGTGCCCGAAATCCTGCGTCTGGGACAGTTACGGTGCCAAAGCCAAGACTCAAGGCCGGGAGCATCAGGGCCTGAACCGCTGCTCCTCCCACTCTCCACTTGACAGCCAGGCCCCCCGCTCCAGGGATCAGGGCGGTGTGGGTTGGAGGGAGCTTCGCATGGGGGCACTCCCCTGCTTCCCTGTGTGCCCAGCTGTGGCTCTTGTAGGTTTGAGTCACACCGTCCTCCCCAAAACCCCAGGAAGCCAGGGCTCTTGTACTCATACTCCAAGGTCGAGGGATGTCCTAGAGACAATGGACTCAACTTGACAGCCTGTGAAGTCCACAGGGGCGTGGTCTGGCCTCGCTCCCCCCCCACCCTGGGCCCCACAGGCACTGTGCTGGGATGGAGAGACTGATCAATAAATACATGATGGGTGGAAGGGGCTTGGTCACAGGAGGGAGGGACGACAGGTTACACAGCAGGGGAGGCTCTGGGCGAGAGGCGGCATCCAGAGCCAAACAGCAGGGCTCAGATCCCCGCTTGGTCACTTCCTAAGTGCAAGTTTAAAGTGTCTCTGTGTCGATTTTCTTACCTGAAAATGACAGTAATAACAGTTCTTATCAGCTAAGGCTCTTCAGAGAAGCACGTGAGTCACCGCAGCCTGGCACCTCGTGAGCACTCTATACCACTGTGGATGGGCAGAGGGCGGGCGGCCCTAAGGCTCTGGGGCTGGCCCACAGCCTGGCCCCGAGCTGTCCTTATAAGGCCACCTGCGGTGGTCAGACTCCACACATGCACAAGCTTGAGAGTGAGTCCTTCAACTTTGCACCCCGGGCATCTGCTGGGTCTCACCCTAGTCCCCACCCCCAGCTGTCCACAACTTTGCCTCTGGGCTCCCCAGTCCCCTCGGGTCTGGCTGGCCCCCACCCAGAGGACAGGGGCTTTCGGAGACCCACCCTGCCAGGGTCTCCAGGCTGGGATAGTGAGCTCCTCAGCACTTAGAGGTTACAACAAAGGCTGGCTGGCCACTTGGAAACCTACAAACAGGTTTCCGCGTGGGAGGGCGGCTGGAGACCACTCGGAAGCTCGGAGAGCTGATGGGCTGAGCGTCACCTTTGCGAATGATCATAGCGCCACCTGGTGGTAGTATTGGGGATGGCCCAGCAGGCCCCGGAGGACAGGACATCCTCCAGGCCGCCCCCGACCCACCCCCACTCTGCCCCCCACACTTCGATGAGTTGTTTTCATATCATTGACGTCTAACAACACTCCAAAGAAGGGATTGTTATCCTTTTCACAGATGAAGACGCTGAGGCCCAGAGACACAAATTTACTTGCCCAAAGTCACACAGCTAGCCAGGATTTGAGCCTTACATTTACATCCTTCCCTCCTAACCGCTAAGCCTCGAGGGATTCAGTGAGAAAGAAAACAGACACTCCCCCCCTGGTCTCCTGAAGCTTACAGCCTCACTGGGGAAAGAGAAATCACAAACTTATTTCTTAGGGGCTCTCTGTGCACTTGGTGCTGGGCCAGGTAGTGGGGATGCCATGCTGAAGGTGGCCAGGATCCCTGCCTGAATGTACTTTGTGGGGAAGATGAAAGTTAATCAAATGATCGCACAAATAAATACACAGCAGTGACAAAAGATGTGAAGGATAGGTATGGGTTCTAAGACCAGACATCCGGGTGCCTACCTGGCCTGGGGGTCCGGGGAGTCTTCCCTGGAAAAGTGAGGTATGGAGCTGAGATCTGAAAGATGGCCAGACCTTGCCCAGGCAGAGAGACGTTCATTTTTTTCATTGGTAAACCAATGTGTCACACACCCACGTTTTCACTCTTTGCTACACATATATCAACCCATAACTAATATACTGAAAATATGCTTGTGCAACTTTGTAACTCCTTATTGCTCTTAAGATGTTTGCATGTCAATACATAGAACCATTTGCTTCAACTAAGGAGGCCGTCATACCATTGGCATCGGCCACATGCACTGCAATGTATTTATCCTTGTCCTGCTGATGACACTTGATTGGTTTCCAAATTTTCACTCCTACAAACAGCCAACATCCTCCAAGCGCATGCATCTCAAAGTGCACGCATGTTTGAGCTCCCCTGAGGTATGTGACCGTATTCTTTCAAAGACATTTCAACATCATTTTGATGGGAGTGAGGAGAAAACAAGTTTCTATTAATGAAAAATTTATACAAAAACACATTCATTTACTACTTCATTTACCCTGGCTGAAGCCAAGTTAAGGTTCTGGAAAACACTGGCCAAAATGTTTCCCACGTTTCTGTAGACCTCGTTCTTTCTTCCCTTTCTTTCTATAATTTGTCCAAGACAGACAACTGCTTGGAGACATACTTAATGGGTTTCAAATAATTTTTTTAAGTCACTTGTTTCGTAAACAAGCCAACCTTTGCAAGCCTGAGTTCAGGACTTCAGCTGAGTACTGTGGCTTTCAGTTCGGTAGGGGTTGGTAGCACCCACCTCCCCCACCCACCCTTGCCCTCTCACCTCCCCACCCCCTACCGTGGCTATACCATGTGGCCTGCCCATGGTTTAATACCTAGAGATAGGTGGTGCCTGGGAGGAGGGCTCATGCTGCCATTCAAGCATTTGCACAGTGCCCAGTCTGTGAGCAGGTACATGGGAAAACCTGGAGTTAACCAGCACCATATTTCATGTGTTATGTGCCCTAAGCATGGCTCTAGGTACATGCATAAACTCCATATTAGAGGTTTCTAGAGTTTCAGGTGTGAGGGAGACCTTGAGACCATGGTGGTGGGAAGCAGGGGGTGGGAGGTTGGGGGATGAGGGGTGACAGCCCCTTTTCTGCAATTGCCCCTGATTCTCAGAGCTGTGGTGAAACCTGGACAATATTAGACTACTGAAGGGTGAAAGAGATTCAGTGGTTAAGCCTTACCAGATTCATTCACTGGGCACTGTAGTGCCTACTCTGTCAGGAGCTGAGCTCAGCTGAGCAAGGCCCAACAGAAAGTCACACCCCAGGAGCCAGGGCATCTGATCCAGAAGCAGTTTCAAAATCTGCCACCAGGTGGAAGCACAGTTCCTGGCCCGGGTCTCTCACTGGCTGAGGGTCCACTGAGACTCTCAGATCTGCATCCAGACGGTGCCTTGTGGTTCCACAGCCTGTCTCAGCTGTCATTCATTCTGGGTCCCCCTGGCCCCATCACAAAAACCCTTTAGCTGGATAAGATACTACAGTCAGTGGACGCACAGAGAATCTCCTGTGTCCCTGAGAGTCTGCTCCAAAGGAACCTGTTCTGCTCCATCACTTTGGAAGCGTAGGGCGGGGCTACCGGACAGCCCAGGAAAACCCAGGAGGCAACATGAGGAGGTTCACGCCAGTGAGGACTTCCAGAGTCCAACAAAGGATCCCTACTCTCTGCCCCGGTTTCTGTCCCTTCCCCTGGGGCCCTAAGGCCTTAAGCCTGGCTCAGCTTCACTCCCACAAACAGTGGTGGTCTTCCCTCTGGCCCAGCATGGGACCTGGCAGCTCAGCCCTAGGGAGGTAGACAGAAGCCTAGAAGTCAGTGGCCACATCCCAAGGCCTACCATCTTCTCTGCCCACTATTCCAGGCAGCCCTGATCCCATTGGCCTCAGACCCCTACACCCTATGCACCAGCACAGGAGGGCCCTACATGAGGCTCTCCACCTCTGAACCAGCACCGATTCATCTGATGGCCACTGGGATACTGTCTCTGGCCTCACTTCCAGCCCTTGGCACCCCCTTCCCCAGTCAGGCAGACCAGCCTGTATGGAAAGGTGAGGAAGGACTAGCTGCAACCTGGAGAGAGCCTGGTCGGAAGCCCGAGGCCTGAGGCCTGAGGTCGGGCAGGTTCCCAGCTGCACGCTCACAGCTGCCCGCATGCATAATCCCTTCATCACGTGCCTGCTGATTATAATCCCATGCCATGGATGCTTGTGATCTTTTACTGCCCTGTGCCCTCCTAACCAGGAAGCTCCATAAAAGAAGGTGCCATGTTCACCCCTATAAGCCCTGCACTGAGCACAGTGCCTAGCACATAGTAGGTGCTCAGATAGTAACTGGACTAAGTAAAAGAATAAACGGATATCTTCCCAGAAGGTATCCCATACTTCCCACAGTGATCTCATCTCATTCTCCCTACCAACCTACTGAGTGGGTGCTGTAAATACCCCCACATTACAGTGTATTCATTCCTTATTGCTGCAGGAACAAATCACCATGAACTTGGTGGCTAAAACAACACAATTTTATTGTCTTACAGTTCTGGAGGTCAGGAGTCCAACACAGGTCCCATGGGTTGAAATCGAGGTTTCAAGCCTCCCTTCTGGAGGCTCCAGGAGAAAACCCATTTCCCTGCCTCTTCCAACCTCTCGGGGTGCCTACATGCCTTGGCTCCTGGCCCCTTTCCTCCATCTCAAAGCCAGCAACGTCCCATTACCCTGACTGAAGCCAGGAAAGAGTCTCTGCTTTAAAGACTCTTGCGATGAGATTGGGCCCACCAGGATCATTTAGGATCGTATCCCAATTTCAAGATATGTAACCTTAAGCACATCTGCAAAGTTCTTTTTTCCACGAGAGATAACATATTCACAGGTCCCAGGGATTAGGACATAGACAGGTATTTGGGGGATGTGGGGGCAGAGGGCGTTGTCACACCTAGAACATGCGGATTCAAAAACACAGGTGAATTAACTTGCCCACCGCTCCCAGCTCATGACTGGGGAGAAAGACTAGAGTTCAAACCCAAGTCTTTCGGGCTGTAGAAGCTGAGCTCCTTCTCCCTTGTTGCCTTTCTTTGTAACCACCCAGGGTCTCTGGACCCCTTTTCAGAAACCAGAAGAGCAGGACCCATCAGCCCAGCCCCATAGAATAAATACCCACTTTTATTTATGGAGTGTTGTTTTTTTTTTTTAAGTCATGCTTGTCTAGGCAGTGAGAACATGTGCAAAAACTTTCATTTTATTTTCCTTTATGGACATCACATTAACATAAATACTTCCTTTTCATCTAGGGGAAGAAAGGATTAACCTACCTTATTGGCTAGAGTTGGGGGTTGGGCATGACGCTCCCACCACTGAATTTAAAGTGGCTTTTCTCTGCAATTACACAAACGGCCAGCAGATGGCAGGGCAGGCCCACAGCCGACTTCTCAGTCCCCTGGACCATCCCTTTTATGGGGTGTGGGGTGGCAGGTGTAGAGGTCTTTCTCTTCTTTTCTCCAAAACCCATTCTAGGAGGAAATGCCCAGAGGAGTCCCAGCAGGGTAGAGCAAGGGCACAAAGTCCAGAGAGTCACCAAGCCTCAGGGCAGCCTGAGGGCCTGCACTACCCCATCCCCTGAACCAGGCAGCAGAACCAGAGATCGAGCCTGCACAAGTTGAATGGCTTGGTCACAGGACAGCAGAAGAGAAGGGCAGCTAGTTTACAGGACACTTAAGATAGCCAGGTACCTTACATACTTTTATACACATTTATTATTTCATCTCATCTTCCCTGTGGCCCAGCATGCAACCTGGCATTAAAAATAGTGAACTGGCTGGGGAGATAGTAGCAATGCCAGCATCATTTTTTAATCTCTCCAAATTCCCACATAAAAATAAGCAGGGCAGGGCGCCTGGCTGGCTCAGTCAGTGGAGCCTGCGCCTCTTGGCCTCAGCGTTGTGAGTTCAAGCCCCATGTTGGGCATGGAGCCTACTTAAAGAAAGAAAGAAGCAGGGCAAATCAGGAAAAACAAAACCCACAGACATTTGCTTCAAAATTAGGTGGCAAAGGTGTCCCCGTGAACACCAAAAGGTGAGTGGAGGAGCACAACCTGGAGTAGCCACCTGCGTGTTATGTAGATGCCCCCGGGGATGGGGGGGTGGGGGGGATGTTCCAGGGTTGGCCTCTGGCCCTTGGCACCCTATCTGCTGGTCAGCAGAGGGAAGCAAGGGGGTAATCTGAGGAGCCTAAGAAGAGCATGAAAAGACAATCTGAGAAGAGCAACCAGGACTGTGAGGGGTCTTGCCCTGTCCCATAGTAGGTGAGGTCAAGAGTCCTCCAGAAGGACTGAGGGGCTGGAGCTCTTCAGCCCTACAAGCTGACCCACTTGGGTTCCCTTCCAGGACAGGGTTCCCTACTGAGGGCAAATTACTTGGAACAGGATCAAAATGGAGGAGGATCAATCAAGACAATCAAGAGGAAGGAAGGAGAAGATCCAGATAAAAGTGGAAGAAGGAGATTGAGCCAGAAACTTCAAAACACCAGCCACCATGTCTGTGGACACCATGTAAAAACAAGACAGGGAGCTCATGAGGTTAGAAATGCCCACCTGAACATCTTCAGGTTTAGGAAGACGAATTTCACACAAGAGCAAACAACAGAAAAGTCTTGAGGTCAGATCCCATACAAATTTAGTTTAAGCCAAAGAAGAATCAAGAGCAAAATAGCATCCTACAAAGAGTAAACACATTCCAGTAAGACATTGCTTGGGGATAGATCAAAACCATAACCTTCTATTTCAAAATTATCTAAAAAGCATTTTTTATTTAGGCAAGAGATGAAAGAACAACATAAAATGGAATTAGAAAAATCTTATAAAGTGGCAAAAGTCAAGGAAGAATTAGAAATACAAGGATATAAGTCTTTTTAGAAACAAAGTATAAAATAGAAAGAACACTAGAGCAAATTAACTCAACCTTAAGATAATGCTGTTTACAAAGGTTAAACAAGGGAATACTTTGAATCAACAAGAAATGAAGAAAGAGATATTTTAAAATATTTGAGAGAAAGGGACAAATATTGAAATCAGACAAAGAAGTTCCAACACACAAATAATGAGTCCCTGAAAAGAAAATCAAAGCAAGAGAACAGAACAAATACTAAAAACTATAATTTAAGAAAACTTATCAAAATGTTCAAAAATTGAAATTACATATTGGAAGAACATACTGCATGCATACCTGAAAATACCAACCCAAAATAATCAGACATATTCAAGACATTTTAATAGAGGGGCACCTGGGTGGCTCAGTCGTTAAGTGTCTGCCTTCGGCTCAAGTCGTGATCCCAGGGTCCTGGGATCAAGCCCCAAATCGGGCTCCCTGCTCGGCGGGAAGTCTGCTTCTCCCTCTCCCACTCCCCCGCTCTCACTAACTCTCTCTCTGTCAAATAAATAAATAAGATCTTTTTTAAAAAAAAAGACATTTTAATAGAATTACTGTTCTTTGAGGAAAGAGATAAAGATCCTTCGGTCATCTAGGCAAAAATACCACTACTAATAACTGACTGATAAGGAAAATAAATTAAGTTGTTAACAGGTTTTTCAAGAGTAATGCTTTATGGCAAGAGAAAATGAAGTAACGTATTTAAGATATTCAAAACAGAAAAATGTAAGTTAATCATTTTATGTTCATCAAAACTGACTTGTAAGTATAATAGACTCAGACAAATTGTTACAGACTCAGTATATTGTTCTCATGAGCCTTTCTCTTTTTTTAAGATTTTATTTATTTATTTGAAAGAGGGGAGAGAGAGAAAGAGAGAGAGAGAGAGAGCACAAGCGAGGGGAGGGGCAGAAGGGAAAACAGACTCCCCACTGAGCACAGAGCTCAATGTGGGCTCCATCTCACAACTCTGAGATCATGACCCTGAGATCATGACCCAAGCTGAAATCAAGAGTCAGCTGCTTAACTGACTGAGCCACCCAGACACCCCTCTCAAGAGCCTTTCCTGAAGAACCTACCAGAGAACAAGCTTCAGACAGCCTAAAGGACTAGAAAGACAAAGGGGAGCTAGTGAATGTGAAATGTACAGTTACTGGTAAAACTAAAGCTAAACTGGGATCAAAAGCAGGTAATGGTCAGGTGCTCTGACATGTAGCTACAAGACCACTATTAAAATACAGACAGCAGAGGCATCTGGGTGGCTCAGTCTCTTAAGCATCTACCTTCAGCTCAGGTCATGATCTCAGGGTCCTGGGATCAGGCTCCATGCTCGGCAGGGCATCTGCTTGACAATTCTCTCCCTCTGCCCCTTCCCCTGCTCTCTCTCAAATAAACAAATCTTTTCTTAAAAAATACAGAGGGCATAGACCAAGAAAAAAATGTTTGTAACTGGTCTCAGTAAGTACATTGGTGGTGGTATTACTTTTGTAATTTTGAGACTATTGTGTGTGTAATATAGGATAAAGCAAATAAGTAATTATGAGATATTCTAATTCTATTATCCCCTATACCCCTAAGAGCCCAATTCTCAGGATGGAAGAAAGGAGAGATGTAATACTAAAAACATTAAGTAAAAATCCTAAACATGAACTGGAATTATCAGTATGAACACAGGGTTCTGTCCTCTTGGTTTCTGGCTGAAGGGTGTGTGTGATAAAATATATTTCTTCATAGCGAAACCATGAGGAATATACATCTCTAGCACCCAGAGAGTGGTTGTGAAATATCATTTTCCATTTCAAAAATAACAATAAAAGTTCTTCTTGGAGAAAACGCCGATGCCAGGTCTGGAGCAGAAAATGACAAGGTGAGTCTGGTACATCCTGTCGTACAGGAAGCAAGGCAGCTTCAGAGGCGTTGGGGTTATTTTGAAAGGACTCAAGAGCCAACTTGAAGAGGCTCTCACTGGCATGGTACAATGGAATGGGAGCATATGAGCTTCAAAAAGAATAATACTTGTGGTTGATTATAACCATCAAGTGTGTTTAAGTCCTAGAATTCATAATGATATTGAAATCATTTGCTCTCCTTTGGAGGATGATAAAGAACCAATTCATTCTCTTAAAAACTGATAAATAAAGGAAAAGAATGAAGCATGTGCCCTGCCTTGTGTCCCCTCTGAACTGTACCGCGGAGTAACAAAGAGTCAATGAGGGGAGGTGTCTCTTTTCCAACAGTCCCTTTCCAACGGATAAATGAAAAAGAAAGGATGAGACTGGAATGTTGCCACTTGCAACCCTCCATGAATGAATGGACTCACTGATAATGAGCATCAACACCTGCCAAAACAGAAAGAGGGACCACCCAACATTATGTGCCATCAGATGGAAGAACACAAGGCCACTGGCAATGTAGCCAACGGGATTGAACATGAGTCTGATCAAGCCGCTGGACCCAGCCGCCAACATGCAGGAAGCACAGAGGATGGGGGAACACACTGAACTGGACGGTGAGGACCAAGTCAATAAAATCCAGGCTGTGGGAAACTCTACAAGTCAGATGGAAGTCCTTCAACTAATAGCTTGTAAGGAAAAAGAAAAATTAAAAAAAGGTAGAGGGTGACCTGTGGATTAAAAGAGACCTTAAAGATGTATCGTTTTCTTTTTTATTTTTTTTAGAGATTTATTTATTTGAGAGAGAGCACAAGCACTCGTGCATGTGAGTGGGGGGAGGGGCAGAGGGAGAGAATCTCAAGCAGGTGCCCCCCCCCCCCCCCCCCCGCACTGAGCGCAGAGCCCAATGCAGGGCCAATCCCATGATCCTGAGATCATGACCTGAGCTGAAACCAAGAGTTGGATGCTCAACTGACTGAGCCACCCAGGCGCCCCTTGTTGTCTTTTTTTAGTGGGCAAGTTTAAACAATAGTATCTAGGGATACACACTTAAGTAATAAAACAAAGTACTGCAAGAAAATCATTACAAAGTCAGGCTCCTAGTTAACCGGGGACATGGAGGGGGGTGATAAAAGGGCTCAGGTGGGGAAGGGGCACCTGGAGGGAGTTGGGAAAGGGGGTGCTTGCAAAGTTCTATTTATTAACTTTGGTCACGGTTACAAAGATGCTTGCTGTGAGATATCTCATTAAACCATACATTTGTTCTGTGTGATTTTCTGCGCCCGTTTACTTTACAATAAAGAATTAAAAAAAAAAGACCAAAATGACTGACTGAATGAACAGCCCTAGAAGGTCTCACTATTCTCTTTTGATGGATGATGAAAGGAAAACTCAGAGAGGAAAGAGGTTTGCCAAAGGCTCACACAGCTGCCAAGCTGCCCAGCTGGGCTCCAAACCCCAGACGGTTTCACCTGTGCATCGACAAACACTTGCAGACCCCTGCTGAGTTGATTGCAAACAGCTGAGTAAAACAGCCTGCCTTGAGGTTCATCCTTCCTGCAAGGGAGCGAGCAAGGGTGGGCGTAGGTGTAGGGAACAATGCTGGTCTTGACACCTCTCGGGGTATAACCTCAGGGTGCCCCAGGGCCCCTCCCTTATGCAGGGCCCACCCCCTCTTGCTCTCGTCTCAGAACAGGGAAATGTACTGTACTGCACCTGACCATCTGATGAAGTTTCACTTCTATTTCTCAACCCCTCCCAGGTTATTCTGTCCCCTGGAAAGGAGGGAGGGTCTGGGAAAGATCCTGGCCTGAAACTAAGAGGTCAGCTTGACCTCTCCTTGATACCTCATTTGGGGAGGGGGCCACCAGTGAGGTGGGGCCGGGGTTGGGGGGGGGGAGAAGAAACTGTGTCTTCAGCTCTGCAGGCTGGAGCCCCTCCTTTATCTGCCTAGGTTTCTGGTGTCCCAGGCATTCAGTGCTTGGTGTCATAGAAAGCAGGAGCACAGGGGCGCCTGGGTGGCTCAGTTGGTTAAGCATCCGACTCTTGGCTTCGGCTCAGGTCATGATCTCAGGGTTGTGAAGTTGGGCTCCGTGCTGAGTGTGGGGTCTGCGTGAGATTCTCTCTCCCTCTGCCCATCCCCGCCTCAAAAACTTAAAAAGAAAGCAGGAGTACAATACATGTTTGTTGAATGAATGAGTGAATGAATGAATGAATTTGATATATCATTTTTTATTTATTTCACACAAAATCCAAGGCTCAACTAATACTTTTTAAATTATCATCTTTCACTATAAAATGGGAGTTCTGCTAATGCCTACCACGAAGAGCATTGGGAAGATTGAATCAGTTAATGAACATAAAACCCTTAGACTAGTATCTGGCACATACTAAATCTTCAATAAATTATTCCTGTAACATGAGAGAAGTTGGCTTAAGGTCAGGATACAGCCGATGTGGGATTTGTGATCAGTATGGGGCCAGGGTCAGAGGTCAGGAGGTGGAGAAAGCTGGTTTAGCATGAAGTTAGGATTAAGGGACCAGTTTGTGGCCAGTGAGTGGTCAGATTTTTAAATTAGCCGTGTATTTATTTATCACCACATTGTTCCAGAAGGACTTGAGGCAACTTTAAGGAATATGGACTGCAAAAATCAGGAAAGAGAGAGATGGAAGTGAATATGATCCTGGCCTGGGGCATTCATGCCGGCACCCAGGGCCCTTTCAGCAGCGAGCCACGACTGAGTGACCAAATCCCAGGACCCTCTGGCCGCTCTGAGGTCCACACTGACAGCCCAGGGTTGAGCAGAGCCAGCCTCTCAGAGGTCTGGCGAGAATCCCATGAGTTAACCCCATGCAAAGTGTGAGCACATAGCAAGTCCTCCATAAATGTTCACAATTATGGTCAGAACACAGGGCTGAGGTGGACCCGGAGGGCCTGCTGGGAATGTGCAGTGAGCCATGGGGACTGACCACCCCAGCACATCTTTTCCCCGTGAGCAGCGCCCCACCCACCAAATCAGAGCCAGAAGATGTTCAGTGGCATCAGGCCAGGATGGCCAAATCCACTCCATCAGAGCTGCCCAGACCAGCAGCTCCAGAGATAACTGAAGGCCCTTGGCTCTGACTCCCTCTCCTTAGAATGTGCCCGGATGGGCTCTGCCAGACCCACCCCAGCCCCCAGGGCACCTCTTTTCTTCCTAATGCTGAATATGCTTGGCCAGATGAGGAAAAGTCCACAAGACGTATTTCAGATGTTGAATGTGTGTATGCGCCTGGGCACACACATGGGCACATGGGCACGCACACGGGCACGCACACGGGCACGCACACACACAAGAACGTGCATGGGTGTGTTTGGGGTCATATTAGTTTTCCATGTCTATCGTAACAACTTCATCACTTAAACAATACATAGTATCCTATAGTTCTGCAAGTCAGACCTGAGCTACAATCAAGGTGTGGGCAGAACTGTGTTCCTTCTGGAGGCTGAAAGGGAGAATCTGTTCCTTGCTTCTAGCGGCTGCCCCCATTCCGTGGCCCATGGCCCTCGTCCATCTTTAGGCCCACAATCACAGCACGTGGTTCTGATTCCTGTCTTCACATCCCCTTCTCCAACTTTGACTCTGTCTCCCTCTTATCAGAACCTTGCGATGATATTGGGCCCCACCTAGATAATCCAGGATACGCTTCCCATCTCAAAATCCTTCACTTCATCACAAAAGTCCCTTTTGCATTGTAAGGTGACATATGCACAGGTTCTGAGGATCAGGATGGGACGTCTTGGGGTGGGGGGGGACATTATTCTGTCTAGCACGGGAGCCTAGGGTTATAAACTCCTAGGATGCGGTGAAGCCCCCTGCTCTCTGCTCTATGGTGAGGAGGACTTTGGAACCAGGGAAAAGCCCTGCTCCTCAGTTCAAAGAAATGTCGGTAAAATGTCCCATCAGAAGATTTAAAAAAAGGAGGAGGGGGGTGGTGAATCCTCTATTTGGATCTTCTAGAGTTTGGACAGCACATTATACTCACTCCTGTGGTCCCAACATTCACCTGTGACACCAGCCAAGAGGCAAGAGTAAAGGACAGCGAACCCAGGATCAGCTTTCACCTGCTGGGGAATGTCCAGGCTATGAAAGACTTTGCCACACCTCTTTGCTCACTTATGATTAGAAACATCAGCTCTTTACCAACTGAGATGACCTAAAGAAGCAATGGCCCAGGGACCATTCGGAGAGGCTATCCAGCTCTGCAGAAAATATAAACCAGACCCAAACAAAGACAGTGCTGGAGTGCCTACGGTCCCTGATCCATGTCCCACTTCCCCTGACTTGCTGACTCTGACTCTGGACTCCAAGTCACAGAGACAGTGAAGGAGTGATGAGGCTGAATGCTCAGAAGACCCTCCAGCCCCCAGGCTGTGAAAGCCACCCCAGCTGGGGACCAATCAAGTATCCTTCCTGTAAAAAAAAGATTCTTTTAGGCACAAGTCATAAATCTCCTCTTGTTCAAGTGACAGGTTGATTGTTGCCTTTGCTTGCAGGAGACACACACATAGGAAGGTCAGCCTTCACAGTCTGAAGGGGACAGTTGGTCAAATACCAAGATCAGAACCAAGTCTATTAATCATTGGTCAGGAGTGTGGAGAGAAGGCCATGCTGGGGAATGGAGGCCCCCTCTAGGGACTCACACCCAGGTTACAACCAAGTGTTGTGCTGGAAACTGTCGTGTCTCCACCTGGAAGCGTCCAAGCAGGCTGGGCTGACCCCTGCATTTAATTCTCAAAGGCAACCTTCACTATGCCCCTTAAGAACTGACAATTCAGGAGTAAAAAGGTAAAAAATAGGAAGGTGAGGAAATAGGGACAAAGGGGAAATGGGAAAAAGAAAACTAAGAGCAACCAGGGGTGAGGTTAGTGCAGACAACACAGCTTAGAGTCCTAGGCACTTAGAAGGCATAGACCACAAATCTGACTATGAGCTTCCTGGCAACCACTGTGAAAAGAGATACAAGATCCATCACATGACTCATTAGGCCTGTCAGCTAAAAGCAAAATCGCCCCCACCCCCGCCCTGAGGAAAATGCCCATTCCTATTACTAAAATGGGGAAGAAAGTTATTCTGGAGTTCTCATGGAGAGGCCACTGTGGACAAAATGAACACTGTCCTCATTAGGATCCTGACAGTAAATCCAACAACCAGTTTCCTAGAGCTATTTCTTTTTTTTTTTTTAATATTTTATTATTTATTTTGACAGAGAGGGAGAGACAGTGAGAGAGGGAACACAAGCAGGGGGAGTGGGAGAGGGAGAAGCAGGCCTCCCGCTGAGCAGAGAGCCCAACGCGGGGTTCGATCCCAGGACCCTGGGACCATGACCCGAGCCGAAGTCAGACGCTCAACGACTGAGCCACCCAGGCACCCCTCCTAGAGCTATTTTTTATAACTCTTCTTGATGAAGGTCCACAGCAGAAAGCTGAAACCCCATTTAGTAAAAACAGTATTTCCTGGTCCATTCTCTAAGGTGAAGTGCTACAAAATACCTGTTCAGGTAAGGGTGGCTAAGAGCAGGCAGTTAAGTGCTGGAGGTGGTCCTTTATGAATTTATTCGTTTGGGAGATGTATGAATTTTTGCCTCAGTGCTTCCTGCAAGTTGACATTTGGAACCAGAGGCTTGATAAGACTTGGGTTCAATCCCCTTGGCTATATTCTCAGTGGGCTTGGGAAACACTAGACCTGGATGTGTTTGAACTATCAACAATCACGCATGGAAATATGGATGCATTTCACCAACATAATGTTGAGCAAAAGAAACCAGACACCTAAAGGTATATACTGTATGATTTCAAGTACATAGAAGTATAAAAGCTGACAAAACTAAGAGACACTGCTGGAAGTCAGGAGAGTGAGTAACCTTGGGAAGTAGTGACCGGAAGGGAGTGTGAGAGCCTCTAGGAGGCTGAGAGTGAGTGTTCGGTACATGGATGGGCTTAGTTTGTGAAAATTCTTATGATATTATGGGCACTTTTCTCAATGTATGTCACACTTCAATAAAAAGTTTTTTTTAAAGTGGTATCAGGTCATTATAGCACAAATTTAAGATCAGGGGTTTGTGGGGGGACAGGGCCTCAGTCTGTGACCAAGGTTAGAGCTCATTCTCAGGCTGAAATCTAGGCTCAGCTGCAATAAGGTTTAGCGTGGACCCAAGGTCAAGACCCATCTGTGGCTGAATCAGGGCTCATCTTAGCAGGACTCCTCACTCCCTGTCTCTCCCTTGACCACAGCCATTCCAGGGTCTGACCACTGGATGTCTCCACTCCACAAATTGCTAAATGAGGAGACCAGGCTGGACCGGGCTGCCTGGACCCATAAAGACCCTGAGCTGAGCGAGGTTGGAGGCCGCAGCACAGAGAATGACCAGGAAACACCAGGAAATGAATCCAAGTCGAGGAGAGCTGGCCAGTCTGGGTCTGGGATCCAGGTCCTGTGGAACAGTGGGCACACTACAGGGGACCACAGAGGCAAGGCCAGCTCAGAAGCTCCCAGCTTTGTCCCCTACCTCAGGCAACATGATTTCATTCACTCATTCATTCATTCATTCATTCACTATTATTGAGCTCCTGCTCTGGGCCAGGCATTGAGGATTCAAGGACAGCAAGTGGGCCACAGTCCCTGTCATCACAGAACTCATGGGATACTCATACCTCCTCTCTCCCTTCCTGGTTTCTCTGAACGCGGCTCCCTGCCCAGAATCCACAGTGCCTTCCAAGCCCAGAACTCCTAGTATTAGCATCTACCTGCCAACCAGCTCCTCAGCTCAAACCACCCCCTTCTTTTCTTGTTTGTTGTGTGTCTCTCCCATTAGGATACATGTCCAAAAGGGCAGCAGCCTCATCTGTCTTATAGACCCTGGTGCTCTCAGGGTCTGGCCTCGAGTAGATGATCGATAAATATTTGTTGAATGGAAATGGTTCCAATGGTTTCCTGTGGAACCAGGCAGAACAGAGCAGGGGGCTTCCTCTGGTCTAGGGCACCAAGCTCCCCAAGCCTGTGATTCTGGAAGAAGTCTCTGGCAGGACTGTGAGTGGGGTGGGTATGGGCACCTGAATCAAACAGAGAGCTAGAGGTTTCCAAGCTGAGGGCTGCAGGAGAATAGTGCTGTCAGCCTAGCTCACAGACCCTAGCACACCTCCACTTCCCTTTTTTCAAAAGTAAACATGGTGGGGGAGGGAAGAGACAGGCTTCCGTACCACCCCTTGATAGGCCCAGGGAGCAGGCTACAGGAACAGGAAATATGAGCTAGCAGAGATTAAGTAGGAGCCAGCTGGGGGTGCCCTGCCCGCTTCCAGCTCCCGGCAGCCTCCAAGCCACTCGAATCCAGCTTCGGCAGATGATAAAGGGCAAATAGACCAGCTGGACTGGGGCCTGCTAGGATCCTGGGGAGGAGACCTGGGGAATGAGGCAAGACGTGATTTTGGGGGAAACAGGCTGGAGGGAAGGGGATGAAGAGCTGGAGCTGTAGACAGATGCTTCCTGGAAGAGGGAGTAGAGAGTGAGAGCCTTGGATGGCCACATGGATTTAGGCAGCCATCCTGGACCCTCAGATGACCAGTCTGGGCCCATTTCCTTGAGCACCAGAGATGGGGGTGCTCGCATGGGGTCTCCAGCACTAGGGTCTTCATTCTACTGCCACACGCCTGTCCAATCACATTTGCGCACGGTGCTCCACGGGGGTTAGAGTAAGCCAGCACTGTCCAATAATGAACCTCTGCAGTGATGGAAATGTCCTATAGCTAGTCTCTCCAGCAGGATAGCCACTAGCCACATAGACCAGTAGCTACAATACTGGCCAGCAGAGTTCTAGACTCGGTGTAAGATAAGCAATGCCAGCTTTCCTCCTTCCCCCTGATTTCTTTCTCACATTCGACTCTTTCCCTTGTGCCTCAAGCTCTCAGTCAATAGCTATGTTGTAATGGGTTTGAATTTCACAGGCCATGAACAAAAACATATAAAATATTTTTCTAGAATTGAAGGTAATGGCTATCCCAAGTACCCATTCAGGCTAAGTGCACTCAAGTGAGGGTTCCTCCCTCTGCTCTCTCAGAGTACATCTCAGTCTCAGGGCAGGACAGCTCTGGGGGTGGAGCCTGCAATCCCCCGTCCATGCTGGCGTCCAGCCATCAGCCCATGTTGCATTTATTCAATCCCTTCTTTAATCCCCAAACTTCATCTCTGGGTTCTACTATCCCTATCACTGCCGCAGGGGCAGGAGAGGCAGGTACAGAATCCCTCCTTGAAGATGCACTCCAGCATCTAACCCAACTATTCCCACCTCCCCATACACTCTGGTACTTCCTATCCCTTGTTAAGGGTGACTGAACACCTCCTATGTACCAGGCACATTCTAAGCACTTCAAAGCATCTTCCCAGCAATCTCGAAGGTAAATACTGTTATCATTCCCATTTTGCAGGTGAGAAACTGAGGTGCATACAGGTAGTGTGGAAAAGCTCACACAGAAAGTATTCTCAGGCGAGGACTTCAAAACCAATATTCTGGATACACTTACCCAACAACACTACTTCTGGGAATTGATCCCAAAAATACGCTGGCAAAAGCCTGAGGCTAGCTATGCCCAAGACCATTTGTTATAGCACTCTTTGTAATAGCAAATGTTTAGGAACTACCAACATGCTCATCAACAGGGGAGTAGGCAAATAAATCATGGTGCATTTACACAAGAAATACTTGGTGGCTGTAAAAAGGAATGAGAGTTATCTCTATACACTGTCATAGAGTGAACTTCAGAATACGTTGTAATTAAATAAAAGAAGTGTATATGATATGCTACAATTTATGTAAGAAGGGGGGGATAGAAATATATTTTTTTAATTAAAGAAAAAAAAACAAAAACAAAAATTTTTTAAAACATTACCAGAGGAGCCTGGGTGGTGCAATCACTTAAGCGTCCAACTCTTGGTTTGGCCTCAGGTCATGACCTCAAGGTCGTGGGATCGGGCCCCACATTGGGTTCCATGCTTCTCGTGGCGTCTGCCTGAGATTCTCTCTCCCTCGCCCCCATCCCTACCCCCCCCCCCCCCGGTTCCCTCTCTCTCTCAAAATAAATAAATAAATCTTTAAAAAAAATGACTACCAGTGGGAGAGGAAGAGACTGGAGGGGAGGGAGCAGAGGTGTAGAAGCAAGCCATACTTACTTGAATATACCTTATTTTGAAGACTTGGCTGTGGAATGGTAAAAATGTTTTATGTAATTATTAAAGCCAAATAAAATTTTAAATAAAGTAATCCCTAAAACTTAAAAGCAAAATGAAACAGATGTATGAAACTATGACTTAAATTCATAGTATAAGCACTTAGAGAAGAATTATTTCAAATAATTTGATTGTCTATTCCCATCGGGATACACTCAAAGGCCACAAAGAACAGCTAAAAAAAAAGGTTTTTACTCTTAAAATGTTTCGTCATCATGTTGTTAATAAAAATTGTTATTTTATACATTAGAGGATAAAGCAAATAAATCTAATGTTATTGCCATTAGAAACCAAAACTCTTAGCCTACAAGAAAATAAATACAAATATAAAATGGAAGAAATTTAGTAAAAAACTGCAATCTAGATTGAAAAAGGAAACATCAGTGTGAATTCAAGATCTCTTTTAAAAAATGCCTGTAGCCAGGGGCACCTGGGTGGCTCAGATGGTTAAGCGTCTGCCTTCGGCTCAGGTCATGATCCCAGGGTCTTGGGATCAAGTCCCGCATCAGGCTCCCTGCTCACCAGGGAGCCTGCTTCTCCCTCTGCCTCTCTCTCTCTCTGTTTCTTATGAATAAATAAATAAAATCTTTAAAAAAAAAAATGCCTGTAGCCAGACTCCTGGGTGGCTCAGTCAGTTAAGCATCTGCCTTCAGCTCAGCTCATGATCCCAGGGTCCCAGGATCAAGCCCCTTGTCAGGCTCCCTGCTCAGTAGGGAGTCTGCTTCTCCCTCTCCTCCCCGATTGCGCTCTCTCTCTCTCTCACTATCTCTGCTGCTATCTCTCTCTCTCTCTCAAATAAATAAATAAAATCTATAAAATTAAGTAAAAAGAAAAAAGGTCTGTACCACTTAAAAGGCATAGAAACAATTACCAATACAGTAGCTATGATCAACCCTAGAGAAAACAGTGTGCAAGATCAAAGTACTTTTTCCCATAAAAGAACCAGGGTTCCTTGGAGAAATGGCTGACCCAGGGTCTGGGGCAAAAAAATGTACAAGGTGAACCTGGAACATCATGTCATTCCAGAAAGTAAGGGAGATATAGGGTCATGTCAAAAGGGCTCAGAAGCCAATTTGAAAAGGCTCTCACTGGCCAAAGATGAGACGATTTGAGCAACAATATGGTTTAAAATCAAGCAGGTTTAAAATCCGTAAATTCAGGGGCCCTGGGTGGCTCAGTTGGTTAAGCGACTGCCTTCAGTTCAGGTCATGATCCTGGAGTCCCAGGATCGAGTCCCGCATCAGGCTCCCTGCTCAGCAGGGAGTCTGCTTCTCCCTCTGACCCTCCCCCCTCTCATGTGCTGTCTCTCTCATTCTCTCTCAAATAAATAAAATCTTTTTTAAAAATCTGTAAATTCATACTGATACTCAAAAAAAAAAAAAAAAGGAAAGGAAGAAGAAAACCTCATTGGATTTCCTTTGAACATGTTAACATGCCAAACTCACCATTTGAAAATTGGTAAAGGGGCACCTGGGTGGCTCAGTTGGTTAAGCAACTGCCTTCGGCTCAGGTCATGATCCTGGAGTCCCGGGATCGAGTCCCGCATCGGGCTCCCTGCTCGGCAGGGAGTCTGCTTCTCCCTCTGACCTTCCCCCCTCTCATGTGCTCTCTCTCTCACTCTCTCAAATAAATGAATAAATAAAATCTTTTAAAAAAAAAATGGAAATTGGTAAATAAAGAGAAAGAATCAAGCATTTTTCCTATGTGCACTGAATCTCATTGTAACCAAACAATATGTTAGAGAAAATTTTTCTGATCACAATGTTTCTGCTAATAAATGAAAACAAAAGTTTAGGAGTTAGAATTTTGTATTTTACAACATTTAGCAAAACAATGGACTTGGGCCATGCTCATCAATCACTAGAAATTTCACAGAAAGAAAGACAAATATGCAATGTGTCTCCTGACAGAGGTATACAACGTCACCTGTGAAGTATTTTTGCTAAAAGAAACATTTGACCTGGCCCTGTCCAGAGGTTGGTCATGTGAAATAAAGGGGTTAGGGAGTCTATTAAGTGATACCACAGGGATGCAATTAGCAAAATCCAGAACGTGGGAAACGCCACAGGACAAATACCTCATTTCTTCAATAAGTAAATTGAAGACAAAGGGAGAATCTCTCCGAGGCCTGTCTATTTCACTCCCACACATTCCATTTTAAAAAGAGAGAGAGGGAGGGAAAACCTATAGATTGAAAAGAGACTTAAGAGATATCAAGCAATGCAATGTATGTTGCAATGTTTCATATGTTTTAAACTTAGGCAACAGTTGGGTATATTTCGACACTGACTGGATGCTTGATAATATTAAGAATTTGTTGTTCATTTTTTAGGTGATAATGGTTTTGTGCTTACATGTTTAAAGTTCTTCTCTTTTAGAGAGGCATAAGGAAATGTTTACAGATGAAATGATATGATGTCTGATACTTGCATCCAAATAACCCAAGAAAGGAGAGGGGTAGATGAGCATATAATAAGTTTATTCCTGGGTTGTTAACTTTTGAAGCTGGGTGATGCGTACCTGGAGGTTCATTATATTCTTTTTCCTACTGTTGTATATACTTAAAATTTTCTATAATAAAAAGTTATTTATTTATTTATTTGAGAGAGAGAGAGAGAGTACAAGCAGGGGGAGTGGCAGAGGGACAAGCTGCCTCCCTGCTCAGCAGGGAGCCTCCCACAGGGCTCAATTCCAGGATCCCAGGATCATAACCTGAGCTGAAGGCAGACACTCAACTGACTGAGCCACCTAGACACCCCTAAAATAAAAAATTTTAAGGAAAAAAAAGTAACATTAATTTATTTTTATTCTTTCTGCATTTCTTCTGTCAAAACTACCTCCAAGCCAAAGGTACTAGTCTGAACCTGAAAAAGGTAAAGGAATAAGAGACTTTATTTAAAAAAAAGAAAGAAAGAAAGAAAGAAAGACACTGGTTAATACTACAAACTATTTTTTTTAATATATTTTTTTTAAAGATTTATTTATTTATTTATTTGACAGAGAGAGACACAGCGAGATAGGGAACACAAGCAGGGGAGTGGGAGAGGGAGAAGCAGACTTTCCACGGAGCAGGGAGCCCAATGCAGGGCTCGATCCCAGGACCCTGGGATCATGACCTGAGCCGAAGGCAGACGCTCAACGACTGAGCCACCCAGGCGCCCCCACAAACTATTTTTTAAATTGAGGTGGAGTTCACCCAAGATAAAATGAACCTTTAAAAATATATGGCTCAGGGGCACCTGGGTGGCTCATTGGTTAAGCATCCGACTCTTGATTTCGGCTCAGGTCGCCATCTCAGGGTAGTGAGATCAAACCCTGCATCCAGCTCCCGAACTCAGCAGGAAGTCTGCTTGAGATTCTCTCTTTTCCTCTGCCCCTCCTGCCGCTGGCACACTCTCTAAATAAATAAATAAAATCTTAAATATATATATATGTATATAAATACAGTTCAGCAGCATTTAGTATATTCACAATGTTGTACAACCACCATCTCCGTCAATTTCCAAAACATTTTCATCCCCCCAAAAGGACACCCCATACTCATTTAGGTAGTCCCTCATTTCCTCCTTTCCCCCAGCCACTGGCAATAGCCTGTCTGCTTTTTGTCTCTGTGGATTTCCCTATTCTGGATATTTCATAGAAAGGGAATCATATATGATCTTTTTATTTGGAACTGTGTCCAGCCACACAGTTTGCTGAGCTCTATTACGGGCCAGGTACTAGCCAAGTACTAGAGATAAGAGGGTGATGAAGACAGATGAGATCTCTGCCTTCAGGGGGCTTACGAGACAGCCATTCCTCAAATAAATACAGTTAACTATCTCACAAAAAATGTGCAAATGCTGCAGAGTTGAATATCAGAATCTACGGGGCTGGTACAATGAGGGGGACTGCTCTACTTTGGGGGTTGAAGGAAAGCTTCTCAGAAGTGGCAGTTAAACTGAGCTCTAAGGAATAACTGGGAATAAGCCAGGGGGACGGAGGGACAAACCTAGGCCAGATTGGACGAGCAAGCATCGGAAAGTCTAAACAGAGGAGTCATGAAACTCGATGTGTTGGTTTTTGTGGGGTTTTTGATTGACTCAAGTCCGTGGCGTAATTCAGGTTCACTCTTTGCATTGTATAGCTCATTGAGTTTTGACAAATGCATAACGACACAAGTTCAGCATTACAGTATCATACAGAACAGTTTTACTGCCCTAAGACTACCCTGTGCTTGATCTATTCATCCCTCTCCTCCCCCTCCCAACTGATCTCTTCGCTGTCCGCATAGTCTCGCCTTTTCCAGAATGTCGTATAATTAGAATCAGATAGTACGTAACCTCTTCAGACTAGTTTCTTTCTCTTAGTAATATGCACTTAAGGTTCTCCCATGTTTTTTCATGGTTTGGTATCTTATTCTTTTGTGGGGGGGTTATATGTTATATACATAACAAAAAGTTTGCCATTTTAACCTTTTCTAAGTGTACAATTCAGGGGAATTAAGTATATTCACATTGTTGTGCAACCATCACCACCATCTATGTCTTTTTTTTTTTTAAGATTTTATTTATTTATTTGAGAGAGAGTGTGCGTGTGAGCAAGAGAGAGAGCAGGGGCAGAGGGGAGGGGCAGAGGCAGAGGGAGAAGCAGACTCCCCACTGGGCTGGGCTTGATCCCAGGACCCTGAGAGCATGACCTGAGCCAAAGGCAGACGCTTAACTGACCGAGCCACCCAGGTGCCCCCACCACCATCTATTTCCAGAACTTAACTCACTCTTCTTTTTTTTAAGTAGGTTCCAATGTGGAGTTCGAAACTCAGGACCTAAGTTATGACATCAAGACCTGAGCTGAGATCAAGAGTCAGACACTTAACTGACAGAGCCACCCAAGCGCCCCATAACTCACTCCTTTTTATTGCTAAGTAATATTTCATCGTATGGCTGCGCCACAGTTTGTTTATCCATTCACTTATTGAGAGATGATTTGTTTGTTTTTTTTTTTTTTAAGAATTTATTTATTTATATGCCAGAGAGAGAGAAAGAGCACATGAGCAGGGGGAGCGGCAGGCAGAGGAAAATGCAGGCTCCCTGCTGAGCAAGGAGCCCGATGCGGGACTCGATCCCAGGACCCTGGGATCACAACCCCAAGCTGAAGGCAGACGCTTAACCAACTGAGCAACCCAGGCGCCCTGAGAGATGATTTGTTTTTATTTTTTATTTTTTTTAAAGATTTTATTTATTTACTTGACAGAGAGATAGAGAGCACAAGTAGGCAGAGTGGCAGGCAGAGGGAGAGGGAGAAGCAGGCTCCCCACTGAGCAGGGAGCCTGACGTGGGGCTCGATCCCAGGACCCCAGGATCATGACCTGAGCCGAAGGCAGCTGCTTAACCGACTGAACCACCCAGGTGCCCCAATGATTTGTTTTTAAATAAGACCACTGGCTGCCACGCGGAGGACTAAGAATGGGGGGCAGGGAAGCTGGGGAAATGCTTAATGTTGTCATCCAAGCAAGAGATGGTAGTGGCTTCAACTGGCATAATCTCCGTGGAAATGGAGAGAAGTAGACAGATCTGAGAGAGCGAGAAGGGTAGAACTGGCAAGACTTGAGGACGGATTGGATGAGGGGGTTTAGGGAGAGGGAGGAGTTAGGGATGAGGTCCAGCCTTCCAACTTGGGTGACTGGGTAGGAAGGGGGTGGTGTCACTCACAGAGATAGGGAAATGAAAAAAGAAGGGCAGGTTCGGGAGAAGACCACAAGCTCAGCTTTGGAGCTGATGTTTTGAGTTCCAAGTGTCTGCTAGATGTCCAAGTAGAAATGGGAAGTGCCCCATTGAACATATGGGTCTAGAGCTCAGACCTCTTTCCTCTCCCTTACCAAATAATCCAGCCCACTGGCCTTAATTCTATTCCTGAAGAGGCCAAGTTTCCTCCAGCCTCAGGACCATGGTGTTGCTGTTCCCTCTGCCTGGAACACTTCCCCTGAGATGCTCTATACCTAGCTCCTTCTTAACATCCCCATCTCATGTCCATTATCACCTAATCAGAGAATCGTGCCTCAGAGCCAAGCTAAAGTTGGAGTAAAGAGTGAGCTACGGATCCACATCAGCCAGGTTTTGCTGCAACAGTGCTCCATAAAAAACAACTTCCAGAAACTCAGTGCTTTCTGAGAAACATTCACTTCCCACCCAGGGGTCTGCGGGTCAGCTGGGGTTCATCGGGGCTCTCCCGGCTGAGCCGGGCTGGGCTCCAGGCTCCTTCATGTGTCTTCTCACTCTGGGTCCGGGCTGGAGAAGCCCCCACTGCCTGGGGCTCATGTTTCTCATAGCCAACAACAGTTGCTCAAGATGGGTGAATGGAAATACTCAGTGTCTTGGGGCTGGCCTCTTCCACACATACTCCTTTAGCCAAAATAAGTCAAATGGCTAAGTCCAATATCAACAGAGTGCGGAAGTATATTCTTTCCACACTGAGGAGGGCTGGAGGAAGTAAATATTTGCTGAACAATAACACAATCTACACAGGACCCAACTCTTTTTCCCCCTAGATGGCCATGTTTACTGAGTAATCCCCTCACACTCTTAGAAAATAAGAGTGTGTATACATGAATGAACGATTGAATGAATGAATGAATGAAGAAACGTACCTTTCAAGGCAGGAAGATTCTCCTTACTCAGTGAGGAACCTGAGGCTCAGAGAAGAGAAGTGATTTGCCCAAGGTCACAGAAACCACCTGTGGTAAGCCCAGCCTGGCTGGCTCCTTAGGCTCAGTTCCCCATACAGAGGGAGTGTGCTATTCTCGGGGTGGGGTGGGGGGGCGGTCCTATTACCCATTCTGCCCTCTCGCTGAGTCTTGCTTGACAGGCACATAATCGGGGGGCAAATACACCAGAAGGTCTTGCTGATTCAATCTCAGTTCTCTCTCTGAAGCCAGGGAGGACCTTGATTCATCATTTCCGGGTCCCAAAGCCCCGAATGTTAAATGCGTGCTGAGAGAATGAGTCATCGGTACAATGGTGGCTTTAATTGCTGATTAAGTGTTCCGTGAAATTCTGTGTCCCTCCCCAACTGTGCCCGCCCCTAAGGTAGAGACAGTCATCTCCATTCTGTGGGGGCCCTGCAGTGGAGCTCAAAAACTAGGTACAGGCAAAGGAAAAGTCTGGAAGGACATGGGTCAGATAAACAGTAGGCACCTCTTTTGAAGCGGGATTCCTTAGGACTTTCAACTCTTCTGCCTTATATCTTTATGCAACGTTTGAACAGGTCACAGTGAAAATAAGTTTCTTCTGCAATCAAGAGAGAAAAGAAAAAGAATCTGGAAATATTTTAAGTTCACACTAGCGTGCAAAAAGTCATCACTTGCTGGTTGGTTGGGAAACTCCTAAAAACCATCTTCCTTCAGAATCCTAATCCCACACGTTGTCAGAAGCCTGTTTTCAGAAACGCTGAGTCAATTCCCAATCACTCCTCCTGTCGGCACGCCACTGGGCGCCTACCACACGTGGAGGGCTGAGTGAGCCCCCAGGGTGACTGGTGACAGGCTGGGGAACAGGTGACAGCGGAGTCAGGAGCTCTGGGGCCATGCCTACCATAGATGCCATGGAGTTGGCCCAGGGGCCAGGCACTGTGCTAAGTGTTCCTCATGGATTAGCACGTTTAATCCGCGCAACAAGTCAATGTGGTAGGAGCTATTATTAACCTGTTTTACAGCTGTGGAAAGTAAAGTGCAAAGAGGCGAAGGAACTCGCCCAAGGTCATATAACAAGCAGATGGTGGAACTGACATTTGATTCCAGAGCCTGTGCTATGACACTACCCCACATGGCCTCTCACTAGGAACCTGCCCAAATTCCACAGGCAGGAAGTGGCAGAGTCAGAATCCAAACCAATCAAGGTTCAGTCAGCCCCCTAAAGATATGCTCTCTTTTTTGATTTTTTAAAGTTTATTTATTTATTTATGTAATCTCTACAGCCAATGTGGGGTTCGAACTCATGACCCCGAGATCAAGAAACCATCCTCCCCTGACTGAGCCAGCAAGGTGCCCCAAAAGATACACTCTTAATTGCTAGGATGGCCTTTCTTCCTTCCACCTTTCCCCATTTCTGGATCCAACGCCAACACACTGGGTGACTTGGGTCACCTCCCTGAGCCTCAGTTTCCACAGCTGGAAACGGGAAGAACATTGCTTACCCCAGGGAGCTGGAGAGGCTTGTGTGAGAGGACAGTTCCTCCTGTGGAATGTGGTAGGCACTCAGTTAAGATAAATCTGTGTTCTTCCTGCTTTCTAGGAGTTCGGTGAAGTTGGCCAAGCAGACACGGGAACAAGCCCATCCCGTGAGCTCCATGACCAACGGGTGCATTAGGTGCTGTGCGGCCAGAGGCTGGACACTGGATGAAAAGTCAAGGGTTACTGTGTGTCCAGAAAACTCAGCTGAGGAAAAACTGGAATAAACAAGCCCCAGAAGGAGAAGGAGGGGGGTTTAGTTCGTCATCCTTCCTGTTTTCCCAGCCTGGCCCAGTCCCAAAGCCTCTTCTTAATCTTGTCAGGATTTTGGCCCTTTGCCCCAGGAAGGAGCCGCCAGGAGGCCCACAGTGAGCCAAGTCTTCAAGGAAGTGATGTCTTCTGTGGGTCAAGAGAAAGAAAGAGGCTTTCTGGGACCAAGAAGGCAGGGACAGAACCAAGGGAGGGTCCAGCCGACAGGCCTCTCCTTGAACCTGTGAAGAGACTGAGGCTTAGCACAGAGCAAGGTTGATTGGTTTGGGGGGCAGGGTGGGGGCCGGGAGCCAGCTCAGAGTCTTCATTTCACACTACTTACTGCTCACTCCCTTCCAACTGTAGGGCCACCCAGGGAGGGCGAGTCACCTTCACCTCTCTGCCCCCAGTTTTTCCAGCAATATCTCTCCATTGCTGCATGGGAAACTTCAAAAACACAGGTGCAGGCCTATGGGGACTGGAGGACAAAATGGGAGCTGCAAAGATCTTGGTGGGCTTGATCCTGCAGGAAATGGGGCTGATAGACGCTCTGAAACAAAGAATCAGCACTCTCTGAGCACTTCCTGTGAGCCAGGAATGTGCAGTGCCCGGCACATTCAACACACTACATCCTCTCTGGGAAGTGGGTCACATCCCCACTTTGCAGATGAGGAACCTGAGTCTCACAGAGGAGATGTTTCCTGTCAACCCTCCTTCAGCATGGAACTCTCTTCTGAGCTCAGACCTGGATATCCACTTTGCCTTGGGCATCCCCATCTATATACCCCCACACGCTTCCCAAAATCAACTGGAACAAACCTAAACTCACCATCCTCCCTTCCCACAGACTTCTGTGTTCCCATCCAGGCCTCACTACTCAGAAACTAGGATATCAACCTTGACTACACCCTCTCCCCTGGTCCCATCAGACGGCAACCTGGACCAGCGGTCCCAACTCTGACCCTATCTCCCAGACACTGGGTTTCTGTAATTCCAGGGTTTGCAGCATAATCCAGACCTTTCTCATCTCCCTCCTAGATAACTCCAATAGCTTCAGAATCAGCCATTCTGCCTCCAGTCTGTCCCCACACCCATTTATGTCCCACCCTAACACCAGGGGGATGTTTCTAAAATGCAAATCTGCCCAGTCTCACCCAACCAAAAACCCTTCAGTGGCTTCTCAATGTCCTCAAGAGAAACCCCTTACTACAGCTTCCCAGGCCCCCCAAATCTTGGGTCACTCCCTACCCTCTGCCCCCATGCCTCAGACGTCCTGGAATACCCACAGTTCCTCTTTCATTTCAAGGTCTTGGCACATGCTATTTTTGCTGCCTTCCCCGGGCTAACTCCTTCTCATCTTTCAGGTCTCGGCTTAGTCACCACTTCCTGACCACCCCCCCTAAGTTTCATGAGCTGCCCCTTCAATGAATTCCCACAGTTCCCCTGTACTTCCTCCATGACGCTACCAGCCCCTCCCCCACATGTGCTCCTGTGTAGGCCCAGTAAGGCTTCATGACCCGCAGAGAAGGCTGGGGCAGCACTCCCCAGCGGAAATATAATGCATGCTGCATGGATAATGATACATTTTCCAATAGTCACATTTTCAAAAAGAAAAAGAAACAGATGAAATTAATTTTAATGATACATTTCAACCTGATATTTCAAAAACAGTCTTATTCCCCCATATAATCAATATAAAGTTATTGATATTTTATTTTCTTTTTGTACTAGGACTTTGAAATCTGGTGTATATTTTACACTCCCAGCACATCTCAGTTTGGACTAGCCACATTTCAAGTGCTCGATATCCCCATGTGCTGGTGGCTGCAAGGTTGGACAGTGCAGTTTTGGAGGATGTTCAAAGCTACCTGGCCTGTGTCCTATTCTGGAGGACACTAATCCTCAGAAATATTCATAGGCATTCTATAGGAAAAGGATTCTAAGTCAAATAAGTCTTGAGGACACTGACAAAGTGAAACAGGCTTTCTATGCTTCAGGACCTCCCAGAGTCTTATCTGAGCTAAAGTAAGACGTGATACTAGAAACAAACCAGAGAGCATGTAGCATTTACCCACCTCATTTGAGCTCAGAGCTCTATTTTCATAAAGTATTTCTGGGGATTAGCATCCACTAGAATGTTCTTTGGTAAATGCTAATTTAGCCACATCCCTGACTCAGTAAATTCCAGGATCCCCACAGAAAGAACTTGGGGTGTTGGGAGCCCACCTCCTGTGCCTCTGAGCCTGGCACAGAGAAAGCACCCAAAACCTGATTACTGAATTGACTAATTCTGAGAGGCTACAGAAGGCAGGGCTAGAATCCATGAGCAAAAATTGCAGCATATTTGAGCTCAAACAAGAAAGTTTTCCAGGTGGTGTGTGTGTGTGTGTGTGTTTAAACAGTTTGAAACTAACTTGTCTGATCTGCCCGAAAAATGCAATAGGTAGTCTTATGAGTTCATGATTCCTCCACCACTAGGAGTGATCAAGGATGGAGTTCTGGAGGACAGAGTGTTTTCTAGAGTCTCTAATTGCCCTCCTTCAGAACTAAACAGAAAAAAAAGAAAAAGAGCATCAGTGGGCATGAGAACTTGAACTGTAGAGGAAGTGATCAGATGTACTATCAGACATGTGCTGAGCCCTTTGTTAAGAAAACACTTTGAGGGGCACCTGGGTGGCTCAGTCGGTTAAGCGTCCACCTTCAACTCAGATCATGATCTCAGGGTCCTGGGATGGAGCCCCACGTTGGGCTCCCTGCTCGGTAGGAAGTCTGCTTCTCCCTTTCCCTCTGCCCCTCCCCCCGGCTCATGCTCTGTCTCTCTCAAGTAAATAAATAAAAATCTTTAAAAAAAAAAATACTTTGAGATTCTGGAGCCCCAGTAGAGGGTCAGTTTACAGCTAAAGCCCCTTAGAGGCTACAGGCCCTTGGTTCAATTCAGAAGATTCTCTTTTTTTTAATTAAGATTTATTTATTTACTTATTTAGGGGGGAGGGGCAGAGGGAGAGGGAGAATGCCAAGCAGACTCCCCACAGAGGGTGGAGTCCAATGCAGGGCTCCATCTCACGACCCTGAGATCATGACCTAAGCTGGAATCAACAGTCGGATGTTTAACCAACTGAGCCACCCAGGTGCCCCTCAATTCAGAAGATTCTTGATCCATTTTGTATACAGTCAACATCTGTTCAATCACTAACTGAATCCATCAGTCCTCAATCAATCAAAATGTGTGCCTGGAGGGTGGACAAGAGGATGGTCCACTTCTTTTAAAAGTGCTTTTGTGTGGGGCACCTGGGTGGCTCAGTCGGTTAAGCATCCGACTCTTGATTCCGGCTCAGGTCATGATCTCAGGGTCGTGAGATCGAGCCCCATGTCTGGCTCAGTGCAAAGTCTGTTTGAGATTCTCTCCTTCTCCCTCTGCCCACCCACCCCCAACTCATGCACACTCTCACTCTCAAATAAATAAATAAAATCTAAAAAAAAAAAAAATACAATTCCTTCTGTGGACAAAACCAGGCAAGACCAATGTGTACTGTAGAAGTCATCAGGATAGTGGTTACCTTGGGGTAATGGCAAGAAGGAAGCACTAGGGGGGGTGTGGGGTGCTGGCAAATTCGGTTTCTTGATTAGGTGCAGGTTACACAGAGGTTCCGTCCGTGGAAATTCAACAAGCTGCATAGTTTTGATAGGTGCACTTTTCTGTATGTATATTGCCCTTTGATAAACAGTTTTAGAAATTGCTTTTGTGATGATATACTACTTTATCACACTAAGAACAAAAGTGTGACTATGATTAACACAACTAAAATTATCCGGCTGGTCTGAGATTTGAGCTGAGGAGGAAGATGTTAATCAACAGCCAGGTGTTTCTCGGGTAGGGTCTGAGTGGCATTTTTGCTGGCTCAGCTGGCAGCTGGATGCTCGCCATGCCGGAGAGAGACCCTTAACCATCCATAGGCAGGCAGCAGATGGATTCAGACCAATCATCTTAGAGCCTCCAGGTGTCCATCAGTAAGATACCTGGAAGCACCTGGAAGCTAGGGCCGTTATAAGTTCTGTGTCCCCATGCCAAGCACAGGCCTGGTACAAAGTAGGTGATCAGCTCCATGTCCTCTCCCTTCCTCTTACCTGGATTTCAGGTGTGGCAGTCCCAGAAGTGCTAAGGCCTTCTGCCATTGAGGGCCAGCAAGGATCACAGAGGCTGGCACAGCTGGGCTGAGAGCGGGAGGGGGAAATGAAACCTTTTTCATGGCTCGCATGTGCTCAAGCAACTGCAAAGAAGCCACCTGTGGTCAGTTGAAGCTGTGGATGGGGGAGAGAGAGAGGGAGCTTCAGAGGACTGGGGGAGGTGATAAAAAAAGGTATATTTCAGGTGGTAAAGTTGGGGAGGTAAAAAAATAAAAATAAAACCTCACAGCAATTAACAATAACATGCAATGCACCATGGGGTGGGGGGTGGGGGCAGGCTTCACATGGTAGAGACGGGGAGGGTCAAAGCAAACCGCAGTTTATAGCAAATAGACAACACACCATGGGGCAGAGGAAAGAAACCATGGACTTAGAGCTCTGTGGGGTTGGCAAACCACGTGACCAAGCAGTTCTCTCATCTGTAAAGATGGGACAATAATAGTTCCTTCCTCTTCGGGTTGTTGAGAGGGTGAAATTAGGTGATGCGTGAAAAATGTTCAAATCTTGTAGCTGCTGTTAATAACAATAACAGCATTGGTAATAATATGGTAGGGAGAAGTTTCTGCTTCTGAAAGGAGACTAGATAGATTGATTCGGAAGCAATGACAATCAGAAATCTAGAGCAAAGGGGAGAAGGAGTAGAGAGGCCATCTAGAGGAGGAGTTATTAATTTGGGTGCACTTAAACACCTACACAAAATGGCTGCATTTAGGAGTATATGTGTTTTTTGGAGGGAGAGGGCCCATAGCCCACATCAGTTTCTTAAAGGGGTCTATGACCCCTCCCCCACAGTTGTTTAAGAATTACTGATCTAGAGAAGGGCAAGCAGGTGGGACGAGAGACCCACAATTCTCCATGGATGGACAACCCATCTCCATGAAGTTAAGACATGGGTTTGGGGGATGGAGGAGAGTCTAGAAAGAAGAGGCAAAGGAGAGACTCTGAGAACCTACTGAACTCACAGTGGAGTAGGAGTGGGGTAGGCGGTTGACTCGGTTATCTGCATGGCCTGGAGAAGATTTGCAGAGGCTATTGGCTGAAGGCCAGCTGAGTGGATGGATGGGCAGGCAGCCCAACCCAGCAACTGAAGTTGTGGAAAATAGTGGGGCAGACTGCAGATGTGGGGGCGTGGGTAGGAGGTAGAACAAAGAGACCTTGACTGTGTGTCTGGGGAACTGCAGAGGGATTGAGTGGAGAAATACTTTCCATTTGCCTGGTGTGATGGGGAAAAACTGTCAGCCACTGTACAGTGTTCTCCACCTGAAATACTTCTGGTTCTGTGGTTAAGGATGTGCAAGACAGGCACTCTGCCACAGGAAGGGAACTTAGCTGTTCTGTAGTTGTCTTAGGGACACCCCAGGGTAGAGTCAGGGTGAACAGAGACCTCTAACAGTTGGGGGTTTGCGTTCTGATTTCATTCATTCATCCATTCATTCATTCATGTAACAAATATTTCTTGAGCATCTACTATGTGCCCAGCGCTCTACTAGGTGCTGGAGATGCAAAAATGATTAAGAGATGGTCCTTGACCTCAAAAGTCTTACATCTGCCTGGGGAAATGGCCCATGACAATGCAGAAGGATAGGTACTGGGGACATGCACAGGTTGCTATGGGAACAGAGAGGAAGGACACTCATACTTCTCCAAGCTTCTGTCTCCTTATCTGCAAAATGACAATGGTGTTGCTCACTACGAGGAATTTTGTGGCACGTTCCAGGCCACTGTTTGACACACACCAGGAGCTCATTGCACCCCAGGATTAATTAATTTATTCAACGAATATTAATTGAGTACCCTATGTGAGACAGGCACTGCTCTAGATGGTAGAAATTCAGCACTAAACTAAGCAAGCAAAAATCCCTGCCTTCGTCAAGATTATATTCTGGGAGGAAGAAAATAAACAATAAGCAAATAAGTAAAATATTTAGTAGGTTAAATGGTGACAAGTGTCTTGGTGACAAATAAAGTAGAGATTAAAGGTGGGGAAGTGATGAGGGGAGGGGGTTGTGATTTTAAACAGTAGACGGAAAAAGTCTCACTGGAAAGGAGATATTTTAGTGAGGATCTGAAAGAGATGTCTGGGGGAAGGATGTGGCAAACAGATCTTCAAATGCAAAGGTACTGAGGTGTGAGGGTGAGCGGTATGTGATACGCATTGCAAGCAGGCCGGTGTGGCTGGAGAGGGGTGGTCAAGGCAAAGGGCACTACCAGATGACATCAGGGGGCCAGGGAGAGGGGCATGGAGGTGGGGCCTTGGGGGCCAACATAAGTGTTTTTGGCTTCTACCTAGAGTAAGATGGGAGCCACTGGAGAGGTTTGAGCTGTGCGGTGACAGGCTCTCACATTTTAAGAGGATCACTAGTGCTGAGGATGTTCCATGGAAAGATAACACGGAAGCAGGGATACCAGTTAGGAGGCTCCTGCCCTAAACCGGAGGAGATGATGAAGGCTCGGCTAAAGTGCAAGCAGAGGGAATGGGGAGAGATGTGTAGCATCTGGATATTTGAAGTGGGTGTCCACTCGATTTGCTGACAGATCAGAGATGGGGGTAGGCGGGCAAGAGAAAGTCGAGGATGACTCCGAAGGCTTGGCCTGAACCATTAATCGTGACGGGAGAGACCTAGGGAGGGGCAGGTTTGGGAAGAAAGATAAAAGTTTGGTTTGAGGTGTGTGTTTACGAAGCCCATTGGAAATCCAAACAGTGATTCTGGGTGTGCTGCTGGACATACAAGTCCAAGGCAGGGGTGGCGGGGGGGCAAGGTCCCGATTACACGTACGAACTTAGGACTTCTCCATACATACAAGTCCAAGGCAGGGGTGGCGGGGGGGCAAGGTCCCGATTACACGTACGAACTTAGGACTTCTCCATACATACAAGTCCAAGGCAGGGGTGGCGGGGGGGCAAGGTCCCGATTACACGTACGAACTTAGGACTTCTCCATACATAATTGCTATTTAAAGCCACAGGAATGGGTGAAGTAGTGAATGAAGGGAATGAAGAGGTGGGAGGATTGAGCTCAGGGACCTTCCAACATCCAGCAAGGGTGGCCTCACCTGCTTTTAATGTGGGGGTTCCAAGGCTAGACTTGGACATTCTGTAAGGTTTTGTGCAAATATTTTCCCAATGTTCTGTCTCGCAGCTCTGAATACACACACTCACCAGAAATGAAAAAGTCTGCAGAGGAAAAAAAAAATCAATTTGAAATAGATTGTGTTGTCATTTCTCCCAAAATAATAGGAGAGCCAGGCTCAGGGTTGGTAGAGGCATTTAGAGTTTTCCACTTTCTGCCATCAAACCTTTGAGGCCAGGTTCCCACGCAAGAGTCTGCCTGGCTTCCCAGCCCCAAGGGCCATCTCATAAAGCTCTCAGAACACTGTCTTGTGACTGATGCTTTACTTATTCATCTCTTCTTCTGGACTGTAGTTCTTCCAGTCCATCACAGCACTACCAGGGCCCAGCACCAAATAGGCATCAGAAAATGTTAGTAGAGCTTAACATCATCATCACAGAATCCGAGGAGGAACGTCTATCCCCTGAGCTGCGGCTATCTTCAGCTCTGTCACCAGAGCTGGTATCTGGCAGACCACTTCCTTAGCACCTGCAATGGAATCCTAGAAAGGGAGAGACAGATCATGCACGACTGGACTCTGCCCTTTGGGAGGAGACTATCCCCAGGGGCCTGGATGAGCCATCCTGAGAAACAAGTTCTCTGAGTCAATCCTCAAGTGAGTTCTGGAGGGAAAGGCTCCAGAATATTGGAGGTGAGGTTTGAAGCAGCTTGTGGCTTCTGAGAGGCAAAAAGAGGTGTCTCCTCCAAAGGGACCTGCCTCCTTATCTCACCCAGAAAGATAAGGAAGCATATCAGTTCAATTGTGCTAGTACTTTATCAAAGGGGTTGGGATGATTCAAAAGACCCTGAACTAGAAATCAACAGACACTTTTATTAAATATGAGTATGTCTTGCCCATCATAAAACAGACAAACAGGAGCACCTAGGTGGCTCAGTCAGTTAAGCGTCCAACTCTTGGTTTTGGCTCAGGTCATGATATCAGGGTCCTGAGACTGAGCCCCGTGTTAGTGCGGAGTCAGCTTGAGATTCTTTCTCCCGTTCCTTCCCCCCTGCTCTTCCCCCTGTGCTCTCTCTCTCAAACAAACAAACAAACAAAAAACAAACAAAAACCCTCTTAACCCCAGGTTATTCTAATTACTGCATTATGTTCCTCTTCCTGTTTATAGCTAAGCCCTCTAGAACAACTTGTCTAAACTTGCTATGCTCTACTTCCTCACCTCCTATTCACTTCCTAACGCAGTCCCGTCCCTAAAATAAGGCTTTCCTTCTAGACCCTCCCAGATGATCTCATCTAGTCTAATGACCTCAGGTATCACCTTTACGCACACACTCTCCTGAACTCCAAACCCATATATCTAACTGCCTACTAGACACCTTGACTTGGATAACCTCAGAGTTAATGTAAAGAGCTGAACTCATCATCTTTCCCCCACACCAGGTCACCCCCAAGTGTTCCCTGCCTTTGTGAATGACATCTCCATCCATATCCTTGATCTGCCCTTCTCCCTTTCTCTTACATGTATAGTCAATTGTTGATACATCAACCCTCTGTCATGAATATCCCTCAAATGCATACACTTCTCTTTGTCCTCATGGTTTTTTGGATCAGAACCATAATTACCATCATTTTTGCCCAGATGACAATATCAACCTTCTTACCTGTGGTTTAACAAGCCTCCAATCTTGACTACTTCAAATCCATTTTTTTATATTGTAGGTAACATTTCCTAAATACATATTGACTATGTCTCTCTGTTGCTTAAAACTCATCAGTGGTTCCCCATCGCTCTCAGGATAAATTCCAAACTCCTTAACCAACACAAAACACCCTGCATGAGTTAGGCCTTGCTTATCCCTCCAGCTAATCTCTCACCACAATGCCATACTCTGCGCCTCAGCCATCCTGAATTGCCAAAAGCTCCGCCAGTGAACCATACTCTGCCCAATTTCCAAGTCTTTGCCCATCTGTTCCTCGACCTCCAGTGCTCATCTCCGCTTGCCTTCTTTATCCTCCCTAACCTTCACCTGGCCAACTTCTGTTCCCACCTTCAGGCTTCAGTTTAAATGTCGTTTCCACTGAGAAGCCTTGCTTGTCTCCTTAATTCTGGGATGACAGCTCTGCTAAAGGGCTCCTACAGCAAACATACTGTACTTTAACCCCAAAGCACTTATCATAGTAGATGGCAATTACTTGTCCTCTTGTCTGTCTCACTTACCAGGTCCTTGAGGGCAGGGACCACATCTGTCTAGTTCATGGCTAAATCCCTAGCACTAGGCATAATACCTGGCTTGTAGTTGGAGTATATGTGGGTGTGTCTGTGAGAGAGAGAGAGAGAGAGAGAAAAAGAGAGAGAGAAAAAGAGAGATGCAGTGAAGGGGCAGATGCCATGAGAATCCTAGGGAATGAAAGACAAATAATTACAGGTCTTGGCCAACTCTCAGAGGTTGTAGCCATTAATAGATGTGGAGGACAGGATCAATTCAAGAGGCTCCCAGGCTTTGAGCCTGTACAATTGGAAGCCGGTCAGCTATTTCACCAAGCATTGACCATAGAAGGGAAGGGTAGGTTCAGGGAAAAGTTGAACTCAGAGGCAGGGGACTGTGGGGGCCATCAAGCAGACATATACAATAGGCAGATGGGTAGATTTTTCTATAGCTCCAAAAAAAAGTCAAGACTAGAGACACCCATTTGAGAGGCTATCTACAGAAGTCAATATGGAATCTGTAAAGTTTCCAGGAGGAGGGTAGAGAGAGAAGAGAAGGTTGATGGCAGAAGCCTTGGGGATATATTTACAAAGTGCTGGGAGATGAGGAAGAGGGCAGAAAATGGCATTTGCAGGGGTAGGAGGAAAGCCAAGAGAATTCGTGGTCATTGGAACCAAATGGAATGGGCCCAGAGAATGTGCCCATCCACATCACTGCGTGCTGTGAGGAGGTAGAGGAGAATAAGGCTATACTATTTGAAAAGTAGGAAGTCTCTGATTAGAATGGAAGTCAGATCAACAGTGTTTAAGGGATGGGAAATAAGACAGAAAGGCCTTCAAACTTGATTTGGGGGGCACCTGGGTGGCTCAGTCGGTTAAGCGTCCCACTCTTGATTTCAGCTCAGGTCATGATCTCAGAGTACTGAGATGGAGTCCCACATTGGACTCTGCGCTCAGTGGGGAATCTGCTTGAGATTCTCTTTCTCCACCTCTCCCTCTGCCCCTCCCCGCCATGTGTGCGCACGCGCTCTCTCTCTCTCATACACAAGTAAGTCTTTAAAAAAATTTTTTTTTATTTGGGCTAAGTTGTCACCTGCTGGTTATTAAGCAAGGCTGCTAATCTTGTTCCATTTTCTTAGAGAGTCATGCTGGGTCAGCTTGTGGTTTCTCTCACTCTGAGAATTTTCCAGTATCTCCTGGAGCCCCAGTTTCTGCCTCTTTGCCTCCCCACATCTGCTGTTCTCGGGTTGGAGGCAGCGGGACCTGAGCAGCCACAGGCCATCCCAGCAATCATGCCCTGTGAGAGGGAACGTCCCCACTCTGCTGCCCCTGGTCATTCTCACACCTGCTCACCCTGAAATGGCTCCGCAGTCCCTGGGAGAGACCTCTCCACCTTCCCAGCCTCCTCCCCTGCTGTATGTCACCTGTACCCTTTGCTTCCTTCTGACCACAGCTACTCTCATGCCCATGACTCTCTACCTCTGCATAGCTTGTTCTTCTTGCTATAATACCTTCCCTTCTATTCCACAGGCCAGTCCCTCCTCATCTTTCAGGAATGGCACCCAACGGGAAGCCTTTCCTAATATTGCCCCTACTACCACCACTGGTGAGGAGGATGTGCTTTCCCCACCCCAGCATTCCCACAGCAACTGGTAGCCGGCCCCCCTCTTCCCTGTTCTTCCTTGTACCTTATGGTAATGGTTGGGGAATATGTCTGTCTCGTTACCAGACTAGGAACTCCTCCAAAATGAGGATTAGGTCTTATTAATATCTATACTCCCAGGGTGTAGTGAGTTCCTATCTACTACCTAGTCACCATTCCTTCATTCCTCATGGAATATTGGTTGAATGCATAAATGTCCTCATCACAGAACGGATGTCTTCTGGCAGGAAGATAAAAGGAAGTACATGAAAATGGACTCTCCTCCTCGCCCTGAGTCACATGGCCAGGCTCCTACATCCTTGTTGCTGTTCTATCATTCCATGACTCAAGGGTTGTCAGTTTTCCTGTTAGTTCTTTTCTTTTTATTCCACAAATGTCAACCTTTGCTGAGCTGTTTAATTACCAGCAGGCAGAGGGTGTTTCCGGTTGGTACTGGGATCGTTAATCTGAGTCTCCTTCCTGGGGTGTCCAAATCTCAAAAGGCAGCAGGTCCTTAGACAAGGTGCCACAGGCAAGTAGGACTTCCAGAAGATACCGCTGCCCAAGAATTGGCGGGGTGGAGACTGTGCCAGCATCCTGGGTCAAAATGCTGGGAAGGGCGTCCAGGGGGCATAACATCAGGGGTCCAGAGCTGGGGCCAAATGGTGACAGGCCTTGAAGAGTGCCCAGGAGTCAAGTGTAGATTAGGACTGAGTATTACTCAGAGCTCTTGGTCTTAAGTGACCCATTGGTGCTTAATCGAGTAAAAGGTGGGATTTATTTAAAGGTATAGGAACAGGAGTGAAATGAGGCCTGAGGAGATAGTAGGAACCAGAGCCCTGAACTCTATCAGGGCCTTCTCTCTCCTCCTCCTTCTCTCCCCTTTCCCCAGTTTTCTCTGGCCCTCTTGACAGAAAATACCACCAGGGCAGCTCCCCAGTGTACCTACTATATATAGATCCATCCACAGGAACAGAAACCAAAACACTCTCTCCTTCCCAGTTCCAAAGTCTCAAGGAAGCTGATCCGAGTGACTCATCTTGAATCAACCTGGGCCAAACAACTGTAGCCAGAGGGACAGCTGCATATTTATACATATGTGTACAAGGTGCAGAAGGACAGTTCCCTGAAAAGCAGAGGTTGTTCAGACAACCTTATGGGTGTTCAGTTCTGGAAGCCAAGTGTTGGGCCAAGGTGATAAGAACAATCCCAAGAGACTCAGAAGCAAACGAAAGCAGGCTGGATCTTGGGTGACAACCTAGACCAGGTGGCCTGAGTTCTGGTCATTCCAAAGAGCCCCATCTCAAAAGGTAGTGTGGAAAAAAGGGTTTCTGAGCATACATACATTTTGGAGATGTTGCATGCCATGTCCTTCTCTTTAAGATTTGCATATGTATTAGAATGTTGACAAATCTGAGAAGTCCTATGGGAAAAGACCTGTTTCGCCTTAAATCACAACAATGTATGTGTGTATGGAGCCCTTCTTTTACTGGAATATCTATAAATCATCCACCTTTCACAGTGCATACTTTGGAAACCGGCCTACAAAATCAGCTGTCATCTGCCAGTTGTTTTTATAGGGGCTGGGATGGTCCATGAGTGAGCAGTCTTGATTTAAAGGAGTGTTTCCCAAGCCTCATTTATTTGTCTATGACCTTCTTGGGGTTTGTCTTATACGTCCCCTCTGTGCTATTATTTGATATTTTTATTTAAATCAATCAACCAACTTTTTATTTTTTGAAGTTTTTAAAGAGATTTTATTTATTTTTTATTTGAGAGAGAACAAGAGAGAGAGAGAGAGAGCACGAATGAGGTCAGGGGCAGAGGGAGAAGCAGACTCCCCGCTGAGCAGGGAGCCTGATGTGGGGCTTGATCCCAGGGACTCCGGGACCATGACCTGAGCCGAAGGCAGATGCTTAACTGAGTGAGCCACCCAGGTGTCCCTCAATCAACCAACTTTTCTTTTAAGATTTTATTTATTTATTTGTCAGAGAGAGAGAGCGTGCATGCAAAGCAGGGGTAGCAGCAGGCAGAGGCAGAGGGAGAAGTAGGCTCCCCGCTGAGCAAGGAGCCCGACGAGGGACTCGATCCCAGGACCCCCTGGGACCATGACCTGACCCAAAGGCAGACGCTTAACCAACTGAGCCACCCAGGCATCCCAATCAACCAACTTTTTAAAAGCCTCATCTTAAACAGTTATATCCTTAAAATCATGGATTTGATGTGGTGGTTAAATTTTTTTTTTCTCATACACATGGAAATACATACATAACAATTAAAGTAAAAGTGTTTGTCCATGCACTACCTAGAATTTTCTCAAGTACTAGGGGTAGATGGACCATATTGCAGGGACACTGGTTTGGGGTGTTAAGAGTCAGAGTGGCCATGTGGGCTTGGGTAAGCCAATCAACCTCGGAGCTCTGCCAGCCACACATGATGGCAGAGAGATTCAGCCTGTGTTAAGATGCCTGCACAGCTGCGTGTTTGTGCAGGGGACCACACCTGCTATGCCATTTTGGAGTCTGTAATCTGTTTTTATGCCTAACCAGATCTCCCTTGGAGCGACCTGGAAATTAAATGCAGATTCTCCCTGGGCTTTGGGGGCTGGCAGTGAAGTAGTGCTAGGAGGCCCTGTTATTCCCTAAGGCAGTCCTTGAATTCTCTTGGCCTAACTGCAACAAACAGATAGGATCGAAATGCCTCACCTGGTAGCCTAGGATTGATTCTGAGATGGGAAGTCTATTGAAAGACACCACTAGCAAGGTGAAACTGGTTCTGGCAGATTGCTTGAGAGAAAGAACAAAGCTTTGGAGTCAGGGAGACCTGAGTTTAAATCCAAAATTCAGCACCTACCAGCTGTGTGTTCTCAAGAAATTTTTTTATAGTCAAATAAAATTCCACCATTATCATCATTGTCCAGAGAAGGAAACTGGGGCTCAGAGAAGTTAATCAACCTGCCTGAGGTTACACAGCTTATAAACAGCAGAGCAGAATTCACACCTAGATTGGTTTGACTTCCATGTGTGTGCTCCTGACCGCTGTATTACCCTGCTTTCTTTTTTTTTTAAAGATTTTATTTATTAATTTAATTGAGAGAGAGCACGCGCGAGAGAGGGAACACAAGCAGGGGGAGTAGGAGAGGGAGAAGCAGGCTTCCCGCCGAGCAGGGAGCCCGATGCAGGGCTCGATCCCAGGACCCTGGGACCATGACCTGAGCTGAAGGCAGTCGCTTAACCAACTGAGCCACCCAGGTGCCCCTATTACCCTGCTTTCATTCATGATTGATTGCATGCCTCTTCTGTAGGATCTGTTGCTGGGTGCTGGGGATGAAGCATCAACCAAGAGAAACCTTGGGTTCAACAGGGGAGATAGATATAAAATCATTCATTACCCCCTTTAGTAACTTAATAACAATTTTGATAAGTATTACAAAGGAAAAGACACTCTATGAGGGGCACTTGATCTGGGTGAGGAAAGAGGGAGTCAGAGAATGTGGGAGGGGGGATCACTTGAAAAAGTGATATTAAGGTTGAACTTTGAAGCATTCACAAGAATGAACCCCAAAGTGCTCACCACTAGATGTGATAAGAGATGATTTCAAGGGTCCATGGATGGGCACTTTTCGTATTTATCTGTAAATGATATCATAGACATTATTATTTCATAGATATTATTACTTAGGAGGAAGCTAAGTAAAGAAGGGATCAATTAAAATATTAAGTAAAATAGTGGAAGTGGTTAATAGATATGGCAAAATTCACAAAGGTCACACTTGAATGAAGCAGGTTATGTAGCAGGGCCCTGGCGGCTACTTGAAGAATTCTGAGCTTTATACCACAGTGATGGGAAGTATTGTGGGAAGGGGTAAGTTAGATCTGCACTTTGAAAAGTTCACTTTGGCTACTGTTGGCTAGCAGCTTGTGAGAAGGCCAGAGTGGAAGGAGGGACCCTTGTTAGGAGTGTATTATGATAATCCAAGCAAGAGATAACGCAGATTTTGACAGATGCGTGGGCAGAAGAGGTAGATGGGTTTAAGAGATGCAATCAGCTGGACTAATGAGAAAGGAAGGAGGAAGATGTCCAGGGTGGAGCTCTTCTAGCTAGGTGGAAGAAGATGGCGAGTTCAGCCCTGGAGAAGCTTGTGAGGTATCCAAATGTAGATGTCAGACAGGAGGTTGTAGGTCACTTATCCCTGACACAGTTTAATAAAATAGCCCCGCAGAGCTATCCTGTGGATTCAGAGTAGAGAACACAGTAGGTGCTCCATAAACGGCAGGTCTTTGTCCTATTCATCTCACTTCTGCCCCATAGTGTGCTAGGGATACAGCAATGGACAGAGCCAGGTCCTGTTTACCCAGAGGTCCCATTCCCTTTGGCCCTTTGCATCACCCCCTTTTTCAGCACGATTCCTGACTCACAGTAGATGCTCAATGTTTGTGGAATGAACCAATGAAATTAGGGCTCTTGAGACCCAGGACTATATTTACCCGGCTGAAAACTGGAGCTAAACCAGACTTTTGGTTGGTTAAAAAATTAAAATAAAATTTAAGAAGTGGAGTGAAATAATGCAGAATGTTGGAAGGCCTGGACAAAGACTAGGGAGGGACCTCCTGCCTCCAGGCGGCCTCGGCGACCGGTTAGCGAGCGAAGAGGAGCTGGTGAAAGGTCTGGGGCCCGTGTGGCCAAGGTATGTTCAGCTGCAAAGAGATAGAGAAGCAGGACAGCAACTCCGCCCGGGGCTGCCGCGGTCCCGCCGCGGCCTTTAAAGGCCCACCACGTGGCCGCGCTGCCGGCCGGGGTCCGGGGGCGGTGTCTGGGCTGCGCCTGCGCACTGCTTCGCAGCGGAGTACGGGGTTCCGAGAAGAGGCGCCGGGAGAGGAAGGAAAGGTTGTCCTGGGTGGGCGGCCATGGGAGGAGTCGGCTCCTTATGCAAATCACAGCGGCGCGCTTGGGCTAGGGGGCGGGGCTTGCGATGCAAAGTGGGGCCCGCCTTTGAAATCGCGAGGGGGGCGGGCCCCGCAACCCTCAGCCTCTTTCCGCGAGTCTCTGACGTCGGCGACGTCTCGTTTAAAAGCGGCCGCGCAGGCGCAGTGAGCCGAAATGCGAACTTAGGCTGTTACACAACTGCTGGGGTCCGCTCTCGCCGCCCGCCCGGCAGTCAGTCAGCGTCGCCGCCGCTGTCGCCGTCTCAGCCGCTCCGGGAGTCTCAGGCCCGCAGCCGCCGCCGCATACCCGCGCCTCCGGGAGCCTCCCGGAGCCCCCGTCCGCCCGCACAGGCCGGTCCCGACCGTCTGCGTCTCCTCGGCGCCCCTCGCCGCCAGCCGCACTCGCCGCTCCGGCCGACATGAGTGGGGACCATCTCCACAACGATTCCCAGGTACGGCTCGGCCGGGTCCTCCCGGCGCCCCGCCCCGGCCCTCCGCGACCCCCGGCGCAGGCCCCGGCCCCGGCCCCGGCCCCAGCCCGGCCGCTTTGACAGGCCGGAGCCCCCGGCCAGGGGCGACCGGGCGGCGGAGCTGGGCGCGCTAGGCCTCCGGCGAATGCCTCGAAGTTACAGATTGGGGGGATGGTTGCCCCTTATGGCTGTTCCCGGGGCCCCCTTATCCCGGGGGCGCAGGGTGGGCTAGGCCCCCGGCCCCGCGCGCTCGCCTCCCGCGGGGTGAAAGGAGCCTGTTTGTTCATATTCCCTCCTTTTCTCTCTCCAGATTGAAGCGGATTTTCGATTGAATGGTGAGTGTGCCCCCCGCCCCGACCCCGGGTCCCCCAGCTGCCGGCCGCCTACCCCGCGCCCGGCCGGAGCCGGGCAGAGGACAGACATGGCGTCCCAGAGACTAAGTCCCGGCTCCTCGCTCACCGGCCCCATTGTTCCCATCGGGCCGCCTCTGGAGCCCCTTTCCGGGGACCCCAGCCCCCCCAGATCGCGGCCCTCCCAAGAGGGGGCAACGGAGACCCGGCGTCGCCCGCCGTGGGGCTTCGGGCAGCCTTTCCTGGCCCGGATTCCTCCCGGGAAAGTCGCCTTGTCGACAGTCGGGACTTAGTCTCTGCGCCATTTTCTTTTTCTCTCTCCTCTCCTTTCTGTGCCTGTGTCTCTCTCCCTCCCTCGGCTCTTTCCTTGAGCAGCCCAGAAAGAGCTTTCTGCAGAGCAAAGCCGTATAAATCACAGACCTCACCAGAGAGGGAAGGGTGGGAGACTGAACTGTTACTATTTTTTCAAAGGAGAACTTTATTTTGGGGGTTATTCCCTTTCTGCTTCTTGCTTGTTTCCTTTTCTGTTTCCAGAATGAAAGATACCCTTCGGCAACTGTTGATTTGGGGTGGGGGTGGGGGTGTAAGATGTTTATGATGGGAATTATGGTTTTAAAACTAAAGCCACCCTTTGTGGAGTTCATCATATTTTGAGGTTGTTTTTCCCAAGTTGTGTTCTTTGCAAAGGTAGTAGCAGTACCTCCCTTCAGAAAGTTTGCAAGTCCTCTATGGGCCATCCAATGTAAATGTTGGATTCGGGCATATAGATTTTTTTAAAAAAATTAAAGTATTCCTGACTAGAACTTTTCATGGTGGCTGAGGTTCCTAATGCAGTGTTTTTGTTTTTTTAGAACCGCAGTTTAGTGTACTTGTCAGGAGGAAAGGTTGTTGAGCATCTCATCTGGACCCTGGTATATTGGCCTTTGCTTTTGGGCTGTGGGGAAGAAAAAAAAGATTTTATTTATTGAAACAAAGAGTAGCCAGCACCCACCCCTGTTTCCTGTTCTTTTTCAGAAGCCGCTGTTCTTCAGGAATCAAGAGCTAGGTTGCTTTTCCCAGATCTTTATGTTTTTGACCCCTTATCAGCCAAATCAAGGCATTTATTCTTTGAGTATTTCCACTTCAGTCATTCAATGAAGAGTCCCCCAATAAAAAGCTCACCCTGTGGGCTTTTCAACAGTCTTATTGAAGGAGAAGGTACCCTCTGTAGCGTGCTGGGAATTCCCACTGATTCTGATGGTACATAATCCTGCTCAGTTGAGGTCGGGTTCCGGGAACCTCTCCAATGGGAGAAGCTGATGAGTAGGTTTTCTGATGTTGTAATCAGCAGTCCATCGTGTTAGCCTGCTCTACTGAGAGCAGCCTTATGTTCAGAGTTGTAGTGGGCATCTAACAAGAGATGTGACTCTCTGCAAGGAAGGATTGTGGTTAAATTAAAGTGTAGCACTTCTTGAGCACCTAATAAGTGCCAAACATTGCGTCGTGCTAGAGCTGAACCTTTGGTCACAATGCTTCTTGCCCTTAGTCTAGTCCTTGGGAGAGACATAATTAGTTAATTATAAGGTAGGTGATGAGGTGTATGTATACCCAAAATGCTTTGAGAAATTAGGGGACTTAATTTTATCTGCGGGTGGGGAAATTTCTCAAAGGAGGTGACTTCTGAGCCGAGTGTTGTGCAAGACTAGGTGCTGAGTGTCAGGAGTTGGAGTATTTCTTAACTATGTTTAGCTAACCTATCAGGATTTTAAAAGGGTGATGAATCCCCTGAAGTTGAGAAAGCTGCAAAGAGTATAGATGTTTCTTTTTTTTTTTTTTAAGATTTTATTTATTTATTTGACAGAGACACAGGGAGATAGGGAACACAAGCAGGGGGAGTGGGAGAGGGAGAAGCAGGCCTCACACTGAGCAGGGAGCCCAACGCGGGGCTCAATCCCAGGACCCTGGGACCATGACCCGAGCCGAAGGCAGACGCCTAATGACTGAGCCACCCAGGTGCCCCAAGTACAGATGTTTCTTGGGGATGTGGGAGCAAAGAAAGGATGTGGCAGATGAGGATGTAGAGTCCTTTTGACCTCTCTTGGAGGAAGGTAGGAGCTTAACAGGAAAAGTGTTCTTTTGACTTTAAGATTGGGCTTAGTATATGGTGTATTTAGTAGTGAAACAAAGTTTAGTCCTTTCTCTTCAGAAAGTTAATCTCCATGGTTCTCACTTAAATTATGCAAAGGAATTATTGAGTATGTGATGATTGTTGGCTGGGTAAATTATTGATCTTTAATGCCATTTTTATAGAAACCAAAGTAAACTGAGTATATTGACTTTTAGAACGTGATCACTTGTAATTGTTAATATTTATTGAATGCTTAGTGTCTGCCTGGCACAAATCTCCGGTCTTTCCATGGATCATCTAATTTGATTTAATCCTTGGAAGGACCCTGTGAGTTAAGTACTATTATCTCTATTTTATAGATGAGGAGACTGAGACTTAGGTATGTTTACTAGCTTGCTTGTGGGCAGGTGAGTCTGGCATTCCAGAGCTCCCAAGCTTAGCCAGTATGCTATATATATGATTGCAGTATGACAAAATTAAAAGCTGCACATCTCTACTTTCTTACAGAGCTGATAAATGTGGGAGGGAAGGATTTGATAGTTTGTCATTTGCTTACTTTTTAACTAAACCTGCTCCTTCAAGAGAAAAAGCACTTTAACTGCCTCCCCACCATCCTAAGTGTCTGACACTGGAGTAATTATCTTTGTAAATACTGTCTAGAAGAAAGATGTAGTGTTAGTAACTGTGTGCTTGCTCTCTTAAGTAATACCCTGTTAACTAGTGATTGATTTATGTAACTATGAAAGACAGTTTTTAAAAAATAAAAATCAGTGTTAAATTATACTCAGACATGTCATTATTGATCTTTGTATTAAGAAGAGTTTGCTTAAGCATGATCTTAAGTGGACTTAACCCAACTTACAGATTAACTATGCAAGTTCATATATACAAACATTCCTCATTCTACCTGCCCTCATCCCTTAAGATCTAAAAGACTTTTTGTCCTTTGGAGCTTATTCTTTACAGTAGTTAAAACTGTTGCTCTTCGTTTGGAATTTACAACGTTCTGGCCCATACTCAACTGCTGAGAAAATCTGTTATTTGTGAAGTGCGTTTATATTTAAAATACTGACGGTGAGCTGGGCATTTCAGGAGCAGAAACCATAATCTTTTACCTACCTCTTTTCTTTCTAAGTGTTGGTAGCACTAACTGTAGTGGGGCTAAGTCATTATTACAGTACTGTGCAGACGGCCGAGCTATCTGTAGAGTTGATAAAGGTAATGTCACATTGGGGTTTAGTGATCCTTCCTTCTGCTGTTTCAAGGACTTGGAGTTTTTGCCTGTCTACTCTGGATGTGGGGTTCCTCCCTCCCTGCGATGAGCAAAGTATAAGGCTTGATTCAATTAGTGATTAGTTAGTCTAAGTAATGTTATGGGATCATAGTTTGACGTCATGTTTGGTGTTGATTCTGCTTAGCTTAATGGATTCAGATTGTATGGAGGAATTAAATATAAATAGTCTCTGATGCTAACAGATAGTTGTATTTCTGTGTGTTAGTTGCAGATTAAGGTGGGGGTGGAAAGATTGATGATGTGGCTATCTGGAAATTCCCATCACATTTTTAAAACTGCACACTGATGGCACCTTCAGATGAAATCTGGCACATCTTCCTGCTCAATCCAGAAACACTTAAGCATCGGGCTCTGGTGTTTTCTTTCCTTCTACAACCAAACTCCTTGGAGCACCTTTTCAGAATTAGTGACTGCTGTGGAATCTTTATACTACACTTAGACATGAAACAAAGTTGTTTGTCAACATGTGCTTTTTAGATTACTAGCATATCAGAACTCCCAAACAAATTTTAGATTCTGATGTTTCTGGTAAAACTAGAATATCCAGGAGTTATTAAAGGAATCCAAAATACCTCATAGTTTGAAAGGTGAAAACTAGGTAATATTGAGGTCTCCAACTCATACTGTTCTTTGGTAAGTAGATAAAATGGAAAGTAGAAATCCAGAATCAGTCCCCAAATCTCATTTTAATCAATAGCAGCAAAAAAAAAAAAAAAATTGGCTTTTTTCTTTAACAGCATAAAAATGAGGAATTGTGAGAGTTTGAAAGAGTGATTCATTAATTTGTTCTGGGTCTTAGTGAATTGGTGTCCATTTATACAATATACAAGAGCCAGGGATTCTTAACATGTCTTAAAAATTACATTCCAAAATTAGGCCATTGGGATTTTTTGTTTGTTTTCAGCATGGGGGGGTGCAAAAACTGTCAGCCTTTTAAATATGTAAATATGTTTGAGAAAGCTTTGTGTGATATATTAATTATAGTAACAATTATCCTCTACTGCTGAGGGTATGGGAAATGATTCTATTGTATTTTATGGATAGATTTCATTTTAGGAGCCTTCAGATTATGAGATTGTGTGTTATTTCATATTATTTGGGTATGAATGCATATGTATGTTATGGATCTTTAACAACATTTGCCGTACTTGCAGTGCAGAATAAAACTAATTTTCTTCAAACCCAAAGTTCTTTCCCCAGAAGTGTGTTTTTGTGAGGGAATTCATTCTTCCCGTATGAAACTATGTTGAACTCCAGTAAAGTTCTAGCTTTATTTGGAAAAATGAATTCAAATGTAATTGTTTACTTTTGAATGAGGCTTTAAATGAATATTTGATTTGGGACCCTGAGGTTTAAAAAAAAAAAAACCTTGAAAGAATGGTAAAATATAGTTAATTCATTGCATTTCTTTGTGGGAGAGTCAGTTGAGTGACTTTTCTGTGTCCTGTGGTTTAGATAATCTGCTCCTTAATTATTTTGAACCAATAACTTTGCATAATAAGGGTGTTTGGGCAAACTGTTGAGAATATGGCTTCTTAAGGTAAAAAGGTTGGGATGGGGGAAGTTCCTAACTGGCCTTTAAGAAGTGAATGAGGTATTGTGTTTAAAGGAAGCTTTCAGATTGTGTTTAAACTTTGAGTAGTAATACTTGGAACAAGTCTTTTCTCTGTATTTCCATGCCTTGTAAATGAAGTTTGAGATGCAGCTTTCCATCCCTGTGGCTGCAGGCCAGTCACTGATGTAGGAAATCTAACGAGGCAAGGAATAATTAACGTTTTACCAGCCCCTGCCCTTCCCCCACAACCTGCCTATCTAGGTGTGTGTCTTATGCTCTGTGTTGATAGCACCAGTGCCTGGGGACTGTGGAGGGGGATAAAGATTGGGGGGAGGGAGGGCGGGCGTCTTGGTAGCCTAGGCTTTACTATTAAGTGGGAAAAAGCTTATAAAATATGTTAGATATAAATGGTATTTTTGGTAGGGCTATAGGAAATGACAGTATGCTGACATAACAGCAAATAGATACTGTTTAACAAAATTTTTATTCTGTATGTCCAAGAAAGAGTCTTAAGTATTTTTCATACTGGGAGAGAAGTGATTTTACTGATTATCTCAAGTATATTTTAGGGTATTATAGTTTGTAATACCATCAAGCTAGAACCCTTTATCTGTCATTTATGTCTCTAAATTTTAGTAGAGAAAGAAACTAAGGGAGAGAGGCAACTTAAGTTTTAAATTTCTTTTTTGGACAGTACTCATTTTCAATTTGTTGGCTTAAGTTTTTATATCCATTCAGTTGTCTCCCTGCCACCTTTACCTTTGTGTATTGTTCTTGAGAACTTTTCTGAAATTTATAGTAGATATTTTTATTTACATATCCCTCATGCTCTCTCCATTAGATTTAGGGTAGAGGTGCATCTCTACCAGGCTGTTAATTCCTCACTGAGCCTTTGAAGTTAACTTTGTTTCTGTGGATTTAAGGACCCAAAGAACTCCATTCATTAGCATTCCTGAGGTACACCTAGATAGGCTCCAATAAAAGGTGTTAAAGCAATCAGCATTATTGGGGACTTTAATTCTCTTGTCTTTGTTGTTGAGAAAAAGTTTCATAGATCCCTGGGTATTCTGACATCTTCCTATGTTTTAAGAACAAAAATCTGCCAACTCTTGGACTCAATATTTCTTTGTATTTTTCTTAGCACAGCCTAGCAAAGATAGATGCCTGGGATCTTTCTTGAAGGAGATATCCTTGGCTGTTTGGAGTTTACCCACCCCCCCAAAATGTTTTAAGTTTAAGGTTAGTCCTACATAGAGTACACGAGAAATGCACCCTTTGCCACTTCGTAAAAGCCCAGATTTTAATTTTGTTGCCATATATGAATGCCCAGATTTATAAAGGTTTGTGAGCAGAATACTGGTTGGACAGAAGACTTAAACCTAGCAGGTTTCAGGATCAGTAAAGTAGGGGATCTCATTGGCTAAGACCTCTTACTTTACCCAACTCCTATAAGGTAGCCTCTTCATTTGTAGTCTTTTATCTGAGCTCTTGCTATGGAGTAGAAGGGGAAGTAGGAGGAAAGGAACAAATTTTGAGAGCTTAGTAGACATCACATTTTTGTATTCATTAAATCTGAATTTAATGGGAATAGTACAGATTGCATAGGTTTATGGGAGAACCTGCGACCAAGAAAGGAAAACTTGGCCTTTTACACCTTCTCAACTTCCCTTTTTGGTAGCATACTGCCTGGTCTAGATTCCAGAAATCCCAGACTGTAATTGGTAAGCTTCTAGTAAGAGATGTCACAGCCTGCCCTTAATTATGTGCTGGTAAAGATAGTTTAGACCCCTTGCATCTGGAGAGCTAGGTATTAAAGAGATGCTTTGGTGTTAAGGCTGGAACCAGATTGATAATAAAGGTTATAAGTGATGAAGAGGGAGGCTGTGGGGAGATAACGTTCTTGAGCAGCTGGGGTAAAGTAGAAAATTCGAGTAGAGAAATCTAAATAAGTCCCTATTCTTAGTATGAAACTTAACCCTGGCTGCCAAACCTTGTTTTGTCATATATAGATAGGGATGATATTTCTATGTTTCACAAACTATTGAGATTTAAATAAGTATATAGAGAGCCTCTTCGCTCACATTTTAAAATTTAAACTTTGGTCATACAGCTTCTATTCTGCAATGGATCTTTATTTTGAATGTTAGGTTTCAGATACTGATGTTGGTGACTCCTTCCTTCACTGGTATTCCCTGATAACCTTTTAAATCTTCTGACATTTACACAGTGAACAGTAGCATATAACTAGAGTTGGTTGAGTCTTTACCTCACTGAACTTCACAGCCTACACTGATCTCTTCTGATTATTAAGCAACCACTATAAAATGAAAGGTGGTGTATCTCGGTTTGGGCTAAGTAGGAGCCAAATGTGTATCTGGTTCCTCCTTTTCTAAGAATAAGAATAAGGCAAGATTGTCATTGCTGAAAACTTCTTTTTCAGAGGGGATGGGCTTAGAAATGAAGAAACTATATTGCTGTGGCTAATTTCTCAGCCCTTTAATAGAACTATGGATTTTCTCTTAAAGATACCCAGAACTTACATGTCAATTATATCTCAGTTTAAAAAAAGTTACCCAGAGCTTTATCTTTATTAGATGCAGTTAGTAAGTGAAATGCTGAAATCATTATTCGTGGTTTTTTTTTTAAATGACAGAACTCAGTATGTCTTGTGTCAGCATGTTTTTTCAAAGGCCACTATTTTACTTCTCCCCCTAAGACATTTTTATTTTTATTTTTTCCCTCCAAAACATTTTTAAACTGAGAAGACTCAAAGCATCTGAGAGTTACCTTAATTTTTCATTTAGTCATATATTGCTTAAAGGGATCAACTTGTATTCTGTGAAATAGTAATTCTTGGCAACAAGAATGCCTTAAATAGGCATCTATTTAATGAATGCCCAGATTTATAAAGGTTTGTGAGCAGAATACTGGTTCTGCCTTCGGCTCAGGTCATGATCCCAGGGTCCTGAGATCAAGCCCCGCATCAGGCTCCCTGCTCAGCAGGAAGCCTGCTTCTCCCTCTCCCACTCCCCCTGCTTGTGTTTCCTCTCTGGCTTTGACAGAGAGCTGTCAAATAAATAAATAAAATCTTAAAAAAAAAAAAAAAAAAAGAATGCTTTAAATAATAAAGCTTAGGAATGAGAATTTAAGTCGGAAACTCCATTTTAACAGTTATGCATGAGTATAGGCATTTGGGAGATTTCATGAAAAAATTTATCTAGTAAGCAGAAATTTCAATGGCTCGTAAGTCTAGCTAATGCTGAGTGCTACTTAAACCAAAATCAGTTGCGGGTTATATTTACTAATGTCCATTAGATTAAACCAGGTGGATGAGTTTTCAAAGATAAAGCTTTCAAAAGATAAACATCTCAGGAACATATGGTTCATAAAGTATATGGAGAAAAATATCTTGTGGGAAAGTGAATATTTATTAATACTGCATGGCTATATTGCCCTCAGTGTGTGAGAATGTCCAAAATTGAATTTAAAGTCTTCAAGGTTTGGGCCTCTTTCTTCTCTTTTTTCTCTGATTCAGAATGTGAATGGTCCTGTGTGTGTGTCTGTGTGTTTGTGTGTGTCCCGGCCAGATCAACCATGGTAGAGTGGAAAGGACAGAGATTGAGTCAAGGGGATTTGAATTTGAGTTCTTGTGCTTCTGGTCAACAGCAAGAAGTTAATCTCCAAGCCTTAGTTCTTTACCTGTAAACTAGGTCTAATACTTAACTCACAAGATTGAGGATTAAAGAGCATGTGAGGATCACTGTAGGAAAGGTGAAGCTTAGTACAGAATTTTTAGTTCCTTGCCAATACTTAAAAAAAAAAACAAAAAAACAAACCCAAACCTTTTCCAGAGATTGCTTTTTTAGTCTTTTTTTTTTTTTAATTTATTTGACAGCACACGCAGGGGGAGCAGAGGGAGAGGGAGAAGCAGGCTCCCCGCTCAGCAGGGAACCCGATATGGGCTCTATCCCAGGACCCTGGGATCATGACCTGAGTTGAAGGCAGATGCTTAACTGACTGAGCCATCCAGGTGCCCAGCTTTTTTAGTCTTTTGTACAAAGGGAACAACTTTAATTTTTGAATTTGGATATTGTGAGATTTTACCCAAGGGAGAGGGTCACTAGGGAGCCTTGAATATGATACTGTTGCTGTGGATCGGGACAGGCTAGGCTCAGGACAGGTAAGACTTCCCCCTTTGCGCTTGGGATGGTGCAATATTTGTAGATCTACTCAGGAAACTAAAAATTTCATGTTTAATTGTAAATGGAAAATTTTAAGCTGCCATATTTATTCATTCAAACATTGAGAAAGTAAATACCAGTAACGACTAAATACAGATGAACCAGACAAATCCATATGGTTTCCACAATGAACATTTTGAAGTTAGTACTTGTAGGTCTGTACACTTACTTCCTCTGTTGAGATTCCGTATTTTTCATGGGGCCTCAGTACAGAGGCTCCTGATATACCAGGTTGAATAGGGATGGAAGGTACATTCTGGCAGTTAATACTTTACTATCAGTGGAAGAGTGACATCTCCATTTATTCCCAATCTAAAAGGGTTTTTTTTTTTTCTCCTTGCAAAAATTGGAAACCTAGTACCTTATTTCAGTTCCAAAGATGTCCAAATTCTAATTGTTCTAGAAAAAAAATTTTTTTAGGATACCTGTAAGCTCATTAAATCATTTCACCTGGAATAGAAGTTTAAAGTTCTGTGTATTTCCCATTATCTTTCTGTATCAGACAGCAGTATTACATGAGGTTTAGAAAAGTAGTTTTCAGGTGTTCCTGAACAGGTAGATTTGTCAGTCACTAGAAATGTTCACATTCTGTCCGAGAAATCATGTGACAGTAGCTAATTCAAGTATTTGCTTGAAATGGTTTAAATCCTTGAACTGAATTGCCTGAAATAAAGAGTGTAAAATCACCATCTTCATAAATTTGAAGAACTAAAATCTTAGAGATTAGGCTCAGTACTTAAAATCCTGGGAAACTAATTTTGTGGAGCAGTTTAAATATGCTACTGTTGTTACTGCTTCCAATCCATGAAGTGTCTTGATATGAAAGCTGTTAAACTTCTCAGAGAAAGCTTCAGAGTATGTAGTGGTATTACTTATAGTGATTTGAATATGGAAAAGTAATCGAGACTAATACTAGACTGAACATGCCTTATTCTTATAATCAGTGCATTTTCACAAGAATGAATGCAATGTCACTAGTTCTTGCTGTTTAACATCAGAAATGAAGAAACAAGAGTCTGTCAGGGAATTGATCATACCTCAGGATCTACTTTTTTTTTTTTAAAGATTTTATTTATTTATTTGACACAGAGAGAGAGTGGAATCACAAGTAGGCAGAGCGGCAGGCAGAGGGAGAGGGAGAAGCAGGCTCCCTGCTGAGCAGGGAGCCCGATGTGGGGCTCGATCCCAGGACCCTGAGATCATGACCTGAGCCGAAGGCAGACGCTTAACTGACTGAGCCACCCAGGCGCCCTGTCAGGATCTACGTCTTAATTTTTCCTGGTTCCAGTTAGCCAGGAAAGAAAACAACAGCAGGGAGGAGGAACATAAGTTGTCTAGTCTTTGTAACTGCTGGCTTGTTACACTTCCAGGCCAGACACCCTTCCCCCTCAGCTCTGAGAGGTCTCCGGGTTAGTGCCCTTTGTGCATGTTCAGCTGGTGGTGGTTTGACCATAATTACTACTTTTTTTCCCCTAAAAAATCAGATCACCTTTCTCCCTTGAATGCAGTGTGATAGAAAAATAGGCACTTCAGCAGAACTTTATAGTCCTTTACAAATGTTAACACCTTCCTAATCTCAGAATGTCAGGAAAGTTGTCTATTAGCAGAAATATGCTTGTTTGCTCTGTAGAAAATCGGATTCTAGTTGGGAAAACAAGCCAAAATTTTTCCTCTTATAGCCCTGAAAATACTATAGAACTTCTTTAGGACTGGAGCTAATCTGTGGAATATAGGTGTCAGATAGTGTTTGTATTGAGCTCAAGTTTTTAGGGCAATAGCTTAAAGTTACAGTACAATATGATTCATTTGGGTCCATAAGTGACTGAAAACAGTGGAAATGTTGGTACAAGACTACCAGAATATTAAGCAGAATCCATACTGATGGCACATACGTAAATATGCATGCCAGTAGGTGCTATTGTACAAAAGAGAAGATAGTTTTGTGAAGTAAGCTTATTGAAAACTTGATTAAAAATAAAAAAAAGGTCCTTCTGCAGCAACTCTGTTTCCCAGAAATAAAGTTCAGTGTGTATTCTTCTCCTACAAGTCTATAGTCCTGTTTTGTTATGTTCAAGTATTCCTTTTTACTCTGGAATACTCTTAGTCTTTAGAATTTGGTACAGTTTGGATAAGTATGCCTGGTACTTCTCCATTTTTCTACCTATTTAGGAAGGCACGAAGTATTGTAAACTCCTTTAGGATTAGCAACATCTCAGAGCCTATTTCCATGTTGAAGGCATAGTTATGGATATCCCTCTTCCATTTTCCTGAAGTCTGTCTGTGATCACCACTTAATCCCAAGTCAGAAGCAACCACTTTTCTCTGGCTTTGAGCTTTTCTTGTCCTCTTCTTCTAATTTTTCATTCTGGACTGGAGAAATTTACATGTTTTGCTTATTTACTAGGAAGTGTAAAAGAACACTATCTCATCCTGTATGGATAGTACAGATGCTTTCAACAAATGTTTAAATTGTGAAATGGGAACCCTTCTCTCCTCTAGCTCATTAGCTGGTTGAAAATCAAGTGAGAAAAAGTGAGAGCTTTATACTAAGTTTTCTTTCTTCCTTTTTTTCTTTCTTTCTCCCTCTCTTTCTTTCTTTTTAAGAAAGATCTGATATCATGACCTGAGCCAAAATCAAGAGTCGGACACTCAACCGACCGAGCCACCCAGCTGCCCCAGAAATCTGCATTTTTAAATATTTATTTAACAATCCTGGATGATTCAGATTAGTACAGCTGACCACAAATTATCTTTGGAGAAATTGATCCATCTGGACTTTACTATCTTACTTGACTAAGATGTGTGTTTTGCTTCGTTTGGTTAAGGTACTCCATTGGTTAAATTATTAAATTTATGGTTGGTTTTGTTTTTGAAGGACCAGAACAGTGTTTTTCAGTATATGTTTATAGAAGCTTGATATTTATCCTCAATATCTTCTATCTTTCAATGAGCATTTACCTAAATACTAGAGATAGTTAACTGCTTTTGCAGCTCTTTTATTATGTATCTCATCAGAATCCTAATCCTTTCTCCTTCGTGTTTAACAAGCCATTATTTGATCCTGATGTCATCTTTTAGGATTGGGTGACTAAGCAGAGCACAAAGAGCAAGAGGTTTTCTCATACTGATATCCCTAGAATGGTTAAGGCAGAGCATTAGAAGGGAAGTGGAGGTATGGCACAGCTCAGTGGCATGCTGAAGATCTTACTATCTATGCCATTCACTACCTTTAGATTAAATTTAGGGGTCTTTAGCTACTGATGGCACTGATTGACATGGGAGGATTTGAATGGAGCAGTGGTTCTTTTTTTTTTTTTTTTTTAAGATTTTATTTATTTATTTGACAGAGAGACACAGCGAGAGAAGGAACACAAGCAGGGGGAGTGGGGGAGGGAGAAGCAGGCTTCCCGCAGAGCAGGGAGCCAGACGTGGGGCTCCATCCCAGGACCCTGGGATCATGACCTGAGCCGAAGGCAGACGCTTAACGACTGAGCCACCCAGGCGCCCCGGAGCAGTGGTTCTTAAAGTGTGTTTTCCTGATCAGCATTGTCTGAGAACTTGTTGGAAATGCAAATTCTTGGGCTCATCCATACCTATTGGCCCAAACTCTGGAGTGTGGGGGCTTAGTCGGCTAGGTTTTAACAAGTCAACCAGGTGATGTGATGCACACTAAAGTTTCAGAACCAGTGGAATAAAGTAAGATTTGAAGTTCATCTTTTCCTGTTGAGCCTCACATTTTTATTTTATTTTTTAATTTTAATTTTCTTTTGAGCCTCACATTTTTAGTAGGAATGAAAGACCGTGGACAAAAAGTCCACTTGCTTACCATTGCAATATAGACTTTAGAGCTAGATAAACTTGGTTAGCTGGGTGGCCCTAAGCAAGTCATACCCTGATCCTAGTTTCTCATCTGAAAAAGTAGAGGGATAATAGCTATCTCAGAGTCATATAAAAGAGCACCTAATAGTATTTGGTACTACTGTATCCGCAAGGTCAAATAATTGACAAGAATAAGATAAATAGACTGATCAAAATAAGCTTCTGGTCGGTACTTTAGTCCTGACATTCATATGAAACCTAGAACTAGTTTTGTAGTAATTCAGTCTCTTAAGCAGTATTCCTTGTTTTGTTGTGTTTTTGTTTTTGTTTTTTTACAAGGCCCATGACTAGGCCTCAGTACTTGTTCAATTACTTATTCTTCCTTACAGTTTTGAAGTTGGAATAATTCATAACTGGAGCATAAAAAGGAGCCTGTTAAATGAGTAGTACTAGAAAGGTTTCTGAAGAACATATGTGTGTTCAGGCTTACTCTCTCCAGCTACTTGCTCAGAGAATGGCCTGTGCATTTCAAGCACCATCAGTAGTGATAACTCTAGACAAAGAAGTCCCCTTAGTTGAATTGGTAATAGGATGTGTGAAACAGTGCATCAACATCCTTGACTCCTATATGGCCAGACAAGGTGTAGACTTGGGGGCATTTTGAGGCCCATGCTCTTGTTGAAAACAAGGGCCGCTTAGGCTGAGCTTTGGATTTCTATGTAGCATAGACAGGAGGTTCATAGTCACTTTCACTATTCCCAGGCATTAAGGGCTCACTTAATAGAAGCAAAGGAGGAGAAGCCTGCAGGAATGGGCCTGTCCTAATTGAGCTGGCCTGAGAAGGTACATTTTCAGGTTAGACAAGTCCTTTTCCCTTTTAAATTCTGCCTCCTGGGAAAGAAGAAGCATTTTCAGTCAGGGGTGTCCTTGTGAAAACATGACTCACTTGCAGAAGAGTATATGAAATATAAATGCCCATTTTAAGGGTTTTGTAACTGGTTAATTACTCTCAAAGGCAGGAGTAAAACATTCTAACTTTGTCTTATATTTAGAGAACAAAGGTGAGTTCGTTAAATGGGATTTGTTTGCCATACTTCTGATGCTTAAAATAATTGCTCTATCTAGGTTTGACTTATACCTCAGTGGACTAATACCTTAGTTGCAGTGTTCTCTGGGAAGCACTCATTGAGGCTCTGATTCTCCAGGGACTCTGTGCAGAAGTGGCCTGCTTTTGAGATGGCCATTTTAGCCAGGAAACTTTTGGCCGGCCTTAAGGAATTACACAGCGTAGTGCCTTGCCATGTAGGGAAAAGGTCCTTGAATGGCCTCCAGCAAGGGAGTTGGTGGTGGGGTGGAGAGTCAGGACAAGGGAAGTCTTACTCCTGGCTTTGCCAGTTGTGACCAGAGTGAATCATACAACATGGTACCTCATGCTGTCCCCACCATTGAAAGGAAGATGTTGACCTGCATCCAAGCTTTTCAGTCAGTGCTGTCCTGATAGAACCTTCTCTCATGATGGAAATGTTTTGTATCTCTGCTGTCCTATGTGGTAGCTGCTAGCTAGCCACGTAAGACTGTTGAACCCTTCTAGTGTGACCAAAGGACTTAAAATTTTTATTTTACTTAAAAGTAGCTACATGTGGCTAGTGGCTACTATGATTGGACAGCACAGCTCTAGATAAAATTTAGATAAGAGCAGAGAGATTTAGGTTTAGATTTTGCTTGGAGTATGGGTGGTTGAGGCACTTGGAACTTAAAAATCTAAAAGAGGTATGAATTTGGTGAGTCTGAGTAACAGTCTTCCTTCTTTATATCTGCATTGCCTTATCCTGGATGACCTGCTAAGAGGATTTAAGACTGGTATGCACAGTTGTGTTTTTAAGAGCAGGTGTAAGTTTAGACAGTTCTCCATTTTACTTGACCCCTTCAGTATTGCATGATGGTGAACATTTAAGGTCCTTTGGATTGAATAAATTCTCATTTTATCTCAGCAGCTCTATGAGATAAATCATGTCTATTTTGTAGTTGACAAAACAGATTAATTTACATTCATATATACCTTTATGGATCATTATCCTTTAAAATGATTGAGATTTGGGGTGCCTGGGTGGCTCAGTCGTTAAGCGTCTGCGTTTGGCTCAGGTCATGATCCCAGGGTCCTGGGATCCAGCCCCGCATTGGGCTCCCTGCTCAGCGGGAAGCCTGCTTCTCCCTCTCCCACTCCCCCTGCTTGTGTTCCCTCTCTCGGTGTCTCTCTCTCTGTCAAATAAATAAAACCTTAAAAAAAAAAAATTGTATACGCAAACAAACAGCATCCAAGAGGCTAACTCACCCAAAGTATTGGCTTACAGTAAAAGCAGATCAGAACTCAGTTTCTACAACTTACCTGGGGTCTTCCTCTCATTTGCATGCTCATAGTGAATGTTGACTGCGTCTCACTTGTAAGTATTCTGGTCCACTGTTAGCCAGACAGTATTAGTCTCATGGCCCAAAATGGGACTGTAGCCTTGGCTACTATGAGGACCACTGACATAGTGGACATTTGAAGTCTTAGGAAACAACTTGTGTGAATTGCTTAAACACCAGGAACAGATCCATTTTCCTCCAGCTTTAGCTTCAAATTATGGTCATTTATTTTAGAGGTGGGAAGAGGAAGTGGACTAGGGATGAAATAAATAGAAGATATTTGAACATTTACTATTTCCACTTTACTTTTGAAGAAACTGAGACTCAAGGCTGTGTAGTTTGTGTGAAGACCACAGAGCTGGAAGACTAATCTAGGCCTATCTGATGCCACATCCTGAGTTCTTAAAGGTGACACAAAACAAAGTAAAGGGAACCCTGGGTGACTCAATTGCTTCCTGGGAATTCTGGGCTATAGCGGAGCTACCCATGTAGTACCAGACTAAAGGCTCTTAGAGCACTCATCTTCATTTACAGTCCATCTTTACCAAACAAGTATCTTTGACTAGTAGGCTCTGCTGAAATTTATTTATTTATTTATTTGAAGATTTTATTTATATATTTGACAGACACAGTGAGAGAGGGAACACAAGCAGAAGCAGAGGGGAGTGGGAGAGGGAGAAGCAGGCTCCCGGCTGAGCAGGGAGCCCGATGCGGGCCTCGATTCCAGGACCCTGAGATCATGACCTGAGCCGAAGGCAGGTGTTTAACGACTGAGCCACCCAGGCATCCCTATTTATTTATTTTTTAAGATTTTATTTATTTGTCAGAGAGAGCGAGAGAGTGCAAACAAGGGGGGAGTGGCAGGCAGAGGGAGAAGCGGCTCCCCGAGCCTGATGCAGGACTCGATCCCAGGACCCTGTGATCATGACCTGAGCTGAAGGCAGATGCTTAACCGACTGAGCCACCCAGGTGTCCCTCTGCTGAAATTTAAACTAATGTGTAATCCTTTCCCTATTAAGGAAAGTCTGCCTGCCTGTGTAAAAAAGACCCCAGAGTAATTTATTTTTTAGCAGTTCAGCTTGTACTTGGAGCCAGTTATTCCAGAAATCATTAAAACCTCCTTTTATCTGAGTACTCAAGAAAAAGGATCTTCTTGTTAACCAGGGATTAACTAGACCCTCCCACCCCCTTGTTTTAGAAGGATCTCTGAAGTCTACTTATTTACAAAGGAATTTCATCAGAGTTGGTTAGCAGTATGTGAACAAGTACGTTGTTGTTCCCACCTCAAGGGGGATAAATAACAAATTTAACTAGCTTGCTGCTTAAGAAGCAGAAATAGCAGTGGGCTCAGCATTGGCCTCCCCTTCACAGTTATCATTCATGCGATTTACTTTAGTTAAGCAGAGTAGGAGTAGATTTTAACTACTTATAAATTATGTTGATTAATGACCATTCATGGGCTCTTTGATGGAAGGAGCATGGTGGGAGCTGGGCTTAGTGTGAATATCGTTTAGGAGAAAGCTTTGGAGTTAGAGAGGAGCCATAGGTAAAGGTAAAGCAGGGGGGATATTCTTCATTTACACACTGAGCTTGAGAAAGGCACCTGTCTTCACAGGGTACATTGTTAGTTTCAAAAAGAATGTTATTAAATACACCAGAAACTAATGTTATATGTCAATTATATCTCAGTTTTAAAAAGCGGTTATTTCATGACACAGGAAAATTACATGATATTCAAATTTCAGTGTCCATAACTAAATTTTTATTGCAGTGTAGCCATGCTTGTTCCTTTACATATGATCTGTGGCTGCTTTTGTGCTCAGTGGCCGTTGAGTACTTGCTGCAGAAATGCAAATGGGCTGTAAAGCCTAAACTACTTACTACCTGTCCCTTTACAGAAGAATGTTGCTGACCCTTGGATTGGTGAGTAGTGCCGGTTGCTTACCTGAGTGGTGCTTGTATGTGTCACAGGAAGCTCACAAGACTCTTCATATTACTTGGTAGCCTGTAGCTCTCAGAGGAATATGTATGAGCCAAATGTCAAAAGTTTACTGTGAGCTTGTAGTTTCATTGAGTCTTAATCCATTTTTTTTCTTACTTATCTTCCCAACAGAGTCCTACTGGCTGGACTCAAGTTACCTGTCTCTAAAATATGGCTCTGCCCACTGATGTCCAAACAGCAACAAAGAAAATTTATATTCTAAAGAACTTGACCTCGCTACTCCTTGCCTAAGCTGTGTTACCCCTTATGTAGTTCTTCCTTCTTCCTCTCAAACAGGGGCTGTGAGAGTAGCAGGTGAAAACAACCTCTCTTCTTCCTCAATTGTAAAGAGTCAAGATTCTCAGCTGTACAAAATAAAGTCCCTAGGGGCTGACTCAGCACCTTGTGCCTGCCTTTTAAAGGAACGGAGACCCAACTGAAATAGAAACTGGTAATAAAATCAGTAGCATGTCCATTATTGCAGGTGGCTGGTATTTGGTATTAATTATTGCCCAGAGGACCAAGAAACAACAAGGCAGAGTTTTTCAAAATATGATTCTGGACAATGTAGATTATGGTCACCTGGAGAGTTTGTGTTAAAATATTCTGACACATTCCTCCAAAGAGGCCTCACTGGTGTATACCCTGCCAGGCATCTGTGAAAGTATGTGCTTTCCCGTGCCCTCGCCAGTGCTGGCAATGACCAGATTCCATGTTTCTTAAATCGGTTTGTTTAAAAATTATGACACCTGTTGGTTTGCACATCCCTCATGACTGGCTTCTTGGCCGTTTGGCCATTTGTATGTATTTTTCTGTAAATTGCCTACTCCTGTCCTGAGCCCATTTTTCTGTCGAGTTGTTTATCTTTTCCTTATTGATTTGTAGGAGCTGTTTCTTTGGCACAGACAGTAACTCTTTGTTAAATTTGTTCCACATTTTTCTTCTAATCTCTAGTCTTTCACCCTTATTTCTGGCGGTTTATTATCATAAAGGCATTAAAAAGTTTCATGTAATCAAAAAAAAAAATGGGGATGATCTAAGTCCCAGGTGTCAGGAAAGTTAAGAACCACTGGTCTTAAGCATTTAAATTTTTTCTTTTTACTGTAATCTGTTTTAACTTTGAATTAAAACAAGTTTTTTTCCTAAAGATTTTATTTATTTGTGGGGGGGCAGAGGGAGAGGAGGAGAGTCCTCAAGCAGACTCCCCACTGAGCCCAGAACCTGAGGCAGGGCTCAACACAGGGCTCAATCTCAGGACCCCCAAGATCACGACCCTAGCCGAAATCAAAGAGTTGATAACCTACTGAGCCACCCAGGCATCCCTAAAACAAAAATTTTAAAAAGATTTTATTTATTTATTTTTTTTGTAAGAATGAAAGTGAGATCGTGAGCAGGGGGAGGGGCAGAGGGGGAAGGAGAGGGAAAGAGAAGCCGAAGCTGACTCCGTGCTGAGGGTGGAGCCTGATGTAGGGCTCAGTCTCATGATGTCGAGATCTTGACCGGAGCTGAAACCAAGAGCCAGATGCTTAACCAGCTGAGCCACTCAGGCGCCCCTGAATAAAACAATTTTTAAAGGTCTTAGGATTCTTTTGACTAGAAGTGTAGGTGTCAATAGAGGTCATTTTACAGATTGGAAAACAAACCAGAGCAGAGAAATATATTAATTAAGGACCCCATCAGGACACTGCATAAAAGGCTCAGAATCGCTCTAAGGAGTTAAGTGTCTGCCTTCGGCTCAGGTCATGATCCCAGGATCCTGGGATCGAGCCTCGCATCAGGCTCCTGGCTCAGCGGGAAGCCTGCTTCTCCCTCTTCCACTCCCCCTGCTTGTGTTCCCTCTCTCACTGTGTCTCTCTCTGTCAAATTAAAAAAAAAAAAAATCTTAAAAAAAAAATATGTCGTTCAGTTCTGGCATAATAATATAACAGTGAGCAGCCTGTTCTGGACCCTAATTGTGTCTACAAACTACAGCTCAGAAGACCTTATATTTAATTAGGTAACATACATTTTTTTGAAGACAATTTGGTGGTCCCATCACTGAAATCTGAGTTCTCTTTAAAAATTTTAATGTAATTAATTAGTTCCTGGGAATGAGAACCAGAGGAAGAGAGAAAGATGAACTTGAATTTAAGGAGCATAATGGAAGGAGTGGGATGGGAGAGAAGGTTGTAAAGTAAGTTAAAATAGGGTGCATAGACAGGAAGAGGCTGAAAGGACAGATTAAGGTAATTGTAGTGTTGTAAAAGCATAAAAGAAGTCCAAGAAATTTAAATGCGGAAGTAGACGACTGGAAGAGAAAACATCCTCTGACTATTTAACCCTTTTTTTGTGTGTGGGACTGAGACCTAAAACAAACCAGTTGGCTGCTTCATTTTTGTCTTTTCATGACAAGGTCCTTAGAGACAATGTCTGGTCACTACTCTCACAGAGTTGCTGATGTTTAAGAACCAAGGTAGGTTCTCTTCAGGGTTTTTAAGTCAATTTGTAGCATTTCTTCTGAACATGTAGACACTTTGGAAAGTGTGACAGTTTTTAGAAATTTGAAGTTGTGTTGCAGAGCTGATTTAAAAAAATTGAAAATACTGGGTTTCTGTCTTTGAGCAACTCTATGTTTTTCTAATGCAGTGGACTTCTAAGTTTTTGATGATGAAGTTTTTACCACTTACTGAATTGAGGGGAGAGACTCAAGCAATTTGCAAAATAATTGGCAAGTTTCATTTGATTAAGTTTGACCCTTTCTTTTATTTGGCCTCAACCACCTATTATGAAGGTCTTCTCCAGCTGCGACATTCAAGTCTGATTCTGGAACTTCACAGAGCCAAGTCCAGGGAAACTTGGGCTGTTAGGGACACCCTTTTGCCTCCCTTTCCACAGTTACTCATTTAACAGCTGCTGCTGTTGGGAAGGGTTAGGGTGTTTGTTATGCCCTTTATGGAACTTTATGAGGGCAGAGACTTGGTATTGTTCGCTGCTATATTCCCACACCTAGAACAATGCCTGACACAGAGTTGACACTCAATAAATATTCAAGTGAATGAATATTGTGAACCCCAACTTCCTTAAGGAAGCCCGTCTTCTCAGCTGGAGTTGGTTTTTGTTTTATCAGCTTGAGAGTACAAGGTCCCGAATGGGGGAACCCCATTAGTTTCAATAATAAATGAGTCTGGGGCGCCTGGGTGGCTCAGTTGGTTAAGCGACTGCCTTCGGCTCAGGTCATGATCCTGGAGTCCCGGGATCGAGTCCCGCATCGGGCTCCCTGCTCAGCGGGGGGTCTGCTTCTCCCTCTGACCCTCTTCCCTCTCGTGCTGTCTCTCATTCTCTCTCTCAAATAAATAAATAAAATCTTTAAAAATAATAATAATAATAAATGAGTCTGTGACAAGAGGTCTTTTTTTTTTTAAGATTTTATTTATTTATTTGACAGAGACACAGCGAGAGAGGGATCACAAGCAGGGGGAGTGGGAGAGGGAGAAGCAGGCTTCCCGCGGAGCAGGGAGCCCGATGCAGGGCTCGATCCCAGGACCCCGGGATCATGACCTGAGCCGAAGGCAGACGCTTAACGACTGAGCCACCCAGGCGCCCCTGTGACAATAGGTCTTGTTTATACATAGTACACATTTGGGGGAGAACAAATGATAATTTTGACTTTAAAAATTGGAAATGTTACTAGTCTCTTCCCTTATTCTTGATTTTCTTTAGAGCTGAATCCTCCCAACATTTTTCTTTTAAATTGTAGAGCTCTTTGAGTTTTTAGCCAGAACACCATCTGTCCTGCTTACTTTGAAAGGCTATTAACTATGACCTGGAATTTTGGAAGTGTGCTTATTGAGAATCGTTGTAAAATAGTGATAAGGACTTTTCTGTGGGCTACAGATTGAAATCGGCCGCCATTAGGATGGATCACAGTTTCCTAGATTGAAACCGATCACAATTGATACAGTCCAAATTTAGACAGCTGTGGTCGGGGAGAGGGAAGGGTAGAATTCTTGCACCCCTCAATCAGTTTCCCTTCCAGTGATGGGCTTTCAGGCTTCCTAACTGCTTTTAGTTTGGCACTGAGTTCCTGGGGAGATTCACACACCCCTGATACTGACCACACTCCCGGATGCCAGTCTTTATCACCAAAACCAGCTTGTTATCTGTCCTAGACAAAAAGTCTTTAAAATGTTAGAACAAACTGGGTATAGAGGGTTAAGTAGAAGAGTTGATTTTGTTCAAACTCTAGCTTCTGGGGATGTGGTATCCATGGGATTGAAAGTCGGAGCAAGGAGAAGATGCAAGGATTTATCCCAGTAAACTTGATTTAATAAATGAGCAGCAGGTGATGAATATCTTCTTTAGAAAATTAATTTCTTCACCCAGCGCTTTCACCCAAATGGTTCCCGTGCCCACCTTCCTAATGCAGTGGTTGTATATTTATGCGTCAGAGATGAGCAGAGGTTATCTTTTTTTTTAATAGATTTTTTTTTAAGATTTTTATTTATTTATTTGACAGAGAGAGAGAGAGAGACAGCGAGAGAGGGAACACAAGCAGGGGGAGTGGGAGAGGGAGAAGCAGGCTTCCCGCAGAGCAGGGAGCCTGATGCGGGGCTCGATCCCAGGACCCTGGAATCATGACCTGAGCCGAAGGCAGACGCTTAACGACTGAGCCACCCAGGCGCCCCGAGCAGAGGTTAACTTTGACAAAGTTGCCTCCTTGGGGAAGGCAGGCAGCTTTTGGTGGATAACTGTTCCTCACCCCTATCCTTCATACACTTGGGGACTATCTTTGGAGGAGGAGCCTATCATCTTATACAGCTGTTTTAAGTCTCAAAACTTGTCATCACTGTAAATGAGGTCTGGCTCAAATCATGGCACAAAGCTCTTTTATACCAGAAAAATCTCTGCTTTTGTTTACAAGTAAGCAGAGGATTCTTCTCTTCTGCCCTGATCTGATTACTCTAATAGTTTAGGAGAATGGTGGAGTGGCACAATGCTTTAAGATCATGGAATAGTTAATAAAATGATCAGTAATCTTTGCCAATCCCATAGCCTATTCTCAAAGTGTAAATGTTTATGCTGGGGTTGAATAGCAATTGCATTAGAGACCCTGAGTAGAGGAGGCTTGGCAATACTGTTAGCCACCTTGATTGCAGCTAAACTAATGCAAATGTTTCTATGGGGATGGTGTTAACTGGTGTTATCAGTGCATCCCTTAAAACTTGTAAATAGGTTTTTTACGCTTCTGGGTATAGGATTGTTAGAGCAAGCCAGTTTCACTTATTCGTAAGTGCTTTTCTTTCCTGTATCTGTAGACAGGTAAGAAAATCAGATAGCCTTTTGTCATTGGCTTGTTGGGCAAGGTGAATTGGCATGGTTGCTGCCTTAAATGCATGTATAGAATCTGAACTCTTGAGTTATTTGGAATGATTGGGTAGACTTGATTTAGTTCTATGTAAATTAATCATGAAGAGGGTTCAGTAATAGTTGTACTTTATTGACAGTTTGTAATTTTGTGGAAATTAGCCAGGAATTCCATTACAACCATACACAAGGATTTTGACTGCCTTTTGAAAGAAAATTCCTTAAGGTCACTTAAATCTGAGCCCAGGTTTCTTCATCTGTAGGAGAGGTGAGTTTCCTGAGGTCACAGGTATCTAAGCTGATGAACAGAGATTTGAAGCTCTAAATCACTGACCTTTGCTGCCTTCTTACAGACCCAGTAGTTAAAGTGACTTTTACCCAGGGTCATACAGTAAGTGAACAAGGATTTGAATCAGGTATTTTTCACTCTGTTGAACCAGAGTGAAGCTTCCTCCATCTTCCTTCAGAAGTCTTTTCCAGCATTCTCTGCTATTCTGTAATGTCCATAATTGGCATTAGGGTATAGCATGATCTTTTTTGCTAACTGCATCATTCTTGAACATATTTTTATTTTTTAAAGATTTTATTTATTTGAGAGAGAGAGCACCATGTGAGTGAGCATGAGCAGGGGAGAGGGGCAGAGGGAGAGGGAGAAGCAGACTCCCCGTTGAGCAGGGAGCCCGATGCAGGGCTTGATCCCAGGACCCCAGGGTCACAACCTGAGCTGAAAGCATCTGCTTAACCAACTGAGCCACCCAGGTGCCCCCATTCTTGAACATATTTAACAAAGTGTTTTGGTTTCTTTTTTCATATAATGTGTGTATGTGTCTGGTTTCCCTAGTGGGGAGTGAACTCTTCATCTTATGCCTGGTTTGACACTGATTTGGCTACTTGGAGCTGACTCTGTACCTGGTTTCCAAACCTGCAGCTTCATTGTGAGCCTGGGATTAGGCCAGCTTCAGGGACTTTATAATAGTTGGATTCAGTTTTGCTGGATTTATTTGATACTGAAGTTTCTTACTCCTAGGTGTTTTGTTTCCCTTCTATCTAAGTTGAGGATTAGGACTCTAAAGCTACAAGAAGTAGGAGTGCATCTGTATCTTTTTTTTTTTTTTTTTTTTAAGAAACTGCTTTTGGGACACATGGCTTTAGAGAGGCAAAATGTAATGCTGGGATTTTTTTTTTTTTTTTTTCTTCCTCTTAGATTTATTCATTTGACAGAGAGAGCACAAGCAGGGGGAACAACAGGAGAAGGCAGAGAGAGAGGGAGCCGCTGACACGGGGCTTGATGTCAGGACCCCGAGATCATGATCTGAGCCGAAGGCAGACAACTGAGCCACCCAGTGCCCCGGGATCTTATTTTTTAATTTGTCCCTTGCAAGAATCAAGTCTACCATTTCCTAGCTGGCAGAAAGTGTATCTCACTTAATTTTCCTCAATCATGAGAAGATGAATTTTTCAGCAAAAAAATAAAACAAGTAGTAATTGACAGTTGACTTTAATTGCTCATCTGCCAAGAATGCCCTCTCCTACTTTGCTAACTCCTTCTGTCCTTTGGTAAGACTTAGCTTAAACACTACCTCCTTCAGGGAGCCTATGTTCACTCTTCACTGCCCTCTTGGACCCAGGCTCTTTATTTCTTCTTGTTCTCTGGTGGAATAAGGCTGTTTCCCCTCATCGTTTTACTTTTTACTTTACAAAAGAGGCATTAAACTTAGATTCAATTATTTTTACTCTTAAGACTTTTCAAAATGTCCATAAATTAAGTAATTCTGCTGTTTTACTATCCTTTCGGAAAAATAGCAGGAGGGCAGAAAAGAAGAACATTCTGCCCTTGTGTAAGAAATGGAGGTCCTGACACCTGTATGTTTCATGTGAAGACATTCGGAGGAATGTCTGTTACCTTTATAAAAAATGTGTGGGCGCCTGGGTGGCTCAGTTGGTTAAGCGACTGCCTTCGGCTCAGGTCATGATCCTGGAGTCTCCGGATCGAGTCCCGCATCGGGCTCCCTGCTCAGCAGGGAGTCTGCTTCTCCCTCTGACCCTCCCCCCTCTCATGTGCTCTCTCTCGCTCTCTCATTCTCTCTCTCAAATAAATAAATAAAATCTTTAAAAAAAAAAAAAAAAAAAATGTGTGTAGTTTCTGAATATCGGAGCAATATCAGAGCATCGTGATGCAATGAAAACCATTACTTTAATGTTAATCATTTGACATTTGAGATTTTGGGGTTAGGAAAGGAATTTTAATACATTTCAGCAAGTCTCAAATTTAGAAAGGTTTCTTCTCTGTTGACTTAATTTTTCTCTGCCTTCTTGTATGCGTAGAACAGCATAAATTTTCTGCCTTGGAAGTGTGTCTTCAGGGTGAATTCTTACATATGGATTGCTGGGTCATCAAAAGAGATTGTGTTTGTTACCTTTGTTAGACACTGCTAAATTCCCTTTCCACAGGAGTTATATGAACTATATGAACTTTTTCAAGATGTTAAAAGGCAGAAATGTGTCTCAGATTTGAAAATTGGCACCACCCAGAGTTGTGGAAACCAGAGATGGCCCAGGAGGCATACTACCTCACACAGAGTATGCATTTAGTAGGAGATAGCTATTACTATTGTCTTTTGTGAAATGGCAATATTTCCTTATTGTAAGAGTGGTAAGAAAATTGAATAAAACAGCATTTCTAAGTAGCGTTTCTAAGTACTCTAGCATGGTTCTAGCACATAAATTAGTGCCCCTTTTCTCTTGAGTGCCTTGGGCCATGGCTCTTTGGTTTCATATCTTAATTACCTTACTGGATTGTCAGCTCTGTGAGGGTTGAGTTCACGTCTGATGAGTCTTTATCAGGGCACTTTGGATTTAAGAAGATATTAGAAATACTTATAAACTGAATTAACCCTAAGAATATAATTCTGAATCCAGTAGTAAAAGATTTCCTTTTCTTTTGCACATTAACTGTCAAGTGCTTATGTTATGCTAGCCAGCAATTCTTCCTGAGAATGTGTCCTGAGATAACACAGATACTTTCCTTTCTTGTCATTTGGAAGTCTCTTTACTTAAAATCTTTATTAACCTCAAGGAACACCTTAGATAATAATAACAAAAGATGTTGATTCCTATTCAAGCTATTCATTTACCTACCTATCCTTATGGAGTAACTTCAATTAAGTTAGAGTGAAAGGAATTAGTTGTTACATGTCTTCTGTTTTCTCAGGGCTGCCTTATTTCAGGGGTGTTCTCCCGTGTCTTCATCTCAAAATTTTTAACGCATGCATTTGGAACAGGTGTTGTCAGGTTATTAGGTGGCCTGAAATCACAAAGAATGAGGTTTTCTGGTGGTTTTATATGCTTCTAATCTATGGTCAAGTTCAACACAGTTCTTTTTGCATTAACAGATGCTTGAAGTGGCAGGATCCTTTCTCCAAAACATTTTAACAGTCTATTCGTAGATGAATTCCAGTTAAGGGGAAAGGGTACATACTTGAAGTAATCTTTAAGGCCATTAGTCTACTGTCTATAAATATTTTTACCATGAGGGATATAGATCAGTTTGTTCTTATTGGCTTCACTTTCTCACTTACTGGCTTCTCTTCTGACCAACATCTTTAGTCAGATGTTCTAATGTGGCCTTAAGTACGGAGAAGACCGGAGAAATGATGAAGCTAACTGAAGTACGGTGTATGACTTCAGTCAGCTTCATCATTTCTCCGGTCTTCTCCTCCTCCCGCCCATCTTTGTACAGCTTTCCTGTGTCTGCGAAAGCACCTTGTTCCGCTAATCACTTGGACCCAAAGACTTTGAGTCTTTGATTCTTCCTCTGAATTTATTTATTATACACAGCCAGTTTATGGAGTTCTGGAAGACTGCTTAAAAAACTGCTAGCTAGTTACTTTGCTTTTACCTTTCTACCCACACTGCCCTTCAACTAATCTTCCTTAAGTATGGCTTTTATTTTGTTCCTTTTCTGCTTGAGGTGGCTCCCTGTCGTCCTTAGAGTAGGACAGCCTTGCTCTTGGGTTAGTGTTATCTATCAAACTTTATCTTTCTCTTACTGCTCCTTAACACAAATCCCCTCTTGGACTAAGCTAGTCTTTTCCTTGTTGTATCCTTATGTAATAAGAAAAAATAGGGATTAGAAGGGAAGAAGCTGGAAGATAGTGTTTAGCTTTTGTTATTAAAAGTCTCAAACATGAACAGCAGTAGAGAGTAGTATAATGAACTCCCCGTGTGTCTTATACCCCACTTCTGTAACTTTCAACTTTTTGCCAATCTTGTTTTATCTCTTCCCATATCCCCCAGATTTATTTTTATTTATTTATTTATTTATTTAGCCTGAGGATATTTTAAAGCAAATTCCAGACACCATTCACCAGGAAGTACTTCTGTGTGCATCTGTAGAGGTTATTTCTCTATCAGTTTACCCTAGTGTAGATCATCTCTACATTTCTCTGTCAGTTGGTAATTTTATTTGTTTATACACAATTGGTGTTCTGTAGGCGCCCCATTTTGTTTTACTTGTCCTTTCTTCTTAGAAGGACCCAGTCTGACATGTGGAGCTATACGATGGCCATTCAGATATTTGAAGTTGTTATATATTAAACTTTTTGGTACCTGTCACACTACACATAGCACAGTTTGAGCATATGACAGACATGTACTAACTTCTTTTGAAATTAAGGGCACTTGGGATTCAGATCTTTGACCTAGGTCTTATTTGTATCACTGGAATTATTCCACTACAGCCTTACAGTTTCTTACCAGACATCTTGGTTTTGAGTTTTTAGATTAACAATTGCTTTAAAAGACTTGGGGACCTGGCTTTAAAATCAGTTTTGAAGTTTTGTGCCCTTAAAAAGATGTTTAAAAAAAAAAAAAAAATTAAAAAAAAAAGATGTTTAAAAAATAAAAGATAATGTTATTGTCATTGTCAGACTAGTTATCTGAAACCTACCTGGAATTACTTTCAGTTCATCTTTTACTTAATTTCCTTTTTCTTTAAATTTAGTTCTTTTTTAGTGACTTAAACTACCTTTTCCTTATATACACGTGTATTTGTCAAATCTTTGATAAATCATGGTAATTTTTTAAAAATAACTTATTTTTTATTGTAAAAGTGATTCATGATCATGGGGGGGAAGTTGGAAAACAAGGCAAAGTATACACACAAAATCTCAGGTTGCTCATAAATTTACCACCCACAGATAACTACTTTTAACGTTTGGGTGTCTGTCTTCTAGTTTTTTCATATTGTTGTATGTGTTTGTTGAATTATGCACAGAGCAATTTTTAAAAAAAATATTATATCCTTGCCATACTCTTGGGCCATAATAGCAGATCCTGATGTTCTGTTTCTTATTTGGTAAATCTGACCTATAAACAAATTCAAATAACACAGATTTCATTCCAGGTTGTAGAGCTGGTGGCATGTTTTGTTATTATTATGGTTAAGTCCTTAGTTTGGGGCAGATGTCATATGAGTATTACTGTCACGTGAACAGGGGTCACCACCTTTGTGTATTGGATTGACTCGGCATTTTACAATTCTGTATGCTACATGGAAGATTGGGTTTAAGTCCTGCTTTTTTTTTTTTTTTTTTTTGACACCATATGATTTTATTTTTCCCATCTCTGTGGGATGAGAATTTCTTATAGCTAGGGACATCTCATCAAATTTTTGTTTCCTTAGGGTCTGGCACAGAATAGATGCTTAGTGGATTATGTCAAATGTGACTTTTTTTTGCTGTGAGCCAGGAATGGGATGAGTACATACACTGCCTATACATTTTTATTAGTTATCTGTTGTTACACAAAGCATGTTACCTCAATGTTTATAGCTTAAAACAACAAACACTTGTTTTCTAATATAGTTTCTGTGAGCCAGGTATCTTATTCTTATTCTTATTTGGTAAATCTGACCTATAAACAGAGAAGCTTCGCTGGGTGGTTTTGGCTCAGGGTCTGTCTTTCTGTCATGAGATTGCATTTGTCTGAAGACTTACCTGAAACTGGAGGACCTACTTCCAAGATGGTTTACTCACATGGCAATTTCTCACCACATGGGCCTCTCCATTAGGGCTGCTTGAGTGTGGCACCTAACAGTATGGCACCTGGCTTCCCCCAGACCAAGGAGAAAGATCCAGTGCCTTTTATGACCTGGTGGCAGAAGTCACATACTGACATTTCCATCTTGCCCTATTTTTTAGGAATGAATTTCTAAGTCTAGCCTGTACTCAAGAAAATTAGGCCATACCCCTTGAACAGAGGAATATCAAAGAATCTGTTGGACCGACAAATTTTAAAACCATCACACATGTGTTGGGTACATAAACTTCCAGTTGATTCATATTCAACATTGGGGTGACCTGACTTCAGTGAGCCACGTTTTTAATAGGCTCTTGGAATAATTCTGGTAACACAATAAAATTTGAGAGTCACTAACAAATGCATGGGGAGAGATACCATGTTCATGGATCAAAAGACACAGCAATGTTTTGATGTCATTTTTCTCCAAATTGTCCTATGAACACAATCTTGCCAGCTGGCTTTTCTTCTTCTTTTTGGAAATTGGCAAACTGATGCAGAAGACATAGAATAGCCAAAACAGTTTTGAAAAAGAACAAGACTAAAGTACTTTTATAACCTGATTTCAAAACTTACTGTTAAAAAAAATTACCGTGAAGCTACAGTAATCAAAATAGTGTGTGTTTGTGTAAGGATAGAATAGAGTCCAGAAATAGACTTGCGATTATATGGCCACTTCATTTTCAATAAATAGGCCAAAGCAATTCAATGTGGGAAAGGGCCATCTTTTCAAAAAATGGTACTACAACTGGACATCCTTATAAATTAAAAAATGTACCCTATCCTTTACTTCTGTAAAACTCACAATATTTTTTGTGAAAAAAATTCACAATACATATATCTAACAAAAAAATTGTAATCTACAGTGTATAAAGAACTCTTACAAAACTCAGTAATAAGAAGACAAATATTTTTAAAATGAGCAAAAGATTCGAAGAGATACGTGACCAAAGAAGATACATGAGTGGCCAATAAGCAAATGAAAAGATGCCCATTACTTAATTAGGAAACTGGATTAAAACAACAGTGAGATACCACTATATACTTGCTAGAATGGCTGAAATTAAAGATCGATAATAACTAGATGTAAGAGACTTTATAACAGTTGCAACTCTAATGCATTTTGGTGGGAATGTATAATAGTACAACCACTTTGGAAAAGAGTTTGGCAATTTTGTATAAAGTTTAAGTTATACTTACCACATGACCCAGTGATTTCATTACTAAGTATGTACCCAAAAGAAATGAAAACATGTACTACACAAAGACTTGTATATGAATGTTCATAGCAGATTTATGCATAATAAGCAATGCCTAGAAACGACTCAAATGTATGTCAACAAGTGAATGGGTAAGTAAACTGCAGTATATCCATAACTGTGGGATTCCACTCAGCTGCAAAATCTTAACCAACTACTGTTACATCCAGCAGCATGGATGAATGTCAAAAATAACCTGCTAAGAAGTCAGAAGAGTAAATCCTGTGTGATTTCATTTATGTAAAACTTTAGACATAATCTAATCCGTAGTGCTAGCAAATTATTGGTTGCTTTGGGTGGGGGTGCAAGATTGGGATTGACTGGGGAGGGGCATAAGGGAAACTTTCTTGGATGATGTATCTTTGAAATGTATATATTTTACTGCATAGAAATTATACTTTATTATAGTTGATTTAAAAACATATCTCTTGAAAAAATATCTCGAGGTTTGGATTTTTCCAAAACTTACAGAGATGACCATTTGATCTTGAGAGTCAGTGTTCAAGATTTATCCTTTTGTGTCATTTATCATTTAGTATCAATAGTACCAGATCTAGGGAGAAGAATGCCAAACTGTTGCTTCCTTTTACAGTAGAATTCCCCTTTCCTCTTGGTGTTTGCAACACTTGTCTTGGTTTTAGAGGCAGGGTAATGGGATGCCTTGTCTGAGTGGCTTTGTGAAATCTTTCCTTCCAATGGAGTGTGCTGTTATGGCTATCTTGCCATTTGAATCCTGTCATTGTGCTTCTTGACCAGCTTGTCAAGGTAGGTGGGCAGGAGATAGCTTATGACTCCTCTTAACTGACTCATCTTTTATGGTTGCAGATTCTCATAAACACAAAGATAAACACAAAGATCGAGAACACCGGCACAAAGAGCACAAGAAAGACAAGGAGAAGGACCGAGAAAAGTCTAAACATAGCAACAGGTAAGGGTTAAACCAGCAAGTCCCTCATCATTTGGCAGTGGGTTGACTGGCTTGCCCACCTGGAATACACCTTAACTTGAGCCACAGGTAAATAGCATGGATAGCAGAGTAAAGAGAGACTGTATTTGATTCCAGAGTTGCTAAGAGTAACCTTGATCAATTCAGGCCTTACTGGGGATGCTATTGTTCAGATCAAGATGTACAAAGCAAGTATGATTTTCTTTCAATATGTAGCTCATTAAAAATAAAATTGGGCCGGGAGGCACCTGGGTGTCTCAGGTGGTTAAGCTTCTACCTTTGGCTCAGATCATGATCTCGGGGTCTTGGGATGGAGACCCACGTCGGGCTCCCTCCTCAGCAGGGAGTCTGCTTTTCCCTCTCCCTCTACTCCTCTCCCCACTTGTGCTTGCTCACTCGCTCGCTCTCTCAAATAAATAAAATTGTTAAAAAAGATAAAATTTGTTGGGGGGGCACCTGGGTGGCTCAGTTGGTTGAGAGTCTGACATTTGATTTCGACTCAGGTCATGATCTCAGGATTGTGAGATCGAGCCCCAAGTTGGGCTCTGCACTGGGCATGGAGCCCGCTTAAGATTCTCTCTCTGCCCCTGCCCCTCACAAAAAATACATACATATAATTAAAAAAAAAAAAACATTTATTTATTTGACAGAGAGAGAGGGAACACAAGCAGGGGGAGGGGGAGAGGGAGAAGCAGGCTTCCCTCAGAGCAGGGAGCCTGATGTGGGGCTCGATCCTAGGACCCCAGGATCATGACCTGAGCCAAAGGCAGACGCTTAACGACGAGCCACCCAGGCGCCCCCATATATATAATTTTTAACTAAGTCAGCTATGGATTGATTGTAACACATTGATATCCAGAGAACTTGCCTAAAAAAAGGTGACTGGATTGGCACCTGGGTATATGTATATATATTTTTATTCTTTCTGTACTTTAATGGGTATAAATTAAAACTTCTTAACTTAGGCTTCTGTGGTCTGTGAACCCCCTAAAATCATATGCAAAAGGTTGGTTATATGAGATTTTCCTGGAGAGAGCATTCTTAGTTTCATCAGATTATCAGAAGCATTCAGCTCTCACAGAAGCCAGTGACCACCAGTATAAATGAAACTCAGTAGTGCTGCCCTCTGATTCAAGCCTCAGAAAGATGTTTTCTTTTTTTTGGTGTATGAAGCAAGTGGTTAAACCCAAAGACTTAGGGTATCTTTGGATATGGGACCCCTTGTTGAAAATAAGGACTTATGCTTCCGTTTTGAGTTAAAGGCAGTTGTTGGGGAGAATGCTATCTGATATTCCCACAGTGGCCTAAGTTTTGTTAAAGGGGAATGTAAAGATCAGTCGTGCATTGGAACAAGTGCCTTCAGCCTACAGTCTCTTAGAACTGCTTCATTAGCTTGGCTTATTGTCTACAGACAAGTTAGAAGTGAGAATTGCTTTCTAATCTGTTCTTTTTATGAACCATTAAAAATTTTAAGATACTTCTAATGAATTCTTTTTATGAATAAGTCTTTATGAATCATTAAAATAACCAGATTTTCTCTAGTGGGGACATTACTTTATGTATCATCTACCACTCCTATGGTCTTTTTTCCTTCACCACTCACTCGTTTCTTACCACTTGATCATGTAGTTCTCATTTTCATTACTCTGGTGAATTTAATGCTAGTAGTTGAATCCGGCCTCAGTTCACATGTATCTTTTCTTCTCCAGTTTATAGTTGTTCAGCCCATATTAATATCTACCAAAGTGGATTTGAGAGCAAAGAATATTGCCAAGAATAAAGAAGTTCATTTCATAAAGATAAAAAGGAACCAGTTAGGAGGCCTTAACAATTATAAATGGTTATATACTAATATCAGAGCCTTAAAATACATGAAATAAAAACTGATAGAACTACAAAGAGAAATAGACAATTTATATTTATAGTCACATTTTACTGCCTCTTTCTCAATTGATAGTATAAGCAGAGAATCATTACAATGTTAGAAGACTTGAACATCACCAACTAACTTGATTTGTTTGAAATTTATAGAATATTCCACTCAACAACAGCGGAATACAGATTTTTGGCACATGGAGCATTTGCCGAGATAACTCCACATTCTGGGCCCAGCCCTCCTTCTTAAAACCACTTCCCTTGCCTTTCATGCCTCTGTCCTTTTCCACCTGTCTGGCCACCTTTCTCATCTTCTTCCAGTGCGCATAGCAGTTCTCGGCCTTTGGCTCTCTCTTTCTGCTACCTCTCTTGCCATATACCCTTCTCTCATATTCCATATCCAGTCTTGTGGAACCTCTCAGTTCCTCAAACACAACATGTTTTCTAATATACCCCTAGGGCTTTAAACATGCTGTTACTGGTTCTGGAAGACTCTGTTGCCCTCTTAATATCATCCTTTTTGTTGCAGCTTAGACTTTACTTCTTTCAGGTATCCTTTCTGCCCACCCCCTCATATTGAGTGCCACTCCTGTGTGTTCTCTGGCACCTTGAATATATTATCATAGTAATTACCAAGGTGCATTGGTGTTGTGATTGTCTCTTTACTTTCTGTAGTCCCCATTAGACTCTTAAGGTCTCTGAGAGCAGAGTTGAAGTCTGTTTCATTCGTTTTACATTCTCAAGGCTTAGTGTAGTATCTGGCAGATAGCTGGCACTTAACTAATCTATATATATTAAATCAGTGACTGGATGACCTATGGGCACACCAATTACCATCTCTCTTCTTTTCACATAGTCTTAATCTTCTACAGGATTGTTACCCCTGGCCATCCCATTTTTCAAACAAGTTTTTACTGTGTTTTTTGGTAAAAATAATACATAACGTGTTTTGCCGGGGTTTTTGTTGTTTTGTTTGTTTTGTTTTGCCGTTTTGAAGTGGCATTAAGTGTATTCACAGTATTGTACAGCCATCACCACTGTCCATCTCAAGAAATTTTTCATCATCCCAAATAGTCTCCGAACCCATTAAACAATACCTTCCCATTCTCCTTCCACTCCCCACCCTTCGCACCTTCAGTCTACTTTCTGTCTCTATGAATTTACCTATCCTACTACCTCATATAAGTGGAATCACAAAATACTCATCCCTTTTGTGTCTGGCTTATTTCTCTTAATCTAGTGTTTTCAAGGTTTATCCATGTTGTCCCATATAAGGATTCCATTCCTCTTTTATGGCTGAATGATACTCCCATTGTGTGTCTACACCACATTTAAAAAATCTCTTCCCATGTTGACAGATGCGTGGGTTGTTTCCATCTTTTGGCTGTCATGAATAACACTGCTGTGAACATAGGTATACAAGTATTTGTTTGAGTCCCTGCTTTCAATTCTTTGGGTAAATACTTAGGAGTAGAATTGCTGGATCATGTCAAACAAGTATTTTTATTCCGCCTGCCATGTTTATCCTGTGCTGGTTGATGTGAAGTACCAAAAAAATGAGGTAATCTTTGACCATGAAGGACTTCATCACCTGAGGAAAATGCTTATAAAGAAATGCTAATTTCTTGGAACACTACATCAAAAACTAATTATGTAATGTATAGTGATTAACATAACAAAAAAATTTTTAAAAAGGCAACCAAAGAACTTTATGGTATGCAAATTTTATGTAAAAAAAAAAGAAATGCTAATTTCTATGTTATCATGAATCTGTCCAAAAAAACTTAAAAAAAAATAAAGGTTAATATTTAAAACAAACTTTAAAGACCCCTTTTTCTCTGGCACATCTGATTTCACCAACCAAAATTGTGGGAGAAAAGATTAGGTAGAAGTGGTGTAAAAGGCTTTGGGACATCATTTTGACCCTGCTGTGTTTTACCAAAATCTCCTTTTTAAAAATAAACGATATGTTTTGGTGTCATTTTTCTTGGAAAGTCCATTGTAGCTTAATGGCCTTTGTCTAGAAGAAAGCCTCATCCTGGTTCATCGGCTTAGGTTCCACATGACTTTGGTTAGTTTGCCTAACCTTTCTCAACTCCTCTTTTCAGTTCCTGCATATTAATACACGCTTCATAGGGGACTTAGGGGAGTCAATAAGTATAAGAGCTCTTTAACTGTGAACTGTTTCATAAATATGAGGAGGTGGTATTTTGTACCTCTGTCAAGCATACTTTTCCAAGATTATAGCATAGGCAAATTCAGGAATTTGTTCTAACACAATTTTGTGCCTTTTAATATTTTCTTCATTTCTAATCAAAATACTCAAGAAATAATAGCCTGTTTGCCAAGAGGCATTGGAAAAACCTGGCCTGGGTTGCTGTTTACACATGACTAAGTCTAGCCCTGAATCTCTAATTCACATGAGTAAGTTTAAGACAGTTTAACCAGATTATGTGTCGTAAACAGACTTTTTAATACTTCTGTTTTGACCTCTGTTGACACAGTACCTCTTTGCAACAAAGCAAGTGTATTGGTTATATATCTGTATTTCAGTACAGTCCTATACAATATGTTCCTTTTTAAGTGACTTCTGATCTTTCTAGTAGTTCTGGGCTTCTTTTTTTTTCCTTCTGTAGCAGATTAAAGAAACTTTGAAGATTGTTAAGTCATCTCTGAGGAGCCCAGTATATTTAAGGTTTAACATGTTCTCTTCAAAAATGCTTAATTTTAGGGGCACCTGGGTGGCTCAGTCGGTTAAGCATCTGCCATTGATTCAGGGCGTGATCCTGGAGTAACAGGTGTCAAGCACTGTGTCAGGTTCCCTGCTGGTGGGGGGGGGGGTGGAGAAGTCTACCTCTGCTCCTCCCCCCACTCATACTCTTTCTCTCTCTCTCACTCAAATAAATAAAATCTTTTTTTAAAAATGCTTCGTTTTATTGTAGTATTTGCTAATCAATTTGGCATGATTTTGTTGCTATTATAAGAAAACAGGTTTTATACTAATGTGTTTCTATGTCTTTCCTCCTCTGCTAGATAAAAGCATCAATCATTTCTCATTAGGCTACACTTAGGACCCAAATCCAGGAGGCTTCTTTCTCCCACATAGTAACATGTGCTGCATACTTGGAATGTCAGAGAATGGGACACCAGCCTTTCTGCCGAGACAGAATGGGATATGGACCCATCCCTCAGGAGATCCCATCTTAGTCATATACTTTCTCCTGTATTCTTACTTAAGGTACAAAATAAGGAGAGCGTATTAAAAGATCATTCTGTCTTATCTCTTTGTGTGGTCAGGAGTCTGAGGTGACATACCCAAAGTCACATGATGGTGTGTTAGCAGAGCAAGGATGAGAGACCAGGGTTTCTGAATCGTTGTTTTTCTCCACTGCATTATTCCTTTTACTAAAAAGAAAAAAATCTGCCCTAAGGAAGGTTAGTTGTGGAGCTAAACTGTGTAAATGCAAGCATCTCCTTCTCATATGCATGCAGTTAGCAGCTCAGATTATAAAATGCCAGATTCTTTCAGGCACTGCCTCTTTCTCTTTGGGCCCCGAGTCTGGAAGGTTTTGGCAGTAGAAGTACTAATCTCATTAAATTCTGACCCTGTGAAAACCCCATCTCCGAATATTGCCTTTTTGGCCTTATAATATTGCAGGAAGAGTTTATACCAAAGTCAAATAAAAATAATTTCTTCTGTTATTTGTCTCTGACATTGCTTCTTTCTGTTAGCATTAATATTTAGTACTTCAAGTCTTTGTAAAAATAAATCCTCCCAAAAGAAACCAAAGGAATATTCTTTCTAGATGCTAAGGAATCACTGGGCTGGGGTTGTAGGATCTCACCAGATACTTTCCTTGAAAAGTTGCATTCTTCGCTATAAATTATCTTCAATACTAGAACTTATATAAACAACACTATTAAAAGCAATTGTGGTGGGGGTTGGTTTTAGAAATAAAGGACTTCATGGGGCGCCTGGGTGGCTCAGTTGGGCATCTGCCTTCGGGTCAGGTCATGGTCCTGGGGTGTTGGGATCGAGCCCCACGTCGGGCTCTGTGCTCCGCGGGAAACCTGCTTCTCCCTCTCCTACTCCCCCTGCTTGTGTTCCCTCTCTCGCTGTCTCTCTCTCTGTCAAAAAATAAATTTAAAAAAAAGAATCTTTAGAAATAAAGGACTTGGTATGTGAAAAACAAGATTCTTCCTGGTAGGTTTTTTTTTCCCCCCTCCTGCTAGTTTTTGACTGTGTGTCTCTTGCCAGTTGTAAGCCTGGCACTCAGGCTGGAGTGACAAATGTGTGGAAAGCCAGGGAAGACAGAAAAGCATTGCTGTGAAATAGTAAGGGAAGTGCTTTTCCAGCCATGTCGGCAGTGCTGATCTGTACAGTCAGTGAGAGAAACATCTGAGGATAAGGACGCTTTTGGTTCCTGCTTTCCCTTCAGTTCCAAATTCTACCTGAATTAGAATTGAGAGAATGTAGGATCCTAGGAAAATGCACTGGAGTTAAGCAACCAGTTCTCAGGGGAAGTTTTTCTTAACAGAATCAAATTTAAAAGACATTTTTCCTCCCTTATTTGTGAACTATTTGCCAAAGCCCTTCATTTATCTGCACATCCCCATATTTTACCATGTCTGGGGGGAGAAATGGACATTTAACCTGAGCAGGTAGAGAAGTTGGGTAGTTTAGAAAGGAGGAAACTGAAGTACCATCACCATTCACGTGGGACTCTGTGATATAGTGAAAAGCACACAAAGAAGTCGAGAGGCCAGGTTCTATCATTTACTGTGTCCTACATCTTACTAGTTGTGTGTCTTATTAACTTTGGGGTCTTGTTTTCCATTTTGGTCAAGTGTTGATAGCAGTATTGGTCTGGTCAAGCTTTTAAGTTTGTTGGGGAGAGTTCAGTGGAGTTCTGCAGATGAAAGCTCTTTGGAAACGGTAACATACTAAATAATTGAAATGATGGTGGTGGTGATTAGCATAAATCCTGGTAGAGTATCATTCAGATAAATTAGAGCTGTCGATTTTGGTAATCTTTGAATCTAATTTAGTATTTTTCGATAACATCCAGTTTGGAGCCCTAGTTTTCAATTACATCTAGCTGCATTATAATGAACTATAATTTTTTTTTTTAAGAGTTCATGGTAGAAAGGGTATTTAAGCTAGCCACTGAAAGATGGTTAAGATCATGACAAGGGAAGGTGATGGCTAGAAAGATGGCATTTCCAGACAGTGAGAAAAGCATTATAAAAACATGGACACTCTGTGATGTACTTTGCTCTGGGAAGAATCCAGTTAGGTGGACCCTGGGTTAACAGAAGGTGGGATAGAAAATGGGGCCCAAGAGGCAAAACTATTAAATGTTATTTCACAAAGTTGGGACTTGAATCTGAAGGGAGCAAGAAGTCATTGAAAATAATTGAGAAAGGGAGATAGAGGACTTAGCCACCAACTGCATGAGGGGTCTATAAATAATTTCTAAAATTCCACTCCACTACAAGTTTTCATAATTCTTGTGATTTTATTTAGTAACCTGTAATGGTGATGTGCATTAGGAAATCTTCATTTTTTAGAATCTTTGAGGAACTGACTGCTGCATTCTTTTCCCGGAGACAACCTTTGAATTTGCTTAGAATTTTTAATTTAGCAAATGTTATTTAAGCCATAATTGCCTGCTTTCCTTGAAGGGGCCATGAGTCTCTCCTTCCTCCACAGCTTGGCAGCTCTTCAAGGCTCTTGCATAGGAATCCCCTGTGATTCCATTGGTTTGCATGCTGCTGGGCTCTGCTGCCCTGAGGAGCGGGCTGGTAGCAGGATGAGTTTATTCTCTTAGCCATTAGTAGCTAAGTCTTATTCTCAGAAGATAGAAAGCCTCCTTCTCTCTCTGGCAGTGTTTCTTTTTTGTTTTGTTGAGAAGTTATGTAACAGAATGGTCTAGTGCATGATTCTGGAGCTAGGTTGCCTGAGTTTAAATCCTTGTTACCTCTCGTTAGAGGTGTTTCCTTGGATGAGTTACTTAACCTTTCTGTGTCTCAGTTTCCACATCTGTAAAATGGAGATACGAATACTTACCTCAGAGTTTTGTTATGAGGATTTAAACTGTTAAGAAGAGTGCGTGGCAGTTAATGCTATTCAAATATCTGTTAAATATTTTTCTTGGTGATAGAGGACAGACTGTTTTTGTTTTCTTTAATAGATTTAAATGGTTTCCCACAGCCAGTATCCTAGCTTCCCAGAATATCAGACACAGGTTTGTTGTTGTTGTTTTTCCACTTAAAGGGGTAGCAAGTGCCTTCCTGGGCCAAAAGAAAAATATTTTTTCCTCCTAGCTTCCTACTGCCATTTCCCTACTTCTACACTTCTGCCTCAGTGTCTTACAGGAACCCTGGTCAGCCTTCTTTGCTCAGCCTCAGCAGAAGTCATAGACTTTCACTATCACTTTAAAAATAGTGTAGGTTACCTTTTTCCTTAGTGGAATTTAGCTGATTGAAGCATAAGACAGGCATGAACACTCCGGAGATGTGGCTTTGAATCTTTCCATTTGTTCTCTTTGGCATTGACTTTTGCTTGTCCAGGCTCTGCTAGTTTGGTGGATCTTATTCCCAGACAGACACGAGCCCTGAGCCAAGGAGTCAGCTTCTGAAGCTGGCCAATAATTGGTATTTTCTCTCCCAGAGTTCTAACAATGAACATATTTCATCCAAAAATGTGACCATTACAGAGGTTCTAGGAATGCTAGCTATTATCTGTATTTTGGCCTTCAGTGTATCCCAGACTACACTCATTCTTAAAATGTATTTCTTTTCTTTTTCTTCTAAGATTTTATTTATTTGAGAGAGAGTGAGAGAGACAGAGAGAGCACGAGTGGGGGGGGGGGGAGAGGGAGAAGCTGACTCCCCGCTGAGCAGGGAGCCTGATGCAGGGCTTGATCCCGGGACCCTGGGATCATACCTGAGCTGAAGGCAGATGCTTAACTGGCTGAGCCACCCAGGTGCCCCAAAGTATATTTTTCCTTCAGATATTTGGGTTTCTTGCTGTGGCCAGTAGTAAGCCTTTCTTCTGGTTTGTTGTTCCTCTGTAGCCCCACTGAAGCTTTTCTAGTGCTTCTGTCATCTGTGCACTGCTTCTGAGCTGGCCATTATTGTAGCCTTCAGTTCTCCTGAAGCTTTTTTTGTGCCTTTGACATATTGTGTCTATTATGTATGGAAAAGTGGCAGGATCAGTGTAAAGAAGAGGGTAACATCTCTTAAAACAGTCAGCATACGAACTCATCTTCTACATTGGTCAGACTTTCTGTCAGCTCATTATCAGTGGAAAAGATGCTGCTCTTTAAGCCACCATGAAAGTCAAACTAGTTTTAAACCTTTTGGAAAAAGAGGTACATGTTAGGAAATCCTGAATGATGATGAGTCAGTCTAACTGATCCCAGATTGACTCTGTTTTCTACCACTGGCCAAATCCTGCCTCTAACCTTCCGTGGCGCACAGCCTCAGACAGGCTTCTCTATCACAGGACTTTGTCCCCCAAATGCATTTGCTACTTAACTTCAGGTAGATTTCCTAGGAAAGACTGACACTGGGTCTTGCTCTTTGCCAGCCCTCCTGCCGAATGAGGGGGTAGGACTCCCAGTACTCTGTGCTCTATTTCTGGAGTCAGGGACAGGAACGCATTTGACAAGTTGACTTGTTAGTATTGTGTTCAGGACTCCATAAACAAAAATTTTTAAGTCTACAGTGGGATGCCTTGTACCACAAGATGTCCTCAGTCCTGAATCATCTGAGCTCACTTAGTATATAAAAACCCATCCCTGCTCTCTTCTATCTAAACCGTTGGGAATAGAGGAGAGTGATTTCCTTTGGAAGGGCACATTGATAGTTCCATCTCATTCTGGTCTTTGATTAATTATGACCTATGACAGGGTTACTACTCTAGCAGGAACTTTGAATTTCCTGAATAGATTTCTCTCTGGTTAGTAGGCAGAGGAAATAATTGACTTTTTTCACTTTTCTGGGGGTGGCCTGGGTACTGTCTCATTGCTTTGTCGTTTGCTGACTTCTTCCCTGATCTCTGTTCAGTATGATAACGAATAGCAAAGCTGAAAACTGGAGGGCTGTGTATACACTTACAGGTAGGTGCCCCAGAAAGCCAGTTGCTAGTGAAGCGGACTAATGTTCTTTCTAGGAATGGCTTTCATTGAGAAAGAGAACAGGGGAAGGTAGAACATAGTGAAAGATCGAGCGTTCCTAAACTTAGATTCCTGAATCAACCGTGTATAGTTTCATGGGAAGACAAAATAAGGAGCAGCTATCCCAAAGGTTTTATCATTTCAGATATCCAAGATCTCTGTTCTAGAGAGTTTCTACTTGATGGTAAAAATAAAGTTTTGACCTTATGTATATCAAATCTCAGACTGGCCATGCATTTGTCTCTAACACCAGTCTACTTCAAATGGTAGATATCAATTTCATGGACATGTGATGGTACTGATTTAGCAGAAAGTGCCCTGAACTTGGAGATGGAAATACTGAGTTAAATCCAAATCCCAGCTTCCCTTCTTTCTAACATTGTAACTTTGAATTAGACTTTGAATCACTGTTTCTAAATCAGTCTAAGGGGACAATAAAATCTTCCTCACAGGAGTATTGTGAGGATTGAATGGAATAATGTATGTGAAAATGCAAGCACAATGCTTTCTTATAAAGTGGGAAGTTTTTCTTACTGTGTGGGGAGGTATTTATCCATCAGTATTGTGAATGTAATTGTTCCAAATTGTGTAGATGACCATTAATTCCTCTTAACAATTAATGTTTCAAAACACTAAAACTACAATGCTTGTAAAATGGAATAGTAAGCTCATACACTTTGCTGGTGATAGGATTTCATATGTGTAAGCTATGATCTCATATGTCTAAACTCCTGAAGAATCTGTTGCAGTCTGGCAACTTTGCTGTTTCACCAGTCATTCTAAAGCTGGAGAGCTTAATGAGAATTGGGAGTAAGCGTGCTCACGAGGTTGGGAGTCATTTTTATACAAAGTACAGGATAATTTTTTGGTAAAACATTGCATTTTGGTAAAAACAGATTCCGAGAACACACAGGGTGGAGAGTGACATCATAATCGTGCTGAGAACAAGAAGCCTGGTAGGAAACTTGGTGACCATGTGCCTCCACGTACGCTGGAACTAGGTGCAGCCCTCATGAGTTAAAAGGAAAAGTTTGCTCATGGAGAAAGTTGTTGCTTCATTGTGTGGCACATCTAAATAAAAACCCAATGAGAGCAACATAGAGGGAGGAGTATATAAACAAGAGAAAGTAGGCATTGTTTTCTTTCAGTCTGACAGTTCCTGGATCTTCCTAAACCTGTAGTCCTGTTTCTTCTAGTCCCCTTGTCCTCCTGCTTCTGCTTATTATTACCCAAATGCCTATCTTGAGTTGAGGCTCTTTTCGTGCTCAGAGATGTGTGTGACAGCAGATGCTTTTCTGATCTAGGTTCTATAGCTCTCACCTAACTGGTTGCCATCATTTGTTTCTCCCTTTTTGGCTGTTGATGTACCCAGGTGTGCTGGTGAAATCTCTTTAGAACAAACTCCATGGGTTAGATATAACCTTAGGAGCTCATTGTTAGTAAAATCTACTTCTTCTGGCCTGAGGGCTAAATGTGACGACAGATGGGAGATGCAGTCTGTGGTGGTGGGAAGGGCAGGAACCGATGCTGACTCTGGGCCTGTGTCTGTGAGCTGGGGTTGCTGCCAGCTCTCCTGCGTCTGGGGCTTGGGGGGGCTCCCCAGTTCACAGCACTTGCATTCAAGTCCCTTTTGTTAACCTGTGGAATTTATCGGTTGGTGCAGTGAACAAGGTTCCTAAACTGCCTGCCCAGTGCACTGAAGAAAACAGTCCTCCAGTGTTGTGCCACCCTAAACTATAGCTTGTGATTTTTGCTTATTGCCTCTTTAGTCTTTGTCCACAGGCATGTTTTTATATAGTTGCAGTCCCTTTATATATTCCTTTTTCTCCATGCATGGCCATAAACATTGTCCATATATATATATTCATAGGGCTCACAAACTATAGCATAAGAGCTGTGTAATTTGATACATCACAGGTTCCCCCTTTTGTTCCTTACTAAGGTTGTATCTCCTTTCTTGGTGGTTTTTGTTTGTTCTTGTTTTTTGTTACGGAAAACATCAAAGTGAACATCATTTGTAGTGTTATTTTCCAAAGAGAGATTTCCAGGAGCTAGATACTAGGGTATGAGCCTTTTTAATGGCTCTTGCTTTCTAATGTCATATTTAGTTTTCCAGAGGAGCAGTGCCTTTACAGTGCTTACCAGTATGTCCACAAACCCCTTTAAAAGCAAGGCTTTTAAATGTTTAGCGCAGGACATGTCTTTGCTTTTTAGCTAGGTCTTTTCTTATTGTGAAGGAAGGACCAAGCAGGGTTTATAAGCCCTATCTAGAAGTGACTAGCTTTTCCTAGTTAAAGCTAGCAGGAAACATCTACTGTATTGTTGGGCTGTTCACTGCACAGAGCCACCAAATGCATTTTTTTGTGTGAATTGTTTTTACCTTTTCACATCAGATTTGAATGCTCAGTTTGGAGCTTTCATCGTCATAGTTTTTGCTGGTAGAATGTTGTAGAAACAGTGGGCTTGCTGTATATTCGTAGTCACTTAAAAAAAAAAGTCCTGGTATGTTTAGAATGACCACGTTTCTCTATTTGGTTCCTTTGCTCCTTCGAAAAAATAAAAACATCAAACAAGATAAAGTCCAGTTGCCAAGAGTCTCCGCTTGAACCTTCTGTCAGGACTGTTTATTTAAAGCATTGTAAGTTTCCATGGTTTCATGTTATCTTAAGCTATCTTGTGAGTTGATCTTGTGAAGTAAACCCTTGTGGTCCTTACATCTGGGCTAACTCTGTGTCTTTTTTTCTTTTGTTTTCTTTTTTTTTTTTTTTACAGTGAACATAAAGATTCTGAAAAGAAACACAAAGAGAAGGAGAAAACCAAACACAAAGATGGAAGTTCAGAAAAGCATAAAGACAAACACAAAGACAGAGACAAGGAAAAACGAAAGGAGGAAAAGGTACAGAACTTTCCATTGGGAAGGAAGGGCTGTGGGTTGTACTTTTCATTTTCTTTATCTTTAAAAGCAGGTAATGAAAGTACCCTCACTGCACAGTAAGATCCCTTGGCCTTTGAGTGAAAAAGGTCTCTGTCAGGAGACTTAAGCATCAGTCACAGTCTTAAACTATGAAAACCAAAGCCCTTTACCACTGAATTTCACAGGACCAGATCTATCCATATCATTATCTTACTTTATTTTTTATTTTATTTTATTTTTTTTAAAGATTTTTTTTTTATTTATTTATTTGAGAGAGAGAGAATGAGAGAGAGCGAGTACATGAGAGGAGGGAGGGTCAGAGGGAGAAGCAGACTCCCTGCCGAGCAGGGAGCCCGATGCGGGACTCGATCCAGGGACTCCAGGATCATGACCTGAGCCGAAGGCAGTCGCTTAACCAACTGAGCCACCCAGGCGCCCCCATTATCTTACTTTAAATGGCAAATAGGTAAATTAAGAATGTAGGGTTTCTGGAAATGCCAGTGTTCTTTCATGGGGAAAATTCTGGTTTTGGGAGAAGGCCTAGGGCCATGTTGGCCTTCTGTTGAATGAGGTCCTTCCTGAGTGAAAACTCAGTGATGCTGGTGCTTTTGTGGCTTTTGGTTCCAGCATCACTAGTATAAGCCTTCTCAAAATCTCTAGGTTCATCTGGCTACAAATGAGGGGTATGGTGTATAGACTTTAAAAAAAAAATCATTTTGGGGTGCCTGGGTGGCTCAGTCAGTTAAGCATCTGACTCTTGATCTCAGCTCGGGTCTTGATCTCAGGGTCAGGAGTTAAAAAAGAAAAGAAAATTACACCTTCCTTTCACCCCTTGCTCATTGCCCTTTATCTTTCTCTTTCTGGAGGCAGCCACTATATCCACTATTTTTTTGTGTTATTCCAGAGATACCATATTTGTGTGTGCACGTGTGTGAGTGCATGTGCATATATATGTGTATGTATCCTTTTGTATGTCTGAAGAGTTTTGAAAGACCATGTGTGTCTGGGAAAGGAGGGGGAATGTGAATATACTTTGCCTAAATCAGAGAAGGCAGGAAACAGACTATTCCATTTTGTTTTTTATTTTCTCTGCACTGCCAAGGGCAAATACTTGAGAGAGAGTATATTTATTGAGGGAGGGGGACCTGCCGTCATTTAAAGGTAAAAAGCTGCCATTTTGAGGGGAAGCATTTCTCAGTAAATTGGATAATTCACCCTGAAGAACTGTAAGAAACAAGTCTTAGGAAAATGTCAAGACCTTTGCTTCCCCTGTTCAGTTTTGCTAATAGTAAGAGTGAGTCTGCGATCAAGATGCTCCCAAGAATTGAAGCCAAATGTTCTCAAATAAGAGAAAGGCTTTTTGAAATGTAGTCCCTTCAAGGTACTAATCAGTTACTATTCTTTTCAGGTTAGAGCCTCTGGGGATGCAAAAATAAAAAAGGAGAAGGAAAATGGCTTCTCTAGGTGAGACTCTTCTGCTGCCGGGCTGCTCTTCCTCTTGGCCAGCTGTGCATGTGGTGGTGTCACCTGAACTTACCCAAAATGTCCTGACCAGGCCCCCGCTAGGTTTCCAGGGAGCTTGGCAGTGAGAGGACTTGGTCTAAGCTAATTTGAGCATCTCTAAAGTGTCATTTAGTGAAACTGACCAGTACATTTTCCAGAAGGCTATTTTGAGTGGAGAAGAGTAACAGGAAGAAATTTCTAAAAATTCAGATACAATTTACATACCAGAAATTTCACCCTTTAAAAGTGTATAGTTTATTGGTTTTTAGTGAATTCACAAGGTTGTACAACCTCCCCTACCCCACTATCTTAATTTCAGAACATTTTCATCTCCCCCAAAAGAAACATCATACTCAGTCAGTAGTAATGATGGAGTTTACCAGAAAACCCTACTCTGAATTCCTCCTTAGTAATACAGTAGTCTTCCCCCCATTTGCGCCCCCCCCAACTTAATCCACAGTTTTGCTTTCTGTGGTTTCATTTAGCCGTGGTCAACCACGGTCAGGAAGTAGGTGATACTCCTTCTGACGTTGTCAGGTCAGTAGTAGCCTAATGCTCTGCCACAGCGCCTGTGTCATTGACCTCACCTCATCTCATCACGTAGGCATTCATCACACACCACAAGAAGGGTGAGGACAGCACAATAAGGTATTTTGAGTGAGAAAGAGACCATGTTCTCATAAATTTTACTACAGTGTATTATAATTGCTCTGTTTTTATTACTATTAATCTCTTGCTGTGCCTGATTTATACATTAAACTTTACCATAAGTATGTATGTATAGGAGTAATTGTGGTGTACATACAGGGTTCAGTACTTCCCATAGTTTCAGGCATTCACTGGAGGTCTTGGAATATATGCCCTCTGGAAAAAGGTGGACTACTGTATTCTGAGGCTCATCTATAGCTATAGAAGCTTAGTTGGTCTACATTTTAAGGATAAGTGTAGAGTTGAGTAGAAATGCATTATCTCTTTTCAAGAAGAGGAAAATGCATACAATCTAGAGGTCAGTTTTTCTGTACTATTTTTGCCATTTTGATTGTTTTCCTCATCTGCCTCAGCTCCCTAAAAAAACCCTCCAGTTTCAAAAAATAAGTTTATGATCATATATTCTCACTTGCTGCATTGAATGACAGAATGGATTTCCTAGGAGTTGTTGGAACGGTTTGCATATTGACTAGAACAAAGTGTTGGGGAGTTTTGCTTCCTTGAAACTCTGAACTTTCAGTTTCATTTGGGAACATTTTTGAAAATTCTGCCATGTTCTCTGAGTCCCTTGACTAGGAGAAGTAGGTGCCCTCTTCAGGCATATTTTGTAACTGTTATAGGAATGTGGAATAATAATTCAAGAAGCATTAGAGCTGAAAACTACCCTAGGTGTTCTGATTTCTTAGATAAAGTGAGTACTGGGTGGCTATTTCCTGCCAAGAGACCACCTAGGACTTTTATAAACTAACACTAAGGTATAAATAGACTCTCTGGACTTGGTGTGTAGCCCAGGATTCAGTTTCAGACTTTCTGTGTTAGAAGATTAGGAACACAGTCTTCTAGGCAGGTCTCTATATTCACCTTGCTGGGCTTCTTGCTAGCTTACATGTTTGTCTTTGTAGACAATCCAAATGCTTTCCTGGGTGGAACACAGTTTTCTGATAAATTGTTTCAGAAGTTCTTCCTTCAGCCCTAGTAACCCTTCCCACATGTTGTTAACTTCACCCATGACAGTACTAGGATCTAGCATTTACTTAACTAGTTGGGTCAGTGGCAATGTTTTTTCCTTTTGGTGCAAAGCGTTTGGAGATACTGGACTCTTGATGCTATGTTAGTGATTTCCATGGTGAGGGGAAGCAGATATAGAGATTGGCATTTGAAGAATGTGCAGAAATAAGGAAGAAAAGCTAATCTCTTTAAACATTCAGATTCTGTGTCAAGCAAAGGGATCCAGTATGCTTGGAGAGTTTGGGGTGTGGTAGCATTGAAACCCCACGAATATCTTGACTGTCCTTGGCAGCTGAATCTGGATGCTTATCCCTTGGACCCTTTAGAGATGGATGATTTCATGTTGGGAGGCATTCTCTGTACTGAGTTACTTAGCTTAGCTTCATAGGTGCTTCTGGCCATGAACAGTGAGGTTCTGCCTAGATGTGTCAGGCCAGGGAACATCCCAAGGCTGTGGTGATTGCTGGTCCCGTGGGTTCCCCCCCACTTGTTCCTTCCTCTTTCTGGTTCAAAATAGTTGTCTAACAGAATCATCTTTTTATATATTCAGAAGGCAAAAAGTCTTAAAAATAGGGCAAGGCACTCTTCTGTGTATAACCTAAGTAAACCAAGGGAGGAAGTTGAACAATGACTGGATTTGGTTTGGAATGGCTTCAGTTTGTTCATGGCCTCTTCTCTCATTTAGCACATTCCCTTCTTTTGTTGTAATGTCAGCTTAGTTATTTTCCCGTGTAACTAAGGTTAGTTTCCATTAGAATTTTAAGGTTCTTGGGAAATATATTTTTATTCCCTTCCTTGTAAAATTATATTTAGCTTTTGGGGTACTAGAATAATCAGTTTGGATCATTCGAGGATTTAGATATATAGTAGATCTATCTCTCCTGCAAGGTGAGGGAACAATTAAGTTTGTTCCTGTTGTGGTTTGGGTCATGCTGGCAAAGGCAGCTAAGATGCAGTAGAAAAGAATACTGACTTAGATTAAGGAATCCTGATCCCCGATCTTGATATTGCCTGTTCATCTGTAAAGTGAGGACAGTACTATCTACTTCACAGGGTTGTAGTGAGATACTAAGTGAAAGGAAGTGCTTACAGAAAACTTTTACAATAAGTACAAATGCATGTTGTTAATCCTTATCTTAGCTACTTCTCAGTGAGATGATTTATTCCTACTTTAGATTATTTAACATAATGTAGACATTCCCAAACTCATTAGTTTTTTTCCCTCTTTAGTCCACCACGAATTAAAGATGAACCTGAAGATGATGGCTATTTTGCTCCTCCTAAAGAGGATATAAAGCCGTTAAAGAGGCCTCGAGAAGAGGATGAGTGAGTATTTTTTATTTGATTTTTGAAAACAAAAAGGATTTGTTTAAAGAATAAATGGGATATAGGTCTCTCCACTACACAGAAAAACTGCATTAATTGACTTTAGTCATCTGGAATTTGTGATTAATGGACTGGGCAACTTATTTATCTTTGAATTATGAGATGCAGGGTTTGCTAAGCAAATAAGTGCTTAGTGTATCATAGGCTTAGCTGGAGAATATATATTTTTATTATTTTTTCATATTTAAAAGGTAATGCCTGTTTATTATAGGAATTTCCAATAATACAGAATTCATAAAGAATATTTAAATTATTTAAGTTGCTTTTAATTTATCACCTACCACAGATAATTTTTCACTGTTAAAGCAATTTTTCCTAGGATCTGTGCCTGTCAGTGAATTCTAAGTGATGTTTCTGTATATAGAGATAATAAAATTGCTCTTAAAATAGTTATTTGAGGCTTATGTGTACCTCTTTCTGAGATTCCGTGAGGTTAAGTTCTATTCCTTATGTTCAGTCTTGTATAGCTTATTATGCTTCAGGAATCTACAGAGGATTTGTGGTAGAAAGTGGATGGGAAGGGAGGAGAGAACTACTTGGTGAACTCATTTGTACTCATTTAGAATGCATACAGTATTTCTTTCCTCCCCTTTCCAGCCAGATGTTACCTTGTGGTAGCCATTGTTGCGCTGGGCATTCGGTTCCCAGACTTTCATCTTCTAGTGGTGTCTGTTTCCAGATAGCCCTCCACTCCCCTTCTCTTCCAGGCCTGTGTGTAGTATAAATTGTTTGTTTTGTTCTGTGTAGGACTGTAACTGTTGGTCCTTGGTCAGGCCTTCTTTCTCCATTCCTGTTCTGACTGTAGAATGTCCAGCTAAGAATAGTCATACCTGCATTCGAAGCCTCCAAGAGGAGTTTGGAGGTCCTGATCCTGTTGGTGAGAACTACTGTGTCAAAGTTGTGTTAATTGCATATTCATGTTCCCCTTTGTAGTGCTGATTATAAACCTAAGAAAATTAAAACAGAAGATATCAAGAAAGAGAAGAAACGAAAACTGGAGGAAGAAGAGGTTAGTAAAGAGACTGTGGCCCTTGGAGGCTTGGGTTTGGAGTAGGGAGTTTTCCATAAACAACTTTTGAAGGCAGATGAGTTTTAGGGAATGTATCGGTCTGTGGTAGAGGAAACGCTGAGAAAAACTCGTAGATGTGTAGCGGTGGCCATGGCACTGTGAGTTTTAAGATCTCTCTTAGCCTTCCAGGGTGTCTACCCATAGCGCTGCTGCCAGCTGATGTTTTTGGAGAAACTGCACCATCTTCATACATGCAGAGGCAGTGTTAACAAGAACTTCCAGGCTTTCAACCTGGAAAAGTTTCCCCTAAGATTGTTTTTTAGCACTCTCATATTTAACAAAGCTTGCTCATCACTCACTTTGGGTAACTCTGTGTGTTTAAAGGCCTTTAATTGGGTGCCCCTTGGACATATGAAGAAAGCCAAGCTCTTTACCACAACTCCTCCCAGTCTGACCCCTGCATCTGGTACCTTCCTTCATCTTGTGCCTCTTCTCTAATTGAACTTGTTCCAGCCACACTGGCCTCCTTTGTTTCTTTTCCACACTGGATTCTTTTGTGCTTCAGAGCTTTATGTAGCACATGCTGTTCCCTCTGTCTGGAACACACATGCTCTTCCTCCCTTCTTCTCCTGGCTTATCACCTTCCTTAAAATCTCAGCTCAACTCAAGTACTTATGGTTGTGGTAGATTTAAAAATACAATAATATGGTTCCTTTAGACACTTGGTATTTCTTGTACTAAAGAGTTGTTAGCAAGTAATTCAAGAGAAGGATGTCAGAAATTCACAGGAGTCTTAATCTTGCACTCTCCTAAGAGAAGGGGTTGAGTGAGTTCTTAGCTCTTACGCTGCATTTGTGGTTAGCCACGGTCATGGGCAAAATGGATTCACAAGTATTAAGTCAGTAGCTCGTCGAAGTATGAGCCGTAAAGATAGTGATAGGGAGCAGTGAGTTTTAAGAGTGTAATCTATTGTAGTAGTAATAAGAATGATGACAATTAAAATTAAATGTAATAGATGCTTACCGTGTGCCAAACACTATTAATGCTTTATATGAATCATTTCATTTAATCTTTACAACAGCCATTAAGAGGTAAACATTGCTACTATCTATTCTCTGCATTTTACAGATGCAGAAACTGAGGTATAGAGAGGCTGAGATCATTTGCCTGAAGTCACACAACTCCTAAGTAGTAAAGTCAGGATTTGATCCCATGCAGTCTGATTCCGGAACCAGTGCACTAGCTACCATGTTATTCTGTCTCCTGTGTGACTTTGCTGATCCTTTAACTCCACAGGAAGGGAGAAGGGTCTTTAATGAAATCACATTAAGAATATTAAGGAAGGGGGTGCCTGAGTGGCTCGGTCAGTTGAGTGTCTGCCTTCAGCTAGGGTCGTGATCCCAGGGTCCTGGGATCGAGCCCCATATCAGCCTACCTGCTCAGCGGGGAGCCTGCTTCTCCCTCTCCTCTGCTGTTCCCCCTGCTTGTGCTCTCTCACTCTCAAATAAATAAATAAAATCTTCAAAAAAATATATTAATGAGTAAGTGAGCCATAGATGATCAGGTCCTAGATTTAGAGAACTGTTTTTTCTGACAACTAGTCTGTTCTTGGCAGTTCAAGTTTATGAGCACCAACTCAAGGAGTTAAGGGTAAAATGTTGAGTGATTGTGGTAGTCACTCCACTTTTATGTAGATGATCAATACAGACCAGTAGGTAAAGAAGTGTGAAACTGTAGCTTTCCATGCTTTTCTATATTGCCTTTAGGCCTTCGTTGCATTAATGGAAAATAATAACCTATCTCTGAGTTTGGAAGGAGTTAGTAATAACTATTTTAAACCATTTGGAAAAAAGAACACTTGACTTTTTCTTTTTTTATTGTTCTTTTCAGCAGCCCTCTCCCTGCAGGGGGAAAAAAAAATGCAGTCTGAAAGACTTAGAATTAATACACAGTCTTCTTAATGGCTGGGACCCCAGATGGCAGGAGCAGTCCTGAAACCTCACTCACTGGCTATGGTTTTTTTCATTTCTGGGAATTGTTCTGAAGTTTCTCAGTGACTGATTATCCCATTTTGAGGCTTGAAAACATACAATGTAGCCAGTAGTTTCCTGATGGAACCATCTGTATGCCTGTTCAGAAGCTGTTCAGAGAATGTCTTCACTGAAAAACATTTCCCTTTCCTGTGGTGTGTTTCAGGCAAAATAGTAAACATCATCTGAATTAATATGATCCTCTAGTACTTCTCCCCAAAATACTTATATATTGGTATTCTCCATTCCTATTTTAAAATATGTCTGGTATTGTAGTCTTTCCCTTCCTTCTACCCCAAAGATCATTTGCTTTAAAATCCTCAGTTTATCTTGATTGTTATCCTATCATATAGTCCTAGAATGTTTTATATTCCAGTCATTCCCATGAATCACACTATGATTTTTCTGGTAAACTTGGGCTCTCATCATGGTCAGTAGCAACTATATGACCTTGAACTATATGACCTTGAACAGGTGTTGAGTTTTCCTTAATTATAACTGGATATGTCAAATCAAACTGTCTATAAATTATAAAGGCCTTTCAAGCTCTGTCATTCTGTAATTGATTTTAGGATTACTCAAAACCACTTTTCATGGCTTATAAAACTTGTTGAATAAAAAATGATCTTGGATAGTTAGACAAAGGAAAATATATATATTTTTTTTAAGATTTTATTTATTTATTTGACACAGACACAGTGAGAGAGGGAACACAAGCAGGGTGAGTGGTAGAGGGAGAAGCAGGCTTCCCACTGAGCAGGGAGCCCAGTGTGGGGTTCGATCCCAGGACCCGAAGGCAGACGCTTAACAACTGAGCCACCCAGGTGCCCCGGAAAATATTCTTTAAAAGAGTTTAGATCCTGTGGAGCAGGACCTCCACTTGTTGAATAGCACATTTTTGTCTGGATGTTTGTGTTTTGAGATTTATCTCCTGTGTTACTGAATTATATTTATTTATATTTGTGCCACAATGACAGCTCATGTGGGGTCATAGTTCAAAGAAGAGCCATTAAGAAATACTATCATAGGAATGGGGAATTATTTTAGGACCTCCTCAACACTTGTTTACTGCTTCCTGACTTTGTGTATGCAAGCAACAGTGATAGGAAGTATTCCCCCACAGCCCCTCTCAGATTCAATCAGGAATTTCCTTTCAAATTCTATATTATCTAAATACAGGGTCTCCTATTCCCATTATTTGATGGTGTTCGAAGAGGTTTAAAGATGAGTAGATTTAAAAACAAGTGAGGATAACACACTGGGATTACTTGCTGTAGCAGTGCTTTCCCAAACATTCCTCTCAGTCTAAAAAATATATATAATTTCTCAGGCTCTTGCCATGCAGAATGAGTGTTTTTAACTACTTTCTCAGGTAACCATTTGTCAGGGAGTTTTGGGAAATACGGCCCTAGAGAAAAAGACCAGTAAATTTTCACTCATCTATCAAATTTGAGAGCATTAGATTTTAAGAACCTCTCCCGTTTTAATATTCTGTGATTCCAGTTTTTATTCCTAATGGCCCCTCAAAACTACTTCTTAAATGTGGTCAGTACTTAAGTGCTTTCTCACCATGTTTCTTTGTAGGACGGTAAATTGAAAAAACCCAAGAATAAAGAGAAAGATAAAGATAAAAAAGTTCCTGAGCCAGATAGCAAGAAAAAGAAGCCGAAGAAAGAAGAGGAGCAGAAGTGGAAATGGTAACATCGCAGCACTGGGTTACAATGTCAGCTCTCGGATTCCACAGCCTAATTAAGCAAGAGTGTTATTAAAATTTAATAGCCTGATCTTTAGAGGAGGAGGGAAGTACTTTAAAAAATCTCTCCAATAACAACATTCTGAAATAAGTTTTCCAGGTGCTAGTGAGAAGGCTAACTAGCTCTAAGCCCATTGGATCTAAAAACTAGGTCCCACCCTGTTGAACAGAATAAACTATGGAAGTGGACTCTGTGTGTGTGTAGGAATTTGGCATATGAAGAAAGTTGCATTTAAAATGGTAGGGAAAAGATGGATTATTTCATAAATCATGTTCAGGAAACTGCCTGTTTGTTTAAAAAAATAACCTCCACAAGGAAATCTGGATGAATATTTTAAAATTGTAGAATAATGAAGACCTTTTGAGGCAGGACATATGACCAGAGCCATAGGAAAATATTTACAAAGTTGATATATCAAAATTAAAATGTTGTATGGCAAACAAATTCATGCCATTAAAAAAAAAGGGGGAAATTTTTGCACTACAAAGGGCTAAGATTCTTAATGTGAAAAAAGGTCTTTTAAAAATGAACAGTCTTAGAAAAGTGATCAGTAAACAAAATATGGGCAAAGAAAAATGCTAAGAAAATAATGAATAATAAATCTTTTTGTGTAATGTCTCTCAGATTAGGAAAACATTAATGAATATCAGGATATCTAGGGTTGTGACTGAGAAAACAGGTGTCCTCACTGGGAGTGAAGATTCAATCTTTATGGAGGAGAATAGCAATAGCAGGTTACTTTTGAGATGTGTGTGTTTAGGTGGGAAATTTTATTTTTTATTTAATGAATTTTGGTGTTTGGAATTTTGAAATTAAGTATTTTTAATACTGGTACTTCTTGAAACTTTGTATGATTTAAATTATACGTGATTTGTACTTGTGTTGAAAAGAGTCCAATGATCCAGAGGTGTATTGTTAGACTACTACAGCTTTGAGGTAACCACTGTTCATAGTTTGGTTATGTAGAGTTCCAGACCCATTTGTATGTAGTTACTCTGTGGCTCTTATAATTTAGAACAGTAATCTCCCCAGCACAGCATGCCTCAGGAAAAGGGAGAGATCAGTGACCAGGGAGGTGTCTGAGAGGAGCAGAGCTGCAATGGCAGAAATGCTCAACACAGCTATGTAATTGGTATTGTTGGTGTGAACACATATGGGGTTAAAATGAAAGTGTGGAAAAGGAAAATCACAGAGCAAAGGAATTCTGGGCCTTTCCAAAGTCAGAATCAGGAAACAAAAGGATACGTGTTTTTATTTTCTTCTCTCTTTTTTTTTTTCCATTGTTTTCTTTGGAACTAATCAAAGTTTTTCAGAGATAGAATATTCACCTTTAATAAAACAATTTTTTAGAGTTTTATTTATTTTTAGAGAGAGAGGAGGGAGAAAGAGAATCTGAAGCAGGCTCCCCACTGAGTGCAGAGCCTGACAGAAGGCTCCATCTCGTGACCCCGAGGTCATAGCCTGAGCTGAAATCAAGAGTCGGACGCTCAACCAACTGAGCCACCCAGGCACCCCTAAAACAATTTTTGAAGATAAAATGAAATGCCTTTTTTTTTTTTTTTTTAGAGAGAGAGAATCTTAAGCAGGTTCCATGCCCAGCAAGGAGCCTGTCGTGGGGTTCCATCTCATGACCCTGAGATCATGACCTTGAGCCAAAAATCAAATGCTTAACTGAGCCACGCAGGCACCCCAAAATAAAATGAAATGATTATGTAAATTAGGGGTTATTAGGAGTCCTGAGAATGGTGGGTTAGTAATTCATCAGTCTTTTATGTCTGTCAGGGTTCTATGGTGGGTGCTCAGTAAGTGTTTGTTGAATGAACAAAGATCATTTCCTTATCACTAGCTCCCTGCTGTCTTCCCCCTTCCTTTGTAGCCTTGGCTGTTGTTGGACCCTGAAGCAGATATACTCTTATCCTGGTCCAGCCTTGTGTGGAATTAGATACCCTGGAAGGGTCTAATAACCTAATTTTGCTTCTGTGGTTGAAATCCTTATCAGTGTTGCCACGTATTAATTCTGAGAGACCGTAACCTTTGATTTTTATTCTTATTTTGGTTTAAGTAGGATTGGTTAGTCTTTAACTGAAGATGATTGGTTTGGGGGTCAGCAGTCTTTTCTATAGCCTCCAATGCATGCTGTCCTCAAGTGTGATTGTTAAATTTTGTGCTTTCTTAAGCACGTTGCTTGATGGCACGCTCTAAGTTTTTATAAGTAGAGAACAAGAATGATGGACCTCTTGGCTGATAGCTTGCCCTTTCTTCCTGTCGTGGTAGGCTGCCTGCTATATTCTGAAGTCAGTGGTCCAGTTCTCAGTGACTTCCACTGACAGCCTAGTCAGGGAGTTAAGTGGCAGATATTCTCTTTTTTTTTTTTTATTATTCCTCTTGCTCTCCCACTAAAAGAGACATAACTTAATCAGTTTGGCAAGGGTGCAGACCGTTTGCTTCCCCCCAAAGTCTGCAGATTGTTAATGTTGCCAAAAAGAAACCAGCAAAGCTTCGATCTTGAGACTCCTTTGGTAATTGTGGAGAAGGGAAAATGGTTCAGATCCCCTCCGGGTTTCTTTATTGTATCACATTTTCCCTATAGAAACAATGTTATAAGTGGTGTTGGTATGCTCAGGCTTGGGAAAACTTAATTAACCGGGATCCCCCTGTTTTTAAGGGTTACCCATTGTAGGTGTGTGGGGTTTCAGGTCTGCCTTGAGTTAAATACACTTGTGTCAGGCCTGACCTGTTGGAACAGAAGTCCCATGTTTATTCTTCACAAAAAGACCTAGAAACTGGGGAATTCGTTGCTGGTGTTAGGTGACTTTTAAATGGAGGTTTCAATCTCTTTTAGCAAAGGCAAAATGCTATAAGGAGTTGGGGTTATACCAGGACTCACAAATACAGTCAGTAATAGTGATAAGAAATTTATGGGATATGGATTGATACTCTTCTCAAACCAGAGAAACTGTCCTTGATTCTAGAGATTAGCTTCAGGAAAGCTATAGTATGTGAGCTTTATTTCTGAATTTTAAAAATTAAATATGCATTTTACAGTGTACTGTGAGGTGCTTGTTAACTGCAAAGGAACTTGATTTCAAACAGCTTATGGATGTTTACCTTCCTGTCTTAAACACGTTTCTAGCACTTTTCCACCTTCCCCTTTTCAAGCATATTTTACTGTCAAATTGATAAGTGCCTTGAATTCATAAGCCTGCCATAGAGAAGTCATTTCGGTGTCTAAGTATGTGTTCTTCTTAATTTTGTTGGTGAGCCACTGATGCAGGCCTAGAAGGGCGACACTGCTGTTTTTATTGGTACAGTAATAGTTGTCGATACAATGATATCAGCCTCTTGAAGGATACTTTCTCTTTCGGTTTAAACTGAGGTTTAGTGTTGAGTGATTGAATCTCTTATTTTGCTTAAATGGTAAGTTACTGTGAGTCCTCAGGATGAACATGTTGGAATAGGAAGAATGATAAAAACAGCTTGGAGTCTTAATTAAAAAACCACTGGAGTTGATGAGAAGAATGGAACCAAGGGAAAACAGGGTGCTCTGCATCTGCTCAGTTACTCTGTGACTGTTTTATGCAGGCTTCTTGTAGTACATACGTGCCTGCACACATCGTACATACATACATACATACATACATGTGAATTTTCTCTGATTTAGAGAGTAATAGATTCTGGGATTTGGATGGGTACCTGCATCCAGGCCTTTCTGTGCCAGTGTCTAGTTGGGAGATCCTGCCAGTTTCATATGGAGAGTGGTAGGTTGGTTACTGAGGATAATGCTCCTTCTAGGTTTAGGATTTTGTTAAATCTTGACTTGGAGGGTTTTTTTTTTTAATTATTTTTAATTGTTGTAAAACATAATAACATAAAATTTACTATATTAACCATCTTTAAGCGTGCAATTAAGTGTATTAAGTGCATTTGCATTGTTGTGTAACCCTTACCACTACCATCCATCTCCAGACCTCTCTTCATCTTACAAAACAAACTGTTAAACAGCAACTCTCCCTCATTCCCCCTTTCCCCTGGACCCTGGTAACTACCCTTCTGCGTTTTGTCTCTATGAATTTGATTACTTTACATACCTCATGTAAGTGGAAATATGCAATATGTGGCCTTCTGTGACTGGCTTATTTCACTTAAGAAAATGTCCTACAGGTTCATTCATGTTGTGGCATGTGTCAGAATTTCCTCCTTTTCTAAGGCTGAATAATATTTCATTGTATGGAGAGACCACATTTTGTTTATCCATTCATCTGTTGATGGATACTTAGGTTGTTTCAACCTTTTAGCAATTGTGAAGAGTGCTGCTGTGAACATTGGAGAACAGGTATTTGTTTAATACCTGCTTTCAGTTGTTTTGGTTATATTCCTAGGAGTGAAATTGCTGGATCATGTGGTACTTCTGTGTTGCATTTTCAAGCAATTGTTCACTGTACTGATTTCCACAGTGGCTGCACAGTTTACATTCTCACCAACGGTGCATAAGGGTTCTAATTCTCCACATGGTTGTCAACACTTGTTATTTCCTGGTTTGTTTTTGCTTTTATAATAGTCATCCTAATAGGTGTGAGCAGTATCTCATAGCTTTGACTTTATATTTCTTAATGATTGGTGATGTTGAACATTTTTTTCAGATGCTAACTGGCCACTTGTGTATCTTTGGAGAAATGTGTATTTGAGTCCTTCGCTGGTTTTTAAAATTGGGTTGGTTGGTCTTTTGTGGTTGAGTTGTAGTTCTTTATTCTAGATGTTAGTCCTTTATCAGATATATGCTTTGCAAATCTTTTCTCTCATTCGTGGGTTGCCTCATCACTCTTGTGTCCTTTGATGTACAATTTTTAACTTTGTAGTCCAGTTGATCTTTTTCTTTTGTTTCCTGTGCTTTGGGTGTCTTATCTAAGAAATCATGGCTAAATGCAAAGTCATGAAGCTTTTGCCCTGTCTTTTCTTTTAAGAGTTTTATAGTTTTAGCCTTTATGTTTGGGTCTCTGATCCATTTTGAGTTTATTTTTCTATATAGTATAAGGTAAGGGCCCATCTTCATTCTTCTGCATGTGAATATCTAGTTTTCCCAACACCATTTGTTGAAGAGATTCCTTGCTCCATTGAATGGTCTTGGCGCCCTTGTCAAAAATCATTTGACCATCTATGTTGACTTTGGTTTTATAGCGATGCTCTTATTATAGCAGTCTGATATGTATAATTTTTATTTAATGTTTCTGAACTTTGTTTAAAATGTTGGAGTTAGAAAAATATTGGAGTTAGAAGATGATAGGAAGTAATAGAATATGCATAGTTAGGCTTTAGAAGGATTCTGTAGAACTTTATGACTTTTAAAGTAGAAATAGTGAAGATTAAAATCTGTGAAGTTTTAAAATATTCCGTCTGTAAGACAACTGACGGACTCAAAAAAGCAAAATGGTGGCGATGGTGAGAAGGTCTAATTCCAGAAAAAGAAAGACGTATCAGCCAATGGCAGTGCATGATCCTTAATTGGATCCTGGCCTATAAAACATATTTTGAATATAATTGGGAAGTTTTTAGTATGGTCTAGGTATTAGAGTACTAATTTTATTAGATGTGATAGTATTGTAGTTATGTGACCGAATATCCTTATTTTTATAGAGATATTTCCTGAACTGTTTAGAGGTGAGGTATCATATCTGCAGGGTGCATTGCTGAAATGGTTCAGCAAAAGATAGGAAACTTAGCGTAATAATAATAGTTGTTGAATGTAAGTGATGGGTATATGGTGTTCCTTTTATTTGTCTTTGTTTTTCTGTATGTCTAATTTTTAAAGTAAAAACGTTTTTTTGTTGTTGTTTTTTAAATTTTATTTTATTATGTTAATCACCATACAATACATCACCAGTTTTCGATGCAGTGATCCACGATCCATTGTTTTCTGTACAACACCCAGTGCTCCATGCAGCACCTGCCCTCCTTAATACCCATCACCGGGCTAACCGATCCCCCCACCCAAAGTAAAAAGGTTTTTTAAAAGCTGTTTCCACTAAACTTTACAGTCACTTATCAGGGTCTGCTATTAGATAGCTCTAGCTAACCCATAAGTACCTTAAAATCAGTATACCCCAACCAAACTATTATTTCCCAGTCTTCTGTTGTATTATGTACTTTCTTGTAGGGTTGTTTTCCCCTCTACCTTCACCTGCCATCTCCATTCCCAGGAGGCCTTTTTCTGTGTATCAACAGCTAAGTAATACCTCTGCCTTGTATACCATGGCAGTAAAACAACTGTTTCCATTTCCATATCCCCCAGTTGTTGCCAAGCTCCTTGAGTGGGGATCCCTTGTATCCAGTCTTAGAACTGAACTGTTCAACTGTATTTTCCTGTGTTCACCTGAGTATTCCATTCTATTTGTTATGAGTGTTGGCTTTTTCAAAGTGAAGAATAATGGCTATTTTGATCCAGGCTTTGAATGTGGGGCCCAGAGTTATTCTAGAGCACCAGTCAATTGAGCAGATTAATTATTTGGGCACTTACTAGGTGCTAATTTCTGTATTAGGTGATCACTAAATGAGGTTATACTTTGTCTTTTAAAGGTGGGAAGAAGAGCGCTATCCTGAAGGCATCAAGTGGAAATTCCTAGAACATAAAGGCCCTGTATTTGCTCCACCATATGAGCCTCTTCCAGAGAGTGTCAAGTTTTACTATGATGGTGAGTTGTTCCAAGGCTGTCTAATTCTTGGCCAAGAAAAGAGTCTGCTTCTATTTAGGAATAGAAAATGAGGAAGGATCTTGTGCTATATAATCCTTTTTGTTTATTTCATTTTGTTTTGTCCTTGTGTGGTTTGGGGGAAGGGTCATCAGGTGTTTACTTAACTCTTAAAGGCCCATTTGGTGATGAAGTGCCTTGAGAAGGAGGCTGTTAATGTCTTAACTACATGGTCCCAAAAATGTCCATCTACGTAGGTCACAGCATTGGTCCCCAAGTTAAATGTTTTTATCTGAACTTCATTTCTGAGGAGCTACTCTTTGTAAGATTTATTAGAAAAGCCTTACTTAAATGGTAGTATTTTACTTTAGCGATACAGTGTAAGCTGACAAGCTGTTCATGATGAGAAATAGTACTAGTATTTGGTTGAAGATTAATTAACCATCAACCTCTAGGTAGGGCTGGTAAGTGTCTATCACTAAGTATATATTGTAGCACAACACTATACCTGTATGTGCAGTCAGATTTTAGGAGCTGCCGTGAAGAAGTGCCCTGCCTGGTTCTCTTAGAACACTCAGAATTGTCCATTAACTACCATTGGTATTTCTGTCCTTGAGTAGAAGAATTTAAGAGTCTGTCTTTGACACTCTTCCTGTTTGCAGTGTAGCACTATGCAGATGGGAACGCTCAGATGACCTCGCTCATTCCAAGAGTTCTACCCAGAAAGGGCTAGAGCATTTTCCCTCAAACCCTATGTGCTTAAGATTCACTGGGTAGATCTGGGCTCATTTAATAGAGGTAGAATAATAGTATTGGGTGCTTTTAAACCAAGTGGTCTGCTCACCAAACTTTGAGAAATACTGGGCAGGAAAACTGCTGAAAGGCATCAGTGGTGAGTTCTGGTGCATCTCTTTGTCCACCAGCAGTGACCTTAGGGCCACAGATACTTACAGATAAAGGGTAATAGTTTATACTGAAAGGCTGGGTCTTGCAAATGGACATGTTAAACTTGGCCAGCTGGAATTCATTTTTTAAAACACTGTTTATTCAGTGTACCTGTGTTAAACATCAAGACCCAGCAGTGGACAATACCCTGATTGCATGCATGTCCTCAATGACAAATGCTTGCATCAGATAAACATTCTGACTAGTGTTGACCAGAGCACACATAGTTGGTCATTCCTGGAGATGCTCAGATATGACTCCAAAGCCAAACTCCAATGAGGAAAAAGAGCCTAGAACCTTGAAGAAGACAATCCTGGAAGTCCATGTATTCTGTAGCTCAAGTCTGGGCTTACCAAGAGCTTTAGAAAGCTCAACTAGGAAAGCCCCACTTTGAGGTTCAAAATGATTTAAAGGAAAGCTAGGTTCTCTAGTCTCTGGGTTCTCTCTCTCTCTCATTTATTTATTTATTTATTTTTAAAGATTTTTATTTTACAGTGAGGGAGAGGAGGGGGAGGGGCAAAAGGAGAGTGGGAGAGAGAGTCCCTAGCAAACTCCACACTGAGCGCAGAGCCTGACACAAGGCTCAAATCTCATGACTCTGAGACCACGACCTGGGCGGAAACCAAGAGTTGGACACTAACCAGCTGAGCCACCCAGGCGCCCCTGGGTTTCTCTTTTCAAGATGAGAAGCCAAGGCCTGAGCCAGGCATCACTGGTCACTATGGTCCCTTCCTCCATTCTTACCCAGTCCTCCATTATAGGAATTCCAGCTGTATCATTTTCTCAGTTGTTTCTTGCTGGGATTTCTTCCCTTTGATTGTGTAAACTCCCACTCTGTAGTAAGTCAGGATGGTGTATTTGAAGTCCAAATTGATACTGTAAGTCCTGCCTACTCTCTAGGGAAGAGAGTTCTCCAGAGTCCTTTGGACCTGCCAGGGAGGTGGGGCACAGGCTGGCTGAAGCAGTGACTTGCCTCTGCTGAGAACCTCCCCTTTTCAGCTCTGACTCAGCAGTTTGTTCTTCCTGGAGCTCAGCCTTTTCCACAAAGTGCTCCCATTGCCAGGAACCTTCAAGTCATCCTCCCACCACTCTACTGCTGGGGGAGCTGTCATTTCCTCTTTTTATGGCTCATCTAAAACAGGAGGCATCAAAATTGCTTCCTCTATTGGTACAGAATTCAGTAAAATTGACCAAAGAGTCTCCATTTTTTTGTTTTTCAAATATTTTTTGATACCAGTTTATGCCAAACAGACCCAAGAACAGTTAAATTCTTTCTTGCCTTTTATTTCATTCATTTTTAATGACTTAAATGTTTTCCTTTGTATTAGAAGCATGTTACAACTTTACTGGCAACTCTAGTTCAGACCTGAGTTGGGGAGATCCAAAGAAGTACAGGAAACCCTTGAAAGCTAATAACCCTATCCTCCCCAAAGTGTCTTCTTGCAAAGGCAGTTAAGGGGGGGGTTGAAAGGGGAAAGTGGCGCCACCTGTTGGCCATTTGAGTTACGGATTTCAAGCGGGTTCTTCCTGTCTACCCTGGCAATTTCAGTTTTGTGCCACAATTCCCTTCATCCCTGCAATTAGGGATGATAACTTCCAACCATCATGAAATGAGATGTCTTCTGAGTTTTGAAATGAATGGGTTTCTGGTTAAGTTTTAGTTTTCTATAATGAAAGTGAAAATCCTTGGTGAATTACTAGTACCTGTGTAACAGTAAGGCAGTGGAATGGTGTTTAACCTCATTTTAGGTATATTCAAATTATTATGCCATGGATTAGTTCCAGATGGTGTTGTAAAGTTGGATAGTCAAGAAAAAGTGGAAATTGGCCCTAAGAGTACTGTTAAAAATACTCTATTTGAAAAGTAGATTAAACTCCCAAGTACTTCCCTTTATTACTAATTAGGTATACACAAAACCCCTGGGCCTCATTCAGATTTACTTTACAAGTTAGCAGTTTTCATTGTGTAACATCAGGATTCCTTTAGAACAGCTTTTACTAACATGTCCACACTACCAAGAACCCCAGTCATCCCTTGTGCTCTGGAAGTCTTATTTCCTTGAAAGAGGCAACCTCAAAGTGCCTGTGTTCCGGAACAGTCATCTCAAACTCTACTATGCACACGTGCCAGCTGAAGGTCTCTTAAAATGCACTTGCTGAACCTGTAGATCTGGGGTGGGGCCTGAGATTCTGCATTTTTTTTTTTTTTTAAGATTGATTGATTGATTTGAGAGATTGAGAGCATGGGTGGTGAGAGGCAGCAGCAGAGTCTTAAGCAGACTTCCCACTGAACATGGAGCCCAAGGCAGGGCCTGATCTCAAGACCCTGAGATCACGACCTGAGCCGAAACCGAGAGTCAGATGCCCAGTCGACTGCGCCACTCAGGTGCCCCAGAGATTCTGCATTTCTAACAGAACTCCCACGTGATGCCAATGCTGCTGGTCTGTGAACCACACTTTGAGTACAAAAGTTCTAGAGGAAGGTCTTATTTAGATTTTTCATGTGGGATATCTGGGCTTGCCTGCTATGGATATATATTATTTTATTCATATTCCACCCACCTAACTTTAAAGAAGAAAGATGCCTATTTCTTTTCCCCACAATTCCTTTCTTCCACTCCCTGCCCTATCCCTTCCTCCCCTTCTTGAACAGAGGCTGCTTAGCTTAGCAGTGGCAGGAGTCCCTCTGAGGATTTGATTTTTAAAAACCATTGAAGAGGTGTAAAGGACCCTGCTTGCTGAAAGGAAAAGGAAGAGTGGCTGGGCCTCCCCCAGCTCATCCCTGTCCTGAGCAGGCACCTGGGAACAGTTTACTGGCATAGTCTCCAGAGAATGACCCAGGTAAATATCTGCTAAAGAGAAGGAGAATTTATACAACTAGATATAAATCACTGTATTGTCTTTGTTGTTGTTGTTACCATGTGTCATCAGACCTTTGTATACCTTGGGAAGGTAAACCATCCGTTAGAAGACTTCTCCAGAGCTTAGTATTTATACTCAAAACATGAATTATACACCTCAATTTTTGGAACCGCTTTTTCCTCTAGGTAAAGTCATGAAGCTGAGCCCCAAAGCAGAAGAAGTAGCTACCTTCTTTGCAAAAATGCTCGACCATGAATATACTACTAAGGAAATATTTAGGAAAAATTTCTTTAAAGACTGGAGAAAGGTATTGTAGCCTATGTATTAATATCCTAGCACCTTGCAGAAATATTAATCAAGGACTAAATTAATAAACTGTAACTTTACAAAAAATTCTGTGGTGTAAAATTTGAGCTTTATGAATTTTTAAAAGTTTTTCTTTTTTCTCTATTCACTATATTATATAGGGTTTCTTTCCAACAATACTTATATTTCTTTCCTCTCACACTCTCATATGGTTGCAGGAGGGAGTTTATTAGGCCACACAAAAAAACCTCAGCTTTAGCTAAGCAGAGGAAAGTTTCTCTCTGCAGGACTGCCTGTTCTCTATCTGCTATTGCAAAGAGAGATGTTAATGTGATGTTCCATTCTGATTCTGTCTTACTTGCTTTTGGTACTTTTCTGCTCTTGAAATCACATTTCCTACATCTGTCTAGGTGATTTTAAACAATCTCATTCTCAATTTGGATTATGTGGACAGAGGCTGAGCTGAAGCTTACTTTCTGAATAGCTCTGGAAATAACATTTAATAAGTGAGTAGAGCAGGGATAATGTTTCTAAGAGAGAATGAGTATGGAAATATTTCTCTCATTACTAAAGCAAATGATATATATTCATGTTTCTCCAACTGTGGGATACATATGCTTGCGGATGTGGCAGGGTGTAAGGAGCCCAAGAAATTACATAAGAGTTCCATAACCTTTTTCAAGGAAAAATCATGTAAAGCATTTTTCTATTAAATATCTTATAATAGAACAAAGTAATAAAGTTATGTTTCTTTTTTTTCAAAACTCATGAATTTAGACTACCTCTCTAGACACCTTTAGTTGAAAAAAATGGTGCTTTGCTGTAATCACAAAGAAACCTATGGGGTAAATAGTGTATTTACCTTCTTCTGTTCCCCCCGCCTTTTTTTTTTTTGACTAGGAGATGACTAATGAAGAGAAGAATATTATCACCAACCTAAGCAAATGTGATTTTACCCAGATGAGCCAGTATTTCAAAGCGCAGTCAGAAGCTCGGAAACAGATGAGCAAGGAAGAGAAACTGGTACTACAGAATTTCATAAACCTCTGGAGAACTTTGGAATAGTGTTTAGTTCATCTAATTTTCTTGGTTCTTAAAATACAGATTTGACTTTAGTAATTTCACATGGCTCTATACTAAAGATTTAGGATTCTTGGCCTAGTAAAGTTTAAATTTTCTTAAGGGTTTTACATAGACTGAATATTGTGAATAATAAGCACTTTATTTAATGGCTCAATGTAAGAACCTGGTTCTCTTGTGACGTAAAATCCAGTCAGTAACTCCAGTAATAGAGTATTTGAGGATGGGCAGACCTGCACAGTGGCTCCTGGATTTTAGGGTTTTAAGACAGCTACAGTAATACTGCCTCTGTATACCTCCTTGTTCTTGATCTATTTTACCCTGGAATCTAGCCATGCTCATCGATCTCCATCTCCACTCCAGAAGGATCTTTCCAGTATCCAGGGGGATGTCGTTTTCTTCTGGAGTACCCGTAGGCAAACTATAGGCTGCTTATTTTTATTAAAAAGTTTTATTGGAACACAATCACATCTACTTGTTTACATATCATCTATGGCTGCTTTCATGTGACAGTGGCAGAGTTGAGTAGTTCCAACAGAGACTGTAGTCCTCAAGCCTAAAATATTTTCTATTTAGAAAAGGTTTGCCAGCCCTTGATCTAGAGAAATCCAGGCTAGAGTTTGTCTTGTCTGTCTTTTTTTTTTTTCTCCAAGCTGGAGGTCCAGTAGTTACGAATTTTAAGGAATTTCAAAACTCTATAGTTTCAGTATTTTAAGGGACTTGCATGTTTATACAATTTAGGCCTTTGAATTTATTATGTAATTCATTGTTTGATGGTGCCTATTTGACCTGTAGTTTAAAAATTATGAGTTACTATAAGAATGATAATTGCGTCAGACTTTTCAGTCTCAGTTGAGTCTTCTCAATATTCCAAATTAGTGAAACCTGGTTTATTCTTTACTTCAGGGGTGTTTTAAAACTTAAAAACCACTTTGTTCTTGTAAATAGCGATCCAAAGATAGGGAGGTTTCACAAGTATCACCTTGTCAGAGCCCTGGCCAAGGACACCTCTTGCCAGCAAGTTCTGAATCTGTTCCCACCCACAAGGCAAGGGGACTTAGTTAAGTTGAATTTCTAAGTATAATATGAAGATAGAGTCAGCAGAGGGTAAGGAGGCTCCATGTTCCACTCCCACTCCTTTTTTGGAGCAAGGATTGCAAAGTATACAATGTATGTATCCATATACCTAGGACGGAATCTGTGACAGGTAGTGAGCTTGAAAAACCATCTGAAATGCTGTTCAACTAAATGTATCTGGAATCTACTAGAAAACGTGGAGATGTTCTTTATGAGGCTCATCATAGACTCTTCCCCATCTGCCATTTTGACACTACTCAACAAAATGATGTTAATTTTTAAAGTTAAATTTAAAAATATCTAGGTAACATGTTCTCACACATAAATCCTTTAAGAAAATCAGTTTTGAATCTGTAGTTGGAGTCAGTCCTCAAAGGTAGATATTTTGGGGAATTTTATTGTACTTAAAGTTTGACAACTCTATGAGAGGTTATCCCTATTTGCATTCCTCTCTTTTTAAAAAAGTTTTTTAAAAAGTCGTATTTATTTAAGTAATCTCTGCACCCAATGTGGGGCTCAAACTCATGACCCTGGGATGAAAAGTCGTATATGCTCTTCCAACTGAGCCAGCCAGGCACCCACATTTGCATTTATTTGTTAGCGATTTTTAGACTTTTCTGTACCTTGAGCTGTTCTTGAATAAGAGAGAAAATATGAATAGGGAACAGCAATTTGAGCCCATTTTGAGTACTTCCTTGCTGTGTTCCAGAAAATCAAAGAGGAGAATGAAAAATTACTGAAAGAATATGGCTTCTGTATTATGGATAACCACAGAGAGAGGATTGCCAACTTCAAGATAGAACCTCCTGGGCTTTTCCGTGGCCGTGGTAACCACCCCAAGATGGGCATGCTGAAGAGACGGATCATGCCTGAGGATATCATCATCAACTGTAGCAAGTGAGTGCAGTTCTTTGTTTGGGCCAGAAATCAAGGGGGCAGGGGGGTCCCTTTGTTCTTGGGAGTACTGTTGCTGGGATCTTTTCCCAGGCTACGCAGAACTGTTGGGAACAACATGGTATCTCCAAGTACTTTCCAATTACTGACTGGTGATGAGGAGGAAACATGGAAATACATGCTCAGCAGATTTATCCACTTTAGGTCATGAAAGGTGAAACTGTCCCTCGCTTCTCATTTCACTGCCCTCCTGCTTTGTTATTTCCACAGAGATGCCAAGGTTCCTTCTCCTCCTACAGGACACAAATGGAAAGAGGTCCGGCATGATAACAAGGTTACTTGGCTGGTCTCCTGGACAGAGAATATCCAAGGTTCCATTAAATACATCATGCTGAACCCCAGTTCACGAATCAAGGTAAGGGGTAGCTAAGAGCTATACCGGTTAGTGGGGCTGATCTCTTTTGTTGAAATGTAGTGTTCTTGGTCTCTAGAATCACTGTGACAAATGACAAACTCTCCACAAAATAAGGCAAATATCCTCATGCTTAGCATTATTTGGTGACCTTCCTAAGAAATACCCATTTTCTGCATCACATTATAATCTGATTCATTTATTAATTCACAAATATTTACTGAAATTCCAGTATGTGCCTGGCACAGTGTGTATGCATGATGTTAGGAATTGTGTTGGTAAACAAAACAGATGCAGTCCCTTCCTTCATGGTGCTTACTGTCTGGTGGTTGGAATGTGATAAAGAATACAATAAATGTGGGGCACCTGGGTGGCACAGTCAGTTGAGTGTCCAACTCTTGGTTTCGGCTTGGTTCATGGTCTTGGGGTCCTGGGATCAAGCACCGTGTCCAGCTCTGCGCTCAGTGCGGAATCTGCTTGGGATCTCCCCCCCATTTTTTTTTTTTTTTTTTTTAAAGATTTTATTTATTTGAGAGAGAAAGAATGAGACAGAGCATGGGGGGGGGTCAGAAGGAGAAGCAGACTCCCGATGCAGGAGGACTCGATCCCAGGACTCCAGGATCATGACCTGAGCCGAAGGCAGCCGCTTAACCGACAGAGCCATCCAGGCGCCCTTTTTTTTTTTTTTTTTTTAAGAATGCAATAAATGTAAATTTACTTCTATAGCTTTCTTCCTCACCTTTCTTGGCCCTGAGGAAAGGAACATGATTGCTCTGAATCCAGAAAGTTGTAAAATCTAGAGTCTTACATACTTCTGGCTTCCTAGGGTTTATATGGGTAGGTTCTACCAGGAGGACTAAATGGGATGATGTATGTGAAAGCACATTGTAAACTGTTGTATACCCATGTGTTGTTATTTGTTAATCCTATTACTGAAAGGGGAAAGCTGTCTTGGAAGGGCAGTCAAGTTCTTAGTAGCCTGCTAGGCATAGCCTGCTTGGGAGAGTCCCATGAACTTCCTACCTCAGATGTACTATGGAAATGTGCATAGCAACCTAAAAGAGAAATGAGCTCGAAAGAAAACAGCAAAGGAATTAGTTCTTTGTAGACTATGACTGTTAACATGCAGGGGACTGGGACTTAAAGACCTTAATCTTGGTTTCTAGGTTTTTAAACATCTGTTAAGACATGAAAGCTGCACCTCAAAAGGCTGTGTCTTGTCGACACTAACTACACACCCTCTTAACTTAGAGTTTGTTGTTCTAATATGAAAAAGACCATCTCTATATTTTCTGTCATTCAGTTAGAAATGTCACTTTTTCGGGGCGCCTGGGTGGCTCAGTCGTTAAGCGTCTGCCTTAGGCTCAGGTCATGATCCCAGGGTCCAGGATCAAACCCCACGTCAGGCTCTCTGCTCAGCGGGAAGCCTGCTTCTCCCTCTCCCACTCCCCCTGCTTGTGTTCCCTCTCTCGCTGTCTCTTTCTCTATCAAATAAATAAATAAAATCTTAAAAAAAAAATCACTTTTTCTAGTTTAAGTATAGAATCAGAAAGAAAACCCTTATGAGCAGAAGTCATCTAAAGAAACATTCTTCTTCAGAAATAAACAAAGGTGGATGAATAATGGTTTTAGTTCTCAAAGAACTCCTAGGCTAGTGGGCCAATTGGGTAAGAATTCAACTGTATTAGAAGAAAGGTAAGCCTTAAGTGTTTTTAGATAAATACAGCAGTTATTCCCAGCACTTACAGATCAGGAATAAATTTATGAAGGAAATTAGATTACATTTAGGTCTTAGAGAGGTATTCCAAACAGCACTGTGTCATGGGCTGAGAGGGAGAAGTGTAAGAAGGAGTAACAAAAAGAATTAGTAAATGGTGATGTTTGCACAACATTGTGAATGTGCTATAAATGTCACTAATGGTAAATTTTACATGTATTTTACACACACAAAAAACAAAATAATGGATATTAGGTTACTTAGAAGTGTTTTCACATATGTTGACATTCAATTATCTTAGCAACCATACCAGATGTACTAATACCACTGTTTTATTAGATAAATTTGGTCTCTGGGAAGCCAGAAAACTTGCCTACAATCCAATAGTTAGTAACTCTGACTTAGATCTTTAGCCTCCTGTTGCTTTCGTGTTATACCCTACTGCTAAATTGTGGCCAGCCTTAAGCGTCTTGCTAAAAAGACTGGCCCATATTCTGCATCTGGTGGAGAACCTTTGAAGGGCTTTGAACAGAGGAGTGTCTTGAACATAACCCCACTTCCGCAAGATTCACAGGCTTTATATGCAGTCATACCAGTAAACATAAACTCTTGTAAATGATGCAAAGGGAAAAGTGCAGGGTACCATTTGAGAGTATACCAGGGCATCTGATTTGGCCTTGGGTTCAGGGAAGGCCTTTCTGAGGAAATAACATTTAAGATAAGACTTACAAGATGAATAGGATTTATCCATGGAAAAGAGAGGGGAATGGGTGTTCCAAAGAAGATAACCTTTTGAAATCCCTGAGGTGAGAAAGAGTTTGGTGGTCTTGACTGAATGAAGGGCAGCCTAGTTGAGGTACAGTGAGTAAGAAAGGGGCATGAGGAAGAGTTTAGAGGGGGATGCAGCCCAGATCTTCAGACTCTTCCTAAAATTGTTTATATTATTCTAAATCCAATAGGAAGGTACTGGGTTCTAACAAGGGGAACAGTACCAGGTTTGTGTTTTAGAAACTTGACGTAACTCATCATTCTGAGTGCTAAATTCTGTGGAGATTGGATCGGACACACACCAGAAGTAGGGTTACCAATAGGATGTTGTTGTAATATTCCAGGCAATGAATGGTGATGGCTTGGACAACATGATGCCGGTGTGGGTGAAGAGAGGTGAACGGATTCCCAAATACATGTATACTGCATTCTCTTACACCTGGGATTCTAGCTGATTCTAGGAGAGCCTCCAAGGGTTGACCTCTTTGTTGTTGATAGGGCAGGTGGAGGACCTCCAGGGCTGAGAGTCACCAATTTATTCCTGACAATATCCAGATAACCCCCATATACTGTAGGGATTTGTGCAGGTTTCTGAATGATGGTTATGGTAGTGAACCTAGAAGTCACCCACATGTAGGCCCTGCCTAGAATTTTATACCCAAGACAGAGAATCTACTCAGCTGGGTTGGGATCCTAAGAGTCATGAAGATGGTTAAAGGCTTGGGAAGTCATACTTCCTGTTAAGAGAAAAAGAAATGTGATTTCTTTAGCTTTTGCCGGTACTTGTTGGCTGTTTCTCACTCAGCAGAGCAGTAAGAACTTCAGAGGTCCGGATTTGACAGCGCTTTGAATAGTCTTTAAATGCACTGCCAGCAGGAGAAGCATTCTCCCGATAAAAATAGGGAGTTACAAGCATTAGGGGTTTTATTTTTTATGAAATATTTCAGATATACAAGAATAGATAACAATATGGTGAAAGCTCATGCCCACCATCTGGCTGTGTCAAACTTTAACATCATGTCCTGTTTGTTCAATTACTCATTTTGTAAGAATATTCTGATAAACAAAGCTGAAGCCCCTGTGTACTATTCACCTCCTTCCCTAGAGGTTACTATAATGAACTTAATGTTTTCATTCTCGTATATATTTTTGTATTTTTACAATATGTTTCTCTGTGAATAAACAATAATGTAGCATTGTTTTTACAAGGTATAATTTTAGGTATGTTATTGAGATCGTTCTGCAACTTATTTATTTCACTCGGCTTTGGTTTTGATATTTTTATCTTGACGTATACTTCTAATTTATCCATTTTATTTGCTAGATGGTGTTCTGTTTTATAAAAAAAATTACTCTCTTGTCAAGAGACATTTAAGGTTGTTCATAGTATTTTGCTGTTACAAACAGTGCTGGATCAATACATCTTCCTTGTATATATGGATGAAAATTTGCCTTAAGGATTCTTCATTAGATATTTTTAAATTTTTCTCTAAAGTGCCTAACCAGTTTACATCACCACCATTCCCCCAACCATGTGCACATTTCTGTCTTCCATATCCTTGCCAACGTTTCTAAAGTTTTGCTTTTTGCATTTGGATCTTTGATCTATTAGAATGTATTTTTGTGTATAGTAGGAGGTTGAGCTCTAATATATTTTTTCAAATGAATAACCAGTTGTCCCAGAACTATTTAGTTATATCACCTCTCTGTTTATATATCAAATCTCTGCATATATGTCAGTCTGTTTATGGGCTGTCTGTCCTGTTTGTCTGTCTATTTCTTCATTAATTAGCATACTGTCCTAACTGTTGAGCTTTACTGACTAGGACAGGTTTCCTTCACCTCATTCTTCAAAATTGTCTTGGCTATTCTTGGCTTTCTGCTATTTTGCATTCATTTTGAGATAAATTTGTCATGGTCTAATGAAAACTATTGAGATTTTTATTGTATTGAATTTATAGGTTAATAGGGGAAAAATTGACATTATTGAGTCTTCCAGTCTATGAACGTGTTCTACCTCTCTATTAATTTATGTCTTTGAGTACACCCTCTAGTATTGCTTTATAATTTTCTCCATAGTTTTACATATTCTTAAAACATTTTTTTCTTAGAACCCTTATAGTTTTTAGGCTTATATTGAATGTGACTTTTTTTTCCCCACTACATTTCTGTTACTACTAGAGTGGTAATGCTATTGATTTTTTAATACTGATTTTGTATCTGACAACATTGCTGAACTCTTACTCTAGAAATGTCTGTGTCTTTTGGATTTTCTGTGTAGACAAGTAAATTACCTATAAATCATTTCCACTTTTACACCGCATACTTCTTTTTTTTAAGAGAGGGAGGGAGGGAGATAGGTGGGGGGAGGGGCAGAGGGAGAGGGAGAGAGAAAAATCTCAAGGAGACTCCTCTCGCTGAGCGAAGAGCCTGACACAGGAATTGGATGCTCAACCAACTGAGCCACCCAGGCGTCCCTACCTCATACATCTTTTGCTTAAAGTTTTCCTTTTTATTTTAAAAGAACCCACAATCATCCCATAAAACCCTAATCCTCTCTCCAGTTAGCAGTTGTCAGAATGAGATATTTGATTAATTTCTGTACTCAATACCTTCCCTCTAGGTTTACTTCTCTTGTTGAAACACACCCATTCACTGTTTGTTTAGTGAGGATCTATAGGTGGCAAATTCTTCACTGAAAATTTCATTTTCATCCTTATAATGTATCTTTTCTCCAATAAAGAGTGTATCTTTATTATTCTGTATCTCAGTGTGGATATATTTGTATAGATACTTAGACTATGAGTGAGACAACTAATGTATTTTAACCTGTAAACTTTTGACTGGGAGGTATTTTTTTTTGTTTTTGTTTTTTTTATTTTTATTTATTCATGAGAGACAGAGAGAGAGAGAGAGAGAGAGAGGCAGAGGGAGAAGCAGGCTCCCAAGGAGCAGGGAGCCTGATGCGGGACTCGATCCCAGGACCCTGGAATCATGACCTGAGCCGAAGGCAGACACTTAACCATCTGAGCCACCCAGGCGCCCTGGGAGGTAGTTTTTGTCCATGTATCATTCTCTTTTGCTCTTTGCTCTCTACTTCTCTGTTCCTTCCTCCTAGGAGTCTTCTAGCCCAGTTCAGCCCACGCTAACACAGGCACACTGGCTTTAGCTCTCCCCATTTTGTTTGGAGCACTTTCATTGCTATATGTTTGGAACAGTGTAAGGATTAAAGCATGATTTCACTCACTGATCTGACCCAAAAGTCTATAAAGATAAAGTTTTATAGGGGCGCCTGGGTGGCTCAGTTGTTAAGCATCTGCCTTCGACTCAGATCATGGTCCCAGGGTCCTGGGATCGAGCCCTGCATCGGGCTCCCTGCTCGGCGGGAAGCCTGCTTCTCCCGCTCCCATTCCCCCTGCTTGTGTTCCCTCTCTCGCTGTGTCTCTCTCTCTCAAATAAATAAATAGAATCTTTAAAAAAAAAAAAAAAGTTTTTTGTAGTACAGAGTGAAGGGTGGTAATTGGTAGTTTTACTTCCTGGTGGACTTTAGATCCAGAACATGGGAGACTACCATCATGGGGCTTCTTTCTATGTACCTTTCTGCTCAGCCTCCAGAGATTTCTCCTATCCTAAGATTCTTTGCTTGCTTTTCTGTCTATATTTTACTTACTCACTTGCCCCATGTAATATTATTGTACCATTGTACCCCCATTGAGAAATTTAGCTCAAGTATGATGTGATTTAGAGATTTTTGACAACTTAAAAAAAATTGGGTAGTTAAAAAGAGCACAGCTGAAGTGTGTCCCTTTAATGTCCCCCTTTCTGAAACTTGGATTGGTCTACTTGCAGTCAGAGCCAGGGTTATAGTATAAATAGCCTCACAGGTTATTGAAAGGATCAGGACTTTTGAGAGCCACAGGAACATGTGCTCCAGGTAAAGACTATCCTGAGCTCATTCACATTTTTCTGTGGTCATCCTGGTTTGTTCTGCTTTATTCAGACATCTTGCACGTGTTTCCATTCCCTTCCTCTTCCACTCTGTACTTGTGCCCACAGAATCTGAAATAGCAGGACAATGGCAGCCAGCCTTCTGGAACCAGTAGTTCCAGTGAAGCTCTCTGATTCCAGATAAACCATAGATCCAGAGGTTACAGAAGGACTGCTTGTTAAAGGTACTCACTGCTAAGTCCAGCCCACTGCCAAGGTTGGAAACATTATCTAGTCTCATAACCTGTAAAGTGTAACCCTTAGTAAAAGTGAGGTTCTTCAACCAGTCTTAACTTTATGAACAAAATTTGTCATTTTTTCTTTAAATGAAGTACAGCAAACTTCAGAATCAGTTGTTGATATTACATTGCATTCAATCCTATTAAAATATTCTTAGGGTGAAATACCCATTTCAGCCTTTTCTCTCTTTAGAGCTTATAATTCTGTGAGGTTTCAGACCTTTTAAATGTAACCATCTGTGTGTTGAAGGGCTGGATTGAAGGAAAATATCCTTAATAAAACTTTATATGCTTAGGAAGCTCTTGATTTTGGTGCTTTATTAGAAAGAGAAAATAAGACATATGCTTAGTTTTAAAAAATCCTGAGCCTGGGCGCCTGGGTGGCTCAGTTGGTTAAGCGACTGCCTTCGGCTCAGGTCATGATCCTGGAGTCCCTGGATCGAGTCCCGCATTGGGCTCCCTGCTCGGCAGGGAGTCTGCTTCTCCCTCTGACCCTCCCCCCTCTCATGTACTCGCTCTCTCTCATTCTCTCTCTCTCAAATAAATAAATAAAATCTTAAAAAAAATAAAAATAAAAAAAAAACAAAAAATAAAAAATCCTGAGCCTGACTTTTGCAAAATTCTGAAGTATAAGAAATAAAACACTAGAATGTCTAGATGATATCGTGGTAGAACATTTTCATGACCTTAGTGTAGATTTCCCAGGACACAAACACTAATGATTAAAAAAAATTGACAAAGTGGACTTCATTAAAATTAAAAACTTAGGTTCAACAGGGAGGACACTGTTAAATACAGGCTGGCAGAGAATATTGGCAGCATGTTTATCTGACAGAAAACTTGTATCCAGAATATCCAAAGGATTCTATAACTCAATAATAAAAGACAAACGTCCCCCATAAAAAAGTGAAAGACTCGAACAGATGTTTACAAGATAGAGGAATGGCCAATAAACAAGCATGTGAAAGAGTTCTCAACATCACTAATTATCAGTGGAATGCAGATTTAAACCACAATGAGATACTAATTCCGGTTCTAGGTATTTTTGCCCCAAATCAAATTGAAAACTTAATGTCCACAAAAAAACATGTACAAGAATGCTTATAGCAGCACTATATTTGTGCAAGTCTCAAACTGGAAACGTTGTAGGGGTACATGAACAGAATAAACACATGGTCTCGTCAGAGACATTAGGGATAGTTCTAGATTACACCAAAAATACCAGCAGTTGAAAGGAGTGAACGACTGATAAATGCAGCAACATGGATGAATTTTTTTTTTTTTTTAAGATTTTCTTTGAGAGAGAGAGTGCTGGGGGAGGGGCAGAGGGAGAGCAAGAATCTCAAGCAGACTCTGCGCTGAGTGTGGAGCCTGACACAGGGCTTGATCTCACAACCCTGAGATCATGACCTGAGCCTAAATCAAGAGTTGGACGCTCAACCAATTGAGCCACCCAGGCACCCCAACATGAATCTTAAAAACATGTTGAGAAGCCCAGACACATGAGTCTATGCTGTATGATTCCACTTATATAATACTCTAAATTAGGCAAAATCAATCTATGATGATAGAAATCAGATTAAAGGAATGGTGGTTGTTTAGATGGTGATTAACCGGGAAGGGGCATGAGGGAACTTTCTCGAATGATAGAGAATATTCTCTGTCTTTATGGGGTGTGGGTTACATGGGTTATAAATTGTCACTTTATATCTGTATGACAGTTTACAGTTTAAATCTGTATGACAAAAGATGTATTCAGAATGGAAGATGAATAGGAAGTAGTGGAATAAAATGCACTACTTATATCTGGAAAAGAATTTAAATAGATAAAGACCTCTATATATCAGCAATAGAAAGACAAACTTTTTAAAAGTGGGCATGTATGAAAAGCTAGTTGGATTTTCTCTTTAAACATGGTATTAATATATAGGGCCAGTTTGTTGTATCTTTTGTTTAAGTGGTAGATGTTTGGAGTTCAGAATGCCAGTTGCCCCTTCTTTCGTGTTCTACACAATGGCAAACTCACATCGGGATCACCAACTATGTGAAAAGAACCACTTAAGGGGCACTGACTCAGTCAGTGGAGCATGTGACTCTTGATCTCAGGGTTATAAGTTCGAGCCCAGCATTGGGTGTAGAGATTACTTTAAAAAGGGGGGGGGCACCTGGGTGGCTCAGTTGTTAGGCGTCTGCCTTCGGCTCAGGTCATGATCCCGGGGTCCTAGGATCGAGCCCCGCGTTGGGTTCCCTGCTTGGCGGGAGGCCTGCTTCTCCCTCTCCCACTCCCCCTGCTTGTGTTCCCTCTCTCGCTGTGTCTCTCTCTGTCAAATAAATAAAATCTTTAAAAAAAAAAAAAAATCTTAAAGAAATAAGAGCTACTTAAGAATATTGGCAAATGTCATCATTCCCCAAGACAAATCTCTGAGAGAGGATTAGAGAATAGGATTTAGCTCATCTCCCACTTTGTATCCTGAATCCAGATCCTAACCCCATTTACCCACTCTGCTTAATGAGTAAGCAATTATATTAGAAACAAAATATGGTAAGCCCACTAGTTAAAAGAAAAAAAAATCACCCAAAGAATGTCCTGTATAACTAAATCAAATTAGATTCTTATCCAAACAGAGGTTTGAATGGGTAGGGGAAGATGGGAAAGGCTTAAATAAGGCAGTCCCCCTATAGTAGTCACCTTGTTTTACTGAGATGGTTTTGATGAAAACCTTGTCTGGAAGACTGAAATGGGTATTTTACCTTCTAGTAGTCTGAGAAAGCTTGTTCAAGTGCATTTAACTGTCTGGATTCTGTTTAGAGAAACTGAAGGCAGGAGGGATAAGCATACTTCCTGGAGGCCAGCCTTCCCCTAGACCTAGACAAGGTGGCTTCTGCCCCTGCCCCCATCTCTATGTCCTTATTTGAGAGAATCCTGGATCCTTGTGTCAAGAGCCCAGCCAACCTGTGAAGAAAAGTTGGTCTTGTGGTATCCTCTGTGAATGATTTATTTGTTGGGTTTTTCTAAACTTTGTTTCAGTGGCATGAGTAAGGAATTGCCCAAATGTAAATCTACGGGACTTTGAAGACTTGGAGTCAGGCTTTGGTAGGCCTGTGTGCTTTAAAGTGATGGCCAAGAGCCCGCTCCTGACCTGGAGACGTACTATTGAAGATTAGTCTTTCTTGTGTAGTTGTGTGTGTGTGTGTGTGTGTGTGTGTGAGAGAGAGACAGAGAGACAGAGAGACATGATTGTCATGGAAATTTATTATTGACTTGTATGGGGACAGCTGGTATCACACCTTTTTCTTCACCCTCTTAAATGTCAATATGTACTTAGAAAAATCAGTGAGAAATTTTCAGCTTCCCATTGTTAGGAAATAGAACTTAGATATTTCTTCTTAGATATTGTATCACCAACTGCTAAATCACCCACCCACAACAAGTAGTTACTGAACCTCTTTTTTTGTAGCCAAACAAGTATATACAACTTGGCCACACACAGTTGTGGGAGAGTGCTGATGAATCCTTAGCATACCCGGGTAAGCTTGCATTTCTGAGCATTGTTAGTGCTAGATGTAGAAGATATTTCTTGCTTTCACATAGCCCACTTTCCTGCATGCTCAGAAGGCTAGTTACCTTGACCACAGTTCTTATGCTTCGAGGACCACACGTCCCATGTCAGGTGGGAAGTAGGCATATGTCAGTATTAATCACTACCCCTTTCTCTTGTTGTGGTTGGGGGAATTAAGAGCCGAGATTCTTGGGTTCTTGAATTCCATCCCTCTATTGATGTCATATAATCTGTTTTAGGCCTTAGAATACTCCCTGCCCCCCTTGGGATTTCATGGGGTTTTTTTTTGTTTTTGTTTTTTCCTTTCTTACCTTTCACACTTGACATTAGTATCAGTCCTTGCTTGTGAATCTGTTTCCATTCAACATGGTAGCAGAAATAATCTTCTGTCACTGTTGATTAGATTCAGTCTTTTCACACCCTTCTAAAAACATTTCATTGGCATTAGAATCAATTTTTAAAACTTGTACCGAAAACTCTAATGATTAAAAAAAAAGTCTTCCCAGTAACATTGTTTCCCTCGATCTAATCAAGAATACTTTTAAATGCAGAAGTTAGAAAATGGTGAATAATTACCACTGTTCCTGGAAGTCTTTGTGTTCCTTAGTAATTATGTGTTGTCATCTTTGGTTCTGCTTTCCTTGATAGTCCGTCAAACTGAATGGTTGTCTTGGATTTAATGAAATTCAGTCCTAGCAGAAAACTGCTGTTGGGTCACAGACTCTGCAGCAGAGTGGTGATGCTAATGTGGGAATTGGGGATATTTAAACCCTTTGTATTGACAGAAGTCAGTTTTTGGTACATGCCATGTGGGCTTTTTTTACAGACTGAAAGCCAGAGGCTTTCTTAGCAATGAGGAGCCAGTTGGGCTTGACAATGAAACGGGACAGCATGAGTTCTCGTCAGGTTAGATGCTCTAAAACTTCTCTTCAGTACTCTTTTTCTGCCTTGCTTAAGCTCAGGTTCCTTCTCTTTGGTTCAGAGCTCTGAACTTGGATATTCAAAGTCTATTTTTCCTCTACCATCCCTAAGCAATCCACATTTGGGGCCGGGTCTTTGCAGGGTGAGAAAGACTGGCAGAAATATGAGACTGCTCGGCGACTGAAGAAGTGTGTGGACAAGATCCGGAACCAGTATCGAGAAGACTGGAAGTCCAAAGAGATGAAAGTCCGGCAGAGAGCTGTAGCTCTGTACTTCATAGACAAGGTGAGCATCTTCCTGTCACATTACCTAGTGTGTTCAGCTTATCCCAGATGTGGGTATTGTTTACTCCTCCAGGCCTTGTGTTAGAACTGGAGAAGTACCGATCTCTGGTCCAGAGGCGTTCAGAGTGTACTGCTCTCTGAATCTGAATCTGCGGGAAATACCGTGACATTTTCAAACTCTTTTTGACTATAAGCCACCAAAAAAATTTTATTTTACATCACAACCCAACACACATAAATATATTTGTATTTGTGTGTAGCTGAAACAAAAGTTGCACACAACAATGTTTAACCTTTCTATGAGCGGTGAATTCTGACATTTTAATTTGTTTCTTGTTTTTTTATAAAGGATGGTTATAACCCTTAAAATATGGTTAAATAGTCCATTAATGTATCACAACTACAGTTTGAAGGACCATGCTCTAGAGATCAGTTTGTCAGTACCTTTTTGAAGATTCTGGTTTTTTCCCCCCAGTTTTACTCTGCCTAGCACAAATTCTGAATTGTCTCAAAAATGGAGCAAAATTAAGAGACTACTGAGTTTGATTACCCAGAATAGGAATACTCCTTCATTTGCTACTTTATTAAAAAAAAAAAAAATTATTCCTTTCCTCCATCCCCATTTGAGAGAACAGAGTAAAGAGAGGGTTGGTTTTCTGAGAAAGGATAATATCACTATGATTCCCCATACTTCATTTAGAAGCAACGGTGTAGAATCCAGAATTCCCAAGCCTTGCAGACTGATGCTCTGTCTCCAAAGAGAGTTGGGAGACTTCTGATTTGGGTTTCCTTAGAGATCCTGTGAGATTCAAGTTTTTTCATTTGTTCTCATTTTTCCCTCTCTTCCTGGACAGCTTGCTCTGAGAGCAGGCAATGAGAAGGAGGAAGGAGAAACAGCGGACACCGTGGGTTGCTGCTCGCTTCGTGTGGAGCATATCAATCTGCACCCAGAGTTGGATGGTCAGGAATACGTAGTAGAGTTTGACTTCCTTGGGAAGGACTCAATCAGATACTATAACAAAGTCCCTGTTGAGAAACGAGTAAGTTACTGTGGCCTGTGCTCTCTGGCCTTTTTTTCCTTTCATTCATTCAGCAAGCATTTATCGAGTGCTTTTTGTATGCTCTTCACTTCGCTGGACATTAGGAAAATGGTTTGAAAGAGAGGGGAGAGGTGTTGTTGGGTGTCTTGTGGTACCTCTTTTTAGTCCCTCTCGCTCACCCCTCACCCCATGCTACACCTTCCTGGGGATGGGGGGATATGTCCTATAGTAATATTCAACAGAGCATGCTGTAGAGAGTTGGCCCTCATGGCAAACTTCAATATAAGATTTAACTCACCTTATTGTAATGATTCAACCACGTTTCAGTACCCCCGGTCATGTTGCACATCTGTCAAGTTTGTAGCTTTGCTTCAACTTCTCCCCAACTCTTGACTGAGCAGAACAGTAGCCCTTTAGTCCCCAAATCTCTGAGTCCATGCCAAAGAGAGCACTGCAACTCCATGTTTTCCCCCAAGTGTTGGGCTTGAACCAGAGACCTACAGGGTGCCGGGCCTCCATAATCCAGCCCTTTAACGGTCTGATGTTTAATCAGTTATTAAGGCTTTGCTGGCTCTGGCAGTGATCCATACTAAACAAAGCTAAAGAGACATGATAATGTAATACCTTAGATTGGGTTCCATCCTGGGGAGGTACAGGACATCATTAGGTCAGCTGCCCAAATTGGAATATGAACAGTAGATTGAAATATATATGCATGTAAATTTATGAAGCTGGTAAGTACTGTGCATATGTTAAGGGAGTATCTCTATCCTTAGAAATTCTTAGGAAATACACGGAGATATTTGGGGGCTATATATGATACAAGTACACATAAATGGTTCAGGACACAAATAGGTGTATACACACATGTATGTAGAGAGAAATGAGGCAGACATGTACTGTGCAAATGGTGAATGATGTATAAAATGTTAATGGTTGGTGAATCTGGTAAAGGATGTGAGTATGCCTTGGGCTTTTTTATTTTCCAAGTTTTTGTAAGCTTGCAATTATTTCCAAAGTAAAGGCTTTTTAAATAATAGGTTCTACTTACTTCTTTTAGGTTTTTAAGAACTTACAGCTATTTATGGAGAACAAACAGCCTGAGGATGATCTTTTTGATAGACTCAATGTGAGTGGACAGAGTGCACTGTGTTGAAGGAGGGGCCCAGCCAGAGCCTCCTCACAAGCTCCTAAAGGAGAGGTTTGCCGGGGGTGACTTGGACTACACACGCTTCCTCCTGTAGGCACACAGTGAATCCATGCCCAAAGCCCTGAGACAGGTGGACAGACCCTGCCTTTTATTCTCTTCTGGCTCTTGCAGAGTCTTCTCTTGGCTGGATGCCCAGCCACCTCTGCTGGAGACTGAAGGCCTTTCCCTGATATCTTATCAGGGAAGATCTTAATAGGGAAGGACAACTTTGCTTTATTGGCCTGCTTAAGATTAAAGTACTTCATAGGGAGGTATTATGCAAACCTATGTTTTGGAATTCTTTTCACTCTCTCTCTCTCTTTTTTTTTTTTAACTCCCCACTGGCAGGACCATAAACTTGGCAAAATTGAGATTACACTGGCATAAATGTCCTAGAGCTTGCCAGAAGGGGCAGAGTGGTATGGCTTTTGCCTAAATCCCAGTATCTTCTCTGTGCTTTGTCTCCTCCAGACTGGTATTCTAAATAAGCATCTTCAGGATCTCATGGAGGGCTTGACGGCCAAGGTATTCCGTACATACAATGCCTCCATCACGCTACAGCAACAGCTAAAAGAACTCACAGCCCGTAAGTACTGGTCAGATGTGCCTGTACCCTTCCTGGTGTGTACATTGTCCTTACTCAGCTAAGTCCTAGATCCATTCTGCTTTTTCTCCTTAACTTTATGACTAGAAACTTTTTCTTCTATAGCTCTAATAGAGAGCCAAGGCTTAGGTGTATAAACATAAAATCAGTGCAGTTTCCCCCTTCCTATCCCAACTTCAAGATTAATTTTCATGGGGGCGCCTGGGTGGCTCAGTCGTTAAGTGTCTGCCTTCGGCTCAGGTCATGATCCCAGGGTCCTGGGATCGAGCCCCGCATCGGGCTCCCTGCTCGGCGGGAAGCCTGCTTCTCCCTCTCCCACTCCCCCTGCTTGTGTTCCCTCTCTCGCTGTGTCTCTGTCAAATAAATAAATAAAAAATCTTTAAAAAAAAAAAAAAAAGATTAATTTTCATGGAATGCTGACAGGAGCTTTCTATCTGCTCTGAAAATGCCTACAATTGATGTTTTATATGTATGTTATTTGAAAACTCACAGGGTGAAGACATAGTGCTATGATGTTCGGTTAAATTCGAAAGAATAAGGTTGTCATGGTTAATTTTTAAAAATAGGAGCACAAAAAAAAAAAAAAAAAAAATAGCACATCCTTCCCCTGAGGTTTCTGTCATTTTTTCTCCCTTAAGGTAGTAGGTAATATTCTCCTAAAAACTAGGTGCAGAAGTAAAATCAAGATCCACAAGCTTTTTTTCCTAGAGCCCAGTCACTGCTAAATTCCCCCTGTCCTCTGTAAGTGTGTCAAATGGCCTTAGAATATGAGCTGGAAAATCCAAAGAGGATATTTTGAGGGCTGGTATTTTAGGGTGGGATAAAGGGCCACATGAGTTGAAGTTTTCTTTGTAAAACAGATAACTGCCTTGTGGTCTTAAAAGGTAAAGCTTGTGATCCTTTTGTCTTACCCTCCTCTGCAGACCTTTTCTGTCCCAATTCCACGTTTTCTTCAGGCTACATTGGGTGGCTAGGTAGGGGAGGCAGCCTTTGAGACAAGCAGAAGGTGACTCTTGACTCTTAGGTTTTGACCTTGTGTCTTGGGAGAACTTGATCAACAGAGTGAGATGAGGCCTGGCAAAGTCATGAGGAAGAAGAGCTGGGGAAGCATGTTGCATATTCTCCTCATGGATACATACTGACTGTTTTACCCTCTTGTTTCTTTCTTCACAGCCGATGAGAACATCCCAGCAAAGATCCTATCTTACAACCGTGCCAACCGAGCTGTTGCAATTCTTTGTAACCATCAGAGGGCACCACCCAAAACCTTTGAGAAGTCCATGATGAACTTGCAGTCTAAGGTATTGTGGGTCTGGATGGAGGGGTAGCAAAATTCAGGGAACCCCATATACTGTGGATAGATAATCTGCAAACAAGAGGCGTTCTGGGCTGTGATATGAGGAGGCCAGTTCTAGGTCTGTTCTGGAAGACAGGTCCATGCTAAAGATAAACAAATGGAAATATACCAGGAGTTATCCCTGATCAAGATACTGAGTATCAGGTACCCATTGTTTAGAAAGTCTCCATTCTGTGAACAGAAGTCCTGCACTGGCCACTTCCTGTTTTGAAAAACTAAGTTGATGTACCTTCTTTGAAATATTGCTAACTATTGTCCTTATTATAAATGAGGATAATGGCTATAAAGAGAGTCTTTACAATTCCTTGCCATAGCCCAGAAATACAACGATTTCCAAATTAGATTGTTTCAAATTGAAAAGATGGTGAAACAATGATCTTTAATTGCCCCCTTATCCTAGCACAACTATTTTTATTTTTACACATTCCACATGAATCATATTTTTATGTAGCTCATCATCAAACATCTGTTGAATACTGGCTTTGTGCCAGAGTTGCTGCCCTAGAGGGAGAGACTGACATGCAAACAAGTAGACGCTGTTCCTCCTCCATGTGCCTCTCCTCCTGTGACTCTGCCTGGTACTGCGCTTGTAAGCCACAAGGCACGAAACATTGGGTGGCTGGCATTTCTGTGTTAGTAATGGCTACATCACCTATTCCAGTGCACTAACTCGAAATAGAATTTGCAATATTTCACTTTAGAGCAGACACACAGGGTCACAAAGGACCAATTATCTTGAAATATACTTATCAAATAAATTTTAAAGTCTGTGATGTGCTTCCTTATTAAGTAAGATCTTAAGATGGGTCTGATAATGACTGTAAATCTCAAGCATAGTAATGGATATGTAAATGATACTTCAAGGTTTCTACCACAATTACAGTGGTATGGAAATATCTGTACCTATATTGGTGGTGAAGTCCTAGGTAGTACAGGTGTTACTATGGTTTGTTGCCCACAGTCATAATTGAAGAAGAAATGGTGAATTTCAAATAGAGGGTAGTGAACTTACAGATGCAATTCTTTTCTATCCACATTCACAGAATTCTGTACTAGGACATATGGAGTTAAAAATGGCTACTATACAGTAAGGCTACATACATTTCCAGGTCCACCATGTTTTCCTTCTATTGAAATTTCTTTAAGATAAATACCCAGTAGTAGTACATCTCAGTCAAAAAATATCCACAACCTACAGTTCATGCTACAGGAGCCACCTGGTTTTCCTGAAGGGATGCACATGTGCATAGTAAATGAATATACATCCCTAGGCCTCTCAGATCCTTAGACCATATGGTTGGCAGGCAAAGAACCCTACAGACCACCCTTCCTAGCAGCTCCCATTTGCTGCCACTCTGTTAAATGGTCTTCTGGTATCATTTACTCTCCCCATGTCATTATTCCAAGCCAGAAATTGAAAGCTTGAATATTCAGGTGCTGTTTACCCAATTCAGGCTACCCCTCCCTGGAGCATGAGGAGTTATTTTGTTGATCTTACTCTGGAACCACTGTTTGGGCAGCCCAGGCTGCCTGCCAGACGAGCCCTCCAAGCCCAGGAACCCACTCCTGTATGCCCACAAAGCAAACACATGCCCCTGTTTGCCAAGTGAATCAATGGAGTCTTTGATGCTTTGAGAGAATTTGAAACAGCCTGCCAATTTAGCATCCACAGAAATGGTTAAAAGATTGTGGTTTGTTACATTTCTAGCCTGAGAAGAATCTGGCTAGTGGTGTCTGTGATACTTTTGTGTATAGAATCCGTTCCTTCAGCTTGACTTTGGACAACATAGATGTTGGAAGTAAGCCATTTATAGTAAAATGCATTTAATGATTCTCTCACAATGGTGGCCTCTGTTTCTGGTCTTGGGCTGTGTATACCTAACAGACAGTTCTAGGCTGAGAGTAACAGCCCCATGTGTGTTGAATCAGGCAAGCATTTATTTACGCCGCAAGGTTCCCTTGACCTCGCAGGTTAGCAAGGCCGTAGCACGCCTGAGGTTCTGCCCCAGCAGCATGAGCTGACCAGTTCAGGCTCTGGTCTCGTGGTGTTGCCTGCTGCTGTCCTTAAGCAGAAACGAAAACTTAGGTTTTCTGGAGGTATTTCAAGGGTTCTATAAGCAAGAAAGGCTGGAATTGCCCTTGTTTTCTTCCTTTATAGAAAGCGTTCCATAGCTAAAAATGTTTTCAGACCTCTGTTTTTGAGTGATAACTACTTCAGTTTCCTTGCCATCTCAGCTCTCTCTTTTAAAAACAGAATGCCAAAGCCAAGCCATGCATAGGTTTGAAACAGACTGGCTGAGCTGTTTGCTTCCTGGGTATTTTAGTTGCCATTTTTAAGTCCCTTAGGTACTCTCTTCAGCGCATACTTTTTTCTTGAGAAGCTGGCAGCTCCTTCCCAGAATACTGGCAGAATCTGAGGAATGAGCTGGGTTCAGTAGATGCAAGGATCCTGTCTCAGCTTCACAAAGAGTTCTCTCCTGTAGTATTCTTAGAATGAAGCTACACCCTGGCACAGGATCCATGTGACAAACAGTTTTCATTTGTGGCCCTCCTCCCAGGTGTCTAAAGCCAACATGTCCTCTGATTGAAAGATTAGCACATTCCCAGTCCTGGCAGGTTCTTTTAACCCGAGCTTCTGCATTAAGGGGGCCCTGGGTCACTGCCTATAGAAGGATCACTTATTTCTTGAAGGGCCATCGAAGAACATAAATGTCCAAATAGCAGTTGAATGCAGCAATCACAGCCCATCTACTCTGTGCCTTCAAGAAGCCACTGCTGGGGGGTTTTACCTGGCACACCGCTGACAGCCTGCCTGCCTGTGGAGACAGCTTCGAGGTTTCATCTCTGGTGGAGCTTGTCTTTTTTCTCTCTGGGCTGATTTTCTTAAATCTTACTGTTCTTCCTCACCTAGATTGATGCCAAGAAGGAACAGTTAGCAGATGCTCGGAGAGACCTGAAAAGTGCTAAGGCTGATGCCAAGGTCCTAAAGGATGCAAAGACCAAGAAGTATGTACCTGGTGTTGTGCAAAGCTGGGGCTTGGTTGACAGAAAAGTGGGGACAGTAGCAGAGGCCCCGGGGCCCCAGCCTTTCTGGGGTTTCTGAGTGGTGTCTTTTGGAAATCTCTGTATTTAGGGCTTTCCTGTTTTCGCTGCCCCTGCATGGCAGGGTGGAATTGCAGTGTTCTTGTCCAGACGCTAGGCCTGGTTCTTGAATGACTTCCATTCTTCCAGGGTGGTAGAGTCAAAGAAGAAGGCTGTGCAGAGACTGGAGGAGCAGTTAATGAAGCTCGAAGTTCAGGCCACAGACCGAGAAGAGAATAAACAAATTGCTTTGGGAACCTCCAAACTCAATTATCTGGATCCGAGGATCACAGTGGCTTGGTAAGCACTGAGCCCTTCTTGAGTTCCTGCTACTGGCTTGAAAAGGGGAGGGGGGAGGGGGAGGGAGGGAGGGAGTTGAAGAGCACTGTTGGCCTTCACATGCCATTCCTGCACTTCACACTTAAAGTCCTTTGGGAAACCTCTGCCTTTCTACTATGTGTACTACAAATGCAGTAGAACTAATGCTGAATGGCCCTAAATGGTCAATAATGTTATACTGCCTTGGAATGTATTTATGTCTGTTTTTAAAAGGCAGTTGCAGCCCCTACCTCTGTGGAACTTGAGGACAAGAATGGGAATTCTTAGCCCTTATTAAAGGAAAACTTACATAAAAGAGCCGGTCTGTCTGCGCTTGAACAAAACTTTAAAAAAATTTTTTTTACAAGTAAAGGAGGAAAGGAACAAGCAGAAAAAAATGAGAATATAGATCTCAGCAACCTACAGAAAGAGTTTGAGAAAGCTTACAACAAAGACGATAAATTCTCTATTATTTGTGTCCCCTTTTGCCCCACACAGTCCTTAAATGACATCCAAAATAAGCAGCTTTTATTTTTTTGAAGATGCTTATTAATTGAGTTGTTCTAAGCTTAGGTGGAAGAATCCATCTCTCTGGCACCTGCTTCTCTGTGTGTCAGGGGTTCCACTCAGCGCTTGCACCCTTTCTGCCCTTTCTGTTGGGTGCTAGAGGTTGGGTTAGCTTGAGGGGCAGTATGCACAGTGGTTAAGAGCATGGACTCAAACCAGACAGCTTGGGTACAGTTTTCAGCTCCATGCTCTCTAGCTGCATGAGAATGTAAGCAAATTAATCAACTCTCTCAAGTTATTTTCACATGTACCTTTTTCATTAGTACATCTGTATTAGCATCTACTTTAGAGGTCACTCTCATGATTTAAATGACACATGATGCTCTTAGAGTATGTCCTGCACACTCTTAAAATTCATTCTCACCAGATGGACATGAAGGAGGCACATTCAAGCACCCTACCCTGGGTTCGAGCTGTTGCTCCCTGAGGCACTAATCCCCTTCTTTCTCCTTTGTGTGCAGGTGCAAGAAGTGGGGGGTCCCAATTGAGAAAATTTACAACAAAACCCAGCGGGAGAAGTTTGCCTGGGCTATCGACATGGCTGATGAGGACTACGAGTTCTAGCCAGTCTTGAGGGGCAGGGTTCTGTGAAAAGGAACAGTGTGGTTTGGGGAAGATGGATAAACTGTGAGCCTTGCTAACCCTCACACCTGAGGGAGAGAGGCGGCAAGTCTTAACAAACCAACATCTTTGAGAAAAGATAAACCTGGAGATATTATAAGGGAGAGCTGAGCCAGTTGTCCTATGGACAACTTATTTAAAAATATTTCAGATATCAAAATTCTAGCTGTATGATTTGTTTTGAATTTTGTTTTTATTTTCGAGAGAGCAAGTGGATGGGAATTTGTCAGAGTTCTGCCAGGCAAATTCACTGTTTCACTGAAGCATTTGGATTCTCTTAGCTACTGTATACGAAGTCCGATTATATTGGTGCGTTTTTACAGTTAGGGTTTTGCAATAACTTCTATATTTTAATAGAAATGAATTCCTAAACTCCCTCCCCTTTCCCCCATTTCAGGAATTTAAAATTAAGTAGAACAAAAACCCAGCGCACCTGTTAGTGAGAGTTGTCACTGTTGTCATGGGAATCAATTGTCATTAAACTTGAAGCAGTCGTGACATCGGCAGTGTTTTGGTTCAGACACCTGTTCACAGAAAAGCATGATGGGAAAATATTTCCTGACTTGAGTGTTCCTTTTTAAATGTGAATTTTTATTTCTTTTTAATTATTTTAAAATATTTAAACCTTTTTCTTGATCTTAAAGATCGTGTAGATTGGGGTTGGGGAGGGATGAGGGGTTGAGTGAGTCTAAGGATAATGAAATAATCAGTGACTGAAACCATTTTCCCATCATTCTTTGTTCTGAGCATTCTCTGTACCCTTCAGATATCCATCTTTTTCATTTTAAACCTAGTCTTTCACTTGAAAGATTTTATTGTGTAAAAAGTTCCACAAGTCAATAATTTAGAGGAAAATGAGTATTTGGTCCAAAAAAGGAAAAATAATCAAGAATTTAGGGCTTTTATTTTTTCTTTTGTAATTGTGTAAAAAATGGAAAAAAAAAACATAAAAAGCAGAATTTTAATGTGAAGACATTTTTTGCTATAATCATTAGTTTTAGAGGCATTGTTAGTTTAGCGTGTGTGCAGAGTCCATTTCCCACATCTTTCCTCAAGTATCTTCTATTTTTATCATGAATTCCCTTTTAATCAACTGTAGGTTATTTAAAATAAATTCCTACAACTTAACGGAAACCTAGTGTCTGCCTCTTTGTTACCCAGGGTCCCTGGCCTGACTGGGGCTACAGGGCTGGGACTCCCGTGTGGGATGTGGTCTCACTGCTCAGCTCAGCAAGGGTGGCTCCCTCCCCAGGAGCTGGGGCTAGGCTGGGCCTGGAAGGGGCTGTACCTGTCCCGCTGCTGTGGATGTGGGTCAGAGGGGAGCCAAAGTCCACATCCTTGGATACAAGCAGGCCCAGGAAGTGAGAGAGGGTATAGAAAATCGGTAAGAACAGGTGGGGTACAATAACTATTTGGAGCCTAGGGTAGGTAATGTTTATTGAGCAAGATGGAGTGAACGTATTTGGGAGGCAGATTTTCCACTTTTCCGTGTGTGCTGGCCAGAAGCAGTAGGGAGCTTGTTTGGGTTTGCTTGTGTGGCTAAGCTTACAGTCAGGATGGCAGGAATTAAGGGTACTAAGCCAATTTCTAATCCAGCACTCACTGGATCCCAGAGGCCCAAATGTAGAATCAACCCTGTGTTGATTGGTTAATTGAAAAAGGGAGTGGTCACTACTCCCCAGGGCTCCTGTACCCATGTTGGCAGGGTTCCTACAAAAATGGTTCAGGGTGAAGGGTGAGTTATCCTGGCCAAACAAAGCAGGAAGGTCACTTAGCCCTAGGCCCTCTGGCTTGCTAGCAAGCACAGGTATATTCGGGAGGAGAACCATCTCCTTGATGGTCTCTTAACTCCCTGGGGCTGGGCTGGTGTTGGCCCACAGAAGAGAACCCTGGAAGGTCCTTCTTGGCAAGCCTGCACTTCACTGGCCAGTGAGGGAGGGAACACTCACACCAGAAATAAAGGAGGTTATGTAGCCATCAGTGCTTTGGAGCAGTTACAGCCAAGTTTTCTAAATTCTGTGGTGTCGAGGTAGCTAAACCATTGAACATAAAGAATGGCAACACAGAGGCTCCTGAAATAATCGAAACACTTCATGGCTGGGGGGTAGGTGATGAGAATTTGGACCTGAGGTTTGGGACTTGAGCAGGACTGTCCACAACCAGGTGACAAACCTTGGTCCAGAACTAGAAATTAGGGACAGGAGACCTTGCAGGCATAAGATTTGATGAGAAACTCCTGCCTAACTTTCCCAGCAGGGATCTTCCTATAAGTCCTCTGAGGGCAGGTGCACAGCAACTAGATCCTGGTCAAGAAAAATTGTGAAGGTCACCCTTGGTGGTGGCAGGCCTGGGAGAGCAAACCAGAGCACAGGAAGCTGACCTGGCCAGTGGGGATGAGGGAAGAGGTGGGACAGGTAGGGGAGGGCCAGATAGGACAGGCCCTGAAAGATGCTTGAGAACGGAGTTGGGAGAAGACCCACCCCCTTGCTTATTCCTCCAGTAGGTTGGTTCCCTCCTCCCACTTCAGCCTTGTCCAGAAGCAGAAGCCTGATGTGTAGTCTGAAAACCTCCCTCCTAACAGGCTCTTCTGTGATGCTCAAGTCCAGCTGTGGGCAAAGTGGGATGGTTTCCATGTGCCAGGTTATCTGGGTGCTTGCTTGGTTCCTCTTTCCCTTAACCCCCTGCATTTTTGCTCAGCAGCTCCTGTCCATTTTCTGTCAAATCCACCTTGGGCCTATGTCATATTTAAAAAATGAAAAAAGTCTCATAACTTCCAGCTGTTTCCAGCCACCACCCCCTCCGTCTCCCATTTCACATACAAGTGCCTGGAGTGAGTCATCCGCCCTGTCGGGTCATTCCTCCACCCACTGCAACCAGCTTCTGTCCCACCTTGACTCTGAATCCCCCCTCCATTCTGACCACAGTCACCAACGAATGAATGACCAAACTAACAAATGGGCTCTGCAAGTTCTTTGTGGCACTGGACACTTAACCACTCTTCCATTTAATAGCTCTATTGAAAACATTTTACGTATCATAAAATCCACCCATTCCAAGTGTATTTTTAGTAACTACTGAGGGCTGTGGCCATGACCATAAACCAGTTTTAGTATATCATCCTCCCCAGTAATATCCCGTGCCCACTTAAAGTTAATCCCCACTCCCACCTCCAGCCTCCACTAATCTACTTTCTATAAATTTGTCTTTTCTGGTGGACATACATACAAATGGGATGGTACAACATGTGAGCCCTTCCCTCTCCTGGTTTTACTCCTGTCTCCCTCAGGCTGCCGCATCTTGGTCATCTCCCCTCTCGGGTCCTGGCTCTGTGGCTCTCTCCTCTGCACAGAAGAAAGAGGCTAGTGGATTTCATTCGCACAGGAGGGCAACAACTCCCAGACCTCCCATCTCCAGCCTAGACCCCTTTCCTGAGCTCCAGACCCATGCTGGAGCTGCAGGACAGGTCCCCAAGCTACTCAATCTCAAATCTCTGGAGCTGAGCTCAGTACCAACTACTCCACGGCCATTTGGCTGTGTCACATCTCAGGGAAAGACACCACCATCCACTCTGCCCCTCAACCAGAGTCTAGGGCCACCACCATCCTTCACTCCTTTCTTTCTCTTACCTCCACATCCAGTAAATTACCAACTCTGAAATCACCTCCTAAATGCCATATACACCAAATACAGGTATTTCTCCTGCAAAAAGCTTTATAATTTTTTTTTTTTACTCAGAAAAGAGTTTACTTATATTTCAGTCTTTACAAAATCCCTCATATAATGGGATGCTCTCTCAACTTGTTTTGAACCAAAAAGCACTTTTTGGAGAAAAGACATTACCCTGAAATGACCTCAGTCAAGCTAGTTTTGGACGATTATAAGTAGTCCCCTGACAAAATCAGTAAACAAGGAGGCAAAGAAATTTACCACAGACTTCGTAATTATTTCTCACAATCCCAAGTATTACATATAAACAAGCCTCTTAAAGGTCACTTTAACAGCAAGACAGCATTGATTTTTTTTTAGGCGTGGCAATGGTATGATAGATCTATACATATATATATGTGTGTGTGTGTATTTTAACAGTTTCAGCAAAACACATACTTACTACAGACTTAAGATTTGTGTCAAAATAATATGGAAGGGGTTAGTGGGTGGAGTTTGACATGAAACAAGAATGGCCAGGGGCACCTGGGTGGCTCAGTTGTTAAGCATCTGCCTTTGGCTCAGGTCATGATCCCAGGGTCCTGGGATCGAGCCCTGCATTGGGCTCCCTGCTCCACGGGAAGCCTGCTTCTCCCTCTCCCACTACCCCTAGTTGTGTTCCCTCTCTGTCTCTCTGTCAAATAAATAAATAAAATCTTTAAAAAAAAAAAAAGTGGCCATCAGTTCATAATTGAAGCTGGCTGATGGGTACAAGGAAGTTCACTATACTATCTACACTATACTATCTATACTGTCTACACTTACATACATTTGAAATTTTCCATAAAATTTTTAGTGCAATACAGTAAGTAGTTATTAGGCAGATCATTAATATATACCTATGGGAGAAATGAAAGCTGTTTTGATGTTACACAAAAGGTAATTATGCTTAGATTAACATTTCTAGTAATGGCATCACATACTGACTTGAAAAGTATTCTCTTCAACAACATGAATGAGTCTCAAAAACTTGCTGAACGTAGACCACGGTTACGTACCCCTTGATTCCATTTATGTTAAATTCTAGAATAGGCAAAACTACTCTGTAGTGATGGGAAGTATGTTAGTGATTGCTGGACGGGAGGACAGGGGAGACTGACTACAAAGGGGCACTGAGAAACTACAGGGTGATGGAAATGTCCTGTACCTTGATTGGGTGGAGGTTACATGAGGGCATACATTCGTCAAAGCTCACCAAACTTTACACTTAAAAAGGGGTCCACTTTTTTTTATGTGTAAGTTATTCCTCAATCAAGCAGATTTTTCAAAAGTACTCTGAAACAACTTAGCAGTGAAGGTGATGTGCTTTCAGAAATTATATTAGATGACTCAAAGTAGCTCTCCTGGTGACAACTACATAGAAATCAAAGATTCATAGAGAGTTTGAACATAAGTTTATTACTGCAAAGGTGAAAGTGGGAAAAATAAATATTCATAAATTAATATACTGTTCTAAATAATATGTGATTTAGAATATGTTTAACTAAATAAACTTATATTGGCCATTTGAATCATGTGTCTCTAAAAATGTTTCTATTTTAGTTGCAAAGAAGCCACAAAACATCTGGAGTGCCCTATTGCAAAAACAAGTGATCACCTTATACTGGGAGTTGCCATATCTCCAGGCATACACATTATCTCTCACTTAGCTCTACCCTCACAGCTACCAACAGGTGTCTCTTCTCAGTGCTCCAGGGGCCTTATCACACTGAATTGTCATCTGTTGATAAATGTCTGTTGGCATTTCTTTACCCACAAGTGGAGTGAGAACTTGGTCTGATTCATCCCTGCTGTCTTACTGCTATAGAAGAGCATCAGGAGAGTTTGTTGGAAGAAAGGAAGAGAAAGCAGAAAAACCGCAGGTAAGCCTGGGACTGGGCCAGTGGCTAGCAAGGGCTCTCCCCTTCTCTTACTTCAGTGAAGCAATTATAGTAACCCTGCCCACCTCCCTGAACAAGGTACATCTGGAGCCCAGCTCTCCTGCCACAACACCTGGAGCCCACTACAAGAGCCCGTGAGCAAAAGGTTAGTAGAGTCTGCAGAGAGAGAAGTCCTGGCAGTGGCTGGGCCAGGCCTGGTTTTGCCTTGAAAACACGAGGCTCTGGAGGGGCTGAGGGTCCATCCCAGGTATGAAGGGAAGCAGAAAAACATGACCTAAAAAGTGAGATCCAGGGTGCCTGGGTGGCTCAGTCGTTTAAGCGCCTGACTTCAGCTCAGGTCATGATCCCAGGGTCCTGGGATCGAGCCCCACGTGGGCTCCCCACTCAGCCGGGAGTCTGCTTCTCCCTCTCGCTCTGCCCCTCCCCGTGCTTGTGCTCACTCTCTCTCTCTCTCTCAAAGAAATAAGTAAAATCTTTAAAAAAAGAAGAAGCAGCAGCGTGAGATCCAACAACTAAGTTGGAGCCATAGATAGATATTGGGGCCAGAGGTCAAGAGCCTGAACTGTAGGTTGTGGGGTGGAGCTCAAGGTGCACTGAGGTGAGTATTAAGTACCAGCTGTATACGGAGGTACAGGTTAGCCAGCTCAAACTCAGAGATGAGCTGGTCAGACACCTAACATAAACTACCAAGCAAAAATTTTAAAGAACAGTTTTAAAGAAAGGGGTGTGAGGAAACAAAACTGTAAGTCTATGACTCTGCCTACTTTCAGTTGTGGAAGGGGCTTCATTGAGCTATACTTTTATATTATCCCTTCTATATTCATGCAAGATCATTACCAGGAACGAATGAAAACTGCATATCTATTGGGAGCATTCTCTATTATCTCAATCAAATAAGTGTCCATATGAGAAACATCTTTTATAATTTCACCCCAGGAAAATTTTTCTCCCCCAGGGAATCAGTTAACAGAATAAAAAGTTTTTGCTTTGGCTACCGGGAAGCTCAGCCTCATTTGATTCTCAGTAACAGCAGTCATGTTAAGCCATACTAACCGTATTATATTCCTCCTTCTTATAATAGCCTATTCCAATTCTACAGTGCAATATTTTTGTCCTTTGTTTTAAATACTCTAAATTTTTTTAAAGGATGGGAATGGAATACATTTGAGGTGGGCACAGAGATTCTCCTTCAAGGAAGCACTTGTTGCCCCAACTGCTGGGAGACCTGTCAGCCCTCAAAGATCGCCTCGGTTCCAGAGAGCCATGCGACTGAGGCTGTGCTCTTCCCAGGGCTGACTGAAGTGGGACTATGAAAGCCCAGCCATTTCAAGCCAGCTCCAGACGACAGCTCCCTGGAGGTTGGCTGAGGCTGTCACCAGGCCTGCGTCACAGCTTAACTTCTCCCTGTGCCCCCTCCTGTTTCCTTCTCTCTCTCCCACAGTGTGGATCCCAAGAGCCCTCCCTCTCAAACATTCTGCACACTAGCCTCTGCCACCGAGTCTGCTTCCCAAAGAACCTAATCTGTGACATTTAACCAAATACAGACGGTCCCCGATTTATGATAGTTTGACTCACGATTTTTTAGCTTAATGATGGTGCGAAAGTGATATGCATTCAGTAGAAACTGTACTTTGGATTTTGATCTTTTCCCGGCTAGCAATATGCAGTGTGATCCTCTCTTGTGATGCTGGGCAATGGCCATGACTCCCAGTCAGCTGTGTAATCAAGAAGGTAAATAACCCATACGCTTACAACCACCCTGCACCCATACAACCGTTCTGTTTTTCACTTTCACTACAGTATTCAGTAAATTACATGAGACATTCAATACCTTATTAAAATAGGCTCTGTGTTAGATGATTTTGCCCAACTATAGGCTAATGTTAGTGTTCTGAGGTCATTTAAGGTAGGCTAGGCTAAGCTATGATGTTCAGTAGGTCAATTACAGTAAATGCATTTTCGACTTACTATATTTTCAACTTATGATGGGTTTATTGGGATGTAACCCCATCATAAGGCAAGGAAGATCTATAACTAAAAATAGAAAACATCAGGTAGGGGTATTATGGAAAGGGGTGAGAATACACAACGAAATAATTCATATCCACACGGAAGGCAACATTAGCATTGACTCTGGAGCCAGGCTGCCTGGGTTTGAACCCCATCTCTGCCATCTCTCAGCTGTGTGTCCATAAGTACGTCTCTTACTCTCTCTGTGCCTCAGATTTTTCATCTGTAGGTTGGGAATAATAAGAGTATTTATCTCATAGTGCTGTAATAAGTAAATGAGCCAAATGTGGGTAAAGCAGTTATATAGGGCTTACTGTATGCCAAGTGCTGTTCTAAGTGTTCGATAAATAAACATCTATGAGGTCAGGGCCAGAGGGGCATCTGAGCTGGGACCCATACTCAGAATCCAGGCACACCTAGGTATGGGGTGGGCCGGGGCATGTTGAAGCACAAGTGCTGACAGAAACAGGCCCAAGCAGGGCTAGCCTGGGTGATGTCAGGGCGTGTGTCTTGTGTGGGTTCTAGGCTGCTCCCTCCAAGCCAGCGCAGCTGCGTGCATTGCCAGGAACACCCACGTACCCATATATATGCTGAGCTGGGGGAAGCCCAAACCAGCCACACCCTCTGCATGCCCTGCTTTTCCTGAATCTCTCTTGGTGGAGGGAGGCACCTGAGGCCTGAGATGCCAGCTCAGAAGTCCCAGGAGGAAATGGGGCCTTTTTTCTGATTAAGTGCCTGGCAGCAGACTGAAAATATGAGCTCCTGTTGACAGAGATTTCTGGAGCCCCTGGGGGCCTGGCCCTGGAGGCAAAAGCAAAAGCAAGGAAATATGGTCTGCGTGCTAGGAAGCTCTCAGAAAATGGAGACACAGAAATTTTAAAAGTGTATCACAGCCTGCAGGCTGCCCAAGTCAGCACAAGAAGCTCAACGAGGACTGTAGCACTTCGCAGGGGGTGTCCAGGACAAATGGATAAGATCAGATAAGCAGAGAGAGGCCCCGTTCAGTCCCCACCCACCTGTCTTCCTGGCTTCATCACCTGCCGTGTTCCCCCTCACTTAATAAAACTCTAGCCTTTTTATTCCTACACTCATGAAGCTCTTTCTGGCCTCAGGGCCTTTGTACATGTTGTTACCTCTGCCTGGAAAGTACTTTCTCCCAACCCACCTCTAATAATTCACCTGGCCAGCTATTCACATCCTGTAGACCTCTGCTGAGTTCTAGAGAGGCCTTCCTTTTCTACTAAGAGGGAGCTAAAGTAGGTGTCCCTCGTGTTTTATCTGGTACCCTCTGTGCTCTTCCTCCCTACCCGCCATCACAACCGTCCCTACATAACTGTTTATCTGTTTTATGTCTGAATTCCTGGACGGTTGGTCCAGGTTGGATTTCTCTTTTTCTCCCAACCCAGGACACTAAGGTCCAGCACGGGGCAGCTCAGGGGCAGCACCACTTTAAGCCCAAGGCAGCCCAAGCCATACTCTGTGAGCATTCATGTTCTGTGAAGTTCCCTGTGCCCAGGGCCAGCCATGCCCAGGGCCTCCCCTCACCTGTACTGACTGGCCAGCTAGACTCTGTGCCCACTGACTGCTGACCACCAGGACCAACTTAAGGCTCTCTTGTGAAGCAAAGAAAAAAAAAAAAAGCATGGGCTCAAGACAGACCTGGGTTCAAATTCCCACTTGTTACTTATGTGGCCTTGGGGCAAGTTGTAGAACTTATCTGAATCTCAGGTTCCTCATCAGTAAATTGGGGGCAATAATCCCTGATTAGAGGGTAATTACGAGGATCAGGTGTGATTACACCTGTAAGCCTCGTAGTGCTAGGCCAGACACTGGGTCAACTTTAGTGCCCTCCCTCCCACTTTAAAGGGTGGGCACTAGGTGGCAGTCCATCTCAATCACTCCACCTTCCCCAGGTGGCTGAAGCCTACAAAAGTCTCAGCTTCATGCTGGATTCTCAGCTTTCTAGGGGCCACACTTGAGGGAATCTAAACACAAACCCACACAAATTACCACTGCAGCAAGATAAAGTCAGAGGCAGCCCCAGACACGAGTCACCACCCAGCTGGGTAGGTTGTCTGAGCACACACTCATATACTCACGAATTCCTGAAACCTGGATCCTTTTCTGGCATCAGCTGAATGCTCTGCTGGGCCTCTAGACTCTAAAGTTGTCCTGCTTTGCCTGACTCAGCATCTGTCAGACCGGCTCCACTGTGACCACAGGTGTCTTCAGTTTGCGACGGGGGCAGCTACACTGCAGGGGCAAGTCTAGGGAATGGCTTCAAGAAGACAGAGTGTGAATTATTCAAATAACCACTAAAAGGCCTTGTGGCTGGAGCATGGAGGGTGAAGGGGAGGAAGAGAGAGAAAGGGGCCCGACCATACAGGACCAGCTGGGAGAGGAGGGAGTATAGATTTTAAGTGCAGTGGGAAGTCATGAAGGGTTTGAGGCTGGAGGTAGGGGATCGCGATTTAATTTCTTCTTAAAGATTAAAGCATGAATAGATGCAGGCAAGATCAGGGAGAGTAAATAGTCTGGATGAGACAAGATGGACGTCAGGCTTGTGGGTGGAGTGGAGATAGCCGATGGTAGAGCAAAAAGGCCTTGCTAGATTGCCGGGTGGTTGAGGCCAACAGAGGAATCAAGGATAACTCCAAGGGTTTTGGCCCAAGCACCTTGGAAGACTTAGTGCCATGTTCCGAGAAAGTGAAGGCTGTGGAAAGAGCAGTTTGAGGAGGAAGGTGAGACGCTCATGTTGAGCGGGGCCGTGGAACAGACAGTGGGATGTCGGGGAAATACAGATTTGGGGCTACGGGTGCCTGGGTCTGGGGTGAAGCCATGGCAAAGGTCGGGTCGCCTTAGGAACTGGCTCAGGACCCAGCCCAGAGGAAGAGAAACTTCTGGGGCTGAAAGGCAGCGGCCTGAGAGGCAGGAGGAAAACACGGGGAATTAGGCCACGAAAACCAAAGCTCCGGAAAGCATTTGCAAGAGGGGCGCGTGGAGGCGGAGCGTGAGGTGGGGCAGTGGCTGATGAGAAGCACAGAGATGGAGGCCACCGGGGGCCACAGGTCTAAAGGCCCTACAGCGGACGCTCAGGCGTGGGGGCTTCTCCGAATGACGGGTCCGTCGAAGGCCACACTGGCCGCAGGGGAGGGACAGACGGGAGCCCGGCCGTCGCAGGAGCGGCCTGAGGGCCAGCCCTGCGCGGCCAAGAGGGAGAGGCGGGACAGGCCCGCTGTCCATCAGAGCCCGCCGGCCAATCCGCAGGCTGCTCCGCCCCCGCCCCTCCCCGGAGAGGGCGCGCAGAGGACCCGCCTCCGCCGCCGCCGCCGCCGCCGCCGCCGCCGCCGCGGGTGTGAGGCGGCCCGGCCTGGCCTGGCTGGCTCCCTCCGCCGGGCAGCCCGCCCAGGTAACCGGGTTCGGCCGGCGGGCCTGGGGGCGCTCTGCACCCTCGCCTCTTCTCCCGGCCGCCGCGCGGGGAGCGGGGTTGAGAAAACGGCTGCGGCTGGGCCTGTACGGGACAGTGGGCTGGGCGGCCGCCTGTGCGTGTGCGACTGACTGACGGGCCAGCGCGGGGCTGCCGCGCGTGACGGGGCCGGCCGAGGCAGCGTGAGGAAGCTCTGCGGGACGGAGGGACGAGCTGGTTGACCGCGAGCGGCGCGCGCGCTCCCGCCGCCATTGCGTCCCGCGTCCCCGCCCGGGGCCTGTCCGGGGGTCGCGGGGCGCAGGCGCGGAAGGCGGCGGGCGGGGGTCCTCTCCACGGGCGCGCGGGCGCCTTTGTTCCCGGCGCGCGGGCCGGGGCGGGGCCTGAGAGCCGCCCCGCCTCCCGCTCAGGCCCCGCCCCGTCTCCGCCCGCAGGAGCCGCCGCCGGGCCCGCTTGCCGGCCGCCTCAGCCGTCGCCGCCTGTTCCCGCCGGTCGGGCCTGCGCCGCCGCGCCGCCGCGCCGCCGCCGCCGCCCCCTCCATTCCCTCCACCCCCACCCCCAGTGCAGAAGTCATGGCGGGCGCAGCGTCCCCCTGTGCCAATGGCTGCGGGCCCGGCGCGCCCTCGGACGCCGAGGTGCTGCACCTCTGCCGCAGCCTCGAGGTGGGCACCGTCATGACTTTGTTCTACTCCAAGAAGTCGCAGCGGCCGGAACGTAAGACCTTCCAGGTCAAGCTGGAGACGCGGCAGATCACGTGGAGCCGTGGCGCCGACAAGATCGAGGGGGCCAGTAAGTGCGCCCTTTCCCGGGGCCCGCTGTGCGCGGGGGCCGCGGGAGTCCGCGCTGGGCTCCCGCGCGCCCAGGCCGCCGCTGGAGTGACTTGGGTAAACTTTCGGGCCCTCCCCCACAGCCTCCGGGCCCCGCCCCCGCTTCGTCCCCGGTGGTCACCGGGGGCGGGGGGCATCCGGGTCCTCAGTCACCTGACAGGACACCCCCTGCCCCCGCCCGGGGGGGAGTGTTCCAGGCGCTTTGCCCAGAGGCCTAAAAATCCTAGCCCGTTGGAGACCGGCGGGGCAGGCATTGGGTCCCCCCAACCCCGGGAGTGGTGTTGACCGAGGCGGGGGAAGCCCAGGCAGAGTCAACCCACCTAGCCCCAGAATCCGGCCAGACCAGACGGTCACCGCCCACCACCTTTTTCCCCAAAGGAGTAGTCTTGGTGAAACTTTCTGGGCCCCCGGGTTGGGCTCTATTTGCAAAGGAACCTTTGGGTTCCCTGGGTAGAACTTAGATGTTGGGGTAGGGTTGGTTTTGGATCAGAGCCAGGCCTACTCATCTGTCTCTTGGGGAGAGGGTGGAAGGTGGTCCTGTTTGGTTTGGAAAAGCCTGAGAGAAGGCAGTGGCTTTTTCCCGCTGCTGCTTTTGTCTTGAAGCTGAATTTTAGAGGTCTGCGTGGGTGGGCAGACACAGAGCCAGGACAGGGACTCTTGGTAAAGGGGCCAGGCTCCCCTTGCCCTTGGAAGCACATTCTCAAGAGCTTGGCCCAGAAAGGCCAGCCTCAGTGCCTTGGAGTCAGGTACTTTTTTCAAGAGTGTGCAGCCAATTTGGGGTCTAGCCCTTTGTGTGCTGCGTCCTGTGTTCCATGGCTGTAGGGAGCCGGGAGTAGCTACTTTTGGTTTCCTGCCTCTTTGCCTTCTCAGGCCTGAGCTTGGCTGCTTTGGGACAGGTCTAGTTGGGAGGAGGGAGTTGGGGGATTTTGAGAAACCCCTGATCTTTCAGTGTTATGCCACTTAGTGCATGCCTGTGCTGTGGTTGATGGGCACCCAGCTCTGCCTTCCATACCCCCACCTTCAAGTGTGTCTGCAACCCTAGGTTGTGGGTTGCTTCCTGCAAGGACTCCTCTAGAGACTGGTGTTAGAGCCAGGGTCAGAACCGGGTCCATGTGGAGGAGGGGGGTCAGGAAGTGACACCCCCAAGGGAGGGTCCTGCAGACCTCCTTGGGTATGGTGTACATGTGTGTAGATGGGTGAGGAGGTTGGGAGGAAGGAAAGTCTTGTGGTGAGGCAGCCATCCTCAACTACAAACTCCAGATCTGATACGGCTGCTGAACTCAGAAATGGCAGCTGCCTTCCTCTGCCTCCATCAGCCCTGTCAGCTATCGAGAGAAAATTTTAGTGATTTGAGAGACTGGATTCCAAAGTTGTGGAAGGACAGACACCTCAGGGAACCAGATAGTCCTGGGGATATCACCCAGGCATCAAGACTCCAGGCACAGCCTCTTCCTTGCTTTTATGGTGCTCCCTGTGCCCTACTCAGTTGGTGGCACTGGCTGGAGGTTCCCTGATAGAGATTTCCTGGGTAACTAATAGACTGCACTTCAAACCGTGCATGTGATCAGCAGGCAATAAGTGCAGCACCGTGGTTGAAGGCAAGGCTGGATCTGAAGCCCATATATTAGTTGCGGGCCAGTTATTTATCTAGCCAGTTACTTATTTTCTCTGAGCTTTGTTTCCTTATCTGTAAAACAGGAGTGGTAATATATACACTATATATGGTTGCTTTGGAGATTGAATGAGAATTGTAAAACCTCTAGCACAGAGCCTGATACGATGTAAACATTTAATAAATGTAAGCTGTTCTTAATAACAATAGAAATAATAGACTATGCCTGCCCTCCATGCTGGACTGTCAGTGTTGAGGGTGGTGGAGTGTGGCTGTAGGAGAGCCTGAGGGGATAGAAAGGGAGGAGGAGGGGTACCAAGTTCACATTTCACTTAGATCACTACCCGGAAAAGGGGAGGAAATGGTTTTGTTTTGCTTCAACCCATCTCCTCACCCTCCCACCTATCATATATAGCACAGTACATGACAGAGTAAAATTTATGGAGTAAATCTATGGAGATCTGCGCATCTGACTCCTGGGTGTGACTATCTTATTTGTAAGTTGGGGCCTGAGCAGGAGGGAGGGGTGTGGAGAAGGAAGAGTCTTGTCCATGGTGTCTCAGGTCTTCACGGGATGGTGACAGGAATGCAGAGGACCCAATGGCCCCGGCCCCCAGGGGTAGGTCAGCTAGAGAAGTACAGATTCAGTGATCTCATCAGCTGGGAGTGCAGGCAAAGAATATAGGAGCCTTCGCCCTTTGATTTTGGAGGCCCAGATTGAAGGAGTCTGAGTAAAAATGCTAGCAGATGGTTATGTAGAGTTCACACCTTGTAAATGGAGCCTCTCACCGAAGCTACCCCACTTCTGCCCATTCATGGTGCACCTTGTTGATGGGTACTGATCCCTGCAGCCCCCCTCTGCAGGCTCTGGGGAAGGTTGGGCTGCCAGCTGTGTCCCCTGCCATCTGGCCTTTTCCTGCTGACTCTGCCAGGGTTCCATGTAGTGCTTGTAGCCTGGCCAAGGAGAGAGGCGCTTCTGCTACCCGCAGGGTGTCTGTGGACCTGAAGGAGGGATGCTGTGGTTCAATGAAAATGTACAGCACTCATGCATCAGACCTCATTCCGACCTAACTCCCTGCCTTTTCACTTTGCCACTTGTGAATTGGGGCTGACACGTGCTGATTTCTAGAGTGGTAGTTTGGCTCAAAAGGGGTGGGGGAGTGCTTTGGTACTAGTTGTCATGGTGATGTGACAGGAACCAGGTTGATGTTTGGCTTTTTATGTTACAGATACATAAATGAATACAAAGCAGTTACAGACTTCCTGCTGAGTGCTACAGAGACTTTTCATCATATTTTCTTGGCTAATCTTCACAAGGGTCCTGGGTAGGGGGGCTGTGTCTGGAGTCCCACCCCATTTTACAGATGAGGAAATGGAAATACAGGGAGTGAATTGTGCCATGGGGTGAGAGTGCTAGTATGTGACAGTCTCAGCTGGACCCAGCTCTCCAATCATTGACTGGCTGGCCATCCAAGGAGAAATTTTTGACCCTCAGCCCCTCTAGGTTCTGGCTCCATACTTTTCCTTCTGATGCCTTTCTGGGGTGAGCAGGTTCAGTCAGGGGTCATTGTGGGCATCATGGCCTGGATGGAGGCTCCACGGAGGGCTTTGAATGACAGCCATGCTCATCTGTGGGGACTTTTGGAGCCTCACGCTTTCCACTTTGATTCTTCCCTACTCTTCTAGATGCTAGGCCTCCTTAAGTGATGAATGAAAACAGGTCCTTGCCCTCAGGGAAACAAACAGACAATGATGATTCCTGGTTGTACCTTTGATGGGGTGGGGAGGTAGTGGTGGCAGAAGAGAGCAAACCGCTCAGACAAGGCAGTCAGGCTCAGAGAGGAGGTGATATTGGGACCAGTTGTCTGGGGCTTGACCTCTGTGGCTGTCAGGCTGGTGAGGACACAGACCGTGAGGCTTGCTCTGCCGACTGGGCCTGAAGTGCCTGAGGTAGGCAGGCTGGGTGTCGTGGGGGTTTTCTTTGTCCTGGTTGATTGCTCCCAATGGGAAAGGGGCAAGAACACGTGTCCGGAAGTCCAGAGCTAGCCGTCCCTGCCTGTGTATTTCCTGTCTGACTGTAGTTTTTCCAGGGGAAGTCAGACCTCTGAGTGTTTCCTCAGCACCCGAGGCTTGCCCTGATGTGTGGGTTTCCAGACCAGCTCTGCCAGGCCCCCCGTCCAGCTGGGGCTCTCTCTTTCCTGTGAACCTAGGAAAGGGGCCTATTTCACAGGTGACTGGAGAAGCTGAGCACACCCAACATTGCCCCCCTCTCCACACACACTTCCAGCTGAGGAGAGTCCTAGGAGAAGTGGGGGTACAGTTGGAGGAGGGGTATGTTCTTGTGCACCTTGTGGAGTGCTTTGTTCAGGGACGCATCCATGCTGCCCTGTTTGGGGGCGGTTGTCTTTGAGAACAGTATAGTAACAGGTGACAAGATTCTAGGCAGAGCCAGGGATAAGGAATGGACATGAGCAGCCGTTGGTAATTGACCCACAGTAACTGGAGGTTTGTGGCTTTAGACTCAGTCCAATTTGGGTTCAAGATACCGTGTGTGTGTGTGTGTGTGTGTGTGTGTGTGTGTGTGTGTGTGTGTGTACATACACAGATGCATAGGCTTGAGTCATTGGCCAGAGGTCTTTGCCACTAACCTTGTTTTGTGTAGCCTCTTGGAATGAGGGGAATTTATTCAATAAATATTGTTGGAACACCTATTTGCCCAGTGCTAGGCACTAAGGGTGAGTAAGACATGGACTGTGCCATTAAGGAACTCCCACATTCCTGGAAGAGACAGAATTGGGAACGTGTAATTATAACCATGTGTGCTATGTACCATAATAAAGGTCTATACCAAGAGCTCTGTGAGTGCAGAGTAGCGAGCTCTGCTTAGTGAGCTGGGGTGGACAGGAGAGAGCCAGGGAAGGCTTCTGGCGGGGGGGTGGGTGGCGCGGGGAGGGCGGGTGACCTGTGAGCTGTGAGCTGTGCCTTGACTGATTGAAGAACTTGCCTGTGTCCGTGTTGAACAAGGGGGATCCCTGTGCAGGGCTCAGGTATGCATTTAATGTGGTAGAGATAAGGCTGGGGCTGGTTGGGAGCAGTTTAGGGAGGGCCACAGGGTGCCGTGCTCTTGGGTTTTGCTCTGTCCTGTCAGCAGAGGCTGAAGTGGGGCTGTCTTGCATTCTATCTTGGAGAGGTTGAGGGAAACCAGTAAAGCTACTGCAGTTTGCAGGAGAGAGCTGGTGAGCAGGGGCAGGACTTCCTCTGGAGGCGAGGCCGGGCAGGGACTCAGAAGCGGTGGAGGGTCGGGGGCTGGGTCTGGAGGGATGAGCCGGTGGGGGCACAGTAGTTTAACATTTGGGTTCTGAACTCAAGACTGCCTAGGTTGTGCACTTACTTGCTCTGTGACCTTGAGTGTGTGACTTTCTCTCTGGGCTCTTTGTCTACAAAAGGGGGATATAGTAACAAGCTGCATTTGTCTCATAAGGGGTTTTGTGACGAATTGAGGAAGATCTTCATAGAGGGCTTCACAGAGTGTGGTGCGGTGGGAGCTCTGACGAGGAGGATGAGGATTAAGTTCCCAGGAGGACCCAGTAGCTGAAGGGAGCCGATGTACCTGTCATATTGAGGGGCTGGAGCCTGGCCACCAGGCCCTTTGATTGGGAGATGAGGAGGCCCACCCATTCTCTTGCACCAAACTCTCAGCAGCCCGCTGTTGTCAGGGCTCTTTCCTGCTGCTGACTTTTGCAAGGTGACAGAGCAGTTGGCTGAAAGCAGCTGCTGTTTGGTATCATACTGGCCTATTTCTATGTGCCTTGCCCCGATAAATGCTATCTGAACACATTGATTGGAGACCCCTCTCTTCTAGGAAGTGCTTTATTTATTCTTTTTTAAAGATTTTATTTATTTGAGAGAGAATTGGGGGGAGGAGCAGAGGGAGAAACACACTCCCTGCTGAGCAGGGAGGCCGACGCGGGGCTTGATCCCAGGACCCCAGGATCATGACCTGAGCCGAAGCCAGACGCTTAACCAATTGAGCCACCCAGGCACTCCCCCCCTTTTTTTTTTTTAAGATTATTTATTTGAGACAGAGAGCACAAGGGGTGGGGAGGAGCAGAGGGAGAGGAGAAGCAGACTCCCTGCTGAACAAGGAGCCCATGGGGCTCGGTCCCAGGACCCTGAGATCGTGACCAGAGCTGAAGGCAGATGCTTAACCGACTGAGCCACCCAGGCGCCCCTCTAGGAAGTGCTTTAATGCTACCCCGTCAGTATGATAGGGCCTGTCTCTGCCTTTCCTGTCACTCTTCCTGTCAGTCTTCATTAACTCATGGCATCTCTTCCCATTCTGTGCCCTTTCCTCTGATGTGGCTTCAAAGAGGTCAGAGATGGATAAGTTAGAGGGGGGAAGTGAGGCCTAATGTCGCAAAGGCCTGATATCAGGGGATAGGAGACTCCCCGCCCCCCCATTCCCTTAGAACTGGAGAAGTTGGTGGGGGCTTTGAGGAGAGTCATGGGAGAAATGGAAGCGGGGTAGGAGGAGGGGACTGTGCTGGTGCTCCGTACAGAGTGCTTTGTTCAGAGAGGCATGGTGCCCGTGCTTCCCTGGAGGGACCTCTTTGAGAGCAGTATGGTAACAGATGACAAGACTAGGCAGAGCCAAGGTGATGAGTGGCCTGGAGCGGCCACTGATAATTGGGCTCCATAGGACTGAAAATTTGTGGCTAGAGTCAGATTTGGGTTCGAGTCTCAGCTCTTCCTGTGACCTTGGACAAGTAACTTTAACCTATCTGAAACTGATTTTCAGCTGTAAAATTAATTTTTTCCTCACAGAGCTGTATATTAAAGTAGCCAAATGAGGTTGTGTATGAGAATAAGAGATTTTATGTGAAAGGGCTCTACACAGCATTTGGCATTTGTGGGCACTTAAGAAGTATTTGTTTCCTTCGTTTTCACCTTAGCTAACTACAGAGCTCCAGTGCTTTCCCCCACCAAGTGTGGCCACTGGTGGCTGCTCTGGCAGCCTGGGCTAGAAGTCTGTTTCCTGCTTGTTCTCTTTGTTCCCTCCCTGAGTCTGTACACAGAGGACTGGGGCACGAGAAAATTCGGTATCTCTCCTAGTGCAGTAGAGTTCTCATCCGTGGTATCGTTTGAGTGCCACCACAGCTCTGTGAACCAAAGGAGGACAAGAATAGTTAGGCCTCTCTTAGAGATGAGAAACCAAGGCCCCAAGGGTAAGGTCACACAGCAAGTTCATGGCAGTGCCAGGATTGGAGCCTAGGATCTCTGATTCCCGCTACAATATTCAGATGTTTTTCCACTCTTGAGAAAATGACGAGAAGATAGACTTCTGTAGGACCAGCGTGTTTTTTTATGAGGGCAGAGTGATCTGATCTCCACTCTGCCCCCTGGCCAGATGTGCTGTTTGACCAGCCCAGGCCTCTGTCCATGGACAGAGGGGACCTAGGCGCTCCTCTAGATTATGTGCTGCCTTCATCTTGCCACGGCACCCCCATCAAATTGCTTTCCCACACTCCTGCTGGGGGGGACGATAGCAGGTGATCTGAGGTACAGGGACAGAAGAGCCCTGCTCTGACCTGTTGTGACTGGCTCATGATGACGACCGCACCTGGGCTTCCGCAGGGAGATGGGGACCCGGGGCTCCATGCTCCAGGCACTCTGAGAAGGGCCTCTCCAGGACCCCTGATGACAAGCTCAAGTGCATTCATTCATCTGATGTGTTCCTTCATTTGCCCTTGTTTACTGTGGGCATGCTGCTGTGTGTTGGGCCTGCTAAGCTGGACGTGAGAACTGCAACCTCTGGCTTACTCCAGTGGTAGTAGGTCTCTACCCTGGTGTGCTTTATCTCTATAGCTACTCTTTCCTTAAAACAACGATAAAAAGCCCCCAAACCCTGGCCTTCTTGCGCCCTTTGTGGCGCACTGAACAAGCAGAACCCCACTGTGCTACCCTGGCTTTGGACTCTGGCATTTGCTGACGTGCCAAGCACCGTGGAGTCCAGTAAAAAATGTAAAGGTTAAGATAGGTATAGCCAGAAAAGACATCTGCAACCAGACAGAAAAAATAATTACAGGGCCTGGGGAGTGCTGTGGAGGAAACAAACCAGAGGCTGTTCTGTCAGGTGAGGTGAGGTGAGGGTGCTCTGATAATGAGCAATCCAGATCTCTCTCAGTTGCAGACAACAACTGAGGCTCGTTTTTCACTTACACTGCATGTATGTGACCACGACAAGCCACTCCACTTGTTTCTGGAGAATGGCCTCAGTGGCTCTGGGTCAGCCTCCTGGTACAGGGCCTGAACACTGGGCAGACTAGGCCGGAGAGGGCTTTGGTCAGCAGAGGCTAGGGAGGAATTCATTTCCGTGGCTTTGGCGTGGGCAGTGGTGCCCGTAGCTCTGCTGTTGGGGCAGACAGACTGCTGCCTGCGTGGCCGGGCTCTCTGCAGTAGGTACCTTGTGTTCAGACTTGGGGTTATCCTATCTGTGCCCCTGCCTAATTGCCGTCTCCCTGCTGTGCCCCTCCTGGAGCTGCCCCGAGCCTAGTCTGTTGCGGCCACAGCTTTCCTGCGGTCACCCCTGAGGTAGAGCTTCTCACTGCGTCCTCATAGCTGCTCCCAGAGCTCTTTTGCTGGGTATGCTGGTGCCTCCACAGGGAGCCCTCAGGAGAGGGAGAGAAGTGTGGGAGAGGGGTCTTCTGTGAATACGCTGGGGCTGGGGGAGGAGGCATTAGGGACATGCAGTTGGTCGCTTTGGGGGAGCCTGTGGTCCCAGGAGCTGGGGCTCTGAGAGTCTCTGCTTGCTATCCTCATAGCTCTTCACGTTCTCCCTCCCCTCCTTGTAACACCGGGTCCTTTCCAGGTGGTGCTGGGCTAGCCTTTAAGGGGCTGCAGTGGCTGTGTGCCCAGGCGCAAGTACTAGCTCTCTCCCCAACTCATCACCTCCTAGGAACCGGGCCCATCCAGGGGGAAGCAGGGAGGGCTCCTTTTTATAGCCACATGTAGGCTTTGTGTATAGGCTCTGCTGCTTCCTTCCGGGCCCTTCCCGGTGTTGGCGGGTGGCCCTGGCTTCAGCAGGACTCAGGATGCAGAATAAGTGGGCGGGGCTTTCTCCTGCAGAAGACTGGCATCTCCTTTTCTGAGCCCATGCCTGGCACAGAGGAGGCTGGGTTAGCAAGCAAGAAAAGGAGGTGGCTCGATCTTTGATCCTGGGAAGCTTGGAATCTAGAACATGCAGAAAACCATGAAAGCCCAGAGCCAGCAGGAGACAGTTGTGCCTAAAGTACTGTAGGCTGAACCTAAGGGTCCAGACACAGTCAGCTTCCTCTCTGTTGCAGCCCATCCTGTCCTTGTGGAGTCCCTCCCCCTGCTGGCTGGGAAGCCAGCATTGGTTAGAGAATCTGTACAAAGGCTGTGAGGTGCCTGGGAGCAAGGCGTGGGCATGGTGAAGAGTGGGTGGTCTGACGGAAGCTCCAAGCCCTGGCAGTGAACACTGACCAGACTGGTGAGGGGCTGGGCCACAGCAAGTTTGACCACTTGTTTGTGTGAGATCTAATTCTAACTCAGTAGGGGTGGGCCGTTCACTTTGGGGTTGGCTTCCTGTTTTCTTAGACACCTGGGGTTATGGCTGAGCTGAAATGTCCTGAGGGAAGTAGTTGTTTAAGGGATGCCCCCAGGTCACAGTGTCCTTGGCTTGGCCTTGTCCATGGGGGGGAGGGGAGGGGTAGGGCATTGACCACACTGGGCCTCTGGCTGTGAAGCTGTGGGTGTGTGGTGGGTGAATTCTAACCCCATGGGACTGAGTGACCAGCCTCAGGCCCCAAGGATACGGGCTGAGTTCATAGAGTGACTAACCCTGGGAAGGAGAGGAGGATCTGGCCACAGGTCCCAAAGGCTTTTCAGCCTACTTGGGGGCAGGAGGTCAGCTGGGAGGTTGGGCAGTGCTGGGGTGCAGGGGCTCTGCAGCGGGCCAGCTCCCAGAAGTGTCCAGGACCTCGAAAGTTCAATGAATGGGGTGCCTGGGTGGCTCGGTCGTTAAGTGTCTGCCTTCGGCTCAGGTCATGATCCCAGGGTTCTGGGATCGAGCCCCACATCAGGATCCCTGCTCTCCCAAGCAGAAGCCTGCTTCTCCCTCTCCCTCTCCCTCTCCCACTCCCTCTCCCTCTCCCACTCCGTTTGTGTTCCCTCTGTTGCTGTGTCTCTCTGTCAAATAATAAATCTGTCAAATAAATAAATAAAATCTTTAAAAAAAAAAAAATTCAATGAAATGTGCGTGCCCGCCCCCCCCTCCCCCGTATATTCAGGCTACCTGGGGGGACAAGAACACTGAGTATAAGTCACTTTTCCATCCTCCTCTTTCCTGACCCTCAGAGCAATCAACATAGGCCTCTGCATCCCCCCTCCCCCTGTTCCACCTGATGGCTCTTCTCTCTTGGGGAGGCAGCTCTCCTCTTCCTACCCTAGTCACTCTACCCGGAGCGGTAATTGAGTATAATGTGCCTGTGGCCTTTCTTGGGAACTCCTAGCAAACCCACCGAGGAGGTTAGAAAGGGTAGCATATGTCACTTTGTCAAGGATTTTACTCCGGGCCTCTTGAGGCTAGCAGTGAAATACGGAGAACATCCCCTCTAGTGACAACAGAATGCCTGGTGCCTGGAGCATTTCCACAAGGATGCCTGGTCCCTGGCATGAGAATTGGCCCACGCTGGAAGGGTGAGGCTCTGCAGGCTGGAGTGGGAGGCAGCAAGGAGCCTGTTAGGGGAGGTGAGGCCAGAAGCTGTCTTAAGAGGGTAGAACTATAGGAAGTTAAAATCAGGAATGGGAAGTCCCAGAGTAGCCATTCCTCTTGACAGGGGAGGCAACTTCGAAGATTTCTAGCTGGGCTTCCTGGGGAGGCAGCAAGTTCCCGATCACCTTGGAGTGAGGTCAGAGGCTAGATCATGCATCAGGGCCTTGCCTCCCCGGGAAGCAAAAGGAGGACAAGGAAAGTGCCTTGGCTTGGGCTGGTGTGGCCCAGAGGGAGTGTGGCCAGCTGCTGTGGAGAGGCTGGGCCCAGCCGCTCTAGAATGGGAGAGGCCTAGTGGGGTGCACAGAAGAGGATGTCTGGGCCAAACAGACCTTGCCTTCATGACTTCATTGCTTAGCACATCTCCAACCTCCTGGTCAAGGTTGACTCTCTTGGGGGTTTAGGGCTGGCCCCACACCTCCCTCCCATCCCCCACCCCCCGCCTCCCTCCCACCCCCTGCCTCCGAGAAGGAGCAGGGTATATGGTGCTGGTAACATGGAAACCAAAGAGGTGGGGAGCCAGGGCTTGCATGGGGCTCCACAAGGAGCTCTGCAGAGGAGGCCTCTGCTGTCCCCCTCCACCTGTCCTCCCACTTCAGCCCATCCCTTAGATCTCTAGCCAGAGGCTCCTACTGTTTCTTGGGGCAGGGGGAAGCCCCAGATTTTCCTGTCTTCTAATGCATTCCATTTCCTGCTAGGCCCTGGGATCTTAATGCTGACAGGCATGGTCCATGCCCTCAAGGAGCTCACACTCCATTGGAGAAGATTTAAAAGACACATAGGGTTCCCACTCATCTAAGTGCTCAGTAAACATGGTTGTGACAAATAAAGCCAGTATTAGGGCTTGTCCAAGGATTAGGTTGGGGATGGTGAGAGAAAAGGATGGTTCTAAAGTTTCTAGTTTATGTACCTATTGGGAGGTGATGCTGTTAGTTTCCCAAGAGGTGTGGCAGGAGACCTGGGTTTTGGTGAGAGAAGTGTTGAAGAGTATGAGGGAATGTGTTTGGTTTAAGGGGTTGACTTTGAGATGTTTTTGAGGTGAGCAGGGGGGAGGTGGCAAGTAGGCAGTTGGACTGAAGGACCTGAAGCTTAAAGGTGGGGACTAGTTGTCTGTTAGCAGTGGAATCTGTGGGCATGGATGACTGACTGGGAGGAGGTAGAGCATTAGGGGAAGAGAGGACCTTGGCCTCGGCCTTGACAAAGGCCAGCGTGTAATGCAGATAGGCCTGAAGCCCAAGAAGAAGGGGGAAACCAGAAGTCATGAGGGAGAAGCCAAGGGCAGAGCTTCAAGCAGGAGGGAGGGCGTGGTCAACCATGTTGATTGCTCTGAGCGTCAGGAAAGAGGAGGATGGAAAAGTGACTTATACAGTGTTCTTGTCCCCCCACGTAGCCTGAATATACCGGGGTGGGGGGGGCAGGCATGCACATTTCATTGAATTTTTTTTTTTTTTAAAGATTTTATTTATTTGACAGACACAGCAAGAGAGGGAAAACAAACGGGGAGTGGGAGAGGGAGAAGTAGGCTTCCTGCGGAGCAGGGATCCTGATGTGGGGCTCGATCCCAGAACCCTGGGATCATGACCTGAGCCGAAGGCAGACACTTAACGACCGAGCCACCCAGGCACCCCATTCATTGAGCTTTCGAGGTCCTGGACACTTCTGGGAGCTGGCCCGCTGGGTCCTCAGCCTCTCCTGTAGCGGGGGGCCAGGCACACACAAGACATCTAGAAAAAACGGGCAGCCTTCAGTGGAGGCAGAGGTCTGAGTGCACAGGATCTCTGCCCTGGGGGCTGACCCATGAACTACCTGGGGGGCTGACCCATGAACTACCTGGGGAGTTATTTAGGCCTGGGCAGCAAAGTTGGGGCAAGCCCTTGTCCATACTGCAGCTTTTCCCTCTTCTGGGAAAGACCTGCTGTAGGCCCAGCATCCTTCCCCCTCTTCTGTGAAACTGAATGCCCCCCCACTCCCCCCAACAAACTGCTCCATTGATGCCTTGGCTTCCATGATCCCCTCTGCCTGACACGGGCTCTCAGCCCTCCAGACCTGCCTTCTGCAGAGTGATCTGAGAAATCCCAAGGAGCACTGCTCACTTTCTCTGGGCTCCCAGCACCACAGACATCTGCCTGTTGTTCCATCTTTGCACAACCTCACAGTTATCTGCTTCCCCATCTGTTTCCTCCACCAGCCAGGGGCTTTTCTGAAGGGCAGGAACTCCAGTGCCTTATTGATTTCTGTTTACCCAGGACCCAGCCCAGGGCGTGACACTGAGGAGATAGGTGCCTAATACATGTTTGATTTGATGATGGAATGAATGAACAAGCGTAATAGGCAACTGCTCAGCTCTCTCCCAGCTTTTGAGTTCTCTGGGTGGGGCCTCCTTTCCCTTCCTTCCTTTGGGGCCTGGGCATGCTGTTCCCACCTCTGATATGGGTGGGCTTAGTCTAGCGTCCTAGGCAAGAGGGCTGCCTGCCTGGATGGTATGAAAGCTCTGGGGCCATGCAGAGGGTCCCAGTTCTGCCATGAACCACTATGTGACCATGACAAGACCCTTCGGAGCCTCCATTTTCTCATTGCTCCAAAGAGGAGATTCATCTAGAATCTGGATTCTAGATGATTCATGTGCTGGCAAGGATCCTTTACAGCTGTAACCTGAAGCAGTTAGTACATATGGGTTCAAGGTCTCATGTAGGAGGACCCTGCAGACCTCCATCCAGCTGTCTGAAGGGCCTTTTCCTGTTTATCAAGGTGGGAGAGGGCCAGATGCCCGGTCAGGCCTGGCTGCTCTTCTCAGTCAGGTGTTTAGGGAGCAGTGACTGATGAAACCCCAGCCAGAAGCAGATGCTGAGCTCTGCCCTGGTACACCCTGGACTCCCGGGATTCAGCCAGGGTTTCCTTGTGTACACCCTGGGAAGGGGCTTTGGCCTCTCTCCTCTGCTGCTGCACAGGCATGGGAAGGAGATAAGCCCCATTCTCACCTTTTCTTTGTTGCATGACCCTCTGACCCCAAGTCTCCCAGCCTCCAGCCTTGCCTATAAATTCGAGGTAGATAGCTACCCACACCTCTGCTTTTGACTCCCTCTCTGGTGGGATCTGGGAGCTGCTTCTGATGGTTTCTGTTGGAAGATAGGAAGGGGAAGGTTATAGTCTGAGAAAAGAGAGGGGAATGGGGGGGTTTCAAGCTTTCTAGATTAAAAAACAAAACCCTTCAAGTTTACCATGAGTTGAAATTATTTTAAGTTGCAAAATGTATATGCTTGTATTTCTGTATGGGTAACTTTTACTGAAGTTTACATCAGTTAGCTTACGTACTTTGTAAAAGGAAAAATGCTCTAAAAACTATTTCAGTGAAAGCGTGTTTCGTGTCCAGAAATTCGTGGTATGTGCCGCTTCCTTCTGGTTTTCTGTTGTGCCGGTGCTGGTGTTCTTAGCTCTGTGTTCATCATTTGTGGGGAGGTTGATTTTCAGTATGTCCTCCTGTCTCTCTGGTGAGATCGCTTTGGTATCTCTTCCTGACATCTCATAGTCACTCAGTGAAGAAGGGCCAGGAGTAGTGATCCTCTTTTGCAGATGAGGGACGTGAGGCTCAGAGGTGGGGTGTGCCTCCCACCTGCCTTGCCAGTGCTTGGTGTTCGTGGTGCTTCTAGGTACCTCCTCCTTGCTTGATGGGTGTAATTGGCCGGAGGTTTGGAGGACCTCTGTCTGGGTGGGGTTTGTTTGGAAGTGGCCTCACTGGCGGCAGGGGATGCTAGGACACTGGTTCCTGACCAAGAAGCTTGGATCTAATTTAGAATTTGGATTTGATGCTGGGCTCCCTTCTACCCCTTCCAGAGCCTGCCGGGGTCACAGTGAAGCGAAGCCATACTCACTAAGATACCCTGGAAAAGGCTTGGTGCCCCGCCCTTGCTACCCCCTTTCTCTTCCCTGGGGACGCCGCCTGGTCTCCGGGGATGCTGCCTCTCTGCCGTGGCTGTCCTGATGCACTAGGCAGGGGTATGACTGGTAGGGCACTTGACGCTCGGCCTGATGTCTGGGAGGGTTGGGGAGCAGGATTCTAAGACCAGAAGCAGCCCTATCAGAAGGACCTAGCATAGACAAGTCCTCTAGGGTCATTGTCTTCAGTCCCTTCCAAGACTCCAAACTGGCTTCCTGCCATTGAACTTGTCCCTTTCATGGCACCCTTTGGAGTGTGCTGTCCCAGTGGAGTAGGTGCTGTCCCAGGCTTGGGGACCTACTCTGCTGCAAAGGCAAGTTCTGATCTGGCCCTGAGAACAGCGACAGCACTCTTTCTTTGTTGCTGTCTAGCTGCCCACCTCCCAAAGTGCTTGGGATCAGTTGTGTGGCTCAGATGAGGACACTGAGGCTCTTAAAGGGAAAGCGACCACCACTACTGGTACGTCCCGAAGTCATTTGCTCTCCAGGCCTGACTGACCCGAGCACTCTGCTTTGAGTAACTGCTGATCTCTAGTCTCCATGGTCTCCGGCAAGGAGCCTGTCCCTGGCCCAAGAGAGGAGACAAGGGAGGGTTTCCTTGCCTGGCCATGCAAGCTTTGGTTTTGCACATTCAGTCTTGTGGCATTCTGCCTCAATGCTTAGAGCCGGCCCCTGCCACCAGGCAATGGGCATGTTTTCTTTTGCATAAAAATCAAAACAGAAACCAGTCCAAGGTTGGGGGTGGTCAAGGCAGGCCAGGCTTGACTCTCCCACGTGAATATCTTTACGTAGTCATCTGTTGGCCTGTGAACAGTTAATGGCTGTCCCACCCCTAACGAAAACCTTCACTTTATCCATGACCTGCCAGAGAGGCCCAGCTATATGCTTGGAAACAGGATTTGAAAATTGATCTTTGTGATTTCAGTCTGTTAGTCTCCCGTTCTAATACCCCACCGTATGTGAGGTGGTGGGGTGCACATGCCTCGGACTTCTGAGTGCAGGTGGGGTGCTGTGGCTGCAGCTGGCCGGGTGCTGCAGGCTCAGGAAGCGGCCTCTGGCTTAGAGCACATCTGCATGCACTGATCTGAACTCTGGCCCAGGAGCCCCACTCCTTCATGGTGCCCCATCCCTGCGAGACCCCTTTTTGAGCTAGGGAAATGGCTGCTTGGATTCTTTCCTTAGGCAGCTACGGCCTAGCTTTGCCTTTCCTAGATTTGGGCCCAACCCCAGCAAAGCCCTGGCAGGTGGCTGCAGTTGTCTCCGCTGCTGCTGGCTTCTCTGGGCCTCGAGTTGATGCACTAGGCACACAGGCCAGGGGTCAGGCTCCTTCAGACATCACTGGGATCACTGGTTCCTGACAGGGTCCTTATTGCAACCCTGTGAGGTAAGAGGAATTCCCAGTTTACTAATGGAGAAACGGAGGCCAAAAGAGTGAGGGCCGCCTAGGGCTGCCAGCTAGGATTTAAGACCTGCATGATTCTCCTCTGCTAGGCGTGGGCAGCCTTTAGGAAGGGGGACGGTCAGGGCAGGCTTCCTGAAGGAGTGGGAGGGGGCAGGTTGCCACCAGAACCCCCAGGCTTCTGCCCAGAGCACCAGGCAGTCTGGCTATCAGAAGGTCCTCAGCCCTCAGAGCTGGCCTGTGATGCCAGTCCCTGGCCCAGCATGGGTAATCCCTCATTAGCCCAAAGCCTCTTGAGGAGGGCTGGTCTCTGTATCTTCATGAGAGTGTGTGGGTGATTAAATGCCCAGGCAGCTTATCTTGTCACTGTCTACCACGGCCATGCTTGGTGTGGTGATACTCCTGCCATTCCTGAAGCATGGGCCGTGGGGACCCGGTCCTTGGAGGAATGAACACACCATGCCTCTGGACAGGCTGAGCTGGCTGGGTGGTGCTGGTGGAACCCCAGGCGCTCTCAGGTTGGAGTGAGCTTGAAGATGGCCCTTTGTCATTGGTGAAGCCCTACACTCTTCGGCTACACAGGATTCTAGCCTGGCCCCCTGGTTGTGGGATCCTGCCCTTGTCCCTTAGAGAGTTGCCCTGTCTCACTTCCCTGTCTCCAGCCTAGCAAGGACCTCTCAGTACCCTGGCTTTTCTTTTCCCCAGTGTTCCTTGAACGTTGTCTTCCCATGGTTCTGAGTGGGGGTTGAGTGCTGGGTCATGGGTCTCTGGGAACAGGGTGCTACTCTCCTGCTCTTCTAAGCAGTTCTCCTCTCCTCCCGAAGCTCCCAGGTCCTGGGAGGGTCTCTGTCCCTGCCCTTCCTGTCCCACTGCAGTTCTGACCCATACAGCTGGGGTGGCTTGGCCTCCCCCTCCCCCCAACTAGGGCAGAGGCCATGCCTGTCCCAGGGAGTCTCCTCCCCTGATGGCAGTCCCTGGGGGACCAGCCCTGGCTCTCTCAGGAAAGGGGACCCTTCTGTGTTTGTCTGGGAGGCAGGGGGATGGGAAGCGGGGTTGGGAGGTGGCACAGGAAATAGTAGAGAGTCTCACCCTGGCCTCATGTCCTTTCAGCCTGCTTGGCTTGTTGCACTTGGAGGGCATCAGGACCAGGCTGGCCCTTCCTTATGAGGGGGAAGGTGCAAGGGACCAGGTGTGGCCAAGCAGGAGCTTGGGAAGCTTGGGCATCTGGCCTGGAGCTGCTCTGTGCCTCTGTGGTTCCTGGTTGGGCAGGAGCCCAGTCAGCCTCCAGCCTGATCTCCATGGGAAATGTGCCCAGCGGCACAGGGCAGGCCAGAGGCTCTCCTGGGGCCTTCCGGGGGGGGGGGGGTGCGGGGGCGCGGTGCGTGCTCTAGGGCATGCGCGGGGCTGCACCTGTCCGGCCTCAGGCTTTGAACTGACCCTCTAGCTGCCTGCCAAGCAGTGGCCACGGCACGGGCTACTTCTAATGACGGGCGGGCAGCTGAGAGGAAGGGCCCAGGCTGTGGAGCACGCAGACCCTGGCCTAGATGCATTTGTGTTGGTGAGGTTGTGTGCCTGTGTGAGAGGTGTGGGAGGGGGTGACAGCAGCTCTGCACCGGAAGAGCGTACTGGTTTCTGTTTCAAAGGGCAAGGTTTGTGGTTATTCTGCAGGTTCTGATCTGGGCATTTCCCCTGTTCAGCTCCTCCTTCTATCCTTGGAAACTGTCTTCTCAGGCTAGGTTTTTGTGACTCAGTTCCCCCCACCCTCCCTGTTTCTACCTGAGTGTAACTTATTTTTACAACTCCACTCCCATTTTGCGGCCCCTCCCCCCACCTGTGTGCCTGCTCTTTTCATTTGCTCATCCAGTCCTTCAGCCAGTACTGCATGGGCCCTGTCTGGGGGGAGATGACTAATGTTCACACACGTAGTGTCATGAGGAGTCAAGGGCATGATTACTGCAAGAGGGCGCTTCTGAGTTGGGTCTTTGGTGGGAGAGAATGGAGCCTGGGAGATAGTCCACCCTAGGGACCGGGATGAAATGGGGGAACAGGAAGCACTGGCTGTTCTTGCCCTTGGCCCAGCTTAGTTTAGACGGACCAGAGAAGATGGGAGGGAAGAAGCTGGGAATGTAGATCACTGAGCCACACCAGGAAGGGCCTTGAACACCCTAGAAGGAGCATGTTCTCCTTAGTGAGCAACCACAGGAGGGATCAGAACAGTGTTACAAGGATTCTGAAAACTTAAGAAGGGTAGCTCATTGGTAAAGAGGATGGGTGGGGGCAGGGCTGCTGGCAGGGAAGGCAGGGCTTTTTTGGTGGGAGGACCAATCCTGAGGGTGTGATGAAGGCAAGGGAGCAGGGAGAGCGGGCTCCAGTTAGAACCAGTAATGCTGTGGCGGGGAGCTGGGGTTGGGGCTAGGCAGTGCCTCTGTTTGAGGTGGGACAGATGGGGCACAGCTGTGGCTGGAAGGGGTAGGAAGAGAGCCTGGGGATTTGGGCCCTTTGGGACATTCTGGCCAGGATGGTGTACAGTTTGGACTGGGAAGGCTCTGGGATGGACGCTAGCCGGGCAGTGTGCTGGCATTGCTCCTGGCTCCAGATCTCCCGGGTCCGTCTGGGTTGAGAGCATTACAAGGGGCTCAGGGAGAGTCCTCTCTAGTCGCTCAGCCTGGCTTCTTCTGTTTGAACAGCTCCTCCCTAAATCTGTCTCTTTATCTGACTTGGAAAGTCTGCCCCTGTCCAGGATCCCAGCCAGCACTGGGGGGTCCTGTGGGTGTGTGGCTGGGGTAGGCCTTCCCTGTGCTGCGTGGGGCTGGGGCCCTCTCCTGGCCTGGGGTCAGAACCTGTGCCGCTAGCATACTTTGGTGAGGGAGCAGAGGGAGGGAGCCTGCACTGAATGAGCTCCCGTGTGCCATACACAGGGCTGGGCACTTCTGGCTTTTAGACCTTTCGGTCTTCCCAGCACCCTCACCGTTATTGGTTACCTGCGTTAACAGATGAAGGAGTGAGACCAGAGCAGTTGTCACTATGCTGAGGTCACACAGCTGATGGGAGGTAGAGCTGGGATTCTAGTCCAGGCAGTCTGGTCCCAGAGTCCAGGCATGTTTTTTCTACCACCCTGCCTTCTAGAGAAATTCAGTCAAGCCCTTGACTTTGTATTTGGTAAAACTGAGACTAGGAGAAGTTAAATGAGTCACTGAGTGTCATCTCCCTTGTTAGTGGCCGGGGCAGGTCGTCTGCCATTCAGTGCTGTGTGCTTCCCCAGTCTGTGCTCTGTGAGGCCAGGGGAGCACATGCAGGCCCTTTGACAGCCAGAGTGGGGAGACATCCCTTTGGATAGCCGCTGCCTTGGGAGACCAGGCCTCTTGCTGAGACTTGCTTGGGGATGTCTTTGGGGTGGTGGGCCATTCAGGGGTGCGTCAGTTCTCCGGGCCTGACCCCTCATTCCTCCAGTGGATTCTGAGACCTACTTGGGTCTGCCTCACCCTACCCTGGGACTTTACAATTTGGTTTGTGTACTTTGTGTCAGGAAATGGTCCTCATGAAACAGCCTTCAGCCCTCCCCAGTTCTCTCTCTAGAGTCCATCTAGCTTTTTTCCAGGTCATAGTGACCTGCCCACATTCTCAGCAAGGGAATGTACACAGGATGGGGCTCCCTGCTCCCCCAGACAGCTCAGCTTCTAGCAGAGGTCTGTCCTCAGACTCAGCGTAGCTCTCTTTTATCACCTAGTAGGACTCAGTACTCTTGGCTCTGCCCCTTGATGAGGTGTCTCTCTTTGTGGTCCCTCCCTAAGGGCGAGCGAGGAAACCAGGCTGCCCTCATTTCGGCACTGACTCCGAGACCCCAGCCTGACCTTGGCCTCTTTACCTTCCTAGTTGACATTCGCGAAATCAAGGAGATCCGCCCTGGGAAGACCTCACGGGATTTTGATCGCTACCAAGAAGACCCTGCTTTCCGACCAGACCAGTCACACTGCTTTGTCATCCTGTATGGGATGGAATTCCGCCTGAAGACCCTGAGCCTGCAAGGTGGGAGTCACGGGGCTGGAGGGGGTAGGGGGTAGTCTGGGGGCAAATATCCACTGGCTCCTGGCTCAGCAGGAGGTGTGTGTCCTCAGCTCAGCTCTTTACCCCTTGATCACAGCTACATCTGAGGATGAAGTGAACATGTGGATCAAGGGTTTAACATGGCTGATGGAGGACACATTGCAGGCAGCCACACCTCTGCAGATTGAGAGGTAAGAACCACCCCCGACATGGTTAGAGTTAGGGGCAGTAGATTCTAGGGAGCACTGGCAAGGACACAGGCCTTTGTGTGCCCAGGCACTGCCTCCTGACCTCCCCGGACCTCATCCAGCTGGAGAAGTGGTTCTCACTTCAGGCTTCTCTCCCTCCAGGTGGCTGCGGAAGCAGTTCTACTCAGTGGATCGGAATCGTGAGGATCGGTAGGTATTGGGCTGTGGCTCTAGCCCAGCCGGTGGGTTGGGGCAGCCAGAACAGTAGCCATGCCCCGAGCAGCTGCCTGGAGAACCAGAGGACCCAGGGGGCCTGCCTCTAGTAGGGCTGGGGGCCAGGCAAGTGGAACTTCCTGCAGAAAGCCCTCTGAGGGCCTTGGTGCAGACTGGCTCTGGGTGTCCTGCAGAGAGGGTAAGGGTGGCCTAGTGTGTGAGGGGGTGCCTGGAAGCGCACAGCTTTGAGGCCCACCGTGTGACAGCCAGAGGGGCCAGGGAGAGATGGGGGACAAAGATCAGTTCATGGTGAGGCCTTCTGACTGTTGCCGTGAAAGAGCTAGAAAACCACGGAGGGTTTTGAAAGGAAGTATCCCGTGACCCGACTTCAGTTGCGCAGGACCGCCGGCTCCTGCTGGAGAGTCCAGGGCGGGGCGGAGCCAGCGAGCTTGGGCAGGGAGCTGCTTCAGCATTCTGGGTGGAAGATGAGAGGGTTTGGCTCAGGGTGCAGGGTGGTAGCAAGTGGTCGGATTTGGACTCTACTGTATCTTGAAGGTGAGAGTCCAGTGGAATTTCCTAACATTGATTTTGGTGTGCAAGAGAAAGAGAGGAGTCCAGGGTGACAGTAAGCTTTTTGGCTGAAGCATCTGGACTAAGGGCGAGCGAGGAAACCAGGCTGCCCTCATTTCGGGCATTGACTAAGATGGGGAAGGCCATGGAAAAAGCACATTTGGGAGAGTTTAGGGGTACATTTAGGCCATGTTCAGTTTTATGATGCCCTTAGACGTCCAGGTGGAGACATTGCATTGGCAGGTGGATAGAATGAGTTTAAGGGAGAGAAGTTGGGGTAGGAGATATTAGCTCGGGAGCATAGAGATGTTCTTCCGTAAGCCATGAGGCTGGAGATCACCTGATAAGTGTAGTGAGAAAAGGGAAGAGGGCCGGCGGCTGACCCCGGGCTACTTGGACATTGGGGGGGTATCAGGGAGGTGAGGAGGAGCTAGCCAGGGGAAGTAGCAGCTTGTGAGGTAAGAGAAAAACCTGGAGGGTGGAGTTTTGGAAGCTCGGGGAGGAGGGAGTGGTCAGCTGTGCCAGGCCTCATCAAGTGCGTTGAAGACAGGTGCCCCTTGGACTTGACAGCACAGAGGTTGTTGGTGACCTCGAGGAGTGGGGAAGGGGGTTCAGGGAAGGAAAGGGAGCATGGATGGCTCCTTCAAGGTGCTGCTGTGAGGGAGCGCAGAGAAGGGAGCGGTCGCTGGAGAGGTCAGCAGGGTCAAGACAGGTGTTTTGGTGGGACGGATAATAGCTTGCTCGTAATGCTGATGCAGAGAGTCAGGAGAGAGTTTGTTGATGCAGCAAGTTTCCCAGCCTGCAAAGCAAGGACCCTGCCCACCTTCCTCCTGGGCGCCTGGGGGTCAGATGAGCTGGCACGCGCCAGTAGCAGCCAGGACCACCCAGTACAGGACTGAATCCTGCAAGGGAGTTTTGGTGCTGCCTGCCAGGCTCTTAGGAAGGAGGAGGAGGACTGCCCACCCTCCCCTGCCTGACACCAGCCTCCAGGAGAGAAGGCCTCCCTTTCCCCCATCTTTTCCGTCTTTTGCCAGGCTCAGCAGTGTCCCCTAGTCCCACATCCTGGGCAGGGCACCCCTGGAGGGCAGGGACACTTCCCTGTCAGACCCCAGGAGAGTGTCCAGTCACCAGCAGTGGTATTTTGCTGAGCAGGACCCCCTCCGGCCACCCCCTCACCCCCCACCCTGTGCCGGGTGCTGAGACACACACTCCCAGCATTCCAGGGTCACTGGTCAGGAATCCCTGCCGAACTCCCCCCGGGGAGTATGTGAGTGAGCTGTGTGAGGCCTGGAGGCTCAGCAGGGGGAGGGTGCCTCCTGTGTCTGGGTGAGCCGGCGGCCCATGGGGTTGCTAGGGGGCCAGACAGGTACCGGCTCGAGTGTGGAGACCTATAGCTTGGCTCCCCTCCCCCACGCCTGACCCACTTCACTGAGCCTGTTCACTCCTTTCTCACTGGAATCATGGCCTTTGTCTTTGCTTAGATGAGGAAACTGAGCCCTAGAGAAAGGAGGGGACTTCCCTTGGTCACCCCAAGGGTTCTCATTTAGCCTCACCTCAGGACTCTGGGCGCCAGGGTAGTGTTTACCTGTCCAGCCCAGGTGGACTCAGCCCAAAGTCAGAGGTCATGAGAGGTTGGGTGAGGCCACTGGGGATGTCCCTGTTTCCTCAGTATATCAGCCAAGGACCTGAAGAACATGCTGTCCCAGGTCAACTACCGGGTCCCCAACATGCGCTTCCTCCGAGAGCGTCTGACGGTAAGCACGTCCTGGGCCACCTGCAGGCAGTGGGCGCAGCCCGGGGGCCGCTGGCCGCGGACCTGACGAGCCCCGCCCTGTGCCGTGTAGGACCTGGAGCAGCGCAGCGGTGACGTCACCTACGGGCAGTTTGCTCAGCTGTATCGCAGCCTCATGTACAGCGCCCAGAAGACGGTGCCTGAGCCGCCTGCCCTCCCACGGCCCCTGCCCCTGCTCTCCCACCCCAGCCCCGGCCCTGCTCGCCTCAGCCCCGCTGCCCTGCTCGAGGGCCTTCGGGTGCCATTTCTCCAGCTTTTCTCCTCTGGAGGCCTGCCCCTCTCTGTTGCCCCAGCCTTTCTTCCTGAAAGCCCTTTTCCCATGTGGCCTCCCAGGGGCTCTCGCTCTGACCAGCTTCTGTCTCCTGCAGATGGACCTCCCCTTCTTGGAAGCCAGTGCCCTGAGGTTTGGTTTGAAGTGGGGCGGTGGGGTTCTCCCCTGGTGACTCCTGGTACAGGTGGGGAGGCCGTGGGAGGGAGTGAGCCATGCTGGACCCTTTTGGGCAACTGTGCTGGCTGGGAGCTGGGCTCTGCCTTCCAGGGGGCCCCTCGTTGTCTGTGGGCTGTACCAGCCACCCGGCTGCCAGGTGCTCCCCTTCTTTCCCACAGGGCAGGGGAGCGGCCGGAGCTCTGTCGTGTGTCCCTTCCTGAGTTCCAGCAGTTTCTCCTCGAGTACCAGGGGGTACGGCTGGGTTGGACTGGGCCAGGGTGCCTGGCTGAGGGGGGCTGGGCTCATCACTGGCGGCCTCTCATGTGCACCTCCCCAACCCACCCCCACCAGGAGCTGTGGGCTGTTGACCGGCTTCAGGTGCAGGAGTTCATGCTCAGCTTCCTTCAAGACCCCTTGCGAGAAATTGAAGAACCATACTTCTTCCTGGACGAGGTAAGGCCTACCTTTCACACTCCTCCATCAGAATGAGGGGTGCTGACCAGAACCCCACCTGGATCCCAGGAGCCAGATTCTCCTTAGGGCTGCCACCTTGTTCCTCCCCACTGTCCACCTTGCCCACCGTGATAGACACTGAGCGTCCTTCCTTCCCACCACAGCCATGCCAATGGGCTGGGGTAGTGGCTCACTCTGTCCTTTCCTTCCTGTTCCTGGACAGTTTGTTACCTTTCTGTTCTCCAAAGAGAACAGTGTGTGGAACTCGCAGCTGGATGCAGTGTGCCCAGACACCATGAACAACCCTCTCTCCCACTACTGGATCTCTTCCTCCCACAACACGTGAGTGGCTCCCTCAGCGCCACCTGGCCCACCCTTAGGAGGGAGGCAGTCACCCAACCACCCCTGCCTCTCCTTCCCTGTCCAGGTACCTGACCGGGGACCAGTTCTCCAGCGAGTCCTCCCTAGAAGCCTACGCTCGCTGCCTGCGAATGGGCTGTCGCTGCATTGAGTGTGCGTGGGGGCTGGGGCTGGGGGAGTAGGTTGGGGGGGCCCACCCTCTTGACTGTGGTCATGTTCCTCCCCAGTGGACTGCTGGGATGGTCCAGATGGGATGCCAGTCATTTACCATGGACACACCCTTACCACCAAGATCAAGTTCTCAGACGTTCTGCACACCATCAAGGAGCATGCCTTCGTGGCCTCAGAGTGAGTCGGGGGGGGGGCGGAGGGGAGGAGGAGGGCAAGGGTCAGCTTGGTTCCAGCTCTCTCCTGTGACAGAGGGTCCCCTCCAATGTCCCGTCCCCACTCCCCCTGTTTTTTTATCTTTGTCCTTCTTGGCCTCCCCTCCTTTCTTGCTGCTTGCTTGAGCCATTCTTCCTAAGCTCCTCCCTGTTTCCTGCACCCTTGGTCCCCCTCTTCATGGGTTCTTCGCTAGCCTGTGGAACAAACTAAAGCTCTACCCATCCTCAAAAAATACTTCCTTTCAGCAGCCAGGGCTAGCATCTTCTCTGGCTAGCTCCCCTCTAGACAGGGCCCTGAGGCCCTTGGTTCCTAACACCTTTTCTGAGGGCCTGTTTGGACTGAGTGAGTGTTGACCCCTCAGAATTGTTAGGTCTCTGTCACTGCACTTGTCCCTTACCCTGCAGGTACCCGGTCATCCTGTCCATCGAGGACCACTGCAGCATTGCCCAGCAGAGAAACATGGCACAGTACTTCAAGAAGGTGCTTGGGGACACACTCCTTACCAAGCCCGTGGACATCGCCGCGGACGGGCTCCCCTCACCCAACCAGCTCAAGAGGAAGATCCTCATCAAGGTAACAGTGCGGGGCTCCACACTTCCCAGCACCTCTCCCAGGCCATGGCTCTAGCTGGTGGTCCTCCTGGGTGAGGAGGTGGGGGCTCTGGGACTGGACTGGCACTGCCATGTCCTGCCTGCTCCCCTAGCACAAGAAGCTGGCAGAGGGCAGTGCCTACGAAGAGGTGCCTACATCAGTGATGTACTCTGAGAATGATATCAGCAACTCCATCAAGAATGGCATCCTCTACCTAGAAGACCCCGTGAACCACGTGAGGGCCGGGCCAGGCTGAGCATGGGGGGCCCGGTGGGAGGAGGCCTCCATTCATGGGCCCCACTTCGGTCTCTCCCAGGAGTGGTACCCCCACTACTTCGTTCTGACCAGCAGCAAGATCTACTACTCTGAAGAGACCAGCAGTGACCAGGGCAATGAGGATGAGGAGGAGCCCAAGGAGGTGAGGGGCCCACCCAGGGCTGGGGGTCGGGCTGGGGTCAGAGTCACCGAGCGTTTTTGCTGTTGCCTTTCCCCCCACAGGCCAGTGGCAGCACGGAGCTGCACTCCAGTGAGAAGTGGTTCCATGGGAAGCTCGGGGCGGGACGGGATGGACGGCACATCGCCGAGCGCCTGCTCACCGAGTATTGCATCGAGACCGGGGCCCCTGACGGCTCCTTCCTCGTGCGGGAGAGCGAGACCTTCGTGGGCGACTACACGCTCTCTTTCTGGTAACCCGCTCCCAGTGCATGTGCTGCAGTCCTGACGTGCCCCCCGCCGCCCCGAGACCACCACAGTCTGTAGTTGTCTCAGTTACAGGCTCTCACACAGAGCACGACCTTCTCACACGCACGCACACACGCGTACCTTTCTGGGTGCTTTGAAGCCCTCCTGCGGTCTGCCCGGCACCCGAGCTCCTCAGGCGCCTCACTTGGGCTGGAGAGCAGCGTTCTGGGCCACGCCTGCTTCTCACCGCCTCCCCATCTGCCCGCAGGAGGAACGGGAAAGTCCAGCACTGCCGGATCCACTCCCGGCAGGACGCTGGGGCCCCTAAGTTCTTCTTGACAGACAACTTGGTCTTTGACTCGCTCTATGACCTCATCACGCACTACCAGCAGGTGCCCCTGCGCTGCAACGAATTTGAGATGCGCCTCTCAGAGCCTGTCCCGCAGACCAATGCCCACGAGAGCAAAGAGTGAGGGAGGGGCCAGGGGCCGGGCGGGGGGGCGTGCCCTGAGTGGGGAAGGCCAGGGCTTGACTCCGGTCTGTCCTCAGGTGGTACCACGCTAGCCTGACCAGAGCTCAGGCCGAGCACATGCTGATGCGTGTCCCCCGGGACGGGGCCTTCCTGGTGAGAAAACGGAATGAGCCCAACTCCTACGCCATCTCCTTCCGGTGAGGGGTGTGGCCTCGGGGTGCTCTAGGTGGTGTGGGGCTACTGCTGGGTCTGGGCTGCCCTGACCCCGTGTGACTCTTCTGTTAAGGGCCGAGGGCAAGATCAAGCATTGCCGTGTCCAGCAGGAGGGCCAGACGGTGATGCTGGGCAACTCGGAGTTTGACAGCCTCGTGGACCTCATCAGCTACTATGAGAAGCATCCGCTGTACCGCAAAATGAAGCTGCGCTATCCCATCAACGAGGAGGCGCTGGAGAAGATTGGCACCGCTGTGAGGGCCCAGTGGTTGAGGGGCGTGGCAGGCAGTGACCCTGGGCTAGCTGCTAGGCAGTCGTGGGACAATCTGTCTGTGTGAGACACAGAAGCCAGGGATATTGTAGGAGCTCCTGGACGGGTCACTGCCCAGCTGGGGGCCATGGCGTAGGAGCCAGGACAGTGTCCTGGAGGGAATGTCATCTACGAGGGTGTGTCTGTAAGGATGGGCATGCGTTAGGTGAAGAGGTTAGGGGCTGTGAGCTGGGCTGAGGGGTGAGGAGGTCCTGGAGCTCACACAGGGAGCGGTAGGCCCAAGGCCAGAGGCTTACCTGGCTGGGCGTGGACTAGACTGTCGCCGGGGCAGAGAAGAGAGTTGGCTACAGAAGTGTGGCTGTGGTGGAGGAGGCACAGGGGTAAGACAAAGTTAGAAGCCTGTGGAAAGGGCTCGGGACTGGAACCGTGGCCTTGGACAAAAGGAAGGCATCTAGGACGGGAGGTCCACTTGAGACTTGTCATCAGCGGGCACGGGTGTCCAGGGAAAGGACCTCACACGCTGGGGCCCGGGGCTGGGCTGGTGGATTGGCGTGTGTGGGGCAGGGGCGCCCAGGGGGAGGGAGGGAGCCACTGGGCTAGAAAGTTGAGTGCATGGCCCCTGCGGGACTCCACTGCAGACAGCTCAGCAGCAGTGTGGGCCTTCAGGAACAGAGAACTTTCAAAATCATGGGGTGGGTGTCCAGGGTAAGAATGTGGAGAGAGGGGAGGGCCAGGCCGTGCCCACTGAGGTCTGAGATGCTGGTGGACCCGATGTCCGGGAAGGGGCGGATATGGCCTGGTGAGGCAGGACATGTGGGCCTGCCACACTGATCGAGGGGCCCAGGGAAGCCGGTAGCCACTGTCGTCTGGGTGTTAATGTATCCCGTTCGGTCCTGTTTCCAGGAGCCTGACTATGGAGCCCTGTACGAGGGACGCAACCCTGGCTTCTACGTGGAGGCAAATCCTATGCCTACTTTCAAGGTACAGCGTCAGGCCTCTGGGCACAGGAAGCGGTGGGGGGTGGGGGGGTCCCCAGCTGCTCAGGGCTTACATTGCTCTGCTCAGGGGCCCATCTGTGGTCGTTGTGGAGAAGTGGTGCTTGTGGTTTTCCGAGGCCTGAGAGGTTGTGAGAGATGTGTGGTTTGTGTATGACCACAGCTCTCCCTGGGCCGACCCCCTCCCAGACCTTGCCCCTGGGGGGTCCGCACTGACCCTTCCAGATTGCTCCCCAGGGTAACTCCCCGTTTCCTCCCTGGGTGGCAGCAGGGCAGGGGCAGGCCACACTGGCCAGAAAACTTTGTACTTTTGCTACTGAGTCCCTTACCTTGTGAAGATCTGTCAGAGAGGATCTTCCTCTTTTTGCCTCTTTCTCTAGGGGGTAAAGGAGTTGTGCCCTCTCCCTCAGCAGCCAGGGAGCCTGGGAAGAAGGTTCTTTTCTCCCAGGCTGGGGGGGCCTTGTAGGCCTGGGCTCCAGGAGTCTCCATGGCAGAGGCCCTGGGTCTGTCCTCAGTCGCATCTGTCCTGGAGTTTCCTGTAGGGCCCGTGGTGAGGACTGGAGCTGGGCGGGTTGCCGCGGGTCAGGAGAGGTGAGGAGGGACTGCCGACTCTAACCGGCGCTCTCCCCCTTGCAGTGTGCGGTCAAAGCCCTCTTTGACTACAAGGCGCAGAGGGAGGACGAGCTGACGTTCACGAAGAGCGCCATCATCCAGAATGTGGAGAAGCAAGACGGCGGCTGGTAAGCCTGGTCCCCAGAGCCAGAGCCCGTGGCGGGGGTGGCAGGCCAGGAGGTGGGGGCCCCGCACGGGCACCGGCGGTGCTGGCCGCAGCCTGGCTTCCGTGTGGGGCCTTGACGAGGGCTCCCCTCCTTGTGGGAGTTTGGGGTGGTTGCCGGGGTAAGCACCATGTGGCTTCCACAGGTGGCGGGGGGACTATGGGGGGAAGAAGCAGCTGTGGTTCCCGTCCAACTACGTGGAGGAGATGGTCAGCCCTGCAGCCCTGGAGCCTGAGAGGGAGGTGAGCGCAGAGCCACAGCGGTGGGACACGCCATCACACACAGTGACGCACAGCCTCCGGCCCCTGCGGTCCACACACACCCCTGTGTGTTGTCGTGTGTGCGCTCGTGCGGGGTGTCTGTCGCGTGCACACAGACCTCCCCCCCACGCGTGTGTACAGCGGCCGTGCTGACGAGCCCTTGGGCTTTGCCTTCCACAGCACCTGGACGAGAACAGCCCCCTGGGGGACTTGCTCCGGGGGGTCTTGGATGTGCCGGCTTGTCAGATCGGTGAGCCCCCATCCCGTTTTCCAGCCCACCGTTGCTTAGGGTCAGGCTGTCCTTGGTGGCTCACGGCACGTGCCGAGGGAAGAAGCCAGAAGCTGCCCCCCCCCCCCCGAGCTCTCCCAGTGCTTGGATCCCCCCCCCTTGACGCCCTGGGCTCCTTGTTCACCTCCAGCTTTGAGCCCTGCCTGCTCACCTGGAGCCAGGCACTGTGGGAGACGCGGATGGCTCGCTGACCTCCGCAGTCCTCATAGGCGGGGTCCCGGGGTGGGGCGGGGGCAGGGGACCCAGGGGAGACAGACCGGTTTGGAGCCCCGGCCCACCTTTTCCCGGCAGCCCTCGCGTCCTCTGCTGTCACATGGGCCAGGCTGAGCAGCCCTGTCCCCCAATGATGTGTGGGGAGGACAGGTGGTGAGGGGACACCGAGCCAGTGCCTGGGCTGTGGTGTGGGGGATGCAGAAACGACTTGCCAGCTCTGTCCTCTCTCACTTGCAGCCATCCGTCCCGAGGGCAAGAACAGCCGGCTCTTCGTCTTCTCCATCAGCATGGCTTCGGTGGCACACTGGTCCCTGGACGTCGCTGCTGACTCCCAGGAGGAGCTGCAGGACTGGGTGAAGAAGATCCGAGAGGTGGCCCAGACGGCAGACGCCAGGGTAAGGGAAGCGGGGTGGCACAGGGGCAGCCTGTGAGCCTGTTGGGGGCGAGGCGTGTGGCACCAGGCCCCCCCAGGCCAGGAGCCAGCCCCGTGGGTCTGCCTGGCGGGCACTTGGAAACACAAGCGCAGAGGCCAGAGAAGTCCTGGGCTGGAAGCAGGAGGGACTGGTGGTGTGGAGCGGGAGGAGGGCTTCGCTTTGAAGGTGTGGGTGACAGGAGGAGCCGGGAAGGGCAGGCCAGAGAAGCTAGAAGCAGCCCGGGGCGGGGATGGGGTCTGTGCTGAGGGCTGTGGAGGTACCAACAGGCACGATAAGAACCTGAAAGTGCCCACTGGCTTTGGCAGCAGCAAACAGCCCTAGTGCCACTACCAGGAACCATGGCAGGGTGGTGGCCGGGGTTGGGTGGCAGTGGGCTTCGGGGAGTGTGGCGTGGCAAAGGCAGAGCACCTCCACGGGGCCGGAGCCCCGGCAGGCTTTCATGCTGACTGCTGGAGGAGCCGGGGGGGAGGAGGGAGGCCTCTTCCACTTGAGCCTGGGGCAGCGGAAAGTATTTGTAAGGGTTAAGGGAATTCTGTGGGATGGCCGTTCCCTCCGTGGTTGGCGTGGGCTAGAAGGCTTGAAGGCTACAGGTCTGGCTGCTTTGGAGAACGGGCAGTCACGAGTCCCACAGAGAATGGAAGGTGCTGAGGATTTTACTGGCAGACCCGCTGGTTGAGGGGATGGATTCTGGGGTCTGGGCTGAAAGAGGGAGTGAGAATATGAGTGTAGGAGCCCCTGATGGAAGAAAGCGGGCCTCTGGGGGGATGAGGACAGGATGGGGCGCACTTGCGAGTGGCCGTGGTGGGTAGGTGGCTGCACTGGGGTGGGGGGAGCTGAGGTGATGAGGTTCTTAGGCCTGGGAGGTGGGGTAGAGTCCCTGGGGCACCAGAGACTGAGCCAGAGGCCTGCGTCCCTACTGAAGTCAGAGGAGGCTGCCTTTTTGCCTAAGGGAGGCGGCGTACCCGATGGTCACAAAGCATCACTGGAGAGCGCAGCCAGCCCCAGGACCCTGAGCTGTCATTGAGACTTGGGTGGTGGTGAGGATCCCACCCTCTGAGAGTCTTGGAGGGCAAGTGTGCCCTTCAGGGCAGAGAAGAGGAGGGACGATTCTGGGGTGGGGTTGAGGACAGAAGGGCCCTTGTTTACTGTCCAGTGGGGTCTGGAAGATGCAGGGGAACAGGGAAGGGCTCGGAGAGCCCCTGCGGTGTGGGTGCGCCCTTCTGTGGGGCGGGGGCTCCACCCTGGGGCTAAGGCTGTGTGTGTGTCACCAGCTCACGGAGGGGAAGATGATGGAGCGCAGGAAGAAGATCGCCCTGGAGCTCTCCGAGCTGGTTGTCTACTGTCGGCCCGTTCCCTTCGATGAAGAGAGTAAGGGCCGAGGCCCTGGCGGGGTGGGTTTGGGTGCCCTCCTGGGCAGGTGGAAGACGGAGGAGCATTTTGTCCCTTTATATGGGGGTTGGGGGAGCCGCCTGGGTGGGCCGGCTCTGTAAGCATTCTCCGTTTGGCCCAGAGATTGGCACGGAACGTGCCTGCTACCGGGACATGTCGTCCTTTCCGGAGACGAAGGCGGAGAAATATGTGAACAAGGCCAAAGGCAAGAAGTTCCTCCAGTACAACCGGCTGCAGCTCTCCCGCATCTACCCCAAGGGCCAGCGGCTGGACTCCTCCAACTACGACCCCTTGCCCATGTGGATCTGCGGCAGTCAGCTCGTGGCCCTCAACTTCCAGACCCCAGGTGAGGAGCTGCCCTGTGGGGCGGGGAGGGGGCTCTGCTGGGCTGTGGGGCTGGAGTCCACCGGAGCTCGGCTCTTCCAGACAAGCCTATGCAGATGAACCAGGCCCTCTTCATGGCCGGCGGCCACTGCGGCTACGTGCTGCAGCCGAGCACCATGCGGGACGAGGCCTTTGATCCCTTTGACAAGAGCAGCCTCCGAGGTCTGGAGCCGTGTGCCATCTGCATTGAGGTGCGTGGTGCTCACCTATGGGCTTCAGGGTGGGTGGGGGTTGCTCTGCCGGGGCCCCTTTCCAGAGTGAAGGATAGGGTGTCCGTGTGACGGGTGGGGGCGCACTGCACTGTTTCTGAGCTGGAGGAAGGCGTGACCGTCCTCAGGCAGGAAGGCAGCTGCTGGCCTGCATTGTGGGGCCGGGCCCAGAGTGGTAAAGGCCCGCTCGGTTGCTAAATCACTGGAGTCAGGCTGTCCACTGAGAGCTCAGCTGCCCCCCAGCTCTGTTTGAGAACCGGCCCTGAGCCACTAGGGGCGGGGGGGGGCAGCCCGTGCTGTGGGCTTCGGGCCGGGGGGTGCTGAGGAGAGCATAGGGTGAGCACGTGCTTCTCCCCCGAGAGGAGAGTTCTCTCTTCTTTCCTTGGGGGGATGTCACGTAAAAGATGTCCATGTTAGAACAGACATGGATTTAATGAGGTAGATGCAAAAACTCCCGTGAAAGTGGCGGCTAAAGCAGAGATTTCCAGCGCCACCGCTCCCAGGGCCCTGATGCGGGGAGCCATTTAGTGGGCCGCCTCCTTGGGGCCCAGCAGAGGGCGCACTGCCTACACTGCATAGTGAGGCCTGGGAAGGCACCGAAGGGACCGTCCCCGGCCCATCTTGGCCTGCCTTCCAGGTGCTGGGGGCCCGGCACCTGCCAAAGAACGGCCGAGGCATCGTGTGTCCTTTTGTGGAGATTGAGGTGGCCGGAGCAGAGTATGACAGCGTCAAGCAGAAGACAGAGTTCGTGGGTAGGTCTGCCCTCCCCACTCGCCGTGCCCCGAAGGCCCCTCCACACTCCACACCAGCGACTCTTGTCCTCTCGAGGCGGTGGCCTGAGGCCTTTTGCCCTGACTTTCGCAGTGGACAATGGACTGAACCCTGTGTGGCCTGCCAAGCCCTTCCACTTCCAGATCAGCAACCCGGAATTCGCCTTTCTGCGCTTTGTGGTGTATGAGGAAGACATGTTCAGTGACCAGAACTTCCTGGCTCAGGCTACCTTCCCAGTGAAAGGCCTGAAGACAGGTGAGGAGCCTTCGTAGAGACAGCGCCTGGGGCCTCTCTAGGGGTGTGGGGGCCACGGGGGGCGGGCCCCCTGCTCGGCTCCCTCCCAGGCTGAGGGCCCGGCCTTCCTCCTCCTAGGATACAGAGCCGTGCCTTTGAAGAACAACTACAGCGAGGACCTGGAGCTGGCCTCCCTGCTTGTCAAGATCGATGTTTTCCCTGCCAAGGTAACCGCAGCGCGGGCGGGGGGCCGGCGGGCTGCAGCCTCACAAGGCCCCGGGGGAGGCACTGACCCCACGTGCCCTGCCCTTGTTGAAGCAGGAGAACGGGGACCTCAGTCCCTTCGGTATGTCTCTGCGGGAGCGGGGCTCCGATGCCTCGGGCCAGCTCTTTCACGGCCGGGCCCGGGAAGGTTCCTTCGAAGCCCGCTACCAGCAGCCGTTTGAGGACTTCCGTATCTCCCATGAGCATCTGGCAGACCAGTCTGACAGTCGGGAACGGAGGTGCGGGGATGGAGGGTGGGTGGCATACCGGGGAGATGGGAAGGAGAGCTTGCGGTCCCTTCTGCGTCCTTCTCTTGCTCCTGGGGAGGACTTACCCTTTTCTGGCTTTCCTTGCCTTGGGCTGTCCCACTGGGCTGCGAGCCCCACTGCCAGTAGGGACGCGCTCTCCTTCCGTCCAGGGCCCCACGTCGGACTCGCGTCAACGGAGACAACCGCCTCTAGCCGATCGCCAGCCCCGTGGAGAGCAGCAGGCGCCGCGTGCCTCGTGGAGCGCCGCGAGCTGGGTTCCTGGGACGCGGCCTGCCGTGGCGGCCGTCCTGGCCCTGAGGCCTGGAGCTGGGTTCCAGCAGTGACTGCTAGACAAACCAAGCCACTGATGAGTTGTAGTACTGTTTGGGGCCTCCATGCCCCAGCTCTGGGTGAAGGCGAAACCCGTACTGTGACTCGAATTAATTAAGCACACACATCTGGTCCTGCCTTCTGGGGGTGGAGCCTTCCGTCCGTGGGGCCAGGACCGTGGCTGTAGCCTCTTGGGGACAGAGGCTGCCTCGGCCCGCTGCACGGGCGGCTCGGAGGAACCGCTGACCTTGCCGAGAGAGCCGCAGCAGCCTCGCTGGGCCAGGGAAGCAGCCCCGAGTTTACATCATCCTGGAGCTTCACAACCCCAGCCGGGAAGGGGTGAGGGTCGCTGGCCGCGGAGCCAGGGCGGGGCAGCACAGGACCCGCCTGGAGAGGGGCTCCGCCGGCTCGAGGAAGAGGACACAGCACAAGGGCACGCTGCCCGCGGCCGGGAACACCACCCAGCCCGCAAGATACTTGGGATCGCGTCAGACGCAGCCGCGGCGGGCGGCCCGGGCTGCCGCGGGTCCCCGGGTGAGGGGCCACCTGGAGGATGGCCGGCAGCACCTCAGGACCTTGGGGGGAGGAGGGGGAGGACCCGGACGCCCTGCGCCGCCTGCCTGCTGCCCGAAGCCGGGGGGGCAGTGGGGGGGCAGCCCAAGGCGGGTGCTCTGGATGCAAACCTGGAGTCAGGACCTGCTCACCGGGGCGCCGGAGTTGCGGACGTGCTGGCCCAGCCGCACCGCCCCTCCTGCCCCATGGTCAGCCGTGGCACGCCTCACGCTCACGCAGAGGCCACGGCCAGGCCGGAGGTCTAACGGCCGGAGCGGCAGACTAGAGGCCTTGGTCGGAGACAGGTGCGGCCCAGAGCAGGGCTTTTCCCCAGTACATTCAGGAAACTGCACACACGGACATGCCTCCTTCAGGGTGCCCTCCAGCAGGCCGGCCAGGGGACCCCCTTCCCCCCCCCCAGCCCCCCGCCCCGTCCGAGTTCAGACTGAAGACCACTCTCCCTGTTGCAGCAGCAGACCTGGGATCGGAGCCTGCAGACAGCACGGCAGGAGGATGCTGAGATGATCCTGAGTGTTCATTAAACCAGTTCAAAGTCCTGTTACTGGGCATCTGTGATGTTGGAGATGGAAATTTTAAAGGTTATTTTTTGCACACCCCGTTTCTCACTATCTTCATTATTTCACGTAGGGTATGATTTTCTAGGTCTTCCACTTCTAACCGGAAAGCTGCTTGGTGGGGGTGGGGGAGCAAACTGAGCGAACTTGTCTGCACTGTGGCAGAACTGTTATTTTTATGGATTTTACAGCTCAACTAACAGTGTTACCTTTTCAAGATTTATATATTTATATACTCTTAAGAAAAACCACTGAGCCGTTAAAGCCTTGTTATTACTCGATCCTAATAGTGATTCAGTTTTCTGTAGCTTACTTTTAGGGTAGAAGGTAAATTATTTAACGTTCTATTAAACTTTCCATATCATGGATTGTAAACCGAAGGAAATTATACAAATTTCTGAGAAAATGTATTGGTTTATTTAAACTAGTTCCGAAGTTGTCTTTGCAAGTATGACCTCACAGTCTTGTGCACAGCAAACACATCTATATGTGTGGTTGCCAGCGTTTGGCTTATAATTTAAATATTAACAAAAATCTTAAATTTTATTGGAAAAGCTTTCCTTCTGAAAAGGACTTAAAAAACATCAGTATTTTTCTTCTCAGTAGGATAGTCACTAAATTACCTACTCCTGCTGCTCCCCTTTGGAGGGAAGCCTTGGGGCAGAACCCAGGGGAGGGGAGGGTCTGGCTGCGACCTGCCCTGTCCTCTGGGGACCGGTAAGGCTGTCGGGAATCGGGTAGGTAGGGATGGGAGGAGAAGAAAGAGCAAAGCCTGTTCTGGTGGTCAGGTGGGTTTTGTTTGTTTGAAGGCAAAGACGCCTCAGGATGCTCTCCCGTAGGAACGGAAGCAGGTTGAGTTGCCTGCTTTGCGGGGAGCTGCGGGGACAGCTGCTCAGCGGCTGGCTGCTTCTGCCTAGCTAGTGCAGAGATCCCAGAAAGGAGATGGGAAAGGTCGGGAAGGCAGCCCCGCTTTAAAGGACAGAGGCTGGGGTCCCAGCCCGTGGGCACAGAGGCACCTCGCGGCGCAGCCAGCACTCAGCACATGCAAGCCCGCTGCCCGCGTGTGGGCTTGGGGTGGGCCATTTGCTAGTTGTGCTGGCCTCTTAAGATCGGCCTGCCAAATAAAGCAGCCCCGGGTCCCTTGGTGGGCTCTTGCGGGGGTGCTCAGGAGAGCCGGTTGTCTGGAGACTTGTTAACTGTGGACCATTTGTTGGGTGGTTATTGTGCAGTGGAGGCGGGGGGGGGGGGTTGCACAACTTCCGGGTCAAGCAGATCTCCCCTCTGGGTTCCGAGGTGGGGTGAGGCCGCCCTCTCCTCCAGCTCGTCTGCAGAGGGTATGGCGGGGTCAAGTGTGGCCACCGGCCTGCCTGTGAGGGAGCCCGGGTTTCTGTGGCCTGCCAGCCCTGGTGGTGAGTGGGAGGCCACCCAAGTCCCCTCCCAGCCCACAGAAGCCTCTCCTTTCAAAACAACGCAGCATTCAGAAGTAGGGTGAAAAGGCTTCAATAGCCTGCAACCCAATCTCTGTGCCCAGACCTGGTTGGAAAGGCCGTGCCCTTACCTTCCCCGTGGTCTATGCCCGTGTAGAACAGAAATGACGCACATACACAGTTGCCTGCCTGGTGGATGGGTGGGGACAGGCCTAAAAACCCAGCCCAGGGGGCCTGAAAAGATCTGTCACTGAAAAGATGCAGGTTAAGTATAATCAGTTGGTTCTTAAAATGGTAATGAGTATACCCCTGGTGTGATAATTCACAGACCACACAAAGTGTGGAGAGACCAAGATTTTTAAGTCAAGTCCAAGGCTGATGAAGAGTTACAGGTGCCAGGCATCCCTTTCCTGTATGACAAGTCAGAGCACAGAGACCTAACAACAGTTCCCAAGTTTACAGGTTGGGGGCCGGTCCTGGTTCACTGTAGGTCCCTCTGAGCACCATCCACTTGGAGAACTGGGACCAGTTTAGAATATTTCTTCTTATCCACTGAGACCGTTTGACAGCTGGTATCAGAGCACCTATTGCTCAGGCTCTTGCTGGCCCCCTGGCTTTCTTCTAGAGCTTCTCTGACCTACTCAGAGAGGACAGTCCTTTTCCCACAGACAAGGGGGCGGGTGCGAGTTAACCTGGACTTCCCTGAGCCATGTTTTCCCGCTCCAGAGTCCCGTGGCCAGGTGAGAGCTTTTCTAATCTATGGAGGAAGAGGTTCTGTGCGGGCCTTCCGGTTAGGGGCCGCCTGTCATGGCACAGGCTTGGCTTGTTGGTGTTGACCATTGTTAATCAGAACGTACGTTCAGTCATTTACTGAACAAGTGTCTTTCTGGAGTGTGACTCGGGGAGAGACAGCTCTGAAGTCCTGGCAGCGGCTTCCTAGACCTGAGGCCTGCCTGTCCCCCACCCCACCCCCTTCCCCTGCGACACTGCCTTTGCCTTTCGTCGCCAATGTCTTGATCTTTCATCCTAGCAGAAAACACGACAACCCTCAGTAATGCAAATGCACAGATCAGTTTCACCTCTGCTTCCTCCAGGCCGACCTGACCTCACTGACTGCCCCGGGAGGCCCCACAAGCAGGTGGGGTGAAAGGAGACCCTCACTCAAGCCTGAAGGTTTGGGCCTGTGGTGGGTAGTTGCCTCACCGTGCGAGCAGACCCTGTCCCTGCCGTGGGGCGGCTTGGGCTGGCACTGCCTCCCACCCACTGGGTCAGGCATCACCTGGGAAGCTTCTGACAAATACCAGTGCCCGGAGCCCTAACGGCTCTTTTCCAAAAGCTGCCCAGGTGAACCGAATGAGCGGTCAGGGTTGAGACCCACCAGTTTGGGCAGAGGACACCCAAAAAAACAGGGCCAGGGAGAGGAAGTCCATGGAACCAGGGGCAAAGACAAGCAGTGGATGGCTCCCTGCAGGGTCCCCTCTCCCGCGGTCTCCTGGCTGGCTGGCAGAGCAGGGACAAGGGGACTGCGCCCCGAGTGGCAGGCCCGGACTTCTCGGCCAGCGGACGCATGCGCACAGCACTACCCGCGAGGGTGGCGGCTGACACCCCTGCAGAGAGAGCAGTCACGCCGAGCACCCCCCTCTCTCGAGGCTGCCTTGTGAGAAGGCAGGCGCGGTTTCTGACCCCAGTCGAGGGCCAGTGCCATTCACGAGGATCTGTGGCCATGAGCAGAGGACACAAGGCCCCCTCCTGACCAGGCACGTGCTGAACAACACCTGAAGGCTGGGGCTGGTTCAAAGCTCACTCGTCTTTCCATTTGAGCCCATCAGCTCCCACCACTGCTGTTCTTTTGAAGGGAGAAACCACTACAAGCAGTATCCGGTTATCCCACCAAACTAGTTCACGGAACAAAATAAGGTCCTGCCTCACATTTCAGTTCAAGAGCTCAAGCCCTGTCTCAGCCTGAGAATCCTCCTCACTGGGTCGTTCCTCTGAGAATCCCCAGGGGACTCATGCCCAGGAGTCAGGCAGGCCTTCTGTTTCCTGCCCGGAGGCCACCGCGGCTGCCCCACGGAAGCTCACGGCAACCCCCTGCTGACTGCTACTGCCAACTCTGTCCACAGCTGTGTCCCAAGAAGCCACCGCCTGAGTCTGCACCCACCCTGGGGGTTCGGCTGGTTGGCTTCCGGGCTCCACACCAGGTTGGTCCAGCTCCCAAGGACTTGCTTTACATTTGACACAAAGCCGCTCTCCCAAGGCTTAAGTTGGCCTCCAGAACGGCCAAGCCAGGGACAGGCCCTGGTGTCCACCTGGGACGAGAACTGCCTTGGTATGTCTCTGCCCCAGATGATATTTGTGGGCTCCCTTTTTCCTGTCACAGGCCCTCAGGGTCACCCCCAACAAGATGCAATTGCTCTGAATCTTAGAAATGAGGCTTTTAACGTTCCTTCGAGGCTCCTGGTCCTTACGCATATTCGCCAGCCCCTCCTTAGCGAACAGGACAAGCTCTGCTTTTGAGTACTCTTCTCATGGGGCAAAAAGGGGAAAGAAAAGGACTTGCCAGCATCCTCTTACCAGACACCTGAGGACTCCAGGTCTGACCCCTCTGCCCTTGTCTGTGGAGTGTAATTCCTAAAAACATCACGGTTCCATCACACAGAAGCCAGTCCCGTGGACCCAGCAGTGGAACTTTTCCTGAAGTGGGCCAAGGGGAATGGCCTCGCTCATCCATCCACGTTTAAGGTTTGGGCTTGCCCACTAAATAAATCCGCAGATGTGAAGTGTTTTTAGTTTTTCGGGATCCCCCACAAAATAAAGTCAGCAGATGTGAAATGTATTTATGTTTTTATTTAGGAACAATCAAAAGATTTGAAGTACCATTTCGGCCCATATCAAATTGTATAAGCAGTTTGGCCCTGCTCCCTCATCCAAATCCACAGATACAAAATCTAGGAAATGTGCAATTTGCATTTTAGAAATAGCAGCATCCCCACAGGGGACCTCATGAGGCCTGGAGACTCAGCCCAGAGAGGGCAGCCCACTCCACCGCCTCGGCACAGCCACGGTCCAAAGGCAAGTTACATCTTTCTGTTAAAAACACTTACTCCTGGGTAAAGAATTCCCATCCCACCCAGGCCTGACCCACAGAGTATGCCCCTCGGTTTGGTCTCACACCTGGCGGCCGCAGGGAGTAGGGACCCTCTTGTGTAGTTCGGTAAAGTCTCCATTTGCCTCTGGACAAACAGGGCAGTTGCCTCTTAGCACCAAGATGATCCTGTCTTTCCAGCGTCTCTGGGAGAGAGGCGGCGCCCCAGGGCAAACTGCTCGCCAGCCATTCCCGGCCCTCCCGTGGCCCCGAAGACTAGAAGGTTAGCGGGGGGAAGAAAACCAGCAGGAATCAGGCCCGTCAGGAAGGACCCTGCAGCTGTGACAACCTCCCTGACCTCCACAAAGACTGTGCTCAGTAAACTTTCAATGAACAATGGCCGGCAGGGGAGAGAGGAAGGTTGGCATGTTTTTTCTGTCATAACAATTATGGCACAGTCCGGTCCTCCTGACACAGCTCAACGACGCGCCTGCCCAGAAGCGCCGCAGGAACTCCTCTGCACGGGATGCCCCTTGTCCCCTGGCGCTCGCCTGGCCTCACTGGGTGCCCGCTGACCGTGCGGCGTCCCTCCCCCGCCAGCCAGCACCCGTCAGCCTGGGGCTCCCACCCAGCCAGCGTTTCAAGCAAACTGCCAGAATGAGACCTCTGCATGGGCACGAACCAAGGATGAGTGACCGTCTCTCTTGGAACACCGATTACAGAAGAGCTACCACGGGGGTAGACTGTTACCCTCCACCAGTGGATCTACTCTGGGGTTTGACCCTCGGGAAAGACCACACACTGGCAGCTTTCTATATTCAGTGACTCCGAACAGCCTCTACCCTGGACAATTCACCTTCGGCTCCAGCCGAAGACTCGAAAGACTTCTAAATCACCCATTTATCGTGGAAAGGAAGAGCAGTTACGGAGCATTAGCCAAGAAAAGCCACTAACACTCAAGTGCTCAGGTGTGCACGAGGCACAGCCCGGCTCCGGAAGAAGAGGCACCGACGGCAGGTCACCACTCAGACTCAGGCACCCTGGCTTGCCGCCTGCCCCCCAGCAGAAGAGAAGACGACCACCACCTCTGCAGAGCCCTGCTCGCTGTGCTCACCTCTCCCTCTGGCTCCGGCCTGAGCAGCCACGAGGGCCAGGTTCTGAGGGCCGCGGACGCCTCGGGGCTGGGGACGGCAAAGCGGGAGCCACGTGTTCTTTGTGGATCCTGACCGTCCTGCCGACCAAAAGGTAGGGTTTATAAAAATCACGGCCGCAGGGGCTTGCTGCCACCGTGTCCGTGTGGTGACCGGGGCCTGCCGGTCCGTGCCAGACACCGGGGTTTCCGCCCCTGCTCTGGACTTCGGCAGATACAATGGCTGCTTCCTGCCGGCTCCAGGCTGTCAGGTCTCGAGTCTGGTGAAGGACTGGGACCCCGTTCAAAGGAGTGGCCAGGTTAGCGGCCAGTCTTGACGAGTGCACTCAGGACTGAAAGACAGACACCCCTAGGACCAAATGCTCTGAGCCCTTTACCTCACTCCCACGTGCCCTTGCTGGGTCAGCTCAGAGAACCCCCTTCCCAGGACGACCTGGTGCCAGGAACACCACATAGACTGGGGCAGAAACAAACTCCATCCGAGGCCTCTCTGTTGCATCTGGATGTAGAGCTGGGCTGGGCGGCCAGCCAAGCAGCACCCACGGTCGTCACTTCCACGGTCACTCGGCCCAAATCAAAACTCATCACTTTGATGAGAAGTTGCCTCCGGCCTCCTCAGCCCTGGTGTTACACAGCTTGGCTGTTAGAAATGGCCAGAGAAACAGCATGATGGCTCCCTCAGACTGAAGCCGGGCTGGGAGCGGGGACCATTCAGAAGAAGGCTCGGGTTCCCCACTCCCTGCTTTCTCAGGGCAGGTGCTCCCCCAGCCACGCAGAGATGGCCCCCGAGGTCTGGGCAGGAAGGCTGGGCGGGCCTGGGCTCCTCAGGAAAGAGAACAAAGGAAGCTGTGTCCAGAGCCCTGGAGACGGGGCTCCAGACGGGAGCGAGGAGCACCCAGCCTGTTAGCCTCCCGGCCCAGGCAGCTGCTGGCTCTGGCCTGGAAGTTCGTTCGGTGGATCCTTACCCATCTACAGGGTCTTCTCCAGCATCTGAGCTTTGCACATCGATGGGATAAAGGAAAATTTAAACTTAATACAAAAGGTGTGGGTCAAACCAATAACCTGCCCCAGATAAACTCTGAGCAAGGAAAAAGGGGGAAAAATTAGAAAAAGCCCAAATCCAGGTTTGGTTTGGTTTGACGCTTTCTTCTCGGCCGGTTCTCCTCTCCTACAAAGCGCCTTTATCCACTGGGGCTGTGAGGTTTACACAGACAAAGCTGCTCCAAGGGCAAAGGGCTTACAGGAGGGAGACCAGGCAGCCCAGCCGGGAGCCGCGGGGGGAGGTGCAGAGGGCGCGGGCACCCAGCCTCCACGGAAGGCAGCCTGGCACAGATGGCCCAGAGCCAGAGGGGACAGGGAGGGGACACAGGACCTGTCACTGGGCCACCAACTGAGCAGGATGAAGAGCCACATCTCAGCCTGGAAAACACGCTGAAACTTCCGGTGGGCCAGCCTCCCACGGCCAGCAGGGACGCCGCCGTCTGTGCACGTGGGAGCCCACGAGCTACGGGCCACCACTGCCCAGCTCCCACAGCCGTGCTTCTGGAGAACAGGGAGCACAGCCTCCGCTCGAGGCTCTGGTCCACCGGGACAGCTGCCAGTCACTCGGCCAGGCCAGGCCAGGAGCCCTAAGTCACATGGCGCTACCAAACCCCAAATGCCAACAGGGCCATCCAACCAGGGTGCTCTATTTCAGGAACCTGAGACTCCTGAAAATGAGAACTCTCCTCTCAAATCAAAAAGCTCCTTCATAGTCAAGAATTAAAATAAGTAATCAAAATATGCAAGGTATACGTATCATAAATCCAGCTTTCCTTTATCAGAATGATCTGGTTTCAACTATTACAACTGAATCTACAACCCCATGTAAAAAATAGAATAAACCAAACATGTGCCTGACATAGGCGACAAGAAACACTGCAATATTTTACGATCTCTGACAAGTCCAAGTGCATACAGAGAAGAGGGGAAAGATGAGTCACCTTATACATGAGGCTTTCCTTCAGGAGAGACTAACCCCACCTCTCAGCTCCGCAGCCCAGCGGCCTGCTGCAGGCAACAGCCCAGACACCCTTTGAGGGCGTGCAAAACCACGGTGATCTGTCCTGTGCCACACCCCCACGCATTCCGGGCCGGGGGGGGGGGTCTCTGCGCCAGGTTAGCTGTGTTCCCCAAGCACCCAGAGCCCTGGGCACCGGCTCGATGACCCAGCTGTCTCTCTCGCCATCACCTCGGACCGTGGTTCTTGTGAGCGTGAGGCTTCAACCCCACTATTTGCTCCGGTCCAAGTTGAGGAGGAGGGACTGTCTAGTCTGCTGGGGTCCTTACCTGGGCAGTCTTGCCATTCGTGGGCAGGGCTAACAGATGTGAGGAAAACATGCCCAGGCGGGCAGGCCTGCAGCGTCTCCACTTCTAAAGACAGGCTGGGCCGAGGCTGGGTCGTTACGTCCTGCGTGAACTTGTCCACCATGTAATTTATTGTTTGTGTTGCTGTTTGGGTTGTAAATGAAATATGAATACAAATTAAATAACCAAGAAAATCCTCTCTAAAGCCCTCTGGCCAGTGCGGGGCTCTGGGAGTGAGGCCGCGCCTCGGCTGCGCCCTGGGGACCGGCGTCCCCTCCAGCACAGGCTCCCTTCCCCCGCAGCCTCGTGCCGCCGCGAGCTTCCTCGAGTGCGTACCTCAGGTGGACATTTTCTCAGTAAAGTATCAAATGACTATCTGTCCTGTAGCTACGTGTATATATAAATTAACCTGCATGTACACAAACCCTAAAGGAGAAATTCCAGGTGTCTGTTCTCTGAAGGAAGGCAATCACCACTGGCAGTTCTGCCACGAGGTCTTTGGGGCTAAACAGCTTCACACTCAAATGGAAAGGACACAAACACAGGGCGCAGAACTTGCCAAGTACTCACATGTCACGTTTCAAACTACTCAGAGGTGGTCCCTACTGGGTCTGGGAGAGCAGGAGAAGACACTTTAGAAGAACAGGGGTTCAAGAGCTTTTGGTTTCCAGAGAAAGCCCTCTCCTGGAAGGCAGAAGTTGCCACCACCATCTTTGCCCTTGGAGCCAAGCCAGCAAGGTGCCCCACCCAGTTCACTTCCTGGGTGGGGTCGGGGAGGAGGACAGCGCCCACCCTACCACCAGTCTGTCGTGCCCGAAGCCCCTGCCCTCTCTCTGGGGCTGCTTCGTGCTGCTCCCCCAGCCTGGGCCCAGGAGGAGCATGCTCACAAGGCCTTGGTGCCTGGGGAAGCAGGTGGTCTCCAGGAGGTGAACGGAGCTGCTGGGGACATGACTTCTGCCTGCCCCACTGTCACCTGCTGCTCTCAGAACAGCCAGTTTGGGGGGAAATAGGGATTTACCAAGTAATACAGCTTTGTAAGCAAGTTTCCCAGTGTTTCAAAAGCACCTTTTCCTGTGATTTTTCTCAATTAAAAAAAAAAAAAATGGTATGTGGATTAGGCTAAAGTAGACAGAGATCTTGTTTCCAAATCTGGGGATATAAATGCAGAACTTAAGAAATATCCTCACAAGGGCCTGTCTGGCGATGCCCAGCACCCAGCCAGGCCCTCGGCACGGGGGCCATGAGCACTCTGGGTGCCCGGCCAGGAACCCCCATCTGCAGGTCTCTGTGCCGAGGACCACCCCAGCTCTGATCACTCCTGGCTCCCCAGATCCCAGAGCGTTCGCTCTTATTCTCGGCTGCTGGAGTCTTCCTTCCCAGACCACTGGCGGCCTTGAAGGGAGTGTGGGTAAGGGCTCCGAAGACCACAGCAGCCAAAGCCACACGCTGGGGCCGTGCACTTCTACGTTCAGCCCTGCGCGTTCCTTTTCTCAATTTTCCTCTCACTCTCAAAACATCTAGATTGAAAAACAACAACAAAAACGTGGGCACATCGGTCAGTACATCAGGCTTAACAACAAATACTTGAAGTTGACCCGGTAACTGAAAAGTTCTGGTCCATGATTCAAACTCCCACGAACAGGCAGGATGGCTGGAACCACTTAAGAGCTTGGTGAGCAAACACTATCAGGTGAGCAGTCCATTTGCAGACTGCAGGCGGGCGCCGGGCCGATTCGCCCCCAGGGCAGGGCAAGGCGGGCAGGCCCCAGTGTGGCCGCCCCGGGGGCGGCTGCCTCGGCAAACGTACCGCCTTCCTCGAGGAGCGGAGGGTGGGGGGTCGCGAGGGCTTCAGCCCAGGTCCGCGCGTGCTGGGGACACGTGCCCCCGTGACCCCCCGAGAACAGACACAGGGCATTTTCAGAGATGATGTAAGACAACGTGCGGCTGGCTAACCCAAGTTCCTATGTAATGAAAGTGCTTATGATCTGACGTTTTATTAAATGTGTATAGGCGGATTTATAGGTTAAAAACTTGATTCCGTGTCTATGAATATGAAATCTGAACTATTTTATCCACTGGAAGGCAAAGGAAAGGTCCTACATGGTGGGAGGAAGAACTGACAAGCACTCGACTCTCCCTGCTGGCGCGCTCGGTGGGGGCAGGCCGGCGGTGGCGGCGGGCTCTGGGCTGGCGGCGAGGCCTCCAGAAGCTCTCGTGCGTGCCCGGCCGGCGGCGGCGGCGGCAGCGAGCATGGGGACAGCACGTGGCAGCGGAGAGTCGGGTTGAGCCCTTCCACGTGGCAGGCGGCATCCCGGACTGGCCAGTCCTTCGAGGCAATCTGTTCAAATTCAGTCTGTTTCTGAGGAGAAAACACAGGCCTGTCACCTCCACGTCAGCCGCCGCACCTGCACGGCGCCCCCCCGGCAGCCCAGTCCTCGCCACACTAGGGTGGTAGCACTGGCTCTGGGGCCCTGTTACTGCCAGGAGCCCTGCCTTCCTGCCAGCCCCTCGCCCATCCTGCAGCCCGAGGGACTGGGAAGAAGGACGTGCCGCTTCAGGACGGGACGTGGGTTACGTCGGGCAGGGCCTGCAGACCCTCCAGCCGCCCAGTGCCGCCGAAGCCCAGGCCGCTGCTGGCCCGGAGCCCTGTCCTCATCCGCCCCATCCTGCCCTTCCCCACTGGCTCTCCAGAACCCGTGTTCTAACACCACAGCAGCGGGGGCTGGTGTCTACATTCTACTGATGGCCTCTACCCCTGCGCTCAACGTCGGCGGGGTTGTTCAGAGGCCTATGGTCCGTGACGCTCACCGACCTGGCCCTTGCACGGAGGCTGGCCATGGAGAAACCAAGTACAGACACACAGACAAGCGCTTCCTGAACCCAAGGGTTATCTGCTTCAGACAGAAGAGGGGGAGGCCAGAGTGCCACGCCTGCTCTGCCCCGCCGGGGACATCACACTTGGCCTAGCGGTGGATTTTGGAGCAGAGGGGGGCCAGTGCTTATAACTCAAACCCACTCGCCCCACTTCCAGGTTAGCTTTTTCTTTTCTTTTCTTTTTTTAAAGATTTTATTTATTTATTTGAGGGAGAGAGAATGAGAAAGAGAGAGAGAGCACGTGAAAGGGGGGAGTGGCAGAGGGAGAAGCAGACTCCCCACTGAGCAGGGAGCCCGACCCGGAACTCGATCCCGGGACTCCAGGATGATGACCTGAGCCGAAGGCAGTCGCCCAACCGAGCCACCCAGGCGCCCCTAGCTTTTTTCTTTTTAATTGTGATAAAATATACGTAACATAAAAGCTACCATTTGAACCATTTTTGAATGTACGATTAAATGGCTTTAAATACATTCACAAGGTTGTGTAACCACCACCCTATTTCCAGCTACCCAAGAATATACTTCAGTGAAATTTTAATTTAAACAAACAGAAAAAGAAATTTGTTCTAGTTGCCTGCAAGCCATGGGTGGGCATTCCCCAGGGGCACGCCCAGTGCTGGAGAAGGTGCCCGAGGCAACCAGCCCTGTGAAGCTAGTCCTGTTTCCTGGAGCCCACCACCGCCTGTGAGGTCCTCACTGACTCATGGGGGCCTGGAGGAAAACAAGGTCAAGTCAGGAAATACCGGCCCCAGAACCAACTTCTAAAGGTCCCCAAATCGGAGAATCTGAACATCCAGACGCTCAGTTTGCATGGGCTCCTGGCCATGCTGTGATGAGGCCTCTAAGGAGGCAAACACCCAAGGACGGGGAGGGAAAGGGGAGGCTGGGAACCCGGGGGTCAGGACCCGATACCGACAAAGTGACTTGTCTGTGGCTTTAAAGCTATCTTCGATAAATTATCTTCTAAAGTTTTCTTTCAAGTGCTAATACCTGGGATATGATCCAGAGAAACTGAGGAACAAAACTCAAGCTTTTGATTCCATCTGTCTAAGAGGGAAGATGATTTTCCATTTCTCCAAACCAGAAAGAGCAACAAATGCAAATTACAGGACTTTCACCATTTAAATAAAAGCACTTGCCACATCTAAAGGCAATCCAAGCTCCTCTTTCCTTTTGCTTGCCATTCTGAGTTGAATTTCCTCAGCAGTCCTGTTGCTCTCTCCTACCGGGGGGTTGTGGTTCTGTCTGACTCTGATGGTGCTTTGACCTATTCTCCCACTGCTAAGAAATATCTAGAAAAGCTTGCACCTTTGTAGGCCCACTATGTTCCTTCCCCTAACAACACAGGAAACACATCATAGTGTAGGTCATATTCCATTATGCCCTAATGGCTTCTGCTGCCAGGTGCCCCCTGGAGCAGCCGGCCACTTGGTCCCACTGCCAGTGAGCTTAGGGACGGCAGCTACCCCCGTGGCCCCTCAGGCCACCCCCCCCGCCCTCCCCACAGCAGTTGGTCCCGGCCCCCGTGGGCTCCTTACCCAGCTGAAGTCCAGCCTGGGGACTCGGGGCGTCAAAGGGCTCCGAGCTGGCCTCAGGGGCGCCGGGCTCCCACGACTCACTGTTTTCCGACACCTCCGAATACGCGTCCCCCGTCCCTTGGTGAACGGCTGCAGGCTCGCCAGCGCCCTGGTCCTCACTGCCCGCGTCCGCCACAGCCCGGGTCTCCTCGCCCATTTTCTCCGCAAACCATTGCTTGACCTGCTGGGAGCTCATCTGGGTCTTGTCGCAGAGGCTCTGCACGTCCCCCTCACGCAGCATCTTGTGCGTCAGGTAATAGTCCTGCAGCAGCTCCCGGTTGCCAGGGGTGACGACCAGCAGCCCTGGAGGGAAGTTGCCCCGCTTATAGTCTTCATACCACTTGAGCTGGCCGTTCTTCAGGGCGTACCTGCTGTCCCCGAACCAGCGCACCACCTCGGGCCGCGGCAGGCCGGTCTGGGCCATGATGGCGTCATAGTCCTGGGTGCTGGGCCACCGCGTCTGCACGAAGAGCTGGCGCAGCAGGTGCCGCTGCTGGGCCGTCTTCTTGCAGCTCGCTTTGCCGGGGGGCTGCTCGGCTGGCTGGCCGGGCCCATCCTCTTCGGGCTCGCAGGCCCCCGGCCCCGGGAGCTCGCTCCTGCCGTTGGCCCCATTGGCCTCGGTGACGCGCAGGTTCTTAAGGTTAATTTTGATGGGGCTGACCTTGCGCTCTGCCAGCGCACGGCTGCCGAGCCCTTCCAGGGGGCCGTCTTCCCCGGGGACCCTCGGCACCCCCCCCAGCTCCTCCTCTCCCGCCTCGTCCTCCTCCTCCTCTGGAGCGGTGCCCTCGTCAGCCCTCTTGGGGTCCTCGGCGCTCACTCTCTTCCGCCTCTCCGAGAACCAGCTGTCGATCTCTCTCCGGGTCATCTTGGTTTCAGTCCTCAGGCGGTCCAGCTCCTCATCGGGAGGAAGGGGGTTTTGTGCAAAACTGCTCTCCAGGGCTCTGAGCTGCTCGGGGGCTCGCTCCTTGTACTTGGTTGGCGTGAAGTCAGGGGTCTGGTGCCAGGCCTGGCGTCTGGCGGAAGGAGGGGCGGCCAGGGTGGCGGCCGGTGGGACGCAGGGCACCTCGGGGGCCTTGGCCAACGACGGGGAGAAGGGCGCCTCGGGCCCGGGGTCGATGACGATGGCGCCAGGCTCGCCGGGCAGCACGGCCCTGGAGCCCTTCAGGTTCCGGCAGTGGTACCTGCGGTCGCTGAACCACTTGCGCACCTCTCTGGTGCTGAGGCCGGTCACTTTGGTCAGATGCTCCACCTCGCTCTGCCCCGGGAACTGGTTCCGACAGAAGCTTCCTTTCAGGGCAGACAGCTGTTCGTGAGACTTCTTGTTCTTGTAGATGCTGGCGTCGAGGAAGGCCTGGGAGGTGATGCTGGGGCAGGCCGTGAGCAGCGACTGGGCCGCGTTGACCACCTTCACCGCCGACGTGGTGTTGGAGCACACCGTGTTCACGGCTGCCGCGGTGGGCTGCTTGGGCACCGAGGTGACGGCGGGCGGCAGGGACGAGCTGGGCGCCTGCAGCCCGTTGGCCATCAGCGGCTGAGTGACCAGCAGGCCGCCCGCCGTGCCCTCCGGCTGCCCTACCACGTGGCCCGGGAGGGCGGCCTGGATGAGGTGCTGGACACCGCCGGCGTTGGCGACCAGGGGCGTGTTGAGGACGGTGATCGTGGGCTGGGGTACGGACTGAATGACCGTATTGAACATCTTTTTCCGGGCGTCCTCAATCTCCTCCGGGGACCAGCTGATGCCCTGCTTCAGCCTCTGGGCTGTGAACCAGATCTTGAGCTGTTCTTCTGGGTACTTGGTGACCACAGTCAAATAGCAGAGCTCAGCTTTGGTTGGGTAGGGGAACTTGTGGAACGAGTTCTTCAGAAAGCTGTTGGAGTCCATGGCCGCATTGTAGGTGGGAATGCTGCTCAGGGGGATCATCACCTTGGGGAGGGACTTGGACGTGGGCAGCGGCTGATGGCCGTGGTGCTGGGCATGCAGGGGGGGCGGCTGCTGCAGGGGGAGGAACTGCGCTATGCCGGCCGGCAGGACCGGCACCGCTCCCAGCAGGGGCCCATTGGCCGCATGCGGCCCTTTGGCCGAGTTGGTGGCTGGCTGACTGACCGGGACTGCCCCATTGACAAAGGGGTGGTCCCCCTCCTTCGCCTCGGTCTCCCCGGCCGATGGGTTTGGTAAGGCTGTGTCACCCACAGGCTGACTGGGGATGTTCTCCTTGAGCGTATGAATTTTTTTGGCTTCGGCTTTGCCTTTCATTATCTTCATGATTGGAGTTTTGGTAATGATGATTTCGGCCTGTCCGTCGGTCCCTTCGGCATTGGGCTCACTCGATAGGTCAGGAGTACAGGTGCTCTCGGGGACGCTCTGCTCCACGACCACATGATTGTCTGGCTTGGCCACATTCCACACAAAGCTGGCTTCCCCCGAGTGACTCTTAGCATTGTGCAGAGAAAGCCCCTCAGGAGTTTTTGCCAGAAAACTGCATTCAGTGCATACAAAAGTTGGATCCTTATTAAAGTCTGTGTGCTCTGAGTTCATATGTCCCACAAACTGGGTTATGTCCTGGGCTCTGAAATCACAGTATTTGCAGGAATACAAATAGCCGTCCAAAGTGCCCCGGTGCCCGTTGGCCAGGGCGGGGCCGTCGGTGCTGCTGGACGTCTGGGCAGCCTCGCTGCTGCCAGCAGGCACTTCAGGGGGCAGCTCCTGCTGGGGGCCTCCGGGTAACGCCTCGGCGGGCTGGGCCTCCGCACCGGCCTCCTGCAGCACCGCGGTCTTCACGGGGATCATGCACGGGGTGGTGGATTTCCGCTTGCTGGCCATGGCGACAATCACTCTGGCTGCTCGGGGGTGAGAGCTCGTCCCGTCAAGGGCCTCACAGTGTAAGTTCTAGCTGCTCCATGCGGGCCAAAGAAAGAGTTTCCAAGGGCAGTTTTTTCGGTTGTTTGCAGGAAGCAAGTTTTTCCTATTAAACCTAAGGAGGAAGAAAAAAAATGATTATGATCTCGTAGGCTCTGCCGGTGCTTCCAGACGCCCAGAGCCAGCCCGCAGCTTGCCGTCTATCACTGGGGCCTCTTCTCAACAAGTTCACCAGCAGCTTGAACGTGCAGCCCCTCAAACACCAACAAAGTAGTGCCCTGAAGAATGACCTGAGGATGTTCCAATACCACTTGATAGACTTAAGACATATGTTTTGTTTTCTATTTCCCTCTGTATTCTTGTATTAAGTAACTCAGATTCAAAAACCAAGCAACAACAATAACAACAAAATAATCCTCTTCTGGATCTCCAAATTAATTCTGACCATGTCAGAGTGAGAACAAAACATCCTAGTGTAATTCTTGTTTAAATGTTTGGGCCAACAAGGGTTTTTCTTTTCATAGCCTTCCCACATACGAGAACAAGACACCGCCTCTGCGTCTCCCAAGTCAGGCCCGGAGGCCAAAGTCAGCTGCAGTGTGCGCAGTGCGGGGGGTGGGAGGGTGGGCGCCACGGGAGCCGGGCCTCTCTCCGCAGCCCTCCCCTGCCCGCTGCCCTGCCACACCCACTCCCAGCACTGAGGAGGGACGGCCTTGGAGTTACTGGCTAGACCCCGACCACTGTGCCTCCGGCGGCGCCCCAGGGCAGAGGCACCGGGAGCCACAGAGCCGGTGTGCGGCACAGCAAGCTGTGCATCCCTCTGGGTGCAGCCCCTCAGCCTGTGGCCTCGCCCCAGGGGGGCCTTCTGCACAGGGCCGCACAGTGTGCTGACCTTTTTATTTCCTTTGGTGCCTTTATTAGTCCTTAAAAAAATTTCTTTGAAATAAATTTCAAACGGATCAAAGATTTAAAACACTGGGGTGACTGGTTTCTTTACATGTAAAATATATTCTTCCATGAGATGCCATGAGAAAAGAGTTTCTGTGGCCCTATTATTAACATAATATCACCATAATCATCATTACCTTTCTTTTAGCAAATTGTAATGCTAATAATGACTAAAATAATGGTAATTCTAATTGCAAAATCACGTTATCATCAGTGTTTAGATTTGATATGAAAATGTGAAGAGAGGGGCACCTGGGTGGCTCAGTCGTTAAGCGTCTGCCTTCGGCTCCTGGGATCGAGCCCCACATCGGGCTCTCTGCTCAGCGGAAAGCCTGCTTCTCCCTCTCTCACTCCCCCTGCTTGTGTTCCCTCTCTCACTGTGTCTCTGTCAAATAAATAAATAAAATCTTTAAAAAAAAAAAAAGTGAAGAGAATTAAAATATTTCAAGTTTTTTTTTTTTTTTTAAAGATTTTATTTATTTGACAGAGAGAGACACAGCGAGAGAGGGAACACAAGCAGGGGGAGTGGGAGAGGGAGAAGCAGGCTTTCCGCGGAGCAGGGAGCCCGATGCGGGGCTCGATCCCAGGACCCTGGGATCATGACCTGAGCCGAAGGCAGACATTTAACAACTGAGCCACCCAGGCGCCCTCTATTCAAGTTCTTAATTACACACAGAAACTATTTTTCTGTTTGCAAGTCTCACCCTGATGATCACGGCGATAAAAAATAATTCCTATCACAAAAACAGCTGGGGTGGGACAAGGATAAACACACCAGACTTCACCACTCATCACTTTTTTTCTCACTGATCTGAAATGTTAGGCACACATTTTTTTTACTTATATTTTAATTGCAAAGATAAAATATCAATATTAAATGAAATGGAAGAACATAAAACTATCTATAATTTCGTGTACCCTTCCTCCTAGTCCAAATATCTTCAAATATCCTATATATATTTTAGTCATATTGGGCACATACTTGTGTTTTGTTTTTTTATTGAAGATTCCAATATAAACATTTTCATTAAATAAGCTTCATAATGATAATATTCAATAGTTGCCTCATAATATCACACTATGAACGTAATCACCCTCCTCTGCTACTGAAGAGGCTTCCAGGGTCCCACTCTCACAGGTGACAGTGAAATGACCTCTGGGCATATAGGATGTATTTCTTCTATCCAATTATTTCCTGAGGCTAAATGCACAGAAATGGATTTACCAGCCCAACAAGTATCAACATTTCTAAGAGCCTCTGTATATTATTGGCAGACATCTTAAACCAAGTGCTTTGTGATTCCAAATCAGTAAAACTAACAATAATGCAGTTATGTATCCAGTGAGCAAATCGGATTTTCAGATAAGTCACTGACGACATTAAATAGAATATCTGAAAGTGCAAGTGACGTAAGAAAAAACAGGTAAGCTGGACTCCATCAAATCAAAAACAGTTGTGCTCCAAAGGCCACCATCACAGAAGTAAAAAAGACCACTCAAAGAATGGGAGAGTTTATTTGCAAATCATATATCTGATAAGGGGCCTTTATCCAGAATATATAAAGAATGCTTACAACTCAACAATAAAAAGACAAATAACCCAATTAAAAAATAGGTTTTTTTTTTTTTAAGATTTTATTTATTTATTTGACAGAGACACAGTGAGAGAGGGAACACAAGCAGGGGGAGTGGGAGAGGGAGAAGCAGACTCCCCACTGAGCAGGGAGCCCGATGTGGGGCTCGATCCCAGGACCCCAGGATCATGACCTGAGCCGAAGGCAGATGCTTAATGACCGAGCCACCCAGGTGCCCCAGGTAAAGGATTTAAATAGACATTTTTCCAAAAATGATCTACAAATGGCCAATAAGCATATATAAAAGTGCTCAACATCATTAGTCCTTAGGGAAATGCAAACCCAAACCCCAATGGGATAGCACTTCACACCCACCAGGATGGCTTTCATCACGACGACAGATAACAACACGCACAGGTGAAGACGGGGTGAAACTGGAGCCTTCCTATGTGGCCGGTGAGATGTACGTATATTGGCACAGTCGCTCTGTAAATCAGTTTGGCAGTTCTTCAGAAAGTTAAAATATAGAGTTACCGTAAGACCCAGTAAGTCCAGTGCTACGTATACACACAAAAGAAGTAAAAATCTATTCACACAAACACTTGTACACAGATATTCATGACATCATAATAATAGCTAAAAGGTAGAAACCACCTCAATGTGCATCAACAGATGGATGGATAGACAAAATTTGGTATGTCTATATAATGGAGGATTATTCAGCCATAAAAAGGAATGAAGTATCATTACATGCTACAACTAAGGTGGAAACATGCTAACTCCAAGTAGGCGGCCCCCAAATGCCACATATTATATAAATGCATTTGTAGAAATGCCCAGAAGACATACATCCATAGTGACGGAAAATAGATTAGTGGTTGCCAAGGGCTGAGGGTGGGGGAGAATGGGGAGTGACTGCTAATGGGTATGAGGTTTCTTTTGGGATGATGAAATGTTCTTAGTCATGATGATTGCAAAAAAACCTGTGAATATGCTAAAAACCATTAAAAGGTCAAACCCGAGAGGGGCAGAGGACAGAGCCCTAAAGCACTCAGTTCTGTACAAGAGGGGCATCCTTCCCACTTGTGAGGTCCCTATACAGGGGACGTCATTTATTTGTAATCCTGCCTGACCTCCCCTGGTAATATTTATTTCTGCCCTGGGTAGAGGTGAAGGGCAGTGGTCGTGAACAGAAGGGTGGAGAGGAGGGGAGAGAGGACGCAGAGCCAGCTGAAAGCAGCACCAGCCCAAACGAGGAGACCTGCACTCTCCTGAGGCGGGTGGCCAGCAGAATTCAGGAGCAGGAGAGTGCAGGGCCCCGCCGACAGGGCACCAACACCACAGTGCCACCACTGAGGTCTGGGATGGGGCTGGGCTTCACCAAGGAAGCGTTAAATCACGTTCCTGGTATTTTACTTGCGAAGACTGGGAAAGTGGACAACATAAAGATGGACGTGATTTGGAGAAAAATTCCCATGTCATTCAAAACTAAGTCTCAAAGTAGCCTCAAACTGTCATTCAAGCCAATGATCAAGGAGAGTAGCACTCCTAGTGATTCTGAGTGGCCAGTGGTTGGCGCGGAAGGCAATGGAAGATAACGGCCATGGGGGCAGTGGCCAGCACAGCCACCGTGGAGTGTCCAGTACTGGAGGAGGCTCCGCATACACATCTGCTCAGTTCACTCCCACCACCAACCCTGGGGCGGGAACTATTATCATTCCCATTTTCTAGACAAGAAAGGCAAGGCTCAGAGAAGTAGAGTACCTGCCTGAAGGCACTAAGGGCAGCTAAGGCAGCAGCAGACGCTGCACAGGGACCAGGCAGTCTGGCTCCAGGGCCTACAGCCTTAACTACTCCACACACTGAGCTCTCCGAGTAACCACAACACTGTTGGAATAAGGGTCGCAGGACTTTCCAAAGTGATCTTTTCCCCCTCAGTATTTATTAGGAAAATTTTCTTTTTTTTAAAAAAAAGATTTTATTTATTAGAGAGAGAGAGCACAAGCAGGGGGAGCGGCAGGCAGAGGGAGAAGCAGGCTCCCCGCTGAGCAGGGAGCCCCATGAGGGACTTGATCCCAGGACCCCCATGTGGGACTCGATCCCAGGACCGCGGGATCATGACCTGAGCCGAAGGCAGACGCTTAACGACTGAGCCACCCTGGCGCCCCGAAAATTTTCAAACATACGACAAAGTTGAAAGAATTCTTCAGTGAACACCTATCTACTTACCACCTGGATGCTTACCATGGGGCTATTTTTAGCAACATTACCCATTTAGGTAAGTTTGGGTTTATTTGTCATACACTTTTGAAAGGGCATCCAATAAAAGGGTTACTTAAAGGGTAAAGCCCCACTTATCTAGAAAACCATTCGTCCAGAAGACATTCATGGACCAACTCTGACAAATGAGATCTTAATTACCATGTGGAAACACATTGTTTCCTAAGTCAAGCCCTGAGTGACGTGGGCTTGATATACATGCAAGGTTTTACACTGCCAAAGATTCACAGAGAAGGTCCAGATGACAACTGCATGTTCATCATTCTTTATATAATCTTTTTTATACTCTGTCTTGTAATTTTTTTAATGAAATAAGAACAAAAGCATATAACTTTAAAAAATCTGTCTTTGGGAACTGAGAGAGAGTTGATCAATTCACTAAATTAGCGAAGTTGCAGCTAATAATCACTACATTTCAACACTACAAAATATACATACGGGGCTTGAAAAAATATGAGTTTATATTCCTTCTGAGGTAGGAACTGGAAGGACAGTAAGCTCAACAGGACGACTCACATGTTTAGAAATGCGACTCTCAGCAGACTCCCTTCAAGTCTGGCCGCAGGCCTCCTAAACAGCCCACGATTTATCAGTGAAAACAGGAATCATGGGAGCAGCTGACAGGGTTACAGAAACATAACTACAGTGAGAGATTGGCACATGCTGCTGTGGTTTTGAAAGATCAAGTAGACAACAACACTAGAGGCAGAGAATGTGACTACTACCTGAGACTAGTTTGACAGATGTGGGAATAGTCGAATATTCTACAGTAATCAACTTCATATTTTGGGGGTAGGTACAGTATACTTTATTGATGGTGCATGACAAGGCAGGACTCCCCAAGCCCCTCCCCTTCTTCAGGCATCTGGGATGGAAACTGTGTAGAAGTCGGGGGTTCTCAGTGTGGGGGTCCTCAAGGTTTCCTGGGCTACACTGAGGACCAACTGGGCTGTCTCCGGCGACTTTAACAGTGACACCCACAGTCTTCCAACTTCATATTCTTTTAAAAAGTCATAAAACATATTTAGAAGTTGGTCATGTGATATAATAGACCATATGTAAATAAATCTTAACTCATTCCAAAACAAAAACTGGCAGGTAGCATTCCCTTTTTAAACAAAAATTGTTAGATGGGGCACCTGGGTGGCTCAGTTGGTTAAGCGACTGCCTTCGGCTCGGGTCATGATCTCGGGGTCCTGGGATCGAGCCCCGCATCGGGCTCCCTGCTTGGCAGGGAGCCTACTTCTCCCTCTCCCACTCCCCCCTGCTTGTGTTCCCTCTCTGGCTCTCTGCCAAATAAATAAATAAAATCTTTATGAAAAAATGGTTAGCAATATAAATTTACATTGAAATTTATCCTTTTTACTTCCTCTTCCAAAATAGCTCTTTATGTAAAAATTTCTCTCTCTCAGAAACAATGAAGAACAGTGAATATCCGCCCTACTCACCCCAAAGATAGCTAGTGTTAACAATCTAGTGTCCATTATTTCAAATTTGTTTTCTAGGCACAGATTACTATAACCACTTTTTTAAAAAACAAAAAATAGAGTTGTATTTTTACACTCATGTTCTGCTCGTTTTCCTCCCACGACAATGGGAAGAGTGTCAGAGTCTACAGTATATCTCACCCTTTTAAACAATGTTCTAATTTATGGATGCATCATAATTTACTTCACCAACCTAGCTGTTAATAGACATTTGCATTTCTCCAGTTTTTATTTTTTTTATTTTAATTTTTTTATTGTTATGTTAATCCCCATACATTACATCATTAGTTTTAGATATAGTGTTCCATGATTCATTGTTTGTGCATAACACCCAGTGCTCCATGCAGAACGTGCCCTCCTCAATACCCATCACCAGGCTAACCCATCCTCCCAACCCCCTCCCCTCTAGAACCCTCAGTTTGTTTTTCAGAGTCCATTGTCTCTCATGGTTCTTCTCCCCCTCCGATTTCCCCCCCTTCATTCTTCCCCTCCTGCTACATTCTTCTTCCCCTCCTGCTTGCATTTCTCCAGTTTTTAAACTATTACAAGCAATGGTTCAGTAACTGTCCCTGCATATATTTTTGTGCCTTTGAGAATTTCTGAAATTCTGAATTTCTTACAAGAACTTCTGACCAGGGAGTGCCTGGGTGGTTCAGCTGGTAAAGTATCCAACTCTTGATCTCAGCTCAGGTCTTGATCTCAGGGTCATGAGTCCAGGCCCCGCATTGGGCTCCCATGGAGCCCACTTAAACAAAAACAAAACAAGAATTTCTGACTAGTAAAATATTGTTAGGAAAATACAAGTTCCCTGGGGCGCCTAGGTGGCTTAGTCGGTTAAGCGTCTGCCTTTGGCTCAGGACATGATCTCAGGGTCCTGGGATCGAGCCCCGACTCAGGCTCCCTGCTCAGCGGGGATGCTGCTTCTCCCTCTCCCTCTGCTGGCTCCCCCTGCTTGTGTGCCTGCTCTCTCAATCAAATAAATAAATAAAATCTTAAAAAAAAAAAAAATACAAAGTTGCCCTCCAAAGAGATGCTGATTTTCACCCTTACCACTACAGAATGAGAGTGCCCTCACTACCACTGCATATTATTACTATTTCTAGTCTTTGCTAATTTGGTACATAAAAAACTGGTCACTATGGTTTTAACTTGCATTTCTTTATAGGCATGGCTGAGAAACTTTTCACTTATCACTGACATTTTGTAATAAATTATTTTTTTTGTCCATTTTTCTATGGGATTTTGAGAGTCCTCCATCTATTTTTTTTTTAGTTCCAGTATGGTTAGCAGACAGTGCTCTATTAGTTTCAGGTTACAATACAGTGATTCAACAGTTCCATATAGGACTCCGTGCTCATCATAAGTGCACTCCCAAAAGTTTTCCCCATCCCCCCCACCCACCTCCCCTCTGATAACCATCAGTTTGTTCTCTATAGATAAGAGTCCGTTTTTTTGGGTTGTCTTTTTTTTTTCCTTTGTTTTGTGCCTTACATTCCGCATATGAGTGAAATCATATGGTATTTGTCTTCCTCTGACTTATTTTGTTTAGCATTGTAGAGAGTCCTCCATATATTAAGGAAATTGGCTCATCTGTCACAGATGAAGCTGCGGTTTATACCAAGATTGCAAGAGCATCTTAAATATTAGGAAATTTCTTTCTTTTTTACTATTTTTTAAAAGATTTATTGATTTATTGATTTGACAGAAAGAGATAGCGGGGGCGGGGGGAGCAGGAGAGGGAGACGCAGGCTCCCCACTGAGCAGGGAGCCCAATGTGGGGCTCGATCCCAGAACCCTGAGATCAAGACCCGAGCCAAAGGCAGACACTTAACTGAGCCACCCAGGCACCCCGATATTAGGAAATTTCTAAAAACAATTAGTTTCATTAATAAAGGAGAAAAACCAAAACAGCATTTAATAAGATTATACCCTCAATTTTTTATTGTGGTGAAAACCATGTAATATAAAATTTACCATCCCAACTACTTTTAAGTGTACAATAGAGTTAACTATATGCACTTTCTTGTGCAACCAATCTCGAGAACTCTCTTCATCTGCAAAACTGAAATTTATACCCACTGAACAAAAATGGGTCCCCTTTCCCCCTCCTAACTCCTGGCAACCACCATTCTACTTTCTGCTTCTATGAGTCCAACAACTTTAGATACTTCATAAAAGTAGAAGCATGCAGTATCTGTCTTTGTGTGACTGGCTCATTTCACCTGGCATAATGTCCTCAAAGTTCATCCATGTTATACTAATTGACAGGATTTCCTTCCTTTTTAAGGCTGAATAACATTCCATTGTACATGTATACCACATTTTCTTTATCCACACATCTACTGAAGAATATTTAGGTTGCTTCCATGTTTTACCTATTGTGAATAATGTTGCTATGAAAATGGGTATACAAATATCTCTTCAAGTCCATGCTTTCGTTACTTTGGGATATATACCCTGAAGTAGGTTTGGTGGACATGCAGTAATTCTACTTTTGATTTTCTAAGAAACCTTCATAATATTTTCCATAGCAGTTACACCATTTTACATTCCCACTGCAATGAATTTCTCTACACCTTCGCCAACACTTGTTATTTTCTGTTTGGAAGTTTTTTGATGGTGGCCATCTTAACGGATGTGAGGGGATATCTCACTTGGTTTGATGTGCATTTCCCTAATGATCAGTGATGGTGAACATCTTTTCTTATACTTGGCCGTTTGTATAGCTTCTTTGGAGAAATGTCTATTCAAGTTCTTTGTTCATTTTTCAGTCAGGTTACTTCTTGTGTTGTAGGAATTCTTTATATATTCTAGATACTAATAGTTCTCAGATACATGGCTTGCAAATATCTCCTCCTATTCCGTAGGTCACCTTTTCATTCTGTTGATTGTTTCCTTTGAGGTGCACAAGTTTTTAAGTTTTATGTAGTCCCATTTGTCTACTTTTGCTTTTGTTGCCTGTGCTTTTCATGTCATATCCAAGAAATCATTACCAAACCAATGTCATGAAGATTTCCCTTATGTTTTCTTCTTGAAGTTTTATAGTTTCAGCTTTTATGCTTAGGTCTTTAATCTATTTTGAGTTAATTTTTGTATATGGTGTGAAGTAATGGTCCAACTTTATTCTTTTGCATACAGAGATCCAGTTTTTCCAGTACCATTTGTTGAAGGGGCTACTCTTTCTCCACTGTGTAGCCCTGGCACACCTGTTGGGAGTCATGGAACCATATATGCAAGAGTTTACTTCCGGGCTCTCTATTCTGTTCCATAGATCTACGTCCATCTTTATGCCAGTACACCATACTGTTTTGCTCACTGTACCTTTTTTTTTTTTTTTAAAGATTTTATTTATTTATTTGAGAGAGAATGAGATAGAGAGAGAGAGCACAGGAGAGCGGGGAGGATCAGAGGGAGAAGCAGACTCCCTGCTGAGCAGGGAGCCCGATGCGGGACTCGATCCTGGGACTCCGGGATCATGACCTGAGCCGAAGGCAGTTGCTTAACCAACTGAGCCATCCAGGCACCCCTCACTGTACCTTTCTAATATATTTTGAAATCAGGATGTATTAGGCTTCTAGCTTTCCTTTCCTATCTCAAGATTATTCTGGCTACTCAAGGTCCTTTGAGATTCCATATGAATTTTAGGATTTTTTTCCCTATTTCTGGAAAAAAAAAAAAGCCATTAGGATTTTTAATAGAAATTGCACTGAATCTGTAGATGGCTTTGAGTAGTATGGGCATTTTAACAATACTAATTCTTCTAATCCATGAACATGAGATGTCTTCCCTTTCATTTGTCTTCTTTAATCTCGTTAGGCACTGTTTTGTAGTTTTTAGTGTACAAGTCTTTTGACTCCTTAATTAAGTTATTCTATTCTTTTGATCCTGTTGTAAATGAGACTGTTTTCCTAATTGGATTTTTCACTGTTAGTATACAGAAACACAACTGATTTTTGCATGTTGATTTTGTGTCCTGCAACTTCGCTGAATTCTTTTGTTCTGACATTTATTTTTGTGGAATCTTTACACAGTTTTCTACATATATGATCATGTCATCTGTGAACAGAGATAATTTGACTTCCTTTCCAAGTTGGATGACTTTTATTTATTTATTTTTTTGACTAATTGCTCTGCTAAGATTTCCAGTAGTATGTTGAAATAGTAGTGAGAGTGGGCATCCTTGACTTGTTCCTGATCTTAAAGGAAAAGCTTTCAGTTTTTCACCATTAAGAATAATGTTAGCTGTGGGCTTTTCATACGTGGCCTTTATTATGTTGAGGTAGTTACCTTCCTAGTTTGTTGAGTGTTATCATGAAAGGATGTCTAATCTTTTTTTTTTTTTTTAAAGATTTTATTTATTTGACAAAGAGATAGAGAGAGCCAGAGAGCACAAGCAGGGGGAATGGCAGAGGGAGAAGGAGAAGCAGGCTCCTCACTGAGCAGGACTTGATCCCAGGACCCTGGGATCATGACCTGAGCCAAAGGCAGATGCTTAACCGACTGAACCACTCAGGTGCCCCAAAAGGATGGCTAATCTTATCAAGTGCTTTTTCTGCATCAATTGAGATGATCATTATGGTTCTCATCCCTCAGTATGTTAATGTGGTATATTACATTGATTTTCATATGTAGAACCATCCTTGCATTCCAGGAATAATCCCACTTGGTTATGATGCATAATCCTTTTAATGTGCTATTGAGTTTGATTTACTAATATTTTGTTGAGCACTTTTGTATCAATAGTCATCAGGGAGATGGTCCGTAGCTTTCATGTAGTATCTTTGGTTTTAGGATCAGGGTAATGCTGACCTCATAAAATGAGTTTGGAAGTGTTCCCTTCTCTTCAATTTTTGGAAGAGTTTGAGAAGGTTTGGTGTTAATCATTTTTTAAATCTTTGGTGGAAATCTCCATTGAAGCTGTCTGGTCCTGGGCTTTTTTGGGAGCTTTTTGATTACTGATTCAATCTCCTTACTAGTTATAAGTCTGACAAGATTTTTAATTTCTTCATGATTTAATCTTGGTAGGTTGTATGTTTCCAGGAATGTATCCATTTCTTCTAGGTTATCCAGTGTGTTGGCATATAATTGTTCATATGCATAAAGGCATAAAGGATCCTCTGATCCTTTTTATTTTTGTGGCATCAGTTGTACTGTCTTCTCTTTATTTCTAATTTTTGTTATTGGGTCCCCTCTCTTTTTTTGTTGTCTGGCTAAGGGTGTGCCGATTTTTTTTTAAAGGGTGTGTGAGGGGCGCCTGGGTGGCTCAGTCGTTAAATGTCTGCCTTCGGCTCAGGTCATGGTCCCAGGGTCCTGGGATCGAGCCCCGCATCGGGCTCCCTGCTCCTCGGGAAGCCTGCTTCTCCCTCTCCCACTCCCCCTGTTTGTGTTCCCTTTCTCACTGTGTCTCTGTCAAATAAATAAAATCTTTAATAAATAAATAAATAAATAAAGGGTGTGTGGAATTTTGTTGATCTTTTAAAAAAATGAACTCTGTTTCATTGAATTTTTTCTATTGTTTTTCTATTCTGTATTTTATTTTTACTTTAATCTTTGTTATTCCCTTCCTTCTGCTAACTTTGGGTTTAGTTTATTCTTCTTTTTCTAGTTCCTTGAGGTGTATCGTTAGGTTGTCGACTGGAGATCTTTTTTTTTTTTTTTAAGATTTTTAAGATTTTATTTATTTATTTGGGAGCCGATGCAGGGCTCGATCCCAGAACCCTGGGATTATGACCTGAGCTGAAGGCAGACACTTAACGACTGAGCCACCCAGGCACCCCCTTCCTTTTTTTTAATGTAGGCATTTATGACTATAAATGAACTTCTTAATACTGCTTTTGCTGCATCCATAAGTTTTGGTATGTTATGTTTTTCTTTTTTTTTTTTAAGATTTTCAAAATTTTATTTATTTGACAGAGAGAGACACAGTGAGAGAGGGAACACAAGCAGGGGGAGTGGGAGAGGGAGAAGCAGGCTCCCCGCTGAGCAGGGAGCCCGATGTGGGGCTCGATCCCAGGACCCGGGGACCATGACCTGAGCCGAAGACAGACGCTTAACAACTGAGCCACCAGGCGCCCCCATGTTTTTGTTTTCATTTAAGATATTTTCTAATTTCCCTTGTGATTTCTTCTTTGATCCATTGGTCGTTGAACAGTGTGTTGTTTCATTTCCAAATATTTGTGGATTTTCCAGTTTTTGCTATTGATTTCTTGTTTTATTTCATTGTGTTTGGAAAAGACACTTGGTAAAATCTCAATCTTCTTAAGTTTGCTAACACTTTGTTTTGTGTCCTACTATGTGATCTATCCCAGAGAATGTGCCGGGTACTCTTGAGAAAAAGATGCCTATTCTGTTGTTGAGTGGAGTGTTCTGTGTATGTCTCTTAGGTCCACCTGGTCTATAGTGTTGTTCAAGTCTAAACTCTCCTTCTTGAAAAGATTCAGCAAATGAAGGAAATGAAGGGAAAAAGAAGGAAATTTTCTTAGATAAAGGATTTCTACCAGAAACCCCAACAAACATTACACCTAATAGTGAAATATTCAAGTCAGGAACAAGATAAGAATTTCCACTATCATTACTTAACATTGTAATGGGATCCTAGACAGTAAAATATGATTTTTAAAAATGTGAGGGACAAGCAGTAAAAAGAGAGAGAGAGATGAGACAAATTGGTGTTATTTGCATATGAAGAGACTGTCTAGTGAGAAAGTCTACTCAAAAACTATCGTAACTAATAAGAAGATGGGGTAAGATGATAAGACACATTTGCAACACACACACACACACACACACACACACACACACACACACACGAACCATTAAGTTTCCCATATGCCAAAAAGAATCAATTAGAGAAGGAAACAGGGGGTAGGGGTGGGGAGAAGAGCCCACTCACATAAACAACCAAATGCAGAAATGATCTCAGAATAAACCTTTGTAAGACATGTGCAAAATCTTTATGACAATAACTACCAAACTTCAGTAAGAACAAAAAAGAGCTAAATAAATGGAGAATCACAGCGTATTCCTGGAGGCAAAGATTCAGAATTATGTAGATGTCAGTCCTCTCTAGGTTAATCTCTAAGTTCAGTAAAATTACAATCACAATCAAAATGCCACCAGGTAAAGCAAGTATTGTAAAATGTTAATGGTAAAATCTAGGTGGTGAGTATATGGATGTTCATTATAAAATTATTTCAATTTTTCTATATGTTTGAAAATTTTTATTAAAAAATGTTCGAGGAATTTTTTTATGGATCAGGATTTTTTATGGAATTTGACAAGCTAAATCTGAAATTCCTCTGGAAGGAGAAAAAGCACAAAACAGCTTTAAAAGTTTTGAAACAGAGCTATTTAGAAGAACTTGCTTTACCTGACAGCAAAACATATGTTAAAGCTTAATTTTTTTTTTAATTTTTTTTTTTTCCCCGTTTGAGACAGAGAGGTACAGAGAGAGAGAGCATGAGCAGGGGGAGAGGCAGAGGGAGAGGGAGAAGCAGGCTCCCCGCTGAGCCAGGAGCCCGATGTGGGGCTCAATTCCAGGACCCTGGGATCATGACCTGAGCCAAAGGCAGATGCTTAACCATCTGAGCCACCCAGGTGCCCCAAAGCTTGAGTAATTAAAATAGTGTATTACCAACATAAGAAATGGTAAACGGATGAACGGATCATCCAGCTACACTTCGCATATATGGGATTTTCGGAGTATGAAAGCAGTGCTATTTTTAAATAAGTTGGGAAAGACAAATTAATAAGGATAAGGACAACTAAGCTCAATCCTAACTTGCATTTTAAAGAACAATAATTTCCAAGTGAATTTAACAGAGAAATATAACAAGCAAAATTGCAAACATATTAGAAAAAATACAGTAAAAAACTTAAGTTTTGCTGAAAAATTCCTCCTGTGCAATACTGAAAACCTAGAAACCGCAAAAGAAAAGGTTGATTGATTTGACTTCATAAATGCTACAGATTTTTGAACACTAAAGGAAACCATTAATAAGGCTTAAGCACAAGTTGTTGGACTCTTGATTTCAGCTCAGGTCATGATCTCAGGGTTTTGAGATCGAGCCCCCTGTTGGCTCAGCAGGGAGTCTGCTTGGGATTCTCTCTCTCCCTATCCCTCTGCCCCTCCCCCTGCTCACATGCTCACTCACTCACTCACTCTCTAAATAAATGAATCTTTCAAAAAAAAAAAATGAGGCTCTTCTTCCTTTCTCACAGATTGGCAAAAATCAGAAAAACAGACCTGGCCGTATTCATGCACCACTGGTGAGAGTATAAATTGGTGAAATTTTTATGGAGGTCAACTTATTTATTATTATTATTATTTTTAAAGATTTTATTTACTTATTTGACAGAGCGAGAGAGCACAAGCAGGGGGAGCAGCAGAGGGAGAGGGAGAAACAGGCTCCCAGCTGAGCAGGGAGCCCGATGCAGGGCTCGATTCCAGGACCCTGGGATCATAACCTGAGCCGAAGGAAGAGGCTTAATGGACTGAGCCACCCAGGCGCCCCTATGGAGGTCAATTTAGCAATAGCCATCAAAACCTGAAAAGGTCTCTCCTTTATCTAGCCATTTCCCTTTGAAGAACCCACATAATCTGATGAAGTACAAAAAAACAGGCACATGATTGCAAAGATATCAATCAGGTCATTCACTGCATCAGTTCATAGCACAAACAATGTCCGTTAGTTGGGTGGTGATAAAACAAACAACAGAACTAGCACTGGGAAATGAAATGCAGCCATTTAAAAGGATTAAGACCTATGGGTATGGATGCAAATACATTTCCAAGACTGTTTTTTAAAAGATTTTATTTATTTATTTAATTTATTTGAGAGAGAGGGAGCACGCATGTATGCACAGGCAGGGAGAGGGGCAGACGGAAAGGGAAAAGCGGACTTCCCACTAAGCAAGGAGCCCGACAGGCGGCTCAATCCCAAAACCCTGGGATCATGACCTCAGCCAAAGGCAGACGCTTAAGCAACTGAGCCACCCAGGTGCCCCTCCAAGACATATTTAATAGACTATGTAATATGCTGCATAATAAAATACATTTCATTGTATAAAAAACAATCTATGTAGACTTATATTTGTTTGAATAGAAATAGCATTTAAAAGAATGAAGAATAGGGGCTCCTGGGTGGTTCAGTCAGTTGAGCGACCAACTCGGTTTTGGGTGGGGTCGTGATCTTGGGGTTGTGAGATCAAGCCCCACATTGGGCTCTGTGCTGAGCATGGAGCCTGCTTAGGATTCTCGCTCTTCCTCTCCCTCTGCCCACCCTCTCAGGTGTGCACGCTCTCTCAAATAAATAATAAAAGAACAAAGAATAAATACTGATCCATTAAACAGTGAGTGACTTTATTAGGAAGGAGGAGAACATTTACCTTTTTTTTTAATTTATGCTTTCTATATTGTTTGAATTTGTTATAATCATGTGTTGCTTTTAATTAAAGACTATCAATAAGAATTAAAATACATAAAATTAATAGCGCCAGTGAGCAGTACACCCTGCAAATGGAGTGGCCAGCATATGGGGCGGCTGTGAGTTGCTCTCATTTAGAGCTGGGAGGTTCAATGTGACATGAACCATCTTGTGTGCGCAGGACGGGTGCCCAGGCTTTGTCAAAATGGAGCCCCCACCTGGTATCACTATCTTATCATTTACTTGGCAACCTTGCCTTGTGGAAGTCATTCAACTAGAACAATAAATGATAACTGCCATGGATTTACCTATACCAGGGAGGTGGAGGGAATGTGACCACTCACTGTTTTCAAATATCAGTTTCAATCCATCAATGGATTTGACCACTTTGTAGAACTACTGACACCCTGAAATCCATAAAGGCACAAATGGAGGCAGAATCCTTGGAAATGCAGACTTTTGACAATTAAAAATACCCTACTTACAAGCATCCTAAATATCACACATTTGTGTGAAGTTGCACACAGTAGCTGAAAAAAATCAGTGACGCCCCCACCCGCACCCCATGCACCAGAACTGTCAAAAAGTTCTGGTGCCAGATGTGCAAACAAAACAAAACACCCAGCCTGTTCTCATATGAACACAGTCAGGGCTATAAAGTGATAGAATGTGTGAATACCTTTCAGAATCACTGTTTGGCATGAGTCAAGCGATCCCAATAGTGTGGATTCGTGCCTGGTACTGTGAACCACAGCCATAAACTCTGAATTAAATCAATGGGTTCAATCTCAAGAGACTTCTGCCGTATAAGACAACACCACACACAAGAGGATCAACTTGCACCCATGGCGCCACGGCTATGCTGGAAAGAATGGCTGAGAAATTTCCATGACCAACTAGGAAACTGGATTTACTACAATTTTATCAAAGTGCTTCATAGCCTGCAAAGTGCTTTCATTTCTTTTGCTCCATCCCCATAGCCTCCTGAGTTGGTTATTATTACCCCTTCGCCCATCTTAGCATTGAGGAGCTGTGAACAAGAAAGGGAAGGTGATGTGACCAACATCACACAGTAGATTTATGGATGAGCCTGATATCCTGACTCTAAATCCTATGTTGTTTTTTGGGGCCACATTCACTCCGAATACCAACTGAATAATAAACCCACTACCTATAATTAGTTTTACATTGTTAATTATATAATGTTGAGCCTTCTTACAGAGGGCTCAAAGGTTTTACAAGCTGATTGATTCCAGTGTTATTATTTTTTAAAATTACAATGACTTGACATTGTAAAGGCTACCATGATCCTTAATATGTGTAACATTCTCCACTGTCAGAAGAGGGGATGTATTATTCACCCTTATGTATGACTAGAGAGTTCTGTTACAGGGGGGCCAAGTGATTAGACCAAGCCAGTCATCAGGAATCTATAACAAAAAGAACACAAGGAAACCGTCCATCCTCAGGAATGTGTGTGGGCAGACCCTTGGCAGGCCAGCACATATGCTGGCTACAATTATCAGGTTCCACTGAAACAAAGAAAGGAGTTACAAAGAATTCAAGCCTGTTTCTAAGCCGGAATCCTCAAGTGTCAAAGCAACACCAAGCCCAGAGCTGGCCTCGTTTTACTCTCTGGATATGTAAGGATCACAATACTTTCTGCATTTAGTAATCACCCTACAGCTGAGGGCTCGGGGCCAGAGCTCTCTACTTGTTTTTCCCCCTCCAACAATTCTTGTTTCTGTCAAGTCACCAACAGAAATAGCCTGCTCCAGTCACATGTTATCACCTCTTTGGTGAACACTAATTTATTCTTTCTCAGGCTGAGAAAGGTGATCATAATATAAATACAGAGTAATCAGAATTAAAGGGATTTTAGAGACCACATATTTCAACCATGCATCTTTGCATGAATCATCTTGAAAATATTACTAACTGGTTAGGAAAGCCTATGCTTGAATACTTCCAGAGACAGGAAGATCAGCATCAGTACTACTGAGGTTGAAAAGATGTTGGGAATGGCTCCTTGCAGTAAGCAAAGAGAGATATCCTACTTGTAGGTTTTGCTCTCTAAATTTTTCACTCAAAAATAGTTGACTTACTACGTGCTAGTAAGTACCATGTGCTAGATACGGGGTATACAAAGATTTTTAGAAAGATGCCACCCTGCTCTCGAGATGCTGTTTGCTGTAACTATGAGGCTCTCCACCAGTATCCTGGAGCTTGCTCTTCTTTTGGACACACTGGATTTCCCTGCTCACCTGAAGACAGATATAACCAATGAAATGCAGGCAAGTGTGCCATCTCTAGGAGAAAGCTGTAAGAGAAAGTACATGGTTTGCCTCACTATTTACTCTTTGGCCTGCAACTGGCAGTGTTCCAGATTGTGGCTACTCTGTTAGTGTAAAGTGAGAACAAAAGCTGACCCTCAATGTACATATCGTGTGAGCCAGAAATAACCTTTGCTGTTTGAAGCCACTATGGTTTTTGGAGTTCCTTGTTACTACAGCATAATTCAGCCCATCCTGACTGATACACAGTATAAGGGAAGCCTGAATAACAATCAAGCAAGATCAAACAGTAAGCCAAGCGCTGTAGTGGAGGCATGCACAAGATTCAGTGGGGGTAGAGGAAAAGCCATATCACCCATCTCAGTTATCTGGAAGACTTGGCTAAGGCCTCACAGAAGAGTCAGTCTTCGAATTAGAAGTTCAAGGATGAGGAGATACTGTTGAGAAACGAGTATTCCAGACAGGGAACACTCTGCGGAGCCACAGAGGGAAGAGAAAACATGGCGTGTTCGGAGAGCCACAAGGAGCTCGGTTTTGCTGGAGTATGCAGTCTGAATGGGGTGGGTTTACCATGAAACTGAGGAAGCAGAAGCTTTGGGGACCCTGACTGGCATGGACACCTTCAATGGCCTGTATCTACATATTTTATAAATTTATGCTTCTATTCTTTATATTTATATATCCTTTATACTTATATTCTAGGACCTCCCTCCTAATGTTCAGGTTCCACAAAAGCTAGATGTGCTTTGGATGGGGCAGAGTGGAATAAGGAAATGATTACAGGTCTACAGAGAAGATCTATAGACCTATTAATCTTCCACATGACACCTTTTCAACATCTGAAACAAAGAATAATGTTCCCTAGTACTCTTTTCCCCCAAGCCAACCATCCTTGTTCTTACACTTCATGTCACAGGTTTGGAATGTCTGCACCACCCCACTGCTTTTCTCCGAATATGCTCTTCTTTGTTTACAGCCTTCTTAGGAGTGGCCCCTGAATCTAAACCAAATCCTCCAGATATAGTCTGCTTATATTTATCACTTTCCTTAATGGCATTTCTTGTGTCGTACTTAATCCTTCCATAAAAGTTGTTACCCAAATGATGTCAGAGTATTTATATTGTGAGCTTCCTCAGAAAAATATGGATCAGTGCTCCTGGCTTTAATTCACAGCACCAGTACCAAAATATACTTGTTTTAGTTTAGGTTTGACAGACTCTGAGGAACAAGTTTGGTAAGGAAAAAAGAGATAGCTAACTCATTTAACAGAAAAGAGAGCTAATTCATTTAACAACTGTTTCCTAAGCACCTACCTTGTGTCAGGCACTATTCTACACGCCACAGTATGGGTAAGATAAAAAAAAAAAAAAAAAAGATATAAAAAAGTTCTGCCTTCCCGGAGTTCACATTCTAGTTGGGAGGGGGAAGACAATAAACCAAATAAATAAATGAAATTGTATGTTACAGAGTAATAAGTGCAATGGAGAAAAATAAAGCAGGGAAGGAGAGGAGTCCACACTGGGTGGGGAGGGGATGAGGTTGCAATGTTAAACTGGGTGTTTGGACTGGCCTCCCTGAGAATGTGACACTGGAGCAGAGACTTGGAGGTGAGGAAGTGAGCCATCTGGATGTGTGGGAAGAGCATTCGAGGCAGAGGCACAAGCTGGCTCACGGACCTTGAGGCGGGAATGTGCCCGGTTGGTTCAAAGGACAGCAAGGAGGCCAGTAAAGCTGGGTGGGAGTAGTCAAGCAAGCAGGAGGAGAGGGTCAAAGAGGCGAGGAGGCCCACTGCGCAGAGCCCCGTGATGACCTGGTTTCTCTGAGGCGGCAGAGCCCTGGGGAGTGCTTGGAACAGAGAGGGCTGACAGGATCCGACTTGCGTGCCACAGGACGCCTCTGCCGGCCTGTGCTGAGAACAGACGGCAGGAAGAACAAGGGGAGGAGGAGGAAACCTGTCAGCAGGTTATGCCAGCAATCCAGGCAGGAGAGGACAGCAGTGGGGACCGGGATGGCACAGATGGGAGGCAAAGAGAAGTGGAAAGTAGAGCCAACAAGATTTCCTAAAGGACTGGATGGAGTGTGTGGACACTGAAGGCAGAGCAATCAGGGAGGCCTCCGAGGTGTTTGACCTGAGCGACTGGAAGGATGGCACTGCCATCAACCAAGACAGGTGTGAACCTGCAAAAAGCCAAAGCAAGTCTGTGCTGCTAAGACTGGAAGGTCCCTGTCTTGGTGAAAAAGTAGATGGAGATGGTTTGGTCAGAAGCATTTTAGGTAAGTAATGGGTCAGGCTGCTAATGAGCGGCGAGGCTGTGCAAGGCCAACGTTCCCAGTGAAAAGACTTTGCTCTGTGCCCAAACCTGCTCTAACACAGAGAAACTGCAGAAAGCAGGGGGAAGGCAGAGAGGGTGGGGTCGGGGTGAGGGGTGAGGGGGGGACAGGAGGTGGCTGGGAGCAAACCTAGGATACCTTGAGAGGCAACTAGTCAGAGCCTGCACCCTTGGAAGTGTGGGACGGCTCCTTCCAAAGTTAAACGTTACGTTACTTGCATCCTAAATTTTGTTTCAAGTACAAAAGTAAATTACTTTATTAAATTTAAAACTAAAATTTTCAAAAAACAATACAAATGGTTTGTTCTGGATGTGGTTTTACTTTTGAATTACATTTGTTGTGTTTTAATTGAATTTTTCCAGTGTGGGCCAGAGAGTTTACAGGCTAAACAGCTTGCAGGAGAGTGAGCCTGCTTGAACCTCTCAAGAACATTCATTTAAAAAAGAACTCTCTGGCTCTCCCCTGTGGATATGATGCTCCTCCTCCTACTTCCAGGCTCAGTCTGCACTGATGACTTTCTTCAACGGCCTCACTACAAAGCCCAGCAAGATCGTACACAGGTGAAAGGATGCCCATCTCACTCACAGTAAGAGAAATACTAATTAAAATCACTTAGATTCTCTTTCTTTCATTTACTTTGGAAAAGTTCAGAATGTTTGACAATATACTGAGTTGACAAGGGTTTGAGGAAATAAGGTACTCACACACTGCTTGCAGGAGTGAAAACTGATAAAACCTCTACTGAGAACTACGTAACAATAGCTAACAAAATTACAAATGTTCATTCCCTTTGATTCAGCAAGTCGGCCTCCAGGAACGTGGCCCCGGATATGCTCGTACACGTGTGCAGTAATGTCCGTATAAAGTAATCCACTGTCAACACTGTAGCAGCACAGGAGTGGAAATAACCTCCTTGTCCACAAAAAGGGGAACAGAATAATATGAACCTGTGAAAAAGAACAAGGGAGCACTTTTTATACTATGGCTTAATCTTCAAGATATCTTGACCCTGTTGTTTTTTTAAAAAGCAAAGTGAGAAAGAAAAAAATAGACGTGCTTATGTGTGTGTATATGTACATATATGTGTGTATATATGCATATAGTATGTGTATGTGTACGTATGTATATGCGTGTATGTACACACTATATATACATATGTGTACATATACATACTATATATGCATATAAACACTATCTACATATATACACACATACACATGTACATATACACACTATATATGCATATAAACACTACATATATACACACATACACATATATGTACATATACACACACTATATATATATATATATATATATATATATACATCTACACACACACACTTAAAATATCTCTAGACAATACATGAGAAACTAGTAACCCTGGTTGCCTCTGGAAAGGGGAACGAGGAGTCAGGGAAGCTCTTCCCTGTGAAACCTTTTACATGTTCAACAATGTGTGGGGCACCTGGGTGGCTCAGTCAGTTAAGCCTCTGCCTTAGGCTCAGGTCATGATCCCGAGGTCCTGGGATGGAGCACCATGTTGGGCTCCCTGCTTAGTGGGGTGTCTGCTTCTCCCCCCACCTCTCTCGCTCACTCTCTCTCAAATAAATAAAATCTTTAAAAAAAATGCTCAATGTGAATGTGCTATGTATTCAAAACAAAAAATTAAAATTTGAATTAATATATAAATGGAAAAAACGTTAGCACATTTCCCAAAGTGTGTGGGTTGTTACAAACAGCAATGAGTGAAAAAGTGAGTGGCTAATGGGGTTGGGGCAGAGGACAAAAATCTGTGATGAAGGTCAATGCCATGTGGAGCTCCTTTACATTTCAAACTTCTAATAAATACAGATGGGCTTTTGGTTGAACTTCTGTAGTGGCGTATGGCCACTTCATCTACAACTAAATATAATACTTACATTTAAATATATTCCACTGCCTCCAGCTTAAAGCCATAGTTCTACAGTAACTTAGAAACATCCGAGACAAAGGAAGGGAACAATATATATGGACAATATATGCAGAGCAACCTCTTTCCCAATTAAAAACTCCTATAGCAACCTGTTACCCAGTCTCCATTTGAGTATGTCCATGGTCCGGGAGCCCAAGATCACAGATAACCATTTATCGCAAAGCTCCTTTCTTAGTAGGGCTTAATTCCCAGGTTTTAGATCTGCCCTTTGAATGGACACAGAACAAGTGTGTCCACCTACCAGCCTCTCGGTCCACCTACCAGCCTTCACACACTGGAGATGATCATTCCCCACTTTGGCCCTTGCCTCTGCAGTGTAAGCATCCCAAACTCATTCCACACTTTCCCTAGTGACCTGCTCTTTGATACATTCTAATTTGTCCAAGGTGCTCTCAAAATGTGGCAGTCAGAGCTGAACAAGCATTCAAGATGTAGCCCAATCAGAAGAGAAATAAACAGAAGCAGTTTTGTAATTACTCCACTACCACTACTAATTAGTACCACCAGAAATCTATCTAGGTAGATGTTCTTTTTCTTTTTCTTCCCATACAGATGAGGAATTTGAGGCCCTGAGAGGTGAAGTGGGCCGGTGGGACAAGGGAACACTGCTGGAATTTGGCAGGACTGGGATTCTTTCATCATAGGCCATTCTACAATCCTGAGAAAGGAGTTCTGGGCTTTCTTCCCCTTTGCCTCTTTGAATTCTACTTTCTTATCCTTTATTTTAGCCATGTTATCTGGGATCATAACTTTGTGGCTCTTGCAGATTCCAGAGGGCCTTGGTGGTGGTGGCATGCCTCTCTCCCTTCTCTGAGAATCACAGCCCTTGTAAGATCTTCTCTGAACACCCTTTAAATGTCTAAGTCAGTCCCCAACCTCCATGTTGAAGAGCCCTCCATTTATTTCCTTTGTAACATTTATCAGAATTTGTCACTGCATCTGCATCTCTGTTTCCATCTTTTCCTGCTTTACTGTCTCTCACCCCAGCTAGGCTCTAAGTTCTGTGAGGTCAGGGCCTATCTCCACAGTATTCTTAGCATCCAGCACAGGGCCTGGCACACAGTAATGATTTTCAGTGAATGAATGGATGAATACATGGGAGCTGAGAATGCGGTTAAGAATCTAATATCGGACAGATATTGTCCCAAAGCCCTACCATCATGACCTGTGTATTCCTGGGCAAACAATTGCATTCCTCATGATCTGACTCCTCACTGGCAAATGGAGACAGGGATGCCTACCTCACAGGGCTGACGCGCTGCTCACTGAATTGATCGGCGGGAATGAAGGGCTAGAGTGTGCCTCCTGGTACACACTGAGCACTCGGTAAGTCCCAGTGACCGCAGCGGCTACTCCCGCTCTAACCCTACCACCTCCCACACAGAGGCCGGCCACGGGAGGATGACAATTAAGCGTAACGGCAAAAGGCACATCAGTTTTATCTGGCTCGGGGTTTTTTTTTAATTATGGTAAAAAACATAGCATAAAATTTACCATCTTAACCATTTTTAAGTTACTCTACAGTAGTATCAACTATATGGACATTGCTATGTGACAGATCTCCAGAATCCTTTTCACCTTGCAAAATCGAAACTCTATATCCACTGAACAAGTTCCTTTCCCCCCCGCCCCCAGCCCCTGGCAACCACCACCCTACTTTCTGTTTCCAAGACTCTGACTACTTTAATACCTCCTATAAGTGGAGCTATGCAGTATTTGTGTTTCTGTGACTGGCTTATTTTACTTATAATAATGTCCTCAAGGTTTATCATCTATGTTGTACCATGTGACAGGTTGTCCTTCCTTTTCGTTGTTGTTGTTTTTTGGGTTTTTTAAAAAGATTTTATTTATTTATCTGGCGGGGGGGGACTCTCCTCCCTTTTTAAGGCTGAATAATATTCCACTATATGTAGAGACCACATTTTCTGTATCCATTCATCCATTCATCTGATGGATATTCAGGTGGCTTCTACCTTTTTGCTGTTGTGAATAATGCTGCAATGAACATGGGTGTGCTAATATCTCTTTGAGACCCTGCTTTCAATTCTCTTGGATATATAGATCACTTTTTTTTTTTAAGATTTTATTTATTTGACAGAGAGAGACACAGCGAGAGAGGGAACACAAGCAGGGGGAGTGGGAGAGGGAGAAGCAGGCGTCCCAAGGAGCAGGGAGCCCGATGCGGGGCTCGATCCCAGGACCCATAATCTGAGCTGAAGGCAGCCAAAGACCTAACAACTGAGCCACCCAGGCACCCCAGATCACTTTTTTTTAAAGCTCTCCACATTCCAATGATGCCAGCGGCATAGCACCAGTCATAGCAGTCATGTCTGCCTCCACCCAGCAGCTTCTGTCACCAAATTATCTTCTGCTTAAGCTCATTCCCTAGTCCTTTCTGATGTCTTCAGGTTCCCCTATTTTTAAGTGAATTTGACAGGTCAAACTTCAAATCGATTTCCTTGTCCAAAAGGGAGGGAAGCTAAGTAAACTCTTCCTTCACCCTCTCTGTTGGAAAATCTCCAAGGCCCTTGTCCAGAGTAGGGCAGTCTCCCAAGGCCTGAGCAGAGCAGAGCTACAGGAGCCTGGGGCCCAGTCCCTGGAATGGGATGGGACTGTGGTGCTGCCTCAGTTGGCCCAGGACGGTTTTAATATGTTCACTTTGTGAGTAATTTTTTGAATGTAGTATTTCCTCAGGAAGTTATCAGTTTCCCTTGACACATAAGATTGAATAACATTCACTAGGTTTATCAGTCTTGTGACCTAGAACCAGGGTAGTTCCACATAAATCCACCTCCGATCTTACAATGCCCAACCAGAAGGACCAATTGGATTTGATCAACAAGTTCCACAATTTCCTGGAACTCCTCAGGCTCACAGTCACTTTCAAGTTATTGTCCTGAGGGGCAGCAGAACACAGGTGTTAAGAGCCAGATGGAAGATGCATTCAGGGCCTTCTGTGGGCTCTTGGGGCTGTCTTGAGGAACCTTAGGGTGCTGAGGTCACACAGGGGTAAGGAGGAGAGAGAGGTCTCAGCACCTGAGCCATCTCTAGTCTATAAAGCAGTAAGATCCATGACAAATCATGAAAATAAGAGTGGCCGTGACTGTGCAAATATAAAACTCCAACAACTACTTATTCACAACAATTGTCAAACCAGGAATAATGTACACACATCTCCCAATTCCCACCTCAACCATCTTCCTACAGTACATGAACATACATAGGCACACTCACCACTGACACACTCAGGAGAGTGTTTGGGGACATGTAACTTCTGATGCAAACTAGTAAGCATATTTATGCTCTTTCCGTGAGATTTCCAGAGCCTAAATCAAAAGTTTCTAAGAACTTCTCTTGGTGGCATATATGAGAACTGATGTGATGTGCCTACCATCATAAATTTGGTAAAAGTTATATTTGTTTATCCATTTTTTAAAGGACTACTTTACTACATGTTGGTTTGTTGGTGGTGGTGTTTCTATGACAATCTTGGACAATAAAATTTCATCTGACTTTACTTAAAATACCACCTAACTCATAAGAATAGAAATCATCCCTTTAATTGGCCCTCTCCCATCCTCTCTCCTCCCCCCCACAGAGCCAGCCTCCACCATCCCGCTTATTCAACTTCCTTGCTCAGTCAGTCTTCGGCACACTGCAGCTCCATTCCCTCCTCCCATTCTGCCCAAACTACTTGCACCAAGGTCATCGGTCAAGTGGCTCTTTCCAACTTCTCAGACAGTCTCAAAGTCATTCAGGACCCAAAGGAGGTTAAGACCCACGCTTCTACAAGCCCTTCACAAGGCAACAAACCCCCTGCCCAGGATCTTGCAATCTCCTGTACCCAAGTGACATCCAAATCACCTTTGCCAGCTCTAAACTATCTGCCAACCTCCAAATCCATCACTTCCAACTGCCATTGGTCCCTGTAGGTCTTTATTTTTTAATTTTATTTATTTATTTTTTAAGTAGGGTCCATGCCCAGCATAGAGCCCAACATAGGGCTTAACCTCACAATCCTGAGATCAAGACCTGAGCTGAAATTAAGAGTCAAGAGGCTCAAGAGACTGAGCCACCCAGGAGCCCCGGTCCCTGTAGGTCTTTAAAAACTATACACTTAGTTTCTTTCTTTCTTTTTTTTTTTTAAAGACTTTATTTGACAGAGAGATAGAGCACAAGTAGGCAGAGTGGCAGGCAGAGGCAGAGGGAGAAGCAGACTCCCCGCTGAGCAAGGAGCCTGATGCAGGACTTGATCCCAGGAGCCTGGGATCATGACCTGAGCTGAAGGCAGACGCTTAACGACTGAGCCACCCAGGCGCCCTATACACTTAGTTTCTGCCTCCCCTTACCTTAGCATTCACCCCTCAATAGAAACAAAATAAACAAAAAATTTAGCCATCATGTTTTACTGCCTAGATCTTCACCTTACTTCTCACCATCCATCCAGATTTCCAGGCAAGAGATCTGATCTCCAAATCACTCCTGCATCCTTTATGCAGCCCTCTCCCATCTTCCCCTTATCTGGCTGCTGTTAAATCCTATAAATCTAGGAAAGTTTCAAATCAGACCTCTTGTCTACATCCTTGTGAGACACAGTCCAATGCTTAAGGGCTTAAGCTCTTGAGCCAGAAGGGCCTGGTTTACATCCTGATTCTGCTACCTATGAGTTCTCGTAACCTAAGCAAGGTGTTTGTGTCTTCTGTGTTTCCGTTTCCTTCTCTGTTAGTGGAAGTGATAGTCTCAATCTCTCAGAGTTGCTGCAAGAATAAAGACAGAGGTGTAAGGGGTGCAACATTATGCCTGACACCCAGCGAGAGCACCACAGACAGTGGCTACTGGCATCATCCTTGTGTATTTACTGTAATTCAGTCTCCTGTCTGTGCTGGCTGGGAGTCCAAAACAACCCTTCACACTTCCAGCCCTTAGTTGTCTCTCCCCTCCTGTCCAACACCCTTAAAAACAAGTCTGTTTAGGTCACTCCTTGGTTTAAAGAATGTCCAGTCAGAAGATTCTACACATACGCTGCTTGATACCGCAGCCACGAGGCACATGTGGCCATTCAGCACATCAGCTGTGGCTTGTCCAAATAGAGGTGTATTATAAGGGTGACACACACTGGATTTGAAAACTTAGTAAGAAAATGAATGTAAAATATATCATTAATAATTTTTTAAATACAACAGAGTTATTTAAAGCAGTGACAGAACAAATTTAAAGCAGCTGATCTAGTATCTTTTAAATCACCTTTAAACTACCTTTTTGAATCAATATACTTATAGTTTTTGGTAGCTTCTTATTTTTCTTAGTCCCTTTACTCATGGCTCTTTTCTTCTCTTTTTTTACTTGAAATGTTCGTGGACAGTCTCTGAAGTAATTACATCTTTTTTTGGAAGGAGGGGGATATAAAAAAAAAACTGGTAAAATACACATAATGTGAAATCTACCATCTTAATGATTTTTAATTGTACAGTGGCATTAAGTACATTCCCATCATGATGTAACCATCACCACCATCCATCTCCAGAACTCTTTTCATCTTGCAAAACAGAAACTCTGTTTCCATTATAGACTAACTCCTCATTCCCCTCCCCATAGCCCCTGGAAGCCATTATCCTGCTATCTCTAGGAATCTGACTACTGTAGGTACCTCATATAAGTGGAATCCCATAGTATTTGTACTTTTGTTACTGGCTTATTTTTCTTAGCATAATGTCTTCCAGGTTCATCCATCTGTCAGAATTCCTTTGTAAGGCTGAATAATATTCCCTTGTATATACATTTATACATTCATCCATCCATGGACATTTGAGTTGCTTCCATCTTCTGACTATTGTGACTAATGCTGCTATGAACATGGGTATACAAATAGCTCTTTGAGCCCTTGTTTTCAATTCTTTGGGGCATATACCTAGAAGTGGAATTGCTGGGTTATATGGTAATTCTACGTTCAACTTTTTGAGTAACTACCATATTGTTTTCCATAGCAGCTGCTTTTTTAAATACATATATATAGTAGCCATCCTAATGGGTATAAAGTAGTATCTTGTGTTTTTGATTTGCATTTCTCCAATGATTAGTGATGTTGGGCATCTTTTCATGTGCTTTTTGGCCATGTACATAACTTCTTTGGAGAAATGTCTATTCAAGTCCTTTGCCCATTTTTAAACAGGTTTTGTTTTTGTTGTTGTTGAGTTGTAGGAGTTCTTTCTATATTCTGGATATTAACCCTAATCAGATATATAATTTGCAAATATTTTCTTCCACTCCATGGGTTGACTTCCACTCTGTTGAATGTGTCCTTTGAAGCAGAGAAGTTTCTCATTTTGATGTAGCACAACTTACCTATTTTTTCTTTATTGCCTGTGTTTTTGGTAATATATCCAAGAAATAACTGCCAAATCCATGTCATAAAGCTGTTCCTCTATCTTTTCTTCTAAGACTCTGATAGTTTCAGCTCTTACATTTATGCCTCTGGTCCATTTTAAGTTAATTTTTGTATATGGTGTAAGGTAAGGGTCCACCATCATTCTTTTACATGTGGATTTTCAATCTTCCCAGCACCATTTGTTGAAAAGACTGTCCCTTTTCCTATTAAATGGTCTTGGCATTCTTGTCAAAAATCATTTGACTGTATGTGTGAGGCTTTATTTCTGGGCTTACTATTCTATTCCATTGGTCTATATGTCATCAATAATTTTTAATATTAAGTACATGTTGAAACAATATGTTGGATATATTGGGTTCAATACATTTTTAAAATTAATTTCTATCTCTTTTTACTTTTCCAATGTGGTTCCTAAAACATTTTAAATCACACATGTGGCTTGCATTGTATTTCTATTAGACAGTGCTGTTCTCAATGCTCGAACTTGGGCCACCAGGCAATGTGGAGGGCAACAGGTGACACCATGGGAGTAAATGATAGTCTGCAAGCTCCCTTCCTTTCGTGTTTATCATTACAGTGCTTAGGGAGCAGGAAAGCAGTGTGGTTGCGAATTGAGGTTTTTTTAATCAGGCAAGCTCAGGTTTCAATCCTCAAGACCTGCTCTGTCCAATACAGCAGCCACTAGCTACATGTGCCTATTAAGCACTTGAAATGTGGCTAGTACAAATTAAGATGCACTATTAAGTGTCAAATTCAGACTAGATTTCAAAGACTTAGTCCCAAAAAAGTGATGTGAAGTATCTCATTAGTAACCTTTATATTAATTGCATGTTGAACCACTAACATTTTTTAAAAGATTTTATTTCAGAGAGAGAGCGAGCGAGCGAGTGAGCACGAGTGGGGGGGGCAGGGGGAGAGGGAGAGGGAGAAGCAGACTCCCTGCTGAGCATGGAGCCCAACACAGGGCTCAATCTCAGGACCCTGAGATCACCACCAGAGCCTAGGGCAGTTGCTTACCTGACTGAGCCACCCAGGTACCCCGAACTATTAATATTTTTTATAAACTGAGTTAAATAAAAATATGTTAAAATTAGATTTGTTTTTTTTAATTTTTTAAAAGACTTGAGAAAGTTCATGCATGTGCAAGTGCACACAAGAGGGGTGGGGGAAGCAGAGGGAGAGGAAGAAGCAAAGCAGACTCCCCACTGAGCGCAGAGCCCCACACGGGGCTTGATCTCACGACCCTGACATCATGACCTGAGCCGAAATCAAGAGTTGGATGTTTAACCAACTGAGCCACCCAGGCCCGTTTTTTATTTTTAAAAGGTTTTTTTAGAGAGAAGCTTTAGTTGCACAGCAAGATTCAGCAGATTTTCCAAATCACTCCTACTCTCACACATGTATAGCCTCTCCCATTATCAACATCCCCCACCAGAGTGGTATATCAGTTATAACTGATGAACCTACACGGACACATCACCACCCAGAGTCCAGAGTTTACATTACAATTCATCCTTGATGCCATACATTCTACAGGTTTGGAAACATTTATAATGACGTGTATCTACCATTATAGTGTCATACAGAATCATTTTATTGTCCTAAAAACCCTCTGTGCTCCACCTATTTATCTCTCCCTCCCCCAACCGCTGGCAACCACCAACCTTTTTACTGTCTCTGTAGTTTTGCCTTCTTCAGAATATCATCTAGTTGAAATCATACAGTATTAGCCTTTTTGGAATGGCTTTCACTTACTAATATGCATTTAAGGTTCCTCCGTGTCTTTTCAAGGCTCGATAGCTCATTTCTTATTTTTAGTTATTTATTTTATTTTATTTTATTTTTTTAAAGATTTTATTCATTTATTTGAGAGAGAGAGAATGAGAGACAGAAAGCATGAGAGGGAGGAGGGTCAGAGGGAGAAGCAGACTCCCCACTGAGCAGGGAGCCCGATGCGGGACTTGATCCCAGAACTCCAGGATCATGACCTGAGCCAAAGGCAGTCGCTTAACCAACTGAGCCACCCAGGCACCCTATTTATTTATTTTAAAGATTTTATTTATTTGTCAGAGAGAGTGCGCACAAGCAGGGGGAGCGGCAGGCAGAGGGAGAACCAGGCTCCCCGCTGAGCAAGGAGCCCGATGCGGGACTTGATCCCAGGACCCTGGGATCATGACCTGAGCTGAAGGCAGATGCTTAACCAACTAAGCCACCCAGGCACCCTTATTTTTATTTTTAAAATGTTGTTCCTAGGGACGCCTGGGTGGCTCAGTCAGTTAAGCGGCTGCCTTTGGCTCAGGTCATGGTCCCGGGGTCCTGGGATCGAGTCCCGCATTGGGCTCCTTGCTTAGCGGGGAGCCTGCTTCTCCCTCTGCCTCTGCCTCTCCCCCTGCTTGTGCTCTGTCTCTTTCTCTGACAAATAAATAAAATCTTTAAAAAAAAAAATGTTGCTCCTAGAATTTTAAAATGACATATGCAGCTCACATTATATTTCCATTGGATATTTGTTGGCTTGGTATAGGCAGTTTTCAGTTTGGCATCTGCCCGCTTCTTCAGCCACTCAAGTTCATGCCCGGCTACCCCTTGGTTCACTGCACCCTGACACTCCAGCCTCCTTGCCTTCACATAGACTAGAGTCCCCTCCCCATTGAGCCTTCTCTAACTCCCTTATCCCTGAAGACTAATTCATGCTCAGACCCACTTCAAATAGAACATCTTCAGTGAAGCTTATCTAAATTTCTACTGCACTTAAGTCACCTTTATAGCACTTTTTACTTTATATTCTCTCTCTCTCTTTTTAGTATATGTCTGATTTTTCCTCTAGAAAAATCTTTGAGCTATCCTTGAACTTAGGGAAGAGGTTTTGTTCATCTTTGGGTCCTCAATCCCTAGCACAAGGCCTGACACTCTGTAGGCACTCACGGATGTTGAGTGATTAAATGAATGAAAGAAACACAACAAAATTCAGGTTACCCTCCAACGAGAGATAACATATCCACTTAATAATCAGACAGCTCAGAAAAGTATCTTAAATGCAATAAACTAGGCTGGGGGGATAAAAAGCTAGAATTATTCACAAGCTAAAATTTGTGTTTTAAGTTAAATCAGCACCTTAATAATATTTATAAAGTGTGTCACAATTAAGAGGTAGTAAACCAGCCCTGATGGTTAGCAGATCCTGAATGTTGGAAATGTGGGGACTAGCTACAGAAACTGGATGGTTAAAACCACCACATTCTGTATCCATTAGCTGACAGCCCAGATCCCACCAGAACAGAGGCACTGGAACTGAGCCTTTGATGTCGTTTCCACAGAAAGCCACCAAAATGATTAAAGGGTTGGAAAATGAGATTTATGGGGAATGGCCACAGGAACAGAGACAATGCTGCCCAGACAAGAGAAAAGGCCGAAGGGTGACTTAATAGCCATCTTCAATCATTGTTATTACACAGATGATGGCGACCAGATGGTCTCCATTTCCACCAAAAAAAAAGAACACTGAAAATGGACTTAAGCTGCAGCATAAGAAAAGTTGTCTAGTTTTAAAGAAAGAACTTAACAGCTAAGAACTAGCAGTATATAGCAAAGCCGACCCAGACTGTGGTGTGGCTACTTCAAATGCCTTTAATTATGCTAAGAAAGCGGCAAATAGGTGGGATATGTTTAGGCCTTCAACAATCTTTTGTTGAGGGCAAATCCTCAGCTGGTTAATCTTCAAATATACAACCTTAGGAATGAAAAAGAAAGAAAGACATGAAATTGAAACATAGCACCCTCTGGTGTACATAACTATCTTTCAGTCAAGGAGGATTCTTGACATTTAACAGTATTTCTCAAAATATAAGGTCCAAACCAGGAAAGAGCCAAGAGAAACTTACACCAGGCTAGTCCTCCATTGCTACCTCCATCTTCCTCCAGCACCTACTTGGGGCACTCCCCCCCTGGGAACCAAGAAGGCTCTGACGCAGGCAGCCTCCGCTTCTGTGAACATTAATCACGGCTATCTCCCAATCAACTTTTGAACTAATTCAGACTTTGACACATCCGCTGGCACACAAGCATTTCATTACGAGGCATGGTAGTGCTTTCTACCAGGTCATGTGTGTCTTGCCCTGCACTCAAGAGGACATTAGATAAAGAAGTTAGGGAACACTCTTCCAATGTGTGCCCCTGAGCTGTCATGGTGTACACAGCCCTTCCTTACCAGTCTCTCTTTGTCTCATGAATGCCAACAGGCACTTTTTACATTCTCCTAGGTTATATGCTCCCAAACTTTCTGCATATCCCTTCCTTTAAGTATAAAAGATATTCTACCAGCTCAAAAAGTCTGGAAATCAATCAAGAATGTTTTGAGGTCTTCATAGCTTCAGTCCTGTTGGTGCTGGGTAGGAATTTCATTTACATGACCTGCATACTTCATTCATGTGACTCATTTCTGCGAAGCAGCTGGTATATCCTAGATGAAGAAAACACAGGCCTTGTGTCCAAGATTTACAACCCAGTGGGGGGAGACAGAGAGATACAGGTGTAAACAGATAGAGGTGTAAAGCTGAACTCAAAGCTCTAAGTGCTAACGGAGGTCAGGAGAAAGGCAGTGGAAACACCAGAGAACTATCTGAGTGTTCCTCAGGACATCAGAGTAGAACTTAACACCCTGTGGGAGCAGGTCTTAAAGGGTGAGAAGACATCCCCCAGGCATGTCACCACTGGGAGAATAGGGCCAGGTAACACGCTTGCCCTCCTATCTCAAAGGTCTCCTTGAGGAGACATGAGAAATGCACCTGAACAAGCTGACCTCTACACATTATACAAAGCACATACCTAAGCAGCAGCAAACAAACAAAAATGATGCAGACTGGGCATTGGCTTGATGGAGGTGTGAGCGGGCCAGAGGGGAGAGCACTGGGAGGCAAGGGGCCTGCCTGGCTGGGAAGCTCCTGCCCAACAAGCCAGCACCCTTGCTTGCGCCCATCTCCCTTGCAGCACTGGCAACGATATGCTGTAACTGTGGAACCAGCCCCTCCCCCACGAGACTGCGGGCTGAGGCAAGGGCTATATCTTATCACTGTGCCTCTATCACTCAGCACAGACGGAGCTGAAGCCAAATTTGATGAGTAAACTAATTCATCCATATGCATGATTAGGATGTAAAGAGCAGAGCCCTGGACCTATAATCCCAAATACCTTCCGCTATCTAGTTCACCTTGTCCTGTTCTTCCTCATAAGCTACCCATCTTCACCTGGTTTGTGTTTTCCTATCCTTTCATTTTACCCTCATAAAGCAACCCCTATCCTCCCACTGGGAAAAGGGGGTAGATATTCTTGTCCCCAGTTAAGAGTGACCTATGTCAAACTGAAAAACAACCAAGCCAAAGAAGTACCAGAGAACTGGTTTCTTGAGCTCTCAAAAGAATGAGTACTGCGTTGCAAGGGAAAAGAGAAACCCAACCCGATTACAGTGTAAAAATAGGTCAGTGCTTGAATACAGCCCTTCGGGTTACTGGCAACAAGCCCCTTCTGGTTCTGACTCCAGTGTCACAAGAAAGTGGCAGCACAGTCTTAGAATAAGGGTTCCATAGCCAGCTGGCGGTCTCAGCCTGGACTTCTAGAAGCAGCACACCGGGCCAGGCCAATACCAGGGAGCTCAGGAAGCCTACGTCACTGCTGACATGAAACACCAGAGTTGGTAAGTTTTGTTTTGTTTTGTTATGAACAAATTAGGAGACAATTCAAGGTTGTCCTCATGTTAAGTCTCTCTCCCTTGCATTCAGCTATACTTTATTTAATAGGAAAAAAATGAATAGGGTTCAGCTAGCTCACTTACACCTATGCTGGGCCAAGAGCAGCCTCTTTTCCCTGAGAGTTATAGTTATGAATTATCACAATGTTCTACTTGCAACAAACTCTGTGTGTGTACCTGTGTGTGCATGGCAGGGAGGGGCATCAAAATTTTGGTTCTATGTCAAAAAAAATCAATGTATATTGCTCAAAAAAAAAAAAAAGCTAAGAATTACTGGTCAAAAATCTGTGGCAAAATAGAGAAGGTAAAGAAAAGAGCATTTGAGCAATAGCAAAGAGCATATTTCATAATAGCAGTGGTTGACATTTATCAAATGCAAGGTTCCAGAGTGCTCTTCTGGTAGGGTAATTCTAAGAGGTTCCAGAATAATTCACTGATACATTCTTCTATAAAAATAGCCCTGGCTCATATAGCATCTGGTGTACATGTCTTTTCAAAGAATTGCAAGATCTGAGGTAAGGGCTTTACGCGGGACCACTCAGCCTCAGCAATGATGATATGTACATAGCGGGCATCTCTTGAACACACTGGTTACAGAACTTCATCTGCAGTGTCCTGCTTTACTAGCAAAAAAGGTGGTGGGGGGGGCTATAATTACAAGCATTCCCATCCAAGACCCAATTTGTTGCATGAGATTGAACTTCAGTTCAGTTCCCTTGATACTAAAGCACTCAATACCCAGTATTTGTTTGCCTATGTGTAGAGCTGACAGGTGCAGGGCCTGAAAAGCTGAGCTGAATCTTAATGTAGACATCTAAATTAGATTAATTAGAATTTATATCTCAACTATTTCTAACAAAGGTTGAGATAACAAGACTAAATAGAAGGAGATAAAGGGTGATAAAGGATTCAGAGAAGGAACTAGAGAAAGAAAGGGAGGGAGGAAGGAAGAAGGAAACACCCAAGCAATGCCTTCTCTACCAACAAACATTTTTGCAGAAATTTACATGATGCTTTTAACCTCTGTTCAATGTGAAAACACAACAGAAACTTATACATTCGGTAGTTTTCCTAACTTGGTATTTCCTATTCAAAATCTTCAGATAAATTTGAAAAATAGTAACATACAGGCAATACATTTCCTTAATTTGCAAAAATATATAAGCAATTCATGCTTTCCCAAAATGGAGCACTCTAACCCCTGCTCCCCTTCCTCCAAGGTAGTGTCTTGGTCCACAGATTAGAACCACTAATATATATAAAATTAAAGGAAACTTATCTACCAAGTGCCATTTTTTAAAAATATTTTATTTATTTATTTGAGAGAGAGAGAGAGAGTGAGAAACAGCATGAGACGGGAGAGGGTCAGAGGGAGAAGCAGACCCCCTGCTGAGCTGGGAGCCCAATGTGGGCCTCAATCCCAGACTCCAGGATCATGACCCGAGCTGAAGGCAGTCACTTAACTGACTGAGCCACCCAGACGCCCTACGTAGTGCCATTTGGATTAAGGTACAAGTAATGAAATCCACCAACTCAAATGGCTTATGTCATGAAAGGTTTTTAATGACACATGTACTGGAAAGTCTAGAGCTTGGGTTTGGTTCCATTGCTCTACAATGAAAACAAGGGCCTGTTTTCTTTCTCTCTGCTTTGTTAGCTGCGTCCTAAATGAGTAGCTTCCCTAATGAAGGCAAGACGGCTATGGCAGTCCCAGGCTTCATGTCCCACACCATCCAGAAGGACACAGACAGGACTGGCTTTGGGAAGGCCTCTCAGAACACTGAGGGGCCTTTTTACCAAATCCTCAGCAAACATTCTGATGGCCTGAACTGGGTCACCTGCCTAGCACTGAACCTTGGCACTGACTGCCACTGGGTTCATCACTGAGGCAACATGCGAGGGGTTACCTGACTGGGTTTACACAGTCAAAACCTACCCCTGGAGCTAAGGGTGGGACTGATGCCTGCCTACTGGAAGACAAAAACAAATATTGTCTCTTTGCCACAGAAGGGAGTGGGGATGTAGAAGAGGTGCTGGGGGGACAGGGACAATTACAACGTTCTCCACATCTTACCTGTCACTGTATTTGACCTGGAGATCCCTAGTATCAAGGGCAAACATGGAAATGCATTTGGAGCGCACTTTATTATTTAACAAAGATGGACATTCACTCTTACACAGAGACAAAGTCTCTTGGAGGTAAACTCAAGGAGAAACATGTCTCAGAACTCTTTGTAAGGGGAAAGGGGTAATGGTGAGGAAGCAGGCTACATTTGGAAAGATACCATAAAACACACTCAAACAGCCATTCTTTACATTGATCCTCGAAAAGGCAGAGGACATGCCAGTGAATCTTAACCAAAGGGCTGAGATGAAATGGTCTAGATGCTTTCCGTTCAAATGATCTAACTTACTGCAAAGAGTAGGGACTGACTTACCTTAGACTCCTCCTCATGTATCAAATTTTTAAAAATGAGCTAAAAAATTTTAAAACATGACAGCTAGGGGCGCCTGGGTGGCTCAGTCGTTAAGCGTCTGCCTTCGGCTCAGGTCATGATCCCAGGGTCCTGGGATCAAGCCCCACATCGGGCTCCCTGCTCAGCGGGAAGCCCACTTCTCCTTCTCCCACTCCCCCTGCTTGTGTTTCCTCTCGTGTTCCCTCTCTCGCTGTGTCTCTCTCTGTCAAATAAATAAATAAAATCTTTAAAAAAAATAAAATAAAATAAAACATGACAGCTAGAGTTTTTTTTAAGTTATTGTCATTATCAGATTATCCCCTTGAGCATGTGTTTTTATACAGATGCATGTCCTGTCACTTTTTTCAAATAAAAAATATTTGAGTGCTATGAAATGCTCAGCTCCATGCTAAGAAATACGGTAGAAATGGGAGAATTCAAATCCACAATGTCTCTGCCTCCCACCACCGATGACCGAATAAAATTACTCTGTCAGGCACTGTGCCAACTGCTTCACATTTATTTCCTCATTTAACTTAATCCTCACAACAATCCTCATGAGCTAAGTATCATCAATCAATTTACCAAGTTGAGAAACCAAAGTCAGATAGCTAAGTAACTTCGCTCAGGTCACACAAACAACAGGCAACAGCTGGGATTCCAATCCAGGTCTTCCTGATTCCAAAGCTACGCTCTTACCCCACGGCACCTCTGGTTGGCAAGAAAACAGACACCAACATCCCGGAAGAGTGAACAGTACAACACAGTATATTAAAGTGAAGAGCTAAGTCCTGGGATGTAGAGTTAAGTGCCCCAGGATTTGGAGGAAACCCAAGAAGGCATGTTGTGTGAGGATGAGCCATCATAACCTGCTGTTAGTTGTGTGAGCCCTGCTGATGTCCAGCTGATCACACACCATCCATCCCCCGGCCTCTGACTCATGACCTACTCATGTAATATTTCTCGGTCATTAACCAAAAATTGGATGGCCGACAGAATTTCTGCAGGCCTTAGGACATTTTATAGCTTTTGCCGAGGATGGAATCAGTTCTTTGATATGCACAGGCTTCTTCCTCTGTTCTAGAGATAAGGCCATATATAGAAAAAGTAAGTTTGAAATTCTCTGGGCAAATACTATATGGTATTTCCATTGCTTGGGTATTTAGATGGTTTTTATAACCCTAGCCCTAGGAGTATATGAAAATTGCCTTTGCACATGGGATCAACTGTCACTAACCTCTTAGCACTGTGGAAAAAGGTAAACGTAATACAATGTCTGAACAAAATGTACCACTACTTCCTCTGTGTTGGTCTCCAGGTACCGGAAAGTTGTGGGAGTGAATGGATGGATACAGTGTCCCTCTCATGCCTCAGCAGCCTCCTTACAGACAGCTGACCTGCTTACTTCAGGTCAGGGTGACCTCCCAACCTTCAGGGTATGGTTCTAGGGCCCCAGTGTTCCAAGAGAGGGAAATAGCTCCTTATCAGACAGTGGGGAGTCAGAAGCCAGGGGCTCAGTGGAAAGAGGTGAAAATTTCAGCACTCCAGTACTTCTACAATGAAAAGGCTATGCTACCGGCCCAGGGCCAGCAGGGCTTCTACTCATTCTCAGTGGTGTAATGGTGAGGTGCTACCTGGGATTAAGACTGCTGTTATCGAGGCAATGGGAAACAATTTTCAGAGTCACACTGGGGACCTTGGATTCATTTTTCAGTTTCAACCCACATTTGACTGACTACTGTGTACCAGGCTCTGTGCTAACAGCTCCTCACAGCCTCAGTCTTAGGAAATGGACATTATCTTGATCTTACCTGTGTGGAAGCTGAAGCTCAGGGAAGTTAGGTCTACTGCCATAGAGCTGGAATGTTATAGTTAGGTATCAGACTGAGTCTCTTAATGCCAAGTCCAGTGTTCATTCCATGTTGTGTCACAGACTCTCCTAGTGCCAAAGATTTGGGGCCTTGAAATATTATATTATCATTCTATAAACTGGAGTTTGGATGTTCATCCTCACTATGACCAAGCTCTTACTGTGCCCTCAAAAGAGAAAGAATAAGCCATGCTGAAGGGGACTTTCAGAAGGCAAAGGGTGGTTAGGTGTTGCAATGAACGGACTTACGCAGTCTGGAAACCTCAAGGTAAGGACCAACTCTGGAGCAGGGATGGAGAAAAACTTCAGAGAGGTAAGGCCACCTACTGGGGAGGAGGAGCTTTTGAGGTTAACAAAAGACCCCAAGCACAGACATAGAGGCAGACAAGCACAAAGAAACTCGTGTGGTGGGACACCTCAGTCGGTTAAACATCAGCCTTTGCCTCAGGTCACGGTCCCAGGGTCCTGGGACGGCCCTGCACTGGGCTCCCTGCTCAGCGGGGAGTCTGCTTCTCCCCCTCCCTCTGCCCCTCCCTTCCCCCTGCTCCTGCTCCTTTTCTCTCTCTCTCTCTCTCTCTCTCAAATAAATAAATAAATCTTTAAAAAAAAGAAAAGAAACTTGTGTGGGAAATCCCTTAGATCAGGTTCTCTCAACCTTGGTATAGACATTTTAGATCAGGTAATTCTTTGTTTTAGGGGGCTGTCCTGTGTATTGTAGGATATTTAGCAATGTCTCTGACCTTTACCCACTAGATGCCTACAGCACCCGCCCCCTTGTTGTGACAATCAAAAAGGTCTGCAGACATTGCCAATTGTGCCCTCCCGAGAACCACTGCCTTAGACGAAGGTGTGGCAGCCACTGGGGCCTGGCTGTACGTGGAGGCTGGAGAGTAGGAAGGGGAGCCACGAACCACATAGGAAAGGGAGCATATATCCCCAGTGTCCTCCCATCAACTCCCCCAGGCATGGACTCTGATAACATTTGGACAAAGGGAGCCAAATGTGATCCCACCATGGGGTCCCTTTGAAGAATGCCCAGCAGGACCCTGGCTGGGAGTAGAATGTCTGCAGGAGGAGAGAAAGGATTCTAGATCTAGGCAACTTGGCAAGGGCAAATCCTCACTCTTCTCTCCTTTCAGTAACCTGGAGCAAGAGAGGAAGACCCACGGAAGAGGATCTGAGAGGACCCAGATGAAGAGAAACGCTGGTGTGTGATGTGGCTATGACTATAATGTCAGCTATGCTTTCACCAGCCACCTGCCCCACCCGCACTCTCCCCCCTTGAGCTGCTGCTGCCCGGACAAGGCAAAAGCAACTGGGATACCCACTCCTGGGAGACAGGGAGGAAAGAGGAGAAGGGAGAAGTGCAGATGGGAGAATCCGGAGGTGAGAGAGAGAGACTGGCAGAGTTCACGAATGGGACAGTGTTTCTCAGTAAGGAGAAAAAGTGGAACTGGTCTGGGGGTCTGAGGGAAGGAAAGAGGCAGAGAAAGGAATGTTCACAAAAGGCCCACAGAGTGCCAGTTCTGGGTAAGGCACATCATATGGGCTACCACATTCGATTTTCATGGTATCACGTGATACCTGTGAACAGTGTGGGCGTTATCTTTTTATGGTGGAGGAAAGTGAGGTGCAGGGAGGCAACCGATGTGCATTTGTTCACAGACTGTGGGCCTCCCCATCTGACCAGAGGCCCGAGGCATGGTTGGCAGCTTCCTCCACACTGTGCCTCCTCCTCTCAGCTCCAGGGCCCATAGCCTCTTGCTCTGCGTGAGCTGGTACTGCCTGTCTGTCTGTCTGCTCCACTAGACTAGACTGTCAGGGGCTGTGTTTTGGGCTCTGTGTCTCCAGCATTTCCTTATGTGCCAGGCACAGGCCCTAGAGTTGTGGAGGAAGCAAGCAAGAGCTAACGCAAGGCAGACAAAGAACCCGCTGCAGCCCAGCGGTGTGAATTTACAGCCCAACTAATGAGCACAGCCGCTTACATAAGTGTTTCTCCTGCTATACTAGGCTCGGCAGCCACTTGAGGAAAGAAGGGCCAGCTTTTCCTGTGCTATATATAATCTCTGTTTTGGCAGGGGAGCATACTACAGTTCTACAGCTCAGTCACATTAGATATTAATTTTTTCTTTAAAAATCCAGCAATTTTCTTTTGCTAGTGATGCCACAAATGCATAATACAGACTTAGCTTCACATTTAGATACTTTCCCCATATTTTGAGCATTTTTCTATCTCAACAACATTCTTTATTTCTGATTCCACTTTGAGAAGCAAAAAAAGGGTGAAATGAGATGCTGAAGAGACAGCCTGCAACACCCCATAATTACAGTCTTTGATGCTGGAACCTCAAGGCTCCAGTCCCAAATGGGACGGATTTCCCTCTGGTCACTAACTAGGGGCTGATCCATTAACCAAGAATACAGTTCTGATACAGACTAGGCTAGGTTTGTTTTTGGTTCTTTCCCATCTGCCTCCCAGGTCTTAACCCTTGGATCCAGGACTCGTGACTGCAGAATCAGTATTTCACAGACAGAATCATTCATTCGCCCTGGGACTTGACTGAAGATGGTTTTTACTTAGTAAACCTCTCCTTCAGCTATAGTATGGTTACCTGAAAAATGTTTTCTGAAACCTTTAAAAGCATACATTTACTAAAAACTACCATATCAGCTTTATGTTAGTCCTAAAAGTTTCTCTAATTACTGAAAGCCATAGTTTATTATTTTAACATGAGTTGTTATATATACACACTCACTTGAACATTATAAAATTACATCTTTTAGGATATTCAGTTATTTATACTTTTTGCCAATTTGGTTGGGCCTTCCCCCATACCAATTCTTCCAAAATGGTGAGATTTTAAGGAATAAAATCATGTATCTGATATTTTCATGGCAGGGCAGGTTAAGAAGAAAAAGAAAAATAGGCTTTCAAAATACGAATTGTATTCTCATTACTACTAAAGTCTAAGTATTAGTAGAGCTATTATTTCTAGGTATAGCTCTTACAGAGAGGATGTAAGCATTTTGAGACTTGGCTAACACTGGGGGTTCAGTTAGAACAAAGGTGGCAGGTCATTACGGTTGGAGTCAGATAAACTGGAGTTCCAACCCAGATTCGGCAACTTCCTAGTGCAGGTCACGTGGGTCTTGAGTGAGGTATTTACCCTTCGGAACCTCAGTTTTCTCTTTTATAAAATGGGATGGTATCAGCGCATACAGGACAAGGTTCACTAGGAAAATGAGACAAGGTAGTATACGTGAAGGTGTCCTCGCCAGGCATGTAGAGAGCGCAGCAGAAGTCTTGGGCTTCCTGCTTTCTTCCTTGCTCCCCGCACTCCCCAGTCACCAACGTGGCTCCTCCACGTGGTTTCTGAGCACTGTCCCCCTCCTCTCACACAGAGACTGCTGCGGGGACACACACTGCCTGTGCATACGCATATGGGCTGCGGCAGCACAACCACATTTGCCTTTCTTTCTTTCTTTTTTTTCTTTCTTTCATTCTTTCTTTTTTAAAGATTTTATTTTATTTATTTGTCAGAGAGAGAACACAAGCAGGGGGAGCGGCAGGCAAAGGGAGAAGCAGGTTCCCCGCTGAGCAAGGAGCCCGACGTGGGGCTCAATCCCAGGACCTTGGGATCATGACCTGAGCTGAAGACAGACACTTCACCGAGTGAGCCCCCCAGGCACCCCTCACATTTGCCTTTCCAAAACACAGTGTTCATCACCTTCAGTGATGCCCCACAGGCCAGAGTCCACCCACTCAGCCTGGGGTCCTGGTCCTTTCTCAGTCTGGTCCAACCCACTCTTCCTGAGCTCATGCTTCCTTACAAACCCACAGCTTCCCACTCCAACTCTGCCAGGGCCACCCTCTGCTCAAGCCTTGACACAGCCCCCACGGCCTACAGTATAAATTCCAAAGTGCTTCACGTGGCATTTAAGACACACACTATCTGGTCCCTCTCCCTCTCCAGTTCCACGGTCCACCACTCCCTTCCCTCCTCATACTTTGTACCCAAGCAATTCTACTCACAGTACATGGACACCCACACTGTCTCATCACTGTTCAACCTCACACGCACTCCTCTCGTTGCCCACCACACCCTTCTCCTCTCATCTATGTGGCAAACTTCTAGACAACCTACAAACGGCACTCAAATGAAGCGAAGTCTGCCAGGTAATGACTCTGTGTCTTGTACAGTTTTGTTACTGCAGCTGCCATGCTATCTTTGTTTTTCACATTTTCGTGTAACTCACTAGCCCACTATAAAATGTCTTCCTTGGGTGATGGATCCAAGACTCAGTGTGTCGCACAGAGCAGTCACTCAAGAAATGTTTGTGTTGTTAGAAGAAGCTTTCAACCTAGACCTAGTGGGAAGATCAACTCAAGTGCAGGGCTTACGTGCTCCAAAGGCAGTCTGCGACTCAGAGAGCAGGCAAAGGGAGAATCCAACATTCCCATTTAAAATGTTCGAATGCTGGTGACTGCCAGAGCTCAGAAAAAGAAGCCCCAAAGAAGTTACAACTCTAACATGTCCATTACATTTACCTAGACCTTGTGTAACTCAAAATTGTATTTTTCTCCCCAAAGCCTCATTCTTTTATAAAGTTCCCTGCTCTGTGGAATGATCATGGGCAATCGCTTTTGCAGTTTTTGGCGATGCCAGTTTATGGCTATGTTTTTCTGTTCACTGAACTGGCTCATTTCTTCAGGAGAACAAACTGTTCTGCACTGAAGCAGGAATTGGCTGGGTTCTAACAAAAAGATTTTTCCCCCCTGACAGTGTTTTTGCAAAAGACCCAAGTCAATTTATAGCCAAGTAACAAAAGGTCAGAAAGGTTAGTCAAGCAATGGGCGTAATTCCTGTGTGTCACAGCCAATAAAGGAAATGGGTGGGAATAAATAGTATGCAATTTTAACCTGAAATTATTTGTGCAAAACTATTATGGTAAACTATACAAAGGGGCCCGTGGCTTCTAATATAAAGGATTTCCCACTCTGATTTTTTTTAAGACACATTTTACTGTGGAAGAACTGAGATGACCTCAAATTCCACATTCACAAGTGGGAAATGTCAAAAAAATTTTCACATTAATTTACAAAAAAACTTGGCCATTGTTTTGCAGCACTGAAACAGAAATGTTCACACAAAAATTAAATATCTCATAGTTAGATCACAATTAGATATAACTGCATGGCTGAATTTAATACAAAATCTTTGCCAAAAGAGAGACAAAATCAACCAAAATGATAGGCTAAGGAAAGGCTCTACAAAGGCAATAGTTTATCTGTTTTAATCATGCTAGAAGTGTGACAAACTATTGCATTATTCAGTGAGCATAAGAACAACAACAATAAGAAATGCCTGCTTTTAAAGCAGACAAAAAGAACTGACATCACCAGCCAAGCAAGCGGAAGACAGATGAGTAACAGCCTGTGCTGGGCAGCCAACCAGGCCCAGGCCTGTGGGTCTGTGTGGTAAGGAAGCCTTTCAGATTTCCAGGCTGTTGGAAATCAAAAAAAAAAAAAAAAAAAAAAAGGACAAATGGTTAAATAGAACACTATCACAGTTAAGACAAGACAATGTAAATGGTTTCTCCCCCAACCTCCTTGCTAAGTACAACTACAAACCCTGGAAATAACATGAGAGGCAACCAAAGCACAAGTCCGAAAGGTGGAAAAAGGAAGGCCAACAGTGACCCCAGGACTGGAGGGCCAACACAGCAGCAGAGCATCTTATGACTACCGCCTACCCCCAGTCCAACAGAAGAAGGTGGCCAAGACCCAATGTTTCCCAAGCCCCAACCTAGGAACAGAAGGCAATCCAGGTCAGCTCATCCTTTCCCATTACAGAATGTGAGTTTTGCTGGCAGCACCAACAAAGATAAATCAGGAGCCCACTGACAATAGAACAGTCTGGGGAAGCACTCTCCCTCCCTGCAGGGCCCCAGGAGGTACTCTTCATCCCAGCAGGATAGAGACTCCCTACCCTCATCTAGAGGTACCAGACAGCATGGCCTGGGGAAACTCCTTCATCAGCACCAACAGGGACCAGTGAGAGCCCCAGCTACATCAGATAAACCAAGCAGACCAAAACAGTAAAAACAAAGGCTCTAAAAAGAAACTGTCAGTGGAACCATAACCCACAAAAGTAGATCCCAACCTGTGTGCTAAACCTAAATAGGGTGACTGTCTGGTGAATGAAAAGATTAAATAGGACCCAGAGTCTCCTAATATAATAGACAAAATGTCCAGAAGAGAACTGAAAATCACCCATTATACCAAGAATCAGGTAAATCACAACTTGAATGAGAAAAGATAACCAACTGACACCAATACCAAGATGAATCTGATGTTGGAATTAGCTTACAGAGGACTTTTAAGCAGCCATCATAAAAATGCTTCAATAAGCAATCATAAATTCTCCTGAAACAAATTAAAAAATAGAAAATCTCATCAAAGAAACAGAAGTCATAAAGAATCAAATGAAAATGACAGAACAGCCTAGAAGAGGAAATTCTTCTATTTTAAATTGCCAAGTTGGTATCAATTTAACACCCTCATTTCCCTGTCTTTTTCAAAGTCTTTTCTAACTTTATCCAGAAACCCTATGATAACCTTCCTACCACAAAAGGCCCAATCCTTTTTCTGGTATTTTAAGTAAGAAACCCTCAAAGTAATCTTCAATTTTTCCTTACCCTTTACTTCTACATCCAATCTATTATTATAAAGGAGATTCAACATAGAATGCAGACAGTAGCAGATATAATGATTTTCAGGCCCCCCATTAGATACTTACAATTTATAATATTTAAAATTCTTTTACCAAATATTACCTTTGCTCTTCTGTAACACAACTAACAAATGAACTTTGTTAAAGTCAAAGTTGAAATCTCTGACCGAGACTCTTTCATGTATAAGATACTTGCTTACATCCTAAATCCCAACTCTACCACTTTGTCGCTTTGGGCAAAATTCTTAACCTTTTTGTGCCTCAGTTTCCTCATTTGTAAAAAAGAAAAAAAAAAAAAGAGGGGGGCATCTAGTATCTCTCTCTCTCTCAAAATAATGCCATAGGAAGATCAAAGGCGGCTTCATGGGGAGGGGGGCAGGAACTGGATGATCTGGGTCTTAAAGGCAGAAAAGGGCAGAGAAAACTTGGTGGTGCGAAAGTACGAGGTACACGTAGCCTACTAGGGTGTAATAGAAGTTATGTGGGGGTCGGTTGGAAAATTTGTGGCTGGAAAGGAATCAGGATCAGATGGTGGAAAGCTCTGCTGACGAGTGTAGACTTTGTTCTGCAAAAAGTACTTTGAAAAAATGACCATTTATGTGCTCTACCAGGTTAGAAGAGGTGAGCCTTCCAAATTGTCAACCAATAGCTTATCCTTGATTTCTCTGATAAGTAAGAAATGCTGTTCATCACTGATCCACTGTACTTTTTAAATAGAATAACTAAAAATTCATAATCATTAGTATTTTACCGACTCAAGGCGTGAGGACAAGTCTCTACTCAATAAGAAAGCCCCAGAGCCTCCGGAAGGAGGGCCAGGCAAGAGACTACTAACAGTGTTGTGGAATCAAGTTAGTTAGCACCACTCTAGCTGGTTCATTGCTTTGAGGTTCAACTTGGAATCAGAACCGAGAGATTAAATTCAGGAAGGGAGAAATGTCTATGCAGCAGAGAAGAGTTGGCTCCCTCTGGACACTGCCAGCTGGCCAAGCTACACCTCTCCGAGCTCACCATGCCTTAGTAAACATATTTCTGTTTGCCATAAGCACTGAGCAAACCCACGAAGCCTTCCCAAAGCGTCTTCAACATCAGAGCCTGAGAGGAGTGGTCCAGAGAAGAGAAATGGTGCTTTATGATTAAAGGCACCAAATACAACCTCAAAGTTATGTAAATGAAATGTATGAAGTATACAGGAAAACACCTTTTCTTTTAAGCACTGTTGGAAGGAAATTAAGATAACAAAGTATGCATAAAGAGGTTTTTAAATTCTAGGATTATATAAGGGCAAACTTTACCTTGGTGTAAACCAAGCTATGTGAATGAGGGAGGTGGGTGGGCTGGTTCAGGCTCAGAGGTGCAGTCTCCTGGTCTGTGAGCTCCATGCGGGCAGGGACCATGACTCTCTTGATCATTGCTATATTCTCAGGGCCTAACACAGTGCCTGGCACACAATGGGTGCTCACAAAATACTTGTTGACCAAAAATGGTTTAGTCCCCAGCTTTCTAAGTTCAGAAATACAATGTTTTTTTAGTTCACTGAGATTATGAAATTCTTAATTGGGTGGGCCAGCCAGAACTGGTTTAATACCAACCAAACTCAATGGAGACACACTAGATCTTCCCCCTCATTTTTAGAGGGGGCATAGCTTTCCAGGAGCCTTTCTGTTCTGTCATTTATGCAGAGCTGTCCTTTCCCTACATCGGGGCATCTGGGAAACAGAATCCCTAAATCAGGCTATCCCTCATCAGGTACAAACATAGAGCTTCTAAAGAAGGTTATCACCTGCATATGTAGCAAGCCCAGCTTTGCAACAACCAAAATGTCTGTGCCAGGCCAGTGGGGCGCCTTCCATCCTGTGGATGGAGCAATCTGTACTCTGACAGAGTCCAAATCCTCCTAGACTCCATGAAGACTCCCAGTCGGCTGCCTCTTTGCAACATTCTTCATTTGAACACATTATAAACCTCTAGCTTTTATGATTTTTCTATTACAAGGCTTTAAAGCTTGTCTGCTTCCTCATGACCAAGGAGAGACTTTCATCTGCATATGCTTCCAGAGGACTGCTTGGGTTTGGTCATCTCTGCATGGATGGGCACCAGTTTTCAAGACCATTTTGGTCTTAGCAGCAAAGAGTGAGGCAATATCCTCAGAGAACACCAAGGTACTAATCGATATCTTTGGACCCATGACTCTGTGTAAGTCTGGTTTGGATTTTTGTTTTTCCTTAAATGCAGTATCTTGCACTAATTTTCTGCCCACTTGGCCTCATAAAAATTTCAGAAAAATCTCCCATCAGCATAGCTTTAGAAAGGCCTGGGTAATTCAACACATCACAAAATGAGCCCAAGGCAACAGTGTGGCAAGCCACCATTCTCATGTACCCACTCAGAGAAGGGGGCTGAACTCCAAGCTTGCCTCCTATTCTTAAGCCAGTTTCTACCCAGGACCAAATTGTTTCTCTAACCTGTGATGGCTTTTTACTGAAGAGAAAATGAGATAGGGAGAACACAGAAAACTTTGGTAACGAATCTTGTCAAAGTTTTCTTTTTTTAGTTTCAGCTAATTCTAGACTTATAGAAAAGTTGCAAAAATAGTAGAGTTTCCATATATCCCTGACCCAGCTTCCCCTGAGGTTAACATCTTACATGAGCCTAGTGCATTGAACGGAACCAGGACATTAACACCGGTACAATACTATAAACCAAAAATCTTTTTCAAATTGCACAAGCTTTTTTCTACTAATGTCCTTTTTCTGCCCCAGGATTCTATCCAGAATGCCTACTCTATGTAGTCATTTCTTAGTCTACGGCAGCCTGTGACAGAACCTTGATCTTTCCTTGTCATTTGTGTCCTTGACACTTCTTAAGAATATTTACCAGTTATTTTAGGGGCACCTGGGTGGCTCAGTCAGTTAGGTGTCTGACTTTGGCTCAGGTCATGATCTCAGGGTCCTGGGATCGAGCCCTCCCGCATCTGGCTCTGAGCTTAGCAGGGAGTCTGCTTCTCCCTCTCCTTCTGCCCCACCCCCAGCTTGTGCTCACACTCTTTCTCTCTCTCAAATGAGTAAAATCTTTAAAAAAAAAAAAAAAAAAAAAAAGAATATTTATCAGTTATTTTGTTGAACGTCTCTGATTTGGGTTTGCCTGATGTTTTCTCCTGATTACACTGAGGTTATGCATTTTTTTTAAGTTTTTATTTTAATTCCAGTTAACACAGTGTTATATTAGTTTCAGGTGTACAAGATAGTAATTTGACGCTTCCATACATCACCCTGTGCTCATCATGACAAGTGCACTGCTTAATTCCCTTCACCTATTTCACCCATCCCCCCTGAGGTTATGCATTTTTGACAAAAATACCACAGAAATGATGTTGTGTTCTCCTTAGTGCATTGTATCATAGGGTTCATGATAGCAATATGTCTTATTACTGGTGATTACTGGTGATTGACCTTGATCATTTGGTTAAGGTGGTTTCTCGGCTATAAAGTTACTACCTTTTCTTTCCTTTATAGTTAATAAACATTTTGAGAGTTTATTTGAGATGATGCAGATTCTGTCTTAAGGGACTGTCTCCCTCATTCACAAGTCTGCTCACTTTCCTTAAAAACTCTAAGAGATTAGTTGATACGATTTCACTTTATTATTTCTGTCATGCAAACACTTAGCTATTACTCTTTTGTTTGTTCAAGGAGTTATATTTTTCTTCTGCTTATAAAAAGAGCACGCTGTCATTGTAAAAAAAAATCATCATGGAGAGCTCATAACCGTACTTTTAGACATTGGTACTTGTTACGGACTACATGCTTGGTCCACCCCAAAATTCATGTTGAAACTCTAACTCCCAATGTCATTACATGGGAGGGCCTTGGGAGGTGATTAGGTCATGACAGTGGAGCTCTTCTGAACAGGATTAGTGCCCTCACGGAGGGGACCTCTGAGAGCTCTTTCTCCTTCCCACCATATGAGGATATAACAAGAAAAAGGCCACCTGCAACCCAAAAGAGGGCTCTCACCAGAACCTGACCATGCTGGTACCTGATCTCAACTTCCGCCCATGCGAACTGTGAGGAATAAATTCCTGTTGTTTATAAGCCACCGAGTTTGTGGTATTTTGTTATAGCAGCCTGAACTAAGACAGCATTATAGTTTGACATATATATATATATTCCAGTGAACCCTTTCTCCTCTTTTAATACCACTGAAGTTAGATGCCATGGACTAAAATCCCAACCCCACCACAGACCTCAGGCAAGTCACTTACTTTTGTGTGCTGGTTGGCCAGCATGTTATTTGCAGATGGGGTAAAGCAAAATTAAATAACAATTTTTTTGGAAGAACTATTCAGTAAGGCAGAAATAAAAATTTTATAGCCTATATTTAAGTGAAAGCAATCCAACACTGCCATGGGGAGTGTGGGGTCACACAGTGGACATCTGCAACTCCAGATGCCACATCAGGACCAAGGTTAAAGTTGTTCATTGCTGAATTCCTTAAAAACTTGGGGGAATGCTACCTGGCTCCCAGAATTTACCTGTTTCTAGTTTTTCAAGTAAGGCTGCAATAGTCTACAAATTTATCACTTTTTTGTGTGGTCCGAATGACAATCAGGAAAAGGTCATCTCTCCTATCTTCCCCCAGGACAACAGCAGCAGTAATAACAAGAGCAGCTAACAAGCATAGAGCACACGACATGCAGTGGACACTGTTCCTCCTGAGCACTTCAGAAGCTCTAGCTCATTTACTCCTCATCACAACCCTTGGCAGTAGGTATTATTATTGCCTCCAGTTATAGGTGAAGAAACTAAGGCATAAAAAGGCTAAGTAACTCCCAAGGTCACCCATCTGGCTAGCAGCTGGTAGAGCCAGGGTTTGAACCCAGGCAAACCTAGTTCTGCAGCACATGCTCTTAGCACTATGCTCTCCTGTCGTCAAAGAGTACGAGAACACATTATCATTCAGAAGAGAGGCACAGGCCATGAATTAGAGTTCTGGACAAAGCTGAATTGAACAAAAGATTCAAATGACAGAAGAAAACCACTTCCAGATATGGAGAAACCTCAGAGAAGAAACAAGGAGGAATTCCCAGGATCTCATATAATTAGCGATCAAAGAGGGTCACTGAAGACACAGCCTGGAAATATCTGAAAGCAATGTGCAGAAGGAAAGAGAAAAAAAGAACTCCAAGAAAACAAGTTAAATGAGCAGATAATGTGAAAGGGAATCCAGCAGAGTTTTTATTCTTTTTTTTTTTTTTTTTTTTGGTAGCAGAAGCCCAGAAAAAAGGCAATGTAAGATATAAGACCCAAAGAAAAAAAAAGATGAGCAAATCAAAATACTTCAAGCTGTCATCTGTAAACAAACAAAATGATGCCACCCCGCAGACCAGGTGTCCTGTCACTCCTCTGCCACTGAGCCATCTCCAAAAACTGTACTCAACAGCCACCTGCATCTCCTTAGCCCCTCCTGACTCCAGTGTGAGCCGACTTAGGAACTCTGTGGGAACCGGGCATGCTCACATCGCTACCTGTTCTCTAACTGAGAAACCAGTGGCTTGGCTTCTTCTTACCCTACTGGACCTCTAGGTAGCCATTGCTGGCCACTGCCCCTCATAGGAAATCATCTCTTCCACATGGCTCTTTTCTACTTCTCCCCCACCTCTTCCTCTAGCATTAATTTGGCATTTTGGTCTAGTTTGCAATCCCATTTACTAGCTTAGTAATGATGCCTTGGAGTCTTAGTTTTCTGGCCCACAAAGTAGAGTAGCAATAATTTCCATACACAGGCTATAGAGAAGATAAAGGAAGCCATCTGGAAAAGCTCTCGTCACCCTACGTAGGACATGTACTACAGTGCTTAGTACGTCTCAATTTCCTGCACGTAAAGAACCAGTCTTTGCCCAGAGACATCCTAAGCCCTTTTTATTTTCTGTCTACATGTTCTACCTGTGGGTTTATGTCTATTCTCATGACTCTGACATCCTTGGAGCAAGCGTCTCCCACCCCTTTATCTCCAGCCCTCACATCGTACCCCTGACTTTTTGACCCATGTTTCTAACTGCCCCTAGATATGTTTCCCTAGCTCTCTTCAGGAGTTCTTAAATTCAACAAATCCTAAAATAAACTCTTCTTTGTCTCTCTCCAAATGAGTCTCTGCAATCCCCTCGGGACCCTTTACCCCACTCCGTAAGTTGGCCAATATTTCCACCATCTGTTAATCACCTTCCCTAAAACAAACCAACAAACCCCTCTCAGTCATCCTCTCATTCTCAATCTCACCTCAGTCAGATACTAGCGTTTTTAGACACTGCTTCAAAACACCTCATGTTCTCTTCTCCATCACCACTGCTAGCACCTTGTTCAAGTTCTCATCACCTCTTACCTGCATGACTGCCAGAGCCGCTTAACTGACTTCCTGCAGTCCGTGCTTCACACCATAGCCAGAGTTATCTTCCTAAAAACAAACTTGAGCATGGTAATCTCCTGCTTTAAAGCCTTTGTGACACAGCCCACAGGATCCAAATGGAAACTTGCTGGTCAAGCACTTGAGGTGCTTCACAATGTGGCCCAACATCCCTTTGTTCAGCCTCTTTCCAGCCAGGCTTTGAAAAACTTGGGCAACGAACGTGGGCACCTTCAGGCCCTAGGCCTTTTGCTTTATCCTCTGTCTCACAAAGCTCTACTGGTGCAGTAGCAGCAGCTCCCAGGACGCCTTCACTGACTCACCAAACCTGACTCCCTGACTCCCTCCCTCCCTCCCTCCTTCCCTCCCTCCCTCCGTGTCTCCAGGACACCTGACACATCACATCTTTTGCCATTGTTAGTTTGCATGGGGGCCACCTCCTCAACCAGAAAGGGGACCTTGAAGGCAGGGTCAGAACCACCTTTATCTTCGTTTATCTCCTGCACCTACCTCAGCTTCCATCCAGCTCAGAGTGACACCTCAGTGGTCGTTAACTAACAGGAATAGCAAAATACTTATGAGTACCAGGCTGAAGCCCCCAGAAGAATGAGTACACCTCACAAAACAAATGTAAATGTGAAAGGAAAAAATAAGGGGGTAGATAAGGAATAGGGAGAGGGGATGCCAAAATAGGCAGAAACGGAGTTTCCTTATATGGAAGGAAAGGAAAGTTCCTGCTTTTGCTTTGATGATAGTAAATAAATATAGAAACAAATGTTATTTCTGGCACTAAGAAAACTCAAAAGATTGTTCACCTTTAAAATTTGTTTAAAAGTTAAAAGGAAAGAAAAAACATTTCCCCAAAACAAAGGTGTAACAGAAAAGAGACAACTAAGAAATATAAAAATCAAGAAGTAAGTTATGTATAGAAAATATAACAAATGCAACAGCAACCATGAATTAAAGAGGATAAACTTAGATGTAAGTCATAGAATCTTCAGGATTAGTTTAACAGAAGACAAAATCCAACAATACTCTGCTTGAAAGAGATAAGCTCTGAAATGACAATAATGAAGTTAGAAAATGTTACAAAATCACCACACAAGGTATCTATGGACAATGAAAAGAACAGAAGACAAACATTGCTTTGAGTATTGTCAAGAAACAAAAATAAAAACTCAGCACACAACTAATAACATTGAAAAACAACCAAAAAAACCTAGAGAAACTTTTTTTTTTTTTAAGAAAGGAGTTAGTTATTTTGAAAGCAAAAACCAAAATACTTTGGAAGGAACCTTAAGAAACAGACAAGAGTTGCTGCTTAGGAGACGGAATTGCCTGCCTGTGGAACAGGAGTAGGAAACTGCTTTTTCACTGCCTCTTTTCTTACTTTAAAAGTTTTATATTTCTATTAAAAGTTTCCGTGAAAGACTAAAAGTGATACTATGGTAAATTTAATTTTTTTTAAAAAGAAATGAAGGAAGTTGGAACAACCAGACATAAAGAAAGGCAATAAAGTTGTAGGGGAGTGGATCGTGTTTATTAAATTTGGAGGGGTGCCTGAGTGGCTCAGTCAGTTAAGCATCTGACCCTTGATCTCAGGGTCTTGGGTTCAAGCCATGTTGGGCTCCACACAAGGCACGGTGCCTACTTAAAAAAAAAAAACAAAAAACCTAAATAAATGGATTTTCCATTAAAAATGTAAAATTCTAGGGGCGCCATTTGCAACAACATAGATTGATCTAGAAGGGTATGCTGCTAAGTGAAAGAAGTTAGAGAAAGACCAATACCATATGATTTCACTCATACATGCAATTTAAGAAACAAAACAAACGGACAAAGAAAAAGAGAAACAAAAAACAGACTCTTAACTATAAAGAACAAACAGATGGTTACCAAAGGGGAGGTGGGTGAGGGGGGATGGGTGAAATAGGTGATGGGGATTAAGAGCACACTTATGATGATCACTGAGTAACATATAAAATTGTTGAATCACTGTAGCATACACCTGAAACTAATATAACACTGTATGTTAATTATACTGGAATTTTAAAAAATTATTAAAAAGTAAAAAATAAAATTTTGATGCTATGCCTCACCCTAGACAAATTGTCTCAGGATCCCTGGGGGTGTGACCAGGCATTAGTATTTTATAAAGCTTCTGAAAGGATTCTAGTGTGCAGCCAAGTAGAGATACCACCGGCACATGCTTATATGTTTAATTATCTAAACATCTAAAAAATACAATGCAAAAAGTGTAACCGTTTGAGGTGTTCGCAAATGGGAAGACAAAGATTGCTATAAGGGAATGGAGTTCAACCTGAAAGGGGATATAATTAGCTACTGTGCAAATGTCTCCAATACACTGCAATTCAGGCAAAGAAGCAGGCAGTTGCCTCAGTTATTGGAGGGGGACATGACCCACGGCCACAACGAAATAATGGCAGCAAGAGGTAGTTAGTCTCTGCTCAAGTGCTAGTGAGGATAGGAAGCATGTATGAGGATTCAACAGAGACTGAGGTGGAACAGGATTACCTACATACCTGTAGGAGGTTAGATGTGAGATAAATTCCTAGAAATGCAATTGCTGAGTCAAATGTATGTGCCTTTAAAAGTGAAAGGTCAATTTCAAAAGATCTTAAAGGTGAAATAGAAAAAGCATGATGTGTAGAATAAATAAAACATCATACTTGATAGGTAGGAGTGGATCGGGACAAATGAGCTCAGATGGAGCGAGACAAGATGGCTCAGTGTTACCAGGTAGTAAGTGCAGAGACTAACATAACAGAGAATTCCTGGTGATTCCAATTTGGCTTTGCCCTTCCTATCAACTTTGTCCCCTCAGCAGAAACCTAAAGGAGAAAGAGGGCAGGAGCCATGTGTCTATCTGAGAGGAAAATATTTTTTTAAAAGATTTTATTTATTTATTTGACACAGAGAGAGCATGCGAGTGAGCACACAAACATGAGCAGGGGGAGCAGGAGAAGGAGAAGCAGACTCCCCGCTGAGCAGAGAGCCCAATGCAGCATGACCTGAGCCGAAGGCAGACGCTTAACTGACTGAGCCACCCAGGAGCCCTGGAAAAGATTTTTTTTTTTTTTTTAAAGATTTTATTTATTTATTTGAGACAGAGAGAATGAGAGAGAGAGAGCACATGAGAGGGGGGAGGGTCAGAGGGAGAAGCAGGCTCCCTGCCGAGCAGGGAGCCCGATGCGGGACTTGATCCAGGGACTCCAGGATCATGACCTGAGCCGAAGGCAGTCGCTCAACCAACTGAGCCACCCAGGTGCCCAAGATTTTTTTTTTTAATTTTATTTATTTATTTTAGAGACAGAGCAAGTGCCAGCGGTGGGGAGGGGCAGAAGGAGAGGGAGAGAGTGAATGTCAAGCAGATTCCACACAGAGCCCAAAGTGGGGCCTGATCCCACAACCCTGAGATCATGACCTGAGCTGAAATCAAGAGACAGACACTTAACCAACTGAGCCACCCAGGTGCCCCTCTGAGAAGAAAAGATTTGAGGCAGGAGCATTTCTGGATTGACTGGGAGAGCAAGGAGACCAGTGTGACTAGAACAGTTGGTGGGAAGGTGAGCACTAGAAAATGGGCATAAAGTTCACTTGTGAATAATCTTGTCTTATGCCATTTCTAGTTTAGAGGATTCACATACAAGGCCACTAAACAGTTTTTACTCAGTCTACAACTCAAAATTAAAGAATGAGCACGCTGGAAGTTGTCATATATCTAACAGTAGCCCTGCGGCAATTCACCATAAGGCAGGAAGTTCCAGAAGCTACAACAATAGGAACATATCCATGGACTGTGTGGCCCCAGACGTGTGGAGGAGTGATGTTGCCATGAAGTTGTCAAAGTCAGAACGATGTGCACAGAACTTCCAGCATTATGTACTATCAATGGCTCTGACTCCATTTCTTCCCCCTTTCTTTCCAAAAATTTCTACTCAGCACATGGAAGAAAAGTTCTTAACTTTATAGTGAAAAATAATGCAATAGATTTCCTTTGTTTAAAAAGTTTTAACAACAGCAGCAACAACAACAAAACCCCAAAGTCTAAGCACAAGCTGAGTGGCTTAATAACAGAATAAATTGAGTTCACAACTCAATAAATAAATAAATGACCCCAAAAAAACCTTAAGTAGGGCACATCTACTTCAGCAAGTAAAGGCTAGGTCTATTTACATTGATTATTTGCCAATCTGCTTTGTCTTTAGTATTATATTTAGCATTGAAAAATATTTCCTATTCCAGAGGGCAGCCTGAGTGTATGGCTTGGAACACTGGTATTCAAATTAGTATTCTAGTTTTTTTTTCAAGTCAGTCATTTAATAAAACGAAAGTTTAAGTCTCACACTCAGACTAAAAGTTGGCCTCAGACTAAACCTGCACATTACAGAGACACAATACACAACTCAACTTTTGTAATACCCAGCAGTCAGCCTAAGATACAACAAGTTCTCACCTAACTTGTATATTCAGTGCAGATTTTTAGATTAATAAAAAGAAGAATCATTTGATCAAAGATCGCAAAAATAAAAATGGAGGGGAGAAAATAAAGAATGTTTAACAACAATGCAAAGACTAAATATAGCTCTGAAGACTCTGGTATTACAAAGTCTGGTAACCGATATGGCAAGAAACTTTTAAAATTCAGAAGCATACTATTTACCCAGGAAACATGCTTCTTCCTCCCTTCATTGGTCTCTCCAGTTTCTCCCTTCATTTCTTGCAGCCTTGTATGCATCTTGAAAGGTCCACTTGTTGCTTCTGCAGCTGCAGTTCAGTCCTGAGAAAGGAGCAGCATACCATTACTTTATGAGAAGAGATAAAGTACCTTCTAGGAAGTGGAGTTATCCAAGCTCATCAATCTCCTTTCCTAATTCATTTCCACCACAACTATACACAAACAGAAAAACCAAGGCTGGGGGCGGAGAGGAAGGAGAGTAAAAGGGGTTATACAAATACAAACTAGCAATTTGAAACTATAAAAATGCTAGTAGAAACTGAAAAAATATAAATGGAAATAAGGCAAACTCAATTCTCTCTGATAATAGGTCAGAACAAAAGGATTCATAAAATCTGTAATTTTATATGATTCATAAAATCAGTGATTTTAACTCTCTTTCCACCAATGAGTTTCCCTGTCCCTCTTCTAGCTAAGTTTGAGATGGCTTAACAGAGATGAGAAAATTAACCAACATGTGGCCTTACTACTCCAAGAACACACACCATTAAAAATGTGCTGTTTTCTGATGCTCTTCCATTCAAAGCCCTGGGGCTTTCCTGGCATGGATTCTAGTGGTACAAAAAATGGTCTAGACTGTGAGTTCCAGGCCAAGGAACCATGTTATCACCATCTCTGTCTTGACCCTTACCCCGATGTCATCCCACTCTGCCCAGTGCCAACGATGAGCACACACTAACTCTCAGTGAATGCATGAGACAGTAACTATGTGTTTTCAACAAACCACTAGAGAAGCTTCACGCAATCTTAAAATTTCTGAAACAGTTGAAAAACTACTGCTTTTGAGTTCTTTCTTTCTTTCCCAAAGCATTCTCTTTGGTTGAGATGCCCATTAGCAGTAAAGTGGCCCTAAAGCGAGTACACCAGAGGCTCTCAGAACTTCGGATAGAACAGTGCATTGGCACACAAGAGAGGGTCAGAACTAGAAGTGTCTGTGATTGTAAACAAGTCTGCCCCTCACCAAAGCAGCTCCTACTCATCCTTCACCATTATTCTTCCGTCTTTAATGTTCACATCTCAAGCTTTTATTCTGTGTCAGGCACTGTTCTAAGAGCTTTAACTACATTAACTCAGTCAATCTTTATTAACACCCATATGTAATAGATTTCATTATTCTAATTGCCTGGGTGAGGAACCTAAGGCACAGAAAGGTTAAGTAAATTGTTCAAGGAAATGCATTATGCTGCTGTCAAAGGCGGGGTCCCCAGGCAAAGAGAAACCCACAATAAGCAGCAGCGTCCTCTGCATACCTCACTTTTTTCTGCTGCTGTCGTGTGAGAATAGCACCATGTCCAGTTAAATTTGCTCTTGTGGGAAAATTTTCCTAATTAATAATTTATTGAAAAACTTAACTTTGAATTCTCCACAACTTAAAAACTGATCTCTTCTTATTTTAAAACATTATCCAGTGAACATAACAAAAAGGAGATCTTCCTAATTTTGTGGAAGTCAAAAGCAATAATTATTATAAGCTGAATACTCATATTTACCCACAACTTCAGCTTATGATATTTATTCCAGATACTTTGCTATGCTTACCAGATCCCTTCTAACTGAAATCATGAAGCCCTTGCTCAAGCAAGGCATTTATTCTTCCACACTCTAGTTCAGTTGAGTGGGACACGATGTTAATGATGCCAAAAGCTGTGGGTTCAATCCACTACAAACCAGTTAGCTTTGTTTGCTTCATGTCTACAAACTCTTAGCCTGGATGGCACATTCTGGATCCTATAAGGAACCAGGTGGGAGTGTGCAAGACAACTAGCATAAATACATCTGCTGGAGAAACAAGTCCACAAATAACACAGGGGCAGAAGTAGAACTATGGGACAGAAGCACCAATTTCATTATAAAGAAAAACTTCATGATCATCGGCAAAGCACTTCTACGTTTTTGAGAAGCTCTTCTCAATGCCAGATATTTTGCCAAATCTAACCTAAAGTCCTTCATTCAAGATGTTATAAAATAAGAAACTAAGATTTTTAGTTTTTGCACAAGCTCTGCTTGACTGATCTGAAAACAGAACTTTCTTACACCTGACACCAATTCCACTGACAATAAAGCATATGTGACAGTCGATGGTTTCAGAAATTGTCACAAAAATCTCTAGCAGTGCAGCACAGCAAACCACTAGAAAAATCTTATTGCAATTGCATGTATATGGCTTAGAGTCTTTTTTTATTATTATTATTCATTTAAGAGAGACAGAGATTGCATGAGAGCAGGAGCAGGGGAGAAGGCCAAAGGGAGAGGGAGAAGCAGACTCCCCACTGAGCAGGGAGCCAGAGCAGAGCTCGATCCCAGGACCCCAGGATCATGACCCAAGCTGAAGGGAGACACTTAACTGACTGAGCCACCCAGGTGCTCCTCTTTTAAAATTACTCTTAATTTTCATAAAACCAAAAGCTGTTTCATCTCCAAATAATATAAAGTTATTTTAAACATAGTTCTTCAAGTTAAATGAAGAAACTAACCAACATTAGTCCATATCACGTTTTAAAACAACCCAGGGCCCATTCTAGGAGTTTTACCACCTTCTACAGATAAAAATGGAAAAGCAAAACTATATTTCTTAATTGTTATTTTAGAAGGAAACCCACTTGGGATCATCTGTCTTCGAGTTTTCCTGCCCACAGCTGGAAAGAACTTTCCCAGTGGACAAATGCTATAAAGTACATGGGTTCCAACAGTCACAAGGTAACTATGACAGCAAAGCCACAGTTATTTATGAGATCATAAAAACGATATGATGTCATTTTTAAAAATTCACGTAACATAAAATCAACCATTTTAAAGTGTACAATTCAGTGGCATTTGACTCACAGTATTGTGCAACCATTACCTCTACCTAGTTCCAAAACATTTCAGTCACCCCAAAATGAAACCTGTACTCATTAAGTAGTCATTGCCACCCCCCTGCTCCAGCCCGTGGCAACCACTTCTATGCTTTATGTCCCTATGGATTTACCTATTCTGGGTATTTCAGACAAATGTAAATCATGCAAAAGGTGACCTTTTATGCCTGCCTCCTTTTACTTAGCATGATTTTTTAAATTGTTTTAATTTTTTTAAGATTTTATTTATTTGTCAGAGAGAGAGAGAGCGCACAAGCAGGGGGAGCAGCAGAGACAGAGGGAGAAGCAGGCTCCCCACTGAGCAGGTAGCCTGATGAGGGACTCAATCACAGGGCCCTGGGATCATGACCTGAGCCAAAGGCAGATGCTTAACCAACTGAGCCACCCAGGCATCCCTAGCATGATGTTTTGAGGTTCTTCTATACTGTAGCATATATCAATACCTCATTCCTTTTTAACAATGAAAAATATCCCATTGTATGGATATATCACATTTTGTTCATTCATCCACTGATGGGCATTTGGGTTGTTTTCACCTTTACCTACTGTAAATAGTGCTACTATGAACATTTGTGTACAAGTATTTGTTTGAATATAGATCTTCAATTACTTGGGGTATATACCTAGAAGCAGAATTGCTGGGTCATATCATATAGTAATTCTATATTTAACTTTTTGAGGAATTGCCAAACTGTTTTTCACAATGGCTACATCATTTTCCATTCTCACCAACAAAGCGTGAGGGTTCCAATTTTTCCACATCCTCACCAACACTTCTTTTCTGTGTTTGTTTATCATAGCCATCCTTGTAGGCATGGAGTGGTATGTCACTGTGGTTTTTTATTTACATTTCTCTAATGACCAGTGATGCTGAACATCTTTTCATAGGTATGCTGGCCATTTTTATATCTTCTTTGGAGAACTGTCCAATCAAGTCTTTGCCCATATTTTAATTGGGTTGTTTGTCTTTTTATTGTTGAGTTGTAAGAGTTTTTAATATATTATAAATACTAGGGCCCTCATCAGATTTGCAAATGTCCTCTCCAATTCCCTAGATTTTCTTGCCACTTTCTTAATAGTGTCCTTTGATGCACAAAAGTTTTAAATTTTGATGGAGTCCAATTTAGCTATTTTTTTTCTTTTGCTGCTTGTGCTTTGGGTGTCATTTCTAAGAATCCATTACCAAATCCAAGGTTATGAAGATTTACCCTTATGTCTTCTTCTAAGAGTTTTGGCTGTTACAATTAGGTTTTTGATCCATTTTGAGTTACTTGTAGTATATAGTGTGAGGTTGGGATCCAACTTCATTATTTAGCATATCAATGTCCAGTTGTCCCAGCACTATTTGTTGAAGAGATTGTCCTTTCCCCATTGAATGGTCTTGGTACTCTCATCAAAACTCAATTGACTATAGATGTATGGGTTTATTTATGGACTCTCAGTTCCATTCCATTGATCTATAGGTCTATCCTTATGCCAGTACCACCCTGTTTTGATTATTGTAGCTTTTTTAAAATTTAAAATTTTAAAGTATGATTCCTCCATTATCTTTCTTTTGTAAGACTGTTTTGACTATTAAGAATTCCTTGCAATTCCATCTGAATTTTAGGATCAACTTCTCCATTTCTGCAAAAAAGGCTGCCAGGATTTTGGTAGAGATTGCACTGAATCTGTAGATCACTTTGGGTAGTACTGCCATCTTTATAATATCAAGTCTTCCAATCCATGAACATGGAATATCTTTCTGTTCTATGATGTAATTTTAACTTATCTTAAAATGTCCTTGATAAGGTAATGTAATAACTTCCTTTAGTTGTCTGTATTTCTATAGTAATCTACTAACACCTGGGAGTAATTCACAAATATGAAGCTTACACTTGCCATGGAGAGCCCAATATTCTTATCCCAGAGAAGGAGTGTCAGTTATTCAGGGTCTTATTGTTTGCTTTTGCCTACAGAAAAGGCAAGAACTCAAGGATTTCATTTCCCTCATTTAAAATTAATTTTCATCATTTTCAGTTCCTAGTAGAGGAATTTATACACAGGAAACTTGTATGCTCACTGATAAGAATAAGTTGTTTAATAGGCTTCATTAGAATGGTATCATGAACTTTCTTCCATATAGTTCAAATCCCAAAAAAATTGATTATGAAATATTAACTACTTTGCCAAAGAATGTGCTCAAACATACTTGGTTATTTAGAGCTTAAAGACTGCCAGGGGGAAGAGAAAGACTCCAAAGGTCTTTTCTCTAAAATTTTTTTGCTAAAGTCTATGAGAATACAATTGTTTGAAGTTATAAATGTAACTTGGGCCGGACACAATCTGTTCTTTCCTCTTTAAGATTTTATTTATTTGAGAGAGAGCTCATGAACCAGGGAGAGGGGCAAAGAGAGAGGGAGAAGCAGACCCCCCACTGAGCAGGGAACCTGATGCGAGGCTTGATCCCAGGACCCCAAGATCATGACCCGAGTTGAAGGCAGACGCTTAACCAACTGAGCCACCCAGGCGCCCCTGTTGTTTGTTCTTATTTCAAAAATATAACTGAAGATAACATAGTAACCCAGGAAAAATTACTGTGGCTTTTTCTAAGACTACTAATTTCAAGGAAATTATATATCCCCCAGAAGTAAAGGTCATCTTAAGACTAGTAGATTATTAGTCTGACGGGCAGTGATCGCTTCAGTTCCCATGTTTGGTGTCAACTTTTCCAAGTTTCAATTTACACCTCCTCTCAACATATGGGTCACCTGGGACTCATGGTCCATGGTGATCCCAATAATATCAAAAAGAGTTTTAAGAATCAAACTGCTTATAAATAACTTCAATCAGAAAACTCTGGGGTTTTTTTTAATATTTTATTTATTCATTTGAGAGAGCAAGCAAGTGGGCAAGCAAGACAGCACAAGCAGCAGAGGGAGAAGCAGGCTCACTGCCGAGCAGAAAGCCCAACGCAGGGCTCGATCCCAGGACCCCGGGATCATGACCTGGGCTGAAGGCAGACACTTAACCACCTGAGCCACCCTGGTGCTCCTTCTAGCTGGTTTTTAAATAAACAACTAGCAACCAAATCCTGGGGAAAAGACACCCAATTCCATGCATTTTGTAATCTATAATGAAACCTGGCAAGCGCTCAGGGTCAGTGCCTTGGCAGGGAATGTTAGCTAATGCAAAGTTAGAAAGTCTCATATTTGTTTTGTTTTGTTTTGTTTTTTAACCAGGAAGTTTAAGTTGAAGAGGGCAAGGAAAAAAATAGACCTGAACAAGAAATGAGGGCCAGAAGATAATCAGATAAGAACCTGATACAGTGAGGTAGCAGACAGACAAAGTCCAGGGAGGGAGAAAGCCAGCCTAGGGTGTACAGGGAGTGGACTCCTTGCTGGCTGAGTCTGCTGCCAAGTGGCAGAGGACCCTTTCAGCACAGTTACCAGCAAAGCTGGTGAGTATAACATCTGTGATCGACTCACCCTTCATGGCAAGAGTTTTGCCACAAATTCTTCTAGAACATGGCAGGTGGAGGGCACCCTCTCCTTTGGTTCTGCCACTGCCTAATGACAGCCCCCACAATATCCCATCCTCTAAGAGTGTTTTCAACAAGCTAACTGAATAACTGTACTTCTCCCTCCACATTTCCTCAGCTCTGTTTGCACTCAGTTAACCTGAACTCTGTGTCAAGATTCAGGAGACAGATGGGATAAAGGGGCAGTCCCCGAGGAAATGGGACAAAGGCCATATTCCCCTTGGCTGGTGAGGGCACACAGAGAAATGAACTCTACAAGGAATGAGATTAGGGGAGGAGGTGCTGTGCCCTATTCTGTCACAGAGATACACATCCTGGACCTCGCAAACCTAGAACTCCCAATTCCTGCTCTTGGGTAATACACTGAATACCTGCATGTATGATGGCCACTTGAGTCTTGGGCGGTGTAGTTCTTCTAGTTATCAGACCATGTGCCCCCAAGAGGTCGTGGGCTTTTTATATAGCTCATATTGGAAGAGGAGCCACAGGCTGCAGAGCAAGCGCTTCAGGTCCCCGGAGCCCCGATAGGCACTTGGGCAACACTTGCTGCAGGGCCAGCTGGGGTGAGGAAGCACCCCACCCCACTCTCAGTGTGCTCAATGCTCAGCATTCCGAGTAACCTCAAACAGCTGCTGTGATTTGGTCTCAATGTGGTAGTGGCTCTCTTGTCCCTGATCGGATGCCCTGAGCTCTTTCACTGCTTATTTTTGTCTTTTTTTTTTTTCCTTTCTGTAAAAGGAGCTTTTAGTTAATCTGCAGGCCTGCCATTCTGTTCCCAGGACCTGAACTCCTGAGGCATCTGCCTTGGACTTGTCTGGCCGCTTTAGTTTTGTTCTCTGCTCTCTTTGTGGTGGTCTTAGTTACAAGCTCCTAGAAACAAGCCCTTAACTGCAGGGCAAATGCCTGATCTGCAAGCACCTCTAGACAGGAAAAGAGAAGCAGGGTGGAATGCTGGGGTTTATAAGACAACAACAAACTAACCATCCCTGATTTTAAACTAGCCCAAGCCTGGACACATCCTATATGTCTGTCAACATGAGCATGGATAAACAAATTGTGGGATTCATACAATAGAATACTACTCAACAGTTAAAAAGAAAAAATCCATTGCACAATATGGATGAATCTCAAAATCATGTTAAGCAAAAGAAGCTAGACATAAAAGAATATATTATATGATTCTATTTATATGGAGTTCTATAAAAAGTGTAATTAATCTACGGTGGTAAAAATCAGAATAAAGATTACCTTTGGATGGTGAAAACTGACAAGAAGGGAGCATGAGGGAACTCTTCTGTAGTGACAAAAAGGATCTACATATTGATCGGCGTGGTATTTACATGGGTATAAACATTTGTCAAAATTGGACTATACATTTAAAATCTGCACATTTTGCTATATGTCAGTCAATGATATCTCAATTTTTAGAAATGAAAAAGCTATAAAGTCTTCATAAAAAATGGCAAAAAGACAATTTTCCATTATGTTGCACTTATGTAACTGACCATAATAAGAAAATATTTGAAGGACTCAAATATACTTTAGACAAAACAAAGATAAATCTCTTTAAAGTAATATAGAGGGACGCTGGGGTTGCTCAGTCGATTAAGCATCTGCCTTCAGCTCAGGTCATGATCCCAGGGCCCTGGGATTGAGTCCCACATCGGGCTCCTTGCAGGGAGCCTGCTTGTGCGTTCTCTCTCTCTCTCTGACAAATAAACAAATAAAATCTTTTAAAAAAATTTTAAAAGTAGTATAGAAATTTATATCATCAAATATAATTCTTAAGACTGAATTACATAAAGGTTCCCTCAAATTTCCCTTACTCTAACATCCAAGTTAAATATTTTAAGCATGTTTTAAGAGCAGAAAGTATGGTGTACAGAATGGAAAGACTAATTTGATATTTTTTAATGTGTGAAAAAATTTCCCCTGATTATAAGAAAAACACACATTCAATATAGGAAAACTGGAAAATATAGAAGAATAGATGCAGAAAACTCACATAATCTAAATCATAAGTATAAAGGAGAAAAAGGAAAGGCATCTGAAAAATATCAACTACCCAGAGATAAGCCCTGTCAACATTTTGATACACATACAATTTTAACCAAATTGAGATCATGGTGTATATATATTCTTACTTTTTTTCTACTTAAATATATGGAAGAGGCATTTTCACTGAGCATTCTTCCCATTTTTTATTAGTACTAAGGTTAAATATTTTCATGTGAGCATTGGCCATTCTTATTTCTCTGTGAGACAACTTGGCAATTTAAAAATATTTTTTTCCTGGGGCGCCTGGGTGGCTCAGTTGGTTAAGCGACTGCCTTCGGCTCAGGTCATGATCCTGGAGTCCCGGGATCGAGTCCCGCATCGGGCTCCCTGCTCAGCGGGGAGTCTGCTTCTCCCTCTGACCCTCCTCCCTCTCATGCTCTCTGTCTCTCATTCTCTCTCAAATAAAAAAAAAAAAAATCTTTAAAAAATATTTTTTTCTTATTATAATATACTTACTGTAAAAATTTGTAAAATACATGGGGCGCCTGGGTGGCTCAGTTGGTTAAGCGACTGCCTTCGGCTCAGGTCATGATCCTGGAGTCCCTGGATCCAGTCCCGCATCAGGCTCCCTGCTTGGCAGGGAGTCTGCTTCTCCCTCTGACCCTCCCCCCTCTCATGTGCTCTCTCTCTCATTCTCTCTCTCTCAAATTAAAAAAAAAAAAAATTGTAAAATACAAAAGAATATAAGAATATAGGGGGGAAAGTCATATAATCCAAGCTGTAAAAACAATTACTGTTCATTTTTACTTCTCTTTGCACGTATGTTCTTTTTTTTTTTTAAGATTTTATTTATTTTTTCAACAGAGAGAGACAGAGAGACAGCGAGAGAGGAACACAAGCAGGGAGAGTGGGTGAGGGAGAAGCAGGCTTCCCACTGAGCAGGGAGCCTGATGTGGGACTCGATCCCAGGACCCTGGGATCATGACCTGAGCCGAAGGCAGATGCTTAATGACTGAGCCACCCAGGCGCCCATGCACGTATGTTCTTCTTACAGAATTGATATTCAGGATAAATCTGTTTTAGAGTATATCTTTTTTTCATTTAGCATCTTAAAAACCACATAAACATTTTCCCTATGTCATTAAAGTCTAAATATTTATTTTTGTTAGCTTCATTTTGTTCATAGAATTTTATTAGCTGCATAGACGTACGTAATTTAACAACTGTTCAGTGTCAGGCACTTGAACTGTTCTTTGTGGTTTTGTTTTTATTTACTTTATAATGTGGAGATAAACATCTCTGTATATAAATTAGTGTCTTAACCTATGATTATTTCCCTGGGTTAGATTGCATTTAAATCCCTGGGTCAAAAAGTATGAACTTTTTTTTTTTTTAAGTAGGCTCCACGCTGTCCTTGAACTCACGACCCTGAGATCAAGACCTGAGCTGAGAGAGAGAGTAGAAGCTTAAACCAAAAGTATGAACATTATTAAGGCCCATATTGCCAAACTGCATTGAGAATTATATCAATTTGCATTCCACAAACAGTATATAAGAATGTTTGTACTCCCACACCCTTGCTGGCATTAAATTCTCTCTTTCTCGGTCTCTTACACATACACTCCCACACCTCATAAGCTCCCCACCACACCTCCCACCATAACTACCACCCCAACACACCTTGCTAATTTGATAAGCGAAAATGGTATCTTATGACTTTAAATGCATTTTTCACTAATGGAATGAAGTCGTTTTTCATTTAGTTAAACCACTATAGCTCTCCATCTCTGAAGAGTCTGCTTAATCCTTTGTATATGTGACACTTTTCAGAGGTAACCAAAAAGTGTTTGGGGACTTCTGGTTCATGACAAATAATGGAGCATTAGAACGTACTTCTCCCCTTCCTTAAAATGACAAATATAAAAGACTATATAATTATTTATTATAACAGTAAGAATATATGTTATAAAAATATAAGAGGAAGAGTAAGTCCATAGCAGCACAGGGTAAACTGGAAAGATGCCATCAGAAGAACAGTGAGAAATTCTGCTCCCCGCCCCCCAAGCCACCAGAACTGAATGGTGACAAGTGCTAACCACTAAAGGAACCTTCAACTTGAATCAAACAAAAGACTTCCAAAAATGTGAGTGCGCCCAAGAGAACCATGGGGGGCAAACAAACCCAAATTCAGAGACAGTGGAAGCTGGGATGTGGAAAAGTTGAAGTGGACCAGGGACTGTCAGGAGAGTAATTAAAGATCTATGTTCTCAGGAAGGCTAAGCTATGAGGACAGCTCTCTATAATAAAGATGGGGATCAGCAGTAGGGGACCACCCACCTAAAGGCTAGGACTGGAGACTGAAGAAATAGCACCAAAAATGACAAGACATACATCCACCCAGAACCCTGGGCAATATCCCAGCCACTGAGCAGGGTTCCTAGACTCTGAGTTTAATCCTACAAGAACAATTCCCACCTATGCTGAGGGAACCTGCTACTGTTGCTATTCTGATCACACAACCAGGGTTCTCAACTAAAGCTGCACAACAGAATCATCTGGGGAGCTTTTAAAAAATACCAATTGAGGGACGCCTAGGTGGCTCAGTTGGTTAAGCGACTGCCTTCGGCTCAGGTCATGATCCTGGAGTCCCGGGATCGAGTCCCGCATCGGGCTCCCTGCTCGGCAGGGAGTCTGCTTCTCCCTCTGACCCTCCTCCCTCTCATGCTCTCTGTCTCTCATTCTCTCTCTCAAATAAATAAGTAAAATCTTTAAAAAAAAAAAAAATACCAATTGAGGGGCACCTGGGTGGCTCAGTCAGTTAAGCATCTGACTTTGGCTCAGGTCATGATCTCAGGGTCCTGAGATGGAGCCCTGCATCACACCGGGCTCCCAGGTCAGTGGGGAGTCTGCTTGTCTCTGTTCCTCTGCCCGTCCCTCTGCTTGTGCACACGCTCTCGCTCGCTCTCTCTCAAATAAATCTTTTAAAAAGTGCCATTGACACGCACATGGCCAATAGGTTTGTGAAAAGATACTCTATCAATAATTATTGGGGAAGGCAAACCAAAACGACAGTGAGATATCACTTCACATCTGTTACAATGGTTATTATCAAAAAGGCAAGAAATAACGAGTGTTGGTGATGTGAAGAAAAGGGAACCCTGTGTACTACAGGCAGGAATGTAATTTGGTGTAACCACTATGGAAATAGTATGGAGGCTCCTCAAAAAATTAAAAATAGAACTACCATATAATCCAGCAATTGCAGTTCTGTGTATTTATCTGAACAAAATGAAAACACTAACTCAGAAAGATATCTGCCCGGCCATGTTCACTGCAGCATTATTCACAATAGCCAAGATATGGGAACAACCTCAGAGTTCACCAATGGATGAATGGATAAAGAAAATTTAGTGTATATATACACAATGGAATATTTTTCAACCATACAAAATAATGAAATCCTGCCATTTGAAACAACATACATGGACTTTGAAGGCACTTTGCTAAGTGAAATAACTCAGAGAGAAAAAGATACTTAGATGTGACAGGAATCCCATTTACATATGGAATCTTTAAAAAAAAAAAAAAAAAGCTGATAGATACAGAGAACAGACTGGTGGTTGCCAGAGGCAGGGGGTGGGGGGCAGGAGGGGTAAAGGATGGGTGAAATGGGTGTAAAATGAAATGGGGGAGCTGAAAGAGAAGGCACAAAGTGACTGCAGAAGTCTTGGGTGACACTGGCCTGCATTAGGGTACTGGTACTGGAGAAGGGGTTTTCTATGTTGTAGGTAGGATCAGCAGGCCTTCTGGTAGAGTAGGCATGAAGGACAGAGTTGTAAGGATGACTCCCAGGTTTAGGACTTTAACAAATAAGTTCTTGAAGGTACCATTTTACCAAGATGAGGAAGACTAGAGATCAGCAAGTTGTCAAAAAAATACGAAATGCCCTTTTGGTGCTTTTCCTCTGGAGTAATTTTTCATTTAAATTCTAGATCCTATGATAAGCTGCAAACACCAAGGGCAATCACATAATTTCTCTCTCATCTTCCCTACCAAGTAACAATCTTCCTCAAGTACGTATTTTCATGCATATTTATTTAACACTGTAGGATCAATGCCTCAGAGGTCAGTAGACACAAGTAGGCTCTCCATGCTTCTAATGAGGTCCACCTCTACGTGACAGCCGAACATCAACTCTAGAAACCTAGGTCCATTATACTCAGTAAAACTGGGGAAACAAGAAACCTAATAAAATGTATAGTGTCTTTTGACTACTTTTCACAAGATAATTATTTTGATCAACCCTTGACTGGTACGTAATAACACTCAAAATTCAGTGCCTCACCAAAGATACTTCACAACTCTTTAGATGTCCCATCTTTGTGTGTATGTGATTTTCTAATATCTTGGAAATGAGATCTCCCCTCAACCTGCATCTGTCCAACTGTGCTTCCCAAAGTCCATAACATAGAGCTTCAGCTATCCACTAACTATGCAGTTGAAGGACTTCCTGTTAAAAGATTGCCCACCACTAAGGGCAAAGGCAAGTACATCCCCTGGGGAGGCCATCATGGAATATTACTCTATTTTATCTATGGTCTCCGTGAATCAAAAACATAAGCAATTGCATTCTCCAATCTCCAAGATAAACTCTGTTCAGAACATAGCTTCTCTAGGAACAGTATACAGAAAGTCATAGAAAAAGGTCTTAGGTGGGAAAAGGGTAAGGAGAGAGGTAAAAGGACAAACTTTACCCTCTATACTTGCATATATTTTGGCTGTTACGTGTGTGTGTGTGTGTGTGTGTGTGTGTGTGTGTGTGTGTGTGTCTGCGCATGCTTGTGTATTACTTACATAATTCTAAAAAGAAAAAAGGAGAAAGATTACCTAAAACCTCCACTTCTCAAACCTTTGTAATAGAAAATAGTTTCTCCAAAGTAATGAGAAATCTGTACTTGCTTCATGTTATAATTACTGAATAAGTAATGCTTATTACATAACTACTTTAAAAGGATTACAGTTGTTGATTAAATAAATGAATTCTAAACATTTATTTGGTACTTAAAAGGCACCAAGCACAGTGCCATCCTAGACTATCTCCTGCTCTCAGACCACTCACTTCCCTTGTCCACCTCCTCTGCTCCAACTGCTTCAAATCCCACCCTGCCAACAATCCCAGCCAACTTTCTCTCAAGCACAGAGCTGGCTGCCTACCAGATATCTGCTCTTGGATGGCCCTCTGCCTCCCAAGCTCAACACGTCCCAAACCCGAATCATCATCTCCTTCAGACCTGATCCATTTCCTTTATTTCATGTTTGACTGCAACTTTAGAGACACTCATTCATGAACTTGAAATCTCCATAATGGTAGTGACTTTTTGCCCGGTGCTACCATCCCTTTTGCCTAGAACAGTGACTGGCACACAACAGACAATAAATATTTGTTGCACAAATAAATGGTTAAAATTGTATGCTATAATGTTAATCATAAACTTAGAAAACTAAAAAGATCTTGGGATGTTTCCCTAGTCAATGCTAAAGTTTACCAAAAAGGTGATACACTGGAGGTCCATAGGCAGAAACTGGACTGCAGAAGACATGTTACAGCTGGCCAGAATGTTACCTGGAAAAAATAAAACCGGCCAACCAACCTGTACTTACAGAGAGGGCCCAAAAGTTTCCCATAGGTAACTACCACTCCTATCTTATAACAGACAAATTCCTACTTTATATTAAATGCCTTTGACCCCTAGTCTATCTCCATCACCAGAGGTGTTGGGCATAGGCTGAGGGCATTTTTGCACTATAAGGGTGACTATCCTAAATTATCCTTAAAGCCCCTTTAAATTTCAGGACTCTATAATTGTATTTAACTATATGTACTTAGTAATTATTTAACATTAAGGTGTTAAATTGAATAGATACAAATACTTGGAAAGTTGTAAGAAGAAAGCAATCATTTTTTAGACATGCTAAACAGTGGAACCTAACAAATATTCCTGAATATATGACCATTTTCAATCATCACCAGGCCACTGGTGAGTAACTTAGTTTCAATTGTGTTGTTTAATTTAACTGTGCTTCCGATTTCAAGTTTATGAGTGAGTGGCTCCAAAGTCACAAACAGATAGGAAATAAAGGAGCTCCTTGTTTTATTTCAAATTTGAATTTAAAGGGCTGCTTACATCATTGCACTATTACAGATCAGAGTGTCTTTCAGTACGTATCGTTTTATTCATGAAGAAGACATCTGCCTTCCTTTGGGTAACATATCAAGGATGAGATTTTGTTGTACCAATAAAAGTATTGGATATATCTACAAAACATCCAAAATTTTGCATTTTCCTTTCAGCAGTTTTAAAAATGTTATTTAGTCGTCACATTGTTGACATGATCCAGGGTACCGGTGAAAGCTTTCTGTCCCCTAAATTGCAAATCCCATAGGGAAATGACCCTGTCTTACTTGTTCACTGCTATTTCTCGGTGCCTAGCAGTATGTCTGACAAATGCTAGGTGGTCAATAACAGTTTGTTGAACAAATAATGAAATTGCATAATTGCATTAAATATTCACCTCTATCCTCTAATTGTAATGTTAGCAAAAAGACACACCTATAGACTAAAAACTAGTAATAAGAATTCCAAACACATTTTGAGCAAAGGCAACATTTGAACAAGTAAGAAGGTTTCAAGATGACCCGTATGAAAGAAAAGTTCTCATATGTTTGACAAAGTTCTGTTATGGTTGTTGGAAAATCTGCTAAACCTGTACTCACAACTTTGAATGTTATTAAGCTACTAGAACTCCACAGCCTTCCTTTAAAAAGACTGTTAAGTCTAAAAAGAAGTAGAGGATAAAAACAGTTTGCTTTGTTAAATGCTGATTATGTGCCAGGTACTGTGCTTGGCACCTTACATGCTTATTTCAGCTAATCCTCACAAACACCCTATGAAACAGATGTTTGTTATCTCCATGTTACTGATAAGAAATCAGACACAGAGAGGCAAAGGGACCTGCCTTAGGTCACACAGTGGCAAGGCAGGGGTTTCAACCCAGAGTATTATTGTTGTTGTTGTTTTTAAGATTTATTTCTTTATTTGAGAGAGAGTACACACACACGCTTGCGGGCACGAACACGTGAACAGCGGGAGGGGCTGAGGGATAGGGAGAGAGAGAATCTCAAGCAGACTCCCCACTGAGTGCACAGCCAGATACAGGGCTTGATCCCACGACCCTGAGATCATGACCTGAGCTGAAATCAAGAGTCTGACGGTTAACCAACTGAGCCACCCAGGTATCCCCAACCCAGAGTATTGCTCTTAACCACCTGGCTATGCTGACAAAGCCAAGTTTCTCCTCCAATCATAAAATTGCCAGGGCAGCTGTGAGGTCCAAATGAGCATATGGAAAAGTGGTTATAGGCACTCAGAAAATATTAATTACCATCTCCTTTCCTATGTCTCCTCTCCCCCTTTTTTCAACCAGAGGCTTCCCAACCTGACTCCTTAGACAATGCTCCCTAAGTTATAATAAAGATAAGCAGTGACACAATTTGCCTCCTCCCTGCCTACAAGTTTGGGGAACTTTAGGATATTTTAAAGAATTTGTGGTATTGTTTGATGCAAGCCACCGAAAAGGAATTAAACATATTACTCATAATTGGGGAAGTTAAATACACTGCCTCAGATCACACAGTTAGTAAGAGGTAGAATTGAGATTTGAACCCAGCTTTTTTTTTTCCTCCATATAGTGCTCCTTCCACTACCAAAAGGGGAGTCACATAACCACAAGGTGGGTTACCCACAAGAAAAAGGGAAGATCAGAGAATAAAATTCACTTTAGAATTTAAGAATATATGGAAATGGATGAGAAATTCTGCCAGAGAAAGGCAAAACTAGAATACAAATGACTTTGCAGGAGGGTTATGGCAGCATCTATAAGTAGGTATTATACTAAACCAACTTAGTACAGGCTTGGAAAGTCTGGCTGAATCAATTTTTAAATTATCTTCTCTTCTGGGGTGCCTGGGTGGCTTAGTCAGTTAAGTGTGTGCCGTCGGCTCAGATCATGATCCCAGGGTCCTGGGATTGTGTCCTGCACTGGGCTCCTTGCACTGCAGGGAGCCTGCTTCTCCCTCTGCCTGCCACTCCCCCTGCTTGTGCTCTCTCTCTCTCTCTGACAAATAAATAAAATCTTAAAATAAAATAAAATATTTTCTCTTCTAACCAAAGATACAATAATTATGATAGAAAGGACTACATTTTTCTTTTTTAATAACTTAGTGAGCACAGAGCGTAAGTACCACATGAAAGCTGTGGTTAGGGTGCCTGGGAGGCTCAGTTGGTTAAGCGACTGCCTTCGGCTCAGGTCATGATCCTGGAGTCCCTGGATCAAGTCCCGCGTCGGGCTCCCTGCTCGGCAGGGAGCCTGCTTCTCCCTCTGACCCTCCCCCCTCTCATGTGCTCTCTCTCTCTCATTCTGTCTCAAATAAATAAATAAAATCTTTAAAAAAAAAAAAAAAAGAAAGCTGTGGTTATATAAAAACAATAAGAGATTTAGAATATATGTTCTAAACAATTTTTATATGGACCATCAATTAAAACATAAAGCATGAGTCTTAAAAGACATTTTTGAGCAATCAGTAAGTTTTTAATATACTGAGTATTAGATGATATTATTGCTATTTTTAGGTTAATGGCACAATAGTTGTGGGTTTAAGTTCTATTCAATCCTCGTCATTACTTTTCAAGCTGGACTGAATATGGGCATCATTGCTTATTTTTTACTGAAAATAAAGCAGCCCAATTATTATCAGTGTCAGGGCTTAATTTTTGTTGCTGTTGTCTTTCTCCTCTGATTGGGATTTTCCTAATTTAATGTCTAGTAACAGTACTCAACTTTCGTAACATATTTGGAAGACACGGTATTTACTATTTAGGAGTCAGAATTATCTAAACATATTAATCAACAATGGCTAAGTAGTCAACTCATTGAGACTAGCAACTTGATTTTTTATTTTAACAGAGCTAGAGTCAAATTGTGTTTCATATGTTTGGAATGAAAATTTATTTATATTTGCCTAATTAAATTGTGGACATACCATAAAAGCTTCAATTATGCACCAGAATAGGTTCAGAATATTCAGTAAAGGACAAACTGGAGATTAACATTAAATTCACCCAGAGAAGTCCACTGCTTAGCGCTGGAAATGTTCTGCTTCTTGATCTGGGTGCTGGTTATACAGGTTCATTCAGCTCGTGAAAATTACCAGCCTTTACATTTATGTTCATTTTTCCCTATGTATATTATACTTCAATAAAAAGGTTGTCAAAAAATTTCTCTGTTAAGTTATATACTGAAGTGTCATAGATAAAATGATAAGATATCTGGAATTTGCGGGCGCCTGGGTGGCTCAGTTGGTTAATCGGCTGCCTTCGGCTCAGGTCATGATCCCGGGGTCCTGGGATCGAGTCCCGCATCGGGCTCCCTGCTCCGCGGGGAGCCTGCTTCTCCCTCTCCCTCTGCCTGCCTCTGTGCCTACTTGTGCTCTCTATCTCTCTGTCAAATAAATAAATAAAATCTTTAAAAAAAAAAAAAAAAGATATCTGGAATTTGCTCTAAAAGACCAGAAGAGGGGGGTGGGTGTACGGTGGTGGGTAGGGAAGAGGATGAAGAAGGATGGGGAATAAGTGAAACTAGATTATAAAGATGTTGATATTGTTGAGATTATGTGATGGGTTCATGGAGGTTTATAATACATGTTTGAAAATTACTATAATGAAAAAAATTGTCAAAGGGAAAGCATGATTGCTGCTGCAACTGTGCTTGCGTGTGAGCAGCTGAAAGAACAGGGAGATCTGGTTGACCATGAAAAACCATCACCGTGGAAAGGGAGGAAATTAATGGGTGAACTACAGCAGCAATGTCACTCCTAACCTGTCCCCCATATGCTCAAATGATGAACTCCAGGCATAAGGGCTTTGAGGGTGTACGGAGAGAGGTTTTTTTAATATTCAGTGGGCAGAATACTTTCCAGGGTGGAGGCCACACCTACTATATTCAAAACAAAAAGAAAAGATGGTCAACACAGATAAAATTGAAGTGTGTGTGTGTATGTTGTGATAACCGCAACAATCAAGCTATAAATTGCCTTGACTAGGTGGAATACACTTTGAAAGTGACTCTGATATCCTCTCTCCTCAAGAACACTGCATCCCTAAGGTCTGCTCGGGGAAAGGAGAATGCTAGCCAGTTTCTAAGCACAACCTTTGAGCTCAGAAGGTGCTTAACCTGCGGAATGTTTCAAAGCAAAACTTCTCTTTCAAGAACTTTAGCAGAATACCTTCATCCTACAGCTTTGAGGAAATAAGAGCCTATCTCACAAAGAGGTAGGGAATCTCTAATGCAGAGATACACCCTATTGAGATCATATTGAGCTCTACAAAATAAGCAAGTGTAAATGCCTTTGTCATTCAAATTTTTACATAATAATCATCTCTTAAAATGCCCCCCAAAAGTCTTGGACATAGCGTTCTCTGCTTTGTACAAAAGGCAAAAGAAGGGGCGCCCGGGTGGCTCAGTCGTTAAGCGTCTGCCTTCGGCTCAGGTCGTGATCCCAGAGTTCTGGGATCGAGCCCCGCATTGGGCTCCCTGCTCAGCAGGAAGCCTGCTTCTCCCTCTCCCCCTGCTTGTGTTCCCTCTCTCGCTGTTTCTCTGTCAAATAAATAAATAAAATCTTTAAAAAAAAAAAAAAAAAAGGCAAAAGGAAAGCACCTGTCCCCCAAGCTAAAAGATTAAAAAAGCTTGGAGACAAGGGGGATCAGATGCTCATGACCTCCCCAACCTGGTTCCACAGAACTCACTTGCTAATCTATTACTGAAAGGCTGCCAGCTGCACAAGTATCTTTCAGTTCAGGAATTTCAGTTCAGGAATGTCAACAATGCATCCATTTTCTCTAAATTCCAATAGAGTAAAAAAAAACTGGGTGCTCCATAACATTTCTTATAAAAGAATTTTATCAGTAACACTATACTTTCTAACCAATGTTTAAAAAACTGTCTATTTAGTTTCTCTTTGGGTAACTTTCTGGTATACGAATGTATGCCAGATAAATAATTTTTAAAATGTGTTTGGTATATACATGATCACTTTATCAAATGTCCAGATAGCAAGAAACTTGAAAAGATACTAAATATGTTGGATGTGCTGGAACAAAGTGTCCAATTAAACATGCATGGATAGGCACACAACCACTTGGAAGCTGGTGAACTAGTACCACTCTTTTTTTTTTTTTTTTTTTTTTTAAAGATTTTATTTATTTATTTGACAGAGAGAGAGATAGCGAGAGCAGGAACACAAGCAGGGGGAGTGGGAGAGGGAGAAGCAGGCTTCCCGCCGAGCAGGGAGCCCGATGTGGGACTCGATCCCAGGACCCTGGGATCATGACCTGAGCCGAAGGCAGACGCCTAACAACTGAGCCACCCAGGCGCCCGAACTAGTACCACTCTTGTTTTCCTCACTTACCTAGTGAGGTAAGAGACGAACCTCTGCGTATGGGGTCAAGTAACTGCATCAGAGAGTATCTGTTGGGGGCTCTGGTGGGTACAACACAGCTATCCAGACACCAAAGGATTTGTTTTCATGAACAACTCCAAAAACCTAGCCTCACTACTTAAGTATGACCTGATAGACCCACAGCATCAGCATCACCTTGGAACTTATTAGAAAGATGGAATCTCAGGTTGCACAAAGACCTATTGAATCAGAAACTGCATTTTAACCAAATTCCCAGATAGTCTGTATGCACACCCCAGTTTGAAAAGCCTGGGATTAGGGGATTACTGTCAATTTGAAGGGAGTTTTCCACAGAGCTCTTCCGTGGGCCACCCTTGTTTCTCAGTTTTACTGATGACTCACATGAGGATATTGAAGAGCCCTCATCAAATCCCAAGTGACACTAATCTAGAAGGAAACACTCAACTGCACAAGCACCTCTTAGAAGAAACCAGGCTTGACAGCAGATCACATGAAAAGATATAAACAACTAGGGATTTGCTAACAGGAAGAAAAAAAAAAAGTAATGCCCACTTGAATGTCATTACTGCAAATCAGACCGCTTCTGGAGAACTGGCTGCCAATCTGGCCACATATTCTAACAGAATGACGGACAGCAAACTGACCATAGACAATGGTGAGAAACTGACTCAGAGGGAAAAGGCTCTGGAAATTCTATCATGAGGAATGGCTGAACTGGAAAATATTAAACCTGAAGAAGAGGTGACTAGGTGGGGACATCATGGTTATATTCGTATATTTGAAAGACTGTCTCGAGACATTTCATTCTACAAATGTGTTTCTGAGCATCTGCTATGTGCCAGGAACTATGCCAGAAGCTAAGGACGCAGAGAGCAAAAACCAGAACTGATCTCTGATTTTCTCAAGTTTCCTGACCAGTGGAAGAAACATACCTGTTGCTCGAAAAAGCAGAACTATGGTTCATGGAAGGCAAGTAAAAGGGCAATGGCACCATACCAGGAAGCCCTTCTGGCCAGAGGCCTCCGGCTTTGCAAAGGAGTGGACACACAGAAGTGGCTGAGCAGAATGGGTGAGGGAGGGCATGACCACCTCCCAGGGAAGAGCGCAGGGAGCTGCCAGGCCAATGCTAATATTCCAGGGCTTCAGGATAACTGGGACCAATATCATTAATCAAATATAAGATCTGTTCAGAATTACACTGCATTCAATTTAGCCAAGAACAAAATTTTTTTAAAGCTTAATCACAACTTAGGGTTTCAGCTAAATTTTGTATACAAACATCAATGATATCTAATTTCTCCTTTAGTAATAATTTTTAAAACATAGGACTTAATAAAAAATCCGCATTAACATTTTAAGTGACAACCTTGCTTAATGACTCACTTTAATTGTAATCTTGATTCAGTAACCCCTAAAACTACCATATTTAATGGTCTTTGATATACCTTTAGAGTTGCTCATTTTTTTTTTTAAGATTTTATTTTTATTTATTTGACAGAGAAAGAGACAGTGAGATAGGAAACATAAGCAGGGGGAGTAGGAGAGGGAGAAGCAGGCTTCCCGCTAAGCAGGGAGCCCGATGCAGGGCTCGATCCCAGGACCCTGGGATCTCGACCTGAGCCAAAGGCAGACACTAAACGACTGAGCCTCCCAGGCGCCCCTAGAGTTGCTAATCTCACTTCTGAGAAATTATCCTAAAAATATAACAATTCCTTTCCTTCTGCCAGAAAGAACAAAAGAGGGAGAGGTAGGAAACTAGTGCATGAAGATGCAAATGAACAATGTTTATAAAGAAAAATAATAAACCAGTGTTCAACAAAACTGCCAATCTGTTTCACGACATGAGGCAGGGTAAATAAATAATATCCAACAAGTAGGAGAATGTTTAAGGTAAACTGATAAACTATTATAAATAATTATGAAGGTTATATGGCAACATGGAAACATACTCATGACAAGAAAACAATATAAACTTGTACAATTCCAGCCATATAAAATTTATGCATGCATGCAACAAAAACTAGTGAAAAAAAGAAAAATTTAAAGTTTGTTTTCTAGTGTGTTAGGATTCCTCTTTTATTTAAAATTTCTACTTCAGAGTTCTCCCACGGCGCTTGGGTGGCTCAGTTTGTTAAGCGTCCAACTCTTGATTTCAGCCCAGGTCATGATCTCAGGGTCATGAGATGGAGCCCCGTGTCACACTCAGTGCTCAGCACAGAGTACTTGAGATTCTCTCTCCCTCTCCCCCTCCTCTCCCTCCCTCTCTCTCTAAAATAAATAAACCAGAAGAAAAATAATATTTCTACTTCACTGTTGACTATTCAAAAAAATACTTTTACAATGAATGTATCAGGAATTAATTTTAGCTCATATGTGTAATAATTTATACATCGGGGCACCTGGGTGGCACAGTCAGTTAAGTGTTGGCTCTTGGTTTTGGCTCAGGTCTGATCTCAGGGTCATGAGATCGAGGCCCACAGGGGGCTCTGCGCTCAGCACAGAGTCTGCTTTAGTTTCTCTCTCCCCCTGTCCCTGTGTGCCCCTCTCTCTCCCTCCCACTGTGCTCTCTCTCCCTCACTGAAATAAATAAATCTTTAAAAAAAATAATTTATACATTAGCAAGAAATGAAATAATAAAGATGACACATAGTCTGTGTTCAATTGGTCCTTTGTCTTTTATAAAGCTATTTAAGTTCATAACTAAACAAAAGTAAAAGATAATGAGGTTCATGTTATGAAAAGGGCTCAACAGTTGTGACAAGCAAAAAGGACTTTGTACAACAGCCGCCCATGAACTTTGAGTAAAAGCAAAACTAAATTTCTGGATTCTATTTTGCTTTTCACCTTATTTGATCTCACTTAACATCGTTCATGCCAAGTTGAGTTTTTTTTTCCCCTCTTTTTTCCCCTTCTCTTCAAGTTCACAGATGTGAAGAAAAAATATGCAGCCCTTCTTTTACAGTCCTCTCCTGTTCTCCCAGCAATGCCATGAACTGTGGCTTTCTGGAGTGGGCTGCAGGCAGTCAGATGTGAAGGATATCTGGCTACCATCTGTCACCACAGGGATCACCAGGACTGGGCTGACTTAGGGCCAAGAGATTTGGGTTCAAATTTTCCACATCTATAACACAGAAATACTACTACTTACCCCCAAAAGGTGATTGTGTCATGAGAAAGTCCCTAGCACACGGTGATGCTCAAGAAATGCTTACCTCATACTTTTTTCCCCACCTTCTACTACACATACATATAGATCACAGACACAGACCATCAGTCCCTAAACCCTTAGGACCCTGTGAACTAGGGGAGAAGTTCTAGGCAGACCCATATTTCAATTCCTCAGTCCAAGCAGTTAATGAGTCCAGTTTTATCCCAAGTTAATAATGGTGTCCAAGTCACCAGTCTCTTGGGGGGTGGGGGGAAAGAGTAGCCTCCCAAAGTCCCATCCTTCCAACTGTGCCACCGTTCCAAGTGTGGAGTTGGGAAACAGCACAAGAACTGAATCTCCAATACCAAAAGAGCTATTTTAACCTCTGAAAGAGTGGGAAAAGAACGTGGAGTAACCTACTCTCCCCCCGCCACCCAATCCTCATGCCTTTCTCGCTCTCCCATCTCCCAGGAAATGAGGACACTGAGGCCCACAGAGGGTGTGTAAGGCAGAGCCAGGACTGAATACAGGTATCTTCCTGCCAGCCTAACTTTAACTACAACAGCCATACTCTGTCCCATTTGGTCTGTGCTAGCCAGTTGCCCAAAGGCAAATCAAAGGTTTAGTTCCAGCCCACCATGATGGCATTAGATTTTTATTGGTTTAAGATGGTCACATGGTATCTAGAGGGGCACCAGAGACCACCCAAGACCAAAGAATTCTTAGAGGTTTAATCTCTTTTTTTTTTTTTTTTAAAGATTTTATTTATTTATTTGACAGAGAGAGACACAGCGAGAGAGGGAACACAAGCAGGAGGAGTGGGAGAGGGAGAAGCAGACTCCCCGCAGAGCAGGGAGCCCGATGCGGGGCTGGATCCCAGGACCCTGGGATCATGACCTGAGCCGAAGGCAGATGCTTAACAACTGAGCCACCCAATTGGGTCTGGAGACCTACAACTAAGGACCTCAGGTTTACTGTAAGCACCCACCAGGTGCAGAGCACTCTTCTAAGTGCCCCGGTTGAGTTGCAAAGAACAATCCAATTCTTTCTTTTCAAAATTTACACTTTAAGTAAGAAAATCAGCTAAATATGAGGCACAGGAGAAGGACATTGTACACAGAGCTTTACCCAGCAAAAAAATGCTAGAGAAGCAGTATAGTAGTGTATTAACAGCTCAAGGTACGGGTCATGCTGAAACATGGGAAAACTGGGCAAGTCTCAACTTTTCTAAGCCTCAGTTTCTTCATCATTAACATGAGGTCAGTAATAGCACCTAGTATTAGTGATATCTTTCTTAACTGGGGTTGTTATATTAAACTAAATGATATGCACAGCAGTCCGTGGCACAGCGGCTGGCGGGCACACTACGAGGGCTCAGCCAACCCTCGCTTTTGTCATCAGACCCAAACGAAGTTGCTTACCTCTTCTGTGGCTAGAAATCAACTTCCGTGGTCTTACTGGCATCCTTACTGCACCCCAGGACTTAAAAGCCTTTGTTTTCTTTTAGGGGGAAACATATTACAATATTACCAAATGTAACAAAATGTTTTATGGTTAAGACCACTGAGATAAAAGGAGTCCATTAAATAGACATTTTAGAACTTCCACTTAGAGGTGGGTTTCAGCTGAGAGTAAATTCAACAAGAGATTGAGTCACCAGAAAAAACTAACAAAACCTTGGGATGATCTATTAGAATCCAGGTATGTACAATAAGGAACATCCCAAGAAACCAGCAATCACAGTCTGGAGGGGAAGGGCCTGGGGGATGAAAGTGATGATAGCTGTCTTCACATACTTGAAGGGTTGTATATGTGCATATGGTGGGCAAAACTAAATAAATCCAATGGGTCAAAGGTCACAAAACAGATTATAGCTTCCTGTGAAGAATGTTCTTGGGCTGAGAAGTCCCCCACATGAAAAGGGGAGCTGCATCTCACCAGTGGGCATACTGGAAAACCCTATGTCACTTCCTATCTGAGAGTGCGCAATCCTAATGTCTTGTTTGGACACCAGAAGTAAACATGCCCAGAATCAATACAGCGCGGCTCGTGCGTAAGCATTGCTCATCCTAATAACAAACTCTTGAGAGAGTAAGATGGGGGCTCAAATTCAGTCCACTATTAAATATATTTAGGCAGTCTTATTTCATTTGAGAGATGTTTACAGTTAAAAACAAATGACAACAACCCCATAGTGTTCTTTCTTAAAAACTAATCCCCTCCACACTACATCAACAAGGCACAAGTCCAACCTGTAGCATTATTTTGAGTAATCAAACCAAGAGTCGCAGTTAGTCAAAGGCATCTCTGCCTTTTGCTCAAGTCAGGCTCAGAAAACTGAACACTGAAAAAAATCAAGAAAGATTCTAAAAATCAAGCCACTGGGAAAAAAAGTGATTCAACATTTTATTTTCTTTGTTCTACCTGCCAAAGAAAAAAAAAGGATAAAGTGGGTTTGGAACCGAGAGAAAGACAAAAGAACTCAGAAGGGTAGAAGAAGACATTCGGAGGAAATGAGAGTTCCGTGGCCTTAACCACCTTGCTGAAACTGCAGAGCTATGACTTGCGTGCCTGAGTGTACACCATGGTCTCTGCTCATCTCTCTGTTCTCACTCACACCGTGCGCTGGCTAGCAGGAGGGAGGGGATCGAGGCAGAAGCTGGTCTTTCATCCACCCTGGTTGCTGCCTTCCAAGGCTATCACAGTTCAGCCAGGGAACTTTAGTGCTCATTACCGCAAGAGGCAACTGTAACGTCGAACCCAGAACTGTGGAATCACAAAATACGAGGCACATAATGACAATTTTTGCAGTGGGAGCGAGAGTGTGGGGAACCAAATTTCCAGGCAGTGCAGGTCTTTGGAAGCTCTTCTGAAGCAATTCATATTCTTAAATTCTCAGATTTCTTTTCCTTTCAGAAGATGGAGACAATTCCTTCTGATCACAGAAGATATTATACTAGAATTCACAGACCTGAGACCCAGTGAGAAATGACCGCTCTACTAAAGAACATACAATCAGGTGTAGATACCTTCATTACAAAGTGTGGCTTTCACCTAAACTGCAGAAAGCAATCTTTGTCCTAGATCACAGGGCCTTTAGTCGTAATCCTAGCCTTCAAGCACAATTAGACTGGGGAAACAAGTAGGTAAGCAGGGTGCTAAGTGCTATCACTCTACTTTATGCTCCAGGAGAAATGGAAAAGGAGGAGAAGCGACACCTAACCCAGCCTGAGGGGTCAGGGAAGGCTTCTTGGAGGAGGGGGCACCTGAGATGAAGCTGGAAAGGCAAGTAGGCATTGGTGGGATGAAAGGGGGCAGGGCTCTCTCTATTTAGAGAGGCATAGAGGAAACCCAGGAGGACCAAAGTCAGAAGCCTGGGAATGCCATCATTTCTGGGCTGGACTGAGGAGTTGGGGGACAACAAAGGGGCCATGGGATGAGGAACCAGAGAGACAAGGGGCTAAGGGGAAGAGCATCCCAAGGCAGGAATAGCTCACAGTGTGACTGGATGCAAATCAAGCCAGGTAAGAGCTAAAGGCTTGGACTTGGCTAACCACAGAGGGCCGTGCCCTTTGCCCAAGACATTTCAGGGAAGTGGCAGTGACAGAGGCCAGAGCACAGAGGTTGAGTTGAGGAGGTAAGGAAGTAGACACTGTGGATAAGGCTACTTGCAGGAAGCTTGGCTAAGAACAGGGAGTGAGCTAACAGGAAATATAGGATCCAATTTTCTTTACCAGCCTGAACCTCTGCTTGGAGCTCCAGACTCACTTCTACTAAATTTCTCCTCTTCCATCACCCACTATGTTCAATATGTACCGTGGCCTCCCCTCCACCCATTCTCTACAACAGCCAGAGCAGTCTTTTTTAAACTCTAAATTGGACCACGCTACCCCCACTCAAAATGTACAAGGGTTTCCCACTGCCCTTAGAATAAAATCTTAACTCCTTGCCGTGGCCTGACACTCTTGTGTAATGTGGGCCCCACTTCCCTCTCCGGCATCTTCGTAGGCAAATACCCCTGCTGCTCGCCATGCACCAACCCGGCCTCTTTTCGGTCCCCAAACCCTGTAAGCACGGGGCAACCTCAGGATCTTCGCTCAGGCTGCTCCCTCTGCCTGGAATGTTCCTGTCTCACCTGCCCTCCTCCAACTGAAGTAGCCAAAAGGTGAATCACTCATAAAAGGAGTGGCCACCACAGAGGTCCTCCTCTACCTCATGCCCAGGGCTTCACCTCCAACCAACCGCAGAGTCCAGTTTTTCCAGCTCCCCATCAGGGGCTTTGATGTCACAGACTCAAGTCCTAGCTCATTTCTCTGCTGCCTATTAGTTGTGCGGTTTTTGTCAAGGCGCCACCTCATCAGTTTTCTCATCTTGAAAAAGGTAAACAGTGTCTGCCTCCCCAGCTGTTAGGAAGCTCCTCTCAGGTGTGTAAACACCAGTTCTCACCTGCCTATGTCCCCTGACCTGGGGGTTTCTCTCCCATCTTTGCAGTGCTGGCCTTCCCCAGGAACCAGTCCTAGGCCCCTTGGCCCTTCCCATGCTCTGTCCATCAAGGCAGGAGGCGCAGCCCGTCTGTTCTGTCCTAGCGCTACACAGGGCCCGCCTCACTCTTCTCAGAGCCCCTGCCACCACTCTGCACACGTGAAAACCCACACACTCCAAATTCACCTCCCACCCAGTAAATGCCTCCCTCAGCCCTCTCTCTTTTGGCCTTGGTCACCAGCTCCCATCCTAAGTCTAGTACATAAAAGCCTCCCAGACAGTCATCCACATTTTCTCTTCCCCCACTCTGCTGGTGGGACGTGGGCACTCAGGGAAACCTTGGAAACCCTGTTTTGAAGATGGCAGAGCATCCATCAGTCCGGGCCCCCTCCACCCCCACGGCTGATTGGATTTGAAATCGGCATGAAAATGTCGACTGTTTCAAGCCACTGAGATTCCAGCAGGGTTTATCTGTTATAGAAGCTAGCATGTTTCTACGTAATACATGCTGAATTTAGATAGTTGGACAGAATGCGGAGGGCTCTAGTGGTAAAGAACATTTATACAAAAGCCTGGAGCCAAGGTTACTCATGGCCTCATGACACCAGCTCCATTTATATAGTACTTATCCTCTTCATAGTACTTTAAAATACATTTTCTCCTCTGACACAACCATCACCATCATCATTTACTATTGTTGTTATAACGGACAGTTAACAAATGAAGAAGCAGACCTACAGAAGGTAAGCTATGTCCAAGGCCCTATAGCTAGCAAATGGAGGGGCCAAGACTGGACCAAAGGACTCCTGACTCTAAATCCAATGGCATCTTCCCTACAGCACCCAGTCTCTCCAAGCCTCATTCTAGTGCTACGGCAGAAACACTCGGGGCTGAAGTACAAGGGCACTGGAATGACACAGAAAAGAGAGGCAGCCTGGCAGAAATAGTTAAAGGCAGATTGTGGAGGACTGTACAAACATCAGACTGCAGAGCTTAACTTTCATTCAACAGACAATGGGGAGCAAAAATCAGACCCACAGCAATCAGTTTATACCTTCACTCCTGTCTTCAGAGACCTTACTGCACCAGCTCATCCTGGCTATCAGTTGTTGCCAAGGTCTGCTTCGCAAAGAACATAGCTTTGATGAGGGCAAAACTTCTAATCTCCTCCCTTCTGTAGACATATCTGTATCCCCCAAATAGTCTTACTTCTTTGTATACGAAGTGAAAGAACCCCTCCCCCTCTGGCAATATTACTGACCATCCCCTATGCATGTCCTTCCACCCCTAGAGGAACATTTGAGCAAGAATATGACCTCTCTCTCCCTTGAATCTCTGCCTTCTTCTTTTCTTCTACTTCCATCTCTTTAGCCTCTGAACACGCTAGAGCCTCTCTCATCCTAAAATCATCCTTTCCCACAGCCCCTTCTTATCCTCACACTTCATAAGTGAGCTCCTTGAAGAAACAGGAGCAGCAAATATGCATCTCCACTTCATAACCATGGATTCTCTGTTCCACCCACTGTAATGTATTATGACATTGAAACAGTCACCTCTAACGATACCTCCTAGGAACTAAGTTCAATGGACATATACCAACATTTCTCTTGACCTTGAGGTGCTTGACAGTGCTGCACTCCCTCCTTGAAATTCCCCCCTGCCTTGATTTCCACAAGGAAATCACTCTCTCCTGGTTATCCTCTTGTCTACTCCTTCTTGGCGTCCTTCACTGGCTCCTCTTCCTCTGCCTCTCCCCTAGATATTGGTGTTTCCTGAGGTTCCATCTTGATACCTCCTCTTACCTTACATACTCTATGTTTGGAACCATCCACAAACATAGCTTCAACTAACAGATACAAGCTGGTAACTTCCAAACTTATATATCTTCAGTCCAGACCAGTCGTTTGAGTTCTCCTCGACCTCACTACATCTGCCTGAGGATAACTCCATGTAGATTCCACGGGCACCTCAAACTCAACACGGCTAAAACCATACTAAGCGTTTTGTTTACCCCACTTGTTCTTCCTCTTTCTGCATCAATAATGAAAGCATTTGTTAAGTACTGTTATCAGTCTGGGTTCTCCAGAGAAACAGAACCAATAGGATACATGTGTATATGTGTGTTAAGTATACATACATGTGCACAAATTAAGAGATTTAGGGAATTGGCTCACACAATCGTAGGAACTGGCAAGTCTGAAATACGTAGGGAAGGCCTGGAGGCTGGAAATTCAGACAAGAATTGATGCTGTAGTCTTGGGCTCATTCCCCACTCAAACAGGCAAGAAGAGGGTCTGGCCCTCTCGCCTCCATATCCACAGCACCCTACACATAGCAGAAGCTCAGTAATTGTTGGTGAATGGCTAACCAGGCATAAAGTGAAATGCTGTTAAGTGAGGATGGGACCAAAAGATGTGGATGGCTGTGCATTTTAATGAGAAATAATCAGGAAACTTGAATAAAGCTGTACCATAAATCAAAACACAGCCCTTCCGAGACACTCATTTGCCAGAACTCCCTGACCACTACACCTGTGACTGAGTGAGAACCATCACGCAGACAGAGTACATCATTCCAGTCCTTTGCCTGGATGTCTCAACAACTCTGTGAAGTAGACATGGCAAAGAAAAGGCATATTTTACAACTAAATTGAGGTTCCAAAAGATTAAGGTCTTGTCTAGGTTACTACAGAAAATACCTACAATGAAAGGTCTTAGTTCTTCAGGGATATGCAGGAAGAGCGACCATAAACAACGAAAGGTCAAACAAAAAGGAACCATACAGTCCAAAATGGATGATTTTGGATTTAGGATGCTTATCTACCTAAATCTGTAAAAACTAAAGATATCTTCTACAATTTACAAAGGATACTTTTATTTTATTATAATTATTATTCAGAGAAACTTTTGTCTTTCTACTCTGTAAGTCCATGGTATGTATTAGACTATTAGTATTATCACAGATCCATTGTTGGAGTAATATATTTCTGGTTAGATAGTAAATATCTAGGAGCACTGTTTTCTGAAATAATGCCAGTATGTATTAAATCTACAGTTCGTTAGGGATGACTACAGAGCCTATATTAACCCCAGGCACAAAAAAAATAGCTGGTTTTCTTATTATTTAAAGGCATTAAAATTAATGAAATATTAATAATATTTAGTCCCAGTATTACATTTGGGGATTCTCTGAAGTACATGGTGTTCTCTGAAGCCACAAAGTAGTGGAAACCCTCCATTAGCCATTCCTATTAAACATAAGGGCTGATTATCCCCACCTATATTTGCATATGTAGTAAATTGACCTTCTCAAAGCTCTTTTCCATGTAGTGTCATTTATTATAAAACTCTTATAAACCTTGTTAAAAGATTTTTTTATTACAGTTGACAGAAAAGAGAGTCAAACGCCTAAGGTCATGTCATTGGTAAATGGCAAAAGCAGGACTACACACCAGGCCTTTCTGCCTCCAGGCCTATTTATCTATAAATCTATCATGGCTCCCCAGCCATGGATCCACCAGACTGTAAGTTGCATGAGGCCAGAGAAACACCATGTCTAACTGCTCCCCACTGGTGTCTAGCATAGAATCTGATACACAGGAGGTACAAAATAAGTACATTATTGGGGAGTGACTGGATTCATTTTCTTTTTTTTTTTTTATTTTATTTTTTCATTTTATTCATTTTTTTTTTTTTATTCATTTATTTGTGAGAGAGAACACAAGCAGGGGGAGCAGGAGGCAGAGGGAGAGGAAGAAGCAGACTCCCCGCCGAGCAGGGAGCCCAATGCGGGGCTCGATCCCAGGACCCTCGGATCATGACCTGAGCCGAAGGCAGACGCTTAACCGACTGAGCCACCCAGGCGTCCCTGGACTCATTTTCTTAGAGTTGCTTTAGTCACCTGCATGGTAAAATGGGGCGTACGGTATTGCCAAATAGCTTTTAAAATGCTACTGGCAGGAGTAAACAAAGAAAATACTACTTTTTCAAAACTGTATATGCTGATTTCCAAAAAGATCAGAATTCTGAGCCAGGGCCCCATTGCAGCACAAAAGGTAGCAAATGGTATATTTTCAGCTTCCTGGAAAATTAAATGTTGAATTGACAGGGCAAGGAGAAGAGTGAAAATTCAGTCTTACGTGGGAAAGGAAAAACTGACCGCAAGGTCTCAGACCTACCAATGACCATTTGCAAAGGTGGCACGTGGTCCAGTGGTAGCTAACCTATCACGGCAAGAAATGAGCTTGCCAAAGGGGGATTCACCCAAACGGACACACGTCAGCCAAATAGCCTTCACTCTGTGGCAGAAATATGTGGCTTTGAGGCAGGCCAACTCCCAAAACAAGGCACGCGGAGGCCTGGAGCAGATAGAGCCATTCTGTACCACCGTCTGTGCTTAGCCACGCTAGAACAGGGGAGAACGAGGAGCTAGCCTCCTTCAGTTTATTGTGGCCCCAGCCCACAGGGCCCTCCTGCCCTCATTGCCAACCATTCCCAAGAAAGACACTCAGAAATGAGATGGTGAGTATTCAAGAGCTCTCCTAACATGGCTATTCCTTTCCTACTGGAGTATTCCTTTCCTATAAAGGCCTCACCAACCTCACTTAGAGCTCCTTCTTCCCCCAAATCCTAAACCATACACCTAAACATATACCTTCCATTATCACTGTGGTTTTCTGCTCACCACCATAGCACTGTATTTCCAATTCTTTGGGAATTTGAGACACCACTGTGATCCCAAGATTATTTTTAAGGGCTTCCATAAAAGCCCTCTCCACCACACATTCCTTAATACTTCATACTTAATTACAAAGACAAGTTGCCCAAAATAATTAAGGACTGAGGTATTCTGGATGAGTGAAAGTTAATTCATTAAGCACCAAAATATCTCTGTAGTCTTGCGAAAATAAATGATGCCTTAGTAAATAGAGAATATCAAATATAACAGTTCCAAATGCTACCCAATCTTCAAGATCCTGTCTGAATAAAACACTCCCTGAAAGCACCCTCCCATCCCCTCTCACCACTTCCACTCACCACCAGAAATAACCTCTCTTTCGTCTGTGATCCTACATTTTGATTATACCTCCTTTGCAGCATGCAACATAGTTTGCTTGAGGTCAGAGATTTAAATGCATCTTGTCTGACTTTTAAAAAATGTTTGAAAACAGACCCTTTTTAACCCCATGCTGCCTAGAGTTCACAGTAGGCATACAAACACTTCACGAACCGAGCATGCTTAGTGATTGAAACATTATAAAGAGCACCATAATATAGCAGAGCCTTCACAACACAGAATACAATAGAATTCAGGGGTTCCTGAGCTGTGTAGGGCAGGTAAGTGTGATATTAAAATACTATCATTAAAATATTCATTGGCCTCTGTTCAGTATTTCTCAGCTTTAGAAGATGTTTTTCTAAAAGGGAAAAATATTCTGAATTTCAATTTTTTTTTTAAATGGAATTACTTTTTAAAAAATCTCAACTTGCAAATGGAAAGTTCTGGTTGAACTGGCATTACTAAACCTCCATTGCCATGTTTTCTAGGTCTCAAGATGTGCATTCAAGCGGCTCCCTGTAGTTCACCAAGAAGATGAGGCAGTAAGTGCCAGGAATATAACCAAGATGCTATGCCATGTTTGGTACCCAGCTCAGCAGCTTGAAAGCCAGGCTCATCAGTACCAGCCATGCTAAAAGGAAATAAGAAATGGAACACATGATAGAGCAAATCAAGTTTTAGGCTTGAAGTCCATAGCAACCACTTCTAGCAAGGCTGACAACATTCTTTTCCTGCAGCTTTAGTGTTTGGGTATCACAAACCAGGCTGGAAGTAAAGTTTAAATATTCTAAACACTGCAACTCAAACTCAAACCTCCTTACTAGCAACAGGGTATTCTAAATGGTCAGCCAAGAATGACTAACTTGAAGTTCCCTCCCAGCAGCTATTTTTTTTGCAGGAGTCCTCTTCCTTGTCATAAAAAGGAACAGAATTTTCTTGGTGAAAAAACAGAGAATGGGGTGGTAGCCTGCTGCCATCATGATATTAAGTATCTAATCATGTATACAGCTCCTTGGGGATAATCACCACTCTTGTCTTTAGCTTGTCAATGAGTAAATGTTTTAGTCCCATATTTTCAGAGACAGAAATGTGTCACACAAGTTAATTTTATGGGTAACTGAAGCACTACAACATGCTAGCTTAGGACTCTAAGCATTCTAAGTGGCATTACTTCCTTCCCACCCAAACCATAACCTGACCTATTCCTGTTGAACAGGACAACAATTATGATTAATTAATGTATCCAGGGACCACTGAGGCAAACAGGACTATTTCTTCTAAAATGAATGTCCCCGCCCACAGCAACTTCTTTCAAGATACATCTCCAAAAGCTAGTGAAACAGAAGCAAAAATGAACTTTTGGGACTTCATCAAGATAAAAAGCTTCTGCACAGCAAAGGAAAAGTCAACAAAACAAAGAGGCAACCCACAGAATTGGAGAAGATATTTGCAAATGACACTACAGATAAAGGGCTGGTATCCAAAATCTATAAAGAACTTCTCAAACTCAACACCCAAAAAACAAATAATCAAATCAAAAAGTGGGCAGAAGAGATGAAAAGACACTTCTCTGAAGAAGACATGCAGATGGCTAACAGACACATGAAAAAATGTTCATCATCATTAGCCATCAGGGAAATCCAAATCAAAACCACACTGAGATACCACCTTACACCAGTTAGAATGGCAAAAATGGACAGGGAAAGAAACAACAAATGTTGGAGAGGTTGTGGAGAAAGGGGAACCCTCTTACGCTGTTGGTGGGAATGCAAGTTGGTACAGCCACTTTGGAAAACAGTGTGGAGGTTCCTCAAAAATTTAAAAATAGAGCTACCCTATGACCCAGCAATTGCACTACTGGGTATTTACCCCAAGGACACAGATGTAGTGAAAGGAAGGGCCATTTGCACCCCAATGTTCATAGCAGCAATGTCCGCAATAGCCAAACCATGGAAAGAGCCGAGATGCCCTTCAACAGATGAATGGATAAAGAAGATGTGGTCCATATATACAATGGAATATTACTCAGCCATCAGAAAAGATGAATACCCAACTTTTACATCAACATGGATGGGACTGGAGGAGATTATGCTAAGTGAAGTAAGTCAAGCAGAGAAAGTCAATTATCATACGGTTTCACTTATTTGTGGAACATAAGGAATAACATGGAGGACATTAGGAGAAGGAAGGGAAAAATGGGCGGGGGGAATCGGAGGGAGAGATGAACCATGAGAGACTATGGACCTGAGAAACAAACAGGGTTTTAGAGGGGAGGGGGGAGGGGGGATTGGTTAGCCCGGTGATGGGTATTAAGGAGGGCACGTACTGCATGGAGCACTGGGTGTTATACGAAAACAATGGATCGTGGATCACTACATCAAAAACTAATGATGTACTGTATGGTGACTAACATAATAAAATTAAAAACTACAAAAAAAATAAATAAAAAATAAAAAATAAATAAAATAAAATGAATGTCCCCAAACTGCTGTACTTTGAATTATTTTGTACAGCATTTCCATCTCTGTCATCACCAGCTGTCTCTTCTTGCTGTGGTCAGTGTGTTCATCTCTAACGGTAGGTCCCTTAATTCACTGCTTCTGATATCAGACAGACCTGGAAAGCTACGCTATTAAGAGTCATGGGCCAACAACAGACACATGAAAAAGTGTTCAATATCGCTCGGCATCAGGGAAATCCAAATCAAAACCTCAATGAGATACCACCTCACACCAGTCAGAATGGCTAAAATTAACAAGTCAGGAAATGACAGATGTTGGCGGGGATGCGGAGAAAGGGGAACCCTCCTACGCTGTTGGTGGGAATGCAAGCTGGTGCAGCCACTCTGGAAAACAGTATGGAGGTTCCTCAAAAAGTTGAAAATAGAGCTACCATATGATCCAGCAATTGCACTCCTGGGTATTTACCCCAAAGATACAAAAGTAGGGACCCGAAAGGCTACGTGCACCCCGATGTTTATAGCAGCAATGTCCACAATAGCCAAACTGTGGAAAGAGCCAAGATGTCCATCAACAGATGAATGGATAAAGAAGATGTGGTATATATATACAATGGAATATTATGCAGCCATCAAAAGGAATAAGATCTTGCCATTTGCAACGACGTGGATGGAACTGGAGGGTATTATGCTGAGCGAAATAAGTCAAACAGAGAAAGACATGTATCATATGACCTCACTGATACGAGGAATTCTTAATCTCAGGAAACAAACTGAGGGTTGCTGGAGTGGGGGGTGGGGTGGGAGGGATGGGGTGACTGGGTGATGGACACTGGGGAGGGTATGTGTTCTGGTAAGCGCTGTGAATTGTGCAAGACTGTTGAATCTCAGATCTGTACCTCTGAAACAAATAATGCAATATATGTTAAGAAAGAAAAAAAGAAGAAGAAGAATGTAGCAGGAGGGGAAGAATGAAGGGGGGGAAATCGGAGGGGGAGAAGAACCATGAGAGACGATGGACTCTGAAAAACAAACTGAGGGTTCTAGAGGGGAGGGGGATGGGAGGATGGGTTAGCCTGGTGATGGGTATTGAGGAGGGCACGTTCTGCATGGAGCACTGGGTGTTATGCACAAACAATGAATCATGGAACACTATATCTAAAACTAATGATGTAATGTATGGGGATTAACATAACAATAAAAAAATTTAAAAAAAAAAAGAGTCATGGGCCAAGGCTCACTCCTACCAGCCTCATCTCCTTCATACCCAGTCAGCTTCCAGACCCCACAATCTTAAACACTACAGCTGTGTTCCCCAAACTTGCCTAATTATAAAGAATTACCAGGTATGTGGGTGGCCGTGGGAGAGTTTAAAATATACATTCTCAGTCCCCTCTCCTATAAATTCTAATCCAGTGGACCCAGGATGGGGCCCTGCAATCTATATTTTTAACACACACCCTCAGATGATTTTCATGACCAAGTTTAGAAACACATACAATATGTCATGGGTGCTGCCCACTTGAATTGGGATTCCTTCTGAAGCATAATGAACCCGGGCCAAGGCCAACTCCTTCCAGAGAGACCTTGCAACCAATAAAGTTGCCAGGTCATTGCTCTTCCACTGTCCTCAGGTAAAATCCCCTGATCTTCTGAGGCTCCTGCAGGCTGGCCATACACCTGTTCTCTTGCCGGTAGTCTTCACTGAAGACTTGGCACACTTTCCTTCTCTCCACCCCAGACGTCCTGCCATCCCTGTGATGGATTTTCTGACCACATGGATGACCCAAACAACTCTCCAGCCTCTCAGTTACTTGACCTCCTTGACTTCACTCATCTTCACTGAGTTCACTTCATTTTAGCCATTCGTGCCTGTAGCAAAACCCAGGAGCCCATCATGTCCAGTAATTAACTGCTCCAGCTCTGAAATCTTCCACTCACATGTCCCTGTCTAACCACAATCTCCTATTATTCTATTACTCCAATACACACACTCCTTGACTTCATCAACACCTCTGGTCCTTTTCTCCTCCTCACCCAGCCTAAAAACCTTTATCTGTCATGTTAATCACTCCCTGGCCAATATCCAGAGCCTCTGCCCCACCATCCTTCTGCCAGCAAACCTCAGCCCTGGCTCAATCCAACCATATGCCTTCTGTGCTCCTAAAACCCGGCAGCTGAATGCTACTGATAGCATTCCATCCATGGTCTCCTACCTCAACAGAGCCTCTGTATATTGTCAGGAAATCATGGACATTGCCACAAATTCACTCTTCCTGACCTCAGTTATATGTCAAATCTCCTTGTTTTCCCTCTGTCCTCCTCCCAATTAGTCTTAGCAGACAACCTCATCCAGTACCTCATAGAGTTGTTGGAAACGACCAAACAAGCACTTGATCCTAAGCCATCCCACCAGAAAATTCAACTGTGCCCCGATATTTTTTTAAGATTTTATTTATTTTAGAGGGGGGTGAGAGGCAGAGGAGAGAGACAATCCCAAGCAGACTCGTGCTAAGCCTAACACCAGGCTCAATCCCACGACCCTGAGATCATGACCCGAGCCGAAATAGTTTGACACTTACCTGACTGAGCCACCCAGGCACCCCTGGTGAGTATCTTTCTGATGAAAGAGAAAAAACTAGCCAGACTCTCAAAAATGGCCAGCCTCTCAAAAGATCTATCCTGAGAACCTGAGCATCTTCAAGATGAAAAGGAGTTTAAAAAGAAGAAAACTATCTTACCTCAAGCATTTAACAAGTTTGAATCCAAACATAAAGTTGCCATACGTCAGTAGAATGATTATAAATCACAAGCCAAATAGTTAATTCCCTGATCATTTTTATAAATTCAAAGCCAGAGTCAGTGAAACAATACTGTTAGCTATGGTCTTTTCACTCTAGAGTCCAAACTCTGATTTGTTGATCGGGCTACAAGTCTTTTCCTGAGGGTTTTTTCCCTCCCTATAATATTAATAGCCAACATTCACTGTTTTTTTGTGTATAATTATGTTACTCACAATGACCCTGTGAGATAAGAACTATTATTTTTCTCCATTTACAGCTGAAAAAACAGACTTAGACATGTTAAGTAATTTGCCCAAAGGCTTACAGCTAGAAAGCAGCAAAGGCAAAATTAAAACAGAACTCAAACTAATCTATGTGCTTTGGCATAGTGGTTTTTAACCACTTCCCAGGAAATGCAGCACCCTAATCCAATTTTTATACTCCAGTGTATGCTTAGAACCCTCAGACATTACTATTATGGTCTATTTCACATTCATTCATCCCTACACTCACATCAGAAGGCAGTAATGAATAGGAGGAAAGTTTCTACAGTCAGATCACATAGATTCAAATCCTAGCTCCATCACTTTGTTAGCTGCGTAACTTTAAAATTTATTCCTCTAAGCTCATTTTTTTCAACTAGGATGCAGAAATGATAATGTAATAATCACAGTCACCTTAGTCAGTTCTCCCAAAGATTTAAAGATAATACATGATTGCACTTAGCTCTGGACCTGACACATAGTAAGTCTCAAAAAAGGTTAGCTGTTATAAAAACTAGTATTCAAAAGGTATTGAGGACCTGCACCCATTGGATTCAAGGCAGAGCACTGGGTGCCAGGACTGCACCATAAACAGGCCAAGGCTGTCTCTGCCTTCATAGGTCTTGCAGTCTCCTGGGAGAGCAGACAAAAAAGAAGGAAACATATCAATGAGATACTTAGAATTCTGGTGAAGCATTAAGCAGGAAATGCACATGTACTAAGAGGGGACAACAGGGAGGAAGCTACCATGGAAGGAGTGATCAAGAAAGGCCCCTCTAAGGAGGAACATTTTAGCTAAGAGCAAATGTTTGAGAAGGATCTTTCTATGAGAAGAATAGGGAAGGGTGCCAGGCAGAGAGAAGGGCCTGTACAGAAGAGGAGGAGAACTGGCAAATTAGAGGAACTGACAGTTCCAACCTGACAGAAGAATGGCTGGGCAAGGAGCAGAGGTTGGAGAGGGAGACAGAGGCCGAGTACATCAGATTAAGTGTGGGTGTGGGTCTAAGTGCAGTGGGAAGCCACTGCGGTGGGGTAACGTGATCTGGTTTGCTTTTTAGTAGCATCACTCTGGCTGCAATGGGGACAGGGGTTAAAAGAAGGCAAGAGCAGAAGCTAGGAGACCAAGTACAGGCAGGGGCACTCATCCAGCTGAGAAGACAGTGGCTAGATTAGGAGGATGGAGGGAAGGGAGGATTTGAGGTATTCTGGAGGCTTGGCCAACAGGCTGTGCTGATGGGTTGGATGTGGGGTGAAGAATCAGGAAGAATCAAAGACAACTTTCAGGTGTTTGGCTTGAACAATGAGAGGACAATAAGGACAAAGATAGGGAAGGTAGGGGGTGAAAAAAGCTGGGAGAGAGGGAAGACAGAAGTCAGGAATGAGGACTAGAAATCTGGAAGTTGGAGAGGGAGATTTTTTGGACATAGGAAGTTTGAGATCATGGCGGGGCACCAAGTAGAGGTAGCAGGAAGGCAATGGGGACAAAAATGCAAGACTAGAACCAGAGAAAAGTCCAGGAGGAGGTCTAACCAAGGGAGGGAGTTAGCATCCAAAGGGTATTAAAGTCCTGGGAATAGATGAGATCATTTAGGGAGAGAATATGATGACAGAAGGGAGGTAGCCAAGTGCCAAAAGAGAAGAAATAATAAGAAATCAGGTTGGTGGGCACTGCGTGGCTCAGTCGGTTAAGCGTCTGCCTTTGGCTCAGTGACCTGAGGGTCCTGGGATCGAGCCCTGGATCAGGCTCCCTGCTCAGTGGGGAGTCTTCTTCTCCCTCTCCTGCTCCCCTTGCTTGTGCTCACGTGCGCTCTCTCTCTCACTCTCTGTCAAATAAATAAAATAAAAATCTTTTTTAAAAAATGAAAGAAAGCAGGTTGGTAATCTAAAACTGAACATGACTGTCATGGTCAGGTAGCCCATGCAAAAACACATAGAACTGCCCCAACTATGTGCTCAATAAATGCCTATGGAACAAATAAAAATAAATTCTTAACGCATTCCTTTTAGGCCTTTAAAAGAAAATTTTCATTTAGGATTTTCTCCCCAAGTTCTTGTATATTTGAGGCTGTTTTTGTATACAAAGGAATCCTTTTCCTTATGAGCAAAAAACAAGGATTTTTTTTTACCAAAAACTCACTAAAAAGTAGTCTACTTGAAATTCAAGCTTTTTAAAAAGCTTACACTCATGCTATTTCCTTTCTGTAAAAATTCTACCCCAAGATACAATTTTTCCCATCCTTATAATGAAAATGCAATTATATGTTTTACTACAGATATCATTTCATCCTGAAAGATGAAACTAGTACTTTCAAACCATTCAAGAGTCACATGAGAGATGTAAAATGCTCAAGAGATCAAGGATTTATTTTAAAATGTTAAAAAAAAAAAAAATTAAGTATACCTGTGAGGCCATCCAAAAACTGATAAGCAAGGAGTTGAAAAGGATAGAATTGCCAGGAAAATAAGTAAATATAACAGCTACTCCTCAAATGAAAACACATTAAAGCTGTAATTATATCTCTGGGTATCTGTTAACACAAAAAACTCACTATGCTCTTGAGGCTTATACTATCACTAAGAACTTCCAAATTGAAATCACAGCTGTAAACATAACTGGGATACTTTATACTTTTCAAAGATTTCCAGTGTGACACAAGGGATAATGCATAAAAAAGAAAGCCAGTAACATTTGCCAAAAATGTTTCTTCCCTCGATTGTTCAAGTCAGATCAAGACTATAATTCTAAGATTATAAGCCTCACATGTAAAATTCCTCTTCTCAGATATGTAAAGGAAAGGACTATCCTGACTTCTAATGGATTGTTATCCCACTTCAGGATAGACCTATCTAAAAGCCTAGGAGGCTACAGGAAGGTCACAGGAATGGATGGATAATGAACATTCATTTACTCATTCATTCAACAAATATTAAGCACCTATAATGTGTCAGGTGCTGTTCTGAGCCCTGAGGACACATCAGTGAATAAAAGTCTCACATTTCTGGGTTAATGGGGGGAAAGACATAAACCAACAAATAAATATGTAGTCACCAGTGGGAATAAGTTCTATGAAGAAAAGTGAGGTTAAGGAGGGTTAAGGAGGACAGGGGAATGGGGTGTATTTTACACAGAAGGGTCAGGAAAAGCCTCATAAAGTTACATCTGACCAGAGACCTGAGGCGAGAACCATGATATCCAGGGAACAGAGTTCTAGGCAGAAGGAATAGCAAACACAAAAGCACTGAGGCTGGCATATGCTTAAAGTTTTAAAGGAATAGCAATGAGATATGTTTGGCAAAACTGGAAGTGAGAACAGGGAGGTAGCCTGGTTAGCCACGGCAAGGACTTCATATTTTACTTTAAAATCAGAAGCTACTGGAGTGCTCTAAGCAGAGGATCCAATTTAGTTTTTGAAAGTATCACAAAGGGAACACAAGTTCTTACTCATACACAAGTTTTATGAGTAATAAATAGGTTAAATATATACCTACAGAAGAGGAGACAATACCTCCAGCTGCAGAGTACTTTAAAGTTGCAAGTCAGATTAAGCAAAGAATTATGTATAATCACCACTGAATCCCTACATCCACCATCCTCCTCTCACGCCTTTATGTACGAGGCATACATAATCTGTAATATTTTACATAATCTATTTATAAGTAGGAAAAAAGCATATAATAAAACAATCTCCTAGGGCGCCTGGGTGGCTCAGATGGTTAAGCCTCTGCTTTCGGGTCAGGTCATGATCCCAGAGCCCTGGGATCGAGTCCCGCATCGGGCTCCCTGCTCAGCCGGGAGCCTGCTTCTCCCTCTGCCTCTCTCTCTCCCCCCCACCCCGCCCCCCATCTCTCATGAATAAATAAATAAATAATCTTTAAAAAAAATAAAAAATAAAATAAAACAATCTCCTAGTATGGTAGCATTTTGGTAAGAAAAAAAAAACTTATACAGAGGAACAAAAGACTAAAAGGATAAATACCTAACTGGTCTCCTATCGTTTGTGGGATTATGGGTTTTTTCTCAAGCTTTTGTTTTTCTAGTTTAATGCTTTAAACGTGAATTACTTTTGTAATTTTTAATGTTATCTTAAAAAAAAAAATACTCCTACCAGGAGACTGCTCTAGTCTGAAATCAGACTTAAATATGAAAACAAAACAAAACACGGGGAACATTTTCTCCAAAAATTACCCCACTTCCATGCAATGTTTGCCCGTTAACGAAGCACTGCACAAATCAAGCGCTGCTCAATGTATCAAGGTCACAAAACCAACTTGGTTAATATGTTTATCATTACATAGTAGCTCTGTCCTCTACAGCAACTTTGATACCATCTTTCCAAGGCAGCAATAGAAGGGCCCTTTCATTAATGTCCTAAGACTCTTTGATACTACTTTGCTGCTTCTGGATTTTTCCACTGTATGTCTCTTAGAAACAAATTAAGCCCGAATAAGTTGTTCCAGCTAATGAAGTGTGCTTTTGGCTCTTTCCCCGTGGTTGAGAACTATCCGGCAAAATACCAATTGTTTTAGGACGTATTTTCTCTTGGTTTCTAAATAAGGCGATGCTAAGTTTACTACAAATAAAGAACATCAACATAACAACGTACAAGAACACGTATACATGGAAACTACTGTCGCCCCTTTTTAAACTGAAGATGTGTGGAGTCTCATGAATAAATACTATGTGTTCACATGACACAGATAAAAACAGGAGTATGCCCTCCCTCCTCCCTCTACCTAACCTCTCCCCCCACCACAGAACAGTTTCTCCCAGGGTGCAAGCCCAGGGCAATCACTGCTCAGAAATGCAAACCACGCAACTCAAAGTGACTCAAGCTCTCAAACACTTTCCACCTAAGCTCCACATCCCACCCGCTCCTCAATCACTTCCGACAGGCTTCTCTGAATGGAAATCCCAAACTCCGCTCACACGCCACTCTCGGCATCCGGGAACCCGGCGCCCAGGGGGAGTGTTTTCGCGTGGGCAAACGAGGGTCCCGGGGTGCAGGGCTCTACTGTACCCCCAAGCGGCTGGAGTCCCCGGCTCAGCTGCCTCCTCGGCGGAGCTGGCGCGCTCCACGCCAGGGGCAAGGGCTGCCCCACGCCCGCAGCGGCCCGCGGGAGCCGTAGCGAGGGGCTCCGGGCCGCCCGGCATCCCCGCCCCGGGCTCCCGGGCGCCCACGCGGTCCCGCACCCGCGCGCTGGGACACGCACCCTCGCGGGGCCGGCCGGGCTTCTGCGAGCGCCCCCCTCCCCTCCGCGCCCCCTGGCGCTCCCGTAGCGGCTGCGGCCCGCGGGGTCTACACCGAGCCCCAGGACGCCGGAGCCCGGGGCTGAGTGGGGGGGGGGTGCTGACAGATGGGGCGAAGGCGGGGCTTTGGGGGGAAGGGGCGGAGCCTGCGCGCATGGGGGTGCTGGCGGCTGACAGAAAGACCCGGGGCAGCGGGCGGGAGGGGCTGGCGGCCGCCGCCGGCAGGGCCGGGGGGTCAGGCGTGGCGGGAGGGAGCTCGCGCAGACACGGGGGGCTGACAGGCAGAGAGACACACACACACGGAGACTGACAGTCCCGGGGGCACGCGGGGCCGGCGGGCCGCGGCGGGCGCTCACCTGGCAGCGGCGGCGGCGGCGGCGCCCGCGGCCGGGCCGCTCTCCCCGCGCTCCGGGCCTCCCTCCCGGCGGGCGGGCGGGCGGCCGGCGCAGGCCCCGCGGAGGCGGCGGCGACGCCGGAGCCTCGGACTGCTGGGCGGCGGGGACGCAGCTGCACCAACCGACTCCGGGCCGCTCGGCTCGGCTCGGCCGCGCTCGGAGCTGCTCGGCTCCGCTCGGCCCCGCTCGGCTCGGCTGGGGGCGGGGCCCGAGGCCCCCCGCCCAGGTCGCCTCTTGCGCCCGGGGGGCGGGGTTTTAGTGCGGGCGCGAGCCCCCTGACGTCGCGGGGAGCGGACCTTGCCCCGGACGCATGCGCAGGCGTCGTCCCGCTTTTCTCCGCGTGGAGACTGAAGGGGGCGGGGAAGGAGGGCAAAGGGGGCGGATGCTGAGGCCCCAGAGGTTCCCGGCTTTTGTGCTCCATATCCTGGTCTTTCTGGAGGATCACCTAAGGAAGGTCGCAGAAGGCTACTCTTTCGAAAGGATGTAGGCAGGGCATGGATCCTGGTCCCTGCGCGGCCCCTCTCCCTACGGTCCGGTTTTTCCCAACAAGCACCGCCTGGGAGTTGGTTTTTCTTTCCTCCCACCAATGCTTCCACTGCAGTTTTTAATCTCTTCTGTTTCTACACAACAACAACTTCTGATGGCGTTTTATCATCAAATCTTCAGGTACTTGAGAACTTGCAAGCATCAGTCCCCGCAGGTACAATAATGCTGTCCTTTCTTAACAGCTTCCATTGTGTCACCTGTAACACCCGGGATGGGGTTGGGCCCTTTTCTGGTTTTTTGTCACATGTCCCAGGTACCTGTGTTGTCATGGAGCCCAAGTCTATGGCAGATATGCTCTGAAAGTGATCCCCACCTTTAGAATCCAGTGATTAATACACAGCAAGAGCTCTGCAGTCTGACACATCTAGGTTGGCATCCCCGATCTGCATTATATTGACAGATTAATAATTGGCTGGGTGACTTTGGACATGCCATTTAATCTTTAATCCATAAAAGAGCAATGAAAATATTAGTAATTAAGCCAGTAGAAACGACTGAAAGATTTAAATGACAGCGCCCATTAAGCTTTCTGCACAGTGCCTGGTGTTCAATAAATAAAGCTGACTTTAACTTCAGGTTGCATTTTAACCTTCAGATTCTGAAAAACAGTGAACATATAATATAAAGTATTGGGCAATGTGTCAAACTTGAATGTCCAAAAACAAACTCTGGAAGTTGCCCCTCAATTTGCTCCTTTCAGTTTTCCCCACCTCAGTTAAGATCAATTACATCGGTCTGGTGGCTCTGGCCAAACCTTGAAGTCATCATTAACACCTCTTTTCCTATCAACATATCCCACATGTAATCCAACAGCAAATACCTCTAAAATACCCTCATTTGAGCACTGGTCATCTTCTTCCTGGAATATTGCAATAACCTTCTACCTGCTCTCCCTGATACACCTCTGCTCTCAGAGAGCTTGTTCTCAAGAAGCCAGAGGGATTCTTTAAAACCTAAGTCAAAACATATTTCTCCCCTTCTCTAAAGCCTCCAATGACTTCCTATCTCACTCAGAGCAAAAATCAAACTCTTTTTGTCAAGGACCCCCAAGAGCCTATGGTGACCTCCCCCCACCCAACACTCCTCCCCTTTTCTAACTGCATCTCCTTGCACTCTACCCCTTCACTCCGTTCCAGCCACACTAGCCTCCTTCCTGCTTGTGGAACATGCAGGCTCACTCCTACCTCAAGACCTTTGCATTTGATGTTTCAAGGCATGTGCCCTTACTCCAAATTTCAAAATTTTCAAAAGTCACTGCCTCAGACTTACCCAGACCACTTTACTAAAATATCAAGTCCCACCCCCCTCCCCATCATTCTCTCTCCCCTCATCCTGCTTTACTTTTCCTTATAGCCCATATGACCTGAATATCCTCTGTAATATTCTGAGGGCAGGGACTTGTGTTGTTCCTCTGCAGTATCTGGAACATGGCCTGATATGGTTAGGTACTCGCTATATATTTCTTGAATGAATAAGAGTATATATGGAATATGTTGCTCAACTTTAACTGCATTTACTCAACAAACTTTCTGAGCATCTATTCCAATCCAGGTACTGTGGGATGTGCAGGTAAACAAGGCATTCTCCCAACCACTAAGGAACTCAGAATTTCAAATGAGACAGACATACAAAGAAGTACTTCTGGAAGAAATATGGGGCACCTGAGTGGCTCAGTCCGTTGAGCGTTTGCCTTCCGCTCAGGTCACTATCCCAGCATCCTGGGATCAGCACAGAGCCTGGTTCTGGGTCTCCTGCTCCCCCTGCTTGTGCACGCTCTCTCTTTCTTTCTGTCAAACAGATAAATAAAATCTTCAAAAACAACAACAAAAAAACCCTAAAAAGCAGAAGAAAATATGTAACACTACATGTATGTGCTACTTGCTTTGGGAAGCAGAGAGAAGGACATAATTAATACAATATAGGAGAGTGTAGAAAGTCTTCCCACAGGAGCCGACATTGGAGCTGAGTAAAGAATTGAGGGAGAAGGAAAAAAAAAAAAAGGATTGAGGGAGGAGGAGAGGACTCCAGGCAGAGAATATAACATGCACTTAATAACCAGTGTTGGGAAGTATGTCACAAATAGTATTTACCCAAGGAGACAAATTATTTTCCTTAAGAAAAAAAAAGCAGATTCCAGGTGATCCCTATAATAATGTCACCTGAACTCACTCACATTCTGATGAGCTTTCTCAAGCAGAAAGAAATTGCCAGAAGTATAGTTGATGCAATAGAATTGCCACCTGACCTCTGTTTTACTGGAATAAGCTACACCTGCAACCCTTTTTTGTGTCAGGGTCCAGAGGCCAAGAGCATGTATCAGTTAGGGGTTTGCTAGCAGCAAGTACCAGTATCCTCTCAGGCCAGTTAAAGAAAAATAAAGGGGAATTTATCTTAGGGCTTTTTAGGGGTCAAAGGGATGGGTCTCTCAGGCCAACAAGAACCCAGATGGACTGCTGGATGGATTGGAAGCAGAGCAGGGGGTGCCAGTAAGACTCTCCCCACAACCTTGTTTTCTCTCCTTCCAGGTAATACAATGGAAAAATATGTCTACCAACTATTCCCAAGTACATGATACAATTCCAACTACACAGAGACTAAAAATTCCTCATCATTCCAAACCCAAAATCTCAGAGCTCTAATTGACCCAACTTGTGTCAGGTGTCCCCCTCTCCCCCAGAACAATCATGGCCAGCTTACAGGTCATGTCGTTCACAGGAACCCACCTCTGTGGATCAAGACCACAAGAAAAGGGAATTGTTTTGAGTTGAGGAGATATCTTAATAGAAGTCCCTGGTAGAACCATGAACTCCACTTAATGGCAAAACACCTGGGAGACATTTGATAGTCACACAGAAAGTGAGTACTGAGTTTTCCTGATTTCTGCAGAGTAGGGAGGCCTCTTTTTCACGTAGCAATCAAAACCATAAGTTATTCTTTTCCCAAGAAAAAGTGGACAAAAACTGGGGTGGTCTCCATAAGCCCTCTGTGGTGGGTATTCTGATGGCCTCCTGTGGTAGTGGACATTAATGCTAGCCACCAAATATTTCCGGTGTGTTTCCCAGGCATATGATAGGATTCTACTTCCTTACAGCTTGCAGAGGTGGCCATGCCACTTGCTTTGGTCAATAATATTGAGTAGATGTACTCCCAGGTCCAAACTTTAAGAGCTAGCAGGCAATTTTGTGTACTCTCTTTCCCTCAGCAACAATAGACAATGCTGAAGATGGTGATTGCTCCATGGTTCTGGGTCCTGAAGGGAGGAGACATTAAATAGTGCCCCCCAGGGGACTCACAGTACACATGTAGTAGGAGCAAGAAATAAACTTGGCTTGTTAGCTACTACAGCCAAACCTAGCCTATCCCGACAGATGCACCTTCTAACATCCAGTCTATCCCACTGCTCATTGTACAGCATGGAGGCAATTTGGGTGGGATAGACCCCATTCCCCACATGTGAGTGTGGATTCTCTGCTAAGTCAGTTGAATTAATCTCATCTACCTTGTACTGATTGCTTCAGGAATAGACCTATTACCTAGGCCTACATCTATCAGTATCCAATATTAACCCTGTCACAATAGTTGAATAAAATCCTACTTCCCTGGATGTCAGTGAGGAACCACTTGCTGCTGGCAACTATTTTGTGACCATGAAGAGAGCAAGCCTAAAGATGAAGCCAACACATGGATAGGCAAAAGCAGAACAAAGAGAAACAGAGCTGTAGTGCTGATCAAGGCTTACCTGAACGAATAATGTCAGGTAAATCAATAAATTCCCCCTATTATTGATTCTAATTTGAGTTGGGTTTTCTAGTACTCGAAACCAAAAACATTCCAACTATGGCTATCCTACCGTATTCACTGCATAGTTCTGAGCAGTAGCCAGCGCTATGGGATCACAAGGGGAAAATGTCTGAACTTTGAACAATCACAGGAAGAGAAGCTGAAAATGCTGAGATTTATATGCCAGCTCCTTTTCTAGAATAAGGTATCACAATGCAGGCAGAGCACAGAAAAGGAACAGTAACCAGCTGAGAACCAAGGATTTGAAGGAGAAGAATCCTATAGAACCAGGATAGTGACAGACCCCCTGGTTTAATCAACAATACATAGTTCATTTCATAGAGAGGGTTCTGTCACTCCCCATGAACCTTTATGTTGCATTTATAAAGTCTGGAGTGAAAGAATCCAGGAGGCAGTTTCATGCAGTACGTAAGTAGGATTTAACTTTGCATCTCCTGGGCTTGAATCCTGTCTCCCCCACTTACTTGCTGTGTGAATTTGAGTAACTTACTTAAATGTAGTTATAACAATTGAATGAGATGCTCCGTGTTACTATTAACATGGTGTGTGATGCATTATAAGGACTCAATGGCTTAAAACGATGTCCTGTCAATTATTTTAAGAAAAATCAGTTAAGCATCTGCCTCCAGCTCAGGTCATGATACCAGGGTCCTGGGTTCAAGTCCCGCATCAGGCTCCTTGCTCAGTGGGGAGCCTGCTTCTCCCTCTGCCTGCCACTCCCTGTGCTTGTGCTCTCTCTCTCCCACTCGCTCTCTCTCACACACACAAATAAATACATAAAATCTTTTAAAAAATAAATTTAAAAAAAAAGGTTCTTAATCCAGTTGTGCCAACTTATCGCCTCTTGGCTCTAAAGCCACTCTTCTTTGTCTTGCCCTGTGATACTGGAACTGAATTCTGTAAACATTTCCCTTTTGCCAGTGGCACGATGCTAGGCTCTGTCAGTAGAGAAGGTTGGAGAAATCAAAGGAAAAAAAGAAGCAGCATAAGGGTCTTCCTGGTTCAGAACCTTCCAGATTCCACTCTGCTCTCTTGCTCCTATAGCACATGGTTCCTGTGGTCTAGAGAGACCCAGTGGTGCTCACTGGGCTGTTCTGCCACCTGGATGGCCAGCTTCTGACCTATGGCCTGTGGCCATCCATCAAACATCTCCACCGTCCAGTGGGCTGAATTCCTGCCCTCTCCAACAGGGCCCAAATCTCACCTTGGGGTTGGGGGAGAGGCATTTGCAAGTCTGTGTTCTCCTTGGTCACTCTGCCCCAGCCCTAGAGATAGTAGGTACAGTCTATAGTTAGTATGCCTATATTCTTTGGAGTTCTCTTTTGACCCTTTTAGTCACTAACCACCTTTCATTAGCTAATAATTCTTCATAAAAAAGGTCCCTTGTTCAAATTACTGGTGTGGTTTCTGCCTCCTGAGTGGGCCCTGTCTGATACACCAGCGGCCCCAACTGCCAATTAGACAAATTTCTGGGATTGAAAAGGAACTGGTTTGTGGGAGCAGGTGGGGGGAGTACAATTGTGTGTATAACAGTAGTTACAAAGTCATGACTTCATCCTCAAGAGAACACTGTAAGAAACATACAATGGGGGGCGCCTGGGTGGCTCAGTCGTTAAGCATCTGCCTTCGGCTCAGGTCATGATCCTAGGGTCCTGGAATCGAGCCCCGCATCAGGCTCCTTGCTCAGCGGAGAGTCTGCTTCTCCCTCTCCCACTCCCTTGGCTTATGTTCCCTCTCTCGCTGTGTCTCTCTCTGTCAAATAAATAAATAAAATATTGAAAGAAAGAAAGAAAAGAAAGAAAAGAAAGAAAAGAAAGAAAAGAAAGAAAGAAAGAAAGAAAGAAAAAAGAAAGAAAGAAAGAAAGAAAGAAAGAAACTGGGGTTCTGCTGGCCAAGCCCAGCCCAGCCCAGGACCTGAGCCAGACATTATGGGCAGGATCCTGAGGCCTATCACAGGGTGGGGCCTAGAGTCACATCTTGATTATAAATATATAGTTTCTGTTGGACCAGAGATGAGTTTGAATGTCCATAAATCCCTCCTAGCTCAAGGCACTGTCTATCTCCACCCACCTCTCTTTCCCCAAAAAAGGTGTATTGTGCACCTACTATGTACCTGGCCCTGTATTAGGTTCTGAGTATGCAGCCTTGAATAAAACCAGAGACCTTAATGTAGCTTACAGTCTAGTAAGTAAGGCAGACATTGGTCAAATAATCAAAAACATAAATCTTACACAGTGCATGGTACCATGAGATCCACTAATAGGAGGCTTTGGCTCAAAGATGTTTAGGGAAATAGTTGGTATGAAATCTAAAGGGAAAAATAGGGGTTAAATTAGATGTATTAGTCTGCTTGGGCTGCCATTACAAAACACCATAGACCAGGTGGCTTAAACAACAGAAATAAATTTTCTCACAGTTCTTGAGGCTGCAAGTCCAACATCAAAGCCCCAGCCAATTTGGTTTTTGGTGAGAACTATCTTCCTGGCCCTGCAGATGGCTGCCTTCTTGCTATGTTCTCATATGACCTTTCCTCAGTATGTGTGCACAGCAAGAGAGGGAAAATGAGCTCTCTGGTGTCTCTTCTTAAAAGGACACTAATTCTACTGGATCAGGGCCCCACCCTTATGACCTCAATTAATCTTAATTACTGCCTTACTCCAAATTACAGCCACACTGGGGGCTTAGGGCTTCAACATATGAATTTTGGGGGAATATATACATTTAGTCCACAAGAGTAGGCAAATAGGGGCAAGAAGAGTACTCCCTATAGAGGGAACAGTACACGCACAGGCCCTGTGGTCACCAAGGATACATAGTGGTTTAAACAAAGAAGAAGGAAAATGTACAGTGAGGCAGATAATTGGAGGAGATAAGGCTGGAGAGGTGGCCAGTGGCCAGATCATGTACAGCTTTGAAGGTCATGGTAATAATTTAAGTCATATCCTAAGAGCAATGAGACTTTACTGAACTGAACTGAGTAGGGACAATATGCTGGGTGGAGATCAGAAAGGAGGGCTCTGAATAGACCCAAAGAGCACAATAATGAAGTTGTCCAGGGTGTCTAGGCTCAGCCAAGACTACATAAGTGGTCACTGGCTAGCCTGGAGGAGTCACTGGCCAGAAAGTTTGCCCAGGACCAGTGAAGAGAACCTGTTTCTGGCCCAGGTGAACTATGACCTGCAGCTTCTCTGCAGTCTTGGCTTCTCTCCTGCTATACTCCACCTGGTTGACCCCATGCATTATCCACCTCAGCGAGGACAGACCAGCTCTCTGACTGGTTTCGTATCCCTAGCCCAGTCTGGCCCAGCTTGCCTTCCTCCTTTTCCCATACTGGACCACAGAACTAAGATTCAACATGCTGCCCCCTGACGAAGCAGATGTCACAGCAGCTGCCCATCCCTTCTCCAGACTCCTCAGTGTGACATTCAAGCCCTGAGCCAACAAAACTCTTTACACTTTACTTTAATCTAGGATCCTGAAGAGCTTTAATTTAAGAGAAGATGTGAACTGGAAGTGATCCATTCCTTTTGCAGATGGTTTCAAGTCATCTGAGTGGACTAGATAATGTCAAGCTCTGAATACAGAGCAAAAAGATCCTAAACTTTTAGCACTCCTAGGGCCTAGGGGGGGAAATCTCTTTGGGGGTGTCTGGGTGGTGCAGTCCATTAAGCTACCCACTCTTGGTTTTGGCTCAGGTCAAGATTTCAGGTTTGTGAGATTGAAGCCCACATCAGGCTCACACTCAGTGCAGGGTCTGCTTCAGATTTTCTCTCTCCCTCTCCCCCTCCTACTCGTGCTCTCTCAATCAAACAAATACATTAAAAAAAAAAAAAAAGAAAATCTCTTTGGAAGAGGTTTAATTTACATCATTCTAACGTTAAAATAGTTTCTACAATTTTTTAAATGCACTACAATGCCTAATGCACAAATATAGCCAGACATATAAGAAGACACCACAAGAGGAAATAAGTAAAATAAAGAAACAGACTCAAGATGACCCCAAATACAGGAAATTATCAGAGACCAAAAAACAGCCAAACACACTACATTCATGGAGATAAAAGCCAAGCTTAGACAAATAAAAATCATGAGATACCACTCCACAATCATTAGAATGATTATTATCCAAAAAAGAAAAGAAGAAGAAAAAAACAGATGTTGGAGTAGATGCAGAGAAATTGGAACACTGGTGTGTCATTTGTGGGAACGTACAATAGTGCAACTGCTGTGGAAAACAGTATGATGGTTCTTTAAAAAATTAAACATGGAACTACCATATGTACCAAAAATTCTACTTCTAGATATATATCAAAAAGAACTGAAAGCAGGAGCTCGGAACACACATTTGTATACCCTTATTCATAGCAGCAGCATTCACAATAGCCAAAAGGTGGAAGGAACCCAAATGTCCATCCACAGGTGAATGGAAAAACAAAATGTGGTATATACACACAATAGACTATTATTCAGCCTTGGGGCCTAGGTGGCTCAGTCGGTCAAGCAGCTGGCTCTTGATTTTAGCTCAGGTCATGATTTCAGGGACCTGAGATCAAGCCCCACATCCAGCTCTGCACTCAGCAGGAAGTCTACTCCTCTCCTTCTCCCTCTCTCTCTGCCCCTCCCCGAGCTTGCATATGCTCTCTCTCTCTCGCTCTCTTAAATAAATAAATCTTTTTTAAAATAAAGAATATTATTCAGGCTTAAAAAGGGAGAAAATTCTCAGGGTGCCTGGGTGACTCAGTCGGTTAAGCACCGACCCTTCCTTTTGGCTCAGGTCATGATCTCAGGGTCATGAGATAGAGCCCAAGTTGGGGTCTGTGCTGGGTATGGAGTCTGCTTGAGATTCTGTCTGTCTCTCCCTCCCTCTTCCCCTCCCCCCACTACATGGGCGCTCTCTCTCTAAAAAAAAGTGGGGGGGGAGAAAATTCTGACACATGCTACAACATAGATGACCCTTGAGGACATAATGCTACATGAAATAAGCCAGTCACCAAAGAACAAATACTGTATGACCCCATTTATTTATTTTTTTGTGATTGCAGTTTATCGTAAAAGATATAAATGAACAGCCAGATGAAGAGGTACATAGGGCAAGGTTCAGAAGGGTCTAAAACACAGATGGAGTGTATGACCCCATTTATATGAAGTACCTAGAATAATTAAATTTACAGAGACAAAAAGCAGAATGGTGATTGCCAGGGACTGGGAGGAGGGATGAGTGGGAATTATTGTTTAATAACATTTTTTAAGTTTTCAGTGTTGCAAGATGAAAAGAGTTATGGAAACTGGTTGCACAAAAATGTGAATGTACTTAAGACTAGTAAACTGTAGGGGTACCTGGATGGTTCAGTCATTAAGCATTTGCCTTCGGCTCGGGTCATGATCCCAGGGTCCTGGGATCGAGCCCTGCATCGGGCTCCCTGCCCAGCAGGAAGCCTGCTTCTCTCTCTCCCACTCCCCCTGCTTGTGTTCCCTCTCTCACTGTGTCTCTCTCTGTCAAATAAATAAATAAAAATCTTAAAAAAAAAAAGACTAGTAAACTGTACACTTAAAAATAGTTATGATGGCAAATGTTTTTATTTTATCACAATGTTGAAAAATCAAATGGAGAAGATAAAATGGAATAATAAAAAATACATGATCCAAAAGAAGAAAGAAAAAGAGGAAAAAAGAGGAACAAAAACCAGGTAGGACAAAAAGAAGGCAACAGGATTATAGATGTAAATGGTTTTTAACCATATCTGTAATGATGTTAAATGTAAGTGGACTAAATATTCTAACAAAAAGAAAAAGATCAACAGAGCAAATTTAAACAAAATACAAGACTCAACTATATGATGTTTATGACATACTTTAAAATGAGGGCATACAGGTTAAAAGATAAAAGAATGAAAATATTCCAGCCAAAATTTTAAATAAGAAGTAATACCTATCTTATACAAATACTCTCAGAAAATAGAGGGAACACTTCCCAACTTTATTTTATAAGGTTAGCATAATTGTACCACCAAAACCTGACAAGAACATGACAAGAAAAAATATAGACCATTATCTCTCATGACCATCAATACAACAATCCTAAATAAAATGTTAGCAAATCAAATACAGTGACAAATTAAAAGGATAAGAAATCATAACCAAGTGGAGGTTATCTCAGGAATGCAAATTGGTTTAATATTTAAAAATCAACCAACCACATTAACAGAATAAAAGGAAAAATAATTTGATTATCCGAATAGATGCTAAAAAAGCATTTGACAAAATTCAACACTTATTCACAGCAAAAACTCTTAGCAGCCTAAAGATGGAAGACAACTTCCTCAATCTGATATAGGACATACAGGAAAAAAACTAGAGCCAACAGTATTCTTAATGGTAAAATAGTGAGCATTTTCCTCTCTAAAATAAGGAACAGAGCAAGAATATCAGTTATCATCACCTCTAATCAACACTTTGAGATGTCTTAGCCAGGGCAATAAGGCAAGAAAAAGAAAAAGAAGTCATAAAGATAGGAAAGAAAAAAGTAAAACTGTCTTTCTTCAAAAATGACATGATTGTGTAGGTAGAAAGCCCTAAGGAATCTCAAAGAAACTTTTAGAACCAATAAATTATTGTCTTAGTCTGGCTGCTGTAACAAAACATCACACACTGGGTAGTTTATAAACAATAGAAATTTATTTTCCCCCATTTTGAAGGCTGGCAGTCTGAGATCAGGGTGACACCATGGTCAGGTTCTGATGAAGACCCTTTTCCAGGTTGCAAAATCAATATACCAAAGTCAACCTTACTTCTATATTCCAGCAAATGTCAGAAAATTGTTTTTTAAGAATAGTCAGAATAGTTTTGAAATAGCAAAAAAAAAAAAAAAAAAAGTACCTATAAATGGATCTAACAAAAGACAGGTATGACCTCTATGGAGAAAACCATGAACATTTTAATAGACATTAAAGAATAAATGAATAATGGAGAGAGACAGCATATTAATAGATTAGAAGACTCAATACTGTAAAGCTGTCATTTTCTTCAATTGGCCTATAGATTCAAAGCAATCCCAGTTGATTTTCACATGGCACTTGACAAGATCATTCTAATATAAAATTTATATGAAACTGCTGAAGGCCAAGAACAGCTAAGGTACTCCTGAAGAAGTACAAGGTGGAGAGGATTTATTCTATCAGCTAACAAAACTTATAATAAAGCTCTAATAATTAAGACTGTATGGTTTTGGCATAAGAGTAGACAAAAACCAATGGACAGAAGAAAGACCCTCCCCCAAGCAGATTAATGTTAGAGATAGCATTGCAGAACAGTATGGGGAAATGATCTTTTGAATAAATAGTGTTGAGTCAATGGAATATCCACATGGGAAAAATGGCACTGGAATCCCATCATACACCATACTCAAAAGCCGATTTCTATTAGATTATGGACTAAAATACAAAAGGTAAACCAATAAAACTTTAGAAGATAACATACAGTATCTTTATGACATCAAGGGAGGAAAAGTTTTCTTAAACAAGATCAAAACAGCACTAACCACAAGGGAGAGACTGATAAATTGGACTTCTTTACAGTTAAGAACTTCTGTTCATCAAGAAACATCATTAGCCACAGAGGAGAAAGATTAACAATGCACATAACTGGCAAAAGGTTTATATCCAGAATATACAAAAAGCTATAAAGAAATAATGAAAAATACAGAGCAGCAGAAAAATGGGAAAGAACAGGGTCTTGGCTTCACACAAAGAAAATCCAAATGTCCAATAAACGTATGAAAGGTGCTGAGCCTCATTAGTAATCAGGGAAATGAAGCAGAGAGAACACCTACTACAAACCCACCAGATGGCTAAAGTACAAAGTCTGATAGTACCAGTTGCTGGTGAAAACTGTTGGTAAATGCACAAGGGGAGCTCTCATATATTGCTGGGGAGAGTGTACTTGTCTAATCATTTTGGGAAACAGTTCAGTATTATTTTTTTAACTTAAGCATAGGAATACCTATAACCCAGCAATTCTGCTCCAAAGTATATACCTACGAGAAATACATGCCCAGGTAGACAAGTAGACATGTACAAGAATGTTCACAGCAGCATTATTTATAATAGCCCTAAGCTGGAAACAACCCATATGTCAATTGGTAGAAAGGATAAATTGTGGTATATACGCTCAACGGAATGCTTTACACTGCACAAAAAATGAACCACACCTGCACACAACAACATGGAAGATTCTTATAAACAATGTGGAGTGAAAGAAGCCAGACACAAAAGAACATCCACATTTAATGACTGCTTTTATATAAAACCCATAACCAGACAAAATTCAACATGCCCCCTGCCCCCACAATCTTTGCCCCTCCTGTACTTATGAGATATGTGAAGAATGGTAATAAAAGATGGATTTGCGGGCGCCTGGGTGGCTCAGTTGGTTAAGCATCTGCCTTCAGCTCAGGTCATGATCCCAGGGTCCTGGGATGGAGCCCCAGATTGGGCTTGCTGCTCAGCGGGTATCTGCTCTTCCCTCTCCCTCTGCCCCTCCCCCGGCTCTCTCCTTCACACACTCTCTCTCAAATAAATAAATAAAATCTTCAAAAATAAATAAATAAAAGATGGATTTGCAAGGTACCTGGCTGGCTCAGTCAGTGGAACATGCAACTCTTGATCTCAGGGTCGTGAGTTCGAGCCCCACATTGGGTGTAAAGATTACTTTAAAAAAAAGGATGGAGGGGCACCTGGGTGGCTCAGTCGTTAAGCGTCTGCCTTCGGCTCAGGTCATGATCCCAGGGTCCCGGGATCAAGCCCCGCATCGGGCTCCCTGCTCAGCAGGAAGCCTGCTTCTCCCTCTCCCACTCCCCCTGCTTGTGTTCCCTCTCTCTCTCTGTCAAATAAATAAATAAAATCTTTAAAAATAATAATAATAAAATTAAAAAAAATTTAAAAAAATTTTAAAAAGGATGGATTTGCAGACAAGTTGGGGAATCACTCTTTTGTCCCCAGCCACAACCACCCCCCCTGCTGGAGTATCTCCAGTCTGGAGGGATGATAAAAGAAAATGGTCCTGGAAGTGAGCTGAAGGAAGTTATTGACACAGCTGTCTGATGTGGGGGTGGAGAACAAGAGTCAGGCACCCCTTATGTTGGGGTTCATTATGAGGACCTCAGTGACATTTTAATAAAGTCACTCAAAGATAGGGGACCATAATGATGAATTTCTAGTGTATTAAACCTTTAAAGGAGACCTGGAGACCATGAAGTGGGACAAGAATCATGGGCAATTTCTGTTTTGCAACGACGTGGATGGAACTGGAGGGTGTTATGCTGAGCGAAATAAATCAATCAGAGAAAGACATGTATCATATGACCTCACTGATATGAGGAATTCTTAATCTCAGGAAACAAACTGAGGGTTGCTGGAGTGGGGGGTGGGGTGGGAGGGATGGGGTGGCTGGGTGATAGACATTGGGGAGGGTATGTGCTATGGTGAGTGCTGTGAATTGTGCAAGACTGTTGAATCACAGATCTGTACCTCTGAAACAAATAATGCAACATATGTTAAGAAAAAAAAAAGAAGAAGAAGATAGCAGGAGGGGAAGAATGAAGGGGGGGAAATCAGAGGGGGAGACGAACCATGAGAGACGATGGACTCTGAAAAACAAACTGAGGGTTCTAGAGGGGAGGGGGGTGGGAGGATGGGTTAGCCTGGTGATGGGTATTAAAGAGGGCACGTTCTGCATGGAGCACTGGGTGTTATGCACAAACAATGAATCATGGAACACTACATCAAAAACTAATGATGTAATGTATGGTGATTAACATAACAATAAAAATTTTTAAAAAAAGAATCATGGGCAATTTCTGAAATGCACGGTGCACTAGCCAAATAGGGCTAGGCTGTTTTCGCAAGATTCCCAACAATGAACATAATTTTTGTGTGTGTGTGTGTGTGTTCTTCCAGATTTTTTTCAGGATATCTAAACATTTTTCATTAATATAACTATGGGATTATACAACACACTGTTGAATTTTTTAAAAAACTTAACAGGTGGTAGACATCTGCCCATTTCAATCCATATCGATCTACTTCTTACTTGGAGGTGGTGGATATATTCATTATCTTGATCGTGGTGGTGGTTTCATGGGTAATTACACATGCCAAAACTCCAATAGTACACCTTAAATATGTGTGGTTTACTGTACGTCAGTCACACCTCAATAAAATGAGAAGTGTTGTGCTTTCAAGCTCTTGGACTGCTTTCCCCACTTAGCTCTGTAAGTCCTATGCTGCTGTATGCACCCCTATTTCATTACTTCTCATAGCTGTGTGGAATTCCGAGGTCGACGTCCACCATGGTTTACTAGCTCTTTCCTTTAGCACTTCCCCTACCTCCTGTTCACCCGTGCCATGAATAATGCTATTCTAAATAACCTCCTTCTTGTCTTACGTGTATCTGAGCAAACTTCCAAAATACATTACAAAGAGTGAAATGGCTAACCTCTGTGCCCTATGCATACTTAATGTTATTGAGAACTACCTGTTTATTTTACAGAACAGCTAAGCAAGTTTCTATTCCTCCCAGCTGGGCATGGAGAGTGCCCAGTCTTCACTGGGGTTTCTGACTCTGCACGCCGCACGAATGTCCGTGCCTCGTCCCTCCCTCCCCCTCATTTGGTATTGACTTCATGGTCGCCGACAAATAATTCTGCAGACCGTGGCACACGGCTGTGGCCATTCCCTCATGCTTAGCAGATGGAATTTCTCTCCATCTTTACTAGGTTTGTAATCATGTTTTTTGGGGAAGGGCGCAGGTTCGAAAGGGGAGCTCTCTAGCCTGTCTTTCTGGGCACTCCCTGGCTGCCTTGAAAGGTCCCATCTACACGAAGGAACTGGGCCTTGGTGCTGGGGCCAGTGTTTTAAGCTGCGAGGAATGTGGTGACTCAGCTGGTCTCACAGGGACACCTCTGTGAACAAGGCCGAGGGAAGGAAGTCATTACACAGACAGCTGGGCTATAAAAAACAAAAATACTCCACACACCAAACTCTACAAAGTAGTGTGGCTGTGGGTCCCATGACTCAACGGGACTGCTTCTGCCACGTGGCACTCGGCTCAAGATATGTGGCACACGGCCCTCACCCACTGCCAGCAGGCTGCCCTCTGAGCCGCTTGCAAAGCTGGCTGGGCGGGGGCCCCAGGGAAACCTGTGCCAGTCCTCTCTCCACCCTCTCCACTCTGCCCATTGCTTCCCTCATCATCTCCTTCCTCCTTCCTCCCTAATCCTCTTGCCCTTAAATAAAACAAAAACAGGAATTTAGTATTTCACGCCTGCTGGAGACGTGGCAGGGACACAGCGAGGTCAACACACGGGCACCCCAGGAAGGCCCTCCTGAGTCAGGCAGATGCCCGTGACAAGTCATATCACCTAGGCAGGGGCTGGAGTCCTGGGGATAGAGGTTGGAAGGAGATGGAGAGTTTGAGTTAAAGGCAAGACCATCAGAGATGTGGACACTTACCCACTAACCTTTACTGGAGACCTACTATGTGCCAGACACCATTCTTGGGATATATCAGCAAAGACAGATCTTGTTCTCATGGGGCCTACATTCTCGTGGAGAGGGAGACAAACACCAAATATCATAAATAAGTAAAATATATCGCATGTAAAAAGGTGGTTCGTGGTCCTGGAAATAATTAGAACAAGAAAGGTGGATGGGAGTGGTCAGGGCAGAAGGGTGACATCTGAGTCATCTTGAGGGGGGTGCAGGAGTGAGCCATGAGGGTGTCTGGGGAAAGAGCACTGTGGGAACCACCAGGGCAAAGTGGGGAGTGTGCCCGGTGTGCTTATGGATCCATGAGGTGGTGAATGGATGGCTGTGGAGTGGGGGATGGGGACGGAGTGGAAGAGGAGGGTGGCGGTGGGAGGTGTGAGACTGGGAGCTGTGGGAGGCTTCTGAGCAGAGATCCCAACAGAACAGATTTTGGGTTTAACAGCATCCTGCAGTCAGATGGCTTTGACCCCTGGGAGTATGGCACACAGGGAGTACAAAATGAAACTGGAAATCTTGCCAGAGATGTAGAATTTATGAAGTCAATGAGCATGAAGTTGGCAAACAGCTAGAATCACACAAAGCACTGGCGAATGAGGGCCTGTTTGCGTCAGGTCAGAAAAGGACAGTGACAAGGTAGGAGTTTCCAAAGAATGATTTAAGTCAGAGTTAAGTCTTAAGGAAAACGAAAGGAGCCACAAAGTATTTTTGGATGGTCGTGCTTTTTAGAACATACAATGCTCCATAAGGGATGTCATACCATGCAATCTACGCCCTGCTCCCAAAGCATTTATTCTGTAGTCATACTAAAAATTATGATACAGTGGCATGTATAAACCAAAATTTGTAGGTATAAGATAATAAGATTTTGTTCAGTATACTTTTAAGTGTATGTTAATAACTGGTTTCCTTTTCTTCATATGTAATAATGGTTCCCACCTAGCCAGGTTGTAGTAAAGATTAAATAAGAGCATTGACTCACTAACACTTACAACTAATATTTATTGTAGATCTTCTTCCATGTGTCAGGCACTGAAAGAGACTGGGGGCAAAGTGATGCACAAAAGTACCCTCATGAAGACATAGCATTCATCAAATGGTATATATAAATAAATGGTCACATAAAAGAGAAGGATGAAAAAGCACATTAAAAAAAGAAAGAAAAGGCATATGATGCTACGAGAGCCTACATCAAGGAGTTAACCTAGCCAGAAAGTGTATTAGTTTTTGCTCCGTAACAAGTCACTACTGACTCAGAGACTTGGAACAACATATTTATTACCTCAGTTTCTGAGTCAGGAGTCTGGGCATGGCTTAGCTGGGTCTTCTACTCAGGGACTCCTAAAGCTATGATCAAGGTGACAGCAGGACTACATTCTCACTCAGGGGCTCCAGCTCCCTCAGGTTATTGGCAGGATTCATTTCCTGGTGGCTGCAGGACTGAGTACCCTGACTTCTTGCTTGCCATCAGCGGGAGGCTGCCATAGGTCCTAGAGACCACCCATAGCTCCTTGCCCTGTGGGCTTCCTCAACATGGTGGTTTACTTCATCAAGTCAGCAAGGAGAGTCTCCAGAGCTTATCTGCTAGCAAGACTCTTACATAACATAGTCATGGGAGTGACATCCCATCACCTTTGCAGTATTCTATTAGTTAAAAGCAAGTCACAGATCCCACTCACACTCAAGAGGAAGGGATTACACAAACATGAACACCAGGAGGTGGGGATATGGGGATACAGGGGGTCACCTTAGAGTCTGTCTGCCACTGAAGGTTTCCCTGAGGAAGTAACAGTGGAGTTGGGAACTAAAAAATGAGTTGGTGGGACACCTGGGTGGCTCAGTCGGTTAAGTGTCTGCCTTCAGCTCGGGTCATGATCCCAGGGTCCTGGGATTGAGTTCCGCATCAGGCTCTCTGCTCAGCGGAGAGCCTGCTTCTCCCTCTGCATCCTGCTCCCCCTGCTTGTGCTCTGTCTCTCTCTCACACACACAAATAAATAAAATCTTTTAAAAATAAAAATGAAAAATAAAAAATGAGTCGGCATTAACTACATAGATAGAGGTCAGGGGGAGAACTGTCTAGGTAGAGAGAACAATGTGAGCAGGACAGTACAATAACATTCACAAAGGATCTAGTACAATGACTAGCAGTGTTACTGCTCTCATGCTTAACAACCATCCATGGCTCCTCAGTGCCCATGGTTTTGCATGACATTCAAGGCCAGATGGGTCAACTCCTTACATTCACTTTCTCTCTCTACCATCTATGCCTTTACTCACCACTTCCACCCACTTAGACTGCCCTTGCCCTACTATATATACTCCGTCTATATATAATTCAGAGCCCAGCAGAAATTGATCTTCCCTAAACAATATTTTTGAACATCTATTTAAGTAGAGGGCACTATGCTAGACCCTTGTTGAATTGCAAAGCATAGTGAAATATGGTCCTGGATGCCAGATAGTGGGTGGGGGCAGAAGTTATACCCAAATAAAAAGAGGAAGAATAGGAGGTCCCCTGCCGAAGGTCAAGCCCATGGGGCAGCTGGAAAGTCCTGCAGAGATCTTAAGACGACAGAACGCTCCACTTCATGCAGTGGTTAATGATCTTTCAGTATTCTTCCCTAGGCTAGAAATTACAAACGGATTCTAAGGTCCAGCCAAATTGACGTTTTTCCGGGAAGGACAGTTGGAATTGGGAACTGCCCAGCATCAGTCCACACTGCCAGGCAACCTGGGCAGGCCGGTCAGTCCTCGGCTGGCAACAAAGGCTTCGTTGGCTGGAAGAGGAGATAGCCACGAAGTGTCCTGTGCTCCAGCCCAGGAATCCCTGGCCACATCCAGGGCCTGTCCTTGAAAAGCTGGGAGCAGAGGCCCCAGTAGCCCCACGGCCTTTGCCACACCAGCAGGAAAAAAGGAACATGGGAGGCAAAAGCCACCCAGGCCAGTGGCCCAGAGCCTGGCTTCCTCCAACCACCGGTGGGGGGCGGAGCCGGAGGCAGGGGGTGGGACCGGAAGCAGGGGCGGGGGTCGGATTGTGGGTGGGGCCGGCAGGGGGCGGGGCGGTGACGGGCCCTGCTTCCCCAGTCCCGCCTCTCAGTCCCGGAAGGAGCCGGCCTTGAGCTCTGCGATGCGGGTCTTGGAACTGAGGACCTGCCCTCTCCTGCGATTGGGGGTTGAATCTCTGCAGACGCCTTGGAGGGCAGAAGCAGCCTGAATCTAGGGGTGGGGGAAGGCCTGGCACCCCCTGCATCTCTACCGTCCACCCTCATCTTCCCTAGTGCCCTCTCCACCTGGAAGCCAGAGGGCTTTTCTCAATACCCATTAAAGCTGTTTCCTTTGTTCTGCGGGCAGAGGACCCTCCCCCCACAATCTGATACCTCCTCCGCCCCCCACTCTCCTCACCTTCATCTTCTTCAAGACTGAACCACCCCCAGGTAGCTCTGTAGGGCCTTTTTACAAATTAGTCCCTACGCGTGGAACATCATTTCCAACTTTCTTCATCTAACTAATTACGACTTATTTTTCAAGCTTGCGTATCTACTTGGGAAGGCCCTCCTTGGCCCCCTCCCATCCTGCTATGGGCTCCTCGGCTTGGCCCCGCCAAGCCTAGTCATCTTACATCGCAATTGCTAGACTACCTGTCTATCCTTTCCCTTCTCCCCACCCACCCCAAGACTGTGGGGTCTCTGCAGCATCTCTAGTGCCTGGCCCAGGTATGGTGAGATCATAAACACCCTGCCTGGCAGTCCTCTGCCATCCTCTAGACCTCTGCCTGGTGACAAACCCCTACAGTCACTTCACTTCTTAGGGCAGCAGGTCTCAAACTAGAGCGCATCAGAAACACTGGCGGGTGGGAGGAGGGTGTCTTATTAAAATACAGATGGTTGGGCCCCACCCTCAGAGTTTCTGATTCATAGGTGTGGAAGAGGGCCTGAGAGTTTGCATTTCTAAAAAGTTCCCAGGTGCTGCTGATGCTGACACAGGAACCCCATTTTAAGAATCACTGTGTTGGGGCATCAGTTTCTTCATCAATAAAATAGGATAACTTCTGTCCCTGCCATGTGAGGTTTTGTGAGAATCAAATGAGATTATGCAGATGAAGAACTAAGCATGGTGCCTACACCCAGTAGGTGCTCAATAAGTGTTTGCAAATGCTACTGGGAGTGGGAGGAACACATGCCATCAGAGAAAACATGAGCAGTAGAGGTAGGTCAGGGCCCAAGCAGGTCAGCTGGGCTGGCAGAAGAGCAAGGCCCAGCACAGTAGCCAGGGAGTCCAGGTTGTGCTATGGAGGCAGATGGGAGCCATGCACAGTTCTGGAGCAGGGCAGTGACAGGAGGAAGCTAAATGTGGCAACATTGAGCAGGAGGCACAGCAGCAAATTCCCTGTGCTGGGTTTTTCTCATCTGTTTGGCCAGGCATAGAGCTGCCAGATTTAGCAAATAAAAATGAAGGATATCCAGTTAAATTTGAAGTTCAGATAAATAACGATTTTTTTTTTTTAGTATAAATATGTCCCAAATTGCATGGGACATACTTACACTAAAAAACCTTTTGTTATTTATCTGAACTTCAAATTTAACTGGGTGTCCTTTATTTTTATTTGCTAAATCTGATAATCCGAGCCAGACATCAACTGCCTGCCCCAACCCCAAGCCTCCATACTGGAGGGAGCCAGCCCCAGGTTCCTCTGCCTCACTTTCCCCCTTTCAATGAGGCCACCAGGAGTGACTGAGGAGCTGCTCCTGGGCCCAGTCTTGCTGCCAAGACAAGTGGTCACAACTGCAGGCCTGGGTGAGCAGGTCCTCCCACTTCATGCCAGGTTCGCCCAGCAAAGAAATAGTGAAGCACAGTAAATAATCACTGGGTCTGTAATTTAATGAAGCACATAAGGTTACCAAGTCCCATAAAGAAGGAGGTGCCACCTGCACTTGTGGGTTACTTAAGAAACAAACAGTTGTCGATGGTATAGGCCCACCCGGTGAGTGTACCCAGAGAGGAGAGTGTACCCAGAGAGTACCTCTATCCTTAACCCCAGAAATGATCAACACAAATGCTCAGACTGCTTGCATGCTCACAGGACGCCATGGGAATGGTTATATAAACCGCAAGCTAGAACAGGGGGTCCCTGCCTCCGTCAGCTCAGTTGGGCATTGGGATAAATCATGCTACCAGAGGCTGCCTCTGTCTCCCCCAGCCCCATAATCACCAAATCCCAGATGATTCACAATTCCGGAAACAAGCCTGTCGGAAATCCAATTTCTGCAACAACCTTTATATCAACTTTTTTTTTCTCTAATGAGGAACAATGAAAACAATATGTGCTCCATTTTTTTAAAAAATGTGATAAACATTACTGAATTCCTAGTGTGTGCCCTGTGCTGTGTTCAGCTTTTTATTTAGCTCAGTAGTTCTCAGCCTTGGCTGCACATTGCAAACACCTGCAGATTTTCCAGGTGATCCCAGTACCCCAGGTATCAGTATTTTCCCCGGGTCATGGTGATTTCAACACACAGCCAAGGCTGAGAACCACTGATGTAGTTCATCCTGCTTAATCCTCACAATATGCAAGGTAGGTGTTACCTCCGTTTTGCAGATGAGGAAATTGAGTTTCAAAGAGGTACAGTGACTGCGGCTTGTGTAGCCATAATCTTGGACCTCTGCTTTCCTCCCAGGCTCCCTTGAGGGATTCCTATGTTTCCACGGGTAAATATCATGGGTATATATATAATGCTTCCACAGATATGTTCGCAGCCTTGCTGCCCTCCAGCCACCTTGGGATAGCTCTGCTCCCAGCAGGGCTCTTCGGAGACACCAGCCAGACTCAGCCTGGGTTTAGGACTGACACTAAATGACTTTTGCTATAGTGAGGACCACTGAGGCCGGTCACTCCACCCAGGTCCTGGCATCTAGGATCATAGAACGATGGCGGCCACCTCCCCTTCCCCACCACCCAGGGCCCTCTAAGCCTGGGTCTTTATAATTGCGTCCCCCCCCCCCAAGGTTTTCCTCAGTGCCCTCCTCCTTCACAGCAAACCCCCTCACCTCCTGATTCTTCTCAGCTCATCTTCTTTGCAGGAGCCGTACATCCACACAGGTTGTGAGAGAGGTCTCTGATCCAGGACAGGCCGCGAGCCACAGATCCGAAGGGAAAAGCCGTGCGTAGCCCGACTCCTCGCCCGGGGCTCGCGGGCCCACCGATTCTTCAGACGTGGGCGCACCTAGGCTCACCTGTCCCCTCCCGCGGCGCCTGCCGGCCGAGAGGACGGTCAGCTGGGCCAAAAGGCTGGTCACCGCCTGCCCTCTGCTGGCCGGTGGCAGTATTGAGCCCGCTGCCGCTCCACCGGTGCGTCAGAGGGATGGAATGAAGGAGCGGGCATTTATTGAGCTCCTGCTGTATGTCAGGCACTGAACTGGGAGCTGGGGGTGTAAGGATGAACGCGACCTGCTTTCACAAAGTTCAGCTTCAAATGAGGAGACAGACAATAATCAAATAGTCATTCAAGCAAATATGAAATTACAACTGTGGGCTATGTGAGCATATAACGCGAGGCTCCTGTCCAGTCTACGGGGTGTAATGGGGGGCGGGGGGAACGGTCAGGGAAAGCTGCCCTTGAGGAGGGGACGTGTGAGCGCCAGGTGCCCCACAAAGTCATTCCATGTAATCCTGAAAATCCTACAAGGTGGCTATCCCCTTTGCCAAAGCAGGAAACAGGCTCGGGTTGGGGAAAACCTACCCAAGGTCACACAGCGAGCTGGAAGCAAAGCCAGGGGGGCCTAAATCGGCCCGATTCGAAAATCCCCACTTCTCCGCTGTTCCTGGCAGTGGGGTAGGTGGCAGGCCACCGGGACGTCCCATCTAGCCGCTCTAGGGCGCGGGGCGGGGCCGGGGTGGAGCCTGCGCGGGGCGGGGCCTCAACTCCGGCCTCGCCCAGCCTCTATAGGTGAAAGGGCGCCCTTGGGCGTGGGGACTGGGCAGAGGCGGGGTCTTTTGGGGGGGTGGAGCCTGGGCGGATTGGGGCCTGCAGACACCCGCCAGGCTCAAGGGGCGGAGCCGGGATCTCACCCGGTCCTGGAGGAGACGGAAGCTCCAACTGAGTGTGGGGCCGAGGACACTTACCGCTGACCCCGTGCACTCAGGCGGCGTTTCCGGATCCCGGAGGTCCAGTGGGCAGATCCCCAGGTAGGGCCTAACCCCGGCTTGAGAAGAGGTACCCCTTACCCAGCCCTGCCCTGCCTGTCTGTCCTGCCATCTGACCCACGTTTCTTCCTGTCCGCGGGCCTGGGTCCATTTCTGGACATCAGAAGGTAACTCATGGGTGGAGGGGCCGGTCTCACTTCGTCCCCCTCCCTGGCCCAGCCGCTGCGGGACCCCGGACATCCAGAATATAGGATCAGGAGATAAGATGCCAAAACCTCTCAGGGGTGGCTGGCCCAGCTTCACCCCAGGCCTTTGGGAGGTCACCCACCCTCTCTGGTACTGAGTGTCCTGTGTTGCAAAACAGGGTCTGACCCTTGCTCACCCTGCGGAGATGGGGTGAGACCCAGTAGCTGTGACGGGTGCTGGGGAGCCAGGGGTGGGGCTGTCTCCCTTCCAGGGCTATAGGAATGCTTATCCTCCTGCTTCTTCTGGTCCTGCTGTACCTTCACCCTTCCCCAGATCTGGGAGCCCAGAAAGGCTGAAGCTCAGACCCTGGGGTAGAGCTGTGTGCTGGCCTGGGAGGCCTGTGGGTGTTCCAAAGTGGGCCCTGAGGCTTGGGCGCCCTGTGAGGCCTGCCTGGAGTCTACCTGCTCACTTTGCAAAAAGCGGGCCACCATGGTGTAAGAGGGCCTGGAATGATATGGAAAGAAGTCTAACCTCTCAACGGTGGGCAGGGACAGTGCATTGCAGTCTGACCTGTAGTGCCCTCAGGACCAGCCTGGGTGACTGAGGCTGTCATGATGCCCAAAAAGATGCTGCTATTGATAGGTGACACCTATGGGCATTTACTGTGTACTAGTGCTTTCCGTGAGTTATCTCATTAATTACTCACACATCCCCTATCCCCATTTCAGAGGCTGAAACCGAAGCTCAGAGAGATGAAGTGACTTGCCCAAGGTGTCAGGGAGGGAATTAGAACCCAGATAGTCTAGGGGCGCCTGAGTGGCTCAGTGGTCCTGGGATCGAGTCCTGCATCGGGCTCCCTGCTCCGCGGGAGGCCTGCTTCTCCCTCTCCCACTCCCCCTGCTTGTGTTCCCTCTCTTGCTGTCTCTCTCTGTCAAATAAATAAATAAAATCTTAAAAAAAAAAAAAAAACCCAGATAGTCTAGTATCTTACAGTGTCCTGTTGCCACCCAGGATCTGAGCATCCGGTAGTAATGCCTTGACCTAGGACAGCAGGAGGAGAAGGAAATGGGGGGATAGGATTCAGAGGGTTCGGGAGGGAGGGATGCCCATGAATCCTGAGAGGAATTCAGCTGATCTGGTTCCCCCGGGGGAGAGGTGAAGTGTTTGAGTTTAGACATGTTAGTTTGGGGTGAAGGGTGGTGTAAGGGAGCCAAGCAGAGCTCTTGGAGAAGACCAAGAAGGCAGAGCTGGGTCCTGGGGGAGAGCAGATGCCTTCAGAGATGGGTGCAGATAGAAGAGGGATCCCAGGGCTTAGCTCATTGGAGTCCCCCCAAATGCTAAGCAGGCAGATGTGGGGGGCATCCACTCGTAGTGTGGGGGGGAACAGGGGGAGGAATGAATTCTAGGCTGAGGAGGGTTTGAAAAATTGGGGCCTTGTTTCATAAAGGGGAAACTGAGGCTAGCACATTACTTGCCTGAGGATGCCCCACAGCTGGAGCAGAGTAGGACCCCATGCCTCCCAGAGATGGTGCCATCTCTGCCATTCAGCTCTACTACCTCATTGGCTCTCTACGAAGAGCAGTTTTGTTCCCCGGGGGACATCTGACAATGTTTGGAGACAATTTGGTTGTCACACCGGAGGGTGTGTGATATTGGTATCAGTGGGTAGACACCAGGAATGCTGCTAAACATCCTACAATCCCCCCGAAGCGAAGGATTATCTAGCCCCAAACGGCAATGATGCTGAAGTTGAGAAACTCTGTACTAGGTCAAGCCAAGCCGGTCACTACCCAGCCCAGCTCTTTCGTCCTCAGCGGGGCAGATAGTGAAGGTCTGAGCCTCCACCTGGGCAGACCTTTGCCCCCACTCCCGGTCTGCCCCTCCCATGCTTGCTCCTTTATTCCTGGAAACTTCTGGAGTCTTCTCTGCTTTTCCTGAGCACAGTGATCTAGAGACCTGCCCATCACATGTCTGACCTTTATTCACAGAATTTGGTGTAGGAAGGAACCAAAGTGGAAATTTTCACCTAGCACATAGTGGGTGTTTTGCAGATAAACTGTATATTATATTTGAATGCCATTATCAGGGTCCAGAAAGCTTCATTTTATTGCAAGTTTTCATTTTAGCAATTCCAGTTGTACCTTATGTTTCTGAAGGTCTAGGTTTCTAATGAGCTCCCAGGTGATGCTGACGCTGCTAGGCCACATTTTGAGTGGCAAGGCATTGCAGTGTTGTGCAGAGGTGGGCTGGGGCGGCTGCCCTCCCTGCAGACAACTGTGGGGTGGTTTGGGGACTGTGGGGTGGCAGGAACCATGACATGGGGTCAGGAAACCGGGATACGAGTCATCACTCTCCCCACCCCGCCCCATCTATGGCCTATGGATAAGTCACTTAACTTCTTTGAAGAGTGGTCTTGCATGGCAGGTGGTCCTCCAGGGGTTCTGATGCGGGGTCTGCGAGATGGGAGTGCCATGTGGAGATGGAATGGCCTGGCTCCTGGCAGCCAGAGGGGCAGTAGGCCATTGGCCTGGCCAGCAGGGAAGGGGCCATGAGCTGCTGCTGGTGGGGCGGGCATCGTGCCAGCGTGGAAGCAGCTCTCATTACGGCCCTGGCTCTTCCCCATGGCTGCCACAGCCTTCTGCTTCTGGCTTGCCTAGCTCTGCCTGGTGTGGGAAAGCTGGAGAGACCGGTCTGGCTGGGGGAAGGAGGGGCAGCTTTGGTGGGGTAGGGGCCAGCCTGAGGCCTGAATGTGGGTCTCCGGGCCTGGCCAGCTGAGCCAGGGTCTCAGAAGTGGGGGTCAGGCCTGAGAACTGTGGCCTGGAGACATTGGGGTCAGGCTATGGATCTTGGATAGGATTCCCACCTGTTCCAGGGAAACTGGGAAGGAGTTTGATATTTGGGGCCGTAAACTGGGAGGTCATTTTACCCCCAACTATAGGAAATGCCCTCCCTCAAGTATCTGACCCCAGAAACAGAGCTGGGCAGAGCCCTAGGTACCTGAGGTACCCTACCCCTGGTTCTCCACAGATCGGCCACAATGGTGCAGCAAGGCCCCTTCCAACTCCTAAGACTAGGAAGCAGCAAGACAGATGAACCTATTTCTCAGATGGAAGAACTGAGACTCTCTCCTCCCTACTTACTGGGAAGAGATCAGCCTTTAGGGCTGTCACCCATTACCCAGCCAGGCCCTGGGCCTAATATATCATGAGGCTGCCACCCATTGCATCAGGGAGGGGTGCTGACCTGCCCCTGTCCCTGCAGTTGGGCCCACCCAGTGGTTCACACTGAGGGGTCTGCAGCCACACAGGCCTGGGTCTGAGTCCTGGCTCCTCTCCTTACTAGTCATGGTCCTGGGCAAATCACTCCAAGCCTCAGCTAGCTTGTCTGTAAACAGCAATAATGACACCCGCTCGGCCAGCCTCGCAGGTTGTTGCAAAGATGGAACGAGCCCTGCCACCGCACACCATGGTCATTATCATTACTCACGGCATTTAGAGACGCAGGGCACTCCAGATCACCTCACCCAGTGCTCTCATTTGACAGATGCGGAGATCGGCACTTGGAGAAGTAAGGCAGGTGTCCAGGGGCCCCACAGCAGGTCGGTGGGCGAGCCGGGGCTAGAACCCACACCTGTAGGCACACCGCCCATCCCTCCGGTCTGCAAAGGCGCTCCGAGGGCAACACACCGTAAGTCTGGGGAGACCTTTGCCCCCCACTCCTGGTCTGCCGCTCCCATGCTTGGGGACCTGGGGGTCCTGGGGGCCGGGCTGCAGAGCCTCCCCACTGAGGGAGGTGGACCCGGCCTTTGTCCCAGCACCTCCTCCCTTTGCCAGCACCGGCCATGAACTACGTGGGGCAACTGGCAGGGACGGTGTTGGGGACGATGAAGGACATATACCAAGGCCTGAACCCGGCCACGCTGAGTGGTGGCATCGACGTGCTGGTGGTGAAGCAGGTGGACGGCTCCTTCCGATGCTCGCCCTTCCACGTGCGCTTCGGCAAGCTAGGCGTCCTGCGGTCTCGGGAGAAGGTGGTGAGCGCTGGCCAGCCAGGGGCCATGGCAGGGTGGGCTCTTAAGGCCAGGGCAGCCCCTGCAGTCCCAGGAGAGGGCCTAGACCTCCCTCAGGTGGGGATCTGTGCTCTGGACAAGCATCTGTTCTTTTGCATTTTCTTTGACAGTTTGGGGTTGGTTTGGGGGTTTGGGTCCCGGAGGGTTCCCATTTTCCTGTGGGAGCCGCACAGTGGGGCTGTCCCTGGTACCTGGGCCGTCCGACCTGGCTCCAGCTTACTAAGACCTCACCTGTGCGTTCTTGGTAAGTCTCTCCACCTGGGCAAATGGTTGCACACTCTCATCTACCTGGTGCCGGAGGGGTGATTTGGGAGAATGAGATAGGAGCTGATAACACTGTCCCAGGGCCAGGTATGTGGGTGGCACTCAAAAGGTCAGCTTCTCTCCCTTCGGAAAGTTGTGCTGTCTTCTCTGGGCCCAGGTGAACATGACAGCTTTTTTTTTAGTGATGAGGTCTGGAGTATGAAAAGAGGTTTGGTGGGTCCAAATCCCCTTCCTATGGGGCCCCTAGGAACGTGCCAGAATCCTAACAGGAAAGTGTCAGCTTGTGGGGGACTGTATAGCGAGGCGGTAAAGAGCTGGGGCAGACTTCGTGGCTCACAGCCGCGCTTGGCCACCTCCCAGTACATAACACCCCTGGGGTCTCGGTTTCCTTGTCTATAAAGTGGGGGTAGGGATAGGAGCTACTGCACAGTGTTGCTGGGAGGTTAAAGGGGAGAGTCCAGATAAAACTCTCCATCAGTGCCTAGAAAGTGGTCCTTCGTACCGTTGTTCATGTAGTCAGTAAGCACTCTGGGGGTTGGGGACACAGCGGCGACAAGATGGGTCATGTCTTGTTCTGATGGGGTGTGGCAGAAAGAACAGAAATCAAGGCAGACAAGAATACTGAGACAGTGGTATGTGCAAGAAAGCCCAGAGAATGGAAAAATGGGGGGCTGGGGGGTGGAGAACTCAGTGCAGCCTCTCTGCAAAGGGGAGCCTGAGCAGAGAGCCTCGGGGTAGGGAGCAGCCAGGCACACCAGGGGCTGGGGGGTAGGAGTTCCAGCAAGCGCAGTGCTCCAGAGGGGAAGGGGGGCCAGTAGAACAGAGTGTGGGGGTGAGGGACAATGGTGGGGACTGTGCGCCACCACACCCCTTTACAGGTCGACATCGAGATTAACGGGGAGCCTGTGGACTTGCACATGAAGCTGGGGGACAGCGGGGAGGCCTTCTTCATCCAGGAACTGGAGAGCAATGATGTAAGTGCCTTGCGGCACCTGCCCCCTCTGGGCTGGACCTTGGGCCCTGTCACCGACCTGCCCCTGGGAACCACCCTAGCAGCAAGTCTGATGGGGGTGGGGGGATCAGCTAGGGCTGGCACTCCCAGCATGCTGTTGGAGCCTAAGCAGAATTGGGATGGGGGCAGCAAGAGCTGATTTCCTATCTGGGGAAAGCTGGGGAAGGTTTCTCAGAAGAGGACACTGGAGCTGGGCCCCTGGAGGGTGAAAAGGAGGCCTTCCCTGGGCGGCCTGAAAAGGAGGAGAGTGCTGTTGCATGGCTGGGAGGGGGCTGGAAAGCATGAGATGGATTGTTCTGGATCTGGTGCTGGCTCGGTGCAGTTAAGAGCATGGAAGGATGAGGGTGAGGGACAACGAGAGGGGTGTTTCAGAAGGGAGGCAGAGCCCAACACAAGCCAGCGGGAGGTGTTTCAACAGTCTGAGCTTCACAAACTTTAAATAGGCCCCTATTGTATGCCCGACACTGTGCAGTGGACTCAGGTGATGGGTCACCCCTGCCTGCAAAGAGGGCTCCCAGACCAGCCTGGGAGCCAGACATATCAACAACAGATGATGGAACTATATGGTCATGGCAGTGGAGGGGGTTGGAACTGGGGCTGGAGTTAATCAGGGCAAGCTTCCTGGAGGAGGTGATGTCTGGCTGAGTCTTAAAGGGAAAGCAGGTGTGGGCGGAGGAGGAGATGAGTAGCCAAGGTCCAGGGTTCTCCCTGGACAGGGTGGTTCGTGTGGCACCCGGGCCCGGTTGCGAGGCCTTGCTGCTGCTGCCTCGGACCAGCCTCCGTGCCTGTTTTCCTGAGCCCGAATGAGCTCACACCCAGGCCCTGGGACTCAGGCAGGGCTCAGAACGATTGGGTGGCGAGGGTGGCCCCCCAGGCTCTAGCCCCTGGTCTGTCTCCCAGGAACACGTACCTCCCTGTCTGTGCACATCGCCCATCCCTTGTGGAGACCTGTCTGGGCTCCCCTCAGACTCCCAGCTGAGCACAGCCAGTGAGCCTGAGGCCATCTCTGACGGGGTGCCCTCCACTGGGCGGAAGAAGAGGCTTCGCAGGAGGAAGCCCAGGCGGAAGGAGGGCACGGTGGCAGCCAATTCTAGTTCGGAGGAGCTGGAGATAGGCGCTGACAGTGAGCTGTCCCTGCTGGAAAAGCCAAGGCCAGAGCCCCCAGGGTGTGTGCGGACCAGGTGGGGGGCTAAGGGTGGGGGATACCACCCAGGGTTCAAGCACCGTTTCCTCTGCTGCTGCTCTGTGACCCTGGACAAGGGCCGTGACTTCTCCGGGCTTCACCTCCCCGAGCCCCTGACACCCAGGACCCCACGCGCTACCTGGGGTGCCCGGTCCTGTCGGTGACCATTTATTTCCCTGCAGCCCCCTCAGCAGCGTCCAGTCAGAAGGGGAGTCCTTACCGCAAGCCAGAGACATCTACCCCTACTCTGATGGCGAGTGGGGCCCCCAGGCCAGGTGAGAGTCTAGGTGGCCAGCAGGCAGGGACCCAAGGCCAAGGTCTCCGAGTGGTTTCTATTTATATCTTCCTGATGAATAATGACGTAGAACACGTTTAATATGTTTTCCAGCCAGTTCTACATCCCCTGTGCCAAGTGTTTATTCAGGTCTTTGCCCATTTTTTTTTTTTTTACTAGCTTGCCTCATTATTGTTGGTTTGTAGGAGTCTTCCGTATATTTATACATTCTGGATCCAACAGAGGCACAAATATGTATTATAAATATTTTTTTCCTCAGGCTGGGGTGGGCAGTGGTGGGCGACAGGCTGGCTTGAGGGCCTCTAAGTTCTCGCTTCCCGCAGCCTCCCGCCGGGTGGGCTCACATCCCCTAAGAGTGACTCAGAGCTGGAGCTGCGGACCCCCGAGCCCAGCCCCCCACGAGCTGAATCCCACATACAGTGGGCCTGGGGGAGGCTGCCGAAGGTGAGTGACTCCATGTCAGCCTCCCATCCCTGCCTTTCAGGGGCTCGGTGGTCCCCTGCGGGTCAGAAGTGCAGTGACTGAGACTTGGACCCCCAAGGCCTTGTGGGGTGTGGGAGGCAGGCCCTGCGCTGGTTCACATCCCCTCCCCCACCCCATTTGTTTGACCAAAGGTGGCCAAAGCAGAGTGGCCTGAGTCCTCGAAGGTCGCTGATGGCAGGGCTGGGTCAGCCTGTCCTCTTCAGGGAGAGCCCGGCACCCCCTCCGCTTCTGTGGCTGGTGCGGACCCTTCGGGACCCCTAATCCTGCAAGCAGGGGCTGGTACTGACCTTCCTCCTACTGACGCGGAGCCTCCCGCTCTGGTGGGCTCCCCTCTCCCCACTCCTGAGAGAAGGGAGACCACGCCTCAGAGCCGCAGGGATGCAGGCCTGCCTCTTCCCTCGAAATCCTGGAGCTGGGCCACCCTGGAGGGCCCAGTGGCTACCAGGGAGCCAGAGGGGGGCTCCAGGAGGGAAGGTGAGTGATGGTTGGCCCTCTCCCAGGGTTTTCCCTGGCCTCACATAACCCCCTGGGTGGACTCTGGTACTTCAAGCATGTTTTGAGCACCTACTGCGTACCTGGCACTGTGCTTGGCTCCAGCCCTCACGGGCTCGCAGTGAGGGAGCTAGATGAAGCATGCGTAAGCAGAGAAGAGCATGTCATGGGTGACACAGAAGAGAATCATCGGTGGGCACGGAGGCTATTTAAATCATGTGGTCGGGGAAGGCCTCTCCGAGTGGGGGATGCGTGAGCTGAGACGCGAACGATAAAGACCCAGCCAAGTGAGGATCAAGGGAAGAGAATTCTGGGCAGAGGGAAGAGCATGTGTCAAGGCCATGAAGTGGGAGAGAGGTTGCATGTCTAGGAAGGGAGGCAGCTGGTGTGTCTTGAGCAAGGCAGGGTTGTGGGGAGGAAGCCAGCAAGATGAGCACATGCTGGATCATTGCTGGAGCAGGAGCTGGGGTTTATCCTAAGAGTGTGGGAAGGTACTAGGACTCACTGTCCAAATCAGTAGTTGCTGGCTATATATGGCTATGTAAAATGTAGTTAAAATTACTTGAAATTAAATACCATATACAATTCTGTATCTCCATCATGCCACATCTTCATTGCGCGGATAGTGACGTGTGGCTGGTGGTATTGGGCGGGCAGATGGGACATTTCTACCATCCCCGAAAGTTCTACCAGACAGCGCTGCTTTAGGGTGTTCAAAGACAAGGGGACACCTCCTGCTCATGCTACTAAGCACATGTTAGGACTAGAGGTGTCCCCTCTGCCCTTAGGCTCCCTGAAGAGAAGCCAGCATCTGGGCCCCAGTGACATCTATCTGGACGACTTGCCCTCTCTGGATTCTGAGAATGCAGCCCTTTACTTCCCCCAGAGGTGCCTGGGTGCTGGGTGCCAGGGTGTCTTGGGATGGGGGTTGGTGGGGCCAGGGGTTGGCTACCAAGGGCCTGAGAGGGTGGGCCCTCCTCCCCCCAGCCTCTTTGTAGTCACATCACTGTTGGCCCCTCTGCCCCCAGTGACTGTGGACTGGGGCCCAGAAGGTGGAGTGAACCCAACAGCCAGAAGCCCCTGGGAGACCCCAACCCCGAACAGGAGCCAGAACCCACTCTGGACATGGTGGATATGATAGAGCTGTCCCTCTGTGGCGGACTCGCTGAGAGCCGGGACATCTCCTTGGGTATGTCTGACCAAGGCCTGAGCCCTTCCAAGGATTGGCACTGAGCCCAGGGACCTGGGGAGGGCGGGGAGGCCCCCAGAGTGTGTGGGGGGGGCAGCAGAGGTGTGAGGCTAGACTGGGCGCCCTTGCTGTTCTCTGCTCTGTGGAGCCCCGTGCAGCCAGCGAGAGCAGGGCATTCCCAAGGCCCTGTGAAGCAAACGCTTAATGCTAAGCTGTGACTTACCCTGTGAATCCAGGATGGCGAGTGCCAAAAGTAGAACTTTTGGGGATGGTGGGCACAGCAGGTGCAAACACCACAGGTAGAGAGGAGCCCTGCTGGGTTCCAGACCCAACCTGCAGGAGGCCTGAGTGGTAGAGTGTGTGTGTGTGGGGGGGGATCCGGGAGGGGCTGGGGCAGCAGGTCACATCAGACATGTCAGCCTCACTCCTTACTCTCTGCCTCTGTGCCCAGAGAAGTTCAACCAGCACATCGTCTCCTACCAGGACCTCGTCCAAAACCCTGGCCTCCTTGAGCACCCAAACCTGGTGGTGAAGATCAATGAGAAGTGAGTACCAAGCTTGAGCCGCTGGCAGCCCCAGGGTGGCCCTGCCCTCCACCGCCCCATGGCTACTGCAGTCCCGACTCCCCGTTCTGTCTCTCCAGGCATTATAACTGGGCTGTGGCCGCCCCCATGATCCTCTCCCTGCAAGCCTTCCAGAGAAACTTGCCCAAGGTAATGGTTAGAGCACCACCGGGCCTGCAGAGGAAAGTGGGCCCACTGTGGGGCCCTTGGCCAAGAAGCGGAGAGTGGGCAGAGATGGGCCTGGGGCTGACCAGCTGCAAGACCCACTGTGAGAGGAGCCACTGAGGGCCCCTGGAACCTCACCCTGTGCTGTGCGGACAAAGCCCCACCCCGCCCTGGCTTCCTGGCCTGGATGAATCCCATCAGGGTTGGACTTGACTTCGAAGGAGCTCAGGGCACACCGGGGGAGGATGATAACCTTCCACAGGAGGCTTTTAGATCTGAGAGACGAGGCTTGGGAGACAGAGGCCCCGCTCCTTCTCTTACCCCGAGCAGCTCTCCGGGCTGGGCTGCAGCATCGCTTGCTTTATTGGCCTGCATTTGTTGAGTACCTACTGTGTACCAGGCACAGGCTGTCCTGTCCCCACAGTCATGCCCTCCTAGAAAGACAGTTAATCATAAGACTCAGCCAGATGAATATAAAATTCAACCGTGAGTATTGGGAAGGAGAGGTTGCGTGCTTTGAGAGGCTAAAACGGGGGTTTGCTGAGCACGTGCCCCCTGGGCAGAGACCTGAAGGATGAATAATCCGTAAGCAGATGAGGGACAGGGAACAGCATGTGCTGATGCTCAGAGGTGGGAAGGAACCCAGTCTTTTCAGTCCTTCCCAGAACTTCTACCCTCACTGACTTGCACCTGCCCCCCGCACCCCCCGCCCCGCCACTGGCTCCCCTGCCCCGATCTGGCCCATTGTTCTTGCATTGATTAGACTTGCCCAAGAACATCACCATCCAGATTTTGACAGCTGACGCCTCCCTTTGGTGACACTCGGCTCTATCCTCTGGCTGGCTCTGGGTCTGAGCTAGGATCAGAGCCTGTGGGAAGGAGGAGGGTTACTCTCTTGCTTGGCTCTCCTCACCTCCCCCAGACAGATCCACCACTTGAGGCCCCTGGGAGACTCCCCCAGCCTGTTTCCAGCTCAAGGGGGTACCCTGGCTGACCCACTTCCAGGTCATGTCCTCCTGACTTGGGTTCACCATTCTGTCTGTAGGACACTGATATGTCTCCTGGGTGGGCCTTGGCCTAGGCTCTCCTGGGCTCCCCCTGGGAATACCTAGCACGAATCTAATCAGCATCTTCCCAAGGTCATGTTGCCCCCACCAGACAGCGGTGATAACACACAGAGAGGGAGGCCGTGCATGGGATAGAGTCATTGACCTTTGGGGTTGCCTCTGTTGGTCTTGGACGTTGAAGGGAGTACTGGCTATAGACTGTTCTTCCTGCTGTCACTTGGTGGCATCATGCAGAGAGTACTAGATCCTGAGAAAGTCCCAAAGCACTGCCTTCAGCTACTTTTGTAGGATCTGGAGGCCTGGCCGAGGCTGGGCAAGAGCTAGGGGGTCAAGGCTGGGGTAGGGTGGGGACTGGCAGGAATGGCCCTTGGTCTCCTGTGCTTAGCTCCATGAGTCATTGCTTGGAGTCCCAGCATGGAGGTGAGTATGCTTCCTCAGCCTCCAGATGTTGATAGCACCTTGCTCTAGGGTCAGCCCCAGACTCTGGGTTCATGGGGGCGATGAAAGGTAGGTTTTTGTGGTGCAGGGAAAAATGCCATGGCCTTTATCTGCCCTCAGAGCACCGTGGACAAACTGGAAAAGGAGAAGATGCCCCGGAAGGGTGGACGGTGGTGGTTTTCCTGGCGACGCCGGGACTTCCCCGCCAGAGAGGTGAGTGGTCAAGGTCAAAGGGCGTGGTCAGCAAGGCAGGGGGCGGGGCTCACTGGATGTATGTTCTTCCCACAGAGCAGTGCCCAGACGGAGAAAACCACAGCCCGGGAGCAGCAGGGGTGAGCTGGACCTCATGGCTGGAGCTCTGCAGCTGGAGCCAAGCCTTGGGGAGATCCCTGTGGGGGCAGGGGTGACGCCAGCACCTCTCCCCCAGCTATGGTTCTTTGTCACTACCCGATCACTTCTACACCCTTTCTTTTTCTTGAGAAATGTCCCCATTTCACAGATGGGAAAACTGAGGCCTATAGCTACACCAAAAGTCCTAGAGCTGGGAACTGGCAGAGCTGGACTGGGTGCCCAGACTCCTGACCCAGACCAGGGACTACTGTCTTAAGGAGGGGCAGGGCCTCCCCTCTTTGCCAGGGGCAGGCTGACCTTGCCTTTTTCATCTCTCAAGTGACCAGAACACCCAAGCTTGGGTGGGGGATGACCAAGGGCAGGTCAGCTGAAGCCTAAGCAGGTGGGATTGGTAATAAGCCCTAAGACGCACCGCTAGGTTTTACAGATAAACATCTCCAAGGCTACCTTGGCTAGGCACCGAGGGCCAGGAGCTTCAGCTCTGCTGGCCCCTTTCTGGGTGCGTACTGCTGGGCTGCGTCCTTATGTCTGTACCCCTCTCCAAATGGGTGGCACCATGGTGGGGTTTCTGATCCTCTGGAGGAACAGGGACAAGCCCCAGGTTCCTTGTGGCATGGGCTGAGGGGTGAACATCTACTGGGAGTGTAGGGCCTTGGCTGGGGAGAGTGGCCTGAGAGCCGGGCTGCCTGCAGGGAGAAGACTGATGTCCTGAGTAGTGAGGATGATGCCCCAGAGAGCCCTGTGATCCTGGACGCCCCCTCTCTGCCACCCTCGACTCCCGCCTACAAGAAGTCCCTCCGCCTCTCCTCCAATCAGATAGTGAGTGTGTGCGTGGGAGGGGGAGGGGGGCTGGGGCTGAGATCATTTGGCTCTGTGGAGCCTTGAGTTTCCCAGAGCCCAGAATCCATCCCCTCGGCAGCCTCCCTAACAGCCTTTGCTTGAAAACCTCCAGGGTCAGGGGCTTGCTTCTTTATGCACCAGCCCATTTCTTTGTTGGATGCTCTTATGGGAAAAGTCTTCCCTATGTTGTCTTAAAGTATCTACCTGCGGTGGGTTCCCGGCTCTGGATCAGCTCTTAGAGGCCACTCTGAAGGAATCAAAGGCTGATGACAGCCCCTCAGATATTGGCCGTCCCTGCCCCCAAGCCCTGTCTTTGAGCTTAGTCACTGGCCCCCAAGCGGGGCTCTGTCAGGGCGGTGCCCAGGGCGGGCAGCGACCATCTGTACGGTACCCCAGTGTGACACCCACTTTGGGGTCAGCCAGGGCCCAATAGCCTTGGTCACCGGCTGTGGCTGAGAGCTGCCCTGATTCTTCTCTATGGACCAAGGACAGGGCTAGGAGTCTCTATGGACGGATGTCACGAGTACCCTAGCCCCAGGCGGGAGGCTACCTGTGGGGATCTCGAGGGAGTGGGGTGTCTCCGTGCCAGGAGCAGGGTCAGCCTTAGGGCTGACCTGAGAAACTGGGTGGCAGCCATGGGCCAGGCTTTGCCTGTGAGCTGCATCCCAACGGGGGCAGGAAGGGAGGTTAGGGCTCCTGTGTCTGGGCCCGTGTGGGCCCCGACCAGCACTCTGTACTCCCTCACTCCCCGAGGTCGCCCTCTACCCGTACGGATGTGTCTGCGTGTGGCTGTCTCTGATGAATTCAGGCAGGTTCTCTGAGTTGGGAGGCAGAGGGGAATGAGAGGCCCATGGGGATCACAGCTTCCCCCCTTTGCCTGGCCCCAGCGGCGCCTGAACCTGCAAGAAGGTGCCAATGACGTGGTCTTCAGTGTGACCACCCAGTACCAGGGCACCTGCCGCTGCAGGGCCACCATCTATCTGTGGAAGTGGGACGACAAGGTGGTCATCTCGGACATCGACGGGACCATTACCAAGTGAGGCCTGGTTGGCCAGGGGAGAGAGGGAGGGCCTGGGACTGGCCTCCTCTGTGCTGCGGGAAGGGGGATGTCAAGAAAGGCCCTCCTCCTCCCCCCCAGTGCACTGTCCTGGGGGCTGGGGGTGGTGGAACGCGAGGGCTACGTGGGGCTGCCTCAGAGTGACCCCTCTTCTGTGGCTGTAGGTCGGACGCTCTGGGCCACATTCTGCCCCAGCTGGGGAAAGACTGGACACACCAGGGCATCACCAGTCTCTACCACAAAATCCACCTGTGAGTGCCTGGGCTGGGGCAGGGCCCCAGGGAGGGAATGACAGGATGTCTGAGGCCACCACAGCCCTTGCCCCAGGAATCCAGGCTTGGGGACCCACGAGGGAAGAAACCCCGGGCATGTCCCTGGATGGTCCTTCATTCTCCCATGAAGCCCTCATCTCCTGTCATCTGGCCTCTGAGTCTAACCGCTGGTCTTCATGCTGCAGGAGGGGCCTATAGACTTGCTCAAACCTTTGTCCATGCTGGTCCGCCTGGGCCTCAGGACGCTGTCCGCGCTCCTCCTCCCTGGGACAGCTACTGCGGGCACCTCTCCCCGATGTTCTCCCTAAGTCCCCTCCCTGCAAAGGCCTCTGGGTTTGAAGGCCAGAGCCACGGGGTTGCGCTGAGCTGGCCGAAGCCAAGGAATGGCTGGTCTCTGATGGCTCTGGGCCTCTCCTACCCCCACCTCCAGAAACGGGTTCAAGTTCCTGTACTGCTCGGCACGGGCCATTGGCATGGCTGACCTCACCAAGGCCTACCTACAGTGGGTGAGCGAGCGGGGCTGCGGCCTCCCCAAGGGCCCCATCCTGCTGTCTCCCAGCAGCCTCTTCTCCGCCCTCCACAGGTAACCAGCCCTATGAGATACAAGCCCAGGGGTCCTTGCGGGGAGTGACAGGCTCGCTGGCGGCTCAGGCTAGGCCAGCATCCGGCCATGCTTGGGTGTCAGTTGAATCCTGCCCTGTGTCACCTGACCCTGCCGTCCTCTGATGGCTGCCCCTCCTCGGTTCCCTCTCCTGCCCATGGCCCCGGCTGCCCCAGGGAGGTGATTGAGAAGAAACCAGAGGTGTTCAAAATTGCCTGCCTGAGTGACATCCGGCAGCTGTTCCTGCCCAACGAACAGCCCTTCTATGCTGCCTTTGGGAACAGGCCCAACGTGAGTGTGTCCCCTCCCCACGGGCCGGGCCGCCTCCTCCCTGTCCCCCAGCCCATCAGCCCCTCCTTGTCCCCCATAGGATGTGACTGCCTACCGGCAGGTGGGCCTCCCTGAATCTCGAATCTTCACAGTCAACCCCCGGGGAGAGCTCATCCAGGAGCTCATGAAGAACCACAAATCCACGTGAGGCCAAACCCTGTCATGGGTCCCCCACCCCTCCCACGTCCCCATGCCCCAGCCTCTCCCTGGGCCTCACTTCCATCCAGGTCTCCTCTGCCTGACGTGGTGGGGGCTGGGGCCTGGTGGCCGCTCAGGCTCTCGGTGCTGACCCTGTTCTGCCCACAGGTATGAGCGGCTGGGCGAGGTGGTTGAGCTCCTCTTCCCACCTGTGGCCCGTGGCCCCAGCACAGACCTGGCCAGCCCTGAATACAGCAACTTCTGCTACTGGCGGGAGCCGCTGGTTACTGTGGACCTCGATGCCCTGGCCTGAACCGGCCCCAGCTGCCCCCTCCTCCCTGGCCAGGCCCCAGAACTGACTGGGTGTTCCCAGGGAACGGGAGGTTGCAAGCTGGCTGCCAGGGGGCCGGTCCACTGAAGGGAAGGAGGGGGCTGAGGGCCGACTGGCAGCCACAGAGACCCTCCCTCCTCCCTGTCCTGTCTCCTGCCTTCTCCAGCTGATCCGCAGGAAGTGGGGCAGCCGCTCCAGGCCTCAGCAGGGCTCTGCCCAGCAGTGGAATGATGATCACCTGGGCCCTTGCAGGATTCTCCGTGCCCTTGACATCCCTGTCCCTGTCCCCCTGGTACACTGCCTCAACTCCTGACAGCACGGAGAGGAGAGGGAGGCCTGTGAGGCTCGAGACCTGCCCGCACAGGAGGGGGTTGGCGGCAGCAGGGGGGAGTGCTTGAGCAGCATCTGGGCAGCATGGAGCAAACCCTCTGAAGCCAGACCCTTCCATAACCCTGGCCCCTTCCCACAGCTCTTGCGCCAGACCTCACTGCTCTCCCTTGTGCCCCAGGATCTCAGCACACCCCAACCCTGGGTGCTCAGACATCAAGGAACAGGGATCCCAGGGCAGTGCAAGGGCGGAGGGAGTGTGGCTCCCCCTGGGCCTCTCCCATACCCAGCTGCTTCTCCTGTTCCTCTGAGCACCTCCCCTGAGGACACAGCCCCAAACCCTGCCAGTGTGGGTGGCGGTGACCTGCCCACCCTCCCTAGACTTTGCTGGTCAGTTCGGGGCCCACACAGCTGCTGAGCGAGCTCTTGCCTGAGGGGCTGTAGGAAGCCGGGCTGGCAGCCCACTGCAGCCTTCCGGCCTACCGTCCTTGGGGAAGAAAATACCTTTAGACGGGCTAAAAGCTTTAATCCAGGCCTGCCCTCCCCCAACAGCACCACAGTGGAGGGAAGAAACCAGAAGGCAGGGCTATAGAGACCTGGAACATAGCACAGGAAGGCCTGTGCTGCTGAGGGGAAATGGAGGCCAGGAGCCTCAACAGAGATGGGCATCAGGGTCTCTGGAAACTCTGCAGGCCAGATGAACACTGTGTTTTCAGGTTGTCAGACCTGAGTTTCTCACCACTTAGCGAACACCCAGGTGGGGCCGGGGTTGTGCTAGGATGCTGGAAACTAGGCCTGGAGCCCTTTTTCTCCCCTGGCTTCCCGTTCAGAGTCTGGCCTCACTTAGGCCATGACATCTACTCTCTGGAGAGATTCCCTAACCTGGGGGGTGGGTGGGCAGGATTTCCCCCCCAGATGGAAAGGAGAGGAGGGTGTGGGGACCAGAGGCCCTGAAGCATCTTTGGGAAAGAGAAGGAAAAGAATAAATTGAGGTGGGTCTCTAAACAGAAGGTCTGGACCCTGTCCTTTTCTCAGGGAATCTACAGCTGCCTAAGTAAGCCCTCACCTGAGGGGAGGGTCGAAAGAAATAAAAAACCTCTCAGCTGAGTCTTTGTGTTTCTGCTCTGTCCGAAAGGACGGGGGGAGCTGGAAACCTCTGGTCCTTGGTTCAGAAACTATCCACAAAGCTGCCAGGTGGGAGGACAGTGCCGGTGGCCGCCACCTTCCCGCAGAAACTGGGCCCTGACGGCTAGGGAGGGAAGTCAAGGAGAGAAGGGAACCAGAAGCCTCCACGGGGTGGGGGCTGTTGCCCCAGGACAAGGGGAGATGTGGACAGGTGACTGGACCTGCGGGTCTTCATCCAGATGCTGCTCCTGGTGTGTCTGCAGAAGAGCAATGTGCATGCTGGATTGTGAGGTCACTCAGGTCCGCCCGGCCTTCAGGCATGATGTCCTTGCCTTGACCATGATCCTGATTTGTCCACTTGATACGGCACTGAGTGTTGATTTTCGTGGTTGGGACAGTCCCATGGAGCTGGACCAAGGCTATTCCTTCCGTGGCCTCTGAAGTGGCATCCCCGTTGGCCCCGGGAGGCTGGGAGGCACTGCTGAGCGAGGCTGGGCTCTGGAGCGGCATCCCCAGTGTTGGCGGGATCCGGGGTTCGGTCCCGTCTGGCCCGCCTAGTCGGCTGGCTGGGGCCGCGCCTGCTCGGCCAGCTGGGCCCTGCAGTCCAGGAGGTCATCCCGGAGGCGGGCGATGTCCTGTGCGTGTTGAGCCAGCGTGCGATTCAGCTGGTCCACATAGCCCCACAGGCCCTCCGTGGGCCTGAGCGACTCGGTGGGCAAGTGGTCCAGGCCGGCAGCCAGTCGGCCCAGCCTCCCACACACACCCTCCACTTGAGCCACCCTCCGGTCGAAGTGGCCCACCACTTGCTGCAGTTCCTGGGCTGTGTCCTGGCAGCGGCTCAGCCCGCCGGCCACACCGGCCACACCGGCCTTGAGTCGCTCCAGCTCCCCCCTCAGGCCCAGCACCTGCCTGTGGCCAGCCTGAAGCCGAGAGCCTTGGCTGCTGACCTGTTCCTGGATGGCGTGAACCTCAGCCTCCACCTTGCGTTCGCGCTCGCCCAGGGATGAGTTGGCAGCCGAGAAGGCGTCAGAGTACTGGCTGACGGAGTCGCTGAGGCCCGTGAGGGACTTGCTCACGGAGTTCAGGTTGACCTTGAGCAGGGTGATCTCGCCTTGAAGTGAGCTGCCCGTCGCTTCTGTCAGCTGCTCCTGGACCCCGGCCACAGTGCCATTGAGCTGCCGGAGCAGGGCGGCGTGGCTGGCCACCTGGCGGAGGAGGGCCTCGCTCCGGCTCTGCCAGGCCTTCACCTCTGCCGCCAGGTTGTCCAGGACGGCTGAGGTGGTGCTGGGGGTGCACGAGGTCTCCAGGGAGACCAGCCGTTGTTCCAAGACCGCCAGCTCCGTCTGCACCAGGGGCCGGGCTGACCTGCCCGGGGGGGCGCCGTCGTGGCTTAGCTCCCCCGCCAGTGTCACCAGGCGCTCCTCTAGGCTCTGCACTCGCTCTTCCAGCATGGTCCTGAAGCTGCCGGCCTCCCACCCGCCCTCCTCCATGCCCAGGCAGCAGCCCCTTGCTCCCCCCTCCGTCCCGTTGAGGGTCTCCAGGCCCTCCAGCAGCCCGTCCACACCCCCGTCCAGCATGGCAGCAGAGAGCCGCTCGAGCTCATCCCTGGTGAGGGGGCCGTGGCCCCGCTGGGCCTCGGTGACTGCCTGTAGGTTCCGCTCGAGGTTGTCCACGCGGGCGCTGATCAAGGGCAGCCGGCTGCAGCAGCTGCTCCCGCCAGCCACGCTCAGGCCCTGCAGCCTGGTCCCGAGCTGGGCCAGCTCCCGGCGCAGGGCCAGCTCCCGGCCGTCCAGGCTCTGGTGCAGCCGCTGACTAGCCGCCTGGCCCTCCTCGCACTGCTGCCGCACCTCCTGCACCCGCAGGTCGCACGTGCTCTGGACGCCTTGCAGCTTCTGCTCGAAGCCATCCAGCAGGCTCCCCCAGAGCCGGTGCAGCCGTCGGTCCACGTACTCGTCCAGCAGCGCCAGCGAGGTGAGCGGAGACGGACGCGCCTCCCGCAGCCGCTGCAGGTGAGCCTCGTGGCCGAGGGCCAGCCCGTGCACCTTGTCCAGCAGCTGCACCTTGGTCCGCAGCGTGTTGCTCACCTCCGTCACCTTGCTCAAGATCTCGTCAAGGGGAGGGGTGAGTGGCCCTCTGGCTCTGTCTCCGGGCCTCACGAACCCCTCGGAGATGACCCCGAAGCCCACAGGAGCGGCAGGAGCCCTTGGACTGCCAGTCATCCTGTTGGGGTCCTCACGGCTGGCCACCAGGCCGCTGAGGGTACCATATGCTTGTACCAGGCGCTGGACATCACCCTCCAGACGTTCCAGCCGCTCACCGAACAGCCCTGGGCCTTTCTTTCCTGGGAAAGAGGAGGAGAGAACCCTAGGGGCATCACTGGCCTGCCTCCCTCCACCTGTCCTGTTGCCAGGCCACCCGGGAGAGTTTCTGTTCTAGGCTGACCTTCCCACTGAGCATATAGCTTTCTCAGCTTCAGGAGGAGTCTGTGAGCTTTGCCTCAAGCCCAGTGTGAGATGCACCCTCCCCAGCCCTGCCAGAGCTCAGCCCGCCTGCGTCAGGCCCCTCTCCACCGCCCCCAAGAAACCTGATCACCTGGTAGGGTCTCCATGGGCAGACTCACCATAGGGGCTGGGGGCCGCTCTGCTAGAAGAAGGGGGCCGGGGCCCTGGGCCCAGCTGCCCTGAGGGAATCTGGGCCTCAGGCTCTGGCTGGGCTGGGGTGGCCCCGAGGTCGGTCAGGTGCTCGGGACAGCCTTCTCCAGTGAGGCCAGGGCAGCACCGCCAGGCGAGGTCTGTCACTGTCTTGTAGCTGACCTTGTATCTGGGTCTGAGCACTGTTCGGTACCTGGGCCAGAGAGGGGGAGAGGGCAGGGCCCTGTACTTGCGGACTGAGGCTCCTGCCTCCCAGTGCAAGATCTGGATTCTCTGCCCCCCTCCACTCCCCGCCAGAGTTTTTCCTTTTTCTGTGCATAAGGTGACAGGGCGGTGGGGTGGAGGCAGGCCTTGCAGAGGGTCAGAGAAGGGTTAAGGAGCAGGTGCAGGGGAAGCCCTACCCCACCCTGTTTGCTTGGGGAGAACACTAGCGGGATTTAGCCCCAGTGTCCCCAAGGCCAGTTTGGACCACCTTTAGCTCATGCTGCCATCAGAAATTCCACTCTGGCTTGGGCGGTACCTGGAAGAATCCTGTCACCACCTCAGCCCTTCCCTTTGGGTGTGCGAGGGGGTGCTGCCCAGGAGCCGGAGTGGGCAGCCCTTCTCAGTGCACTGGGGCCACTCTTGGCTCCCCTCGGTCCCCTTAGTTTTCTCTACTCCTTCCTAGCCTACTCTGGGAACTCAGCTCTGGCCACCCAGGCCGGTGGACGGCACCCCTGATTCTGAGCACAGAAGGGAAGGCCCAGCTGTGCGGGGCAGGCCTGGCCAGGCCCACTCCCTCCCCTGCTCAGCCATGTACCTGTTCACCCACTGACACACTGGAGCAAATGGGATTGTTTTCAGACATGCGTTTGAGCCTCTCCAAGTACAGACCTGTGCATCACACTTGTGCACCATCCCAATACCCTCTACAGCCCTGTCTGCCTGACCTAAGCCCCGGCAACCTGGCTTCCGTCCCCTCACCCTTGGCCTGCCTTCTCCACAGTCACCGCAGCCCTCCCTGGGTCTTCCCAGGGCCCCTTTGGCGTCCACTGTTGTCAGTGTGACCCTCTGCCCTCTCTGTTCACTTTCAACCCTCTTTGCCTCTGCTGCTTCTTCCTTGCCTCGTTCTGTGTGTCTTCTGGGAACCCTCCCCTGGCCCCCCTGTGGGCCCTAAACTGAACCTGCCATGTCTCCTCCCTGGCCTTCTCCAGCCAGCCTGCGTGGGAGCTGGGGTAATAGGTTCTTTGGAGTCCAAGGAGTTCCATTCCCTTGTGGTGCTGGCTGGTGCCCTGGGAGAGAGGCAGGCCTGGGGCTTGTGCCCAGCAGTCCCGAGTGGGTGGGATGGGGGTGCACTCACGTGACTGTCCCGGGGCACTTGGGCCCCCATCCACACTGTCGGTACTCGGCCTTCACGTAGCTTTCTGCTCCCTCCTGTAGGACACAGGTCACATTCCTGTGCACCACGTAGGCGCAGAGGGCCCTGCAAGGGAGAACGGACGGCATCCTTGGAATATCTGGCCTTGGCCAGGCCTGTTGAGGAGCCTATACCTGCCTTCCCCATCTGTGGGCCTCCCCAGGGGACCAGATCCCCATCTCTCTTCTGTCCCTTCTCCTCGTTCCTGGGAGACCACACTGCTCATCCTTCCTCCCCTGACTCCTTGGGAAATGCATGCCATCTTGTAGTTTCCAGCCCCCCACGCCCCCACCCTTGGCTCCTGGTTTCTCACTCTCTGATCACTTCTTGTACTGCCTTCTCCAGGAAGCTTGCTCTGATGTGCCAAGCCTGCTGAATGTCAGCTATGGGCTGAGCACTCTCCTACAATACGATTCAGCCAGCACCCCAGGTAGAGGCCCTAACTCACCTGACTGGGGCCAATTCCCAAGCCACTGGCTACTGAGGACCAGAAGCTGAGGCCTCCGCGAGGCAAGAGCCGCCCTCACAGACTACAAGGGCTGGGGAGGTGGCTGCCTGGCATAAGCCAGCCACCTGTGGGCTGCTATTGGGCTCTGGAGCCACAACTCGGGCCCAGGACCCAGGCGCCCCCACCAGTTCTGTGGCCCAAACCCGCCGGGCTTCCCCAGCGGTGGCTGGGGTCAGGCTGACCGCGGGAGGGGGCGGGCTGCAGGGCGCTGGGCTCCATCTCCTACCTGGTGGGGCAGGGGAGAGAAGGGGGGGCGCGCGGGGGACATGCATGGGAGAGGCCCGCGTGTGCCCCGCGCCGACGGCCCTCCCTCCTCTCCCTCCACCTGGTCCGCTGCGCCGGGAGTTTACACACAGCGCAGCTGGAAAATGTTACTTCGCTGGAAAGGTTTCCGCGGGCACTGCCAGGTCCCAGCCGCTGCGCCAGGCCCCCTCGGCTTATTTTTCTTCGCCAGCCCCGCAGCTTCCCGGAGCGTGGGGCGCCCGTCCGGGCCGGGGCTCGGCCTCGGGTGCCCGGCGCGTCCCCCCCGGTCTCCCGCGCGCGGTCGGGGCAGGTGGGAGCGCCGCCCGGGCCCCATCCCTCCCGGCTTCCTGCCCGGGCGCGGCCCGCGCTTACTTGTGCGGCCCCGGGCGCAGCCGCGGGCGCCATCCCGTCGTGTAGAGGTTGTAGCGGGGGGCACCGGGCGGCGCGGGCCGCGCGACGAGCGGGGTGCCCTTGGCCTGCGCCCCCGAGAGCAGCGCCGCGACGGCGCACAGCCACACCGGCAGGCGGCGGCCCATCGCGGCCCGCGGCTCTCTCCACCTGGCCCCGCGCGGGGCCCCCGCCCGGCGTCCGCCCGCCGCGCCGCCCCGCCGCTCGCCCTCCCGCCCGGGTCCCGCCGCCGCTCGCGGCCCCCGGAGCTCGCTGGCCCGGCCGCCTGGCGCTTCGCAGCGGCTGCGTCCCGCCGAGTGGCCCGCGCTGCTCGCCGCTGGGGCCGCGGAGGGGAGGCGGGAGGCGGGCTCTGCGCGGATTAGCATAAACTTGGGGCCGCGTCGCTCGCCTCCGCCGGCCCCCTCTCGGCCGCCAGCCCCCCGCCCCAGCTCCGAGCCGACGCCCGAGGGGCCGCCTGCACGCGAGAGGTGAAGGAGGGAGCAGCCCCGGGGTGGCAGGGGCGCAGGCCGTCGCGCCCTGGGAGGCCCCCAAACACACCCATTCACCACGATCGCCCGCGTGCGCGGCGGAGAAGCGGAGCCAGACCCCTGGGGCGGGCCGCGACGCGGGGCTCCCGGGGAACGGCCCACCCGCGGGGCACACGGCTCTTAGGAGCCCTGGCGTGCGGGGAGACCGAGGCCCGGGCTCTGCAGCTGAGATGACCCTGTTTGGGGGCGCAGCGGCAACACCTCCGCAGCCACCGCTTTGGAATAGGCCCCAGAAGGTCCCTGCTGGCTAGCTGTGCCTCCTCGCACCGGCCTGTCTGGAGGTGACCCGGGCAACTGCTAACTAACTGCTGACCCCTCCGCGGCATCTTAAACTAACGCTCTGCTGCCCGGTGTGGCCAGGCCGTCCCTCTGGCTCCCTGCTGCGGTCCGGGTTTTCTCTGCCTCTCTCAGGTGTGGGCTGCCCGGAGCCCAGACACCCAGCACCTCTCCAGCCAAGCAGCAGAGGCTCTGCTTCTCTCTGTGCAACTAAAGCTCTTAGCTAGCTGGACCACCGCCCTGGCTCATTCTTAGCCCCCGGGCAACGACAGCCTTCAGGGCTTTCTCACAAGGAGTGCTGCTAAGGCGGGCTTCAGCCTATTTCCCTTCTGAGACTGACTCTCGGAGCCCGGGAGTTGGCCTTTATGGGCGTTCTCATTCGAGGTCATCTTGTTGACTTTCTAACCTGCAGAGAGCTTCTTGAATCCCCATTCTTTCATCCGCAGGGTGGCGTTTCTTCGTGGCTTCGTCTCGTCTGCACAGGTGACCGCCGCCTTTGGTCTTTACCCAAGTAGCTGACTGGAGTGTGGAAGCCACAGAACCCCGAGGCGCATACGCGGAGAGACCTTCCTCCAACCCAAGATGTGAACCCACACCCTCTGGGTAAAGTGACGATGGAAGGGTGTAAATGGGGCACAGCTCGGAGACTCACATCTGTGCCACCTGCCCATTCCCAGCCGTAGTGGCTCGTGGGTCCCTGGTGGGGGAAGCAGACCCCTGAGCACAGTGGGCTGGTTGGTGCCTCATTTAGGCTTTGGGACACACGCGGAGGGGACCCATCTTCCAGGTGGGGAGTTTCCTGGTGTATTGGTTTCCTAGGGCTGCTGTAACAAATGATCACAAACTTGGTGCTTGAAACAACAGAAATTTACTCTCCCACAATCCTGGAGTCTAGAAGTCTGAAATCGAGGGGTCAGCAGGGCCACGCCCCCTCCAGGATCTCGGGAGGAATCCTTCGTGTCCTCCAGCGGCCACAGGCACCCCTCGGCTACGAGCTGCCTCACCGCACTGTCTGCTTTGTCTTCACGTGGCCCTCTGACTTGTGTGTCTACAGGGGTCTCTACGGGGCCTTTGTCTCTGTGTCTCTGTGTCCTCTCCTCTTCTCATAAGGACATTGGTCATTGAATTTAGGGCCCAGTCTAAGCCAGTCTGACCTCATCTTAACTCATTACATCTGCAAAGACCCTTTCTCCAAGGAAGGTCACACTCTAAGATTCAAGGCAGACGTGAATTTGGGGGGAATACTATTCAGTCCACGACAGGGTCCCTGAGGGCTGGTGAAGGGACAGATCCTGGCGTGCTGAGCCATAGCTATGCGGGACTAATGGGAAGGCTAAACAAGAGAGTTTGCCAGAGGAGAGTAGGGCCGCGTCTAGGGGTTGTGGTGCTCTGGGAGAGGGGCGGGAGGAGCCTTTTGGTAGTTGGCTTCCCCTGTCTGCTTCCAATGACCCACCTCGCTTGAGCTAACTCCGATGGGTTTCTGATGCCTGTAAATGATGTCTAAGACAGGCTTTCATCCTCTGCCACAAATTCACTGAATGTGCTTTTATATTCTCCAGCCTTTAACAGAGAAGTCCTTCTGCTGGGGGCAGGATACATGGTATCCATAACATGCTCTTGACCTTGTAACCACTGCTTAGAAAGTGAGAGACATCTGGTGGGACATGAACTGAGCTGGGCTCCTCACCCTGGGGCTGGGTTCTGACTGCCTGGCAGCACTGCCCAGGAAGTTCTGCAAGAATCCGCCCCCCTGCACGCCCACCCCCCACCCCTACACTACAGAAGCTGTGATCCTTTTCCAAGGGGCCCCAGCCCTACCTCTCACTCCCTACGCAGCCCAGATGTGGGGCCCACAACTCAGAGGGAGGAGGCTGGACCCTGTCTGAACTTGGAAAAGTCCACATAACGGGGGGCTAAAAGGACAGTTGGACCCCACTTCCCCCCTTCCCAGGTGGCTGACATCAAACACTCTCTTTAACTGGAAAAGTTTCGGGAGCCAGCCCTGGGGCCCCATCCTGGGGGAGGCGGGTTGAGGGGAGGACATCGGCAGAGGAGATGCTCAGGGTCTTGGCGGTATCCAGTCCCGCCAGAGGCTGGGGTCTCCCCCGCAGATGATGAGGCCACTTTCCATCTGCCAGACAGGAAACCTAGGGAAGGCGGAGACAGCGGAGGGAGGCAGTCATGTCCCCACCCCACCCTCCCCCACCCCCACCCCAACTCAGCCTGGAGTCTCTCTACACCTGGATGGAGGCGGGCTGAGGGGCCACACACAGGATCCCAATTTCTATTCACAGGGACATGCACGCCCATATGCAGACACATTCCGTCTGTCTGTCTGTCTCTCTCTCTCTCTCACACACACACCCCACTTCCATACACACACACAGAAGCATACTTTCCCAACCTTCACTAGCCCTTGGTGACAGATGAGCCACCTCGATCTTCAGGAATGATGGAGGATGCCATCAGGAAGGCAAGATATCCCTGGACAGGGATAAGTGTAGCCTTGCATTTAGGGTCCCCCAGGGAGTGGCCCAGTGGGTGAACAGGAGTGGGGACCTCTGCCAGACACTGTAGCCTCCCTCCTGCCTCTGTGGGCTTTCTGGGGCAGAGGGGGAGAACTGGTGTCTGGGGGTAGAGAAGATGGGAGAGTGGGTCGCTGGCAGCGGCAGAGATGCGGGCTTTCCTGGTGGTAAGGCCCCACGGGACTCTGGTGCTTGGCATCCCGCCCACCTGGAACAACCCTTCCCTACCTCCGTGCATTTCTCTGAGGCCACGGAGTTTCCTCTCCCCTCTCCAGGTTCCTTCTACCCCACCCAGGATGTTCTCCCTACTTTATCCAGGCCCACCACATGAGATCATTGAGAGCCTCACCACGCTTTTTGGAATGTAGTTCCCCTGAAAGAGACAGGAATAGAAAGCACTGGAATGACCCATTTTCTGGCACAAGCCCTTCTCACCACAGATGAGCCTCCTACGACTGGGAGAGGCACGCCCCACCCCCCAGGCAACTGGTGGGGGCACCAGCCCTAGGATACGGGCTCCTGACTCCATCAGTCCTTTGTCTCTGCCCACCACCGCACCCCATCTCCTTTCTTCTGAGTGTGCACAGCCTCCCTACAAGGGGCCACCTTTGGAAGTTCTGTGTAGCAAGGATCTTTCCCTGGGGCTCACTCTCTCCCCAACATAAACATCAGCATGCTCAAAGCCCAGTTGGTGTTTTGATTACACCCACACCATCAAAAACAGTTACTGTCAATACATAACTTGTCCATACGTGTTTCTGGGGCAGGGGTTCGGAGTGACCCCTTCCAGCAAGGCAGAAGCAGGGCTTCTCCAGGCCCCTGGGGGGTGGGTAGATGTGGGTCCTCCAGGTGAGGGCCTGGGAGAGACGCCAGAGATCATGGAAATTGGACTCTACAAAGCCCGGATGGACTTCTTCTGAGTGAGAGTTGCTTAGAAGCAACTTAAAAATTGTACTAATGGGGCCTCAATGTGGACACATGCAAACCAGATGCAATCGTTATGCAAATCATATGCAAAATACATGCATGGGCCTCCCAACTATTGCAAATACCAGATGCAGCCCCCAGGGACCGTGACTTTAGCTGAGCCCTGTTGTGGGGCACATAGATGGCCCTGGACGTGCCAGTCTCTTATGGTGGGCAGGAAGGGCTTACCTCCAAGGCGGTTCACACACTGGGGGAAGGAACCAGGCAGGGAGTCGCTCAGATCTGGGTTTCAATCCCAGCTCCTCCGCTCACGAGTTGCTTGACCTTCGTGGAGTCACTTTACCCCTTTGAGCCTCTGTCTTCCCATCTGTAAAATGGTAACTCTGAGGACTAAATGGGAATATTGGTTAAAACTCCCATCTGCAAATTCAGGCATCTACGGGACGCTTAGTGAGGGGGTAGGACTCAGAGTCCCTCCCTGGGTAGAGGGTGGGTGTCTGGACTTCTTTCCACTCACTGAAATTGAGACTGCCATGGGCAGGACCGCCTCCAAGGGCAGCAGGGCAGCTGTGGGCTTAGGGTAGGTCAGTGCAGGATGGGCCAAGAACCCACATAGTTTACATCTGTCAGAGGTCCCACTTGACTAGGGGGTATGGCAGATGCTGTTGGTACCCTGCCAGACCTCCTTTACCCAGCCTGTGCATCCATCATCTTCCCACTGTGGGAGTGACAACTGTGAATGCTCATGGCCACCCCTCCTGCAAATTGCCCCTGGCTGAGGACAGCCATCTCCCTGGAAAGTTACACACCCTCCCCCCTCAGAGCCAATGATGGGCTGTTACAAGGATACAAAAGGCTCGTCTCCTCAGGGAGACAGCTCAGCAGAGCAGTCAGGTTCCAGAGCCCCCTGGATCAGGCCACATCCAGATGCTCCCTGAGATCCCATTCTTGCTTTGCTCCTCCCCTCCCCTTCCCCCCCTGCCCCCCCGCCCCGCCCCACATGTGTCTCCTGAGAACCCTCCCTGGTAAATCGCATGGTCCTGAATCCCTGTCTCCAGTTCTGCTGCTGCGGAACCTGACTCAAGACAGGAGACAGACCTGCAAACAGAGAAGGATGATGCATGTGATACTGTTATGGTCCAGGAGCCTCAGGAGCCATGGGGTCTTGAGGCCCAGGGAGATGTGTCTGGGGTGGGGAGAAAGGGTCAGAGATGTCTCCCCAGTCAAGCAACACTGCAGCTCACCTGTGGGGAGAAAGCATCCCCAGCGGTAGGCATGGCCTGCATGGGGGATCGAGGCAGGAGACAGCCTGGCGTGCTTGGGGAATACCCGAGCTCTGGGCCGGGGGTGGGGTGCAGGCCCCACGAAAGGTTAGCAGGGGCCAGACAAGAGGAGCCTTGGATACTCCAGTGAAGGCTCTGGACTTCACACCAAGGTAACAGCACACAATGAATGGTCTTGAAAAATGTCCCCTAGCTGCTGCCGCACAGAGCGGGCCCCGGAGGCCGGGTGCCACAAGGCTGACAAGGATCCGAGGCGGGTGGCAGGGGTGGATTCCAGAAGCTTTCAGGACAGAAAGCTGACAGGCCCTGATGGCTGATTTGGGGGCTATGTGTATGGGAAGGGTTTAGAAGGTGCCAGGCAGAGGGGAGACCAGACATCAGGCCTGGGGCAGGGGTGACCGTGTGTGGGCAAGTGTGGGGAGAGGGGGCTTAGCGAGCTGTCCAGGACAGGGGTCTGCATCCCCTGTGCCTGTTCCAAGGCAGCCGGTCAGGCAGAGCCTTGACAGGGAGGCCTCCGTGACGGCGGGTGCTAACATGAGTGGTGGCACAGCCGGGGGATTCCAGGGGAGGCTGGGAGCTGCTCCCTGCAAGGGTCGGGGGCCCATAGGGCCTGGGAAGGGCTCACCCTGCTGTCCTCTGGCTCTTCTATTCATAAGCACAGGAGTAAAAACCACACAGGATTACCAGCTAGTAACAGAGGAGGCAGGCATGCGATGGGCCCGGGGAAGGGGGTTTCCCTGCACCCGGGCGGGGGCCAGGGGTGGGGAGGCAGGTCGTTGCCATGGCAAACTCATGCTTGGATAGGCAGAACCTGACCTCCACCCAGACAATGCCCTTATCTCAGACCTGCTCTGCCTTAATTCCTTAATTCTCTGGGACATTTGCAGGTTACCGCTTGGTGCTAGAAGCACGGGAAGGTGGGTCCCAGGCTGTGCTCAAGGCACCCGAGACCGGGGGGGTGGGGTGGGGTGGGGTGGGGACACAGAGGTGGCTGCAAGTTGGTAATCCCGGGAGGGGGTCAGGAAAGGGGCCTGGGGAGGGGAGGGGGGGAAGGAGACTGAGAGGTGTTTGTGGGGTGGGGAGGGCCAGTGTGTAGGCTGACTGGGGAGGTGTGCACAGAGATGCTTGGACTTCAGCCCCCGTGAGCCTGCTCATCCGCCAGTTCCTACACAGCCCTGTCACTGTCTCTGAGTAGAGCCCCCCTTCCGACTGACAAGTCGCTGATGTAGGGGACGCCTCCTGTCTGTGTTTGCTGAATGGTGAACTGTAGGTTTTAGTCACTCTAGAGCCATGAGGAGGATACACTGGGGAGGCTGGTGCAGGAAACAAGGCAAGAGATGCTGGTGAGGAGAGAGGGCATGCATTTGGAATAAGGGCTGCCAGGCTTTCATGGGCTGGCTGGAAAGATGGATCAGGGCCAAGGTTACAGTGTGGACTCACACCGCGGCAGGGTCCCACGCCTGTCTCCCCGCCCATCTCACACTTGGTGCAAGGCCATATATTTGGCATCTATTCAGAGGGCTCCCTGCCATAGCCTGACTACTCTGATTCCCCAGAGCAGCCCACCCACTTGCTCTTGCCACCCACCAGGGGACCCATGGGGTCTTCCCCAGCTGAGCCTCTGCAGCCAGGGACTCCCACATTCCTGGCTACACTGGCGTTGGCCTCAGTTCCTTTGGCAAAGGGCAGGCAGGAGGCTCCCATGGTGGGACTTTATCCCTCCTTCCCTCCCTCCCACCCCCCGGGGCTGTGCTGGGAGGAGGGCAACCTCCACCCCCACTGTGCCATCCCAGCGCCTATCACCGTCCACTGAATGCATCTGCAATCCCAGGTCCTCTTTCCCTCACGCCTCCTCCTCCTGTGTCTCTGTCTGGCCAAGGGCCCCATTGTTCCTTCAGCTACCTCGTAGAGTGCCTGGGTGGGTGATGGGGAGCGTGGGGGCCAAGGAAAGGGGCCTTAGTTCTGGTTAGGAGGCTGTGCTCGTGCCTGGGGTGCAGGTGGGGACTGATGCCATGGAGGTGAAGACGGAAGGGAGTGGAAAGCGTCCAGAAACATTAGGAGAACGGGGAAACCCTGCTGGCTTTCGGGGGGCTACAGGGTGCCTCTAGGTTTCCAGTGTGGGGGAGTCCTTTTTGCAGAGACAAGGAGAGAGGGGAGGCACAAGTTTGGAGGGAAGCCACGCTGAATTGGAGGTGCCTGCAGATACCCTGGAGGAGATGGATTGCCCATGATATGCATGTATTTGGGGTGTCCCATTTGTCCGCAGCCCCTTCTAGCTTGGGGAGCTGGGACGTGCTCGGCGGGCCCTCGAGTGCAAGGTCAGGAGGTCTGCCCCACACATACCACTCCACTGGGGTCTAAGGGTTCCTACAGAGCCACGGGGAAGGGGCCAACTCTTTCCTCCCAGAGGCCCAGGTTCTGTCTGGGTAGCTGGCAGAGGCCCTGAGTGCCCCTGCTGCCCCTTGTCCCCCCACCTGGCACCTCCCAGGCAGCCGCTCCACCACCAACCCCCCTTTCAGCTGTGGGTCCCTGGTACGTCCTCATCCTTCCTCCCCTCTCCCTGGTCTCTCCAGGCTTCCTGCCCAGGTGCCCCCCTCCTCTCCTCCCCCAAACCTCCTCCTTCTCCTTTTCCTATAATTAGGAAGAGCCTCGATAGGGCCTACTGTATCTGGGACTCAAGTTGGCAGCAAGAGAAAAAGTCATTTTCCCCACCTTGAGAGCTCGGACTTTAGACATTCCAGGGCCAGGCACACGGCACTCCCAGGAAGAGGTGGGAGATGTCTACATTCTGCCCGGGGGGGGGGGTCACCCTCCCCAGAATGGACTGAATGACTCTTAATCTAGGGGGGCAATAAAGCCCAAAAAAGAAGTTTTTGTGCCAAAAACAAATGGGAGTTTCAAAACCTGCCCTGTCTGGTTTATCTGAATTTAGAGAGAAGTTAATTCATTGGCCAAAGCTAAGGCCATGGGAACGAAGAGGTATCCCAAGGAGTTTGTGTCGTGTAAAAAGGAAGCTGGGGACATTTAAGGTGAGAACCAAGGAAGAAGAGGCAGTGAAGGAGAGCAGAAAGATGTGCTCAGAAGAGCAGCAGGGCTGGGTGGCGGGGGGCAGGGGGAGGGGCAGGGGGTGGGGGAGGGGAAGAGAGAGACACCAGCCAAGACAAGGGAGAGGAAGTCTCCAGGAGACTCAGGGAAGCCATAGGGGAGGCCTTGTCTTTCCTGACCCAGAGAGAAGGCAGGACACCCTTTACTGGAGCCAACCAAGCTGGGCTGAAACAGGGGGAGCAGGGAGCAGGGGGCGGTGATGGTGGTGGGGAGGGCGGGGAGGAAACAAAGGCAGATGAAGGAGTGAGTTCCAAGGACGGCTGGGGGTCTGGAACCTAGGCCCAAGGGAGGAGGGGTGGGAGGAGGGGGATGGCCCGGAAGGCCCCGGAAGCTGAGCACCTGCAGGTGTGGCAGGGGGCAGGGGGGTGGCAGGAAGCAGAAAGGGCTCCCACCTGCTGGTCTGGGCCTCTGGTGCCACATGGCAGGTGAGGCGGAGAGGTGGGGTGGGGATGGAAGGATACTTAGAGGAGGCCAAGGAGAAATGCCGAGGCTCGACCACGGTGTCTGTGGCCGAGACACCGTAGTCTGAAGGTGGGGGAGAAACCATGGCTCACGGGGCTTATCCAGGGCTTGTAAGGGCAGATCGCGGGAGGGAGGGGAGGACCACGCGGAGTAGGGATGGGGTGCTCGGTTCCTGCATGAAAAGAAATTTAGGATCATGCAGAAGCATGACAGTGCCTTCCAAAATTACCTCACCTGGTTATATATAAAATCATGGCTCTCCTCTTTGTCTTGCGGCAATGTAAAAAAAAAAAAAAATCACCCATTTTCAATGAGAAAGAAAAGAAACAACGGAGGAAAACATAAATGTTTGGGAACAACCCGACTGGCGTTTCCCTGTGCCCTTCCCACCTAGCCCGTGTCACCAGCCGGCCCACCTGCCCGGTTTGTTTCTCAACATATTGGCAAACATCTCCTACTCTTTGGTTTCCAACGTCTTGACCCAAGTTGGCTGTGGGTTCTTTCTTAGTAGTTGTGATTATTTAAATACAGCCTGTTGTCATTCCCCCCCCACCCCCCCAGGAATCTCGAGGCTGCCCAGCTGATTAAGTGATGGTATGTGCTTTTCCAGAATCACTAACACCTGGCACCCAAGTCCGAGTGCGGGAGGGCGTGCTACCATTCTGAGCCAGGGGCTGCTTCCTGAGTGAATGCTGGCTGATGTAACCCATCAAAAAACACAAGTTCTGTGCAAATGATAGGATTTTTCAGAGTCTTGGTAATGAGAGAGATTTCGCATTTTGTGACTTTTGCCAGTTTGTTGACCATAAAAAAAAACGAGTGGTGGGAAAGCTGAAAAGTTTACCAGGAAGAGAGCATGCCTCGTCAGTCTTTTTGTGAAGGCATCATTCAGGGGTTGCCGGAGATCGGAAGAGCTCAGGGAGAAGAAGCCTTTTCATCAGTAAGGACGAGTGCTGAGATCTACAAAAGTGTGCCAATTCTAAGTAAATTGCTAGGAAAAATAAAAAGTGAAAGGTCACAGAGTTTTGAGACAATCAAGGTTTTCCTGGCATTTTTGGGGGAAAAAAATGAGTAACGAACCTTAGCTTTGGGTCCACAGAGATTCTTTGCGTTGTTCCCTCTCTTGTAGTGTGTGTTTAGAAGTTTCCGTAATAAAAGTTTTTTTTAATTAAAAAAAAGAAAGAAATGATTGGAACAAGTGACAATAGATGCTGGTCATTCTTCTTTTCCCTTCCCATTTTGGAAGCTCCACTCTAGGTCGACCTCCACTTGTGCTGACCTTCCCTTTTTCTGGCTTTTCTGGAATTTCAAAAAGTTCTATTTAGCACTTTTAGCTGCAAGCTACCAGTCGGTGTTATTACATCTCTCTTCTTTTTTTTTTTTTAATTTTTTTAAAGCTTATTTGGTGCTTATACTGCAAACTCCATCTCATCTCTCCTTACCCATTTGGAGCTAACTACACATGAATTGGTAGGCTCTCAGCTCACTATTGGGTGACGGCCTCCTCTTCTTCATCTCCCTTGTCTGCAGTTGGATTCGATTATTGCCTGATTAGGTTCCTTTCTCTGGTGTTTCCCCCTGTCCAGGGAGCCTCCCTGGAGCCGGGCATCTTTTGTGTCCCCATGAGGCGAAGGGCACCTTGGCAGCATAGGTTGCTTTTCTCTTTTGTCGCTTTGCTGAGGAGATGTGTGGTTTCCGTTTGATTCTCTTTTCCTCCCATGTAATGTGTTCCCTCCCTCGAGAAGCTTGTAAGAGTTTTCCCTTTAATCATGGAATTCAGGACTCTTCCCAGGCCGTGCCTAGATGTCTGCTTTTTTTCCATCACTCCTGCCTGGAACACAACGAGCCCTTGCAAACCAGAGTCTTTCTTTGAACCACGGAAAATTTTCTTTCTTGTTTTAAAGTTGTTGCTTCTCCTCGGTTTCCTGGGTTTTCTCTCCCCTTGTAGGCTTTTTAGCCTTCACATATCATGTCTCCTGGGTCTCTGTCCTCCTAGGCTCTGGTTTTCCTCCACACGAGTTCTGTCTTCTTCCATTTTTGCCTCGGGTTTTGCATGATCTCTTTCACCTGCTCCCAGCTCCCCATCCTCTCCTCTAGTTCATGTTAAATTTAAAATCGTGCTTCCCTGTTCAGGAAAGCGTTTTCTTTTGCATCTGATTTTTTTTTTTTAATGCCCTTATTGTTTTCTTTGTGCCATTGTGTGAGGCTGTGGTCTGTCTCCTCCCGAGGCTCTGACTGGATTGCGGGCTTTCTCCTGACTCTCCGGTGCTCCCTCTCTTCTCTTTGCCCTTCTCCCCTCCAGAATGTCCATATACATCTTATTACGTTCCATGTTCCCCAGCCTTATTGAGGTATAATTGACAGATAAGAATGGTACAAATTTAAGTGCACGAGGTGACATTCTGGTCATGACGGGGTGATCGCCGCAATCAGGCTGATGAACACGTCCCTCTCTTCACAGTTGTTTGTGGGATTTTTGTGTGAGAACACTCAGGATCGACCCTCTCAGCCAATGTCAAGTATACAATACGGTATTGTTAACGAGGGCCACCGCGCTGGACGTCAGGTCTGCAGGGCTTATCTGTGCTATATAACCGAAACTTTGTACCCTGTGACCAGCCTCGCCCCCTGCCCCCCAGCGCCTGGCAAGTGCCGCTCTACTCTGGGCTTTGAGGAGTTCAACTTTTTTTAGATTCCACGTATACACGAAGTCGTATTGTATTACGGCTTACTTCCCTTAGCACGATGCTCTCCGACCTCATCCATGTTGTTGCAAATGGCAGGATTTCCTCCTTTCTCGTGGCTGAGTGATACTCCATTGTATATACATATACCGCGTTTTCTTCATCCATTCATCTGAAATCATTCCAAGTATCTTTTCCAAGCACAGTGGAATGGAGCTAGAAATCTAACAGTAAAGAAATGAGAAAATTCACAAATATGTGGAGACTAGCTAGTACGCTCATGAACAACCACTGGGTCAAACAGGAAATCAGAAGGGAATTTGAAGAACATCCTGAGACAAACGAAAACAAAAACACAATGTACCGAAACTTAGGGGTCGCAGCCAAAGCTGTGCTGAGAGGGAAGTCTGTCCCTATGCATTCTTGCAGCTCCAACCGCCCCGAGCCTCAGGTCCAACGGACAGGCTGGCTGTGCCTGCAGGTGCCTCAGAAGGGACAGGGAAGGATTCTGCAGGTCCTCCCAGACCACCCACGGCTGCTGGCCCCAGCTCTGTGGCTGCTCCCTGCACCAAGCTCTCCCCTGGAACTGGGCAGATCCGAGTCTCATCCAAGACGCTCTCTGCTGCCGGCCCCTCCCGTCTGGCTGGAGGGAACCAGCGCCCTCAGTCTAGGGCCCTGCCCACCCTGCATGGAGCCTTGCTGTAGGAGCGCACCTGGAGTTGGGAAGCAGGGAGGGCAGCTCTCCTCCAGGAGGTTTAATTAAAAAGAGGTTCTTGGGCCTCATGGATTTTGATGAGCCGACTGGGATTGATGGTCTTGTGCAGGGTTGTGAAAATACACCTGCAAAAAAAAAAAAAATGACAGCAAAGTGGGATTGAGTTGAATGTGCTACCACATCTATGACAATGCATCTGGAAGGTACGGCGCACTGAGTGGCACCGAAGGGAGTCTGAGAGTTGGGCACGTCTTTTGGTTCTGGTAATAATGAAGTTGTGTAAGGAAAGGAAAGACCTCAAATGGTGCTGTTATGTTCTTGGCACGACACAGTGTACCTCCTGAAGGAATTTCCCGGGGCTTTGGAAGTGGGGTGCAGATGAAGTGTGCAGGAGGTGAGGTGACTTCTCTAGAATACCTGTGGCTGGGAGGAACAACGTTCAGAGGCTGGGAGGCCACAGCCCGTTGTCGTAAATGGCCCTCCTTGTCCTGCGGCTCTCAGTGGGTCCAAAGGATAGCCCTGTTCCCGAATTTGAACTTATCTTGTGTTTTAAATTTCTTTACCACATGGTAAGTGTCCTAGGAATTTTTTTCTGAAGAGCTTCAAAGTGAAACTATAGATGCTTTCTTTGTCTTTAAAATCCAAAAAAGACCATCATCTGAGAGAAATTAGGAACATTTCAAAGCCACTTGGGACAGAGAGGATAAATTATGCCAAAAAACAATTCCTAAGGACTTCAAAGTTGAAAAGTACTTCTTTCAGAAGGAAGGAACTCTGAAAGAAAGTGAGTGGTGGTGATTCGGATTGGGCATTTCTTCAGCTTCCTTAGAGGAAAAGTATTAAATTAGTAACTATTATAAAGGAGGCGTTCCTAGATTATGAGATTGAAATGTAGCCTTTCCTAGAAGTGATCGTGACAAAGTGCACTTCCCCATTCAGATGGAACAAAATAACAAACAGAAATGGTCAAACGTGCAGGACTCGTGTAGCCTGGTAGCCCTTTGGATCCCTCAATTCAGAGCATGTTTTATGAACCCCCCAACACCCCTTCTGTTGGGATCGCATTGGACTAATTGATCTCGGCTGCCCCGCTCCTTGGTCTCTGCTATCATGCCAGGCAAGGCAGAAAGCTCATTTTCTACTCTCTGTGGCCTAGAAATCCACTTTTGCTGTCCTATCACGAGAGAGGCTCTGGCGTTTGATGGCTGCCGAGTGGGACAAATCATAGCAGCGAATGCTTCCTGAGTCCTCACTTTTTCCAGCCGCTGGGAACACGCTGAGCTCAGGAGTTCATTCAGTCTTCAAGCAACCCTTAGGGAAGGGATTGTTAGCCTCACTTCCTGGGTGAAGAAAATGAGGCTCAGAGAGTCTTAGTGACTTGCCCAAGATCACACAGGAAGTGAGACTCAGATCCAGAGCCCCTGACACCAAAGCCAGGGTAATCACTATGTTATTTGTAACCAAAGCCGCGGATGAGACCCCTCTGACATCATGGATTTGCCTGCATCCGCCGAGATAAAAGTAATGTGCTACTACTTTAATCTGATGTTTAAGAACTCATTTCAGGAAGTATAATGTATCTTATATACATTTTAGGATGATTAGACGTTCGAGTATAGTTCTGAAGCTGCCTGCTGAGTAGGGCTGGCTGTCTGCTCTGTCTCTGGGGTGACACAAAAGACATACATTAGAGGGAAATGTGCTGAAACAATTCTCCCGTTAAAAAATAAATTGCGGGGGCGCCTGGGTGGCTCAGTCGTTAAGCGTCTGCCTTTGGCTCAGGTCATGATCCCAGGGTCCTGGGACTGAGCCCCGCTTCGGGCTCCCTGCTCCGCGGGAAGCCTGCTTCTCCCTCTCCCACTCCCCCTGCTTGTGTTCCCTCTCTGGCTGTGTCTCTCTCTGTCAAATAAATAAAATCTTTAAAAAAAAAATTAATAAATTGCGTTGGCTAAACTATGGGATATTTATATCACGGAATAGTATTCGGCTATGAAAAAGGAGCACAGTACTGATGCACATAGCAACACAGATGAATCCCAAAGGCCTCATGCTGGGCAAATTCAGCCAGACACAAAAGAATACCTAGTGTACGATTTTATTTATATGACATTCTGGAAAAGGTAAACCTGGCCTATTAGTTTGCTACAGCGACCACAGACACGAAGCGGCTTGAACAGCAGAAACTTACTTTCTCACAGCTCTGGAGGCCAGAAGTCTGGGCTTGAGGGGTCAGCAGGCTTGTAGAAGGCTGTCTTCTCCCTGTGTTTTCACATGGTCTTTCCTCCCATGTGTGTGCATATCTGTGTCCCAATCTCTTCTTATGAGGACACCAGTCATACTGGATTAGGGCCCACCCATATGACCTCATTTTAACTTACTTACCTCTTTAAGGAAAACTGTCTTCAAATACAGTCACATTCTGTGGCCCTGGGAACGTATGAATTTTGGGAGAACACTATTCATCCCATACCACCTAGTGTATGGCGAAAATAGCCAGAATGGTGGTTGGCTCTGGGAGGAGTTGGGGGGTTGGGGGGGCTGACTAGGAAGGAGCGTGGTGAACTTTCTGGGGTTGATAGTAAATTGTACCCGGTGATGGGGGTAGGGGTCACGGAGGTATCAGACTTCCTGGAATAATACACTCAAAACTTATAAGTTTCATTGTATGTCAATTTCACCTGAAAGAAAATCAGAAACAAATATTGAACTCTAGTTAATGATTTGCATGCACAGTGTTTAGGGGCGAAATATAGTGATGTCTGCAAATTGCTTTTGAACTGATTGATGGGTGAATAGATGGATAGATACAACAGAATGTTGACAACTGCAGAATCTAGGTGGTGGGTTTATATGGGTGTTCACTGTACAGTTCTTTCAACTTTTCCGTATGCTTGAAATTTTTCATCATAAAATGTTGGGGGGAAATATATATATATATATGTGTGTATATATATATATATGTGTGTGTGTGTATGTATATATATATATATATTTTTTTTTTTTTAAATTTCCATTTCAAAATGTTAGCCAGATATTTCTCATAAAGCCTCTTCGGTGCTAGATCAAGGTCCATAGAAGCACCACGACCTCATGCCAAAGTCATTGGTAGCTCAGTGACCTCTGGTGTTTTTAGCCCCCATATGCCTGTGTCTGGGAGGAAGGGTAGGGAGACAATTCAGAGAGAGGTCTGAGGATCCTAGGGAGTTCCAGAAACTGGCTAAGGTGTCAGAGGAAACTGAGGTGAAGAGTTGTTCAAGCTTTGTTGTTTAGAATCCAGGACAGACCGAGCTCTGTTTTCTCAAGCTACGATGGAGTAATTAAGCCATGATGGGTTGGGGGTGGGCATAGGAATGGTAAGGAGTTGGCAGCACACAGTAGGTGCACAGGTACTAAATAAATATTTGAATGACATTGGAAAGGGGCCTTCTAAGCACGTGACCCACAGGAGACAGTGAAGTCTCCAGTCCGGTTAGGGAGTCTGTCCCTGCCTCTGCCCTGGCCCACCTCGCCCTGGCCCGAGTCACCTCGACAAATGGGCCCAGGAGAGCTGGCCTGGTCTCTGGGTTCCTGGACAGCCAGAGTGAGGGCGCTTTGCCACATTCTTAGGAGAGAGCACATCCAAAACAATTTCTTTTTCTAAAAATTCAGTGCTAACGGGTTCCAGATGTCCATTTGTTATATAATGGGGTTTGTTTTAATAGCGTCAACTTCCAGATGTGCAGCCTGGAATCAAGAAGCCCATTGGCCCCCTGAGGACACCATGAGCCAAGCCGAGAGCTGCCCGGGGGGGAGAGGCAGACGTACGTGCAGAACCAGGCATGGATGAGGAGCTGGCCGTGCCTTCCCGCCGCCTACTGGGCCCTTCACCTGCCTAGCGGCTGCGCTCTCACCAAGGAGTGGAGAGGGTGGCCCATCCAGCTGCCAGTTGGCCAGCCCCGTCCCTGAACAGGGGCTCCCAGGGGACAATCACAGAAACGCAGCCTGAGGGGTGTGGTGCCTTGGAATCTGAGGTGCACTGGAGCTTCTGTGTGACCCTGGTTAGGTCCCTTGGCTTTGCTGAGCTTCGCCGTCCTCTGAGGTAAAGCGGGTCAACACCATTCCACCCTCAGGGTCACAGGGGAGGGCGAGGGGAGGGGAAAGGGCACAGAGGAGATACCGGGAAGACTTGGGCCTTTTCCCTTGGTCACAGGGCAAGGACCAGGCCCTTGTAACCCAGCACTCCCCCACTTTCCCACTAAGCCAGGGAACCCCTGGCCAGCACCAGCGACACGTTCCCCCGGGAACACTGGAAAAGTGCCACTGGTAGGGCTCTCACCACCTCCGCTGGAGGCTTGGTTCGTGGCCTGCAGCTATTCTTCCCGAGGTGTGAGTTCGGCTCTCTGGAGCCTTGCTGAGCACCTCACTCCCTCGTGTACCTGATGGCCCTTGGGTGCCGGAAGACGGGGCCTCAGAGCCCCAACCCCTCTCCTCTCGGGTGGCTGCAGCTATAACAAGAGACGGACTCCGGTTTAGGTGTCCTGAGGAGGGGTGGCCAAGATCCCGGACAAGAAACCTCACACAACCTGGAGGCAGTCACAAGACACACACGCACATACTCGCACACGTCTTTATCCACAAGAGAAAAACTCACTACCGTGTAGAAGATAATCATCCCCAAGTTAACCCATAAAAATAATGTGAGTCCAACAAAATTCCAATCAAACTGGGGGGGGGGATACAATATAAGTGGAAATTATTGAAAATGAAATGAAAAATTGAATTATTGAAATTGCAAATTATTGAAAATGAAAAATTGAGATGGAAAATAAGTACAGTTAATAATTGCTATGGACTGAATGTGTCCCCCTAAATTCATATGCTGCAATCCTAACCCCCAAAGGGATGGTTATTAGGAGGTGAGCCCTTTGGGAGGTGATGAGGTCAGAGGGCAGAGCCTGCAGGCACGGGACTCGAGCACTCGTGGAAGGGACCCAGAGCGCTCTGGCCCCTCTTCTGTCCCGTGAGGACACAGCGGGCAGCCCGCAGTCCGCCACCTGGAGGAGGAGCCTGTCCAGAGCCCAACCGTGCTGGCACCCTGATCTCAGACTTCCAGCCTCCAGAACCGTGAGAAACACACTTCTTGTGTTTTTGCACCACCCCGTCTGCGGTACTTTGTCCCAGGGGCCTGAACAGAGACAGACCATCATGGCCTCTCGGCAAATGAAGCACAGTAAGGTAGGACTGCCCCCAGCAAGCGGCTACGACACAGGGTCAAACTCTAACACTTCCCGCAGGACCGGCCGCCGTACTGACGGGACCAGCCCCAGCACAGCAGACAGAGAAAGGGCACAGCAAACTGGAAATCCAGAAACCGGCCCATCTACAGCCCTGGATATGGAATGTGGTAAAGAAATGCATTTCAGGGGCGCCTGGGTGGCTCAGTCGTTAAGCATCTGCCTTCAGCTCAGGTCATGATCCCAGGGTCCTGGGATCGAGTCCCACATCGGGCTCCCTGCTCGGCGGGAAGCCTGCTTCTCCCTCTCCCACTCCCCTGCTTGTGTTCCTGCTCTCGCTATCTCTCTCTCTGTCAAATAAATAAATAAAACCTTAAAAAAAAAAAAAGAAATGCATTTCAGATCGAAATCAGTGGGAAGTGACAACCAGTTCCCTTTGGGGACAAGGACTTGCCAGTGAGGGAGGAGGGCTTGGTTTTCATGTTTTCTCTTTCAGGACTGTTCACTTTTCCGACACTGGATATGTATTACTTTTTTTTTTTTTTCATTGTCAACATATTTTTATGTCAATGATGTGTTCTCTAGAGATCTTGATTCCTTTTAGGTTTTTCCCCTTTGTACATCTCTGTATTTAAGAGAAACCTAATAAATGTCATATCACTAACAATACAAGGTTATAGAACAAGCTGCTGGTGGCTGTTATCTCAGGGAAGTGGGCCTGGGACAATTGGATTACCACCTCTCTTCCTCCTTGTCCTGATCCTGCTTCTGCTTCTCTTTCTTCTTCTTCCTCTCCTTCTCTCTCTCTCTTTTGTTTAGGTTGCAGGTATGACTTTAAAAATCAAAAAGATGAGGAATGAGTTTTGAACAAAATAAACAAACCAGTGCGGAGATGATGGATTACTCACTGAATGGGGACTGGACAGCTGGCTAACAATTTGGAAAAAATAAAGTTAGATTCCTGCCTCACACCAAAATAAACCTAAGATGGCTTAAAGATTTACATGTTAGAAGTTAAACCGTAAAGAATCCTAATGCCTGTACAATTTTACGATGAGCAACAATTTTCTAAGGAAACATCAAATGAACAGATGGATAGAATCGGACAACAAAAATGTATAAGGCTCCTTTCCATCAAAACAAAATAAAACTAAGGTCAAACTGCAGAGAGACAGAGAGAGAGAGGAGAAAGACAAGATAGCTTTGTAACAAAGAATCAAGAATTTCTATATATAAAGAGCTCTTACAAAAATTACTGCCCACAATTTTGTTTTTCGAAGCCAAGAATAGAGGGGAATGTGAGCACAATGAAAGCCGAGTTTCCTAAGGCAGGCTGCAGGTGGGGCGGGCGGGGCTGAGCCAGAGGGTTCAGAACGGGAGCGGACAGCCCAGTGGGGCAGCCCCAGGGCTGGGTGCCCTCCATGTGGCAGGGGTTCCCTAGTCTCCCTGGCACCCACAGTCCCATCCGGTGCCAGTTTCTCCAGCCCAGCCTGACACACACCCCGCCCCGACACATCTAACATTTCCCATTCCTTCACACACATCAGACACTTCCCATTCCCATGACTTTTCTAAATGCCGGTCCCTCTGCCTGGCTCACCCTCTCTCATCTCCACCAGAAAAAAAAAAATCAGTTGCTCTTTGAAAGCTCAGCTCAAATGTCCCTTGTTGCGCAAAACCATCTTTGAGCCGCCTCTGCCCCAAGGAACTCCTCTCAGGCTCCCGCGGTGCCTGCCCAGTCTTCTAGCCACCAAACCACACTTTTCTGCTTACCTGTTGTGGTCCCCTGCTGGACTCTTCTTCTGGATCTCTCCAGACAGGGCTCTCCGTGGGATCCCCCCCCACCCCCCACCGCTCCAGGTCTGGCAGGGACAAGGCGTGCAAGCAATATGACAGGCACAAATGAACCCTACGGTGAATGACAGAGCCGAGCACTTGAACTGACACCCCCACCCTTGCTTGGTGGAGCCTCAGGGTCAAAGTATTTCCTAAAATATTACAGTTTTATTAACAGTAAGGATACGAATTATTGGACTGTTTTGCAATCATGAGAAATACATGAAAAGAGAAGCGCCAAATTGCAGGAAGAGCAAAAGAAAGAAACCCACCGAGGGGCAGCAATGGCTGAATGCACTTGAACTTCTGAGAGCAACTGCTGGGTCTGGCAGTCATGGCCTCATACCAGGAGCTGTACCAGGCATGCCCTGCCCTTGAGAGATACCCAAGGGGGAGGGGAGAAAGAGCAACAAGAGCTGCTTTGTGGTGACCCCATAAGGGAAATGATGCCCGTGCTTGCAGGATGCTGATGCCGAGAACCACGTCTAAGGATGTGTGAGACCCCCCAACAGTGTGTGGTGTGGCAATGCGGACTGGAGCTCACACGGGCAGAGGTTCTGGTCTACTGGTTCCCTGCTGAATGTCCAGCATCTGGAATCGTGTCTAATGCACAGCAGGCCTTCGGTAAATGTGTTGACTGAATGACTGGAAACGGTCCTGGAGCTGTCTGGGGATGGTGCAGAAGTCACCTCGGGAGGGTCTCCCTGGACTGAATCCTCTTGAGCTAGAAAACGGAACTGTTCTCGGCGGTTTGGCCAGCAGAAGTCGGGGCTCTGAAGGAGCCAAGGGTGGGCCGGGCCTGGTGTAGGGGAGGGGCTGGGGGGGGCCCCCGGCACCAGGCACCAGGGCAAGGACCTCGAGGGAGGAAAGGGACCAAAGGGAGGAGGGGAGTTGCAGAGGTGGCAGATGGATGGGGTCTCGGCTCCCCCCTCCTCCCTGTGGCCCAGCAGGAGATAGTGGGGCGCGCGACCAGGCCTGGGGACAGCCCGGCTCAGAGAGGAGGCCACTGTGGGCTCAGTAGAGTGTGCCTCCATCCAGGCTTTGAGCGCTGTCACGGGGGCTCGAATGAACACAGGGCTCAGAAAGGCCAGGTGTGTTCTCAAAGTCACCCAGCTAGCGACAGAGCCAGGATTCAGTGTCACATCTTTCTAATTCCAGAGCCTGACCTTTTTTCACTCACTAAAAAAAGCGAGGCTGCTGGCCCAAGGCATGCGTGGAGCCCCGGGTCACCCTGGGGACAGGGCCAGGCCACAGGGCCGGGCACAACTGTGCAGTCCTCAGAAGACAGTGTCCGGGGGTCACGGCAGGGCCTGCCGGAGCCCCCGGCGCCCTCACCCCCCAGCCCCGGCCCCGCCTGACCTTCCTACCCAGAAGCCAGGAACCGGCCCGGCCCCTGTCCTGGAGGGGGCTGCAGCCCCGGGCCCAGCAGGTAAAGGCGCTTTCTTTCCCAGCACGAGTTCTGGATTGTGCGCTGCCCGGGATCCAGAAGTTCCTATGAAGTAAGTGGTTCCCTCCCAGGGTGTGTGTGTGTGTATGTGTGCGTGTGTGTGTGTGTGCGCGCGTCCATGCGCCCGGGTGGACGGGTGTGTGGGTCCGAGGGAGCTGGGCTGTGAGGGTGGTCAAGCCCCTCTCGGCCTCCCGGCTCTGGCTTGGTTTTCTCTCCCCAGGGCCTTTGTGTGCATCTTCAGCTGTGCGTTCCCCGTGCAGACGTGCCGGGGGGGCTGTGCGTGTGAGCGTGTCTCCGCAGCTCTGCGTGGGCCTGTCTGGGATACGGACCTGCGTGGATCTCTGTATACACCAGCGGGCCTACGTGTCTGTGTAACCGAGTCCGTACCCAAGTGCTTTCGGGGGGTGTGTAGGTCTCGTGTGTGAGTCTCCAGGAGACACCTGGTCCCGGACCCCCCACCCCTGCTGCCTCTGGCTGTGGATCTGCAGTGCGCAAGGCCTCCTAAAGTAGCCCCCTTCCTTCTCCCCTCCCCTCCACCCCCGCCTCTGCATTTGTCTGGGAACAACCTGGCCCCTTTCAACTCTGGGAGGAAGACAGGTTTGTACAGCTTGGGTTGGCCCATGCACTTTCCCAAGGTTCCCTGGCTCCCAGCCGACTCTTTATAAAAAGGATTGTGGGGAACAGCCCAACAGGTAGGTGGGGACCTCACGAGGGGGCTCAGGACCCCCGCTCCTACCCCACGATGAAATGGGAGCATCAGTCTGCTGAGCTTCAGCTAGAGAGGGGGCCCTAGGTCCTGACGTTGAGCTTGGTCTGAGGACACCCCACTCTCAAGGAAGGGACATAGCAACTCAGGGTCTCATGCCCAGGCTGGCAGAGGGGGCTGAGCACAGGGAAGGTAAGGCCCAGAGACGTGCCCCAGACTGTTCAGGGAGCGGAGCCCCTTCCAGGCATCCTGTTGCCAGGTCCGTGGCAAGCCTTCTGTGGGTAACCCTGGGTTCGTCCACCTTCAGCGAGGTGGGTGCTGCCGTCAGTCTCTCACAGCCTGAGAGGGAAGCTCCGAGGCCTGGCTGCCCCTAGCTCATGGCCTGCCGGGCTTCCAGACCCCAAATCAGAAAGTCAGCGTCTGCACCGTGCTGATATCTTAGGGTGGGTTTTACCCAGCACCCATCTGGCTTGGGCTGGTTTCTCGCAGCCCCACCGAAGCGCAGGGATGGGAGCTTCTGCTGATATGGGGGGCACCCCATGGGGGGCACCACCCTCGAATGGCACAGGGGTCCCAGGGGCCCTAGGACGTTGGAAGGAGGGTTGTCCAACGGGGTAAGATCTGATCCTGAGTGAAGTTCAGAGCACTGAGGGCAGCCACTCTCCATGGCTGTCCATGGGGGACACATGAGCTCACGCTGAAGGAGGTACTATAGCCCGGGGGAAGGGCAGGCTGGCGCCACCCCGAAGAGGGGCCCAGAAGCACTCCCAGATGTCAGTGGCGTGGATTCGGCTCCAGGAGGCTCCTGAGTCCTGGAATCGGACAGAACATGCTTGAGGATGCTGGTTCCTTTGTCCAGTCCCCACTGCCCCTCAGTCCCAGCGCCCACTCTCCTCTTGCTTTCAGGAATCTTCCTCTAGAATGGGGGGAGGCGGGGGCAGTACTGGGAAGCTTTGCTCTTACCTGTCATGTGTCCAGGCCAGGGACTGCGTTTGGAACTCAGAAGCCAGGCAGAGTCTTTATTCTTGTTGCCCGTTGCCACATCTCATCTCTGAGAAATGAGCACAGACGGGCCAGCTTAGCGCGGGGGTGGGGTGGGGTGGTGGGTGGTGGCACCAAGGAGACAGGGGTAACTGAAAACTAAAAACAACAAGGTCATTGTGCATCCCCAGTTGACTGCAGAGAAAGTACCACTTCGGATGGATGTTTTATGTCTTTCCAGTCCCACGCGGGGGCAGGGGGCTGGGTCAGTGGGGTCCAGGCAGTAGAACATGGCCCCTGTGCCCTGGGCTTGTTTTGGGGTGCTGGGTTGTGCACTGAGAGTACCCTCTCTGTCCCCTTCCTCCATGGGATGCTAATTATCTCCCACTTGTCTGGGGGAGGGGAGGAAGTGGCTGCAGGGGCTTAGTCAGCAAGACCACCTGCTGCTAGGCCACTGTCCTCCACCCCTCTCTCCGGCTGTCCCTGTCTCAGATGCACACCAACACTCGGACTCCAGAGTCGAGGCCCTCTTCCTTATACACATATATCCTGCTTCCTGATGGGGACATTTGACAAGGGACTGAGTCAGAGGAGGAGGATCCTCCAACCTGGGGGCCCCAGGGGCCCCAGGAGCTGGGGTTGGGGCCTTCCTCAGGGCCCTGTGATCCACCCAATAGGGCTGCACGTGTGCCTCCCCAAAGGCATTCACCCGGGCCTTGGCAGTCCCTCTGGCTCTTTGCTGGCCTGGAAAGTTTGGAATCTGTGAATGGAAAAGCCTGGATCAGAGCTGGAGTGGGGATGGGGGTGAGGGGGGTTGGGTGGGAGCGGTGTCTAGAGTTTTCCTGGTCTGGCCTCCTCCTGGTCAGAGCCAGGAAAGAGGCTTAACACCTCAGCAGTCCTGAGTCACTGCCTGCCCTACTCAACCCGGACCACCCTCACCCCCTGCCTCCCTCTACTCACACCCGCAGGGTGGCCCTAGGTGCTGTCACCCACTCTTCGGAAGTCCCTGAAGACCCTTGGTGAGCCCAAATGCACTGGGGATAGAGAAGGGGGAGGCCCAAGCATCATCCTGAGGGGGCAGGGCTGCAATAGGCACACACACCCAGTAAGACCATGGAGTCAAGGGGCTTGATGATGAGCCTGAGGAGGTTTTGCAAGGCTGCTTCAGTCGGGCCTCCTACCTGCTGTTGGCAAGTGCCCAGCGTCTCCCCCGTGGGGACGTCCCCGGGTGGAGAGCTCTCCCCTCTGGGGGCCGCTGGCCGCGGGCACTGCCCTGACCTCGATTCCAGAGCCTTCGCTGGCGTCCTGCTCTGAGTGCCGGCCGGACGTCACCTCCTCAGACACCTTCCCATCTGTGTCCCGCAGGTCAGCGCTGGTCGTACGGGGAGCCCCCCGGTGCCCGTGAGGAGCCTGCAAGTCCTCACGTAGCGAACGTGTGCTCTGGGCACTGGATCCAACCTGCACACAGGTCTTCGTCTGCCTGGGGGCTTCTGTTTTCTGAAAATCGAACTGACTGCATACATTTAAAAATCAAGGGTTTTTAAACATCTGAATTCCCATCCTCTGTTGAAAAAAACAAACAAACCAGTCAGGGTATCGGGGAACACATAGCCACCTTCCTGCATGACATCGTTGGGCTGTTGCCCAACTAGAGGTTTCTAGTTTCCAGAATCCCCACCCCTTCCTATTGCCTGCATTCTGGCCCATGTCCCTTACGTATGTCATCTGCCTCGCCCGGTAGGTGTGGGAGCCTACAAACACTGCCATATTTTCAGAAATGGGCCCACGAGCCAGGGACGCCTCCTCAGATGGACACAGTTCTCTTTGGGCACGGCCGTTCAGGCAGGGACAAACAGGCCCACAGCTCTGCATTTTGTCCATCACTGTGAAAACCACCTAAAGGGGATGGAGAGGAGTGTGGCCTGACTTGTTCTTGATGAACCCCTGGCACATCTTTAAAAACCCCTTCTACAATGGTGCCCACTCGGGTTGATGTCAAACATACTAGGCTGGAGTTAGCCGGATTGCCCACCTTCCTTTCCTGAAAACGTCGGCCCTTCCTCCCTCTTGTCCCCCACATCTCTGCCACCAGCCACGACTGCTGGGACACAGCGACAGCCGGCCCATCCCAGCTCCTTCCGGCTCCCTGTGCGTGAGCCCACTGCCTGCCGGGAGACTGCGATGTCTAGCAGATGTGGTGGTTCCTTGGGTCAGTGCTGTCCTCCCAACCAGACTCTGAGGTCCCCAACCGCAGAACGCTGTCTGATCTGTCTCCCCAAGCCCCGCTTCACTTGGTGCACGGCGGAAGAGGCTGGGGGTCCCCGGGGAAGTGTTCAGGACCCATCAGCTGTCGATCAAATGAAGGTCGAGCTGGCCGTGGGCTGGGGCCCGACGAGGTGTGTCTGCTGCTCTGTTAGTCACAGGTGTGGGAGGGGGAGAGATGGAAACTCACTCGCCCCTGCACAGACTTGGTCCCAGCGCTCTTACTCCCGTGTTCCTCTCACCTCTGCTTCCAAGACGTGGCTGCAAGTCAGCCTGGGCCAGAGGAGCCGCGGAGGGGGCTCCCAGCCCCTGCCGCTTGCACTCCGCACTCCCACGCCCGGCCTTCCTGTTGCCTGGCTCCAGGTGGCAACGTGACCAACGTGGGCTCCTCCCCAGGCCTGTCTACCCGGGAGGCCTGCCCTCTGGCCACTCTGCAGGTAGACGGCTCACAGCCACCGGCTGAGGCGTGTGTCACCGGCCCCTTCCCAAGGCACGGGCGGTGTTCCCTCGTGGTCCTTAGACCCATGTCACGCGTTTCAGTCGGGCCGTGTCCTCCTGACTCTGCCCCTCCCGTCCTTTCTGGGTCCTCTCTCTAAAACCTGCCTAGCATCTAATCTGTCCTCTGGTGCTCTCAAGGGGGAGGCGGCCCCTCAGGAGGCATGCCCTCAGTCCAGTGCTACTTTGAAGTCTGTTTTATCTTAAAAGCAGATGTCACAAAAATAAATACATACATACATCCATAAATAAATAATAAAAAAAGAAGTAGATGTCACTGGGATGCCTGGGTGGCTCAGTCATTAAGCGTCTGCCTTCGGCTCAGGTCATGATGCCAGGGTCCTGGGATCGAGCCCCGCATCGGGCTCCCTGCTCCGCGGGAAGCCTGCTTCTCCCTCTCCCACTCCCCCTGCTTGTGTTCCCTCTCTTGCTGTGTCTCTCTCCATCAAGTAAATAAATAAAAATCTTAAAAAAAAAGTAGATGTCACTCTTACAAACTGCTGTATGAGTCATATTTATGCAAAACCATGTTCAAATAAATATAATATTCTGAACGACTCTGTTTTTGCACTGAATCTACGAATAAAACTGACCCTCTAGGACACGGGTCCGCCAACGATTTCTGTGCAGGGCCAGACAGTACATACTTTGGCTTTGCAGGCCAGGTGGTTCTGTGATGACTCTCAACAAGCCGCCACAGATGGGACAGAAAGGAATGGGTGTGGCTGTGCTCCCGGCTCTGAAATTGGAATTTGATATGATTTTCACGTGTCATGAAATAGCCTTCATCTTTTGATTTCTCCATTGTTGAAAAGCGTCAAGTCCACTCTCGGCCCGTGAGCTACGCAGAAACAGACGACGGCTGTGCTCTGTGGACTCCACGCTGGGCCAGCGTCGGGCCTGTGCTTCTGCCGTCAGACCCACCTCTGAATTCCAGCTGAAGGCAGGTGACAGCCTGCCTGAGCCTTGTCCTCATGTGGAGGACACGCTGTGGGGATGAGCTCCCGCAGGTCAAGGCCAAGCACAGTGGGCAGAACTGATTGGGCAGCCAGGAGGCAGGCTGCCCTGGGTGGAGGGTCACAGCCAGGGCCCGGTGGGCAGGGCGCTGTGTCACCTCCCCCTTCCCAGGCGGGTCCTGCTGCACCCAGGGCAGTGGTGGTGGGCAATCCGTGGACACCCTGAGGCGAGGGGTGAGCAGACTACACAGCAAGAAGCTGGATCAAAGCTCTCCCAGCTGGGATTTCTGGTCCTGCTTACGCAAAGCTTGCAGCGGACATTCGGCCCCAGCCTTTAGAGATGGGTTGCTGTCATTGGCGAGTTGCCCCTCCTCTCAGCCCCGGACTACCCTCTGGCCCTTCCAGCTGAGAAGTGACACACCCCCTGCCCCTTCTTTCTAAGACTGGATGCTGCTTCTCACGTGGCCCCTCTCACCTGGGCAGGTGAGTCGGAGCCAAGAATGAGACTCCAAGAACGCCCCTAGGCTAGCGCAGCCGGATGGGAAGGAGACCCCTTCCCCCGGGGTAACTGGCTCAGCGTGGCTGGCACCACAACGGCCCCTTCCCCTGCTCATCATTCCTTTCACCCTATTTCCCAAAGCTGCCTTAGAGGGGTGGCTTGCTCCAAGCCTCAGACTAGATCCCGATCCCCTGCTCAGCTAATGGCTCTGAAATCTTCCTGGGTCCCCAAATCTCAGCTCTGCCAGGTACCGGCTGGGTGACTGGAATATTTCACCTCTCTGGGCCTCAGTGCTCTCATATGTAAATTGGGGATTTTTGAATTATCGAAGGGGTTGAGAATATGGCCACAAAGCTCTTAGAATAAGCCCCAACTCAAGGAAGTGCCTAGTAAATGTGCACTATTACATTGAGGGAGGTTATCAGAGAAAATACAGGATGGCTGGTTAAATTCAAACTCCAGATAAAAGTTTTTAGTAAGTACATACCAAATACTGCATGGGATATACTTATACCAAGAAAATCAGTGTATCTGAAATTAAAATTAACTGGGCGTCTTTTTTTCCCCCTCCATCTGGCAACTCTATACTCAAGGAGACTCCACAGATCCAGGAGGATCTGGGGGCTTGGAGCAAGACCTTCCTTATCCTTGATTTCCCCACTACATCCTTGATTTGATTACCCTTTTTCCAGGGGACTGGTGCTCCTCCCCTCACCAGCTACTCAAAATCAGCAAAGACACACGACTCAGGTACAAGCCTAGTTTTCAGCACTGGATGTTGGTCATTGTCATCAACCCCATCAACCACCCTTTAGGTGCGAGTTAGACTTCTTCCTGCTCTACAGATGAGGAAACAGGCTTGGAGAAGGTAGGGACGTGGTCCCCGTCCACATCTCTCTCCCCTTTGCCTCCTCTCTCCATTCTGGGGGTCCCTTCGTCCTCAGGCAAGGGCTGAGCCAGAACTGACAACAGGACAGTCTCCACAGGGCGCAGCTTCAGTCACGTCCAAACCGATCGCCCAGAACACCTTCCTCGCGGGGGCTGTACTTAGTTCACCCCTTTCCCTTACTTCCCAGCTCACCCCACAGACCCTGCCGAGTCTGCACTAGGAGCAGCATGAGCCCGAGTTCTGAGCAGCCATGGTCTGGAACCAAGGTGCTCGTCACTGGGCTCAGTGAACCCCACTCTGACCCAAGAAAGAGATCCTTCTCTGGTTTCCAGACCAGGCGGATGAACAGTAATTCTTGCAAGAAACCATTTTAAGGAATTTGCTATAAATGAATCAAGCATAAAGTTTTCCAGAGGGTGTGGCAAAACTGTTCCGTTTTCCCCGGTGCCCATTTTTCCGAGTGTCACTCAGCCACATCTGGTCTCCGAGGTTGAGGGGGTCCCAGACGGGCATCACAAAGGCTGGCCTGTTCAACCTCAGGCCAGTGGGACCGAGGGCTCTAGCCCCAGCTCTGTCCTCTGTGATAGACGAGACAGCCTTGGAGCCTTCCGTTGGCTTTCGTTTGGCAGCCTGGATGCCAGCGTCCCTCTACTCAGCAACCAAGACGCTCTGAAGACGAATGAGGTCACTTACGGCAAATACACACAAAACACCGCAGCACCAGCCCGACGTACTGAACTACTGCATTCCTCTGCCCTCGCAGAGGCAGAATCTACTGGGGCAGGCTCCGGGGTCAAGAGTGAAACCAAGCCTCTTTACTGCTCATTCTGCATAAATTATTACTCTGCCGGGAAGGAGGGCTCCGCACATCTGGACTGAGGTCTAGAAAGACTGTAGTACATCCTTACTTGAAACACTGCAGCCGAGGACTCTGAGGTCTTAGCGAACAACGCCTCAGGGATCCTCCGCGCCATTCAGCCGCCATCTAGGGACCCGACAAGGGCGAAACTGGTGGGTCTCCTGCCAGCCTCACTGATAACTTCACAGTCCTTCTGGGGCTCCAGAAGTCACGCTTCCCAAAGCTAAGGACCACCAAATCCTTAACAAGCCTTAAGGACTCCAGTTACCGAGGCATTCCTGTTGTTTTCGAGCCTGTTCCGATCCCACGGAGGTACCCGGCCCCCCACCCCCGCGAAGTCCCAGGTGTGATTTGAGGAGGGGGGGGCTTCTAGAAAAGGGTTTAATAAAGTGGCGCAGTTGAGGCATCAGCTGTGAGCGTTCAGGCCCCAAGTCTGGGAAGCAGGTACTTGGCTGTGCTCCCTTCTGTGGCATGTGTCTTAACCGGGTGTTCTGGTAGGTCAAGAGATCCGGTCAATCCATCCCCATGAATGAGTATTTAACAAGCCCCCAACAGTGTGTCCAGAACAAACTGGGCACCTCGGAAAGATCGTGGACTGCTGTGTGCATAGGATATGTTCATACAAGGCCCAGGCAGCAAGAGACATCCAAGTGCCACTGAATTTGACTTTTAAAATTGTTTTTTTTTTTTTAAATCCAGGATCAAGACCACAGACAATTTATTATGTGAGACACGGGGTGAAGAATGACCAAGGAAAGTTATGGCTGTGAGTGACATGGAATTTAGATGAAAAGGCTCAAGTTTGCTGAAGAGAGTTTAAATTTGGCTTTTGCTCTTGGAAACGTCAAAATAATCATAAGAAGCACTTATGCCTTACAGAGCAAATAATCCACAGAGTGTCATTTTCATTTTGCAAACAGGGACACAATAGCAGTCAAATATAAGCCTAAACACCCAGAGAGTTAACATACAGGTTCGGTAAGATATAACAAGGGATTTAGCATGCTGGTGGGTTTTTAAATCAAATCCATATTGAACCCTGTGACCTACTGGAGGTTCTAAGTGGAACCTGGGGAAAGCAGCTTTTCCATACAAAACAACAACAACGACAACAAAGGGAAACCCAGACTCTGCTGGATGTCTATAATACTCATTTGCAGTAAGGCTTTCAAGATACATGAATTTTTATAGCATTTGTATTTTAAGGATTTAGGGCAAATACATTTTTTTTCTACTTGATAAAAAGAAAATTAGTACTTAAAAGGTTCAAAAATATATCGATTGAGTGATTTTTTTTTTTACATAAATAAATTATATTGATTTTTAGGATTTAACAGCTGAAAAAACCCTTTCTGCTTCCACTGGAGGCAAAACTGAACAAAATGTTAGTTAAATAGAGAGCAGCATTTCTAAGAAATCTGTTGTCAGCATTATAGACCATCTATGCTACAAAGATGTCATTAAATAGGATTTGCTCAATCACTGGATTCTTTCTTCATACTTATACGATCAGTTACAGAATTTCTGATTTTTATCTCTGATTCATAACGCCAGGACTCCACTGTTTGAAAATACATCTGGACTGATTTTTTTTTTTTTTTCCGGTCACAATTTAACAGACTTCCTTGAGATGCTCATTTTAACATTTACATAATTTATAATCCCAAATGTATAAAAGACAATGACAAAAGCATCATAAATAAATAATGCAAACTGAAATAGTTATGTCAAACTTTTGGACCTTCTGATAAATTAGCAAAACTGTAACAGAAAAAGTAAAAAATACAGTAAATTGTGACAACACAAAGTGAAACTGGTACTAGTAACACTTCCAACATTTCCAACGGTCCTGCACAGCCCTGTGCCCCCAGAGTCCTGAACCATGAGCTTATTTCAAGTCTCAGAGCGTGAACTGTCGATAAAGAATAAGACCCTCAGGAGGGATGGAACACAAGTGGGAAGGGACAGAAAGAGGGATGAGGGCCCCTCAGGCAGGGGCTTCCCGAGTGAGGAAGAAGGGAAAATGATGTTAACCTGCAACGGTCTCGGCTAACGTGATTTGGAATCTGGGTCCAACTGCAAAATGGAAACCGAAGAGAGAAAAAAACGGAGAGGAGAAACAAACGTTCACAGTCGTTTTATAAAAGGTGGCACACACATGTTCTGACAACCTCAAATAATTCTGACGAAGGGACTAGCAAGGTGTAAAAGTGTTGAGTGACGAGACTCTCCCAGGCTCCAGAAAGAGCCTTATTCTTGGTGAAGGGAAGCACAAGGTAAAAACCCGTTAGGGCCCTGGTAGCGGCCGGAGAGATTCTTGAGAACGAGGTGAGCAGATGCTAGCCGTGTGCTTATGAGCAGCGTGCGGCCCCACGGAGGGCGAGCCCCTCGCCCGCCCCCACTGCCGGCAGGAAATCTGGGTGTGTAAAGCTTTTTCATACTGAGAGTGATCCTTTAACTTGGGGGAGAGAGCACACACATGTATAAAATAATGCCTAGTCAGTATTTCTTCTTGCTGCACGTGTCTGAAAAACCATGAAGGGGGATGTCCTGTTACTACCAGTAAGGTTTTGTTTTATAAAGAAATGAATATATATGCATTTTCAACCATTAGTTATATACTTCTGTCTATACTACTCATTTAGTCATCATGATAAAATAGGGAAATATTTGAACTAAAAAATATGCACCAGCACTTCCTTTTTCTGTGCTTTTTGGTTTCCCCATTACATGCTTCCCATTCAACACAGCTCATGGAAAAAAAGAGCTCCTCATGGTCTCTGTTCTTCGGCCCTTTGATGGTAAATCCCTAGACAGCTTTCTTTTGCCATTGTCCCTCCTCAGATAAGGGGGAAACTTGGAGAAGTGGGGGGGGGGGCATGTCACCAAGTGCTGTATCAGCTACGGCTGCTGGAATGAACCACTGGGTAACAGAATGAGCATTCGGTGCCTCCTACACTGGGTCGACGACACTCAGCTAACGAAGTGGCAAGACCCTGCGACTATTAACATCTGTGACCACAGTTCTCAGAAAATTAGGTAGGTAATATTACTTATGGAAACACAGGTTCTTATGAAGGTGAAGTGAGGAAGTAACAAACCTTTATGGGATAAGAAACTTACAAGTCACAATCATTTCTTAAATGAAAAAGTTCTAATTGGTGTCACTGTTAGAGTCTTTGAGGCCCCCTTCCCTGGCCTGGGCCGCATGTTCTCTATCTGGGGGCCCGGGGGTCCTGGATTCGGGGCAGTTCTGATCGCTGCCTGGCTCCTTTTCAGACCCGGGAGCAGGCTCGGGGTTGGGGTTCAGGCTGTCCCCTTTTGTTTTCTTCTTCTTCCTCTTCTGGCTCTCCAGACCTGTCACTTCCGAGTGTCTGGCCTGCTGCACTGTGGGCAGAGCCATGCCCATGCCAGGGGAAAGAAACATGGATGGGTAAATGAGTCCAGGAGACACTCCTGGGATGAGAAATGGGTTAAAAGCCACAGGACTACTGGTGGTTATTGCAGGTTCGGACTGATCAGAAAATGGACCAGGACCAGGCTTGTCTTCAGCCAACGTGTCCGACTTTACATCATGGCTACTTGGCTTGTCCTCTACAGTCTTTTCGGGCGCCGACGGACCACTTTTTGTTGTGCTTGACAGAGGCGCTGGAGCGGTGGAGGTGCAGGCGGTCGCCATGGGCGCGTTGAGGAGGCCCCCGAGGCCAAACATCTGGGGCACTGCAGCCATTCCTGGCAGCACCATGGGCAGCATGCTCAGGGTGCTTCTGGACTCCTCCCCTGTGGGCACGGCAGCAAAGCCCGCCGGCAGCCCCACCAGGCCCGTGAGGGGGATGCCCGGCATGTTTCTCATGTTCTGGAGCCCTACCAGGTCCATCCCAGCGATCAGTCCGTTCATGAACAGTGGCCCCATCCCCGAGGGAGAGTCCGCCGCGAGGGCAGGAGCCTTCAGGAGCTCGCTCCGAGGCCGCCGCCCCCTTCTGCGGGGGCCTGCATCTCGAAGAACAGGCTCGGCCAGGGTGTGATTGAACTTGTTTTCTGGGAGAAACCCCTGAAAAAGGACAAAGAAACACAAGAGGCTGAAGGTTACTGGATGGCGGGTGATGGGCTGGGGAGGAAGACCAGGCTTCTGCACTGGCCTATCCTGTCCTGGCCACACGAAGTCCCGAGTGGGGGCCCCCTGCCTACCTGCCTTGCCGGCTCTCACCTGACCATCTGAAGTCACTCTCTCGGAGGCCGAGAGCCACCAACCACCACATGCAGGCGGCATCCGTCCTGGAGAAACTTGTCAGAGCGCTGGGAGCTAGAGCCCCGCTAAGGACACCCACGTCTTAGTTGAGACTTGTGGCTGTGAACCCTTGACCAAACCAAGCATTCATCTTCCTCAAGACACGGGAAGGTTTTCAACAGAAGCTGGGAGACAGGGCTTTGCAGCAGTGGGACCTGAATCTTGGTCCTGACTCCATAACTAGCTATGGGACTTGGGCCCCATCAGTTAGCCTCTCAGAGCTCTGGTTGGAAAGGACATGACACCTATCTGGCAGTTACCGAAAACGAAGTGTGTTAAGACCTTACCCGGTCCACGGGAAGAAGTGCTCGTGGAAGGGAGGCTGGTAACTGTGCGCACCCCACTCCCTCTGGGTCCTAAGCTCCTGGAGGACAACCACTCAGACACCGAACAGAGGGCCTACTGCGCGCCGAGGGCACAAGGGCACTCCTGAACGGTGCCGGGGAAATGCATCACAGTAAGTGACGTGCTGGGTTCCCTTAAGGGAGACCACCTAGTTTTGCTCTCATCAGAGGGCTGTGTTGCGCCCGTTTTCCTGCCTGTCCCCTTCCCGGGGACAGGCCCCTGCACAGAAGCAGGAGGTGGGAGGGCCCAACAGGGCTAAGACCTCCAGGGCTAAGTGCCACGCGGCCTGAACTGTGACCGCACCTGGGGCGCACGGCCAGGCCGGCACGCGGGTCACCGGCACCGCGCATGCGCACACTGCACCCCCGCCTCCGTAGACGGCTCGCTGGAGTCGGGGAGCCTGCCGCTTCCCCAGTATCAGGGAGCCGCAGGCCGCGGGGCGGAGGGAGTGCGCCAGCCTGGCAGTGGGCTTGCTGCAGCCTCCTCGCTCCTTCCCTGGTGCCTGTGGCTCAGGAGCCCTGCGGGGCCACGAGGACGCACCCGCACGAGCTGGGGAGCCTGCTTGCGGGGAGAGAATGAAACCACCGCTGCGATCACAATGTCTCTAACTCGGAATCTGCTTCCAAAATGGCAGGAATGGTCTATCAAGAGAAATGCTTTCCCCAGAGAAAGGGCGTGACTTCTCTCGGGACCGTGCCCGAAAGCCCCGCCCCCTCTCCTTCCCGCGGCCCTCCACTCCTCCCTGCTGTCATTCGGCTCATCAAGGAGGTGTGTGTCCACGGCGTCCGAGGCGCACTATCCTAACCACTGCTGTTGTGCACTCTCGGTCTTCTTTGTACAGAGGACCATAAAGAAAAGGCCCTTCCCTGTGGATCCCTTAAGTCCTCTCTCCTCCTCCTCACGGTTCCTGTTACAAAGCTGGTGTTAATTCTACCACCTTCCCTTTGATCACGGCAATGGTGAGGCCCAAGATGTTCAGAGTGGCCAAGGGGGATCCATAACCCTGGGTTTGCCCTGGGGATGCACGTCCCCGTCGGGGCTGGAATGTGGAAACGGGGACGGGCCCCTGCACAGAAGCAGGAGCCGGGAGGGCCCAGCAGTGAGGCTGGAGCCCATGCTTCCCTACAGCTGCGTCTGCTGCCTTTTCAGGATTCTCTGCCGATTGTATCAACGCCTTCCCTCCCTGCAAGTCTGGAGCAGGGCGCGGGGATGCGGCAAGACACAGCTGAGACTCCACCAGCTTACTCGGAGGCTCAGACGCAGGGACCCAGCTGCAGTCCTTAACGGAGCATACTTGGAGCCAGAAGGCAGGTGCAGGTCATACCAAGAGACTGCCGAAGGGCCAGAAAAACACTTTTATTAGGGCCGGAGTGCTAAAGGAGACAGGAAGTCAGGGAGTCCACAGATAAGACAAGGGCTGAGACTGGCAGCCAAGCCTGAGAACAGGTAAGAGTTGGCTCTTCACACCCTTCCTAAGTACTCCCACTTTGGACTTTAATCCAGGAGCTCTGGCATCTCCATTCAGCTCACGGCCTCTCTTCTCCCTGTTAAAGAAGTCTAATCCCTAGAATCCAACACATCTCTGCTCAAAGGGCAGATGTGGTAGGATGGGGCTGGTGGGTAACATGGGTTCAGGCTCTCTGTGAGCACACGTGGGGTGGCAGCTGGGAAGGGAAGCATGGGGCCCACGCTCGTGGCAGCCTGGGCAGTATGGGAAACTGGCGACCGGTGGCCATCACAGAGGGGGGGTGGGGAAAGGAACAGCAGCGGCAGCAACGACAGCACCACTCAATGTGCTTTTACCCTGGGTCAGGCAGATGCCAAGGGCTCCGTCTGCATTCTCTCAATTAGCGATCCCACCAACCCCATGGAGTCAGTACAACCATCACAGCCATTTTATAAAGAATTTAAAGATTTGTAGACATGTGAAAAACGAGTATTTGAATGTTCCCAAGTCCCCAAGAATTATGTCATTTTTGAAGCTCTCTATCTGTCCTTCAATGTTCTAAAGAATATTCAAGAAAAACCAGATCATGGGCAAAAAGCTTTATGATGGTCGAGTAAGAAAACTCTTCTCAAAAAGCCTTGGTTTAGAATAGCAGACTGGCGGGACATGTGATTCTGTCATGTTTTGTGCCCATTCTTTCTCACAAAGTGAGAGAAGGAGGGATCTGCCCCGGGGCACAGCTGCGCAGGGAAGAGCAGACCCTGTGTCACACCACACCACATGGGATGGCGCCTGCTCTTCGCGGGGCAGCCGCTCACTCTGGCTCTGGGGATGATCACTTCGGGAGCACTTCCTGCCTGGTTCCTATTTCTGAAGAGAGAGTAGAGCTTGATGGACTGGGGCCAGATTCAAAGCAGAACTTCTGATGCACACCACCTCAGCCCAGGGCCCCAGCCAGGGGAGCCCCAACAGGACCACTGGGCTTTTCCAACACCTCTTCCCTGTAGCCCACCCACAGCCAAGAGCCAGGGAAAGGTGCCGGGGTGTGTCTTTTTCCTTTATACCCACAAAGTTCCTTCATAACTCTCCAGTGGGGAGGGTGTGTTTAGAAGTCTTTCTGTTGGGAAGCAAACCCAGGGCTTGATGAACAATGCCTCTACCTTCTTTTCAAACATCTTGCTATAAATCAGATGTTCTTTAACATACTTTGAGTTCATCAGGGCATCTAGGGCTAGATTGCTCATCAAGACCAGCCTGCATCCCGCAGGAATCTTCGACATACTCCTCAGGTATCAGAATGTCCAGAAGCATCCCTTTCCTGCCCTTATTGTGAGCCTCTGATGTAGAGTGCTGAGCCCTCTCAGAACCGGGAACCTGCCAAGGAGGCATTCAGATTGGAAGAGCAGCAGCGGAAAGGTCCCGGGGGTAAAGAGAATAGCTCCTCATCTACAGCAACACCAAGAGGGGTGCTGGCAGAGGAAGTCGGATCTTACCACTTCCTGTGGGAGCAAGAGTCCCTCTAGCCGCTCAGCTGCTGCCCACCCCATCAGGTGCCCCTCCCAGCAGCTCAGCGACCACACACAGCGGCCAAGTTGGGATTTGGCAGCTCTTCCTCCTGGTAATTATACCCTGAGAGCAAACCTGCTTCCTCTTCCAGGGGAAGCCTGGGGAGAGGGCAAGGAGAGCAAGGAAAAGGAGAGTCAGATGTTAAGCAACACTGGAGGCAAATCTGCTTTTCCAGATGATTACATGGGCATTCCAACTCAAGAAGACATCTTCACCAACACAGGGTAGCATTTATTCCAAAGCCTATGGATTCCAGCTCTCAAACTTAACTCCTGGGTAGAGGCAGAGAAGAAGGTGGTGACCAAAACTTCCCTACTCTGCCCAGGAAGGCTCGGAGATTTAGCCAACAAACATTCACTGAGTGAAGAGAGACCTAACAATGAAAGAAGGAGGTGTGTGTGGTAATGAAGTCAAAATTCCTAAACACAAAATAAAACAAAAACTAGCTTTTCTAAAAGACATTTTTTGGGGGGTGCCTGAGTGGCTCAGTCCATTGAGCATCTGCCTTTGGCTTGGGTCATGATCCTGGAGTCCCAGGATTGAGCCCCATGTCAGGCTTGGAGCTGCTTCTCCCTCTGCTCCTCCCCTCTTCTCAAGCTCTCTCTCTCACTCGCTCACTCTCTCAAATAAATGAATAAAATCTTAAAAAAAAAAAAAAAAAGACATTTTTGGGACAACTGGGGAAATCTGAATGTGGACTAAATATTAAATATTGTTAATATTCCCATGTGTGATAGTGGTAATAGTTATGTAGGAAAATATTCTTAGGAGGCACACACTGAAGTATTTAGGGGTGACGGGTCATCTCTGCAAGTTACTGTCCAATGGCTCAACAAGAAACAAACAAAACCTACACACACATCTATGAAACAAATGTAACTTCTATCCACATGTGCACGTGCCCACACACATCTCACGAGCGACCACTATGTACTGGCCGTCCTGGAAGCTGAGTCCCACAGCCTCACTCTAGCCCGTGGAGCTCACCCAGCTGAGCCACAGCACACGCAGCCGAAGGGGAGGAGGGAAGGAAGAGGTTTCTTGATCTGAATCTGTTTCCAGAAGCGGGGTGAGGGGGTGGGGGGGTGTCTCCATGGGAGAACGAGCGCAGCATACCCGAGAGGGCTCCTGTCCCAGCAGGAGCTGTGGGAGACGGGTCCTCCTGGAATCAAGCAGTGTTGTGGTCTGGGCCGTGCTGGCTCTTCCCCACTGGGGAGGCCGGGCAGCCCTGAGGACCAGGTGGACAAGGGCTTCCTCGTCTTGCCTTACTGCAGGACAAGGGCCTCCGAGGCAGGGACTGTGTTTATTTAACAAAGGAGGGAAAGTGCATCTCTGGTAAAAGGCTGGCTTGCGAGAACAGCTTAGAAATGGGTTTTCTGGCAAGGGATCAGCGTCTGTAGGAGAGTGAACATTAATTTCCAGAGAACATGAGGGAAATTGTTAGACATGTAGAAAGGAGGAGGAAACCATGTGGTTTTTCTGACATGTCTCTACAGCAAGAGCTCAGAGGCTACAACAAAGCAAGGACCGGGGTCTCTCCTGGATGACTTTTACGTGACAGCGTGTGCGGAAACGTGGGGAGAAGGTGGGGAGGCGGCCTGAGGGCTGGAGAAAGTCAGTCGGGCTAAGGACTACAGCTGCATCAGTGTGCACAGCATAAGCGGGTCTAGGAAAAGGGGTGGTAGAGACACTTTCTGACAATAAAGCAAGAGAGGGGCAAAAGGGCAGCTTTTCCAGTGTGATGAGCTTTCTAACAAGCAGCCAACCTTGGGACGGGGCCCCGGCCCCATTCCTGGAGTGGCTGTGGTGGGGGATGGGGATGAGGGAGAGCAGTTTTGTCTGCAGAGCTGCTAGAACAATCCACTAGGTGACAACATCAGTCACAGACTCCTTGAAAACATTAACAATTTTCTTCTGCAAAAAGAGCAAATGACTAGGGTGGGTGGTCTTCTGGAGCTGAAAAAGAAATCACATCCAGGCAGTCCCACTAAGAGGGGGATTCACACCCAAGGAAATCTGCAGCTGGCAGAGCCTCGAAGAGAAGGCATGCAGGAAAGCCTGTGCATTTAGGGGGGCAACCCGAGAAGAAGAGATGCCCACGAGGCTCTTCAGAGGCTCCCTGTTTGGGGAGGACGCACTTTTAGGAGGTTAAAAGCACATTTACGTATAATTTGCCCAAGCCTGACACATTTTCAGGTTGAAATGTTATTACTGCCCCCTAGAGGTTATGACTTTTCTATTCCAAATCCGTCCTCCTCTGTGAACTATAATTAACTCAGATGCGTTGGACTACAACTATTTCACAGATGTCCTTTGAAGTCTCTTCCAGGCTCAGGATTCTATATGAGGAGAAGGGCGGTGCTTGGAGTCAGCTGTTTTTCATTGCCAGTGAGGATGGGACTAGGAGGAAATGTCTTAAATGGAAATTTCCAATAATGACATTTGTTAACTCTAGAAAGAGACTCCTGATAGGGGTTCAGGTATATTTCCCTGAACTCTCTACACTGTAATGGGATGGGGGGCGGGCGGCGGATATCTGGTTTTGGAAATGGTTTAAGTACAAATTTAAACCAAAAGTTTTGGTGGTAAAGGTTGAAAACAAATGACTACGGGAAGTCCTACTGCTGCTCAAGAGGCCCCAGTACCAGTTAATGCTCCTTATCAACTTCCCGTGCTGGCCTTGTCCTCTGAGAAGACATAGCCTGGCTCCCCACTTCCCAGCTGGAGCTTTCCCTGAGTCTGCAAGGCTTGACTTCACTGGGACACGTCCCTCTTCCTTACCCTTAGTCCTGGCTCCTTGGGGACAGCGGGAACCCTCTCTTCCCCACTCAGGGAGTTGACGTCTAATTTTCCAGGTTCCTTACAGCGTGGCCTCCTCTGCTTTGGTTTGTCTGAAAAATTCTAGGAGGCAAATGGAAACCAACATTACAAAACATCCTGTCACAGGCTCTTCTGATGAGGGTGGTGCTTTTCAGCTAGTTTTGCTCCTCTCTCATTAATGGCCCTCCGTACAGGACCCCGTCAGGGTAGGTTGACAAAGGACAGTGCTACTGGGCCCTGACCTAGGTTTTCTTTAAACAATGACGTTCCTGCAGCAAGCTGGAGAACAGGTTGTGTGGGCCCCTTGGGTCAGACTGGAGCTGGCCCAGCGGTCTCTCAGTGTACTGCTTACTCCCTGGCCTTCTCCTCCTCCTCATTCCCCAGATTCTCTCTCTGCTGCTACCTATCTGGCAGGCTTTGTCTCTCTTTGGAGGGTATGCATCTGTGAATGCGTTCTCCTCCTCTTCTTCTGAGCTCTCTACCTCCACATCTTATTAGTTAGATGTACCCAGGACAAAGATGGTGGTGGGGTAGGTGAGCACATGAGAAAAGAAACACCAAGAAGAGACATCAGTGCTAAGGAGCCCTCTTCTACAGATTTCTAATCTGAAGGATCTCGGGCAAAGGCAGTAAGAGGACTTGAAGGAAGAGTTGCAAAGGTGTAACTCAAACTAAGAACAGACACCCTTCCCTACAAAGTGGTAATGTATTAACTTGGAAAGAATACACAGGAACACATGCCCGAAGTGGCAGTGTCTATGCAAACTAAAGATTTCTCTGTGCACTTAGGATCTTGTGTGGTAATTCTGGGGGGAAAAGGGGGGCTGAGCTTAGGAAAGTCCTGCCCTCATAAGATTTTACACAACTTGGCACCGTATTCTGACATGGGCTGTGATTTCTGTTACCAGAAAACTTCATCACAATTTAAACTAAAAGACAAAAACCCAAACTTGAAAATGATGTTCTCCGTTGATGCAGATCTCTGTCAGATTTCCTGGCCTCCCCGAGCATGCTCCTTAGCAAACACAGCAGCAGGAAGGAAATGGCAGTGTCAGCTAGCACGACAATACTCACTGCTCCAAAACCGGGAACCTCTAAGGAGTAGTCGGCCTGCTGCCTCAGCCAGTCAAGCAGACTCTTGCTGGGAATGGCTTTCTCCGCCTGGCTGCCGGCTGCTGGGGCTGGCTCGGGGGCCGAAGTGGCAGCCACTGGCCCTTCAGGGTGTGAGGTGTTCGGGGGGGCCTGCCCTGGGTCTTCATGGACTTCCTGGACGAAAGAGAAACAAGTATGTGCAGTTAAGCATGACAGAATGAAAACCAGTTTCTGAAAGGAAAACATATTCTCTGTACCTTCCCATCCGTTTCCACCTGAGTATTACTATGCTGGGGTACTTGAGTAAGAATCCTTCACACTAGGGGCGCCTGGGTGGCTCAGTCGTTGGGTGTCTGCCTTCGGCTCAGGTCGTGATCCCAGGGTCCTAGGATCAAGCCCTGCATCCGGCTCCCTGCTCTACAGGACCCTGCTTCTCCCTCTCCCACTCCCCCTGCTTGTGTTCCCTCTCTTGCTTTGTTTCTGCCAAATAAATAAATAAAATCTTTAAAAAATAAAGAATCCTTCACACTACTGACCCACACATGGGCTCCTGCATGTGCTGGCGTTCCCTCTACCTGATGCTCCTCTCCCCTTCTTGTCTACTTGGTGACCTTTAATTCCATCTTGTCTGCTCAGGTTGTGTTACCTCCTTTGTCACCGTCACGGACAGTTCCAGGCCACTCCACTCCCTGCACACCGCCCCCCCCGCCCCGCCCCGCCCCCGCCCCATTCACAGATTTTCCAACACCAGGAAATGCCACACTGCAATATACTTACCTGTCTCTCCCTCTATAGGTGGAATGCCTGTCTTACTCATCTCTGTATTCCCAATGCCTATGACAGGGTCTACAAAGTACAATGTGGTGCTAAATAAATGTTTGCATAATACATTTTTAGAAATACTCTATGATCACTACAGAGAAACTATGGCTTTGCACTTCTAAAAAATGAGACAACTGTCTTAAAAGCTTGCAGGATTGGGAAGGGAAAGAACCTGTCACTTCAGCCTCCCAAATTATATAGGAAGTCTAAGAGGAAGACAAAACTTTTAAAATACACCAAACAACAGAGCTTAAAAATAAAGCTCTTAGGTGCCAGCGAACAAAGTCTTTGGTTTGGTTCCCTGACCTGCCACTTTACTGGATAATCTTGGGCAAATTATTCAATGCTTATTAGCCTCAGTTTCCTCATCTATACAATTGGAGTAGTAACAGCGCCTTCACAGAGTTGTGAAGATCAAATAGGACACTCACTCTAAAACCTGAACACAGTGCCTGGCACGTGTCAAGCACTCAATGAATACTGGTTATTATTATTCCTTTTAAAATAAGAAAACATGAAATGTGACTCCTGTTTTGGAGCTTGAAATTCAGTAAATGAGAAAAAACAAAACACAAAGGGAAGTCAGCTGTCTTTGCCACATGAAGCAAAGTCTGAGGGGATCTCTCTCGGCCAGGCATACAGCTTCTAACGCTGTCTGTTGTTTACAATGACCTCCTCTGGGTTGCGGGCGTCTTGGCGTGATGCTGGTGAAGCCCTCTGGGGGAGATGCTACAGGCCGCCTTCACAGGGGCGCACAGTGAGGCACGGAGGCATGCCCCACGTAGCCCAGAAGGTCAAGTCGTAGAGCCAGGATCAACATTCAGGATCCTGACCCCTGTTCCTTCTCCTGAACCCCAGCTCCTGGAAAACCCACTAACCCCGAGTACCACTGCCACAAACCCAACCTGCTGCTTTGCTTTACTCAATCACCAGCAGCTCTTCCGAAACACTGGAGGGTCTGGGCTGTTTGTATTTGGCAAGACCCCTGGCTCATATCTTCAGGTTGCATGCAGGTGAAGGGCCTGTAATGGATTCAACTTGTTTCTAGAAAAGACTGAGGGCAACTTATAACAAGAGAAACTAAGTAGGACATTTGAAATAGTGATAAAAGAGCCACAGATTAAAAAATCGTGTGTCTGAGGAAAGGTTTATTACTCAGAGTGGAAAGGTCAGGGTTTTTACCTAATGGTCTCATATACCCACCAAGATTCCTGCCTGAAGTGTCTGCTCCTTCAAAAAGATGAGGTCCATCCCTCCTTCAACATGTTTCCGTCTCCCCCTCCGCCTCCTTGTGGCAGCGTCATCTCTTCTGAGGCTTCCATTGACAATCTGTCCCGTCACTGGATGGATCAGGCCGGCTTGCAGAATCCCAGACAAGTCCATGCCAAGAGCTCCTTGAAGTGAACCAATAGCCCCGATCTTAGGGGTGCTGGCGCTCACTGGGAAAGGAGACGTGGCTCCCGGGGACCCCTCTGACGTGCAGGAGAGATCTATTGCAGATTCCCCGTGCCAGCCATTGAGGACGATGGGGGGGTGCCCGTGGGTAGCAGAGAACTGTTCCAGGCTCCGGGCCTTTGCATCCCTCTCCACCTCAAACTCATAGGGACGTCTGTGCTTCTGGTCATCCTTTGTGAATACTGGAGCCAGGAAGGTCTCCTGCAAACACACACATGGAGGTTTGAATGCCACTTTTGTGGCTGAACGGCAGCTCCTTCTCCAGCCCTGACTTCCTCGGGCCTGGCAGGATTCCTAATCAATTCTTAGACGTTTTTCTACTCAAGCCTTCTCAAACTTTAGCACCAAATAACCTGGATAGTTTGTTTTTTTAAAAGATTTTATTTATTTGAGAGAGGGGAAGAGCATGAGTGATGGGCAGGCAGAGGTAGAGGGAGAAGCAGGCTCCCCGCTAAGCAGGGAGCCTGATGTGGGGCTCCATCCCAGGACCCTGGGATCATGACCTGAGCCGAAGGCAGACGCTTAACCGACTGAGCCACCCAGGTGCCCTCACCTGGATAGCTTCTTAAAATGTCAGTCCCACTTCAGTTGGCCTGAGACTCTGTGTGCCTAACAGGTTTCCAGGTGCTGCTAACGCTGCTGGTCCAGGAAGTACCCCTGGAGTTGCAAGACTGTAATCCAGGGAATCAACCTCAGATGTACATCAGAATCCATTGGAAAAATTTAAAAAAGGCAGTGTGCTAACAATGTACCTCAAATTAAAGTTGAGTTATAAGCCTGAGTTTATAAAACCCATTCCCCGATTTCCCTAATTTCTATCAGCTGCCATCATTCTCACGGTCTTCCAAGTACGGAACACGTTGATCCATTCACGCCTCCCTCTCCTAGTATGTTTATTAGTCATCAGGTCATGCCTGCCAACATCTGCCCCTTTCCCTTTGTTTGTACCCACTCTGGCACTAACCTGGTCTAGGACCTCATCTCTTCATCAGATCCCCACTTGGCCTCCCAGCCTCTGGCCCTCTTCTTTCTCGACCCTCCTCTCCCAAGAACCTGCCCACCACCCCAGCCGAGCTGTAAAACCCTGCTTTCATCATGCACTTCCCTGCTCCAAAATTTTAGTAGCTCCCTGCTGCCTACAGGATAAAATCTAAGTTCTTCAATTAATACCAGTGACTTTACAGAAAGAAAGGAAAAAAAAAAAGAGAAAAACCAAAAGCAGAAAGAGAGAAAGAAAGAAAGAAGGAAAGAGAGAAAAAAGAAAAAAACCCTATCCATTCAGTAAGTATTTGCTGAATGAAATGACTCAACTGAGAAGTGCAAAGCATCGTTCACTGCTCGTGTCACAGCCGACGCGGCGCTCGGGGCCTCACCTTCTGGATCGGGGCCACCAACGCCGCCCCACTGCTGAAGCCGAGTTCGGTCGCTTCTGGCTCCGAGAGGCTCCCCCGAGAACCAGTACTGCTGCTTAACACCGGTGGGGGCAGGGTGCCCGAGGGCTCGTACTGCGGGCCGGACGGCCACTTCCCCTTTAACACCACGTGGCAGATATTATCCAGGCGGTTGATTATCACGCGATCCTATAAAAAAGACCAAACGCTCTGAGGAGTAAGCACCAAGCTACCCAAATTCTCAAAGTCCCTAGAGACCAAATGTCACGTTTTCTAACCAGAAGGAGTTGATTAGAAAAAAAGCACTCAGATGTACTCACTTTACAAGTCTTAAAATAAGTTCTATGGTCTGGACAATGAAAATTAAAATTAAAGCCATGGTGCTTTAAATACGAAGACAGTTTTATCTTATGGTCGAGTGTGTATTTCTTTAATGTTCATATGTGACATTACTAATACCTTTTCAAGATATTAGACATTTCTCTGAGCTTATACTCAGAAATACTCTACAAGCTGAGAATGCTTTAGGTAGAGAATGCATGCTCTGGGGAGTACCTTTGGCCACTCGGAGAAGGAAAAGAGGGTCTTCTCCTGGAGCAGCTGAGCAATGGTGGGAGCCCGAACCTCCTGCAGGTCATCCCCAAGGTCTCCTGCAATGCCTGATGTCGAGCTTTTGCTCTCCTCTTCAGAATATTTCCCTGGGTAATCTGCAAAGAAGGGTTTAAAAAATTAATCCGGTACTTGGGAGACAGTAATGATCTGAATGATTAAGACACCTGATCTGTCTTTTCAAAAAATTAGCCCATTCTGTGCTAACTTATTTGAAATTGAACATTAATTAGCATGCTATTTCCAGAAGAACCCTATCAGTTAAGCCATAAATGCAGATCCTTTCTCTAGGGCTATCCATGCAAGTCATGTGATAATTCTGCATCCACACACCAACAAAAACAACAAAAGAAAAGAGGAGATTGTCCTGTGTATCCAAGATTGAGAGCAGAATGAGCACCGAGAGGCTTGTAAATGTGGTGTAGCTGACAAGAGGAAATTGAACATTATAATACTAATACATTTGAAGGCAGTCTTTGAAACGTAACACAGCAAGATGCTGATGTTAATGACGATGGATGAAAAGTCCTGAAACTTACAACAAAGGTAAAATAGACCTGCTTCATGTCAAAAATGATGCAAAGAAACCTAGAACATTTAGATTACTTCATTAATGGAAAAAAATGGAAATGCAACTCATTCTTTTATGTTTCAGTGATGAAAGTTTATTATCAATGTGAAATGGATCTTTAAAGACCCACTTACTGGTAAGGGAGGGAATGACAGGGAATGAACACAGGGTAGCAAAACGTCCAGTGCAGGAAAAGTGGTGAGCCTCTTTTCTTGTGAAATGACAAGGAATGTCGATCCTTTGAAATGTGGAGATTTCACTTGTGACTGTGCACCAAGTCTAGGAGCTGCAGGGACCTCTCACCATGAACAGGACCTTGCTAGGTCAGTGGATTCAAGGATATACAAGACAGATTTGGCCCTGACCCTCAGACTCTTAACGGTTTCATGGGGGAAAGACAGTCAAGAAAACAGTAATAATAAATGAATATAACTAGAGGGGCGCCTGGGTGGCTCAGTCGTTAAGCGTCTGCCTTCGGTTCAGGTCATGATCCCAGGGTCTTGGGATGGAGCCCCGCATCGGGCTCCCTGCTCTGTGGGAAGCCAGCTTCTCCCTCTCCCACTCCCCCTGCTTGTGTTCCCTCTCTCACTGTCTCTGTCAAAAAATAAATAAAATCTTAAAAAAAAAAATAAATAAATACAACTATAAACAGTGGCAAGTGCTATAAAAAGAAACAAGCTGTCATGATAGGGAGTTAAGAGCTGGTGGAAGGGAGGGCTTCTCGAAGGAGAGAACACCAAGAAGAGGAGGACGATGGTTACTCTGGACGTGCTGAGGAACTAAAGAGACACTTCCAGGGGGAAAGTACAAAGATGAGGGTATAGGGTAGAATCATTTAGGTAATGCTGAATTCTGTAGGTCATGATAGAAAATTCGAATTTTACTCTATATCCAATGGGGAGCATCACTGAAAGGTTTCAAGCAGAGAGGCTGGATTTGAGTTTTAAGAAAAAGCAATGATGTGTGAGAGAAAACCCCGGACAAAGAGCCAGGAGACCTGGGGGCCTGCCCTGACAGCTGTACCAATTACTGCTCCTTGACGGCAGACTTCCAGGTGCAGAAACAGACCAACCCCTCTGCCCCACCTGTTCCATGTCTCCTGTGTGTGGAGGACCCCCTCTGAGGTCTGCAAAAGCATTCTGAAAAGCGCTGGCACAAGGGGCCCACCCATGAGTGCGTGTGCCGCTCACCGAAGCTCAGCAAGCTGATACTGCGCAGGACATTGATGGACAGATGTTCCTCCTCTAAGCCACATTCTTCTACACTCTGCACTCATTTCACTGCCTGGACTTCCACAGACTATTTGGTGATTTTCCCCACAACAAGGCTCAAAAAACAACGTGGGTTTTTTAATCTAACACACAACGATCCTTTGTGGCCTAGGCTGAGGATGGACAAGGTCAGAGATGGGCTCGCCCTGGGTCAGCTGGGGCTACAAGTCGATTAAACTACTTTCAGTAGCCTCTCTGTCATTATCCTAGCTAGTGTGTAAATTTTAACTTGAGTTTGGAACCCGTCTCAAGGGAGTCACTAATCACAATGACTAAAATCAAAGGTGAGGGAGCTTACAATAAAAGGGAAGCTAGATCATGCAGGGAAGCTTAGCTAAGCTCCCCTCCCTCTTTCCCTCTGTGATATAAAAGTCACTGTTGCAGAAGGAGAAGGCTGTGTCCGTCTACATCCCTGAGTACCTCACCCAGCATTAGGCCAGACACAAACAGGGACTTTGTCTTTTGTGGGGTTTTTTGGACAATAACAAGGATAAATAGAATGATTTTTGTTCACTCTAAAATGCCCTCTTGGGTCTGAAGAAGTAAAAACAACAGTAAAAAAGTTAAAAACCATTTCTTGTTGCTCAGAATCTCCAATCAAGGTATTTATATCCCTTCAAGGGGATATATGAGTCATTTAGACTCTTAACATTTAAAAAGTCCTCCTAACTTAAAGCCTTATCTAAGACTTCCCTTTTTAAAAAGCTCAAATGTATTTGTATTTTGGAGTTACCTGTAATTTTGTTATTTTTATTCCTGTTATTAAAATGAATCTAAACCAAATGCACCAACATTGACTCACAAGGTTTGGACAATGACAAGAATAAACAGCACCATCTTTTCTCACCTTAATAAAGATCACATTTATTTGTATTTTTGTGGAGTTCCTGAAAAATTAACTCCCCCCCTATAGAAAACTGCAGGTTCTTGACATTCCCAGGCTTTTCTACTTTAACCGCTTTGAAGGACTTCGCCTAGTGGAAGAACACGTTCCTTGCCCTCGACACCACATCTCGCATCTACCACAGAGAAAGCAGCACAGAAGCCCTGCCCAAACCACACGGCTAATGCAGCAAAGGTGCTACAGTTGTTTATAACATCCTCGATGTTCTAGAATGATCAGAGTTAAGCTCTTATCTCACTTTCAGACAAGGCCTGTGACCTTTGGTCTTAAACCACAGGGAAGGTGGGCAGGTGTGACTCCAAGCCGAGGACCCCTCCCCACCATGTGGGGACGGGCTCATCCAAAGGACCACGGACCCACAGCCTGTACCTTGAGCGTGGCCGTTCCCATCTCTGTCATAATCATCTTTACTCTCAAAATCCATGTCTTCGGACTTGAGCTCGCTGGCTTCTGGATACACAGCGAAACCTTTCTTCCCCTCAGCACTGTCCTTCCAAGGCTCTTTTAACAGCTCGTGCTTCCCCTGAGAGGGCTCTGCCGGAGGGGCAGGGGGCTCAGCCTCCACTGTGATACTATTGGTTGTGTTTTTGTACATGTCTGGGTTATAACCCTTGGGTTTCTCCACTTCAAACTCCTCGTTCTCGAGGCCACGCGTCCACCCCTCTGTGTGCTCGCAGTGACACAGACAGGCTGCTTGAGGAAATGCCCCCTGCAGTCCAGGGCTCTGGCTCATGGCCTCCAGGCTTCCTCTCTTGGCCTCCTCCACATGGAAGCCTCGGCTCTTTTCCCTCAGGATATCAGCAGTGGGCTCGGCTAGATGCACAACCTCGGGCCTTTGCCTCAGGCCTGCGGCCACGCCCACATTCTCCTCTTCATTCTCCTCCTCTTCCTCCTCCTCATCGCTGTGGTTCTGACTCAAAACCAATTTACTTTCTAAACTTTTGTTTTCTAATAAATCAATTAATTGCTGATCTGATGACAGGCTTCTTCTGGAGTCACAGACACTAAGATTGCACATATCTACAAACCCACTTTCATTTCCTTGATCCAAGGAAGGGGAAGCTAAGCATTTGGCTTCTAGCTGCCCAATGCTTTCAGGTCTCTGCCCCGTGTCACTGCAGAGCTCTCCTTCCCTCGAAAGAGACAGCAACAGATGTTTTCCATTTTTGATGTTCAACTGAGCTACTCCTGCTTCTAAGCTGTCCATAAAAGAGGGGCCTGCAGGTGTTTCTGCCTCGCGGCCACCAGGCTGCCAGTTCCCGTCCTCGCTGGCCGAGACGGCCAGAGCATCCCTTCTGGGTTCTGTCCTGGTAGTGCGGCTCTCCTGAAAAGAGCCTGGCTCCCGACTCAGGGCCTTCTTACTATACATCATGCCCTCCAAGGACTCAGGCAGCAGACGTTCATCGTGGGGGATGGAAATGACATCCTGAACTTTAGAAATAAAGTTTTCACAAGTCATGTCAGATAAACTGCCCGCAGGTGCAGCCGGATGATCATCTCTACCTTCTATTTTCACTAGATTCTCAGGCTCATTTTCACGGGGCTCTGAAGTCCTGCTCATCTGAGTGTATGTGAGAGATTCGTACAGTTTGGAGTTGGTCTGGTAAAGGCAACAGAGACTTTCTGGTGCCTGGGTGTCCGTGCTCTTGTGTTGGGCATAGTTTCTGTAGGCGTCCAGGAAGGACAGCTGGGGGTCGGTCATGACGTAATAGTCAGTGCGGTTCAGCCCGTGTTTGGCGGTGCCGAGGAGCAGGTCTCGATCGTGCTTCCCACACTCCCACCAGACCGGGAGGTAGAGGCTGGGCCTGCAGAGCTGGAGGCGCTCGTGCAGCTGCGGACACCTCAGCACTTGCTCTCGGACCTTCCGCAGCAGTTCGATGCGGTACAGAGTTCTTGCGGCCCGTTCCTCAGTGATGGGTTCCACGTAGATGCTGGGATCTGGGGGACCTGGAAAGGCCAACACAGAGCCTATCACTGAAGGCAGCCCCAGGACACCTGCCACCCACCTGAGCCCCTGCGTCTCTGGTCTAACAGCTTAGCTCCCTGGTTCCCCAGCACACAGTCTGAGGTGCGTGTGCCCCTGACACCACGAAAAGCTACGAGAATGGAAGGTTTCTGTGAAACAAGGCCAGACCCAGTGAGGGTGAAAGAGGAGCACGAAAACTTCGGTTCTAGAAGGTAAGCGTTCATTCAGTAAGCATGTACTGTGCCCTCTACCTGAAGTACCATACACGTGTCACTGAGCTCTCACAATGCTAGGCTGCAGCATCATTATCCCTGTTTAAAGGGTGAAGAAGGAGGCTCAGATATGCCAACTTGCTCAAGGTGGCAGAACCAGGATTGGAGGCCAGGTCTCATCAGTGGGACTGCAAGGCCCAGCTCCTTACGATCTATCCAGCTCCCGGGTTTTAACGAAAACACCCTAACCATGTCACACGGGGGCATGCTGCTGTCAGCCCAGGACCCACACTGGGTGGACTCCATGTTTGTTTTAGCTTTTCTACAATATAGCAGATGAGCCACATCTAGTTTATCTACAAAGTGTGAGGCGGGAGAGGGACGAGGAGGAAGCTGCAGCATCTCAACCAGGAAGCAATTTCTCAGAAGGGGTCTCTACTGGATCAGGGCATGTTTAAAAGACAGCCACTTACTTTCTATAGTTACAAGTCAATACACGGGAAAATAGTTAAAAGTTCCTAAGATATAATCTAAGGAGGGAGCAAAGTTCACCACAGAATAAATCTCTGAGACTTAACAATACGTTGGAGAAGGTAATTAACAGTAGCCTCTCCTCTGTGAGATGTTAATCTGAATTTCAATTTTTGTTGACATTGCATCGTTTTGGGAGAGACATTTCATTTTATGAGGGTGGACCCAATGAACAGTTCATGAATTTGTAAAAACCCACTTGTCTTTACCTGAATTCTTCAGGTAGACTCTACTCTTATAATCAAGATTACTTGAAGTGATTCTGTACCTTGAAAATAAACATGCCCCTTCCCTGTATCATTGGGGACATACGGACAGAGAGCTTTCTCACCACCATCCTTCCATGTGGGCAGACGACAGACGTTCCGGCACATGGCCACAAAACTATAGAAGTAGTGCTCCAGGCTCTCATCCGACTTCTTGTCCAAACGGGAAATGATGCGGAACTGTGTCCAGTCAAAAGTTTTCTTTTCTTGATCATAAACAACCCCAAAGGAGGACACTGCTCTGTAGAAGTCGGCTTGCTCTCTCCTAGTCCACCTTGGGATTTAATCAGAAAGGGAGAGTGAGCTGTTTTCCCTTAAGAGAAAAAAAAAAAAAGCCAACAACTACTTACTGAGCACCTACTAGGAGAGTCCATGGAGTCAAGAAAGCAGGTGGGCCTAGTTTGCCTATTTAATTACTTTTATTTAAGTTAAATTGGGCTGAGAGGCTTATAATGAAAACAGCCTATTATCCTACCACCACTTTCAAGTCTCTCAACTTTTTCTTCCGGTATTTATCTATTTCTAAGTCATGTGTGCAGACCTGCTGTCTCCTGATTCATTAATTTTAGAGATTACCTCGTTTGTTTCCGCTGATGGGAGATGAGGATCTTAAAATACTCTGTATGCTTAAATATTTTTCCTGATTTTGCCCCCTGTATGACAACCAGAATCAGAATCCTGGAGGGACCTGAAATTCACCCCCTTTCTTTTCCTGATGAGGAGATTGGTCCAGAGAAGGGAAGTGACTCCCCCAGCCACACAACTCCCCCGACCCCTATTTCACGTTTACTTTCTTCCAGGTTTTATTTAGGCAGGTAGCCCATATCTAGGACACTAAGGTTCTCCAGCCTCTACATCCTGTAGGGTTAAGATAATGATGGAAGGTGGTTGGATTATTATACCCTGCCCATAGTCTTTATGGCCTCAATATGAGGACAGCCTCATAAAGGAGTTAGGCCAGGAGTAGGGTGAAGGGCTCAGTGGAGGAGTGAGAAGCAGGGAAAAAGGGCTCGAGTTCTTCTCTTTGGAGTTGTGAAAGATGGGAGAGCTATTTTCCCTGAATTACCAAATTTCATAAAGTCAGAAGGTGTACACAGAAGTGGATTTGCTATTTTTTCTATTTGGTATTCTTTTACTTCACTGGATGTTACATCAGAAGGGTGGATAGAAAGATTCAAAGAACTACAGCTTTGTTGATTTTTTCTGGTGGCATCATTCCTAGCCTGTGCTGGCCTTCTGTAGCCGTTTTTGCTGTAACTCTCAGATGGGCAAGTAGCTCCTGATAATTTATCCCCCTCCTTCTGGGCTGGCATTTTATAGTACTTCCTGTTCTCAAAGGCTTGATAAGGACTGGTAGAAGAACATGGTCTGATATATGCTAATTTTAAATCACATTTCCAGGGATTGGGGTCCAACTTAAGGAAGAGGGTCAAGTTGGAAAGTCACAGAAGTCTGGGAATTGTGAACAAAAGGGTTTCCTAGATCTTGTCAACTCCCCAGCCAGCACGACAATACCATCCCTGGAGGCTGGACTGAATTAATTCTGGAGACCGCCTAACTTCACAATGAGAACATTAAATGCACTTGGTCTCTAGCTATCAGCATTCCCTTGTCACCTTTACTCGTCGGCAGCTCCATATGCCCTTTGGGTCACTGACTTTTACCTCTTTTGAGCTTCCTTGTTGATGAGATCCATTTCTGAGGTTCTCCTGAACATCTCTTCCTGGACCCAGTATCCTTGGTTACCTGGTCCCAGGATTTCCGGTCGGCAGAGTTCTTTGCGGTTACAGCGCTGGTACACAGTGACCAGACGTCTGAGGCGAGCCGTGAGAGCAGATGAAACTGGCCAGGGTGATTTGTCTGGGTCGGAGCCATCCTGGGCTTCAAACATCAGTGAGGATATTAGTATTTACAAACAGAATCAAAACAAAGGTGGCTATTTTTGTTGTTTTGTTTAAATAAGAACACAGCTGACTCAAGGACCTGATCAATTGGCTCAGGAGCTAGGCAGAGCTGGAAGGGTTGCAATTCTGCTTTAGAAACAGCTTTCGGTTGTGGTTGGCTCTGTCATCTCTCACATACAAATATGTCTGTCCACGGGGGCAGAACAGATTCAGGGACCTTGCTCTAAGGCATGGGAACGAGCAGGCCGTCTGTGGCCTTCTCCATATACAACTATGGGCTTCTGTGTAGCTGGGTCTTCCAACTGCCAAAGACTTTGTTAAGTTCGAATTCAGAAAAAACTAAGCAAAAAAAACCAAACCACATCAAACCAACCCTCCCTAACGTTTCTCCCACCAAATGAATTAAATAAATAATAAATCAATGAAACCACAATTCCTTTTCCTCTCCCTGACTCCATCCTGACCTCAGATATCACTAATCTCACTTCTGAATTCCAACGACAGGTGGCGGAAGCTTGCCAGAGCCCCATTCAAGCTCCATGTGTGACTCCAAGAGAGTCTGATGAAGGTCAACTGAGCTTTTTAAAAAAGCCTCCTTAAAAAAGCACATTTTTATTACATGTGAACTCCAGGATAACTACAAACTGGGACCTTACTTTTCTTTGCCTTCAGAAGGACACAGTCTCACCTGCCTGGCTGTCATCCTTCTTTTCGCCAAAAATGCCATCACCTCCATCACGGGAACTCTCCTAGGGAGAAAGGAAGCCATGCCATCAGTAAAGCTGCAGCCCAAGACAAACCAGCTCAGACAGCCCCCATACAGCAGGAGATCTCTCCTGCCCATGGACACCTCAAAGACCTAATCGTCCCCAGTCAATAAAGCTTACTTGTGCAGTTTTAAAAGAATCAGAAAGCAGTTTATTTAAAATAAGCATTTTTAACTAGGACTGTACGAATGATTCTGTCTGCAGAGAATTAGCTGAAAGAACGATGAGCTGGCATGCTCTCCCTGGCAATTACATTTTACAAGCACTATTTTAGTTGTGAATTTAAATATTTGCGTTACCATCATCTCTTGCAATTTAATACTGTCATTTCACAAAGGTTGTGCCTGCATTTTGGTTTCTTTCTTTTTTTCTTTTTTGCTGTGGAATAAGTATGATGTTCATGTTCATTACGGTTAGCTTACTTCACAGCAACAGATGCTCTTGTCCTAAAATGTGACTGCTCCAGACATGAGACCTGATGGCGCAAAACCCCCAGGAATTTAAAATTAAAATCACAACTGAGGCTCCAAGTGAATCTGGAGTAATTTCACAGGCACAGAGCTTATCCAAGTTGGAGCGTTTGTCAAACTGGCTCTAATGGATTCCTTTACAAACCCTTTCTTGGTCTCAGAAGGGAACTCTGGAAGTTCTTTATATATGGTGTGTGGGAGAGTTTGGGGGTGGGAGAAGAGAGAGTGCTATTTTTCAACTGGACCCCATTTTTAACATGAAAACTTACTGTCTTTTTGATTAGCATCTTTTGACCTCAATGACAGAAGAGAATAACCCCAGGACTGGAGACTTTGGCCATGTGAGGGAGGGTCAGATCAGAATAAAGGTCAGCAATCTGTGGTCTGCAGACTGTTTTTGTGTGGCCCTCAAGCTAAGAAGAGTTTTTACACCTTTGAAGGGAAGAAGAAAAAGAAGAGGAAGGGGAAGAAGAAAAGGGGAAATGGGAGAGGGAGAAGAATATGCAACAGATTCACTATCTGGTCCTTTACAGGAAACGTTTGCTGCCTCCTGGAAGAGTGCACACAGCACAGACCAGCAGACCAGGGATCTAGATTCAGTAGGAACGGAGTGACACCTATGATTGGCAATAGTCAAAATTCTAACCATTCTCTTAGGTCCCTAATACGATGGAAGAGGCTGAAAAAGAAAACTGTGAAAAGGCAGAGAGCAGGGGCACATTTTCTCTCTGACAAAATAGTGGTAATAGCTAACATCACAGAGGACCGTGTGAAACCCTTTACGTGGCTAATCTCCTTTAGTTCTCAGAACTGCTTCATGAGGTAAAACTATGACTCTCCTCATTTTACAGATGCAGAAAACAAGCCCTGGAGAGGTTCTGTAACTTGCTCAAGGTCATACAGCTGGGTTTCAAACACCGTAGTCTGATGACAGCCTACACTTTCAACCACTTCAACCATCCAAAAAAGGGCAAAATGAGAGTCTGGGTTGAAGCTTTGTTTTGGAGAGTGAAACATATTTAGAATTGGAGAACACCAGTTCAATCTCTCTTCCTTGGCCCAAACGGTTTCTTGCCATCTAAGTGAAGAGATGGCAACCTCAGGCTCATCTACTGTGCCATTTTGGAGTGGGACTTAAATATGCCACCTCATCCTCCCCCACTACTTGGGTGGTTACAAAATAAGCAAAAAACTACCAACCACGCCCTGTATCCTTTCCTGCCCGCAAGAATATTTTTGAGTATCCTCACAACATCCACAAAGATCCTTTGAATGCGGAAACTTGTAATTACAGACACTTCCAGGCTGAGAAACATCCTAGAGCCTACAAAACGTAGGAGTCAGGTGCCAGAGCTACCATGCTCATGACGCTGATGGGTGGCTAACTCGGGCGTCCCCACACCCCAGATCCACACGGTGACTCCCAGCTTCGTGTGAGGCAGACATGCATGACCTGCAGGTTTCCCTTCTGGGGAAGTTTCTGTTGGTGCATAGTTAGTAACAACACGAGTACGGCAAGTGCCTTTCTGTATATCCTGCCCTCTCTCGGAGGCACCTCCTCTCTCTGGAAATGACAGAATGGAGAGGACTCGGCTCATCAACAGCCCAAGTGGAAAAGATGTCACAACCTTAGCTAATAACTGATGCAAAGTGCACGTGTTACGTGCAGCTGCAGAGGCAGGCTGGGGTCACAGGAAGCACACAGAAAGCCCTGCGTCTGAAGTACACAGTTTAACATTTAGTATTTCAACATCTGCTCTCTCAGACTGTGAATCGATATGAAAGAAGTATTCATCTTAGAGGAGGTGTGAATCTGTCATTTCAGTGTGAAGGGTCCAGAGAGTGCTGACCACAAGAACCGCAAAACAAAGGAAACTGAAAACACAACAACAACAACAACAAACAACACAAAGGAAACTGGTTATACTGTGCGATTTCCCCATCTGGAGCGTGCAGTGGTTTGCAGTCTGACAGGTCCGCGGCTCTTTGGCCGTGGGCAAGCTGTTTCATCTCTCAAGCTCATTTCTTCATTTGCAAAACGGAGGTCATAATACTTTATAGGGTGATTGTGGGGCACAAATGAGTCGATTATGTCGAGTGTTTAACCAAATGCTGGCCTGAAGCAAACACCTCATAAATGGTGGTGGGGACTACAGGAATGCTAATGCACAGTCCCAACTACCACGTAGCCCCTCCCCGGTCCCATCTTTCACCTGCGTGGAGTGCTGTAAGGCAGGCTTTAGGATGCAGGGGACAGCAACAGCAACCACAAAGGTCTCCTGGGACCTGGGTCAGCGAGCCGCCAGATACTACACTGAGTGCTTTCGATGCTGTTTCCACTTACTCATCATTTATTCATTATTCCGTTTTGACAGGAGGAAACTGGAATGGGGAGGATGATCATCTCACCTAAGATCATACATAGTTATTAAGTGGTGAAGGTGGAATTAAAACCTAGAAGATCTGAGGGTTCTAGAGGGGACGGGGGTAGGGGGATGGGTTAGCCTGGTGACAGGTATTAAGGAGGGCACGTACTGCATGGAGCACCGGGTGTTATACGCAAACAATGAATCATGGAACACTACATCAAAATAAATAAATTAAAAAAACAAAACAAAACAAAAAACCCAGAAGTTCTGACTTCAGAGGAGGAGCTCTAACCACTGGGCCGTACTGCCTCCGGCAGGTGGAAGACACAGGACGCCGAATCCAGAGCAGTGTTCATTAACTAAGTCCAAACACGTCACTTCTCCACTGGGGTAGTGGCATGCACAGACTCCTAGTTACTGAAAACAGAAGGTGCAGGCTCCCTTGTTTGTGGCCGGCCCCTTCGGACCTGGCTGCCTGCCCTATTTGGTCTTGATGAAGGTGGTGGTGGCAGCAGCACAGACCCAGTGGGATCTGCAGACCCAAGGAATTTCTTCTGTGCTCTAACGAAACCCTAGGATCAACACAACAGGCAAGGAGCTGTCCTCTTATATTGAGCAAACAAGTATTCCCTGAGTGCCAGGAAAAAATGGAACCCTTGTCTTTCCAGAGCCCAGTCTGGTGGTCATGAGAGACATGCTGAAAAATACTGGCCGTGCTGTGTGATTAGTGCTCCTAAACACAGTGGGAAAATAAGACAGAGTCACCAACTCTGGCAGACCCAAATCAAAGAGGGGGAAAGACATCCACGAGGTGACTTTTGAGCTTCCTATTGAAGGACACAAAGAGGAGTTGGCCAGGAGAAGTTAAGAGCTCTCTGTGAGAGGTAACAGGATGCACAGAGGCAGATTTAAAAAGATCCCACTGTGGCTTTCATTTTCAGGAAAAAAACCAAGCATTCTACTCTCGCATAAACTTCATGTAGAAAGTAGATACACATCAAATGTCATTAACGTAACTCAAGGATTTTATTAGGGAAAGACAGCAGGGTGTAGAAAAAGATTGAGTAGGGGAGACACAGCTCTTGTGTCCTCTAGCCAGTAGGACTTTTTTTTGAAGCTGATGAAAACTAATTCAGCTTCCCCTCTCTAGAATGGGATAAGAGTAACACCTAACTGGAGGGGAAACATGCTTTGTTAGCTTGGAAGTACTCCACATTCAAATATTACTATTGGAGTTTAGAGAACCCTCAAACTCTGAACTTGTAAGAATAGAGTAATTGTTCACTTCCTAACTGAATTTTTCTTACAACGGGATTTGGACCATTTTAGGCATTAAGTTTCTCGCGAGAGCTTTCCCAAGCTCACTCTGGCTATGACTTCATCCTCCATGTACAGACCTTCTGTTTCAGAGAGCACCTGTAGCAGGCCCAGCTGCAGAGCAAGGACAGGACACGCTGATTAGAAGACGTGACTGTATTAGTGGGCCACCACTTACCACTATCTCAGTTACAAGAGCTGTTACTCTCCCTATATCATATGAGGTTTGATGCAGAGAGATTCTGTTTACAATTCGAGGTTCCAGACCATTCCAAACACAAGTAAACTTTCTGACTAACTGCTGTAGGAAGTCTCTGCATATTCACGGACTCCAGCTGCATGTGAAATCTGTTAACTGTTCACCAATCAAAGTTCTATTGGTATTAAAACAGAGAGAGTGTGGGGGAAGGGAGTAAACTAGATCATCTCAAATGTCCCCTCTAACTCTGACATTCTGATTCTCCGACCCACACATTTTAAGAGGACAATAGCTATAGCGTGCTCTGGAAGGCACCAGAACAGCGAGGGTCTGGAGACGATGCAATATAAAGAAAGGCAGAGGGACTAGGGGCCCTTCACCTGAAGAGACATTTAAAGACATGAAGGTAGCTAGCTGGCCTCAAGAATTTAAAATCCTATCAGAGAAGAGAGAAAGAACAGTTTTGTTCTTTGCAGCACCAGAAGAAAACTAAACAGTATCCAGGGAACCAACCAGGAGTCAGATTTCTGGGACAGTATAAGGAGTTTCCTTGGAAGCCAGCACATTTTTTTTTTTCTTCTTCCCATGGACTCCCGGAATTACCTAAACCTACCTGGAATGACCCCTGATGGCAAGGCTGCAGAGGGGATAGAACATTCAGAGACCACTCAGACATGTGTTAGGGCTCCTTGCAATACTGGGATTGTGCCAATCTAACAGACTAACCGTCCCCTGTCTGTGCCCAAGTGTGTTTAATTCAGAGGAAGTCCTAGTTACAGACGATACAGGCTCTCTGGGCATCTTTAGCCCTGCCTGTTGATCTGCCTGTGAACAGAACTGGGAGAAGGAAATACCCAACCAGTGTCTTTGGGGTTGGGGCAGGAGGTATGGGATGGGAGGGAAGCAGGGGTGGGACAGCAGACTGGGTTCAGATGTTGGCTGTTCCTCTACATCTGTTATTTTAGCACATGGACCAGATGTCAAGCTTAATCTATTTATAATCTGTCCACCTCAAAATCTGGGAGAAGCCACGC